>NC_139336.1:21832500-23225000 GCF_056507025.1 Lutjanus erythropterus
TGTATGTATGATTTTATGGTTGTACATGTTTGTATGTATGCATGCATGTTTGTATGTATTGTTGACGTATGTATGTATGTATGTATGTATGTATGTATGTATGTATTTATGCATGTATGTATGGTTATTGGTATGTATATATGTACATATGTATGGTTGATATATATATGTATGTATGTATGTGTGATATTATGTTTGCATGTATGTTTGTATGTATGGTTGTTTGTATGTATGTATGTATGTATGTTTGTATGTATGGTTTTTTGTATGTATGTATGTTTGTTTGTATATATGCATGTGTGTATGTATGTATAGTTGTATGTATGCATGTTTGTTTGTATGTATGTATGTATGTCTATATGGTTGACATATGTATGTATGTATGTATGTATGTATGTATGTATGTATGTGTGATATTATGTTTGCATGTATGTATGTATGTATGTATGTATGTATGTATGTATGTATGTATGTATGTATGAGTTTATGGTTGTATACATGTTTGTATGTATGCATGCATGTTTGTATGTATGGTTGACGTACAGTATGAATGTATGTATGTATGTATGTATGTATTTATGTTTGACATATATATGTATGTATTTATGGTTGTATGTGTTTATGCATGTTTGTATGTATGTATAGTTGTATGTATGTGTGTGTGTATGTAAACAGTATATGGTTGTATGTTTGTTTGTATGTATGGTTAAGTATGTATATATGTACGGTTGACATGTATGTATGGTTTTTTTTTTTTTTTTTTTTTTTAATGAATGGTTGCATGTATGGAATGGTAAATAAAGAGTTTTCCGTTGAACCTTATTTGTTTTGTGACATCAACGAATGTATTTCAAAATCAAGAGTAAATTCACATACCGTATATAATAACATACATACATATATAATACCATATGCACATACGTACATTAGCTAACACTTCAGTAATCAATGAAGGTGGAAGCTCACTGTAACCTTGTTCAGGACTCGAAACTCAAAGTTTAGGACTTGGGACTTGTGTGTCTTGACTTGGGATTTGCACTCAACTCAGACTTGGGACTTCCTTGTGACTTGCACACACGTGACTTGGTACTTTGAAATATTGCATCATACAGTGATGGATAACTAGTGTACATCACCACCACTGCCACAGAAATGAACTCTTTATAATTATTGTTGAACAGTATCAAATGTCTGTCACTAGTGTAAGCTGTAGTTTAATGTTGTGTCCTTTTTAGCATTACAATATCGTTTAAGCTTATTGTATTTCAGATCATTACTTTCACAAGTGATTGAGGTTTGATATCTTAAATAAAAAGAACTCAGATTGTTTGTCCTTGAATGAATCTGTGTGTAGACTTTATAATCAGTAAGTGACACATTTTCTTATTACCATTTGTATATCAGACACTGCAGATCCGATAGGAATCAGTTAGCATTTTAACAACTTTTATTTTAATGCAACCATGATTAAACTGAGTGATAAACATGTGATGTCATGCTAAATGATTAGTCAAATGTATTGCCTGGTTTTATAGAGATACATTCTTTTTTTTTTGGTTTGAGGCAGTGCAGCATTTTGAGTTAATAGATTGAAGTTGTTGTGAAAACCATGCATAAATGATTGTAAAATAAATTGTCAAATCTTTGCACCAACAAGGCTATAGTTGTGTAGGAAGTATTCAGATTCTTAACTTGAGTCTTGCATTCTAGATTTTGCTTATTTATGGATAATACTTGCTGCGTAGGATTATTAGCAAAATGCACCCAAGTATCAGATATAAAATGAAGCGATGAATCATTCTGCAGAGTAACTGGTTTCAGTATTCTTATTACTGAGCAGCATTTTAATGTTGTTGCTTATCAATAGTTTATCTCTAACAATGTACATGCATGTTTAAATACATGAAGAGCCTCTGAAACTAAAGCTGACAAATAAATGCACGTTTATTTTCCACCATTCTAGCTGAACACTGGAGGAGGTTTCTAGTGAAACAGAAAGAAACTGAAGTGGACTGAATCTGGTGAAAGAAAAAAAAATTTCCACGCCAACATTGTGTTCTAGTTTTGATGCATATCTGGCATGATAGACACGCCGACTGAGTTTGTACCTTTCAGACATCAAAGATGTTTCGCAACACAAGGCGAGGGCTTCCAGCTAGCTGTCATTCAAAGAACTGGTTTGTACGTCAGTGAATATCTGTGATACTTCATGCTGCTGGCAGCAAAAGACAAATGTGTGATCTAAATCTAAGAGGCAGGATTATCGGTTGGTTTTTGCGTAGTAGGTGCAAGGATTGGATCTACAGAACTTTTCATGAGGTGGCAAAAGGGTGGCATGGAGACTACAAGAGGAGGCAAAAAGGAAGGAACAGAGATCATTAGTTAATCAGAATACAACCACATGCATGAGTTTACATATATTTCTATGGGGTTTATGGTTATAGAGATACACTGCCTGGTCAAAAAAAAAAGTCACTTCCTGGATTTAACTAAGTAAATAGATAAGAGCCTTCCATTGGATAATTACTGCAGTGATTAATATGTTTCAGCTGGAAACAAGTTATTTAACCCTAACTGATGCAGTGAGGAGCTTCTTGTTTTTTAACCACAGGATATGTCAGAAGACATATCCTGTGGTCGTGGAAAAGATGTTACTCTGTTTCAAATGGGTCAAATTATTGGCCTGCATCAAGCAAAGAAAACAACTAAGGAGATTGATGAAACTAGTAAAATTAGATTAAGAACTGTCCAACGCATTATTACCTTACCTTATTACCTTAACCTATTACCATAACCTGGAAGGATAGTGGTGAACCACCATCTTCGAGGAGGAAATGTGGTTGAAAAAAAAAATTTAAATGATCGTGATTGGAGATCACTTAGATGTTTGGTGAAATCAAATCATAAAAAATCAACAGTAGAACCCACTGCTGTGTTTAATAATGAAAGTAAGAGCATTTCTACACACACAATGTGAAGAGAACTCGAGGAATTGGGACTAAACAGCTGTGTAGCCTTAAGAAAACCACTTATCAGTGAGGCTAATTGAAAAAAAAGGGCTGCAATTTGCTAGGGAGCATAAAGACTGGACTCTGGAGCAATGGAAAAAGGTTATGTGGTCTCATCAGTCCAGGGTAACTGTTCCAGAGTGATGGGGGCATCAGGGTAAGAAGAGAGGTAGATGAAGTGATGTACCCATCATGCCTAGTGCCGACAATACAGACCAGTGGGGGCAGTGTTATGATCTGAGGTTGCTTCAGTTGCTCAGGTCGAGTTTCAGCAACATTATGAGCTCAAAAAATGAGGTCAGCTCACTACCTGAATATACTGAATGACCAGGTTTTTCCACCAATGGAGTTTTTTCTTCCATGATGGCACAGGCATATTCCAAGATGACAATACCAGGATTCATCAGGCTGAAAGAGAAGAGAAGAGTCATTCAGAGAGCGTGAGACATGATTTTCACACATGGATTGTCCACCACAGAGTCCATACCTTAACTCCACTGAGAATCTTTGGGATGTGCTGGAGAAAACTTTACGCAGCGGTCCGACTCTCCCATCATCAATACAAATGCAGCTCTGGATAGAAATAAATGTTGTGACATTGCGTAAGCTTATCAAAACAATGCAAAGGCGCATGAATGTCGTAATCAAAGCTTAAGTCGGTCCACTTGACTATTAGAGTGTGTGACTTTTTTTGGCCTGGCAGTGTGAATGGAAACTCATGATCATGGTGAAAACATTTCTTATCATTTCTCCTTATAAGCACATTGGAACATCTTATCTTA
Source organism: Lutjanus erythropterus (assembly GCF_056507025.1). Classification (NCBI taxonomy): domain Eukaryota; kingdom Metazoa; phylum Chordata; class Actinopteri; order Lutjaniformes; family Lutjanidae; genus Lutjanus; species Lutjanus erythropterus. Next base: position 21,836,291 of record NC_139336.1, read on the forward strand.
CTTTTTTACAATCAATGACCACATAGACTCAATTAAGAATTAAGTGCATACATTTTTAGAATTAAAGGAACCTGTATTTCCTTTAGTGGTTTTGCAAGTCTTCACATTTTCCACACCCAATTTTGTTTCCACCTCAAACAGGGAAAATTCTGTGAGGCTTCTCCTCAACATGCTAAATGTAGTCATTAGTCATTAATCCAGAAAATAATGTACACATTAATCAATGATGCAAATAATCATTAGCTGCCTAAAAGCCATAAATGTTGATCTTGTTTTGACAGTCATTAGCGTTTATCATCTGGAGAACATGAATATTTCTATAAAAAAACAAAAACTTTCTACTTTCTAATAATCCATCATATATTTATTTGACCGACCATCAACAAAGCCAAACATTTCTTTCAATAATGAAGACTAAAACAAGATGCGTTTCTTAAAAAGAAGTGTTTTATTTCCTTTTTAACAAAGCCCAATACAGATTTGAAGCAAAACTGGGGAACACTGGTAAATCTCAATCCAATCATCATGTCTGGGGACACCCACAAAAAGATGAGCTTCAAATTAAAAAAAAAAAAGAGAGACACCTAAAATAATCATAACAACCCAGAACTGGGGCAAAGAAAATAATGGTGCTTGTTGTCCAAGAACTATATTTAATTAAAAAAAAAAAGAAAATATTTTTGACAATAAAAAACAAAAGAGTTCATGCCAGCAGCTGTTTTGGAGGTAAATAAAATATTCTAATAAAAATAAATGTCAGATATGACAGATCTAATATCCATGACATCTGTTAACGGCCAATAAAACCTAGGATAAATGACAGTTACTATCAATAGGCTAAAAAATTTAAATCTTGGATGAGTAATCTGATCAAACACATATAAACACATTTTACATTCTGAACTCAGTTCTGCGTACAGTCGCTTTTTTAAGCCGTACAACAGGAGGGGGCTGAGATTAATACGCAAGAAACTTAAAATTAATCATTTCTGTGCTGAAAAATTTCTTCCATGGTCGTATTTCACACATTTATCTCTCAGTACAGATGATATCACGTATCATTCACACTTTTGATACAAGTGAAGGCTTTGCTGATGTTTTAAGCCTTTTTTTAAATTATTTTTTGTGCCAAAGATGGAAAGAATTAAGAGTCAAATGTCAGTGAAAATGGAAGAAATAATCAAAGATGACATTGGGTTAAGGTTTTTACAACTAATTAGTTACACAAAGATATATTTAACAGTTTAACTTGACAGCCGTGCTGACCATGAGTATATTTTTGGGGGGGGTTGGGAATAAAAGTACCACATCTAAATACTTTAATGGCATCTAGGATTGGAAAATACACATTTCTGTCATTTGAGTGATGTAATTAGTCATTTTTCACATCAAAGGGTGACGAATTGGTATTTCTGGTGGCCTGACACACTGACAAAAAGCTTAATTCTAAAATATTTTCTGATAGTTATTACCAGTCCACGTGTACCAATCGCTTAAATCATGGACTTGGTGAAGAAAAAAAGACAGGGAAAGAAAAGAAAACATAGCTGAGCTGTGGCTAAGGATTCAACTGGCACGTGTCGTCCTTTTTTTTTGCGATATGAAATTACAGACAGATCTGAAATGAGCTGATCCACCCCTATGTAAACACAGTGATTTTCTGATACAGAAAAATACTAAGTGGACAATGTATATATTGATCTTTTTAATAACAATTATCCATCCATCGGTTGAAAACACCAGTCTGCTTTTTTGATATATTCTCATGTGGGAACATATATATTTTATAACAAAATAAATCTATACTGTTTTAGTTTTCGCGCTAGATGGTCGATAAGGGTTGTACAATCCCATCATCCCATTCTCTGAGTGCTCGAACCGTCTTTGTCTGTCTCAACAAAGAACTGCATGTAGGCTTAAACAACTCTGGTAAGAAATTGTGACTGAAGCAGCTCAAATACTCAAAAAGGCTCTGCCTGAGAAGAACATTAGTTTGAAGCGAAAAAAACAAAACAAAAAGACTAATAAAATACTCATCTTTTCCATCTTTATACCAGTTGTTAAAGTAATTTATAATAAAGTGTATGTTGCTATTATTATCTTTTTAAAAATCATAAGCAGTTTCTTTACTGTATCTTGGCATTTTGACACAAAATATCCTCTTGGATATTTACACAGGAAAAGATACTTTTCAAGCAATAAAACAAGCTTATATTGTGGGTCGCAACAGAATAAAACACAATTCTGAAGAAATAATGGAGAAAGAATTGCATAGCAGATCAGAATATAACTAAACAGGAGCTGATCCTTTTTGGTATGGTGCACTTTGATTCATGACTTTGCACATTTTCACATATGTACATGAAATAAGTGAGTCCATTCATAGTTTCACCTGCCCACAGTAAAGATCAAGTTTACTTCTGCACTATAATGCTTGACAGTGAGAAGGCAGGAAGCGGACGTCTCGTCCTCTCCGCTCTTCTGATAAAAGTCCATAGGAGTCTTTTCAAAAAAAAAAAAAAAAAAATTAAACTTTTGTTTAAAAAGTGCCATTTTGCTACATTTATCAGCGGACCCATGGTCTGCTACTGAACAGTTAACACAAGCAAGTGTGTTACACAGCCCCCCCAACATCACACAGTTTCCTGATTCTATGAGTTTTGGTCACATGGACAATCACACACACTCTCAGTCACTCACAGACACGGAAACACTTGTGCAGAAATACACACATACACACAGACATAGATGAAGTGAAAGGAAAAAAAAAAACAAAAGTGGAAAAACAAAGTTGTGGCCGGCGGGTACAGTTCCATTTGAAGAGTTTATCTGCTGCGATTAGACATTCCCGGCTGGTAAAGCTTTGAAAAAGAACAAGCACCATTAGGAAAAGGCCTCAAATGTCCTCTGCTGGGGGAGAGTTCAGCAGTTTTTCCGCTTGATTCTGTGCTCCCACAAAAAGCAAAAGAGAAAGAAATCTACATTCAGACTCGCCTCAGGCTTGTAGGTCAGCCAAAGTCACTGAAATGTTTCAGGCTTTATTGCGTCTTTTTCCTCCGATTTCAAGTCTGAGTTAGGCAAAAAAACGGAGCCTCTTCTTCTTTTTTTTTAAAATCACGGAGTCCGAGGACATGTATCTCCAACTCCCACGAGGCCTTTTTCTTGTGTCCATGTGTGGATAAACATCCGGGTCCTCACCGTCTCTGCTGGGCATAAACCGGGTACGCTAGCGTCACATTCAGAGAGTCATTGTGCTGGACCAAAGACGTGTGCTGGTAGTGAAGTACGAGTTCTTTTAGTGAGCTGTACAGGTTGTACGGCTCGGCGAAGCCATAACCTGAGGGGGTCTTGTTGATGACGCAGTGCTTCACCTCGCCGTCCACGCTGCAGAGAGGGAGAGGAGGACGACAGGTCACAGTCTGTTCTGTCTGCAGGCAGTAAATATGCTCTGACTACTAAAACCACTCGCTATGTTTTTAAATATCTTGATCAAACATTAAAGGGTAGGTTGTCTTTAAACAACAGTGCAGATATGTACACTGAAACACGTTCTGGTTTCTGTAAGTGTTCCTCCTGTCCATACCGGTAAGAAGATATCTTGCCAAAATACTCACAATCTTTGACACAAAACTTTGTTGAAATGACTTTAAGCTTAATTAAAATAGAAAAAAGTGCAGGGGGCAATTAAATCAAATATTTCAGTTTTGGTAATGAGACTCAACTATCTTACCGACCTGTGATTGGCCAGAGTCTCCCATGACAGGTTAGACTTTCTAAAGCTTGAAAACAGAGCCAAAAGGAGGAGCAGAGATCTAATTTTCTCTCAAACCGCTTTAATTACATCACGCTTAAAGGTTATGGAACATTTGCCTAATGACGCACAAAGATAAACTGTCTACCTCAGCGCATGAACAGGAGGAATGATCACACAGACACTTGAACCTGTCCTTTAACCGCTGTTTGAGGGAAAAGTGCTGATACATACACAACACTGCAGGCGTAGCATCCTGCTTTACTGCTGTCTCGAACCAGGAATGTTCCGTCTCTCTTGCCCTGGAGGAGAGCCTCCGCCTGTAGTCGGTTGATGTTGCCCAGTTTCCAGGACCGCTCGTCATGATGAGGAAGGTCTTCATCATCATCCACCATCGAATATTGACTAGAAAAAAAATGAGGTGCACAAATGTAAGTTCATTTGCGCAGTGAAAGGCGAGTCTTATTGGTTAATTTGTTGAAATGAAAATGGACACTCACTCTTCTGTGTTCTCGTTCTTGATTCCGAGCCACTCGTTGAGTTTCTTTTGTCGGACTCCCTTCTGGGTCAACCACCTGACGAGAGAGACGAGAGACGACATGAGGATGTTAGAAACCAGGTCAGACCCATTTTTGATTTCCTCTCCAGAGAGCAGCTTAAAGTTTGAGAAGAGAAGAAGTGCGGTTACTCACATGAGATACTGGTCTCTGGTCTTACGCAGCTGGATGAGGTCGGGCTTGATGCTGTTCATCCTCTTGTCAATCTCTCTGTAATCCGCCGCCTGCTTCTTCAGATCTTCCTCCAGTCGGCGCTTGCTGTCGACGATCTCACTTATCCGGGACTTTAACTTCTCGTAGTTGCCCATAATCCTGAAGACAACAATGGACATAATTTAACTTCTCTTATCTGATAGTGTTGCTTCTTTTAAACATGACCTAGTTCGGTGTAGAGCATTCTTACCTCTGGATCTCCTTGTCGTTGCCTTCTCTCCTGAACTTCTCGATATACTCCTTGCTGTACCGCTCTTGTGTTTGGCATTGCTCCTCAAATATCTTTATAGTTTCATTAAACGCCTCTATAGCTGTCCTTTTCATTTGGATTTCCTGCAAGCAGAGGCACAGTATTATTAGTGCATGTTGTACAAATATTGCAGTAAAATTTAGGGATGCATCGATTGCAAAGTTCTGGGTAAATTCTGATGTTTTTGTGGTTATTCATTTTGGTTTTTTGTTGTTTCACTCCCCTAGTTATTATAGGGAAACAAAGAGATCTTTGTTATCAAAACACAGCACCTGTTGCCTCTTACATCATAAAACTGTGTCTAGTGGCTTTTTCTAAAAACAGCAGCAAGATGTGCTAACTACTGTTCTCCAACTTCACAAAACTGAAGCGACACAACAGATAAATTGAAGTGAATCTTATTTTTCTGACAGGCTTATGAAAGAGCATTCTTTTTTATTTATATTGATGTTTTTATTGTTCTTATCTCTTACAGTTCTGCCTTCTCTCCGTTTTTACATCTTCTGCTTTGTGTTTTAATTTTACCTTACTTTCAGCTGAACTTTGTTCTTTGCAAACTCAATTGGTGCATCCCTGGTAAAATTCCTGGTCACTGTTCGACTCTGGACGGTACTCACTTGTGACGTTCTGGTGTATTCTTCATACAGTCTGTCGTACTCTTTGTTCTTCTCCTGGTACTGCTGGTGGTACTCACAGAGCTTCCTCCCCACAGCTTCAATATTATCTTCTTTCACCACCTGATCCTGAGAACGAGACAATAAGTTGCAGTTAAAATTGCTTGAACGTAACTATTTTCAGTTTGTGAGGTTGGACTGCGCTGAGGTCTCACCTGCTGGTGTTTGGAGACCGGGTACAGCAGCTTGACGTCTAGTTTGGGGTTGTACTGCGCCAGTGACTCGTTGCGATAGTGGTTTATGAGCTCCACGACGGAGCTGAAGGTCAGTGGGTCTGAGAAGCCATACTTCCCATCCCGGTGGAATATTTTAATAAGCTTGTTGTTTCCTCCTTTTCTGTAAACAAAAAAAGCAACAAAACCAGTTAAACTAGCGTCTAAAAATAACTAAAAGATGGCCGATTAGAGGAAATGATTTAGAACTGAAAGGAGAAATGAAGCTCACCTCAGAGTCAGAGTGTAGTCTCCGTGCATTTTTGTAGAGGCGTCTCGCACCAAAAACGTACCATCTGCAGTGTCCCTCAATTTCTCATTGACCTCCTCCCTCGAGATGTCTCCCCAGTACCATTCGGCGTCTTGTAGAGCCATGTTGTTGTTCATACCGTTGTTAGTCACAGATGTGGGCTTGGGTGGCTTTGGAGGTAGAGCTGTGAGGACGAGAGGAGGGAACACAGGATGTAAATAGATGATTGGGGCCTGTATGCTCACGTTTTCATACCCGGCTCGAATTAAAAGGCTGCTTCTCTTATTGAACTTGTTTAAATCTGCAGGAAAGTACAACAGGATACTACATTTGACATCCACTACATTGTTTGAATTGATTTAATCATTTTGCGGATGCCGGGAATCTGACACATACGCTCTGTGACTCTCTCTCACTCATCTTTTTTCCCCTCATTGATTGAACAGAGCTGAAAAAACGCTGCTGCTCTCCCGACAGAGAGGCGGTAACGGAGAGGCAGTGGGAGGGGAAATGAACCATGAGTCAGGGAGAATGAATTTCATTCAAGAAAAAAAGGCGATATCTATTAATATTCCTCGCTGCAAAGACAGCCCTGTGGCTGCAGGAAAAATTGATGCCGATCACGAACAGTTATACCACCAAGATTGTGGATTCATTCAACAGGAAAGGAAGAAGAGAAAGCATTAAAAATGTAGCACACAGGCTGTGAAACCTAATGCAAATACTCAGATTCCCCTTCAAGATTTTGCACCAACTATCCAGTGTAAAGATAGATAACTGTCATTGACTCTGTGTTCACAATCAGACCATTAAATCTCCCTTTCCTGGGGCAGATTTATATTGCATCTGCTGTGATTTTCATGATAGAGATGGACTCCTTAATGCATTTTAACTGCTGCTAAAAAGACTATCTTTAAATCTGCAGTGGCTGCTCACAAGCTGACACACGCTGTAGCAGAGCTAAGGTAGCAGTAGGCTATTTTTAACCCGCAAATCTGCACTGCCTTTGTTCACTCCCTCTGCATTAACACCCTTTCTGCTACAATGGCTCTTGCAGGCTCATTGAGACTGCCACCACTACCGTGCACTGTTGCCAGACAGCTACAAATGTGGCATGGCAGAAAAAAACGCAACAAGATTTCCAGTCTGTGCAAAATGCAGCCTACCGGTTCAACCACACATGCACATGGTTTCCTGCTGCACGTCTTAGCACCGGCTGCTTTCCAATCTGATCACATTTCACCTCCAGATTACTAGAAATTTCTCATTCTTATAAGCACCCAAGTAGGCAATCCAGTCTTAACAGCTTAGCAATCTCCACGGACTCATTTCTACAGAAACAAAGCTTGCATTATTTGATTGACTGCAGAAATCTCTCAAAAGAGGCACAATAAACCCTTTTTTATGATCACCTAAACATCTATTTGAAAAAGCCATTAAGAGCAGCCTGCTCAGTAACGTGTTACATCACTTACCACAGCCAATCACACGGGGGGTCTGTCACCAACCACTCCTGCATCTTTAATTTCCTGAGAGCGATGAGGTCATCCTGAAAGCCCAGTACCTTTTTTTTACCTCCCTGCTTTAATTCTTTACAACACTGCAGCTAAATTGAAATAATTCCCTGTGCAGAATCCAGCGTGACGTCCTAGCATGCATCCATCTTAATAGTGCACGAGCAGAGGGGGAGAAAAAAAGGACCTGCAGCCTGTTTCCATGCTTTCCCTCTGTCATTCTCTCTCTCACTGTGTCGAGCTTGCTCTCCTGCAGGTTGCTCAGCCCCTCCTCTCTGCGTGTGTCGTGCGGCGGTTTAAGTCCGTCCCACTTCTGGCACTCAGACAAAGCCAGCTCTGCTGCAGCAGCACGTACGCAGCTAAATTATAATGCCCTGGCCCCGGTCAGCGGCACCCAGAGCTCCAAAATACGCCTGTAATCCCACAGCGTGACACTCGGCATGACAGAGATAGCTCACTTGATTTCCTGAGTGAAATTAAAATAGACTCACTTCTCAGTAAGGTATAAGCAGTCCTTCTAGGTTCAACTGAGGAACTCTAAAGAAGTAATAAATCTGATCATATTTGGAACAAATCAGTGTCTTGAAAAGTATCTGTCAGTGTTTGTGACCTAAATGAACAATCCTGTGATGAAGACAATTCTGCAGATGAAAACTGGTCTGTAGGGTTTAAAATATTTAATTTAATAAAAGGTTGCACTAGTACACTGTGGCCATACACTGCTTGTGAGGCCTTTCATTAGGATTAATCAGTTTTGGAGCTGCAACTAATCAATATTTTAGTTATTCAAAGTCAGTTTTAAAAGTTATAAAATGTCCAGAAACTGTGAAAACTTCTCATCATAATTTCCCAGAACTCAACATGATGTCTTAAAATTTTATCTTTTGTCCAACCAACAGTCCAAAACCCAAAGACTCTTCATTTACTGTCATTTATGTCAAAGAAAAGCGGCAAATGCTTCTATATTAAAAAGGTGGGAACAGCAAATATTTGAAATTATAGCTTAAAAATTGACTTAAATGATTAATCGTTGCTCCTCTAATCAACTTGCCTCTGATTACTGCAGTTACATGTGCTTCTGTAGGAATATTTCACAACTATAAAGCACAAGAAGCAGCAATAGGCAAAACTGTTCGCTGACAGCTCCTACTGGAGGCTTAAAAGAAACAGAAAACCTTTAATTCTTGCTCTCTTGTTCTTACTGTGATATTTCTGTCTTATTCTAGCAAAGTGACCCCTTTTTCCTTTAGCCTGCAGGCAGCAAAGGCAGCAGCACACTGTCCTACTTTTATATTTTATCTAATTTAAAAAGAAAAAAAAAAAAACAGAAGAAAAGAAAAAGCTGTAAAAGATCAAACTTACGTTGCAAGTTGTGCATGATTTGGTGAGTCAACAATCTCTTCTTTTTATTCCCAAAAGGTAAAATAAATCCAGTGAGTGAGTTAAGTTCAAGTCCTCCAGTAAAGCTCCATTTCATAGTTTTTAGGCCACTGAGAAGCTTTTTTTTTAAGAATTAAAAAAAGAACTGCGTCTTTATGTGCTTCTTAATGAAATCCAGGTATAATCCGCTCGACGTGAGGCAGGTGCAACATGCGACTGTCTCGCTGACTGACTGCTCCGTTCCTGCTGTGAGTGAGCTAAAGTCTCTCTCTGAGCACTCTGCGGCCTGCTCGTGTTGGAGGCAGGTAGTTAATGATTAGCGGTGGCCGCTCTGTCAGTGCTGCCTGTTCTGAGAGCAGCCACTCGTGCCAGTTGTGTGTGTGCGTGTCTCTTTGGTCACTCCCTCTCTGCCTCCCTTTCTGTTTGTAAAGGAGGAGGCAGAAGCAGGAGAGAAGAGGTGGAGGTGGCGGGGGAGGTGGTGTTCGGTCTTATGATTAACTTGCAAAGTTTCAAATATTTGCTGAGCTGGACACTTTGAGGCAGGGAGGACATGTGGAGATCCAGGCAGAGAGGGTAGAGAGGGAGGGAGGAGGAGAGCGGCCCTAGAAACTGGAAGCAGCCCTCAGTTAACAAGAAGTGCTCTGTGGAGCAGGCCGACTTTCCAGCCAACCAAATCTAAGTGGGCCTTTTGTCGCTTACTTAAAATAGGCACGCAGTAACTGGGAGGAGGCACACACACACACACACACACACACACACACGGGTCATTCAAAGAAACACATGTACATTCTGTACATGCGTGTTTACAAAGTAGGCTATTCTTCTTCTGCTTCTCTTCTTGTGACCCTGCTGTTATCTGGAGGAGACAGGTGACTGCAAACCTGAACTTTGGTGTGTGCCTGACTGGGTCATGGGTGTGTGTGTTAGAGGTGGGAAAAAAATCGTTTCACTTTAGTATCTTAGTTTCTTTTTTACAATTCTGTATGAATAAGTAGCGGTTAGTCCATTAGTTACTATTTACTGACTTTACTATCTACATTTACTATTAATGAGCTAACTGAAATTAGCATTGTGATCACAGTGATACCATCTTAACAAAAGGATCAATTTTACTTAAATATAAAAGTAGAGCCCAAACCAGTATATCAATTGACAGATATTATCAGCCTGATATTGGCCTATCACAGCTATACCGGTCTAAATCAGTATTGGTCTTTATATTGTGTAATATTCACCTATATGAAAACATTTTTTACATATCATAAGAGTTTGTTCTTATTTGTTAGCTTTACAGCCTTAATTCTGGTTTAATACACATATTTTGCTCTTTGTGTTGTTTTTTTTAATTATGGTTATGTTTAATTACTGAAAATACTGGTGAAAGTTTACTGTTTCAATGCCCTGATGTCACTTCAGACTATAAAGTTTAGTGTTAAACTGTAAAACATCCTGCTCCCGTTACATATCTTTGTCACAAATGTTGACCACTTTTGAGGGATCATTAGAAAAAGATTCTCAGTCATCCAAGTCATTTAGGCCATTTCTTGGTATTCCTAGAAAAATTTGTCTTAGGCAACTGGACTTGGTAGAGTTCTTGAAGACGATTCGCCTCTCATCCAAGAGGCTTCTTCAGTTCTATCGGCAGATAAGCATGTTGCCTCAGCCCTAGCATGTGTGGGTTTAAAAAAAAGGAACTAAAAAGTGTTTGAGGGTTTGTGTATTGCCTGCCTGCCTGGACGCCCTTCAATGCCTCCATCCACCCTGCTGCCAAAGTGCTCCCGCAGGTGCAAATTACTGACAGCTGAGAGTGGCCCATGCACAGGAACATTATAAATAGCCCTAACAGGTAATAAAATGTTGAAACAGCCACAGCCAGTCCTGGGCCTCTGGGCCAGCCAACGACAGTGCTTTTAACTAGCACTGTAAAAACATAACTGTGCAATGCAATGCACTGCACTCACACATGAACCGCCAGACTGGCTTCATCTGAGCAGACCACCACTGTAACAGCCATGAAGACTGACTTTGTGCAGCTCTGTGTTTCACATACAACCAACAGTTGTATGTGAGTTGACAGTAAACTGAATATCTTTGGGTTGTGAGCAAAACAAGACATTTTAAGTTGTCATATTGGGCTTTAAGAAACACTGGTCAACATTTTTCTGACATTTTAAAGGCCCAACAATTCATCAACTAATCGATTGATTTAAAAAAAACATCTAGCATTAGTTAAATTTTAAAGCCATACAAGACACAAAATCAATACTATCACAACTAGAGCTGCAACAATTGGTTAATTAATCGATTAGTCGATTGAAAGAAAATCAATTGGCAATAATTTTGATGATCGATTAAGCATTCAAGTCATTTTTCATGCAAAATATCAAGCGTCTGCTGTTCCAGCTTCTTCACTTTTCAAAACTTTTGGATGTTTTAAAGACTAAATGATGATTGAATTGAATAATTGTGAAACTATCTGACAGATTAATCAGTAATGAAAATACTTAATATCTGCAGTAGAGCTGCAACTAACAGTTATTATCATAGTTTATTTTATTGAACAATTCATTTGTTATTTTGTTCACAACCTAAAGGTAATCAGTTTACAGGCATAGAGAAATAAAGAAAGCAGAAAATATTTACATTTGACAACCTGGAATCAGAGAGTTTAACTCTTTTTTTGAAGATGACTCAAAAGGATTACTCAATTATCAAAATAATAAAAAATAATAAAAACCTATATACAGCATTTTAATCGGTAGTTGACAACTAATCAATTAATCATTGCAGTTCTAATCTGCAGCCCTACATCTACCCAACTAATAACATCATCCATGAGAAAATCTATCCAGAATGTCAAACAAGATTTTTATCAGTGTTCTGTTTTCATATCTAGACAATCATATGTTAGACTGAAGGTCACCAGTATCCACTTTCATCAGGCTCAGCTTTAAAAAAGAAAACAGTTCTCAGGTAAGTCAAAAGCAATGCGGACACAAAACTCAACACTACGTTGTACTCTGTATCCAACAAACATCTTTGAAAACCTTGCAGAGAGTTGTACCATTTAATTAGAGTAATATTTATCTCAGGGAAGGTAATTTAGCAGCTGAAAAGCACAAACAGATCTCCTCTGCAGCAGCTCAAGCTTTAGAAACTGTGCCTGCCTCACTGTTATGTAACATAGATAGTCAGGAAATGTGTTACAGTTAAAACACTTCCATCCACTGACCAGTACATGATTAAACAGTCTTAACTTGCATTAGTCAACCATGTCAGTATTTACCTCCACAGTGTACCCTGTGGCCCTTCACAACTGCAGCCCTTGCAAGTCTCAACACCTTTCTTGAAGCTATTAATAGCTCAGGTCTCAGGGTATTCAGTTCATGTGCTGCAGAACATACATGCATGTATGTATGTGTGCAACCACTAAGAAATGCTGCAGAAAATCCTTCAAAAAACAGCAATGATGCAATGCAAAATAGTCCTGCATGCTTTTTGAAACATAATGAATAATATTCTACCATCCTGTCCAGCATTTAAAATCTTTGTGCATGATATAAGTCAAAAATTAAGTACCTGGAGCTGCTTGATTTTCACTCCATTCACTGGTCACCAGAACCTCAATGATCTTGATGTGAGAATCCAAGCTGGGTTCACAACTGTGGAGGAGGAGAAAGGAAAAAAAAAAGGCAAGTTAAATAAAGTTTTAACAGCCCAGGTGACTCTCGGTCTCTGCTGCTGTTCTGATTGCTCTGTGCTGGTTTCAATCTGATGGTAATTCAGGCTTAGCTACTTTAATTGTGCAGCACAGCTGGTAAGTAGAAAAGCTCCAACCTATATCCGTGTACAGCTGAAACCCGTGAGTGCCTGACACCCTGTGCTCTGACTGTGTGTGTCTGCAAGTCTGCATGCTTGAGAGTCTGTGTGCCTGTATTGCATGACCAAGCCTGCACACTTGTCTGTCTACTATCTTTGACAGGGTATGCAGCAGCGAGGCACGACCCACCTGGTAGCCTGTTGTCTGAAGAACACGGGGCTGAAGATCTCGCCCAGAGCTCGGGCGCTGAGCAGGTTCTTGGAACAGTTTTGGCACACCCGAGCAAAATGCCTTAGCAGACAGTGTAGGGTTAGCCAGTACTGAGGGGGTAGGCTCGGGGTGCTGGCGATGCGACGTAGCAGCTGGGCACATTCCTCAGGATTCACCACCTCTGTAGAAACAGATGAGAACGGACCAATGGGTGGTCAGCGAGACCGATGTGAAAAACCGATCCTTAAAGTGTTAAAAGCCATGGACGGTCGAGCATGAAATGAAAGATGTTTCTTTAAACAATGAGAGAGATGGAAAAAAGGCGTCATGTGCAGTTAGGTTTAGAAACCACAGAGAGATTGTGTGGTTGACAATGAGCGTAAGGTACACTGGCAGGTGATTGGCTGCTCAGAGATGCTAGAGATAAACTTTCAGGCTTGTTTTAGTTTCTATTAACCACAGATATCCTGTTTCGGGCCTTGTGACAGCAAGAGAATGCAGCCCTACAGAACAGAGTGTGGTGTGAGAATTTTGTCTGTTCTTGTAACAGAAAAGAAAGACAGAAGAATTACAATTAAGAGAAGGTGATAAAATATGCTAATTATATATTTCAAGGGTCGAGTAGGAAAGAGCCCATAAAAAAAGACTTTAAAAAAACGACTCAAATTATAAAAGTCTTTTTTGAGGGATAAAGGGTACTGACTACGTCTTGCGGTTTTGTGTTCAAAGTACTGAATGTTCAGAACCGTGTCAGGGGTACATTACGTCAGAGCTCCAGCTTTAGATTAACTATGCAGTGAAGAAATGATTGTTGAATATGTGCTAGTAGGGCAAAAACAAATCATACTGTGTTTATTTTGACAGATATTTTAATTGCAATGAGGCAAGATTTTAGTAGATTTTATTGTCAATGGAAAAATATGTTTGCTGGGGTCTGTACCAAACATGCATGTTCCTTTAAATCTGGAGTATATCATCTTTAAGCTGATGTAGTACCTCTGTAGTACCAAAATGCTTCACTTATGACACTATGTTGACACATATGACACATTGGGATATAGCACTTGGCCATATTTTGATTAAATGTTCAGCCGTACATGCTGGTTTTGCCTGTTCTCACCTTTGGCAGTGTGGACCATCTGAGCGTATATTGCAGTGGGGATGATGGGCTGGGGGAGATCCTGCAGGTACCTACGCAGACCATCACACAGAACTGGAAGCTCCAACTGGTCCAAGTCTGCAGAGGGAGGATCTAGAGTGCAAAACAACATGAAGATACATAAATACTATAACTCCCTCCTGCATAGAGGATTTGTTTAATTACAGGCTCATGCACAATCTGTACAACTATATCATGCAATAAAGTGTGCACAAATCATGGTACTTGCTGTCTTCTGTCCTTCTGAACATGGTGAACTTTATACACATGCAAATCTTTGTCAGTCACCTCACACATTTACATCTATTCGTCATCACCACTAACGTCAACGCTTTTTTTTTTTGGCCTCTATTTGAGACTTCCTCGTTTCTCACACAGCTATTGGAAACCTGCAGGTTTCATATAAGCTCATAAAGGGGGTGAAATATAGGTACTTACCACAATCAAAATACTGTCTGACTTCAAGCCCGCCTCCAGCAGTAAATGTTCGATATAACGTGGGGTTATCCAGACCTGCAAATAATCAGTGAGAAACAAATTAAATTATTACATTTATTGATTGATAAAAGTAAAACCACTCAAGTGATTCTGTGCAACAGGTCACGTAAGCACAGTCAAATGTGGTTATAAAATAAAAGTCAAATTGATAACTCAAGTTCAGTTGCATGTCAAGGTGACTGACTGATTTCAAGCTCACCTTTCCTCTCAATAGCCTCCAGCAGTTTGGCAAGCATAGGTGGAGTGGTCTCTGGAAGGGAAAACTGCTCCGTCAAGTCCAGCAGACAGAAGCCTGGAGGAGAGAACAATTACGGATTAACAAAGGTGAATTTGTAAAGGACTAAATGTGGTAAATGCTTTGTCTTGTGGTGCTTTTTCTGACACATGATGAATAAGTTCCAAATCTGAAAACCTCTATTGCGACATAGAAATATCACAAATGCATTGACATACAACTGCCAGTGACACCGATAACAAAATCTGTGTGCAACCAAACGATGCAGTCATAACAGGTTTTCCCATCTGAAATAGATGACCTTGCACGGGAGAGTAGTGCATTTAGCATGAATGTAATCCCAGCCTAGACGAAGCATTAGCACATCAAAGATAACTTTTTTACAAGTGGTTATTAGCAGCAGGGCTAACTAACAATTATTTCAATTACAGATACAACTTCAAATTATTTTCTTAATCCTGTAAAATGTAGGGATGGGAATCAAAATCTGGTTACAGTTGCTTATCAATTCGTTTTCAAGATACCAGCATGTTTTTCTGAGAGTTGCACATTGGAATAAGACAGCAAGAAACGATTATTTGTCCATTAGTTGTTTAGGCTATAAAATCAGTTGAAAATGTGGATCAGTATTTCTCAAAGCCCAAGATGAAGACATCAGTGAATATAGACTTTTTTCTTTAAAAATTACTCAGACAGATTACTAAAACAGTTGGCAAATAACTTAATAATCGATTACTTGATTAATCATCTTGTTCAACATTGGAAAACACTGATGTCAAACTCATGCATATATCCTGCTAGAAACCTGCAACAAGGAGGACTCATGCCAGAGAGACTTTTTTCTACTCCGTTTCTATACTGTGTTCAGACTCAGCGATAATACAACAGCTGTTGATGCTAAAAACCTGTGTGCGAAAATATATCATGATTTCCTACACCTCTTTAGGTGTAATATGCAGTTTCCAATACAAAGCAGTCTGACTTTCACAGTGAACTTTAAAGCATTCCTTTGATGATGATTGTGAATAATGATAAAAGAATAACTCTAGCCTAAATACCATTTACATGAGCCCCGACAGAATTGTGAGCAAGGCATGAGGAAATACTGCTCCTGACTTCACGCTTTACACATGCAAAATGCAAAAATATGTTTCATGGAGTAGAAGCACAGTAGGTCTTTGTCTGAACATCGACATAATCATGACTGAGAGAATCTATTGTGTCAACCCTCTGGCTGTTTAGATAACACAACAGCTCTGAGGAGGTCTCACTTGGCCCATTTTTTTCTGAAGTGAGTGGTAAGAATGAATGGTTTTAAGTTCCATGTCATATCAGCAAATTCAATAGAAAGTAAACATGGCAAAAAATAGCAGAGCTGCAACAATTAGCCGATTAATTGATTAGTCAGAGTTCAACGTTGATGCTTTTTTTCCCCAACGGCCTAGTTGGGCAAGTGGGTCTGAAATCTGCTTGAAGTCACTTGTTTTTTAGTTGCGCCTGTACAAATTCTTTATTTGTAGCATCTCAAATGAGAATTCTTTCTGCTTTCTGTAGTCCTGTGTAACACTATACTGAATATCTTTGGGTTGTGGACAAAACAAGATATTTGAGGACGTCACCTTGGGCTTTGGAAAACGATTTTTCAGCATTTTCAAACAATTTATGGACCAAAGGATAATCAATTAATTGAGAAAATAACCCACAGATTGTTAGTTGCAGCCCAATAATATAAAGTAAATGTACAGAAATGTAAGGGTCTGCCAGTCATCAGAGGTTGTGACATTAAACGGCTGCAACTGAAAAGTTGACTAGGCGCATGACTTACAAACTTCTCAGAACTTCAAAAGAAGCAGGTACGAGACCAAAGGACTGCCTTCATGAGTAAAAGCTGAGTATTTACAACAGACCGATTCAAGAACAGGAGGTGCAGAGTACTAAAGTTGGGGTTTGGTGGACCAGGGAACTAAGCAAATACCCTGTGATATGAGTTAAGCCAGGGCTCAGTTTTTTCCTCATTTTTCCTTTAGAACTTTGCATCCAGGTGTGGACATGAAAGGATGAAGGGGTTGGCGAGGATTTTATTTGGATTTGCAAAGGCGTATTTTGAAAAGGTGCTTTTCTGAAAGGCCTGACTGTTCAACAGCAAGTCTGCAGTTTCAAAATGAAGAGAAACTATGAATGGAACCCTTTCTAGTGACCATATTTTTCTTTCTTTCCAACTTCAAAATTATTACAGATTTTTGAATCGGGCATTAAAGCAGGCGGGCATCTACTGGTCCCATTGATGCACGCACGCTAGTCATTACCAAGGAACTGCCCTCTTCCACCAGAGAGTGTTCAATCAGGCAAATAATGAACCACTTCATCCAAATCCACATCCTCTTTGGCCAGCAGAGCACAGAGGCTGGCATGTTGCGTGTGAAGGAGCTGGCTTACCGAAGCCCTCCTAACCACAGAACACACAAAACTCCATGTAGGACAACTGGTCATCTGGAAGACATTATTGGAACTGCAGAGTGGGAGGGGGGTTTTCTCAGAAGCAGTGAACTCTGAGATGGAACCAGAGTTTCCCTAAATAGAGATCGAGACACGCAGCGCTGCCATCACACACCTTGGAAGTGTAACCTTTCTCCCAGACAAGATATCTAACACGGCTGCCATTCTCCAGCCAACCTTTTTCTGAGAACCTAAACTCACAACCTGGAGTTAAATTTAAACCGCAACGCACACACCCCACCGACCCAACCCGAGCAATGTTTTCTATGAAAATTACCCGACCACAATAACTTTTATTAAAGATAACATTTCTGACAGGTTTTCAAGATGCTTTAAATGTTGACTACAGAGCAACATACTCAACAATACACCATACACAGGGTTAAAAGCCTCTGCCTTGCTTGGTGATAATGCTATAACAGGAAGACTCTTCAAAGCGATCCATAGGTGAGTGTTTATTTACTGGTTCGGCGTCTGGCCTATGAGTGACACCGACCAGGCTACAGATAGAGTTGCTTCTTGGTACTGTCAACGATGTGATAGTTTCAGCACCGATGGAATTGTATCAAGTGGCAGACGAAATATGGCAGAAATGTTTGGAGCTATCACTGATGATTTCTGAGATGCTCTGGCAAAAGATCAAACCATCAACATGTCCCAACCAGCCATTGCTTGTAACCATGGAAGCACATATAAATACAAGCAAATAGACAGAATTTTTTTTTTTTTTTTTTTTTTTTTTTAAATTTAAGAAACTTTGAAGAATTTTCTGTGTTCATTTTAGCAATGATAATGGTGGTGGCAAAAATAGCGTCCTTTAATTGCTGTCAAGCATTCAGGTATACTATATATCTGTATATGATTTTACCATAACTGTATTTTGTGCAAACTGTGGGGTCTTTGAAGTAAGACTGTACAAAATAATTTGAATTGCAAAGCTTCGTCCGTAACATTGACATTCAAATTCTAAATCAACATTTTTGCCTGTTTTTTCTGTTTAAACCAGGCATTTTTCCACACATGCAGATAAATATCAGGCTACACTATTATTAGTATTATACTATTTGTAGAATTAGATTCCAGTGATGACTGCGTAGGATTGTTTCCGACTCAAGTGATCCAAATATTTCCGATAACTCCAGAGCGTTGGAGTCTGAAAGTAGGGACGGAACAATATATCGCACATGGTGATATCACTACAAAAAACCGTCTCAATTCTACAGTGGACTGTGACAATATCTACCACAATATTACACAGTTTATTATTTCATTTCACTGTTTTTCTTTTATCTTACAAAAGTACTGCTGCTTTGTTTTGGTTTTGCAGTTGTATATGTATAATCCAATCATTCACTGCCAAAGACAATTCATGCCAATTTTTTGCACATGCTTGGGTCATGACTGGCTACTTTTATTTTTTATTATTAAAGAAGGAAAGCAAGAACGACTTTAAGTTCAAAGAAAAAATGAATTTTATATGAACAAAAAATGCTGTATGCATCTTTACAACATTTTACGTCGTTGAAAAGTCGTCATTATTTTTTGATTGCATTATTTTTAGTGTGGTATTAATTGTACCTTGATGTTTTGGTATTGTTACATGGTTACCAAAAAGTCAACAATTCTAAAAAGACAGATGTTCTTACCTAACAAAATACTCTGCTTTGATGCATATTTGTTGGTTTTAAGCATTTTAACTGTGGTCAAAACTGTTTTAACCACAGTGGTGTGGGGAAAGCCCACACCTGTTTTAACTGGGCAGTCTGGCAGCAATGTAACAACACCATAAATTACATTTATGTTGATGAAATTGACGAGTTGGAGTTAGATTACTCATTTAATCTGTTGAATCACTTTGTTCAAACTCAGGATTTGTTTTTTTTAATGATGATAAAATATTCAAGCCCTAATATGAAAACCCCAATAGAAGCTACAAATGTTGGTGGGTACAAATGGGTACAGCCCTACTTTGCAGAGCCATGAACTTCCAAAAACCCCTGCATTAGTAGCAAAATCATAATACCGACTGTAATCAACGTAAGAAACAGACTACATAATCCTCCTTGCATTCCTGCATTGTTACTACAAATATAACACAATGGATTACTGCTGTCTGACTCTGTTTAGAACAGCTGAGGGGCTCCAACCATCATGAGACTCTGCTCATACTTTCAATGAAAGTTGGTTTCTGTGGCAACTCTGGAAAGGAGAGTAAGGAGACAGGGGCCCCTTGGACGTGTCTCTGCAAGCCTGCATGTTTGGCAGACCTTCTCATGATATCCCAAAAAGCCTCAGCCACTCAGTAGTCAGTTAAGTCGACCGCAGATCGAGGAAGTCAATGCAGCTGCCACTGGTGCTGCTGTGGTGTGGGGGGACAATCTCCCCAGCTGAAACGACAGTATGTCTGAACTGAACAAACTGCAGACTGCGGGCAGGACAGGGCTGGGGCACCACGGACACACTAAAGATAGCATACACTTTGGATAAATTTAGAGGGCCCTACTCAAGTAACCAGCATTTTCAGGTTATACCATTTCTTCTTGTCTGAAAAAGGGTCTAGCTGAGGCCCGCCAGTAAAAATTAATAACCCACGGAAAGTACCTCACAGTACACCACACATGACAGCACATTATGGAGCAATAAGTGCATTGTAATACATAAAACATTACACATTTCAATAATAAGGTATAAAGGTGGATTGTCTTAAGGTTGCAGCTGCTAAACTTAAGTGTTATCCAGACCAGAAATATAAAAAATACAAGAGCAGAGAATTTTCATTAACATTTGCAAGTGAAACTGTAACAGGCTTTAACATGCTTTTACTAAGTCAATGAAGGATACAGCTTCAAGCTGAGGTTAAGTTAAAAAAAAGTGTAGGCAATGTCTCCTCCTGCAGGGTGGAAGACGCAGTGCAAAAGTGTAGCAACAGCCAATGAGGAGCCTGTTGCTACAGCCTGACAATTAACCCTATACAGAGCAGACCATCAGTGAATCATACGACCTACACAGAAAAACCACAGGTTCCTGATGTGCAGTTAGCTGGGAAGCAGAGTTACATCAGGCCACATACCAACACGTACAGATTGTAATTAGTACTTGAAGAGAATTCTGCATTTTTCTTGAATTTCTGTTGCACAACTGTCTTACAAATGATAAAGCCTGTTTAATTAGAATTAAAATGTAACTTTAGAGAGACAAGAGTCTGCAGCATAAAGGAACAAAATATTGTCTGTAAGCACAAATGTTAAGTACATTTATGGATGATAAAACCATTTTAAACCTTCAGCTAATTTTTCTACCTTTTGCCAAAATGCAGCCTGATTTAAATTAAAATGTCAGCTTTTTACTATCAGTCGAATAATGAACTAGTCAATTAAAAGAAATGAAGTTGCCAACTATTTTAATAAATGACTTTAATTTGATTGTTTCAGTCATTTTTCAAGCAAAAATGTCAGACATTTGCTACTTCCAACTTCTTAAATGTGAGGATTTGCTGCTTTTCTTGTGATTCTTCTTTTATTCTAATGAAGATTTTTCACAATATTGACATGTTATAGTTTATGTGCATTTATAGTTTCATTTTATAGTTGAGCAGTTCTAAGTTGGTTCAGGGAGATGTTTTCTTGATTAAGATTGCCAAAAGTATTGATACTTCAATACTCTTTCAATACCACGTGTTAAAACAATAGTCTATGTTAATTATACATTCGATAGTATTGAAAGTACCCAAGTTATTAAAAATAAAATAAAAACGACTTAAGTGCTCATTCAAGACCTCAGTTTAATTCAGTCTCAGACAACATTACTCTTGATCTAGACCTTCAGGTCACATGACAGATGTGAGGTATACCATGATAGTGATAGTTTCATGTTAAGATGTGTTACTGCAATGTGAGCTCTGTGCTGAAAGGGTGTGCTGCTGTGACTGCTTTTTGGTACCAGTCCATGCACATGGAGAAGTACCAGAAATGTTTTAAAGTGAAGTAACTGCTTCTATATTTAATAGAACTGCCTGGCATTATGACCAAAACTAGGAAAATCAGTTCTTGGTTAAAAAATAACAGGCTTTTTTTTTTTAAAAGGAGCCTATGATCTACTGTGTTCAAAGCATTATGTAATGCCACACCTCCACAGCACAGCACGAGGCCTACACACAGTACCTAGCCACACTAGCTGGTTCATCTCGTCTCCCTCCCTGTCAAATATATCACATATTTGAAATGCTTCTTCTGTTCCCCTTGACTGTGTTTCTCTCTAATCTCACTTCTGTCTTATTGCATTCAAGTCTATCAGTCTGTCTCTCTCTTCGCCTTATTCTCTCTCTCTGTCTTAATCCTGCTAGCAGACATGCTTGGACTCTAGTAAAGAAGATTTGCCCATTCAGACTTGAGTCTCTGCACACAATCAAGTAATGAAACAGTTATGCACGCTTTCATGCACACAATTTCAGGCAAGTCTCAGTGGACTCAAACACTAATGCAGCTTGGAGGAGAAAAAATATCTAATTAAAGAGCTGATTTTATTGAGCTCTGAAATGGACTACTTCTCTTTTTTCCACTGTCATAAAACTGAATACTAGTGACATATCTCTACTTAAAGTAGTTGAGGATGTGTCACTTTTTTTCACTATTAAGCTAAAAGCACAGCAAGACCCAAGTGATATAGTCTCCCAAACTTAGAGTGCATCAGTTGAATTTTAACCCTTGTTACAATGTAGTCAAAATCTGTATTTGGACATGTTAAACTTTGTTTTCCTTTGTGGATTAACTTTATATCGAACTGGTTAGATGAGGGATCTTTGATTGTAGATCTGCAGTAATTATATGATTAGTTATCAACCATTAAATTACTTACCAGCAATTGGGATGATCGAGCTATAGGTTTAAGCAATTTCTTACAGAAAAAAAGTCAAACCTTTCTGATTCTAGCTTTATAAAGGTGAATATTTTCTAGTACTTTTGTAGTTTTCTATTTTCTAGAATATTTCTAGTTTACTACTCTTTGCATCCAGTCTCTCAGATGTCACCCATTTCTGTCTGTAACAAAATATCTTTGGGGGTTTGACTGCTAGCTGGATATTTTAATGGCCATTTTTAACTGTTTTCTGACATTTTATAGCCAAACGATTGATAATAAAAAATAATCATTGCATCTCTAGTTACGGGCACTTACACTTTCTGAAACACATAACCTCAACACTGATAAATCAGGGTAAGCAATTCCTTTTCATATGCTTTAGCTAGGATTATAAAGGACGGACGAGTCTGAGTTGTCATATTAGCTGGAAAGTAGCTAATGCTGAGAGACAACCACAGAAAAACTAATGAGTAACTCCTCATATCCTAAAAGTTAAACATGTCTTGGGGGAAACAAACATGGGGATAAGGAAAAGTTGACATTTAATAAACACTCCTCTGTGACACAGTCCAACGTCGGAAACTATGACAAGCCAAAGATATATTTAAATCCAGCTTGAGTATGACGTACGCAGGCAGTGGATTTACAGCTGATACTCTCATCACCCCGGATTAATTTCGACAACATTACAAGCTAATATTAAGCAGCTAAAATAAAGAAAATTGATTTTGACACGGTAGAACTTCTACTTCTAATAGTAATAAACTAATTCAAAAAGTTAAATAAACGCAAATTTAAAATTAGCCCTCTCGCCAGCAGCATGTACACTGATAACAATGACAGTGTAAAACAGCAATCGCTGGGGTCCTATTCAGCGCGCAACCATTTATTGTCCAGTTGCATTGTGCACCAAGTTACTGCAATCAGCACTTAGCACAATACTGATTCATCACAAAGCTACAAATCAGTCTACCATGCAGTCTGTGCGCACCCCACCACCAAAGAAGCGCCAACACATTCCTGGCCCCAGCTGCCTTTAGCCCCACAGAGGAACACTAACTACATGAGAGCAAACTATCACTATATAAAAACTTCTGCTGGGTTGAATTCTCACAATGATGTGGATGAATTTACTGATCTGTCAATGTGACTGTCCTTTCTGGAAAACTATGTGAAATGCACACCCATTTAAAACCAAAACTGAAGTTGCCACATGCCCAATTTAAGAGAAAAGAATTCTTTGCAGAGAAAAAATTGACAGCACTGACAGAGAGAGTGTTCAATACAGCAGATGTCAGTGTGAGTACTAAAGAGGCCCTGAGAAGGAGAGCTACATTATCTCAATCTCCAGCTATGCAGAGCACTCTCCCTGCAACTGTCTCCTTTGTACAGCCTGCTCTCTTCCTTCCAGTAGCCCCTTTTAAAATGCCTATCTTTTATACAACCCACATCATCTATATTGTGAGCTACTGCACAAATATAAATATATGTTCAATGCTGGTCAGAAAGTCTACATTTTTAGTATTGAGTTCATTTAGTAATGAAAAAGTCTGTTAAAATAAAATAATCTGCTTATTGTGATTATTTGAAAAGTTCCACTGCAGAAAGTTGTGGGTCATGTAATACAATGTTTGTTACATGAACACTGAAAACATAATAATAAGCCTGAAGACGTGCGAGACGAGATGCCCGATGGCATCAAATATTTCTTTAAACAAGACCGAGCATGCAGGCTGAACCTTGTAAGAGCACGTAGAGTAAAACCAGTTATTCACACTTATATCTCAAACATTTCAAGGAATGTACAGACAGACTGGCTGTTGGGAGATAAAGAACATACACAAACACACAAAACAGTGAATATTTAACTATGTAGAGCCATTGCTGTAGCAATGTTAATGTCCGACATGATCATTGAACTTCATTATTGTTTCAAACTGCAAGAGGCATCTCACTTTTTTGTGTAATAATGATTCAGCCAGCGAATCCTTGGTCAACACATGACCTGGACTGATGTGTGCATTAGAGCTGCAATGCCATCCACAAGTTTTCCAAAACTGCAGGAGGTAGTTTGCAACAATGGACAATCAGTGCTCATTAACTATATTGAAAAACATAATCTGCTAGCCCACTTCATTAGACTTTTGAGAAATTGAGAAAATTACACCTATTTGTGAGGAAGAAACACACTTTGAAAAGTATAGATTTCTTCACTTTTCAAAAAGATAAATTTAAGACATTTAAAGAATGCAATTTAAGACCTATTTCAGGTAAATTATGGCAAAAAGTACAAAGCTTTTAATGATGTCAGAATAAGGGAACAAAGTTTGAAACAGCTAACCAATGTCTTCATTGCATGGGAGTTGCAGGAGTAGGTTCCTGTTGTTTTTTTTCCCCAAAACACCTTTAAAACCAAGACTTAAGATAGTGCAATCATATAAAAGTAATGTTAGCTTCATAATCAATGAATTTTTAAGCCATGTCAGAAATGTATTGAAGCCATTAAAGTAATTTTAAGACCTAAAATTGAGAGAATTGCATTTTTAACTCTTTAAGGACCCATGGAAACCTTGAAAGTATCATTTTAACATTTCTTTCTGTTAAACCGGTAAAACAAAAGCATAAGTTTATTTTGCATCAGAATGATAAAGTGTTTAAATCAAGTTTGCTCTTGAAAATGAAATCAAATAAGAAAATGAAGCTATAAGGTGAAGTCAGAAGGGTGTTTCGTTATGTGAGTTTCAATCCTCAAGTTCCTTTTCCTTGGCGGGCCCGAGCACATGTATATTCTCTCAACTGAGAGGCCCAGAAAAGGAGCGACACTTTAATGTTTTAAAAAAAAATGGGCTGAGAGCTGGAATGAGGCGGAACAGTTTCCCAGCCTAGCCCTCTTCTCTTTCACCCTCTCCACATCTGCTGCACTCATGTAAACCCCTGTGGCTCAGAGAGGAGAGGCCCCTTTTCCAAGGCTCCATTCTCCACATCTTTTCCCCCTACCAGAGCTGACTGTAGGAACTATCAAAACATTACAAAAAAAAGGGATGAGGAGGAGGGGGAGGAAGAAAAAAAAAGAGCTGAGGAGTAGGAGGAAGGGAGTGAGATCCCTTGGTGGTTGGCAATAAATCACAAACACTCTGGGAGCAACAAGAGCCCTGCCTCCATCGCAGAGCCCTCAGCCGCCCCTCTTCAAAGCCCCCTTGAGCATGCAGAGCCCAAGTCCCTCCCCAAAGGCCCCCACCCTGTACCTCAGCCCCTCTACCAAGCCCCCAGCTCCGCTCCAGTCCTGATCCTTTCGCACACTATCCCTTGCACCGACTCTATCCCTTACCCGCAACCTCAGGGCCCCTTCCCTCCCCCCTCTCCCTCTCCGTGTCTCTCACAGCACCAGGACACAGAGACTTTTCTTCTCCCGGTGCTACATTCACACTCGCTCCAGGCTCAGCACTGCCACTCAACCACAACACAGCCATTCAACACATGCCCCCTTCATGAAGCTCCTCGCTCACCCTGCAAAACCACAGCAAAGAATTTCACAATCGTACCACAAAGGGCAGAAACTAGAAACCTGGCAACTACAGCTGCTCTTTAGGTGAACAGGAAGCTTTAAGTGCACATTCATGCAAGCCACAGTGTCTTTAAAAAGATGCAAGTTTTAATTGCAGTTCACAGTTGTGGCCTGAGCTGTAACACTGATTCAGATTTCAAAGGGTAATTTTTAGATGCAGCCATCTTGAAACTCACAGAACTTGAACGAAATGGAAGAAAAAACATGCTAAATACATCTTACTTAACACCAGTTGCTAAAAAACTCAACTATAATCACAGTGAGGCAATACTCTTGATTACAGATGCCACATACACATTTTGTAGTTATCTTACTAGCATTAAAACAGTCAAAAGTTTGGTTTCTTTGCCATCTTACATAAAGTAAAAAAGATATCAATTTAATCTCTTTAAGTCTGCTACAGGGATTATGTGTTTAGGCTAGCTTTCCACAAACATGGGGTAACACTACTCGCCTACATGTGTCAAAAGTGCAAAAAAGTTGTTTTATTTACATAAAAGTTTCTGCAGGCCTAAATATGTCAATTTTAAGACTTTTCAAGACCATTATGAATGCAATTTTAGACTAATTTCACATGCATATTAGCAAAACAAGAACAAAGGACAGAAAATAGAAGTCCCATAATTACATGCTAAATAATTCTGTTTTTCTTACTTTACATGTGACCCTTAATGCCCTTTTAGGGTGGGCGATATGGTTTATAAGTAATATTTTGATACTTTTGGGCTATTTATATTTACAATATATATCTTAGGTTAAATCCCAGTAATAAATAAAACAATTTGTACTGGGGCAAGTTAAAAAGACTGTCAATTACTGACCCACTTCAACTGTGCAAGACTTAAAAAACATTCATGTTGAACCCTGTTGGGTTTTAGCTTGTTTGCAACCATGCACAAAGTAAAATACAAGATGGATTTCATCTCTTTGTGTCCATTATAAAGACTGTGTGTTTAGCCTAGCTTTGCACAAACCTGCTCACCTACATTTGTCAAAACTGTAAAGGAATATCTTGTAATAGCTCCAGTGTTATTTTATTTGCACATAGGGCTGGGTATTGGTACTCAATAACTTAAAGGTATCAACTGAAGTAGTATCCAACCCTCTCCAATCAAATGATACCTGTGCTTGATCCTTTTTGTACACAGATCTAAAAAAAACAAACAAAAAAAAAACATACAGTCTGTGGTGTTAAGTCAAATGCAGTGTATTTGATGGACTTGGCTTGACTCAGTGTGCTAAGATGCACCCAAAACATTTTTAAGTATGGTTATACTTACACGCCTGTTGCATCTGATAAAAATGAATGCATAATTTGCTTAAGGATTATCTCAGGAATACTTCCATTTATATGATGCATAAATAAAGGAAATAGAAAAATAAAGGTATCAAATTAAGCACTCTATTGGTAGTGGTATCAATTTAAGGGTTCTGGTATTGGTACTTGCATCATATTTTTTTAAAACAATAGCCTTGGATGTTGTATGTTGTTTAATATGTGCAAATAGGTATGACTAAAAGAGGCATTTTGGGCAACACTATCACTTGACCAAGAACTGCTAGAGGCAGTAATTGCATCTGAAAAGTCCTGTGCACCTAAGGGTGTTGCAAAGTTAGTCATAACCCTATTATGAACAAAAGAGATAAAGTAACTGCTCCCCCCAGACTTCCAGAGAAGGAGCACTTTGCCTTAATCATCCATATAGAGTGACCTAATCATCTTTCTCAACACTGATAAGGGATTTATATTCCCTTAAGATGCGGCTTTGTGGAGAAACACAGATGATATCCACTGGTAGCATATGGCTGGCACAAGATGCTCTGGTGAACGATAGCCTGGACACAGGCCAACGCCATTGTCCTCTGGGAGGGACTGAGCTTCACATTCAGTGCAGCTGTAATGGCACAGGGCAGAGCAACATGTTGCCAAGGACTGTGCAACTGTTGTGCAAAATCAGCATCTTTCTCACACTTTGTTAATCTGAGTCGAAATCTGTGAGTTGTTTATGTTTTCGCTCAACGATTAATTAGACATCTGCAGGGAGTCAGTGGACGGGCGGAGAAAGATCGAGGAGGCCATTTAACATCCAATGCCAGAGAAAGACCCCCCCCCCCCCCCCCCCCAAACACACACACTGTTATCATGTGACCAAAATTCCTACTTAAGTCATGTGATTTTAAAAAAACTAAACAATCGCCATGACAACTAAGCAACCTGCAGAATGTCACTATAGAAAAAAACAAGTTAAGGGACCTTGAAGATTTTTTAACCATGAATCATCAATCACCATGTAGAGTAAAATTTTGATCCTGAGCAACATTAATTCTCACAATTGTAAGAGACTAAGCATTGATTTCCTCAAAAAGTGCTTTAATACTCAACCAACAAGTTTTCACAAACTGAAATCTGAAATGCGAAAAATCTATGTGAATTCATTCAGCTATAAGGTATTCGTAGTATCAAATGAAAGTTAACACTACTTCTCAAATATGGCTGACTTCACATCCTGTATTTTTACTTGCACCAGAGCAGTACAATGAAGAATTTGTCACAATATGTAAATGTGTGAAACTAGAGCTTTTGCTAAAACCATTACTTGGAGGAAACTGCGTCATCATTTCAATTTCAGCATCAAAACTGTTTGAATATGGACCAAGTTTACAGCACTTGAGTTAAATGACAATAACTACAAAGACTAACTTCTAAATGTCAAGTAGTGTTGTAGTGCTCTAGTAAATATTGTACGTTGTGTTTCAAACTAGTCACTGGAAGGTTTGAGTAAGTGACAACTGTAAGTAAGAAACTGTTCTGCAAGAAATTTGACTCTGTGCTACACTGGCATCTTTAACTGTAATACAGTCATGATACACAATACTCATAAAGAAGAAATTCTAGGCTTTAGACAAAATGCCAGCTCTATCAATAACTACCTGTTCAACAATCATTCCTTTTCTCAAATAGTGGACTGACATAAAATTAATCTGCAAAAATTTTTGATGATTGAATATTTGTTAAAGTCGCTGCTTAAGCAAAAATGGTAAAAAGTCACTGGTTTCAGCCTCTCAAAAGTTAATTTTCCGTTTTTCTAACACACCTGTGACAGTCAGCCAAATATTTTTCTTTTTCTGATTATTAGTGAACGTTTGAAAATGTTATTATGGAAACACATGAAGGATATTTTTCACTATTTGCTGATGATTACTCAAGAAAATACTTGGCATATTGATTGATAATGACACCACAGTTGGTTGCATCCCTGTTTGTTACGCAACTCTGTGGACTGGAGTTGAACTCACCTTGCTCCGAGTCAGAGTCCGTCTCCGCCTTGAAGGCGCCCGGAGCTACAGGTAAGGGTCTGAGGGGCCTTGGCTTGGGTGTGGGAGGAGAGATCCATTTCTTCCCAATGAACTCGACATATGTCCCAGGGAAGTCCCCCTTTTCCTGAGTGGTTTCATTGAAGCCTGGCAGCCAGCCAATCTCATCCGGCCTCTGTTCCAGTCCATCAGTGTACCCAAGAGCCACCAGAGCTCCTTTGCTTACCAACAGTATATCCCCCACACGCAGATCAATGTCCTCCTCCCGCTCCTTATTGTAGTCGTAAAGCGCTCTGTACTGATACCCTTCAGCACTCATATTGATCACTTTGTGACAAGTGTTCGTTTGAAGTTCAGCTTCAACCAGCAAAGTTACTTTTCAGGTTTCTCTGATTATATGTTTAGTCCAGGTACACATTTGCTAGTTCAAATGCTTGTAGGTGCATATGTCCACGAAAAAGTTCTTCTTTGGAGACAAAAAATATCTAGCTCGTCTTCATTCTTTCACAGTTCCCGTCACTTCTGAATGATTTCCAGTTCTCTTGGTGCGTTGCCTCACAATATGCACCCATCAATAAATGGCCTGCAGCTGTGATCTTGAGAATGCTATCCAGACCTGTAAGATGAGAGGGGAGGCCATTTGCAACATGTTGCATAAGACAATTACAGCAGTATATCGCATTCAATGCTCAGATGTGAACTAGATTTACAAAATAAGACCATAAACTAATAGATCTGGAGAAAACAGCTGTGGGGTTATACTACAGAATACACACATGGTGACGTAATTTTTTATTTCATTTAACTTTTTAGAATTTAAACACATATCTGTTATTATATTATTGCTCATTACTTAAGTTGCTCTTAATTCTTTATTTGGATCATATATGCTTAGAAGAGGATGCATCTGAAACGTTTTAATGAACTGTCCTATATTTAATAGTCGATACGTAACAATATAACACAATATCGTAATCAAAAAAATGTCTCAATACCATACCAGGCTGTGACGATATCTACCGTTAAATTACATGGTTAATTATTTTGTTTTATAAAAGGACTGCTACTGGATGCTTCATTAATTTTGTTGTATAACTGTACATTCAAGCATTCACTGCCAAAAACAATTCAAGCCAATTTTTTGGGACATGCTTCAGTCATTGCTGGCTACTACTACTTTATTTCAATAAAGAAAGAAAGCAGAAGCATTTTTAAGGTAAAAGACAACAATAAAGAGTTGCAGCAGTTAATTGCTTAGTTGTCAACTATTAAATTAATTGTAAGCTACTTCAATAGTCGATTCATCGGTTTGAATAGTTTTGTGAAGGAAAACAGTGAATATTTTCTGGTTTTCAGTTCTCTATGACAGCAAACCTAATACCTTTGACTAGTGGACAAAACAAGACATTTAAGGACATCATTTTGGACTTTGGGAAACACTGATTGACATTTGTCACCACTTTCTCATTTTATCGACCAAATAACTAATCAATTTAACAAGTAAACGATCAAAAGATTAATTGAAAATGAAAGTAATTGTTAGTTGCAACCCAATTATAATATATAACAACAAAAAATATGAAAAAACGGAATAAGGCTGAACAATTTGGAAAAAAGTCACATTGCAACTACTTTCACTGAAATTGCAATATGTGATACAATTACTGAAAATTATCACATTCACTGAAAAAAAAAAAACTATTAAAATTATAATGAAGTGATATTTATTGAGGTCTGCACAGGTTTTCTTTAATCTACAGAACAATATTTTTAGGCCAAGTCATCCATGCAAACTATAGTACCTCAATATAATGCTATTTTCTCATACATTTTTCCTTTTTAACAAAACTGTGATTTAGGTCTAATTCTGTGATTCTGGATACTGCACTCATCCATATTATGATTTTGTTGCGATCAACTGTGCAGCTCTAATAAGACACATGGTAATTTATGTGTACTACAGTATATAATAACTGTACATACACGGTGATCCTAAGTAATCCACAAATAATGCAAGACTATTATAAGTACGACTATTAGTTGAAATGTACAGTATAATTGCAGTTTAGGTGCAGAGTTGAATCATTACTGCGCACAAAGTATTGTTGCACAGTGGCATTACTGCACAAAATTAGTAGTTCTCATAAACTAGAACAAAATCACTCCCACAAAAGTTCAGAATATACTGATGCAGACTCCATTACCGACAGTGCATTTAACAGTTTGAGGCAGTAGGTCGACTCCGGTGCTGCTCAGCCAACATATGGCTGCTAACATTAGCATTATCCGTGACAGCTTAAAATCACTTCGCTGCAACTGTTATATAACTAAAGAGCAACCTCATTTAGTGTGTTAACGTTTGCAAAAAAAAGTGCTGGCAACAAACGTGTGGTTTTGGAAAACGTTTGCATAGTTGCAATGCACGATAATCTAGTTTTCTGGTGAAGAGTCCAGCCCAGTAACATTACAGTGAGTGAAAAAATGTCGATGGAGCTGGGTGGTTAACAGTTAGCTAAGTTAGCTAGCAGGCTAACATGATCGACTTGTGTTAATTGGTTAACTTACCCATCTCCTGGAAGAAAATACTAGTTTGCTAAAAGTTTCCATTGTGCTTTAAATAAATTTAAATACTATCAACTGATACAAACAACCGAATAGTTCGTTAAAAGTAGAGTAAAGACGAAAAATATATTCAAGTCGGAACGGACTGCAAGCTAACGCAAGGGTAGAAAGTAACTTAAGTTATTACTTTCAAGAAAACGTAACTGCCTAACGTGTAGCTTCTTGAATTATAACTTTTTTTAACGAGATGGCATAAACGTTAGCATCTGCTAGCTAAGTTAGCAAGCTTGGACAGGCAGAGGGTTATGGGTTAGACTACATACCGAGTGTGCATGGATCCACAGGAGTCCTCTTCCTTCCAAACTAAACGCTTCCACTTCGTTAAACTTCAGAGTTGCGGAGTACTATCAATAAAAACGCAACCCTAAACGAGTCCTGTACCAGCGCGATTAAAAACAAAAATCCCCCACTTGCGTTTAAATCCGGTTTAACGAGTAGTACAAACTGTTACAGTCTGTCCACATAACGGCACGGCTTCCCTGTCCTGAACAAATGCTCCCTTCACCGTCGCCTCTGCGGCCAGAAAGGGGCAAGACAAAGCACGGCCGCCGATTGGCCAGCATCCCTGACAATCATTTACTTTACCAGATGCAGCCAATCAGATTCTCGCTAGCGGCGGACACGCCCCCGTTCCATGTATTCTTGCACGCAACATGAAACACCTATGGAAATTACATAACTTACTGCACGCAAACCTACAGTTCACCAGAATCCTTGTGGTTTTTATTAACAGCACCTGTTCTTATACTTGACGGGGATTATTTTCACAACATTATCATCTAAAATAAAGAGGCAATGTAAAGATATCACATTACTTCGTGTGTGATACATTATTCAAGCACTCCAGAGGATGTCCAGGGGATATCCGAGAAATGAAAACAATGTCTTTGTTTTCTAATTCAATATAAACCATACGTGTTCCATTTAATTTTTTGTGAAATAAAATAATACTTATTACAGAACTGGCAGAAGTTTTCTGTAAGAGCCAGGGCATCACATAACCATATTTAAGGTTATTTATTCAGTCAATAGTTTCACCCCCCCCCCCCCCCCCCCACCTCTACAAATTTAGGAAATTCTTTAAGTCACAAGATCAAAAAGAAGCAGCATCATGAGCGTCTCATGGAGGTCATGGAAAGATCACAACTATGTTCTGTTTCCTTTCTATTTTTATTCATATTGAAACTGTGACTGGGAAAGTCAATATCCACTTTCAGTCCTGCTACCTAAATTATCTAATGCTATGCTAAAAACTCATTCCTGTTATGAAAAATGTATTATCCTCATGTAGAAACCTTATTTAAAAAAAATAATAATAATGGCCTGAGATTGACCATTAGACATTTCGAAAAGTTAAATGTATGTTATTAGAAAATTTGATGAAAATTTACAACATGCAAATGGTACCAATCCAGTGAAATGGCCCATCAGCATCTCCTCTTATAACTGACAAAGATTATTGGTACCTCAGTCAAACTTCTCCTTTTCCTGTATATGTGACATATAAGTTTGATAATTTACAATTACAATTTTCTTTAGCAGACACTAATGTTAGCAAAACAGTAGCAAAAGTCGAATGATAACAATAATGTTAGCAAAACTAGCTAATGTTTGCAAAATGTTAGCGGACTAGCTGGCCAGTAATTTAGGTAGATTAGAAATTGAAACTAAATTGAAATAGAAAAGAAAATCAAATTCTTAAGATGTTTAAAAGATGTTGCTGAGGGACCTGTTAAAGTGACAGCCAACCAACCAATTTACATCAGTCTTTAGCTTGCTGGTGTTTCTATCTTTGGCAAAATGCTGGCTAACTGTGTATCTAACTAATTTGCATCAATAATTAGCTAGCTAGTTATTGGTGTGAATACATGTCACTTTTACAGGTCCCCCTGCAACTTCTTTAAACCATCTTCAAAATTTGTATATTTACAAGTCTGGCACATAGTGTGTTTATGTACAGGAAACAAGAAAGGAGAAAGACTATAACTTTTAAATTAAAATCATGCATGAAATAAAAGAATATCCATTACAGAACACAGCAGGGGTTTTCTGTAACGGCCAGGGCAGCACGTAACCACATTTAATGCTATTCCTTCAGTCCATTGTTTCCCTTTTCCCCCTTTTTTGATAAATTATTACGTTTTCATTATGGAAGGTCCCAAAAACATACAGCGTCACCGTCTGAAGCGCATGACTGTGAATGTGGGTGGCCTAATTATGGCAAGGAAAGAGGGCTGGCTTGCAGAAATCCCCTATCAAGTATAAACCCTACTGTCCCGGCTGTGCTAAAAGAGGCCGTAAGCAGCTTTGTACAGAGGGGTAGGCCCCTTTGAGTGCTCTGCAGTCACACAGGCCGTCAGTGCTGAGAAAAGAGGAAGGAGTGTAGAAAACAGGAGAATTGGCGGTGTTGAAATTAATAGTTAGCAGGAACTTCAAACTGCTGCTGCATGCAGTGTATTGGGAAATTTAAACAGAATACGCTTTTTTGGCATTTTTCTTTGAGTCATGATAATTTTTGCAGGGAAAATGTTGAAATTTTCATCCACCACAATAACCTCACAGCTAACGTTGTCTGAAAGTGTTTGCATTGGCATACTTTTATCCCTCTTAAACGCCATCCCAAACTATGTCCAGTAGATAACCTCTTAATATTGCAGACAGGGTTTAGGATATTTCTGCCATAGATGATGGAAATTAATATTTGAAGCACCAGACCATATAATCCCCAGCACCAAACCTCGCCCCCCTGATTAAATAGTCAGGCTCTGGTGACCCATCTGCTGCCCTGCAGACACCCAAACTACAAACTAGAACTGATAGGATCTCCTGCAAAGCATTCACTGTATTAGACTTTGATCATATTTTATAACAGACATTTCATGGTGAGACATAAAACAAAAGTACATCATACCTCCCATAAACTTTGTTTGGGCTTGTTTGCACAGTAAAAATAAGCAAGTTGTGCCAGGACTTTGTGAGTTAAAATGCGGTTATACTTCAATCAGAAAGTTACTTATTAAGTGTTTTTTGTCTGTTATAACAGGCAGGAACAAGTGTAAATTTAGCAACTGTGTTCTGGTGAAGTCCTGAATTTACAAGTGAAGCCTGAAGATTTGAGTGTCACAACATTCTTATTGCGAAATTGCATAAACATGGTTTTCATAATGTAGTGCTTAAATGGTTGATTGATTGATTGATTGATTGATTGATTGATTGATTGATTGATTGATTATTTAAAGGACAGTGGACAAATTGGCAAAATTCAGACAGGGCTAAGTTACTTAGTGGAGTGCATCAGGGTTCCATCCTTGGACCTGTCTTATTTTTTTTACATATATATGAATAATCCTCCTTGGGTCTGCAAAAATGTACCGCCCATTCAGTGCATATCAAAACGCTGTGATACATTCTTTATAAGTTAATCTTACACACAATTTTTTTTGCATGATGTACGCAAAGCTAAGAGGCTTTCAATGCAAACTAACCCACTATCTATATATGATGCTCTGCTCCACATTCTGAATACTGGGTCACTGGACACTGGATTTGTTTATTCTAATGGTATATGGGTTTATAATGTTTCCCTTTGTACTCTTCAGCACAGATTATGAGAGGAAATGTGTACTCAAGTTAGCTATATAACTGCACAAGGAAGGATTCTGAGGGCAGTTTCTGCTTCCAGTAAACCTGCAGTTTGAAAGCTCAGTGCCATAAAAGATTTAACTTCTTCACAATATGAATTAGACTAACAAAAATAAATTCTACTGACACCTGGATTATAGATGAAAAATCATCTTTTTTTTTAGGCTTGTCATCTGGTCATAATTGAAGATTTAGTCCTGGATCCTGCATGCGTTCCAGTCAAAGCTGGAGGTCAAAACTTTGCAGCTGAAATTTCCAAGCGTTCTAGGTGCACAACGCCAAACGTACACAAAAACATGGCTGACCGTGACAAATTTCTTTGGCAGGTGTACACACAATTGAACACCCAGTGGAGGAAACTGTAACCAGCTACTAAAGAAAACTTGCAGCATATTTTGACATCAGTTTACATGCAGAACAGGTTTTAAATATAGTAGTACACATACATAGCTACTTTACAGTGTCAGTTTCCATGGCTACTGCAGAGTGGTGTCAGAAAACTACTTCCTCACAAAGTCAGTGTGGATGGATTTGCCCCGAGTTTTCTAGTAGAAAGGACAGGTGTTCAATTGTACAAGTAGTTTTTTTAGTAAAAGGATGAGCTGAAGAAGCAGTTTTACTGATTTATCTGAACAAAAACTTACTTTAATGGAATAGTTTGGCATTTTGGGAAATATGCATCTTCGTTATCAAAAGTACTCTCATATCTATCTGCTAAATATAGGCCCTCCAGCCAGCAGCTGATTAGTTTAGCTTAGCATAAACACTGGAAATGAGTTTAACAATAAGATAGAACATCATGTCAACAAAAAATTGGATATAACTCGTTAATAAACAAGATTTAGAGGTCCTGCTTGGTGGAATATGTTACATTTGGACAGGACCAAGATAGCTGTTTGCCTCTGTTTCCAGTCGTTATGCTAAGCTAACCAGCTGCTGACTGTAGCTTCACATTTAGTGGACAGGTATGAGAGTGCTATCAATCCTTTCATCTAACTCTCTGCAAGAAAATGAATGGGCCAATTTTCCAAAAAGTCAAACTACTGCTCTTTTCCTGCAGCAGTTTACAAGCAGTAATGCAGTCTCATGTATGTTTCCATGCAGAAATCCAAATAGTTTTCTCTTTAAACATCCATTCTTGAGCCATTCTAGTAAGTTATGTGAATAATTCACTGGATAAGCACCTTTTGCTGACATACATTTCATTGAACAGTACTTGAGGTGCACCATACTGCGAGACCTCTTCAGCTTTTATCATGGTAATTTTCAAAGTGTGAAGTGCTCTCAGACCACCTACTAGGCTACAGCCTTCCAGAAGGGTCTGTAATAGGTCAACAACTGCTATAATGCAGAAAAATATTGAAAATGTTTTTTAAAATCTAGCCTGCTGTATCTGTACAAATGCAAATATTGCAGGGTTACATGAATAAAAACACAGAATTTTGACGTGAGCCCTAGTCCTTCATCTGTCTAAGCATGAAGAAACTCTC
The DNA here is from genome assembly GCF_056507025.1 of Lutjanus erythropterus. Taxonomy (NCBI): domain Eukaryota; kingdom Metazoa; phylum Chordata; class Actinopteri; order Lutjaniformes; family Lutjanidae; genus Lutjanus; species Lutjanus erythropterus. The sequence goes on from NC_139336.1 coordinate 21,873,001, forward strand.
AAGATTATTTCAACGTATATAATTTATCTATTTTTCAGCAAAACGTTGCAAGTTATTTTTTTCTTTAAAATGGGAATCTGTAAGATGTTAAAAAGTGTGTAGTGCAAAAAAGGGTTTATTTCATCTCTTTCACAGTCTGTCAAAATGTTTTTTTCTTTAAGGAGAAGGGTGCTGTATGGGCTCTCAGACGCTGAATTAAAGCTGCAGGTATATGGCAGAGGGATCCTTTCATGTTGTAGCAGTGGGACCTACTCTTTAAAGAATCCATTCTGCGTGGATTGGGCCCCTTAAACCATTAATCTATGCAGTGTTTTCAGGGTTTTAATAATGGCTAACTTTAGTGTGTAGAGCTCTCAGGCTCCGAGCTTTTTATTCCCCTCCTCTTTCTGTCTCCATTCACTGATTCTTTTACTTTTGTGAGCAAGCTGAGAATTCTCACATGGGTAAACCCCATAATGCTCACCAGCATAAGATGAACTTGTGAAATGCTTCACCCACCAACGCTTATTTAAACAAAACCAAAGGGGGGAAAAAAGGAAAAACCGATACTTCCTCCCTTATCCTTTGGTTTCCTATCACCACAGGAATATTCTTTCTCAAACTATAAATCTAAATATAGTCATCTTTCCGCTGCATTGGCACATTTGCTCGTTCAGTGTTTCATTATATTTTGAAGTGCCCATTTATCCAGTGAGAGGAAAACATGCTCAATCCCATCAAGGAATTAACATAAAAACAGACTTAAGGATCTCATTTCAACCCAGTCGGCTGAAACGTGAAGAATAATTAGTAATTATCTATTGATTATGGCTTATTTTTCATCAGCATGCATTAAATATGTGCCATTTGGATATTAAAGGGATAGTTCCGATTACTTGAAATGGGGTTCCATGAGATACTTTTCCATAGTCAATGTATTACCAACAGCAGATGGCGGACAGCATGCCTCCAGTTTAGAGAAGCAGCAGGAGTGGCCATTTAGGAAGCTGAACAACGCATTGCCAGGGGAGGGTCAGCAGCAAAAACGTATTTTAGCATCAGTATCAGTTGTATGCTATATTTTCATGAATTTACCTTCCTGCCATACATCCAAACATAATATAAACCAAATATCACTCTGCAAAAGTCTATAACAACAAACAAACTAACCAACCGAGGCAGTAGATGAGCAACTGCAGTGTTCTGCACAGGCCCATAGCTCCCATTGAGGATACTGAGGTCATGTCCTCTGTATTTTTGTAGTATTTTTTTTTATTATTACTCTGCATGTGCATCTTGATAATTATGCAGTATACATGTAATGAGTAGAGCTGCATACTGTCATTAGAATCAACAGCTGATAATTAGCTGATCAGCCACTGAAAGTGATCAAAAAACCCATTATTAAACCATTGATCAAATCAATAACTACCAGCCGTCAACATTAAACAAACTTAACATACTTTAGGAGTTAAATGTGTTTCTGTGGAGGTAACAAAATGTAAAAAAATAAATAAATACATATATAGATTGAATTTGCACTAAAGCTTCCTCGCTGTGTGGAAAATATTATATTACACCAAATTCCCTTTAAGAAATACGACATATTAAAGATTCCTTGTGTGTTCATAATAACACATAACTCTACAAACACAAGATAAAGGGAGTCATATTTTGACAAACTTCTAGTCAATCCAGCATCAATATAATTCATAAAGATAACTCTTTACATTTTGGATTTTGAGGATTTTTGAGAAATACTCTGGCTGCATGCTGACCGTCATCTACTGTAGGTAATACACTGACTAGATAAGTATCTTTTTCATTTCAAAAAAATCAGAACTATCCCTTTAATGAGAGCTGCTAACATGTTCTCTGACACGAATTATTACTTGTGTTGTTAAGTGAACTCCACAGAAAAGTGTTGAGATGTGAATTGGTCTCAGTGTTGCAGTTATATAACACTGAACGCTTATATATTCTTTGCATTAGAAAATATGCAAGAAAAATGATGATTCCAACTTAAAAAAGTTTCTGGCCCTCTGAGGTTTCCACCCATCCTGACTGACAATGTGTAATTAAATTGTCTGCAATAAGTCTTCATTAGTGCAACATTTCTCTCTGCTTCCACTTCCTGCAATTCAAAGAATCCTCCGCTGATTCTTTTACACGAGGCACATACTTGCCTGTGTGCTGCTTGTCAGTAGCAACATTCCTCTGGTATGAAAGAGCACTTCTCTCTGCTCAACCATCAACCCATCAGCTGCAGCAGACAATGACCCTTCTTCACTGCACCAGGTCCATAAATCTTTCATTTTCAGTATTAGCCACAGTTCAAATGTTTTCGGCCCTGAGAAATCCTGCATGCCTTAAAGAATATACAGACATATTGTGGAATTGCAGGTTTTGACTGCAACTGAACAAGCCTGTGAATCAGGCAGGAATCAAATCAAACAATGCGACTGCGTTTGAGGAAAGCGCTAACAATATGTAGGAAGTAAATAAATATTTAGCATGTGATGCCTTTAGACCACATTTTCTATTGCAAAGTGGCAAATCTATATTTCCTCATTTCAAACGTAAACCTGCAACATTTTGTCCCCTGGCAGAAGCAAGTACTAAATATAACAGTGTCAGACTTCTTACACCGTGTACCGCCTTGCAAAATATTGAGCTCTCCAAGTACCACTTAACTGTTTTGCACAATTTTGTGCTAGCAGATGCTGTGCACACTTCACTGGCACTTCTTAAGTAGCCAGTAGCAGTTGAGCTGAGTTCACTGTCATCCAGTTGATTTTCAACACAGTTGCTTGAAATATTCTCCTCCTAATCTTCACTTCTCATCGTAATAGTTCTTGCTATTATATGTTACTTGGTATTATACATATTATATTTGTTTACTTGATTTTTAAAAAAATATTTCTGACAGTCCTCCATGCAGCACTAAAGGCAATTCATGGTGGCAACCATGATGTCATTGTTTAAATTAGCATGGTGAAAATGTTAAAAAAAACAGGTCCCCATTTACACATCCAGCAGACATTGAGTAGCATTACTAATCATTTGGACTGTCTTTCAGGCTTCCTTTTAGCTCCGTGTTTGGTCAGCTCTTGAGAAAAATAGCCACTAAATGCAGATTATGCTGTTTCACAATAGAAGTTTGTAAATGGCAAAATATCAGGAGACTTTTATTTTGAAGAATTTATAGGAAATGAAGTGTATATCCAGTGTTTATGGAGATGCAAATCCCTGCTGTGCTGGACCGAGGTGCCAAATCAAACCGAATTGAGCCAAACCAGCAAATGTATGGAAAAGAGGCTGGTGAAGCAAAACTGTAACATAATTGGTTGTAAAAGCAAAACAAAAGCTGAAAGACACTTAAACGCTCTGTGGAAGACAGACAAACTGCAGAGTTGGATGACTAACCATATGAGCAACACGCTGAACATCACACATAGTAATTTTATCCATTGTTAATATAAAAATAGTGCATTATAGAAAATATAGCAGCTTTAACTTAATTACTTAACTCAGATTGAATATTTTCTTCTACTTAATATCTGATAATATTGAACAAATCATATTTTAACATTTTAGAAGTACATTATGTGATCAGAATGTATGGACAGCATAAAATCAACCATAATACAACACAGAGAGTCAAATATTGACGCATATATAGAGTTGCATGCATGATTTTCATTTCAAAACCTTTATGCTCATATTTGAGGTAACTGTATCTGTCCATTGAAGCATAAAGCTGGCGGCGTGTTTCTGCGTGTGTGTCCGTGGACGTGAGCAGCTTTCTGTGTGTGGCTACGTGTGCACCTTTGACCCTGTCACATTATTTTCATGCTTTGAAAGGTCAAACAAATGGAACACTGTAGTACGTGTGATAATGTTACACCAAAGATGTACCGTGACAGTAGTTAAGTCAAATACTGTATGACAACCCTGAGCACACCCACAGTAAATGTGCTGTGATGACTCCAAAGGTTGAAACGCTGCAGTAATGTGTTACTGTGTGGACCATTTTAAAGGACCAGTGTGAAAGACTTATGAGGGTTTATTTGCCGAATATGGCAGAAATCTAATAAAATATTATATGAGTGTGTTTTCATCAGTGTATAATCACCTGAAAATAAGAATTGTTATGTCTTATTTACCTTAAAATGAGCTGCAGTGGGTGCAGGTCCTCATCTACAGTTTCACCCAGAACCCCCAATGAAAGATTCTACAGAGACCCTTTCTATGGTGTAATGGTTCTACCCAGAACCCTCCCTGAAGGTTCTATCTAGACCCTTTCCGCCTTCTCAGGGTACTAACTAGAGCCGGTCTGAAATAAGTCCAATATTTTTATAGGCAGCATTTTATGTATATTTGATTTCTGAATATTTTCCTTAATTCATATTGAGTATATTTTGATTTATTTGTGTTTTTTTATTCATAGTATATATTTTTTTATTAATAGGTGAAACTTTGCAAAATTCTATCCTGTTTTTAGTCCCTGATATCATTTTGGACATAAGATTTAATGTTTAAAACTGTAAGATACTCTGCCTCTATTCCATATCTTTGTCACATGTATTGCATGTAGGAACTACTGTCTTCCTGCAGTAAAATCTACTGAAACTACCAGAATGTTCCTACATGAAACAAGTTCTGTGGATTATTTCGAGTAAGTGAGTCATGATTTTTTGGAAACAGACACTCATTTGGAAATTTTCAAATGTATTTTTTTGGTGCTTTGAGCAGGTGAGCGCCACTTAGCCCAATTAAAATCTAGATGGATAAACAGCACTACAGGCCAGAGGGAAAATATGTATTTTTGGGTTGAACTAATATTACCATAAAGAATTAATTTTAAAAAAGCTGCTGCAAACTGTAATGGCATAAAGAAGAAAACAGGGGATTTGTATGCTGCCACATGACAGCTAAACACTGCTCCAAAAATCTAGTAACTTCTTCCTTGCATTAACAAGATGTCTTGGCACAAAGCACTGCGAGGTGATTAATGAATAATGTTGGCAAGCTGCACTGCAGACTTCTGGGAAATCATTGACACAGATACAAACCTGAACTGTCATCTGAAGTGAATGTTTGGGCAGTTTTTTTTTTACCTCTCTTGGTCTGTTTTTCTTTCTTCTTTTTCAGCGGGGGAGTCTTCTGTTTTGACTGTTTGATCGATTACTTCATAATTTAGAACTGTTTGCTGATCATCTTACACTCATAGAAATGAAACGGTGCTTCCTAAACTGCTGAAGTTCTACTCAGAACCATTTGTTTCTGAAGATCCCTCTTTTTTTTTAAAGAAAGGGTTCATCATAGGTTCTTTGTAAGACTAAGGGTTCCATTAATACCCCTTTTCATCCAAAGAAACCCTTTTTGGAAGAAAGAGTTCTGCAAGGGCTGTTGAAATCCTCGAAGATTCTTTTCATCAAGGGACCTTTGTAATATAATATAAAAGGTTTGTAAGTAGAACCTGGGGGTGGCTTCCAAATAAAGGCCTTGGAATATGAAAGGGAACTTGGTGGGTTCTGGTTAGGCTCCTCAGAAGGTGGAAAGATCCTGACTAGGACTACCAGAGAGTGTAGCACCATAGTAAGTTTGTCCTTTAAAACCTCTCTTAAGGGGTTCGGAGTGAAACCTTTTACAGATGGTTCTAGGTATAACCTTTTATTTTGGGTTCTATGGAATATAAAATGGGTCTCAGTATAACCCCTGTGGTGGGTTCTAGATTAACCATTGGAATATGAAAGAGTTGTTGGTAGGAGCCCCATGGTGGGTTTTAGATAAAACCCTTGGAATATAAAAAGGGTTTGTGATAGAACCCTGTGTGGGTTCGTGTTAGCTCCCATAAAAGGTCGAAAGGTTCTGGACAGAACCCCCAGAGAGGGGTTCTCCTTTAGAACCTCTGATAGGGGGTCGGTCTGTGGAGCCAGTATTAGCAGTTGGTCTTGTAGCTAACATTAGCGGTTCGTCTGTGTAATTAAAATTAGCAGTTGTCTCCATTGCTAATGTCAGTGGTTGGTCTGTGTAGCTAGCATTAGTGACTGGTCTTAGTAGCTAACATTAGTAGCTGGTCTGTTTAGCTCACATTAGTGGTTGGTCTGTGTAACTAATGTTAGCGGTTGGTCTGTGAAGCTAACATTGGTGATTAGTCTGTGTAGCTAGCATTAGCAGTTGTTCTGTGTAGTTAGCATTAGTGGTTGGTCTGTGTAGCAAACGTTAGTGTTTGTTCTGTAGAGGTTGTTCATTTAAATTAGATGCTGAGTCCTTGGGTGATGACAGTATTTTCACAGCTGAAGGCAAAACTGTCACTGTGATGTTGTTCCTCTTCTCCGATCAAAAGACAAATTAATGACAAAATTTCAACCCAGTGAAGCATGTTTTCACTAAAGGCTGCGATAATGAACTGGCAACTGTCAGATTAGCTGGTTTCACTAACCAGAGTGGTGCTGTGAGACTCACGAAGTGTTGCCATGTTTGCACACTGCACATGGTAGTATAATCTTTGTTTTTAGAATTGTTATCCTGCTTATAATATCCATTTTTACTAAATGTATCTGTAATCTGATAACTGTATCCTAATTATGTAATCCTGTTACATGTAATCTGATACTCCACAAGCCAGCCCATGGGGACAAGCTGAAGAACCCTTTATGGTTCTAGAGAACATCTTTATTTTTAAGTGTACAAGCTTTTAGATGCAGAAATGTTTTTTTAGCAAGTGGAAACACCTTTAAAACCTCAAGACTTCCTATTGCATTGCTATTCCACTGAACTTCCTTTTTATTCATACACATATATGCACACACACTTCCTCTCTTTCTCTGTTACTCTCTCTGTTTTCGCCTCTCCAACTGATCTTCCCCTCCCTTGTTAACGCTTGCCTGTCTGGAACGCTTGTTAGTCCACGTCTCCTGCTTCTTCCCTGCATGCTGTGGGAGCAAAGAGGCGGTGACATGTCACATAAACAAAGGAGGAAAAAAATGGGCCACATCATGTGGAGGTACGGCACAGAGAGTCGCGGTGCCAAGCTAACAGCGCACTGGAGGCCCCCGTTTGATGTGCGCGCACAGAGAACTTAGTAGAGTGACCTAGTTTGGCAGTGACATGTTTATGGCTGATGAGCACAGGCCAGTGATTTCGCTAGCAGAGATTGCACCCTTGCTCCAGGGCCCTCTCATTTGGAGCACTTGGGCTTGAAACCACTCCAGCAGACGAGACATGATTCTTGCAGGGTGGATCCTGAATACTCCTCCTTCATGGCAGCCCCCAAGTCCTCTCTTGCCTGCTCTGCCTTTACATCTCTATCATTACATCTCTTACATTTTTAGCAATGCCAGCAGCATGACGCTATGGATGGCGATGAAGGTCTATCTCTGTGCCTGTCAGTCCATCACTTTGGTCCAGACTGAAATATGTGAACAACTACAAGCAGGATCTCCATGAAATATCCATGAAGCTGAGAGGATGAATACAAATGACGGTGATCCGCTGACTGTGCCACCAGCAGTCTAAGTTTACACTTATCCAGTGAAGCGTCTCAACATCTACCACATAGGCACAATTTTTTCTAGTCATCACCATGTGACAAACTAACCAATCGAGGCAGCAATTTATGTGTTCTTCGAGGTAAAATGACAGTACTTGCTAAAAGAGACGGGTGACTTCAAGAGAGCAATATAACAGCTTATATAATGGTGGATGCCTTCCAGAAAAGGCTGTCTGACAACAAGGTAAACATGAAAATATTAGTATTGCCTTGCAGAAGCAGTTCTCATTAGTTCTCATCAGAGTTTAGCAAAACTAGGTTTAAAATGCACAATTAAAAACAAATCTCAGTTTTGTAAATCCAAGTTTAGTGAGTTTAATGTATATGGTGATGCTTGTTTATCTAAATAAAAAAAAAAAAAAAAATAGATAAGTAAATAAATAACTGAATGAATAAATAAATAAATAAATTTGAGTGCTGTCGGGATTTAGTGAGTATAAAAGAGGAGGGAAAACCACTGAGTTTGTCCGGTCTGTATTCTTTAACAAAATGTTGCATTGTTTGCTAGCTAAGTAAAAAGTTAGCAAAACATTACATTGTTTGATATCCAACTAAAAAAGTTTTTTTTTTTTTTTAAATATATTGTTAACTAAAAGCATATTGTTTGTTAGCTAGCTAATTGTTTGTTGGTTAGCTAAAAAAATAAACTAAATGTAGCATTGTTTGCTAGCTAGCTAAATAGCCAACAAAACATTACATTGTTTACTAACTAGCTAAAAAGTCAACTAAATGTTGCATTGTTTGTTAGCTAGCTAAAAAATTAGTTAATCTTGTTAGCCTACTCAGTTTAAAATTTTGGTTCAAGATAATTAAATGTAATCTAGATTTAGAGTAAAAACTAAACTTAGGTTTATATAAATGTTTAAATTAAATCTTTCTTGATTTTAACAAGTTTGGTACAACATTATTTAAAGTTAAACGATGATTTAATCAGTTTAAAAACTGATTAATGTCTTAATGTCTAGAATATTATTCAGCTGAAATTCACTTTTCCAGATGTTTGTCAGTAAGTTCTGGCTCACTCCTCCTTGTTATTCACTATATGCAGTTTCTTCATGGTAGTTTTCCTCTTCTAAGTGCCCGTACAGGGAATGCCTCTCCTGGAATGAATTATTTATTCTCCTCCCAACGTGAGACAAATGCACTGGGCTGCTTTTCTAAGTTGACATACAGCACTTGACCAGCAAACCCAGCGCCCTTTTGCTTGCTAATTTTCTTTTCTCCTGTCAAAATATATTTCTTGTGTTTGTATTACGCTCCTGTAAATAGTGACATCAATTGCCCTATTCCCCATTATTTTAAAATTGCACTTAGTGCTCATTTTACAAGTTCACGGGATCAAGAGCAATAATGAGTCCTTATTCCTGTGGCTGCTATTTTTCGATGGTGTCCAAGGCCATGTGTGAGTTGCCACAGGGCCTGCATGACAGCCTGAGTGTATTCATTTTTCAGATTAAAGCCTCTGATGAAGAGGCCTGTTCTATAATTACAGGCAACTCCACAGCCACTCTTTGTGAGACTCATGTTACCAGGGCAACAGGCAAATTAAATATGTCTCCGCGGGGAGTAAACATACCCTTGCTCTATAAGTGTAATCTTGTTTGATGTGTTTGCCACGACGCTGTCCCTGTGAGGGAGGAAATAATTCACAGAGATTGGATGGGTAAATGGCCGAGTAGAGCGCGCCCACTGTGTTACCCTGTCATACCATCAGTCAGAGAATGGGAAAGACATTCTGTCCCAGTATGAGCTTTTCCTTTTGACATTAATAATACAGTTACAAAACCACAATGGATGATAATTTCATATGGTTGACTTGGCCTCGAGATCAATTTCCACTACTGTTCTCTCTGTTCAGAAGGGATTTATTTATTTGGATAGCAATGACAGAGTCGTAATCCGTTCTCTCTCATAAAAAAAAAAAAAAAAAAAATGGCCAAAACACAATGAACCTTCATGGTCAAGACTATTAAATGTTATTTTTCTTGGGATGGAAATGTTTTAGAGAACACAAACATATATATAAGCCAAAACACACACTGTAAATAGAATAAAATACAAAATAAACAGAAAAAGAATAGTGAAAATAAAAAAGGCTATACTAAAAAAAACAATTTAAATGATAGGGGAGGATCCATCTCTTAAATAACAACAAAATCTACATCTATAAACACATACGCACACATATTCCTGCATTAAAACCCACACTGCTGACAATTTGACAAATCCTGGGTCAATTGCGGGTGAATTCAGCAGCACTGGTGTCGTGTTTTGTTCTCGACTGTAACGACGCAGCGTTTTGAATTTGGTCTGATTCCTGCCTCTGACTGGTCTCACCTCCGTGGCAACAGCTGGCAAAGATCATGGGTATTGTAGTGGTTCCCGAAATGTTTCCCTAAGGGACCGCTTTTCTATCACTGAGTAAACTGATGACCCCCGACTCAGGGAGATATTTTATGGAGAGTTCACGTTATTTTCAGGTCATAACAATACCAAGACAGAAAACTGATTAACTACAAAATTAGCCCAAAGAGAGACTCAAACTGGTGGCAAATCATAAATCTACTTGTTACATTTTGCGGGACAGTCTTGTGTGTCTATGTTCAATTCACTGAGGAGTCCATGGGATGAAACCCAATAATTTTAGCGATCCCACGAATGTTCATTTATTGCCACTAGTCAATATTTTCACTTATTATCTATTAGACAATCATGGTACCCAGAGGATAAATCCTGCTGACTTTTGGTGATCACCTTTCTTTTCCTCTAGCACCACAATGAGGCTGACATTTGTGGTTTTGAGAGAAATATCTCAGTAATTGGATAGATTGCCATGAAATTTGATACGTACATTCATGTTCCCCACAAGGTGAACAGTAATAATGCTGGATGATGGCTTAACTTTACCTCTAGCACCACGATCAGGTCAAAATCTGAATTACAATAATTTGGTTTATGACCAAATACTTGCAAAACAAATGCCATTCCCTTAATGCTAATCACCAAATATTAGCATGCTAACATGTCAAACCATGATGCTGTTTTAGCATTACGTGGTAAATAGCATATTAGCATTGTCATTGTTAGTGTGTTAGCGTGCTGATATTCAGCTCAAGTGGCCTCACAGAGCCTCTAGCATCACTGTAGACTTATCTTGTTTTCTCATCTGCTCTATAAATATCTTTAATAGCTATATTAGTTTCTGCAGTTTCTTGTTAGCCTCGGGACAAGTGTTCAGCACATGACACTGCTGAAAACGTGTTTGTGGAATTTGACCCTTTAGCTTTGCTTTAGCAGATTGCTTTGCAATTAAAAATAATAGTTGTCAGCACATGCACCACATTAAAACGTGTAGGATATGTGCTGCCTGTAATATTTCATATTGGTAAGAACATCAGTCCTAATTAACTCTGATATTGATAGTCCCAGGATGTCCTCACGCAGCGCACAGAACACACTCTGTCCTGTTCTTCGCTCTGCTACGACACCAAGGATCTGTCCAGCTATTTCTCACATGCATTTCAAATTCGTCATCAACACACAGCAAAGGTCTCAAAGTGTCAATTTGAATTACATGAGGGGGCCATAAGATCTGGCTGCAAATTGAATTTCCTGGTAGATACCCATCTATCCCCGTCACTGGTCCGCTGTTACATTTTCAGGCAGATTGTGAGATACATTGTTGGAAAGACTCAGTGATCCATCTTATTGACTTATTCTGCAGCTTTCCTACATGAATAAATGTGTCTGTAAATATTCAACTTTCACTGTAAAATTATAGCACACCATGAAAGTAATGCATGTTAGTCTAATATCTTCGGTAAAATTGGGCTCATGGTACCAAAAGACAGATCTATTGTAGGTAATAGATGAAAGATTGAAGGAGTACTGCTGTAGAAGCTAAGAAATGCACTGCTGTGGACACGGTTAGCAGCAAAATATATTTTAGCCACTTAAAAAAATCTATATTCAGTCCCATTTCACATGTTCATTTCACAGCAGCTTGTCTTGTGATACATATTGCAATGTTTGCAATGAACTTGTGGGAGCAAGCGGAAATTGCAAAAAAATAGTAGTGTCTTCCACAAAGAAACTAAATCTTTTTGAGTTCAAACTCAATCAAAACATTGAGCACAAAATTAGGTAGGATAAAAAGACAATAAATAAATAAACAATAAAACATTGATATGATGTTTGCAATGGGCAACTGCTATGATTGGTAGAAGTCACAGGAAGCTAAGACGATTAAATTTGCAGAAAAGTTGTGTTGATTGGACAAAATTGTAAGGTTGTGCAGAATTCACAAAGATTAGTTGACTTTGCATGAACTGTTGCAATCACAACATCACAACTTCCTTCCTCACTCGCTTGCGTGTTTGACGTATCGCATATTGTCCCGAAAGTTAGAGCAACTAGCTAACAGATTTCTTTAGGGATTTCTCTGGGTTTTGACACTTTGGAAACATTTGGGATAATGTAACTGCACAACTCACAAAATATATGAGATATTTGTTTTAGACATTTTTAATGTTGTATATTACAGCTTTAAGTGTTCCCTATATGTGGAATATTTTCACTGCAACCTTGTTTTTGACAGGAAACAGCCATTACATAAGCCAAATATTAGACTCTCCTAAACAACAAGACTCCTTTAGTAAAAACATTTGTGCAAATCTCCAGAGCACAGTCTACCTTAATCAGCATTGCAAAACAGTCCTTCACTGCTCAGACTAAACAGCCTTGTATTTATACATTTATATTATAATCTTCAATCAGAAATGTTCTTGTGACATAATCAAATTAAGGCACGTTTACATCTAATAATGAACATGGAATAGTCTGATAAAGGTGACATTCAGTGGTCTTAACCTGGTTTTAACATGATAGGTAGGATTTCATGTTGCTGCTTGAGCTGACAGTTTCAGGAAATTAAAAAAAAGAGGCACAGAATATGCTGCGGGTAGACGTACTGTTAGATTCCTGCGTGTGGGAACAAGCACAGTGTTGTGGTTTGAGTCCAAGGTCAGAGATAATGTTAGTGTCTATCAACTGTAACACCCAAAACATCCCCTGTTTTTAATGCGATTTAAGGAAAATAACTTCTAGAAGGCAAAAAGGGCTCCCGCGATGCCTGCTGATATACATTTGTTCCAACTCTGACAGCAGATGGCAAGAGAATCAAAACACCTCAAGAAGATGGCAGAAGGAACTGAAAAGAGAAGTGGGTCTTTGAATGCAGCACTGAAAGAGAGGCTCTGGGCTCTGGAGACCAGTTAAAACAACAGTCTCTGAGCAATGAGCTGCTACTTTCATCTGGACGACACATCCAGTTCCCACCACCAGCTTAGGTATCAGTGTGCAGGACATGATGGACAGGGCGCTGCATTGTGTATAAGGCCGACCATCTGGCATCATAAAATAAAGCTGGGAACTGAGAGGCCCCACGGGGTGGCCATCACACGAGACAAACACAAGCTACATTCAAAGGTAGTTGTCAAGTTTGACTTGTGTGTTTGTTTCACCAGCAATTTCTGTCAGAAGGAGCACAAATGCTTGAAATATTAGCTTTATATTTCCATATATTAACATTTTAAACACTTGTTGACATAAACAGGTGCATGTCGGAGTCTGAATTTCCCAGCACACACTATTAAAATGCATCCCATAACTATTTGTGTCCTCGCAATACCCCCAAACCTTAACACAACCAAGAACAACACTGGATTTTTGTCAGTATCTGATGTTCTGCAGCTCATTTTGTCCAGTTGTAGAGGCCGATATATGCACGTATTTTTCCCACCTAATTGCAGAGAATAATCTCTACAATTAGCAGAATTAACTTAATTGTAATGGTAATGAGAATGTACACAAAATAAAAGTGTATCCATCAGTTTTGGACACTTAAAAAAAGTCTCCACACTCCACACATACTTGTGCCACATGGGCATAATTTAAAGCATTATCTTAAAATTAAATATCAGTATTTGGCTGATACTGATATTTAATTTTAAAGCCTTTATTGGCTGATACACATGACCAGCCAATATTGCATGCATCCTACCTATTTTTTTTCTAAAGGTTAGATGAAAAAATTCATACCACTTCATACCAAAGTACTACTTTTCCTTTTCCTTTAAATATGAACCCAGTCAATTACCTTAGCTTAGCTTATACAGGAAGGAAACAGAGGGAAACAGCTAGCTCAGCTCTACCCGGTGATAACAAAATCTGCAAAACAATCACCTCTAACGCTCGCCAAATAACACATAAAGCATGTTTGAAAATAGCCAAAGTGTTAAAATGACAAGTTGTGGTTATGTGCCAGGCTGCTTCTTGGCCGGGAGTGGTAACTTCCCGGAGTCTGACAAGGAAACTAAAATAGAAAGAAGGGTTATGATGTCACATTGTAGCCCGAGAGCTCTTGACACAGTTAGCGTAGTGGTGAACGGGCAAGTCACACCGTTTCATGTTGTTTCCGGGTATATTTCTCTTCATTTGTATGGTAATTCAAAAATGTTTTTGCATACAAGCTAGATTTATAACAGAGTGGAGCTTCTTATGCTCAGTGATTGAGAGTAGCAACAGAATAATTTTACTAAGTTAGCCAAACTGTGAAAATAACCTAAAATAAATTAACTTTGAGCCTGACAACTGACGTTATTATGTCCTGAGTTTTATTAAAAGTTTTTTCTAAAACTTTTTGATATCCATGAAATGTTGAGGTTAATTTATAGCTTACCACAACAACTACAAAGTAAATAGGACCCTGTAAAATATGCCTACAATCATCTTTGGTTACTATTTAGAGACCATCAGAAAGTACACATTTGCAAAAATCAGTCAGAATGTTATTCTCTGAAGTGAGTGCTTTCATTAAACAGAGGAACTTCATCATGAAAGGTGATACAACGTAGATATGTCGAGTTTTAGTGGGTTTCTCCATGCATATCCAATATGCTTCATCTTATTGGAAGGTTGCCGGGCAACCAGCCGATGACACCCAAATCTACATAATACCCATTAAGTCTATTAACTAGTGCTACAACAAGCTGTTGATTAAATAATTAATTGATTGACAGAATCAATGAATCACCAACTTTTAATTATTAATGATTGTTGTCTATTAAAAAAAAAATCACCCTCCTCTAGTTCCACCTTCTAAAGTGTGAGGAAGTGACGCTTTTCTCTGTTGTACATTATTGTAATTCAAATGTATTTGGGTTTTGAATTGTTCGTCAGACAAAACAAACAATCATCTGAGAAAGTAAGAGTCATTTTAACATTTTCTTTCTAAAAAATAAAATAAACTGCTGATTAATAAAAGCAGTCAGTTACAGACGTAAATGTAATTATTATTATGCCATTACTTCCGATGAGAGTAAAACATTATCTTGAAAAGTTTAAAGTTCATAAAGTCCCCACCCCGTCAAGTCCCCTGATTACAGCTGAGATTGGATTTTATTTAACAGGAATGTTATGCGTATTCTTCTGATTTACGGAGAATTTCGAGCTCTAGTAATGTCATCCATTAAACATCCTCTGAACAAAACTAAATGGACTAAATATCTGATACTAGACAGCTCAGTTAGTGTGCAGTCTGGCTTCAGCGTGCAGGCCAGGACAGGTCGACATGACTGCAGGCTCAGTCTGCGTGTGCAAACGGGAATAGAGCCATAAAATTGGATGGAGCTTTGTTTGACATATAATATTAATTCAGCGGTGCAGTCCTCTGCGGGGGCATGACTGACATTTATGAACATCGCTCCGAGGCATTTTATCACTCCAGGAAGTGATATAAAAAATATTGCAGCTCGCCCTCCCCAGGAACAGTTTAGGCCTCTGAGAACGCTGCAGGGCAAGAGACGTGAGAATCCTTTGAATGACTTATTAATCTCTACCTAATAATGAGAAAGTCTATCAATTTGTCCAGTTGGGAATCTTTTCTCAGTGGCCACTTATTAGGCACACATGTAGAATGAAATCCAATACAACAGCTCAGCCATATAGTATCTACATTTACAAGGGTAACAATATTTAGTTTTGTGTGACGCCACCAGAAAGGTATTTATTTAAGGCAAGTCACTTCAGGCAAAAACATTAATGAATTTTGAGATTCTGGACTATTTTGCTTCCACAGCATGTTTTCTTTCAGGCTACCGGAAAGAAAACCAAAGTTCAGATTTTAGGATTGATATGCTTATTAGCACATATTTAATCATATTATGCATCACTGGAATATTTAAACATAAAATATCAGATAACTTGGAATACAAAAATAATTGTCTTTATGTAAATGACCAACTGGGTTAGTTTCATGGAAAATATATATGGAATTTTACCATAGTTAACTAACAAAATAAAATTAAGTTAATTAAAAAAAAAAAAAAGACAGAAGAATGGTAATAACAAAAATATACAGTAATAGACTAAAAGTATATTTATAAAATGAAATATACTATAATAAAATAAATTATTAAGTACTATGACAGGTGAAACCTTTGACTCTGACACATCAGCTAAATGAAACATGAGATTTGAACCTTGGCTTTATCATGCCTGCTCTGGAGATTTATACAAATTAGCACATATTTAATTAGATAATGAACCATTTGCGTATTCAAACATACAATTAAAAAAAAAGAAAAAACAAACAAACCTTGGAATACAAAAGATATAACTTGGGAATTTTCTTGTTGATGTCTATTCGTTAAATTGTACGTTCTAGTTCCCTTCAGTGTTTGTGTCCATGTTCATTATCAAGGCTGCAGTGGTTTTGAACTAACCCACAAGACTGAGGGTGTTTCTCCATTTGAAGTCAGCTGTTATAATGCCTGTGCTGACTGTGTACTGTGTCTGAGCGACTACAGACCTGCTGCTTTGACAGCTGTTATCATGAAAATCTTTGAACGCCTCGACCTTTTATTATGTAACCATCTCTCAAGTGCTGTCCCAGAGTCTTATCAGTTTGTATATAGAGCAAACACTTCTGTTGATGATGCAGTTTCGTTGTGCCTGCACTTTATTCTTTAACACCTGGAGGCCTCTGACACCTGTTTGAAGACCGTGTGTTGATTACAACAAACGTTTAATACTATTCTCGCATCCGGGCGCTATTTGTCCTGTCTGCTAGGTCAGTATGAGCTACTCATGATTCATCAACATCCTGTCATACAATTTTTGAAACTGAAATGAAAGAATGAATTTCCCTTTATAGTCCACCTTTGGCACAGTAGAAAGAATCATGGGAAACTTCGCTCCTTTCTGGTAGAGAGGAGCCATAAATGGGCTTAAGGTCACTCGCTTTTTGTTGATAGTGCCACTGTACTTCAGGTAGAGGATGACTCATTCCCCACAGTAGTTGAGTTTATCTTGACTCTTTCTTGGCGCACGTTCTTTGTTCCGAAAATACAGCTTGTTCTTATTCCCAACACGTCATGTACCAGTGTTTGTTGAAATAAAGCTTGTGTAAACTCAGTCTAGTTTGATAAGAGTATATGGACAACAATGTAACATGATAGTGAGTAGGAAAATGGTGGTAAATTTATCCTTTTTCAACAGTCATTAAAAAGGGTTTTGCGTAGACATGAAAAGAAATTCAATAGTGATCAGTACTGACACAACACACACATACAGAAGGAAGTAAGAATTCAGTAGGGATGAGTAATTCTTATGTAGTAATTTCCCAAAAACTAAGCCATGCTAGTTTGAAGAAGCATCCTCAAGATCAGCAATATGTTTGTCATGGTTCTCCATGATTTTGTGTAGTTAAAGTCAAAACCGAGGTGAGAAAAACTTAAGTTAAATGCCCTCGTTTCCTTGGGCACATTTAAAGATTTGCTACATTAGTTTGATGTTGAGGGATATTAATGTTTTATATAGGTTTTAACATGTCTTTTAACTGATATTGTTGATTGGTTGATATGTTGCTATTGATGGTGGGTATTTTTGTATCAATGTTTAATTGCCTTTATTGTTTTTAATCATTTTTATTGTTT
Organism: Lutjanus erythropterus; assembly: GCF_056507025.1. NCBI lineage: Eukaryota > Metazoa > Chordata > Actinopteri > Lutjaniformes > Lutjanidae > Lutjanus > Lutjanus erythropterus. Next base: position 21,890,533 of record NC_139336.1, read on the forward strand.
CATTGTTTTGTATTGTTTTATGATTTTAAATTAACTTTATGTAACAAGGGCACCGTTCAAAATGAGACCTCAGTCTCCATGGGTTTCACTGGCTAAATAAAGGTTGATAATAATAGTAAATGACTGAGTCTGTAAATGGAGCAGGGCATCCTGGATTATATTTTTGATATCAGTGACCAACATCAGGTCTGCCAGGAGAGACGGTACTGGTACTATTAGCTTTCCTGACTTTAGTAGCTGGCATCTTTTCGGGTAGTTTGGTGGCTTGTCTTTTCCTGCAAATTATGACTCATTGTTTCTCTGAGAAAAAAAAAAACCCTGAAGCAGAGTAGCCAAAAATATCAGTGTGCTTATTCTACTTGAGTTAAGCACCTCTTTGTAATGACAACCAGAAGTCTCTATCCAGGCAGTATGACAAACTCCTTCATACGGGAACTGACGGGTCCTCGACTCCTTGTTGAAGAGCATGCAGGTGGTCTAACTTAACAACAAATTCTCCAAATCCTTATTCCCATTAGCACTAGGGTCCCACAGGGATATGTACACTCCCCACCCCTGCACTGATTGTACACAAATTACTGCATTTCCCACTTCCAGTATGTTTGTTTGAATTTGCTGATGACACCACAGTGTCGACAATGATGATGAAAACAGCAAATGGGAGTGAGGTTCTATTCCTGGTGGACTGGTGTAATGCAAATAACTTGGAACTAAACGCCTCCAAAACAGGAAAGAGGAATTAGTTCTGGACTTTCGCTGAAGCTGCGGGGATCAACTACCCTTTGTCATCAACAACAATGAAAAATACCTTAGCAACTACAAATTCCAGCAAGTATTAATCTCCTTCTCCTTGAAATAGGAGGATAACACAACTAATCTTCTTGAAAATACACCAAAGGCTTTTCTTTTTAAGAAAACTGAAAAAATAGAGTCCTTCCCGGATGGTATGTTGCAGTTTTACAGAGCCGCAGTGGAGAACATCCTCACCTACACAATAAATGTGTGCTTTGGCAACATGTCAGCTGAGGACAGGAGACAGTTTGATAAAGTGATGCGTCCAGAGTTGGATGTGACAGGAAATCTAATAAGGCTAGATTACAGAAGAAAGACCTTAAAGTTCTAAAGGACCCCTCTCACCCATCTAACAACCTTTTTTTCTCACAGAAGACGGATAAAGAAGCATAAAGACCAGGTTCCAGACCAGCACTTATCTCGGAGCTGTCCACCTCCTTGACACTGCAAACACATCACTGCAGACATCTCTGCAGCGTAAATGACTGTGCAATAGGTCAGATGTTTTTAAAACACTTGAAGCACCTTATCTAGCGTGGCCTGTGTGTTGAATTTTATTTACCCGTTATGCTTTTATAATTATGGTACAGGCATACAAGCCAATGTTTAGATCTTAAAAATAGCGAGGATTTCGATACCAAAAAAAAAGACTCTGTGTCTTACATTCTGGTCACTTCTAAAGAATGAAAATGGCAAAATAAGGACACTGCAACAGCATTCTTATGTTGTTACTTTGAATTCTCAGGAAGGAAAACAGAATAATGTGTCCCTAGACTGAACTTATTTTTTGCTCCTGCCCCTAAAAGACAATTGACACAACTGATTTTACAAAATGCATGCTCTTTTATTGTAAGACTTTTCTTTAGAAATGGAAATTCTTTTAAGGAAGTCTGGTTTGGTGTAGCTGTATTGTCCGAGTGGAAACAGTACTCTTTGGAAATGACTGACACTATGAATGATTTTGATGGGCGCTCCCTGGCGCTATAGTCAAATATAGAAGGGGCGCTCCAGGATGCCTTGAGGTCTGGAGGATTAAATATTTTGATAGCAACAAAACAAAACTGTACATTTAAATGAGGCTGTAATACAACCGAATTGAACTAAATATGAACTATACTTTCCCAATGTTCAAGCTTAAAGGTTATGATTTCCTGGACCTCTTCCTAAGATCATCTCAGTTGTTTACGAACACATTCTGTTTTTGTGCTTTTAAACGACCCATGGCAGTGGTAATGGCTTTGATTTGGTCGCCTCTTGGGACACTTCCATATCTGATTTAGTGTTGTGAGGGTACGTTAGAGGGTTCCAGTCCCTGTTTAGAATCAGACATCCTGTCTGTTCAACCCTCTCTCTGCCAAACTCATTAAGAAACTCCTTTCTAATATTAGGACCACTTCTACGAAAGTGATTATAACCTCTCTCCTCGGGAGCCGTGCCCTCTGTAACGTGATCTTAGCACAACATTCAGTACAATTTCATGCTTTAGTAATGTCTGGAAAAATAAGGGCAGTGGTGGCCTGAAGATGAGAGAACAGTACATGATGTCCCTTTTTGTGTGAACAACTGAGAGCAGCACTATGATTATCACATATCCGCCCTTTCTCCTCTCCACCTTCAGGTGTGCCCAGCTATAAACACTTCTGACACATCATTCAAACTAGTTCTTTTTGACCACATTCTGGCCATTGTAAGCGTGCAAATAATATCAAAAATGGGTTACTTTTTCCAGTCACAAAATCAGAATAGATCAAAGTGATGAACCCACAGAGACTTATGACCCAACTAAGATGCTCCCCTCAGGTCCACATAGCATTTAAGTGTCTTTCAGGTCCTTGTTTTGGTTTCCTGGCCAGCTACTTTTACTAATTTACTCTCATCACACTCTTTAGTGTCATTTCCAGACACAGTATGCAGCTGTTGTCAGCAAAATAGCTTCAAAAACACTGTGCTCTACCTGCTCTGCACTAAATAGCAGACACAAAATTAACAAATAGCTGGTGAACCTTTAGCAGCTAAAGAGACAGACCGATGCATCAGGTGATAATGTGTAAGATATGGGTGTATGAAGATGCATACTGAATCATCTCAGTCAGTGAGATGCACATCCCCACTGCCCAGTGAGCAACTTTATGATCTGAGCAAGCTAACTGCTGGCTGTCGGTCATAGTTACACAAAATTGCAAATGAATTCCTGCAGTTTGACCATTTCTTTTTCACATGTATCTACACCTTCAGAGTTCATTTACACACAGCAGCAACACAAACACGCATAAACACACCTTCAAGAAGATCACAGAGCAGAACCAGCTAGCTTCTGTACAACAACAAAGCTAACACAGCTTGTGCCGTGGTATAAACATTAACAAAAAGCAACAAATTAATTATTTACTGGTATCCAGCCTACTACTCTCATTATTTAGCTGGCTTTAGTTGACACTGTTTCTCTTGACTGTCCCTCAATATTACAACATTAATCCAACTTCGTCCCAACCTGTGGTAGTAGCCGCACTAGCTGCACATACTAACATGCTAAGAGGGTAACAATGAGTTCAACAGGTTAACCTATAAAATAAACAGTAAAACAACATAAAACATAGCAAAACTTAGAGGTTACAAGTTTGAAGTCAGGTCACAGACAGCTAGTATCAGTCCATCCCAGTATTAATGTTGTGTGCACAGTTTGTTTCCATCCCCCCAAAGCGGATAAACATTTGTGCAGGTTTAACTTTCAAGGTTTTCCAGCTGCACGGTAAAAAATCTTGTTTTAAGATTAGTTTGAACATGACTTTTTGTGGTGCACTTAGTCTTGTGAGAATTGTTTGTAATAAACCGTGACATAAAAGAATAAGTGTGATCATGGATGAAGCTGTAAAATCAAGAGCATAAAATCTAGACAGACGCCCTTTGTTTTTACACACTGAAACAAACTGCATTTTCTTCTTTACAGCTCATTACTGGATACACAGGAATGCAGGTCAGTATAATCAGTTAATTGTTACTGACTTCATGCGTTCATCTGTGTAAAATGGTGAAGTATTCTTTCTTTAGTCATTTTTCACAACCTTTTCTTAGCATGGACAGACTTTACACCACAGGGAATATTATTAGTGATTAAATCAGTGCAACACTGAGTGATGCCTCCGTGCAAAATCTGATTATCATAGTTCTGAATTACTTTACTTTAAAGGCCAAATCAGTCTTTATATATTCTCACTTTGCTGTTTCTCAGATGGCCGCACACAAGGCTGCACAGTGTTTGTATTCATGCTTAGCCAAATGTCTCCAGATTGGAAAGATAACAAAAAGGACAAGAATTTCGTATTTACCTCATTTGATTACCTGGTCCTTGATTGAACCCTAAAATGGCTAATGTGAGTGGGAGGCTTTTCAGTACAACTCCTCTGGGAACATTGGACCGTGTTCTTGTCAACAAGTAGCAGCATGAGTCATCCATTAAAAAGAAGCGCTTCCTGCGATCAGGGGGAGACTCGAAAAATACTGTGTCATTACAGATGTTCGCTTTGCTATTCATTCAAGGCCTTTAATGCAGGCCTTTCAAATAAATGCTTCATATCTGACCATGTAAACACACATATATATATCTGCCATAGATACCAATGGCAACTGTGTCCCTACTGGCACTTTGTGTATTTTGAGGATGTCTCAGTGTCCAGATGCTGCACACATCAAGCTTAGAAAGAAAGGACTGAAGTATGTTTTAAGAGAAGGGATGTTAACCTCTGGCCTCTTCTCCTGTACTCTGTCTGTTCCATATAAAATCACCAGTCTCTGCAGTATTCCACATTAAATATTTAGATATGTTTTGAGCATATCTGGATTATGCAGTGGTCTAAAATTGTCCTTACCCACCTCAAAGTCCAGTTCACCGGGTTTACACCACGACTGCGAGGTTGTGCTGAGGCTCTGAGACTGAGGGCGAGAAGAGACACAAATACTAAAAAGAAATCCAAAAGATACAATCTGTACTTCACTGATCAGTACAATAATCAATTTCTGAGTGCTTACAGGGTCGTCCATTTGTGGGGTTTCTGCAATCCTGCTGTCACAGGTGAGCAATTTCTGAAGAAGAAAACGGGGACAGAGATGCAGAAGTAAATAAAAAACTATTTTATACATCTATTACTTAATATTGAAGGGGTAACTTTGGTGTTTTGGGGTTGTTCTTATCCATAGTCAGTGTGTTACCTACAGCTGGTGGCAGTCGGCATGCCCTCAGTTTGGAGAGGCAACAGGAGAACTCAGTGGAGGAAGCTAAGCAATGTGCTTCTGTGGACAGGGTTAGCAACAAAACATAGTTTAGACACCTAAAAAGGTCTAGCCAAAAAAAACATCATTGCCAGTTTGCAGCTTTACATTGCTGTCATACAGCCCCAATGGGGAACTGAGGCGATCATATCCAACTATGCTCTCTCCAAAGCAACCAGACTCCTCTGGCAAAAATAATAATTTTACCTCACAGAACACAGGAGTTGCTGGTCTACCACTGCCTCGATCAGTCTGTGTTGTTGTGTGACTTCAGTGTTTCAGAGAGTTAGTTTGGATTTGAACCACAATATTAACATCAAAGTCACATCCAGCTTTAATTACATTGTAGACTCAGATCTTTTGGAGCTAATAGACAAATTATTTTTTCTGTTTTTTTGTGACTCATCAGTCATCGTGTCATTCTGTTCTGCAGTACGGTCTGGTTCAGCAGCTTCTCTGTGAAGCTTAAAACTAAACTATGAAATCAAATCCAAATGTGTGCAGACATTATTGGGCTAACCTGTGGTACACTCTTGTCGAGCAATTCACGACAGGAGCATACTAATTACATTTGCCACTAAACATGTATTAAAAAGTGAACATGACTTCAAACTCTTCATAAGCGATTCATTTAAATGCAACAGGCTGAAGAATTCATTTATACATCACGTTTTCCTGTTGCTAAACCAAAATCTGTGTGATATATCTCTGTCATATACGTATATTTGTCCTGTTTTATGTGTTTGTGGAAAGGTTTGTGTCTACTGTTTTTTTAATCTGTGTGTAATCTCTGCCCAAACTGCCCAGGGGTGCAAAATGAATTTCAGTTTATGCTGACAATAATGTCATATACCTATCGTATTGTACCATAGAGTAGTGTACCATAGCATAGTGTATCATAGTGTACTGTAGGTAATAAAACTGTGAACAAGTACCTTACACAACCCCACTTCAAATAATCTCAATTATCTGTTTAAGGAATAGTAAAAATAACTTAACTTTTAGGAGTTGGGTGCAAAAACAGTAACTCCTTTACAGTATCATGCAATCTGCACTAAATATCATACGTGGCACTCAGCTGTTGTTGAGACTGTCAAACATGTTGTGTTGTTTTGCACTAGATTGTCTCCTTTTGCCTTACGAATCTCGATTCTGCACCTCAGGGTCCAGCACTACTTTTCCAGGTTGTTCTCAGTTGAATTATTGAGCTATTGACACCCACCAAGCACCAGACGCTTCCTGGGAGGAAGACTACTCCAATATGTGGCACCAGAGGTGGCCTGTAATGTCCTTATTCCCAGAAAAAGGTTCTGTCCTATTGAATGAATCATGGGGCTCCGTGCAAATGATAATTTCTCTGCCTCTCACTTGTGACCAGCTTGCCTTTGGTGACTCTGCTAGCAGGGCGGCTACAGTAAATGCATGTTGTTTACAAGACTGCACTGGTGTGCTCATTTGAATACATACTCATTTAATGTGCTTACTTTTTCAGATGAGTTTAAAGGGCAACTCCGTCTGAGTTCTTTGCAGGAATTAAGTGGAAATGCCCACTCAGCCATTTGTAAGAAGCAGTGCTGTAAGTTAAAGCGCTAACACCCTCTCCTTCCTCAGGCTTTATATGTAGTAACGTCATCATGCAGAAACCGACATCTGGTCAAGTGGGAAAACATTTTTAGAAGGGTGTGGGAAAATAAAAAATGCAAAAACATACAGACTTCGCCCTTTGTGGTTGCATGTTATTTTACTGTACACTATGACGTAAAACTAGACATAATAAATTCTTAAGTAAAGAAGTGATGCCCTAATAAGAGCTAACAGGCCATAATATGTATCAAATTAAACAAAAACTACAAATAATATATTTTCTTAGACACTAATTACCCCTAATAAGGTCTAATAAGTGTCTAGGAAATAACACACCGCAGTTTACAGTACAGTTCTGTTGTAATGTTTCCCTTATTACACTCTAATCTAGATCTAAATCTAATAATGTCTCAACAATAACTGATAACTATGCAATGTGGTCGGTCTACAGGCTGAAGGTGCAATTGTTTAGTGTCTAATAAAAAAAAAATATTTCTAGTTTTAGTCTTATTTGATACAAATTATGGCTTGTTATGTGTACTGTAAAATAAAGTATGGCCAAATTTGTTTGAATTTGAATACATATGAAACACTACTGGAAAACTCCAGAATGATGTAAAAACCTAAAAAAAACCAAAAAACAAACAAACAAAAAATAAAGGACCAAAGGACAAACTTGCACTTGTTTCAGTTTCCAGAGAATAAGGACACATTATATTTGTGTCTGTCACACTGGGTCACTCGTAATGAGAGAGTGAGCACGTCTCCACCAAGCTGATTATCGTACGAGCCTATAATCTGTGAACATCTGCAGCCCGACTAGTCTGTCGCCACCGGTCTCCACAGTGAGTGCGAGAGGTCTGCCAACAGCAGATTTGTCCACTCTCGCTGAGAGAATTACCTCAGATTTGACACAAATATAACTCTTGCTCAATTTTGCTACACAGACGCAGTTAAATAAAAAGCCTGTTGATCAGGTTTAGTGTGACATGGGTGTAAGAATATATCATAAAGCTTGGCGTACACACTTACTGTGCACACATCATACAAGATCTAGAATTATGACACACTGTGGACCGCAGTATGTAACTGGCAAGTCCAGTGCATTCATTAGGATGCAATAGCCTATATAAGTGCTGATGGGAGATTGAGTCCTATGCTAAAGTACATTTACTCAAGTACTGTGTTTTTAATTGCAGTTTTGAGTGGTTTTTGTACTTTATTTGAGTAATTGAGGAATATTTTGTACTTCTTACTGCACCACATTTATCTGAAAGCTTATGTTTTAGATTAAGCTTTTAAAATATGATGTTTTGTTACAGATCAACAACCCAACAGTACATAACATAAAGTCATTATTAATAGGTGCACCTTGGCCACTGATGCACAAGTATTAACAATCCAATGATACAATAGTATAATGCTCACAGGATCCACTTTTCTGCATAATGCATTCTTTTACATGGGATACTGGCTTGTACCTGGCTTATAGTACATTTTTTGACAAATACTTTTGGACAGTGCACTTCTTTTTTCCAACTTAATGTTTGTTGGGCAAAGTTAAATAAGCACACATTTCAATTATTACAACATTTTTCTTTTAAATGCTATGAGCAGAAATCCAAAACTTGTAATTTGCAAAAACTTCTTTCATTTTCCTGCGCCTCTCCTTCCAGTCTGCGTGCCACCTTCAGCTCTACTTTCATCCACACATATTCAAACTCTGTCCACTGTCCTCCACCCCCTCATCAACCTGTCGCTTGTGGGACAGTACCATCAAGAAACAGTGTGTTCAGATTTTAAAAAACAACAACAAAACAAACAGGCGCAACAAACAAAAAACATTTCCTGAGCATGCCAAGCTGCCTGCCTCCCCCATCACTTCTAGACAAAGCGCCCATCTGTCTGTGAATTGTGCATTTTGCAGTCTCAGCATAAAAGTTATTTTTTTCCTTTGTGTAAATTCCTCTAACCACCGACTGCCATGTGTCACAGGTTGGAGGGCCTCTTTTTTAAGCCAGCTCAGTGTTATTGCTTTCTTGGCTGCTGCAAGAACTATTATGTACCAAGTATGTTTTTTATGCTCAACACTGCTTCTGGGTAGTTGAAAACCAATTACAAACCAATTATCTTGTTTTATTTTATTTTATTTCATCGATCCAAAATCTAAATGACTGAAACCAAAAAAGTCACTATAATGTCAATTGCATTATCTCTGTATCTGAAGGAGTTTTTAATTAAAAAAAAAAACACTTAATCCAACACAATATAAATGCAGACACATGACCAACAGAAATGTGACCATATGTCATATAAAGGTGTTTCATTTTCTACAGACTTCTATCCAACAGTGGCTCATTGTTGCATTGATTCTAAATCCTGCGTTGGTGAAACGAGCAGCTGTAAGCTCCATGTTCCTGTAACTGTTAAGACTGTGCCATGCTGGCAGACCAAGTGAGGTAAATCCAGTCTATCCCAATTATACAGTGGAGGGCTTTACTCCACTTACTTTAGTAAGTGCATTACCCACTAATCAGTGCCTGGCTGTGCTTGTTAGTGCATGACCTTCCCTCATATTCATGCCAAGGTAAGTGCTTCTGGCAAATTAGCTCTAATTTCCCCATCACAGTGAATTCCCCTATTCATATGCAAAATAGTGCTTACTGATAATATTTAGAAAATGTTTGCTGGGTTCTCTCTACAGCACCCAGCACACATTAGAGCACATATTAGCATATACAGTATGCTGCTATAAAACAAACATGTATGAATATGTTAAAGTGCCCTGTGGAGTTCACATTTACTGTAACTAAAACAGCACGTCTACATGCACAGTCTACATGCTTGGGTTTTTTTTTTTTTTGGAGGATCCTAGTTATGTTTTGCAAACATAAAACTAAACAGCTCATCCTGGTTTCAGAAACCTGATAAAAAATTAAGAAAGTTTTTAAGAAACCTGCACAAAAACTACCTGGAGTATTCTAATAAACCAGGATAGTGTGGCATTAACACCTGACCGTAACCATCTAATCCAGGTTTCTGAACGATGTCACAGTGGCTGAGATGGTGAGAAATCAAGACAAACCTGCAGGCAGATGATCAGAAACCTGATTGTGTATACAGTACATGCTGTTTGGTGCTAAGCAGGCAGTGTATAGTGGATTTTCACAAGCTTTTTGCTGCAGTGTTCAAAAATGGTAAGAGCTGTCAGTCAACCAATACAGTAAAATTGCAATCTGACAATTTAACAACAAGCTGAAATTTGCTAGTTCTGTAAATCTTAAGCAGCAACACCATTTTCTACCTCACTAAACATTTACAAGGCCTTGTCTTGAATATTTTGAAACCACTCTTATTTTATTCTGTGATTTACAGTATTTTTCTGCAGTCTTATGGTTATAATTTGAGGCAAGAGTTTTTATTTGAAGATGTAGGGGACATTGTGGCTTAGCTAGCTAACATATGCCATCAAAATGCATACAAGAAAGCAGTTATAGCTGGGTGTCCTAAGTCCCATCACTAAAACACTAAAATGAACTGTTTTTCAACAGTCACTGACAAATTTACCACCACACTAAAAGCAATAATTATGAGATTATAGTTGTTTTCAGCACTAAGCCAATATAAAAATATAAACAATGCACAATGTGTCTTAATTCAACACAGATTTGCCTGTGTGTCACTCACTATGTCATGTCAAGGCTGCTAGTCTATGAGTCACAGAGAATCTGACAGGACCTGTCAGAATGCTAACAGTTAGCTGTCATGCCAAAAAGAAAGCTGGTCTTTTCTAAAGAGCCCCAGAAGTCTTTCTCCTTAATTCATAAAAGTGTCCAGCAAAAACAATACTGTGTTCTGAGCGCTCTTTAAGTACGCTAAGCTCTGAAATAACTGGCCCACATCATAATAAAAACACCTATAATGCATACATAAGCCCATCCGTGTGTGCACACAAATATCTGGTACACTTAATGGTCCCAGTTTGGGAGCTGGAAAATATGGTCACCCTTGTTATAGCAATCTGTGCTACGATTAAGAAAATGTGACTTTGAGTTGGTGCAAAATCCTGTCTGTAACATTAAGAGAATAGTTGAACATTTTGGAAAATTCTTGCTGAGAATTAGATGAGAAGATTGATGCTACTTTCTTGTCTAATCTAGCTGTGTAGCTGGACCCAGCAGCCAGCTAGCTTAGCTTAGCAGAGAGACTAGAAACAGCTAGCTTGGCTCTGTCCAAAGTTAAATAGTCAAACTGTTTCTTCGTGAGTCAAATGAGATGTAGGTGTTCCTTAATGAGCTGGTAAGCATAGTTTTTAATCTTTAGACACAGTCAAGCTAGCTGTGTCCCCTTTTCCAGTCTTCATGCTAACTCTATTTAGCGCACACATATGAGAATGTTATCAATCTTCATATCTAATTCTGGGCAAGAAAGTCTATGAAGTTATTTCTCAAAAATAACAATTTCTTTAATTTTGTTAGCTGTGAGAGTACCTCATTAATATTTTTACTTTTTACTTTACATGCAAGTGTTGCTATTATAATGTCAGGCCAGTGCAGTTCTTCAAGCAGCTGTTTCACAAAACAAGTGACAAGAACAACAAGACAACAAGATAGCTTGGTCAAAACTACCTGTTGTATAGCCTAATTAAGCAATATTAAACGAGAGGGTGTGCTTTAGTCGTCTTAACATGTTTTTATCTTACATAATATTCTGCTTCAATCCATATTTGCTGGTGTTTAGCCATTTCACTGCAGACACCAAACTGTTTGATGCCAGGTTAACCAAACACAATTGGAGGCCGCACCTTCATTAAAGGGGCGGTGTAGCAGCAATCTAACAGCACTATAAATTTTATCAATGAAAGGAAAGTTGATGTAATTATTCCATACATGTTACATAAATAGCTGCAAGAAATAGCCTAACAGAATGCCATAGACTACTGTGGTTTTGTGGTTTATTTTCATGAATAAAAACTTTTCAAAACCCTCAGCGCGCTCCAGGCAGAGTAATATTTTAGTCACGAGCACGGTGATCTGAGCGCCGCCTAAATGTCTGTTTGACCAATCAGATTGCTTGGTTGGAAATACCTGTTGTATAACGAAGATTACAACACCTTTTAGTAATGGCCATGAGATGGCCCAAAAGACACCACAAGATTGTGGTAAAATTCTGGTATGGTCCACCGCAGTGAGCAGAGATTTAGGTCTAAAAATGTAATCCTAGACAACTGCTAATTATCTGTTGAAAATGTAATCAGTGATCTAATTCAAGTATCACAATAGTAATGTAACTTGATTTATTTGTTACCTTTGGATTACCTCAGTACCGATACAGTGACATTTTTGTCCATGTGTGAATGCATGTGTAAAATAATGTGTAAAATAATTAAAAATGGAATGAAAAAAATTTAAACATTAGCAGTTGTTCTGTGTAGCTAATATTAGCAATTGTTCTGTGTAGATAACATTAGCGATTGTTCTGTGTAGCTAAGGTTAGAGGTTGTTCTGTGTAGCTAACATTAGTGGTGGGTCCATGTTGCAATCGTTGGCAGCTGATCTTTACTGTAAATGTTTCTTCAAATTAGATGTTGAGTCTTGGATGACAACAGTATTTTCACAGCTGAAGACAGAACTGTTTCTGCACTGTGATGTTGTTCCTCTTTTTTGATTCAATGTAAAAAAAGAAAAAAGTTGAAACCAGTGATGCATTTTTCATTAGAGGGCGGATGTATGATCGCTGATTTCACTGACACCAGACTGGTGTTGTGACACTCATACAGTGTTGTAATGTTTGCCCACATGTTGTAATGTTTGCTCCATTCTAAAATTGTAACTCCGCAAATAATCCACATTTTTAAATGTATCTGTAATCAGATTGTGTTTTTTTCTGTAACTGCAATGGATTTCAGTTACTCCCCAAGCCTGCATACTGACTCACTCAGTGCCAGTAGCATACATTTTATCCTTATAATTGTAGAGAATAAAAATCATAAATCACTTTGGTTTATTTATGTCTGTTTTGACTATAAAGGTATCATTACCCATACTGATAAATACAGCGGCTGAAATCCTTTTGCATACAGTATAGCAGCACTAACCTCAACAGAAACCTACAGATTTAAATGAAATACTTCTTCTCCAGCACCTCTCAAATAATTCATTGTGCCCACTTTCTGGCATCAGTTAATGTGCTCTCATTTTTCCGCTCACAGTCGGAAAATGTTGGCTTAATGTGGATCATTTTACAATCCAGTAACCTCTGGGCAACCCCTGAAAAGTTTCATGAATGCTTTTGGAAATCTCTCAGGGCAAAACGTCTCTTTTGATTCTCCAGCTATCTGGGACAACCTCAATCCTGCACTTATGTTAATCCATCCGTTGCAGTACCATGCAGTCAGTGCCTGTGACACAGGACTGAACCAAAGCAGATTTGCAGTGATCTACAAACCCGGATGGCAAACTCTGAGTCTGAGCCAGGGCCTCTTACGCAATTTCAGCCAGCTGTGGCTGTTTGGGCTGTGCGTGCAGGGAATGTGTTTACATAACGCTCATTTTGGGCTTTCCATTTCACACAGCACATCCTAAAGAAAGTTGAAAGCATTCAGCCTGGATTATTTTTTATTTAAAGGGTGGGTCCATCACTTTTTTTTTTGTTTTTTTAAGTGGTTTTTATATCATTCTGTAGCTTCCCAGTCATGTGCCTAATGTATCCAAATCCAAAAAGCCAAATTTGGGTTTAAGTATGAATGTCAAAATGCTCTTTTCCCAAGCTATCCTAAAAACGTTTTCCCATATGATCTGACGTAGGTCTCTGCATGATGACGTCAGGGCTGTAAATACAGATTTTGCAGTTGTACTGGGACTCATGGGGTGATGGGGCCCTTAGAGACAGCACAGTGTTTGGGCGGAGAACAGACCCTTGTTCGTGGTTCAGATTGCCACCACCGAGGTGGTTTGAAATGCAATTTGAATCAGATTTCTGCAGGCGTCTCTCAATTTTGGTATATGCATGCTCGCTGAATGCATCACCCGCACAACGACACACAATGAAGACGTCAAATCCAGGGTGACAGAAGTTCATCAGCAGCTGAGCATTGAATTGTATAGCAGCCTCCATGGTCGCAGAGTTTTGTCTGGTGCGACAGAGGAGTTTTGCATTGCAATTTGACGGTGCAACAATTCGGAGGAACAGATGATGGATCTCAATTCTTGCTTCCAGGTTGGAAAGCCACATCTCCAGCCTACACAGATGCCTGCGTCATTACCACAGCGACATGCAGATAGATTAGAGAGCTGGAAATCGAGAACTGATTTCAAATAAGAATTTCAAAATTATGATTTCAGATTGTGAGTCTAGCATTATTGTCAGTTAATCTGAGACTCTTGTAACACCTCAATTAAGCAAATGCTATCCTACAAAACACTTTCTAAGGATAGGATACCCTATTGTTACCATTAAGTAGCCTCAGTGAACACCAAAATATTCAAGAAATCTGACAAAAGACCAAGCTTAGCTTAGCTCAATGTGTCCAAAGGTAACATTTATCTGTGGTAATTAGTGTCTCTGATGAAGGCAGGAAGACACTCGAAGAATTGGAAACGAGAATCATTAGCAATATATAAGATATTTTCCTCTGGAATGTATTATAAAGTAGCATAAAATAGAAATACCCAAGTTTAGCACAAGTACCTCAAAACTGTACTTAAATACAGTACCTGCATTAATGTACTGTCTTACATTATGTGGCCAGTTTTGTCGATGTTGGTGTAAAGTCTAACCAACAGTGAAATGTCATACTGGGGAGCATCATTTGAGTTCAAGTCAGATGGGAGGTTCTGGCATTAATGTATAAGATGTCCTACTGTTAGTGTCTCCATGTTTCAGGTGCTGCTTTCATTTGAAACAATCTTCACGTGTCTCCCAGCGTGTCGCCTTAATGGTGGCTCAGAGTCCAGTAGTCCCGTTTTCCTGAGGCAGGGAATCAGCGCCTGATCCGTGCCAAGCCCTGAAGCTTAAATCCCTCTCAGACGCTCATTAATGCACTTGGTGTGGGACCACACAGGGGTTATGTCACTCTCCTGAGCCCTGAGACCACGACCTGTGTCTGACAGAGGGATCTTCTCCTCCTCCTCCTCCTCTTCATCCTATTTAATTTCTACTGTAACCAGCCTCTGACCTCCCACACTCCTATAAAAACACTGAGATGGCTTGTTAACTCAGCCTAAATTCATTTATTTCTCACTTCTAAAGTTTTAACATGTATATGTTTTCAATAAAATGTCAAGATAATATAGGGTGATATGGAAATGGCAGTAAAAATGGTCAAGAATGTTAATTTAAAAACTTTACATCATTAGAGACATTGAAGGGGGGATGAGTCAAATACTAAGATCATGCGACCTCATGCCAACATTCAAAAATAATTTGTACAAATGAGATCCATTTGTACATCATCCATTTGTATTTAGCTATACATAATGTCCATTAGCTATACCTGCTTATCCTTGAGTACTGTAGGAGTCAATCCCAGCTGAGACTGGGTGAGAGGTGGGGTTGTTAGTCAATCTAAATCAAAGGGCTGACACAACCACTCATGCACACATTCCCATTAATCCTTCCATCCATTATCTATAACTGCTTATCTTTTGGAAGGTCGCGGGGGGCTGGAGCCTATGCCAGGTGACACTGGGCGAGAGGCAGGGTACGTCCTGGGCAGGTCATCGGTTGATCACAGGGCTGACACACACACCCCGTCACTCTTACATTCACACCTACAGGCAACATAGTGTCACCAATTAGCTTCACCTGCATGTCCTTGGAGACATGAAGACGTGCAAAACTCTGCTCGGAAAGGCTACAGCAAGCTGAGAGGAAAGAAATCAGGGGTGACTGTTCTAACCACTGCACCACCGTGGCAGCCCGTATATCTCTACGCAGGTTCATTTCATTGCAGTCATTTGATGTATCAGTGGTTCAAGTGTGCTTCTCTTCTTGCCATATCAAACAACGATGTTCTGACACTGTATTGTGCAAGAGACAAAGTTCACCTCTCATGATGAATGTCTAAAAGAAATAAAGCAGCAAGTGATGACTGACAGAGTTCAAGCATAATGGGAAGTGTTGATCATCTGAGAGCCATATGTTCTTATTGTACTTCTGCTTTATGGATAGCTTAAGGGGCTTGATTTAGAAATTACTGTGTGTGTGAGTGCCATGTGAAAGACAAAGTTTGGTCATCCAGGGTAGGATGTGAATCACTGGGTCAAATTTCATGAGTGTGCATTCGTGACTAAGAGAATTACAGTTTGGCAAAACAATCTTAAAGGGACCGTTCACTCCAAAATCAAAAACAACTGTTTTTCTTCTTACCTGTAGTGCTCTTTATCCTTTGCTTCCTTCTCCGCCGTTGGTAGAAAGAAAGTAGTTCCTACGCTGCTGTTGAGTTTTTCAGGTGGACAAAAACACAACTTCAAGTGAATGTTAATGTTGCTCCAAGTCTGTGCACAGGTTTAGCAAAGTGTTAGCAGTACTTTTGCTAACACTTAATAGAGTTATGCTTTACATTACAGCACAGTCACTTGAGACAGCTTCATTTGAATCTGAAGACAACAAGAGGTGTGGAGTTAGAAAGAAATGAGCTTACCAGACCTCTGCAGCCCTCATCAGCACCTCAGCTCTGCTTGAGAGTAGCAGCTTGAGGCTAAATTAGCTGCTGCCATCATAACACACCTGAATCTCCAACTGAACTGCTGCTGGTCGAGTTGCATTATGGGTAATGTGGGCATCAGGTTTTGACAATGGAATAAAATGACAATATTGCTGATTCTTAGACATTTAATAAGAAAAATAATAAATAACTGTCCATTATGAGTCTGAAAATGTTACAGGAGAGCAAAACTAAATCACTGGCCTATGAGTTATGAAAAAAAAAAAAAAGTAGTTTAGCTGCTGAAAAAGGATCAATGTTAGTTTAAGCATATGATATATTTAGAATATTTTCACTACTTTACTTTGACATTCTACCTCACAGAAGACAGGAGCTGCTGGTCTACCGCTTCCTTGATTTGTTATTTTGTCTGTGTTATTTTGTAACTTCTGTGAGTCTGAACTAACACTTTAAAACACCACACAATAACACAAAAAAGCAGAAAACAGCAAACAAAATTAACAGAAAAAAGGCAGTGGTAGATCAGCACCTCCTGTGTTCTTTAAGGGTAAAATTACTGTTTTTACCAATGGAGTTTGGTTGGAGAGAGCGACATTTGGCTTCTATAATGACGGTTTCCAGTCAGAAACAGCTGTCTGACAGCAAGGGAAAGTGATAAAAGTCTACTAAATGATTTTTTAGATACGTCTAAAATATGTTTTGCTGCTGACCTTGTCCACAGCAGTTCACTGTCTATACTGACTATGGACAAGTACCTCATACAACCCCACTTCAAGAAATGTGTTTCAATGGATTTCACAGATGTTTGGCACTGTGACTGAAGATGCTTCAGAAAGAAGCTGTGCAGGACATTTGGATTTATGTGCGGCTTATGTCTTACAGTATCTCGAGTCCACACCTAAAAAACAAACAGACCAAAATTTAAATCATGGTTTAATAATATAACTAAACTAAATAAGCTGACACAAGGACATTCACAAAGCATATAAACTTACAATATGTAATAAGTTTGAAAAACAGGTTTTGATGAGCCAGCAGCTTTCTGTATCTGAGCTCACAGTATACACAGTTTGTTCGTACACCCGCCATTTAGCAGCCTTACACAGAAACCACAATATCATCCAGTCATACATCATCCTCTCATTTCACTGTAACTACACAGGCCTCCAAGGTTTTAATCTGCTTGCGCTTTGTATTTTGCCACACATGGCGTCTCAAGAAGCTTTTTTCAAGCTCAGCATTTCATCACAGCCGCATGAGTTCAGTTATAATTGAGTGTTTATTTATTTTATTGTTGCAACACGAGCATTTCCATGAATCCTGAAAATAAATCTGGTATTCCAGACTTGTTCGCAAGTCGTGTTGTATACTTAAGCATTCACCGCCCACACTCAACCAGCCGCCACCCACACACACACACACACACACACACACACACACACACACACACACATACACACACATACACACATACACACACATACACACACATACACTTTTCCCTGTGTCTATATTGCATCATTCAAACAACGGTTCAGAGAGGACTTTATCAACTCAGAAATATGTTACAACAGAGAACAACATGATCCACTGGTTGGCCACAGGATGTACACTCTGAGGAATAAAGGTGCTTACTAGAACTATAAAGCGTTCTTCAACTTGTCCCCAAAGGAGAACCTTTTTTGGCTCCTGGTAAAACCTTTTCTACCTAGAACCCAGCCTAAAGAGTTACACCTAGAACCATCTATGAAAGGTTCCATTTCAGAGCCTCCTATGAGAGGTTCTACAGAGAATCCTTCTATGGTGTACTGGTTCCATCAAGAACCTACTCTACAGGTTCTATCCAGAGCCTTTCCACCTTTTAAGGGTGCCAACAAGAAGCCACCCAAGGGGTTCTACCAAGAACCCTTCTATATTCCAAGGGTTTTATCTGGATGACACTCAGCTGGTTCAACCGAGAACATTTTTATATTCTGTGGGTTTTGCTTAGAACACACTCGGGGTTCTACTGAGAACCTTTTTGTATTCTGAGGGTTTTATCTAGAACACACTTGAGGTTCTACCAAAAACATTTTTATATTCCAGGGGCTTTGGCTAGAACACACTCAGATGCTTCTAACAAGTTTTATCTAGTACATACTTAAGGGGTTCTACTGAGAACAGTTTTATATTCCAAGGGTTTTATCTAGAATCCACCCAGGGGGTTCTATCGAAAATCCTTTTACATTATGGCACAAAAAAATGTTGGTGAACCCTAGATGAAAGAGTTTCAACAATCACTCTTTCCTCTAAAAGGGTTCTTTGGATGAAAGGGGTTCTTTATGGAAAGAACCCTTGACAAACCCTTTCTTCTAAAAAAGAGTTCTTCAGCAGCAAATAGTTCTGGGCAGACACTCAGCCCTTCAGGAAGAACCTTTTTGGAACCCTTCTTTCCAAGAGTGTATGTGACAGTTTGAGCTGTTGCATCATCATCGAGGTTTTCACTTTACTAAAAGATCAAAAAATGTTGAAAAACTTTATATGTTATATCTGATGGATTACAGCAGCCTTTAAGAGGAAAGCCAGAAAAGCAGAGGTCCTAAAGTAAAATACAGAAAGTGAAGAACAGAAAACCATAAGAAATGTTATATTTTCTAACAGAGGAGCAGCAGTTTTCAATATTTCTAGCGTGAGAGTGAACCTTCTCCTGCACAATAAGCTTGCTTCTCCCCGTGTTGCGTGATGGGCCAGCGGCTGAGGACTCAAACTCGGCCAGAAGCCATTAGTTGCAACATGAGATATGAGAGCTGGGCTGGAGTTTTGGCTTCCCCCCAAGTCACAGAATGTACTTGAACAAATTCCAGCAGCAAAAGTTAATACAGGCCAGAGTGGATTTATCTATCTGTGTCTCAGATTGCACGTGTCTACAGGGACAAGCAATCTTCCCACCACCATTTTCAGCGACTCTACTTCTTTATTTATAAGATTCACTTACTTTTCTTGTATCTAGAGGACCACAATTTCTTCAAAGACGCACATAACAGGGAAAATCAGGGAAATTTTACTATAGCTACAGTCCAAACTGTCAGCATATTATGTGTTCATTTGTTTTAGGAATGTTATTTAGTTTTATTTTTAGCCATGTGTGGCTCTACGGTTGGCAATGTTGGTTAGTCAGTCAGTCGGTCCAACACTTTGGTCCAGAACGAAATGCAATATCTCAACAACGATTGGCTGGATTGCTGTGACATTTGGTACGGATATTCGTCGTCTCCAGAGGGAGAAGCCCATTGACTTTGATGTTCCCCTGACTTTTCCTCTGGCACTACCGCGTGGCTGACATCTTTACTTTATGTGAAACGACAACAATCAGATAGACTCCCATTAAATTTGGTGCCAACATTCATGGTACCCAGAGGACGAGTCTTACTTGCTTTGGTCATCCCCTTATTTTAACTTTTGTGCCAACAGCATGTAAAGTAAAATATCTCTAAATCACTAAATCACTAAATCAAACAGCTGGAGGAAATTTGGTGTGATCAGAGACCGCAAGAAACATTGTCAGTGTCTTTGCTGCTTTTTAAAGTGCCAAAAAACATACAAAACAGATCACAATCCAATCAGCCTCAGCTGACCTTAGCTAATATCCACATGCTACAGAACTAAACTAAGATGGCTGACATGGAGCAGCACGTTAGCATGGTGTTAGCTCAAAGCTCTGCTGTGCTTGAGGGCTGGATTAGGGCTCAAGTATGCTCCCAAACAGACGCCCATTAGTTCTGTTTACTTTCTGGAGTTCACGTGGAGGATGTACTGGGGACCCTTGTGCACTGACGGACACGTAAAGTATCATACCGGCTTTATAATCCTGAACAGGGACACATACATAGACTAATAGACTACTTTCAGGAGTCCACAATACATACATGTGTAGTGAAATGAGTCTGTAGTGAGCACACTGAGGTCAAAATAAATTGGGACTCCACCTGAACATGCACACTCTGAAGACCAAATTTTGCGTAACACGGACTTTAGTGGACATGGACAGTACAATACTGGCTAAGTACGGCTTCACAGTGCAGCTACAATGACTGTAGACCCCTGGTTTTATTTCTCACTTGCTTGTTTTTCTCTCTCTATAATGTACATATGTGTCTTTGTGTACACATGCACTTTCCCCCCTTTTAACTCCACACCCTATTGATAACAGCACACACAGCTGGTCACATCATTAGTATCGATCAGTCTTTCTAAAATGGATTACAGACCAGCCGGCCTCCTCTCTCTGGAAGCAGCCAGATGGACAATGAAGATACATTTTATTATCCTCACAGTCCTCTGAATAACATACCATTTGTCTTATTTATTTATTTATTTATTTATTTATTTATACAAGGGGTGAATGTTAAAGGGGGACCGTTCCAGTGATGGACAAGCTGAGCGCCAAAACTTCCACATAAAACCACGATTCACACTAATGAAAGTTTACAACAAAGGGAATATGGATGGGTGGAGGATGGTTTGTACTAAGAGGATTTTGTTTTAATTCCTTGTAACTAGAATTGGAAAGGTGACAAGAAAAATAGTACTAGTAATCTGATACACTTATTATTTACATGTTAAAGAAATGTATTCAGTAATCTAAATCCAAGTATCACAGTAACAAAGTAACATAACTTGATTACTTTGTGTTAATTTTAGATCATCCCAATACCAAATATGCTAAAATTGCTGAGCCTAAGTGTTATGTTTGTTGTTATGTTTATTGTTTGTCCAGCTATAGCAGTAATTATGTGCATTTAAATGTCCTTTATTGACGGTTATGCAGTTCACACTTAACATTGAAACTTTGAGTAAACAAATTTATTCCACACGCCATCCTGGTCACCAGCTTCACCTCCTACAGTCCAGACCTACAGTTTTTTATAGTGGTAGCATTGACAGGTGAGCTAGATAACTGGATTTCTGTGTAGCTAACATCAGCAGTTAGTCTTTGTCTTTGTAAAAAATAATGTTGAAGTTTCCACAACTGAAGCGTTTTTTCACTAGAAGCCATGAAAATGAATTGACTGTAAGTTTATCTAGTTTCTTGCAGGATCATAGTGGTGTTGTGAGACATGTTGTATCCCATTTCTTTACTAAATGTATGTTTTTTCTGTAACTAATAAACTACAGTTACTTATTTTTGTACCCTTAATTACATTATTGCTAAATGTGATCCGTTGCTCCCCAAGGCTGCTTGCAACACTTAATAACATATTTTCTCATGCTTTAAAAGCATACTATGACAGTGATATGATCGGTATTTTCCTCCGTGACAGATTGCTATTGTCAAGATAATCTTAATGTACCGTGTTTTACAGCATGTCAGTTTAAGGAGGAGATAATGGGAATGCTGGGGCCAGTTGGTATTTTGATACATAGATAACATTTCGTACATTGCAGCTATAAAGATTTAAGCCTACAGCTGTGCTGAAACATGAGATTGTTTTTTTTGTGGGGGGAAATAGCTCCCTGCTGGAAAACATCTCAAATATGAAGCTCACAGCCAATTAATGAGAATAAATTAGGTACCACAATGTTCTCTTCTGTGGCCTGTTTTAACACCCCCCACCCCCCCCCAACTAACGGTTAACCCCATTCTCAAACCTTAAGAGGATTTTTTTCCATTCATTCCTCTATTCAACATTTTTGCTTAGTAATCAGTCTGTGTGCGATCCATCTGTATGATTAACACTGTAATCACATGTGAAATGAATATCAACAGGGATTTACAGTATTATCTGTGGGAAGATGAAGGGCCAAATGTGCATTTAGGGTCATGTGATAAAAACAAAGATATAAATATTCTTGTTTCAACAGCAAACACCTATAATGTCATCAATAATGCATGAATTATACCCATGTATAACATAAAGTCAGGATATTTAGATTTTTCTTTGACACACATCACAGGAATGCACATTAAAGTCCTGTGTGTTATTGTAATCTGTAAAAAGCGACATCTTAATTATGCAGCTTTATCAGATTCATTCTAATCTAGAGAGGATTTCCGCACACAGCACTGCATTAGTCCTCTGTATCTCTACTGAAGAGATGTTACACAACAGAGGATCTATAGAGAAGTAACCGCCCCGAGCACAGATGGAAGGATACTGCCCCCTGTTGGTATCACACTGCACATCACAGTTCGGTGTACGCCTCCTTGTGCATCACCCCATAATGAAATTTTGGAGACAAGAGAATGGACCATAATGTATTTCAGTTCCACTGGTGCAAAATAAATTGAATAAATCAGCATATATTTAAGATATGATATGATATATGGACAGGAGGAAATTTCACACTGCAGGTCTGGGGAGGTGACTGTGACCACTGAGCAGAATACTGCAGGAGTTTAGAGTATTTTAGACTGAAAATTTGGAGAAACAGAAACCAGTGAATGCAGCAGTCAAAACACCTTTACTTAAGTATGTTTTTAACACTGGTAGTTTTATTTATAGTTGAGTGGTATTTCAGAGGCACAGATTTTCAGTCCGTTGCCTACATCTTGAGTCTATGATGATACTAAAGCTTTGGGAAAAAAATAAAAACCATTTCCAAAGAAAACAAATCTGTTCTCACACACTTATCACTTCTGCATCGATTTATTGAAAAAGGTTGACGTTTCAGTCTTGAGAAAGGTCCTTGTGACTAAAATGTCAACTTTTTTTTTTTTTAGAATAAATCAATACAGAGGTGATGTGAATCGTGTGCAGAATTGACTTTTTTGCATTGGACAGTGGGATTGTTATCAATTGATCAAATTATTTTACAGATATATAATGTTGGAATAATTTTAAATAAAAGTAAATACCTACCAATACTTTTTAAATTTTTCTTTTTATTCAGTTGGCAACTTTATTCTCATATGTTGAACTGTATACCTGCTGGTCAGTATTTGACAGTACTGAGCTACATGCAGTTAAACTAATGGTTTAACTAAATTTTGCAGCAGTTTGCACATTTACATCGTGATTTAAGTAGTTACTTTTTTGCCATTTTGTGTACTTAACAATTGAAACTACAAACAATTTTGGGACATAATTTTTTTCTTTTCTTTTCCACTTTCTGTAATAAACACAAATGAGTGGTATTTCTTTGCTGGCATGTGACTTTCTGTATTATATTTTGGTTATAATTTCATATCAAGGTAACGGTGACATTTGCATTCAGATGTACATTGTCAATTTGATTTTGTTTTTACACAATAAAGTGGTTTTAACTAGATTAAATGGATTTCTCCCTAAAACAGCGTTGCTGTAGTTCAACCTACAATTGGTAGCTTGCACAGCTCTACTTTCAAACTATATTTCCAAACACTGTAGCTAGTAGACAAATATCAATATTCAGTTCAGTTATTCTGTTAAACAGACCTTAATTAGTATCATTGGTAAGACCTGCTTTTACTTCAAGTCTATTTCACGTCAAAAAGGCTGCTCTGAAAAGTTTTGCATAAAATAAAGTGTCATTATTGATCTTTGTGTGGTGAACAATTCAGTTTGACAAAAATATGACTGTCAAAGTATCAAAAGAGGAACGAACAGAATAATTTATAATTTCATTTTATTTTCAGTATTACGCAACATTAGAAGTATAAATATCTGTTTTAATATACAACATCTATGACATCCATAGAGCTTTCCTTGGGCAAAATACAAAACTCAAAACACTTTTATTGCACATATTCTAAAAGACAAACCATCGTAAGCAAGTTCATCTAATACTAGTTTTGCACAGAGGAAGAAAACAAAAAGAAAAGAAACTGAAAAGACAAGCAGACAAAGAAGAACCTGACATATGAAAAGACGTTGATTACTGCACAAACAAACAAATGTCCTTATTAAACATCCTTGTGGCAAAGGGAGCAAAGTCTCAACACTACTATAAACAACATTTTCTGTGACACAGAACATAGATTTGGCAAATCAACAATATACAAAATATACATCCATGATGCTTTGTAAACAAACATTGAATGTGCTTTGAGGATTTAAATGTCAGTCGTCAAAGGAAAGAAAAACGTGTTCAAATAAAATTCAGTGATTCGTTTAAATCTGGACGAGTGGGGAATTCATAATAATCCATGTTCAGTTCCACTTTTACTCTTATTCTCACCTTCTGAACTGAATATTGGCAAAAATTAAGGTGCATTTGTTCTCTCACAATACATTAGCGACACATTTACATCTTACCTTATATCTAATGCACGTAAACATCAGATTCTTTTAACATTAAAATCTCTGCAATCAATCTCATGTGTTTCATTCTCAGATACAGATAAACTATATTCTGTGTCATGTTAAATGAAGTCTTTTCTTTTTGACTTGAGTATATGCAGTAGACAAGATTACTGTTTTTGACATAGCCAGCACAACAGAGCAAATACTGCGTTACATACTTAGTGTCCTAGGCTACTTTCCTGTTGTCCTTTAGGGTTTGCAATTTAAAGGCATCTACAGTATAGAACAGAAACACGTGTTTGTGTGTGTATGTGTGTGTGAGTAAACTGCAGAAAGTGAATGCCGATACAAGACAGCCTATATGTGTAGTACCAAGTATTTGCACATTAACATCGAATGCATGTTGTGGACACAAACTATGCTGCAAATAATCAGGAATCCTCAGATCAAATCTTTCCCCAGGTGAAGCTTTAAGCTGCCCAAACACTCACACACGACTCGAACGACACCGAGACTGAAGCCTGACATAAAAACTCTTTGAAACCCTGTCGCACTCTGTGGTCAGTCTGACCTTATCTGACTCACATGGTTGACCGTATGTCACAGATGTGTACAGAACCAGAGATGAAGCCTTCAGAAATCTAATACAGTGATCATGTGCAGAACTGCTGCTTCATCTCATTAATCAAACACGATGTTTAAGATTTTACAGTCATTCAGATACGGAATACAGAAAACCCAAGAGGCAAGTGAGGAAAAAAAAAAACACATCTGGTAAGTGATCCCTGATGTAAATTGTTTTTTCTCCTGTGTGAAAAATAAGGTGTTCAGGATAAGTTCTCCTTTTTTCATGTAAAGAAAAAAAGGACGGGGAAAAAGGTTTTGCCAGGCAACATTTTCCAGGTTACTTTTTCATCTGTGGAAACGGGTGAAAAAGTAAGTTTTGGTGATTGTTTTTTGATAGAATAATCTTACAGAGCTTTTTTTCTTCTTTTTTTCATCTGTGTAACAGATTGGGAAATATTAAAAAAAAAAAAGTTTTGGCAGGTGAAATACTTATTTTTTGCCATAATAATTTTTCTAGGAATTTCTTTCACCTCTGAAAAAACGTGGAAAAAGAATTTGGGTTTGGGCAGGTGAGTTTTCTGACATTATTGAAAACAAGCATTTCTTCTTGTAACACTCATTTTGACCATAAGAGGCTGAAGTGCACCACTACCCCAACTAAAAGCATTCATCTTTTCTTTCAGGTAAGTTTTAAATTCTCCATGCACTCTAAACACAAGACATGCAAGTTATGCAACATTACTGTCATGACTTTTGGTCAGATAAAAGTATATTTCTTGCCAAAAGAAAGACGTGTGAATTATGTTACACAACTTGCTAACACACAGTGTATGTACCTTGTAATTAAGAGTGCATGGTTATAATAAATGTCACCTGTAAGAAAACATGAAGACCGATTTCAACCTAACTGCATGGGAAAATAACATAAAAAGACGATACCTTATGTAGCCATCAGTGCATATCGCACATGATAGATATAACAAGATGAAAACATGCATAAGACTGTACTTCTACTGTCTTTTAGCCTTTTTTTAAAACACAAGTATCTGTACTTCTACTTGAGTAAAGAATGTGTATACTTTTGCCACCTCTGCACCTGGCAAAACGTCTGTTTCCCTGCCTGTTTCAAAGATTAAAACATTTTTTAGTCATAGACAGAAGAGAAAACAATTTAGAGTTTAGAGTTTCAGACTTAGAAAATGGATCAAAAAACTTTGTTTCTCTTGCCTCTCAGGGATTCTGCACTTTGAACTGTCATCAGCCAGCGAACACATCCTGGACAATAAAGACATTCTTGGGAAACGCTGACAGCCCTCACAGTTTTGTTATATAATGCTACATTTTTAGAAAAAGCCCAGTTACCCCCTCATGCCTTTTCCTCTGTCTTCCTCTCTTCAAGTCAAGTTTGAAAACATGTGAAAGGTCACAAAGAAGAGGATACCTTTAGACGAGATACATCACGGTAGCTTACTTCAGACCACAGAGTTATCGAGCAGAACATGATACTCTTAATATCGAGCATACAAACAAATGACACTGCAAAATCTATACATATAATACAAACGACAATCATGTAAGCCCATGTATCCCCGTTTTACAGTGTTAATCATATTTACACCCTATTGCATAAAAATCAAAAATATATGTACAGATGTCAGAGGAATGTGAATAAACACCACAGCTTGCTAAGAACAGCAAGTTTTATATTTCCTATTATAATCCTAAGGCCCCTTCACTAATTTATGATTTCTAGAACCGTGAGATGATTCTGCATTTTTTTTTTCCGTAAAGTTTTAGGTGAAAAGCACAGGACATTAGTGCGTTCCCTCTGTGTACCACTGCACAAAAATCCAACGTAAAAACAATCTGATTATACCGAACAGAAACAATCGTGATACAACTGCTAAATTGCTGAGTCAAAATCGTGTGGTCTACTGCATTAAAAGACATCAGGTCCTCCGAGTCTACAAGTAAAGAGTGCAATTCAAAAAATCTTTTATGGCACTGACTCTACAGTACATCACAACCTTTGTATAAGGCTACTTTAACCCTATTGCCCCTGACATACTGATTGCACGAAAGCATTCTGCGATAAACAGAAACACGACTTCCAAACATTCACTTTGACGCAAAGGTAAAATCAGAAAACACCAGAAATTATCAGCAAATGATTGCCTACATTCAGACCTAGAAACATGTACATGTGTCGTCATATGTCATCTTATTTGAAGGGGTCGTTTGGATTATTGGGGTTGTATGAGATAGTCAGAGTATTAGCTACAGTAGATGGCGGTCAGCAAGCCACTAGTCAGAGGAGAGCCAGCATGGAAGCTAAGCAATGTACAGAAAGTCTTTTCTGACAGTAAACCGCCATTATATGACAGATATTGCTCTCTTCAGATCAACCAAACTCCAGGGGAAAAAATCTGCATTTTTACCTTGAAGAGTACAGGACTTCCAGGTCTATAGCTGACTTCATACTTTAGTTTGTTAGTGTTGTTGTGTGATCCGAACGAACAGAAAACACCAAAGTTGCACATAACATAAACAAACTAAATGATTGAGGCAGCTGTAGACCAGCAACTCCTGTTTTCTGCAAAGTTAAATCACTGGTTTCGCTTATGGAGTTTGGTTGGTTTGGAGAGAGTGATATTTGGTTTATATAGTGGTGGTTTCCTGTCAGAAAAGGCTGCCTGATGGCAAATTGAAGTGGTGAAAATATCTGAAATATAGTGTACACTCAAAGCGATATTAATTTTTTTTAAGGTGGACCTTTTTTAAGTGGCTAAAATACCTTTTTTTGCTGACCCTGTCGACAGCAGTACATCACTTAACTCCCATGCTGGGGCTCCTCTCTGCTTCTACTATCTACCTACAGCAGCTAATACACTGACTACTGATAAGTACCTCATACAACCCTACATCTCTCAAGCTATCCCTTTAACACACACATACGTACACTCACACACACATCTACCTCTCTATCAGCATGTAACAGCTTGCCCGGTCCTCAAACAAAAAAAAAAAGAAGGCATGATGATGTTTTGCACAAATCATTTCTAACATTTTATTACATCTGGATTCTCTGGCTGATATTTCCACTTCCCTCTTTCACTTCTTGTTGCCAGCACTCCGCGGTGACTCCTTCTGCTGCTTATTGTTGCACCTGCCAGTGTCTTTGTCTGAAGTGTCTTTCGGCGCAGCGGGAGCAGCAGCTCTGGACGCGTCTCTTTTTGTGTTTTTCTGTGCAGATGTGCCCTCTTGGACAGTTTCTTTTTTCTTCTTCTCAGGCTGCTCCTTCTTGCTGGAGGACGCCTGTTTGTCAGGGGTGGTGATTCTGGTATCCGTGCCCTTGTGGCTGTCGGGTTTGGGGCCTTCCTTGCATACCTTGACGGGAGTCTCCTGGGGTGCACAGGTGGAGATCCTGCTGGAGATGGCGCAGCTGCTCGAATCCTTTTTCGCCGCAGGTTTCGGGAGCACTGGCGGTGGATCAGGCTGGGAGGAAACATCTGATGGGAGTTGATGAAGTTTTGGTTTGGAGTCCTGATGGGTTTTAACAACAACTGTGGCTTGATTTTTAGGTGAAGAGTCTTTATGTTTGGCATCAGGAGCTTGTTTAACAGGTGGTGTTGGAGCTACAGGAGTCTTTAGAGTCGATGATGAGGGGACAGTTTTAGGAGGGATAAATTTTGGCTTCGAGTCGGTGCTTTCTTTAATGTTTGCTACAGAGCTTTTGGGCTGGGTTTCTCTTTGCTTTACATCAGCAAGCGTATGTGTCGCTGATTCCTCCCGCTTCACGTCAACTCTGGCGGACGGCAATGATGCTTCTTTCCGTTTAGAGTCTTGAACATTTGCAGATTCTTTAGACAGATCTCTCTGTTTTGAATTTGGGCTGCCTTTGAGTGTTGGGACAGGAGGAGCCGGACTGTGAGACTTCACCTCAAGTGTTTTCGTTTCTGTCTTCACGGCGGTGTGTGCTACAGGTTGCGTGTCAGGCTTTGACTTACTTTTGGGGCTCGAAACAGTTTCAGCTGCCTGTTTTTCTTCTTTTTTAGAGGTGCAATGCTCTAAATCGGGTGATTTGTGTTGTGCTTTTTCAGCTGGATTGTTTTTCGATAGCTGCTCTGAATCTTTCACATTCTTAATCTTTGGTGATATGGAATCCTCTTTTTTCTGCAGCGATATGCTACCACTCTCTATTGCACCAGTAGACACAGTTTTATCAGTTTTATTTACACTCAGTGTGACTTCTCTGACATTATTTAATGTGGCGGCTGTATTTGCTGTTGAATTTTCTCTCTTCTGCTCCACTTTTGCAGCTGTGACACACGTGTTGATCTTAGGATCACCGACCACTTTCACAGCTGATCTGTTTGATTGCACGCCGTCCTTCATAAAAGATCTTTCCGAGCTGTCCTGACCTGCAGATTTCAAACTGCAAGTTTTATCTTCACGTACAGAAGCAGATGCTGATGTTGTGACAGTATTTGAAGAGCAGATGTTGGCCGGCTGCTGTTTTGCCAGCACGTTCTCTGGAACGTGTACAGATGCAGAAACTGGGGTCATGTTTGAGTTCTGCGCAGCTTTTTTCTGACCTGTATCCAAACCACAGCTCACACTCTGCTTCAGTGACACAGGTGACGGCTTGCTGGCAGCTGCAGCTGGAGTTTCCACAGTTTTTACCTCCAGCTTTGCAGGAGTCAAAGAAGCTACTGTCTTGGAGCTGTCGGCAGCATGTGGTGCCACTTCCTCATCCTCCTGATCTTCGTTGCTGACTTCCCGTATGGAGGGTGTTTTCCCACAGGCAGAGAAGTGGGAGCTGTGTCGAGGGCCTCTATGATCATGAACCAGCGGAGACGTGGCCTTCATACTTGTCCTGCTTTCCTGTTTAACAATAAAAGTTGACGCCTCCACTTTGCTAGGTGGAGCCTTTAATGAGTCACTTTTCTCACCACTTGCACTAATTTTCGGATCATTTGACTGATCTTTGGAGGTGACAATGCTATTTAGAGAAGACACAGCTTCGGGGCTTGGAGAACAAGTCAAGGGGCTCTTCTTTAGTTCAGTTTTCAGCTGGGGGATGGTTATCTGCCTCTCCGTTGGGGCCTGAAGCCAAATTGGAGGACTCACAGACACAGTGTCGCTTGTGTTGTCCGCCATCTTGGATAAACAGGTTTCTGTTTTAGAGACTCTGGGCCCTGAGAGGAGACCGATATCCAGAGTGCCCTCCAGAGGTCTGAGAGAGGAGACGTGGCGTCCTTCGAGTTTATATTCAGATGATGTCTTTCGAAGTGAAGACTCTGCAGAGGAGATAAGCTGCAGCTTTTCTACAGCGCTCTCACCTCGGCCGGAGAAAAGCTTGGGGGCGAGGCCTTCAGGGCTTCCCATCCCTGCCTTCATGTGGTCGTGAGGCATGGTTGTGTCCAGCTGGAGGCTCTTGGACCTGGTGGAGCCAAAATGCAGGTTCTCGTGGATAGTGGAGGAGCAGCGACACATGCAGTCGTCTCGCTCTTCGAACGACAGCCTCTTCCTGGTGAACTCGATGTTTGGAGCTTTGAAGTCGAGTCGGTCGGGCTTCATGTTGTCTTTACCCTGTCTGGAGTGCTGCCACTCCGGGTGAATCGAGCAGAGAGTTGAGTCACAGCTGCCACCTGGTGTTTCAGCGTCAGAGACACGTGTGGTCAGTTTCTTATACAGCACGTCTTTAAGAGTTGTGCTGGCAGCTTTGGCCTCCAGAGGACTGGAGTCTGGGCTGCTTTTGTTTTGCTCCCTGTCATCAGCACACAGGGGAGATGAGTCAGCTTCACGCAGGGCATCTTGCTTCTGCAGAGACTCCCTCCTCTCTGACCAGTCCTGTCTCTTCACAACCATTTTGGACTTCAGCTTCTCCTTGTCAAGCTCCTCTACAGACTCCTGCCGGCCCATTTTGCGGCCGACCGGTCGCTTTAAACAGCCTTGCTCGACAGGTCGTACGCGGTTGATTGTCGGTGGCTCGCAGGCTGTTTCTTCCACACTCTGCAAGACGGTGTAATCCCGCTCCCCAGTTCTCAGCTCCTCATCCTGCACCTCCTCTTGGGTTACTTCCAGGCTGTGTTTTCTGGGACACAGGTGCTTCTTATCTCCTGTGTAAGACGGAGAAAGCTTCTCCTCAGATTGGACACGTTTCAGGAGGGGGGAGCGAGGCGGCTCAGCGCTTTTGGGGCGCACAATGTGGCGCACGATTGTGGGTGGGGAATGTATCTTGGCTGGGAAGGCTTGTGTCGTCTTGGAGATGGCGACAGAATGGCCACTCAGAAGGGGAGAAGGTGAGCGCTGAGGAGATGTTGGCTGAGGGGTGGGCGAAGGCGTGCGAGCCAAAGGAGAAAGGGGAATGCTACCGGCAGACTTGCGGCGCCCCTGACGGAGCCTTTGACCAGGCAGTTTGGGGCCGAGGCCGTGCAGGGTGCTGGGCCGGATGTGGCCCGAGCCTGCAGGGGAGTTTGGAGCGCTGGAGCTGGGAGAGCTGCTCTGAGAGGAGTTTCCACCTGGAAGTTAAATGAACAAAAAGATGGATATTAGTAATTTAACATATAACTTATGTAGTACATTTACACAAGTTTGGCTTATTTCATGTGGGGTTGTATGAGGTACTTATAGATAGTCAGTGTATTAGCTTCAGTAGATGGTGGTGGGCACATGCTGAGTTTGGAGGAGCAAATAGATTTTATGACTTTAGCCACTTTAAAAAGGTCCACCTGAAAAAAATCAATATCATTTTAAATGTTTGCTAAATTTAGAACATTTTCACCACTTTATCTTGCTGTCAGACAGCCTTTTCCAACAGGAGATGGCTGTTATATAAGCCAAAAAACACTCTCTCTCCAAACCAACTTCACTCTAGAGTGAAATCAGTAACTTTACCTCATAGAAGATGGGAGTTCGCCGGCCTACCGCTTCCTTGATATCTTAGTTTATTTGTCTTACTGTGTGACTTCTGCGTTAGTTTGGATTCACAAAAGTCACATAATATCACAAACAAATGAACAGATCAAGGCAGCATAGTGTACACTTAAACTAATATTGATTTTTTTAGGTGGACTTCATCTTGCTGCTGAGCCTGTCTGCAGCAATACACTGCTTAGCTTCTGCACTGGGGCCCCTCTTTGCTTCTCCAAACTGGGGGCATGCTGGGTACTATCTACTGTAGCTGATACACTGATCAATAACCTCATAAAAATCCACTTCAAATAATCCACACTTTCCCTTTAAGCTATCATCAGAATGAGTTAAAATCTCCACCTGACTGGGTGAAATCTGGTGCAGGGCGGAAGGCGGCGGTGGGGGAGCGAGGGGAGAGACTGTGGGTAGGGGAGCCAGGGAGACTCTCACCAGATGACAGGGAGTGGTTCAGAGAGGAGAAACTGCGGCTCGTGTGCAGGAGAGGAGAGGGCTGCATGGCGAAGCGCCTGAAAAGGGAGCGTCGCCTGGAAAAAAGAGAAAAGGGAGACAAAGAAAAAAGAAATCCATTCATTTGAAATTCCTCATTTGCAATCACATAAAAAGGACATTCGATAGTACTACTGTGTATATAAATGGACCTTTATATAAAAAAGATAAAACCAAAAAAAGACAACAAAAAAGATAAGTAGATAATAAAGAGTGGATGGATAATAGCTTAGGGTTTGAGTTACATTATTTACTTTTCTCAGTGCACAAGTCTTCTTGCACACAGAATTTGTTTTTGAGCCATAAGCAACCATATTTGGACTGTCCTGATTGGATAACCCTCAATCCTGCAGCCTAATCACTCATATATTGAAATATTCCCTCAGTTTTCATCATCTTTCTGCCTCCTAGAGGCCCACAGGAAACATCGTATTGTCTACACACTTGAAATCACTCACCGCTGAACTGTGCATCACTGATTCACATCTGCATTTCAAACAAAACTTCGTCGTAGTTAAATCAAGCTAAGTATCAGTGTTTACAGAAAGTATGAGCACAGGAATTCTTACCTCTAGTGCTCCAGACTGACTGAACTGGTCCAAAGTTGTGCCCTTTCCCTATATTTGTCCCTTTTTTTTTTCTTACCGATATCCATGATATGTAAAGTCAATCAAACAGGATATTTAGGATATTGAAGATTAAGTCAACATCATGTGGTGTTCACATTTTGAAGAAGAAAAAATACTGGTGAAAAGAATAAACAAAGCCATTACATCTACGGTGAATAAAGTAAAAAGTTTTGAATCAGTACCGTTCCGGTGTCCTCTCCTTCTTGGGTTTTTTGGCACATCTGACCATCTTGCTCCTGTAGCTGTTCCTCCTCGCTGGACCAGTTTTTATCGAAGTATTTTCAAAGGGCGTTGTGGAGATGGCCACTTTGCTACCACTCTGAAATGTAAGGACAAAGCATTATTCAAACGCCATGAACCAGAGCTGTAGCAGATTTGAAAAGGAAAACCATTAAATCCTGAATAGCTGCAGTTTTACACATAAAATCTCTTTTACCTTGAGCAGGAGCTCCACCACTTCAGTGTGGACCAGACCATGAACTGCCTCTCCGTTCACATGAGTAATGAGGTCTCCGGCTTTGAGTCCGGCTTTATGTGCAGGCCCACCGTCTTCTACGTTCTGATTAACACACATGAGAGACATTTATTACTATTATTGCCATCTATTTTTCTTTACAGCTCTTTGGAAATTTAAGGGTGCTGTCACACCTGTAGTTTGTGTCACTTTTATTTTAGCTCTGGTTCATGTGGTGTTCAAACTGACTTATTACAAACAAGCCCAGAGCTACTAAGTCACGTGGACTGACAGGTGACAGATTGATTTATGCCAGATGACAGGCACCAATTCTGTCTGAACAAATGGAATAAAAATGATTAAAAACAGGCATTTTCTGTCAAATTATTAAAGTGTGGTCGCCATGTTTAAGTCACTTTTTATTGGTGATGATATTGTTTAAAAACAGTCTATACATGGATGGATTTACCAGGAGTTTAGCTTCTGAATTCATGCAAACATCAGACACCTATTATCATAATATCCTGTGGATGATGTGCTTTGCTTTCATGCCACAACTGCACCAAACAAGTTAAGTTTGAAACTGCCTTTACAGTTTACTGACTTAAAACTGATCACTGTTTTCACTGGTCTGAATCAGCTGATGGGTTTGTAAACTTGGCTTCCCCCTAGGTTCAGTTTATTTTAACACAGGGCCTTTTACCACCAGCGGGGAACCAGCCTTTCAGTTCCAAACCAGTTTATTTTTGGTAGAAATGCTCAGAATAGATCAAAATAAGGTGCTTGAGCTGGACCAGGGCCGGTTCCATGTTGGAGCAGAGAACAAAGAAATGGAAATATCCAAGTGAAACAAAATGCATCGCTACAAACCATGTGAGAATTTGTTGATCAGATGCGTCTGGGGCTGCAGCAAAGAGGCATAAACAGGAAAAAGGTCCTGTGTTCTGCACTACTTAATATTTCTGTCAGAGAAATATTGCTATACAATTTAGCATGGAGCAACGACAGATTTGGCATTTGCTCATAACTGTAGTAACTGTCTCACTGATGCGTCGTTCTGTCTGTAATGTATGGATCTAATATGATTCCTTCTGTAATAGAAATCTGTCCTTCTTGCCACATCTTTTCAAAGGAGATACCAAGTCTATACCTTGAAATCTGAGAGAATATCACGGCCAGTTGATTTAAAATGTCTGGTCAAAGGGGATTTTTCATCTTTATTCCTTATGTTATTTTTTTCTTTGTTGAGATATCTTCATTTTTAGCTCTTGTTTAGTTTTAGATGTATATAAACCATTCTACAAGGACATTGGCCATATATTAGGTTTTCCAAGTAGACCTGTTCTTAAAGCTGTACTTTTTACCATTATGTGGATATAAAAATACATGGCCTGTAATCATAGCACCACACAGGACACAGCTTGAACAAGGGGAATTTCCACCTGGCAGGTTAGTGTTGGGGAGCAATGAGCCCTCAGTTAAGTGTCCCTTAGGTTCCTGTCATGCATATAATTATGTGGGCAAAACTAGACCAGCAGGATGCTGAATGCATTTCAAGGAAATGTCCTGACAACACTTAACTGCAAAGAAGACATGCTGCCTTCAGACGGGCAGTTAAGCTCAAACTTGCTGAGCACACTTAGCATTTGAGTCAGGTCGAGATTGTATCACGTTCTCACCACAAACGAACCACTCCAGAGTTTGGTTAGGACCAGACCAAGACCACCTCCTCTTAATGGTTTAGGTGCGGTTGTTTTGGTCCGCACCAGAGCGTGATTACTGTGTTTACAACTGCCTACATGAATTGTACCACGGGGGGGAAACGAACCAATTTAACTGGACTAAAAAGCGAAGGGTTAGTCCTTACCCAGACCATGTGGTACACAGTGTAGATGTCACCGTCACAGGCGTACACCCGGATCGCTCGCAGCGTGAAGCCAAACTTCTTCCCTGAGCTGTGGATGACAACGGGCTGCCGTGGGTTGGCGGTACAGAGGGAGGAGTCTCGACTGGGAGAGGAGTCTCTGGAGGAAGGGTCTGAGGAGAGGGAGTAAGGAGACAGGGGGCTGGCCAGCGGAGACACCCCAAAGATATCTGGAAAAATAAGAGATAATCACCACCTGAAGAGACTCTTTTATTTAATCAATCAGACTTGGACTGGCCCTCGCAGTCAGCAGTGAGGTGTTGCTATAAAGCTCATGAGCCTGGTTCGCTCTGCTCCTGCTGTGGGTGAAACTAATGGGATTTTCTCTCTCCCAGCAGTGGAGACCTCTTGCTCCTGCCCTGCCTACTTACTTTCCTTGTTAGCGGGTTGTACTCGGCTACTTGCCCGCAGCCACTCTGTAAAATGGAACTCACAGCAGGTGTCATGCTGGGCCAATTTCGCACAGATCTATAGTATGCTTTCATCTCTTTCACATTATTTGTTCAAAGTCTGTTGCTCTTATTGCGATTCTTGACACGTTGCTCTGACATTCTTCAACCTTCTACAAACTGGTTGAAATTATACAACCCCAATTCAAAAAATTTGGATGCTGTGTAAAATGTAAATAAAAGCAGAATGCAACAATTTGCAAATCATTTTCGACAAGACAAGATATTTACAGGACTCCGACACATTTTCCTTTCCAAATTTCATACTTTTCCAGACTCAAATTTCCAGACTTTTTCAGACCATACAGCTTTCTTTTCCCATTTTGAATCCTTTGCCAAACATGCTTTTTATTTTAGATTGTAAATCCAGCAATTGGAGAAGCTGCATTTACCCATTATGGCTGTTGCGTCCACAAACGTCTCTGCCCAAAGACAGAGTAAACCAAGCAGCGCTAGTTATAGGCTACTTGTATTATTAGTTTCTCTTATCATAGTGGATAAATTATATTATATCATTGTCTTTTACTTTCTAGTTGAAAAAAGTTAAATAATTACATTTTTCTCAGGCTCTGTGCAGCTTTGTGCATTCACTGCCATAATGATATTGTTTCCTTCAACAGAAAAGACAGCACATTTACTTTTGAAATAACTTTGCAGAATTCATAAACACTGTTTACCACAGAAATATGGAGCAGCCAGCTATTGGGGAAAAGTAGCCAGCTAGGAGGGTCTAAATATTCTGCTTGCATGACCAGTTTATTTTTAAAAATTCTTTCTATAGTTTTTTTTTTTTTTTACAGTTTACACAATCTCCTGACTATTTTGGAAACAAAGGTTGTATTTTTGAGGGTGAAAATCTTTCTGCATGTGTCCTTCGACTTACCTCCAGGGATCATGAGGGACAGGGCACCAGTTGAGATCGACTTTGGGACTTTGGCCACTGCTCCAGTTTTCTCTGCAGCGCTCTCAGGCCGCAGAGAGTTGGTCTGGTTGGCTCCCTGGTCTGTGGAGGTGTGGCTGGTACTGTCGGGGCTCTCCACCCCCTCACCTCTGGGTGTCAGCTGGTCCAGATGTTCTGAGAAACTTCCTATTTATTACAGAAGACAAGCATGAAGAGAGGTTAATACAAATCCTGCTACCAGCACCTCTAAAAGCACCAATCAACGCATTATATGTTGTTTTTTTCCATACAAAAACCAAACTGCAAAAATGACAAACTGCAGTTTAACAAGCATTCAAAGTAGTATGTTTGTTTCAACACACGGCTTCCCGGCAGCATCCTGAATGCCAAATGTCAAACTACTCCTTCAAAAAGTTTAATCAGCTATCAAACAAGTAGCTTGACCAAAAAACAGTCAAAATACAACAAAGACATCTGTGAAAATAATCAACATGAACATTATCATCTATCTGCTCCTAAGTTGGATACTACAGTTTCATTCTTTCAGAGATGTTTGTTACAACTTATTGATTTTTGAAAATGAAAACCAAGCCTGTGTATCATAAAACTGTAAACTATGCAGTTCTGGTTTTGTACCAGAGAGCGTTGCTCCGCTGTGGGTGCTGCCCGGCGTGGTGGCGTCAGGCTCGTCCTGCGGGAGCTCGCCGATGGAGAAGGAGGTCTTGCTCGGGTCGCCGAGGCCTGACGTCTCATCTCCTTCACTCTCCGCTGAGATGGCAAACTTTGGTAACAAGTTAGGACGAGGGCCCTGATTCACACTGTCTGTGTCCGTCGAGTGGGACAGCGACGGCCTGGGCGGAGGACAGAAAAGAGTCTCATGAGATGAACAGATCTGTATTCCCTGTAAGAGCCATTGTTATTTGAATATGCTGTATGTGTGAGCCTCCTAGTGTCTTAATATAGAAGTAACATCAGAAGCTTCATTAATCAGCAGTTATTTATGGAAGGAGGTCGTCTCATTGTTATTTTGTCTTGTTGACCGTTTGGATT
The DNA here is from genome assembly GCF_056507025.1 of Lutjanus erythropterus. NCBI lineage: Eukaryota > Metazoa > Chordata > Actinopteri > Lutjaniformes > Lutjanidae > Lutjanus > Lutjanus erythropterus. Next base: position 21,928,442 of record NC_139336.1, read on the forward strand.
GTACTCGTTTGGATTACTTCAGTCGTTTTTGCTGCAGAGAGGTTTTGTTTTTGTTTTGTTTAGTTGTTTTTGCACGATACAGTCCAGCTGTGAGCAAAAGAGGATTACTGTTGTCTACCTGGAGAACTGGAGCAGTAATTAAAGCTTCAAACTATTCATCTGACAGAGTTTATTGGTGTATAATCTTCAATTTTGTTGATGCATACAGTGGAACTGTATGAAGCAGAAAAGTGTATATACTTATGAGAGTAATTTCAGACATTAGATAAGAATTGAATAGATAAAAATTAAATACAAATGTTATAGACACACTCTAATGATGTGAAACTACAGGTATGTTTGTCTTCTTGCTTTGTAACCACTTTAACTGTTTTTTAAACCGCTAATATATTTTATCTCTCTATTTACTATCTATTCTACCAACTCCACATAAAAATTTATGTATTGATTCATATCTATAGCAGCTCAAAGCCAAACATCTGTGTTAACATCTTACCAACTTTCAGGGGATGGGAGTGGACAGAGTAAAAGTTATTGTGTTACATGGAGAGATGCTGCTTTAAACCCAGTTTTAGTTTAACAGTGGTGGAAAATAAGTAAGTGCATTTAATCCAATGCAAATTGGACATACTTATGCTCTATTTTATGCTACCTTATCATTCTATTCCCTTAGATTTCAGAGAGATATATTGAACTTTTATTACTATATTTATATGACAGCTAAAGTGCAGAGTATTACTTCAACCTTAATTGACTGACAACTTTATTGATTTCTTACAAAAAAGGAGAGTCTAGTTGGGGCGCCTTGTCACATTTTTGTCTATGTGTTGTTAGTAAGTTCACCTAAAGACACAGGAAGAAGAGATAGAAGCAGGAGGCCAATGGCAGGCTGATACCCACAGCACTGAACTGCACATTTCATCTCAGTCACATGCTATATTGTGTGCAGAGGTTTAACGAACTCAAGTTATAATGTCAATTCAAGGATGGAGACAAACATACATTTCAGCAAAGTCCGGCGTCCAGCTGAGAGAGTCAACAGTCAGTGGACTCTCACTCTTCTTCCCCTCCGTCTCACCCTTCTCCTCCAGGTGCCCACGGGACAAATCCAGGCTGCTGTAAACCTGACAACAACCACACAGAAATTCACTTCAGTGCATGGAGACTATAAATGCAAAGTTATGTTCTAGACGCATATGTTTAAAAACACACATTGTCAGAGTCAGAACAAGTTACAAAGATTGATAGAGAGAGATAGCAGGTAATGGCAAATTATATTTACACAGCAGGGTTTTTTTGACCTTTAGGGAAGCAGAAACACTGCGTTGTCTGTGTTAATGCAGACCTCATCATGTCTTACAAGCCTGGAGTTTAGGTGCAGCTCAGGGAAAGGTTCAGTGTAGCTCAACACTTCCTCTGAGACGCCCCGCTGCTTTCAGAGACGCTGTAATGCTTTGTTTTGATGTGAGAGGGGAGCATACTGCAATGCAGCAACAACAATGACTCCCAGCTTGTATGACTGTATTGTGTATTGTGTTCCACATCACCAAAAAAAAGAGAACAGAGAACAGAAAAACAGATCTGATTTGCAAGCGGAAAATGTATGCAAAGCCGAAACCTATGTTTAATACTGTAGGAGTAAAGACAGAGCGGGAGAGTGGGGAGGGGGGGGGGCACAGATTTCCATATGAAATACTGATTTTCTCATGTTTTCTTTCCCATGAGAAAAAAGCAGGACAGATGAGGGCATCAACTTATTTACATTAGGCACATATTTGGCAGCAGTGATGTTGCACATATGCTAGAGATTTGAGGACACACCTTAGAGAATCTGTGAGAACACGAGGAGAACTGCCGCAGCTCCACGTTGAAGTCTTCATCATTGGTGTCATCTTCCTCCGTCTCCAGGTGGTGGTACCTCTCAGAGCGAGCTGGGAATGATGAAAGGTTTATATTTCAGGTGATTTCTTATTTAATTCAGTTATTAAAGATTATTAAAGGTGCCACAAGGTGATTTAAGTAGAAGAAAACGGATTGAGGTGGTGATAATAATGGTTTATGTTACAGCCTTTTAATTATTTCAACTGTTTCTGAGAAATCATGTTTTGTCTGTCATTTTCAGTGTTATTGTATCAAAATGCTTCATCCATTCATCCACATTTGACCCAGAATTTAAAAGTGAATTAATTTAAGCTGCAGGTTGTAGTTTCAGGTTTCTCAACACCATCATCTTTAGCTTTGTCCTGCTTTGAGCAGAACAGAACTTTAAGCTCTGCGATTGGATGTTTCGAGCTGAAATGCACCTTGAGAGACGTAGTTAACTTCTAAGTGTTTATGTTTATGTTTATGTTATGTTTATGTGCACAGGCTCCCTACCATATACATAAACTGAAATCTGGGAATCCCAACATTATTTTAGGCTACAGGTCAGCGATTTGTTTGAAGTTTTTCTGGTCATAAATCTGTAATAAACTGTGTTGTGTTTCTCTGGGCACCTATTCAAATTTTGAAAGCTTACGGACTCAAAACATTATGATGGAAGTATATGATGATCCTTAACATACTATCAACCATCTATTCTGCAGATTTGGTACACAACTTAACAATTTCTGACCAGTCTGGAATCGATGAAAGTTGTGAAAAATCCCTCCAAAATCCCACATTAAGACACCAATACCTCGAGGAACACCATCGAAAAAATTTATGCTGAAAATTTGGGATTAAAAAAACTTTGACATTTGAAGATTTCTGTAAGAATTTCGTATTTTCATCTTTTTCTCTTTTTTTGATCTGGAAATTGCTCAGAAACCCCCTTATTGTCAATAATTAAAGGAAAGCCAAACTAGGTCTCTAGTTTGTGGTGTGTGATTATCCTGAAGGTCACAATAGGTCATTTTATACAGTGAGGTCAAGTTTCAAGAAAATGTCTCACTGCTACACCGATCACTATCAAGAAGTGCTATATAAATAAAGTTTATTATTACAATGAAATGGCTGCTATAGGGACCAGCGTCATCACACACAAATACAACTGGGCTCACTGAACCAACAAGAGTCTCAACTTTCCAGTTAGACCCAATTTATGATATCTCAATACTGTTTAGGAACCCCAGTATCCAGAAACATTCATAAAGAGTAGGTGAAATAACTTATTTCTACTCATATATGTTTAATTTATGTAAAGGGGAGACTCTTTTAGAAGCTATTTTCATTCAGATATCTTGAGGTGAGATGTCAGAAAATGGGATAGTAAGTTTTCAGAAGTATATCTAAGCAGATCATCATAAAACCATGACTAAAAGAATTTTGATTAACTACAGTTGGCAAGGTTTTGATTATGTTAGATAACTGGATAACTCACTGTCAAAGTAACTGGTGTCATCTTCAGACTCCAGCTGAGGAATGAACTCAGCCTTCTGCCTCAGCAGACTGTTCCAGTCCAGGTTGTGGAAAAACTGATGCTGCTTCACTTCAGCAGCTCCACCTGCAGATATAACACATACAAATTAATAACCAGTTTGTATAAACTCTGAGGACAAATGAGAAGAAAATAAAACAAACAAACACTGAGCATTAACAATGGACGGAGCAGTCAGACACAGGAGGTGAAGAAACGCTTACGCTCGGTTTTCCTTTTCCCTAGTGGCTGCAGGCCAAACCGATATTATGACCATAAATTATGCAGGACAATTTCCTGCCTCTGACCTTTGGTGGAATAGCGGGAGCCTTTGTGAATGGCAGCCCGGTGAGGGGAGATCTAGATGAACAAGGAGGTCCAGCTGTCCTCGGACTGAACCGGCTACATGCGTCCCTCTGATTAAAGGCCTTTGTCCTGGGTCATGGCGACTCTTACAGCCCACAGATCGTCACACTCTGAGTGCCTGATCATGCATGGAACTACATTCACGGACTGGCGAGGACATAATTGCAATTGATCAAAGGGACGAGGTGAGGAGGCCACAGGATAAACTGCCCTGCTGTTGGATGACCTCAATTTCTTCCCCGGTGACTTGGAATAATAAGCGGTGCTGAGGTGGCACCGACGGTCACATGAGAATTTATGGCGGCCTGTTGTGCCGGTCCTGTCCTAACCGGGTTACTGGCTGTGCCACGGTTTGTGTTCGTACCTGTGCCCATCCTCTCCAGAGGATTCTGTCTGAGCAGCAAGGTGATGAGCTCCTGAGCGTCAGGAGGAGGGGCATCCTCTCCATCAGGCCAGTTAATCTCATCTGCAAAAACGCAAAGAATCAGTTTGAGTCAAAAAATCCTACACAGACAAGCAGCACATGAAGGTCATTTGATATTGTATTGACAAGTTGTAGCTGGAAAAAGTGAGGTTTTGCTCAGAAAAATAGATCCGTCTCTGAGCAATGTAATCATAAGACAAAAAGTTAAAAAAAATCAGAAAGTGACTAACAAGTGATGCAAGAAGAAGGGAAAGTTCACCCTAAAATCATCTATATTGTTTTGGTGTGAGTTGCAGAGTTCAGGAGATATTAGCTGTAAAGATGTCTGCCTTCTTTCACTCAGTTTTTCAAATGTATTTTTTGGTGTTTTGAGCACCACGAGGTGAGTGCCATTTTAGTGCTGTTATAGTTGAGAGAAGGCAGAAATTTCTACGTCCCTGAATTTAATAAGGTGGCGGATTTAAACAGAAACTTAGGCGGAAAAAGCTGTTGGTACTGTATATTATATTGTATTGTATATGGATGTATGTATTGTACTCGCTGTTTATTAAATGCTAACAGTGTCTGTGCTATTAACCTATGCTGCCTGTTAGTGATTTAGGACACGCAAAGGTAATTTTTCACTAGCAGCAGGGCTAACTTTATGTAGTCCTGATTAGCATTTATTATCACTGCCACTTTATTCTGGTTTATTTTCATTATTTTGTTCTTTTCATTTCTTCTCTTCCACATTTTCTCCTGTTACCTGTCTTTCATATGTTTGTAATTTGTACTATTAGTATGTCCATATTGTCCACATGTACGCACTAATTGGTAAATAAAGGGATACATAAATATGTACATAAATAAATAAAATTATACACACTATTCTTATTGGTTTCCATCATGTTGTTGATTTCTAAATGCTCACAGTTTGCATGTAAAAGCTATCATGACACTATAATGCTGCATGCACATCTTCAAAACCCATCTAAAAACAGTAAAATATAATTACTGACTATTTTCACCTATTTGTGACCCACTAAAGCTTATATTTGCAATACTTACTCCTTTCAAAATAGCCTCACCAGCGAAGTCAGACACAACAAAGTTAGCTCTGAGGTGTTCACATAATGGTGAACCAGACAATTTACATGTGCTCCAGCTTTTACTGAAAAGCCTCATGGATGAGCAATGAAAAGGGGAGCAAAGCCTGTCTGTGCCCTGCTGATTGTCTGCTCTGTGCACAGTTTGTCCCCCATTTTAATCAAATTTGGGAGGGGAGCTATGAATATGTATGTGTGGCCTGAGGCCATGGTGGCGTGCATTCAGTGTGTTCAGGCCCCTTTAATTAACAGTCACTCTCAGAGGCTTGGTACAGTGTGATTGAGAGCATACCAAATCAGTCATGGCACGCCATTCATTTCCACGCCACGGATAGAGGCCGTTATCCAACAACTGCAAATAACACAATTCATCTGCGCTGCACCGGTGACAAGATAAAAGCTCTTGTTTTTCAAGATTAAGATTTTCTCTGTGCTGCTGTCACCATGAGACTACAGAGAACAAAATAACATCATCATAGCATTAAAACTTCACTTGTGGTCTGAAGTCAAGCTGAATCCACTTACTGCCATCTGTTTTGCTACAGGCCCTCAGGGAAATCTCAGCCTTCAATAAAGTCAGAAATATGCACATCATCTAATTCCATGTGGTCACTATTTAAATGTTTAATTCATATCTGAGAGAGGTTTGGGAATTTCTCCTGATGTGCTCGACAGAATCTACACGCCAGATGCCGCGAGACTGCTTAAATCACCTCAAGCAGCAGAAAATGTGTCTGGTAAAAGGTTATATTTGATAAACTGATGCAAATAAATAAATAAATATAGTATTTTCATCTTTTCATCTTCATCTTTGGAGGTCCTCCAACTGTTCTTAGGACTAACGAACATTTCCTTTGGTCTGAAAACACCTTATGTTTTTAATTATCATTTGAGGGGAGGTGACACTGACCACTGATGACCTGTCCGAACAGCTCCTCTGGTGTGTCTCCAAAAAAAGGCACACAGCCCACCAGGAACTCGTACAGGATGATGCCCATCGCCCACCAGTCCACTGGCTTCCCATAACCTTGTCTCAGGATCACCTCTGGTGCAATGTACTCTGGTGTTCCACACACCTGTACGGAAAAAATAAAATAAATATCCTTGACGTGTGTTTTGTGATAAATGCATTATCAAAATAGTCCATCATTGTAGTTAAATAAGATCTACCTGCTTATCAGAGAACTCCCTGGCATCTTTCTCTATGTGTCCCTCATACAGGTTAGTGGTCATGTTCATCAGCCCGACTTTGGACAACCCAAAATCTGTCAGCTTAATGTGTCCCATCGATGTGACCAACAAACTGTGAGGAAGAAGGACAGCGAAAAAAGGGCAAGAAGAAGAGAACAGAAAAATTACAATAAATTGTGATCATAAAACACAAAAACTCAGACTGATGTTTAGCAAAAAATTATGCAGTTAAGCTTCCAGACAGTGATTACTGTGACTGCACATGTTAACCTGTATTACATGTATCATTGGTATTTGTTATACTGTAAAATACTGACAGTGATGGAAGACATTTTAGATCCTTTATTTCAACAACAGTAGTGAGATCACAATGTAACATTTCATTTAAGCAAAAGTAAATAAATATTTGGAAAAAATTTAATTTAAGTACCAAAAGTAAAGTAACTAAAAATAAAAAATGGCTCAATCCACGCCTATTTTTTCCTACTTTATATAATATTGACAAATTTAATCTATATACATGCATCATATTTTGTAAAGTAACTACAGCTGTCAGACAAATGTAGTGGGGCCAAAAGCACAATATTTACGTCTGAAGTATAAATCAGCATATAATGGTACTTGAAAACTGTACTGTTTCCACCACTGAATACTGAAAATATTTGACCATATACCATCATATTTTGGGTGCAAAACCATGAAATGACTCACTGTCTGGGGCAAACAGTTAAAATTGTTTTGCATGAAATTACAAAGAGATTCATGATTAAAAATATTGAACAAACTGTGAAAAACAGAGAAAAAAATCCCATTAGGGATCAGGAAGGAATTTTTCAAATGTAATTTCTTTGATATTAATAATTGAAGGATTTCCATCAGCCTCTGTGTCAGGGTCAAACTTTTAATTTCAGCCAAATGACATGTTGATACCTCAGTAAATATAACTTTGTTTCTGTCTTTGTGCTGTAGTAACTATTGAGAAAACACTTCCATCAGTAAGCTGAATTTAAAACCTGACGCTGCAGTTTACTCCCTGCAGTGACAGCTGCACAATAAATGTCCCTGTTTCCTTTTTTGGGACAGAATAAAGCTGCTGTTTCCAAGTCAATATTATATCAAAAAATTTTCCATAAATAAATTATTCTGAGTTGAGATTAAGTTGAATGTTTGTGGACAAATGCAACAACTATTTAACTGTTTCATGGAAGATAAGTAAGTAGATTTCCCAAAATTAATTTCATTTAACTGGTAATTTATTTACAGAAGTTATAAAAGAATGAGAACACTTAAGTTTTAATTGCAATCTAGCAGTTACAGAGCAACAAATTCTTTCATTTGGACTCATGTTTCATTCTCCTTTTAGCTCTGCTTTAGACGTCATCTTCTGAGGTAAATGTCTGTCTGTTTAGCAGCTAAATGCTTCACCAGCTAGTCGCTAGCGGTGTCTGTCTGATCAGGTCATGAAAAGGCAGGTTTTAGAGCCTCTTCCCTAGAAAATAGCTGCCTGCTGTGTCTGAAGATGACTCTATAAGAGTGGTGAGTGAACAAAAACAGCAATTTTACACAACAGGAAACCAAAGCAATGAGATAAAAAACTCTCTGCAGTGCTAGGGAACTGGAAGGAAGTGCTGAGTTGTGTGAAAATTCTCTGCGGGTTCATCACCGAGTTGCCATTGTTAATATAAAAATACTGATTTAAAATCTGTGAGGTCTCACTTGTCTGGTTTGAGGTCCCTGTGGACGATGCCGTAGTTGTGGAGATACTCCAGAGCCAGAACTGTCTCCGCGAAGTACATCCTGGCCATGTCCACAGGCAGGGGACCCATGTTCTTCAGAAGGGTGGCACAGTCCCCGCCTGTAAACATCAAGCGAGGGACGTTACACAACACAGCAGAAACTGTTGGAAGTATTCAGCTGCAGAGGACCCAGCTGCTCACCTTCAACATATTCCATGACCATGCACAGGTGCCGCCGCGTCTCAAAGGAGCAGTACATGGACACTACAAACGGGTTCTCGGCAAATGTAAGGATGTCTCTCTCCACGAAGGCCTGTTGGATCTGATTCCTCAGAATCAGGTTCTGCTTGTTGATCTTTTTCATGGCGAACCGCTGCTTCGTCTCCTTGTGCCGAACCAGATAAACAGCTCTGTGGAAGAAATAGTTTACCAGTCAGCTGAGAAAAGAAGAACTGATCTTAAAACCAGAATCGGTTTTATTGCCTAGCTGGTTTTCACATCATACACAAGAACTTGCTGTGGTTTACTGGTGGATATCAAAATAATAGTACTAAAATATAAATAAAAGTCAAAACAGCATAAATACAATATATGCAGCTGTCAATAAGAGACAAAAAAACCTCTACTTGTCAGAACAAGTTGTCAAATTGGGGGATTGGTTATCAAATCTTTTTTATTGTTTATTGTTGTGGAATCAAGGGGAAAAATGCTCCTTGTTGGGTCTGTAACAAACATCTATCATCAGGGATTAGATCATCTGGTATAGTATATTATGTCCTTACCCATAAGCACCATTGCTGATGAGTTTTGTCATCTCAAAGTCCAGTTCACAGGGTTTACGCCGCGACCGCAAAGCTGTGCTGAGGCTCTGAGACTGAGGGCAAGACGAGAGACAAATACTGAAATAAATCAACAAGATAAAACCTGTACTTTGCTGGTACACCTGCGGGAAAGGATAGAGTGGATCGATACAATAATCAATTTGCGAGCGCTTACAGAGTCGTCCGTTTCTGGGGTTTCTGCAATGCCGCTGTCACAGCTGGTCAGCTGAGCAATTTCTACAAAGAAAATAAAGAAAAAGACACAAAGATGGAGCAGTTTAAGCAAATACATGACTTAATATTAAAGGGATAGTTTGGGTTTGTTGAAGTGGGCTGGTATGAGGTTCCACTGTCAGTATCTACAGTAGATGGCAGTCGGGTTTGGAGAGGAGAAGAGGTTAAGCAAATCTGTATTGTACTCAAATTTACCGACATTATCCCCCAGATATGATGTCAAGACTCTGCATAAAACTAACATCTCAGAAGCGGTGCATCTGTTCCTCAGAAGCAGCTTTAATAAGTTTAGAGTTGTCTATGTCTTCATCACTCACTATAAACATCAATATAGAAGATCTCACAGCACAGCTGCTGAATGCTGCTCAATATATTATTAACTGCAATCAAAGTTCATACTTTTCAGTTTTCTAACAAAAGAAAATAGATGCTGAAAAGAATTATGACCCTAAATCAGAGCAACCGATTTGCATGGGACTACAAATATCATACGATGGAATTTTTACTTCACAGGATTAAGATCAGAGACGACCTCCACAATTGCTAGAAATTATTACAAGTTCCCAGATAATTCTAGTTCTAAGCTTCCTACACCAGTGCTCCTGCTGGTTCTCCAAACTGGGGCCGTGTTGGTTGCCATCCACTGTGGGTAACACACTGACTACGACTGAGTGCGTCATACAACCCCACTTCAAAAACTAGAATTATCCCTTTAAGCCTATGAACATGTTGTGCGGTGCAGTTTTTGAAACAAAGGTACCCTAAATGCTGAAAAACAGAACAAAAAACAGCAGACTTTAGCCATTATTCACCTATTAGTTTTGAGGTGCTGACTCCATCGTAATCTCAATTGAAAATAAATGAGGTGGAAATCAGATGTGGCAACATAAACACATGTCTAACACCCATTTTGAAAATCACCACTCCAGAACAAGAGCTCATTATAAACCACCTTGCATCTTTTACGTTCTGTCTGTGTTTGTGCGCAACCAAGCTAAAGTCAGTGTGTGTGATTTCACAGGGGTGTGTTTGTCTCGTCCCTCGAGAGCCTGTAAACACATTTCTGCTGCTATTTAACATCTGTCCTTCCTTGTAAGTTTGCTTCGGGCGCATGAGGCACTGGGCAAACGAAACACGGGAGACACTCAGGGGAAATGAGCAGAGAGATTGGCTGATGAGCCAGCCTGTGAGGATCTGTATAAGGTCTGTGGGGAGGCCATTCCTTTCTAATTAGTCATAATGAATGTTGTTTGTTAGTGAATCTGGGGAGACAGAGGGTCATTAGAAAGACAGTCTGTTCAGTACAGGACATTAGTCAAGAGCAGATCTGTCTTTTACTTTCCTACACAGCTTCATTCCTTTGCAGCCTTGTATTCAATTTAGTCATATTTACTGCATCACCAACATATTATTGAAGAATCACTGACTAACAGCACTTCAGTGGAATCATTTTATCATTCCTCTTCTTTACAAACCTGAAAGAAGAAGAAACTATATAAATATAATTCACCGCTCCAGAAATAAAGACAACAGAGTCCTTCCTGTACCTTCTAGAGGATCTCTTGTGAGTCCCAGCTGGCTGATGATGTAACGAGGGATGTCCGTTTTGATGCCCTGACCCTCTTTAGCGTGTCCTTCAGCAGCCTCCAAAAGGTGGTAAAATTCCTCTGGGTCAAACTCCTGCAGACACAACAGCAGCCAGCAGCCGGTAAGAACAATGTTCAACAAGACAACACACGTTTTAGTGGAAGCAAACAACAAATCTGTGGTTTTTGTATCAGTTTTTGTGCTATTTACTTATTTTTACTCTGGATCAGACACATTCACAGATGTATTTTATATACAAGCAGCTCTTCTTAAGATAAAGAATGATAATAATATATGGGCTTCAACTAATGATTGTTTTTTTTTTGTTATTTTTTTAGATTAGTTGTTTGGTCCATAAAATGTCTGAAAATGGTGTTCAATGTTTCTTAATGCCCAAAGGTGACGTCCTCAAATATCTTGTTTTGTCCACAACCCAAAGATATTCAGTTTACTGTCATAGTGGAGTAAAGAAACTATTAAAAAAATCACATTTTTAAAGCTCACATCAGATAATTTGGGTATTTTTCTTTAAAAAGATGACTCAAAATGATTATCAAAATAGTGGACAATTAATTTCATAGTTGACAACTAATGGATTAATTGCTGCAGCTCTAAATAAAATACAGATTTTCTAATCTACTTCCTGTTTAAAACCCACAAATGCAACATTTTTCTTACTTTAAACCTGCAATAAGTGTTTTTTTGGCCACTTGAAGTACACAGAAACAAAGTTTAAGCACAACAGGGCTGCAACTAACGATTATTTTCATTATCAATTGAGCTACCAATTATTTTATCCCAATTAATGGATGAATCGTTTTGTCTATAAAGTGTCAGAAAAATGTGAAAAATTCTCATCAGAGTTTCCCAGAGCCCAAAGTCACAATGTCAAATAGCTTCTTTTTGTCCAAACAAACAGTCCAAATCCCAAAGACTCTTCATCTACCATCATGAATGACAAAGAAAAGCAGGAAACCTACACATCTAAGAAGCTGGAACCAGCAAATGTTTGACATTTTTGCTTGAAAAATGACTGATACGATTAATCAATTAGTAAAATAGCCACACCGACATTTTCATCACCTGTTAAGTTCAAGGTTTTGGCAAACTTGTTAGCAAATAGTTGCCCGTTTACACATGTAGCAGTTACAGAGCAACTTAAGCTTTCATTTACTGGAGTTGTGTTTCTGGTCACCAAGTCTCTGTTTTTGGCCTCCACCACCTCGTGAAGGAAACATCCGGCTCTTCAGCTGCTAAATGCTCCACTCTTTTCACCAGCTAGTCTCTCACTGTGTCTGTCTGCTGTTTGGTGCTGAGCAGGTGGTGTACAGTAGGTGTTTAAGCTTCTCCACTGAACACAGCTGCCTGCTGCTGCTGCTAAAATCGCCAACATGAAAGCAGCGACAATGAACTGAATGAGTAAAGTCGAGGGTCAGGCAGCTAAACAATGAGCTGAAACTCACTATAAAGCCGCATATAGTCAAGTGGAGCTGCAGATTCGGGTGATAATTCTCTAGAGGTTCATCACTACGAGCGACCTCTTTCACACTGTCACATTATTTCCACATTATCATCTGATAACCAGGAAGTCTCTTTAGATACATGACCTCTACTGCAGCAGTATTACGAAGTCACATTAACAACGAGGGACATAGGCAGCTAAATTAAGCTGAATTAGGAATAAATGGGCAGAAATCACCACTTCAGTCCCAGTGAATACACAACAGTGCAGTGCATTCAATATTTTATAAAATTGTTCAGTTTGGAAAAAAAGGCATCAATTAGCATGTTTCACTTTGGGTAAGTAGGAACAAATAGCTACAGTGCTCAACAATTAACTATCCTACTGAGTAACAGAGGCAAGAAAAGAGGAATAATATTCAAGAATCCAATACAACAGATTTGTGGGACACTAATAAATATAAAAAAATATACATATAGTGTGTTTTAGAGGCTGTTTAGTGATTTATACATACCAGACACTCCAGCAGTCGAGCAGGTCGAGCTATGATGATGAGGATCTTCTTCACCAGCTCTCTGATGAAGTTCACCTCCTCGCTCTCCGATCTCTCTGTGGACTACACAACAGCCAAACAGAAAACAAACAAGATCTCAGTTTTTCACACATCAGGTTCAGTTAAAAATATATATCAACATATTTTATGCCTCTAAACATCTGATTTCATCCCCGAAATAAATACCTGGTGATCTCCAACAACAACAGCACTTACTGCTTTAAAGGCATTTCAAAGGATATTTTGTCTGATGCATGATATAAAAGATTTTGACCAGTTATCCCAAGTTCCCTAATCCAAGCAAAGATGGTAGATGGAAATTAAATGTTACTTCGCTCAATTTATGCAACACGAACCAAAGAAAATTAAAATAAACTTCACCGATCCCAAATCAGGGAAATTCACTTGTTACAGAAGCTCAAGGGTCAAAAGCTGAGGAATAAAAAGTAAAAGAAATAAAATAAATTATGAAAATAAAAGCTATATACACTACATTATAATATTTTTCTTTCACAAAATTCAAAATTTTACAAAACAACACATTAAACCTTTGCTTGTTTTCCAAAAAGGGCGAAGACATACTTATTTTCCAGCCTGTAGATCTGTTTTAGGGCTGCAAGTAAAGATTTTTTTAGTCAATTAATTGGCCGATCATTTTCTTGATTAATCAGTTAGTAGTTATTTGTTTTAAAATGTCAGACCATGATGAAAAATGTCTATCAGTGTTTCCAAAAGACTAAGATAAAGTCCTAAAATGTCTTGTTTTACTCACAACCCAAAGATATTCAGTTTAGTATCATTAGAGGAGTAAAGAACCCAAAAAACATTCACATTTAAGAGGCTGAAATAAGAGAATTTTGACTTTATTCCTTTAAAAATTGTTCAAAACAATACACTGATTATCAAAATAGTTGGTAATTAATTTAATAATTGATTAATTGTTGCAGCTCTAATATGTTTTAGCAAATCTTTAAGAATTCTGGAAAAACCCTCAAGAGCATCAGTGAGTGTTTCAAACAACCTTAAGGGTTTTTTGAAGATTGACAGAAAATAAGATGCTCAGCTCTGTGACTAGAATGTAATATAATTCATGAGAAGTAGCTGGTCTGCAGATCTAAAATGGAAAATCATGTTCCACACAACTTTTTTATGCAAATTCTCTGTAAAACCCCTGATGTTTATTGGTGTAAACATCACTTTGATTTCTGAAGACGCGCTCACCTCCTGAACAAGCCTCTCCAGCTTGTCAGTGAGCTCGCAGAAGTAGCTGGAGGTGATGAGTCCTAGCCGGCTCTTCTCCAGACAGTCGCGGGCCAGTTCAATTATCTGGTGGTGGGCAAAGCCGAGCACGCCATCTGCCAAAGGGAGGACGCTCTCGGGAGAGTTGCTGCGGATGATATCCTGAATCCTTTCCTCCATCTGAGCTGTGGCCTGCAGTGAGAAGAGGAGGTGTCTGTTTGGTAGCGCAGAAGATAATTAATGACCAGACACTGCTGTGGGAAACTTATTGTGAGCTCTTACCTTAGGAAACCGCTCCTTGTAGACGTGATTCATCATAATAATCTCGTGGTCGTAGCACGATGGAGATCTTCCAGGGCTGGAAAACAAATTACACTAAAATCAGTGCCTGAGTGGCATCAATGTTTTGCGATGTTCATTTGTAGAGGTGAACTGATACCTGAGACTGCGTGAGCGTGGTCGCATGGCCGTCGCTCTGCGGCATTCGTCCCCGGAGATGCTCTCAGTGCAGAAGTGCTTGGAGAGGAAGTGCAGTTCATCAGGCGTAGGCTGGAAGGGCAGCTGGTGCAGCTTCTCCTGTGATGAACAGGATGACTGGAAATGAAACACATATATATTCAACATGAAAAGAAAAAAAAAAGGATTGTATTTAAAAAAAAAAAGAAAAAGACATACTTAAAGACAATCCTGGGTTTTGCTAGTTTCCCTCAAGTACCTGACAAATTTTCAGCCGTCAACATCAAGAACAAAAACTATAATTATAACAATAATAACGAGAGCATCCACACTGATGAATGATAATGTTCTGCAAACAGTGGCACCAAAACTATTATCATTCTGTATTTTTTATTAGTTTTTAATATTTTTATTTGTTTTTAATGTCTGTTTTCAATTTAGTTTCAGTTAATTTATGTGGTGGGTTTGCTTGTTTCAGTCTAGTTTTTATTATTTAAAAATGTTTAGTAATTTTTTAAAAATAATTATTATAATATGGGAGATATTTGTCAGGGGAAAATTTAAGAAGTTCAGAATAGGTATTTAGTTAGCTTTGTAAGTACACAATATTTTCTGTCAGTTTTTGGTTTTTTCTAAAGTCTAAAGTTAATGAAAAGGTTTGTTTTTTTCACACCTAGTTTTAGTTTTTAGTTTAGTTTCAGTTAAGTACAATAACCTTGACATCAGTTTGATGATACTCAGTCAAACAGGATAACAATAAGGAACAAATGAACTTCAAAGATGCCATCATTGCTGAAGACTGTTTAGTATTTCAGTATTTCTCAGGTAAAATTAGGATTTTAATGTGTAATTTACAGCCTACGTTGTAGGTTATACCCTGTAAATTTGGGTCAATTTTGACTGGCTGTCAGTGTTTTTATTCTTCATCAAATCACTCTGAAAGTGATCCCAGTGATATTGTTTCCCACTGTTGATTAAACACAGTATTAGTTCAGGCAGGTCACAGAGTCGAGCTCAGCTCACAATCCCAGCTACGTCAGCTGATTCCCTTCCAAGCATCCAATCAGTAAATCTCACCTTATGCCACCTTATTTAAGCGGCTTTAGTCTGCCTACCTTTGCTGCCTCCTCTGCAAGCTGCTTTGCAATCCCCCTCCACCCCAGCTTCTCCTTGTTATGCTGTGTCTACGTCTTCATTAATGTAATTTCTGTTGCGTGCTCTGTTCTGTACCAAAAACTGTCAAACGTGGCTTGATTGTCGCAGAGCGCTGAGAAAGGTTGAGGCCAGTATATAGTTAGTTAGTTATAGTTATCGTTCTTGGTGTGGATGGCCCTTGAGATGAAAAGATCTGTACTGCTTATGCACAGATATGATGCAACAGCCAGGAGATGCTTTGCTTAGCTCAGCATACAGACTAGAGACAAGGGGAAAAAGTTAACCTGGCTCTGTTTAAAAGTAAAAAAGAAAAAGATTGCAAGACATGCTGGCAGGCAGATTTCTTTACCTTTGTACACAACCAAACTAGTTATTTGCAAATGCGTCCAGTTTTTATGCTAAGCTAAGTTAGCCAGCTGCTGGCTTGTGGTTCAACATTTACGACAGAGACGAGGATGAGATCAGTCTTTTCATCTAACTCTTAGCAAGAAAGCAAATCTGATTATTTCACAAATAATCAAACTATTCCTTTAAAGCATTTTAATCAGCCCAGATAAAAAAGAAAAAAAACATTTATAGTTTATTAAACAAATAAAAATTTGTACTTGATAACTAAATTATGGGATGGACCCTTACCAGAAACCAAAAACAGTCAGTGTTTCTGTTCCTAAGATGACTTGACTCATGACTGATGTTTCAGATAAACAAGACACATTTCCTGCGATGGATGGTGTGAATGGCAGGAAACGCACCAGATGATTAAAAACCACACAAAACAAAAATAAAACATCAGTACTGGCAATTTCTAATCACCAAGACACTTTGTAATTCCTGTAAATGACACTCTGTGACTCTGCTTCCTCTAAATGATCCTGCTGATATTTGAATAGAATCGTGTTTGGGCTAGAGCGAAAGTGATAAAGAGATGTACGCAGATGAACTGGACACAACGACAGAGAGCAATTGTTTTTGTGTGTGTGTGTGTGTGTGTGTGTGTGTGTGTGTGTGTTAGTTGGTGTGTCATCTTGTCAAAGTCATGTTTTCTCAGAACAAATCTTTTTCCTCCAGCAGGGTAGTCAGGCACATGAGTAAACTGAGCCACCAAGACAAATCCTGAATTCCACATTCAAGTCATTTTACCTTCAAGGGCTCATTTGTTCTTCACGGCGACTTAAACAGACTTTTAATCATCATAATCTTTATTTTCAGTTTCAGTCTTTTCGGACATGACGCTGTAATTTTGCGATTCAAGACGAGCAATCGGAACTAACCCTTTAAGACACCAAAGTCACAATATAACAGAAACAAACTAATCGATGGAGGCAGCAGCAGATCAGCAACTCCTGAGTTTTATGAGGTCAAATTACCGTTTTTGCCAGTGGAGTTCGGTTGGTTTGGAGGACGCAATATTTAGCTTATAAAACGGCGGTTTCCTTTTTCTGTCTCACAGCAAAGTAAAGATTCTTTTCCCCCCTTTTTTTCCCCTTTTCATTAAAAACCTGTCCCTAGAAATGTGCAGCATGTATAAAAACTACGACTCTCCTGTTTCCACCCAGCTGTATCCAGTTCTCCTTACAGTAATACATGCTCATGTCTTGTCCTCCTCAGTGGACAGACACGGATGAGAAATGGAGAGTACCAAGAAAAAAAAGATTTCTCACTGCTTACAGAATGTTTTTAAGGAAAGAGGTATTTTTTTCTGAGAGCAGCTAACAAGACTAGGTAAGGTTTACTGCCAAGACCCCAAACTGCATTCAAAATCCTCCCTATTTTTGAGGTTATGTTGATGTCTTCTGTTGTGTTTAGCTGGTTAAACCCGTTACAATCCCTGATGCCGGTTGTGTCGGACTGTGCGAGTGCGTGATGCTTACAGAGACGGTGGAGCTGGGCGTGTTGGTTCCATATCCAGAGGAGGGAAGCGAGGCCAGCGACCAGCGGCGACCATCAGTCCTGTCACACAACACCAAACACAAACAGAATCGTTACACTGAAAAGCCCGATGCCGAGTCCGTAAATGAAGCAGCATTTTCATTTTGTCTTTGTGCAAAGACAAATTTGCAAAAAGGGTCTTTAGAAACATGAAATATGCTTAATTTCCATGTTTATATTCAAAACATGTAAATTAACTCCTACAGTCCCAGTGATCACATGGTTATTGATGAATGGTGACTGTTTTTGTAATATTTCAAAATGATTCTATTAGATACAAGGAAGTTAGAGGGACAATAAAGTACTTGAGTGCAGAACTGAAACTAGATGCCAAAATGATAATAAAGAAATCTTCAGAGCTACGATGAGACAAACTAATGAATGGAGGGGGTATGAAGCTATAAAATGTGGGGTTGAAGGGAAAATGGAAGCCTAACATGAAGTTACCTGTCTGCTCTGTGGCAATGACTGTGGATTATAATAAAAATACACAATTACATGATATCATGTTGAGAAATGGTGTAAAATAAACACGTTATTGATGCTGTTCTTGAGAGCATACATAGCTGAGTACTGGCAGTGAAAATATTACACCGTTGAATGGCTACAACTTGAATCTCATTTTTCTTTAAAGGATCTGTGTCCGACAAGTCTCCCTCTGGCCTTTACCGGCTGATTTGTTCAGCTGCAAATCAAGTAAATGTGGATGAGTGTGTGTGTATACCTTCGTGCAAAGGAGAAATGAGCAGAGGCACTGGGAGAGAAATTTCTAGGACTGTCTTGTGGGCTTGTTCCTGCAAGACAAACACAAAGGAACAGAGAGGAAACAAATTGAAAAAGGAAAACAACCTGCAAGTGGAAAAAAAAAAAATTCAATTCTTATTTCAATTTGCAGCCAAAACAAAGAGGGACAAACTCCAATAAAAACATTCTCACGGATCAGTGATCATCACAAAGATATTTGACGAAGGAAATTTCAAATTGTTGTGTTGCTCTATAAACAAATCATACAGGTCAATAATTACCGGTCATTTTTACGTCCTTGAGTTCTTCCTCATAAGATAAAAACCATCATATAAATCAATTATTCTCTGTTCAGGTGATGGGGAGCTACAGCCAATCCTAGCTCGAGTGAAATAATTAGAAGTCCTACAGAGAGTTTAATAATTAATCACGATTTTCATTGTTTCAGTTTTAATTAATCTGAAGATTACTTTCTGGGTTAATTGTTTGGTCAATAAAATGTCAGAAAACCTGCCCTCCTCCCCAGCGTCCATCCCCACAATTACACATTATGTTCGTTCTCTTCATACTTTCTTAAAAAATAATTTATTTGTACATCTTTTAACTGTCTCATGTTTTTACTTTATTTGATTTCATCCCACGGTGCAAATCACCCAGTAAAATGATACGCATGCTTTTAAGATCGGTGCTAAAAGAACATTGTTTAAAATTTTATTTCCCTCTTAAATTCTTCATCCTCACCCCCTCCCCACCCAAACCGGCCATAAACAAACGTTGCCAGAAAGTCTTAAATTCCACCAGATCCACTTTAATGCATTTGACCTTAAAAACAGGATTTTAGTGCGTTCTCAATGTCCAACATTGTTTACTATCCTTATGGCTCTTTTCTGGAACATGCATTATGGTTGGACGGTGGTTTTGTAGGTATTGCCCCACACATCTACACAATAATTCAAATGTAGTAATACCAGAGAACAACACAGGGTGCACAACGGTTTGCAATCCCAGTAGGTGTCTAGTTTTGCCTTGAACTGCAACGCTCCTCGCCAACTTTGTTCGAACAGACGCGATATGATGTTTCCAGCAGATTTTTTGGTCTAGTATGAAACCTAGAAATTTATTTTCATCTACTCTTTCTACATTAACATTATCTATCACAATTTGTACATTTGTTCACAATTTCCAAACAACATGAATTTAGTATTGTTCAAATTTAATGATAATTTATTTGATCAAACCACATCTGTAATTTAGTGACGTGACCAAAGGCTGCTGCAAATTTTCCCCAGAACAGAAAACATGTATCATCTACAAATATAAGAAATTTCGATATTTGTGATTAGGGCTGCAATGATTAATCAATTATTAAATTAACTGCCAATTATTCTGATAATTGATTTATCAGTTTGAGTAATTTTCTCAGAAAAAAAAGTCAAAATTCACTGATTTCAGGCCTAATACAGACCCCTGCGGGACTCCTCAAGTAATGTCCAAACATGTTGATTTGCAGTCACCTATCTCGCTTTTCATTTAATTTCCGTAACATTTTGTGCATCTAAACATAGGCACTGACCCTTTGAAAGCACCCTGATATAGAGGATTAATGCAGCTCATCTGGATCTAAAACTGTCTCTTGAAGACGTCACAGCTGTGATAGAAACCATCAGTGTACAGAAGTGGGTTTAGAGAACAGTTCCTGTTTGATATCTCGCAGTAATCCCATACTACAGCGCACTGATTTTGTAAGCATTAGAAACAAGGTCAGCAAGCAGGCAAACTGAATACACACACAGCTCATTCCAAAGTATCGTTTTCATCAACAGCAGATTCACTGAATGGACATTTTCCAGCTAACTAACAGCCCGTTTGGCTTCATGTCATCTCTATCCTCCTATCTCTTATCCTACACCCTCCACTTGCCAGTAATAGTAAAACAGTATGCTTGGACCAGTTTGTTTTTCAAAGCCTCCTGGTTTTTACGCAGGATGCAGAGATGTGTCTCAAAGTCAAACATGATGCCTGATGACAGTGTGTGGTGTTGGTTAATACTCTCTTCTTCTTTGTCTTATTGATCTCAAATGGTTAAACTTCTGAGAGACGCTGATTTGCTTTGCAAATGTGATAGCTGTAAACCCAGAACAGCCTGACAGGCACATAACTTATCAAAACTGCCTTGATGTTGCTGTAAAATCTAAAGTGCTCGAGAAAAAACGCAGGTGTTTCATGTGGGTTTTTGCTAAAATGCGGTGCGGCTCTCTGCACGTTTTCCTGAGGCAGGAAATTTAAAAAGTTCAGATGGCAACACTAACAGGATCGCGGCATTTAGTTAACAAAGTAGAAAACAGTTGACTGTTTACCCAGCCAGGTTAAAAAGGATGGGAGTTAAAGGTTCCACACATGACATTCACTGGCACTAGATGCAACTGTAGGTATCTAAAGTTTGATGGTTGCAACTTAATGTGAACGCCCCCAGCTGCACTTTGCCATCTTGCTTTTATAATTCTGCGTGAGACGTCATTCTATTAGTCTCTTCATAAAGGAGGGGAAGGGCTGACAGTCTCATAGGGAGGAACTCACATGAACTAACATGCGCTCACATGTGCAGCCGGACTGGCGACCAAAACAAAGAGCCGAGGAGCTCAAACAGAGGAAGTGTGACTTCATTCTCTGCTCAGGGCACCATTACTCCACTATATATAACAGCTGTTGCTGCTATATTAATGTTCAGAATCACATTTTTCATGCGTAACTGCTACATATTGCGCCTTAAAAAGTTCAATATATGAGTACAGTGGCCCAGATAGTGAGTTGGAGCCATAGATAGTAAATTAAGCAGGTTTAAATCCTATTTAATATAGACTGTTTGGCTGAAGCGAGTTGTTTTCCCCGCCCTGAGGTTCAGGCAGAGTGCAGGAACGCTGCAAGAGTCCAAGATGTACACAACATTGTAAATTGAATATAAAAACGCAGGACGAGTCCTGCACTGTAACCTGATCAGCTGTTTGCATCTCTGTCAGTTGTCTGTCAATGTAAAGTTAAGTCCGTTATCCTGAAAAGAAAAAAAAGCCCATTGTTCTGAAAATACAGACTCTGGAGTTTGAGTTCAGGGTCTGCCTGTCTTCTGCCTGCCAAACTCCATTAAAATATTGCTCAGTTTAACAGTTATAAACATCTACTCCTTCCAAAAGATTAATAATGATCTCTTACAACTCATAAAACAGACACTAACTCTTCTGTGAATATTCGGCATCAATTTGAACTCTAATTAACATGAAATGGTCAAACAAAAACTTATTCCGGCCCAAAATCAAAGGCGGACACTGCGGCTGGAGCGCTGATGTCAGAGTAGCAAGTATTTCAATTTAGAACTTATTTCTTTGATCTCTGATGGCATACCATGGAAATTTTAGGATTTATTACAGTAAATTACAGATTTCTCCTTTAAAGTCTAGATTTGAAAATCTCAACAGATTCTCAAGCATTAAATCGAGGTGAGCTCAATGAACAAAGGCTCTACCCAAAAGATGTTTAGTTAAATCTAGGAACAGTTGAATACTCATCATCACCAAGAGAACATAAGGACGCCGTATACTGAGTAACACGAGCCAATCAAGTCATTGTAATTCAAGAGCCAATCCATTTAAAACCTTCTAAGTCAGAGAGAGGTGTTGTATGATCAGACTTTTTAGATCTTAAAGACCTTGTTATGTGCAGGCAAGAAAAGTGTGGTTTCTTTCTTCTTCTTCTTTTTTTTTTTTTTTAGTTTTAGAGATATTGACTCAGCCACAGCTTTTTTTTCCACCTGGCAAAACTTCTTTCCACTTGTGTTACAAATGAAAAATTAAGATTAACCCTGGCAAAACTTTTTTTTTTTACTTTCTGAGAGAAAGCAATTTCGATCAGACCTCAAAAATAGATCACCAGGTTTTATTCTCTCACTTGGCTTCTATAAGATCACGTGTGTGACAACTACATCTGTAATGTCTGCATACTGTATGACCTTGCTGGTTATAGAGGCTTTGGGACACTGAACACATTATACTGTAGGGGCTTTCTGAAAGCCACCAATTAGCCGATGTGTTTCCACAACCGTAATGTAAAAACAAACCTATGGTCCAACATTAATCAGACATAATTACACCCCTTATGAAGGGAGGGACCAAACACTTAATTAACCAGAAGCTACAATGTCACCACCTCCTACTGTGAAGATAAAGAGAGGCCGTTTCCATACTGGGAAACAATGATAGAGCCACTAAATCTTATTACTGATGAATGTCAACTGTTTAATTGCACTGTAATCTTAATCACAGCCAATTAAAGACAATAACCACTTCCTTTGGGAGCTGAAGAAACAGATTATCAACTCACACAGGAATAGCAGGAAATATGGTTCAAAATAATGCAATTTCTAAAATTATTAATGATCATGAACAAAGGTTTGATCTGGCATAAAACCCCCGACAGAGATACAACCAAAATTCAGAGGAAAAACGTAGATTTTCTAATTACTGTATGTCACAAGTGCACTCAGTTATATGACTGCAGTAAATAGAACTGAAAGGATGTTTTTCTTACCTCTGGTACCAATATTACGACTGAGCCACAGTCTTAGGTCATCCAAGAGCTGAACACAGTCATTAGCAAGAACATTGTGGTTTCCTGAGTCTGAGTCCATCTTGAAATACAGACCAAACACTGTGAGGATTTGCAGCTCTGCTTTTGCTGACCAATGCCAGGAAATAAAACGCCCTGTGGTAAATGAGGCCTCCCCTCCCTCTGCTCCTGTGCATTTCCTCTCCGCAGGCCACCACTTCCTCACCGAGCACAATCACTGCCCTTCAACTCTCCACTGTACGGTTAAATTCTCACCCAAACACCACAGAACTGACCTGACACAGATTGCCACTGAAAGGATAATAAAAAGTTTATGACTTATTTTTAGTACTTTCTCATTGCTTTCTGTGCCAGACAAGCCTCTGCATCCTATGTTGCTGGGGTCAGTTAACAATATCCAACGTATTAAAGGGACAGTTTGGATTATTTGAAGTGGGGTTATTTATCAGTAGTCAGTGTTTTAGCCAGTTTGGAGAAGCAGAGATGAGTACCAGCATGGAAGCAAAGCAATGAACTGCTGTGGACGGGATCAGCAACAAAATGTATTTAAGCCACTTAAAACAAAGGTCATCCTAAAAAAAACAGACAGTTTGAATGTATGCTATATTAAGGATATTTTCACTGCTTTACTTTGCCATCAGAGAGCCTTTTTTAAAGGGAAACTGCTGATTTATAAGACGAATACCACTCCCTCCATACCAACCAAACTCCATTGGCAAAATCAGTAATTCTACCTCGCGGAGTTGCTGGTCCACAGCTGCTTTGATCTGTTAGTTTGTTTGTATTGTTGTGTGACTTTGGTGTTTTAAAAGGTAAGTTTAGGATCATACAAGTCACACAATAACACAAACAAACTGATCAAGGCAATAGTAGATCAGCAGCTCCTGTGCTTTTCAAAAGTAAAATTTCCGTTTTCATCAAAGGAGTTTGGCTGTTTTGGAGAGGGCGATATTTGGCTTCGACAACAATGCTTTCCTGTTAGAAGAGGCTGTCTGACGGCAAGGTAGAGTGGTGAAAATATAGCGTACACTTGCACTGATATTGATTTTTTTTTATGGGCCTTTTTGAACAGGCGAAAATGCATTTTGCTGCTGACCCTGTCCACGGCAGTGCTTAGCTTTCTACACCGGTACTCCTGCTGCTTCACCTTCCATAGGTGAGACAGACCATCAATAATATCATACAATTCCACTTCAAATAATGCAGACTACCCCTTTAACTGTACTTCCGTCCATTTCATAATATGACTATCACATGAGGATGCCAGTTAAGTGCTGCCATTCAGGTAAAGCTATGGAGAGGGAAACTTAAAGCATGGACATTTCCATTTTCCTGTGTCATTTCCCAAAACCTTATTGCATACACAATGGACTGCATTCCTGTGAGAGATCATTGTGAATTGTGTCCATGTTTCTAACACAGGAAGCAATGCATACACATTAACAGACATGCATAGACGTGTATTGTTCAGTCACTTACCTGTAAGAGATGAGAGGGGGGAGTGAGGTCGCGGCAAACCCGAAGACTGCCCGCTGCCTATCAGACTTTTTCTGTTGCTCGTTCTGCAGCTGTAAAACCACACAGATGAATGTTAGGCAGGACACTGGACAAAGACTTGGCAGCAGGGAAAAGCTCACCCTGTACGCATATGATTTCAATTATGTGATGTTTTAAACATGTGCTCCTCATTGCAGTATAAGCATTTTGATTTGTACTTTGTCAGTCTTGCCTCTCTTGTCTTTTCTTTAGGTTTAATTAGTGGCTTGCATCGGTAAACCTCTGTCTTGGTACTGTTTTTATCAAGTTCTTTACAAGGAATGATGCCCACAATGACTTTTTCTCCCCACTGCTTCATTACTTGCTCTTGGTGTGAAATGCTGTGAATATTATTATAAAGAGTACAGTGGCTTTTCTTTGCCTCCATATAACCTTTATACTGACAAAAATAATTCCTTCAGTTTTGCAAACATTTGTTTCTCTAAGAAAAAAAAATACAATGCAAAGAGAGTCCCATCAAGCACCACTACGTCTTCACACCTTCATACACTTACAAACAATTAATTACATGTATTTTTGGCAGAAAACTTTATTGAATTGCCAAAACATGCCCTCAAGATAATATATTTGAGGGCTGGAATCAGCAGTAAATATCGGTGCACACAGTCGTAAAAACAAGAGACAGGACGTCTTGGCTCAGTCATAGAAAAAGCAGGTTCTGTGTTCAGCATCGAGAACACTTTTATGTCTGTTGGTCATGTTAATACAGGACTGTGACTCACAAGGAGCCACTGTGATAAACAACATGTGACTCAGAGAAGTAGCCCAGTTTTTAACCTTGACAGAAAAATGAACTACTTCAACGACGATGTAAAAACCAGCTTCAGCGTTCAATGTCCTGATTAGTCTCGGATTTATACTTTCAAATTAGAGACCGTCGGTGGAAACACATAATGCCTGGAGAAGAAGAAATCACTTCAAGGTCAGAGACTCAATGACATCCTGTTATGTAACCTCCTCAGAGAACTGAACCGTTTCCAACTGAATGTTTAAGATGTTATTCGATAATCATTTCGACTTATTCTACAGTTTCCCTTAATTTTTGAATAGTGAAGCTAGTTGAGGCTGTGCTTCTGGATTTTACTGCAGATTTAACATAAAGCCATACCACAGTATTCCTATTGCCAAGTTTAAAGGGTAACTTCTGCATTTTTCAACCTGGCCCCGGTTATATTTAGTGTCTAACTGGTCCAACCTTTTCTGAAATCGGTCCAGTATTAAGCTACAACTGTATGAAAAGAGGCTGAGCTGTAAAACTTGGATTAGGTTACTGACTACATTGACTACCTGTACTGGAATACATTTTTTAAAGTGACCCTCTCAACCCTGTGTATAATACAGGTCAAGTGAACAATTGTCATCTGGGGGTTTAATGTCCAAGAACAAACTGTGTGATTAGAATTGTTCTTCATCAAGCCTCTTCTGCGACCAACACAAAACAGATGAACATTTTCTTTTAGAAAAATTTTCATTGCAAGCTTCTATTATCAGTCTTATCAAATGTAGAATCATTTCATTTATTTTCTGATTTTTATATTTGGCTTTGCCTTTTCATGTCTTATTGATACTGTGTGAATCATTGCTTGCTTTTATTACCCACTCCAAGGAGGTTATGTTTCTGGTCTGGTCTGTCTGTTTGTCATCAGGACTGTGGAAAAACTAGAGACGCTGAGAACCGGTATAATTGAAACATCGGCACAATTCTAACAATGCTTTTTTCTCAGTAAATCTCATGCAACTAACTTTACTTTTGCTCACATCCAACTGTCTGCAATAAACTCCACCAGTGTACAAAAACAAGCGATAATATTGGCTGTGGCTGACAGATTTGGATATTATAGGAGAGTGGGCCACTGGCCTTGGCAGAGGTCTGCGCTCTCCAAGTGACCTTCTAGTTGTTATTGTTTTTGTGTGGACTTCAGGAAGATTAGCAACCACTTTGCGTAAGCTAATGGGCATCCAAATAAGACCTCAAGAGCTAAAAAGATCTTTTATGAAGAGCAAAAACACAGTGCTGCACGGCTGCAGGGCAGAGTCTTTTACTCCAGTGATCAAGATACAGAACAACCATTCATGTGGGTATGATACAGAGAGAGAGGAAGACAAAGAGAGGAAGAGAGCGGCAGACAGAGCATCAGTTAGTCACAGGTGCAGCTCGCCTGTCTGTGTGTTGCAGCGCTGATCGCACAGAACTATCAAATGCACATGGGCTTCTGCAGTTATGCAGAAATGCGCGAGCAGGCGGCCTTCATCTTTCTGTCAACACTGCTGAAGAGCAGCTTGTACAGGTGCCACTGCGGAGCCCTGAGAGCCTCAATGTCACAGCAGCAGTAGTGACGAGCTCTGCGACTTTATACAAGAGCTGATAATGACGTGCAAAAAGCTCTCAACACTCCACGCTGCACTCCAAAATACCAGAAGAAGAATTAACCAATTACAATATTCAGAGTTCTGACAGTGTTATCTTGTTTGTTTTTTTTCCCAAAAGTTATTGCATTTATAAGCTTTAGTAGCAGTAAAGTCAAGTCAAGTCAAATAATCCATGTGCTTCTAGCGCAACCTTCACTCTCATTGTCACAAAAATGAATGCAAAATCGAATGTTGCTACATGTATAGCAGCATCAAAATCGATTAGATTTCCACACACATGCTAAAAAGGTGTACCGAGTTTATATTGTGGCCTACAAATCGATGCCGTTTATAGATTACTGTATCAACCTCAATAACACTGAAAAAACTAAATTTAAAGCCATCCTCTATTCATTATTTGTACACTAAGTTTTAACTGCAGTATTTGCAGTGTTAACAGTCCATGCTAATATCTGTAGGTCATACATCGTGTGTACATTTTCCCAGCCAGATGCACAATCCAGATCTGGTAAGAGGCCCAGTATGATTTAATATTACTCACCAGCTAGATTTATAGCATAGACGAAAATGCTGCTTACTGATTCTCACACAACATAATGTAGCATTAAGAAGGATCAGTGCAGGCAAGTGATATACAACAGCCTAAGAATGATTTCTGTGCTCATGTTGGGTGTTTATCCCACAAATTTGATTGATATAACTTATTCACAGAACCAACTCTCTCATGACCGAAACATCAATGTGATCAATAAATTGTGATGCTGAGCTAGAGCAATGTAGCAGATTTTCTTTTCTCAAGACCGATGCCTCAGATTAACAAAAATAATATCAGTGAAAAGAGGGAGAAGCATTGCTCCCAGGGTGCATAATTAAATTTTTGGTTCACAAGCCAAATGGATAGTGAATGATCCAATTTTACCAGCCAATCAATAGATTACCATTGATCTTCACCTGGTGAGTGAAGCAAATCTACCTGCCCAAAGCAACAAACTATGGATCTTTTGAATACAAATGAGACAGCGCAAACTTCTGAAAACGCTTCAAGTTACAGACTGCAGACTTTCAACCAGAGCTGCCCCAAGAGAAAGATGTTTTGACCTTCTAGATATTCTTCTTCCAACTATGATAAAAGTGCATTTAATTGAATTAATATTCATGGATCATCTAATGTTGCACACTTAAGCAAAACAATGAAAAGACAAACAGCAATTTAGTTGAATCCTCTTTGTTGGAGTCATGTGAAGTACATGTATGAAAGTTCACATGATTATACCAGATTTAACAGGAGGGAAAAAAACAAATTCTAGATAAATTTGAATGTTGCAGAAGTAAAATTTCACCGTCACCTTTTTAAGGCGAGGAAACCCCTTCTCAGGCACTGGGCCTCGTGCAACATCCAGTCGAATAGATTTGTATTTAAGTGGCATGTACAAGTTATTTATGAAAACTTTTGGCATTCACTGATTTTGTAATTTTAACTTTCTGCAAGCAAAAATTATGTTTAGTCCAGACCTGTTGTATGAATCGTAAGCAGATAGTCTGCCAGTCTCTTCAAAGAAAAAAAAAACAACAACACTCATTTGACAGAGTGTTTTCACATTAGTAACCATTGCTTCATACCACACCTGAGTCCCCCCTCCATTCCCCCAGAGGTCAGCTTTCACATTAGTAATGTTGCTCTGTACCCGAGTACACTTGCATCATCATCTACACAACATCACTTTATGTTGTTGCTCTGGCGTGGAAACACTGGTCAATCCCAAAATCCCAATAGCAGTCAACATCTAGTAAGTTTTCTACACCTGATCCTACGCCAGTTACACCACAGAACACCACATTCGAGACCAGCTTTTCCAGCAGACTCAGGCACAAGTCAACAAACCCTGACTAAACGCGGCAAGCAGCGTTCACACTAGTCATTTGGGATCAAGTCTACACAGATCTGGGCACGAGAGACTGATATGAAAGCCTCTTTAACAATTATAAACATCTCTCGTCTCAAGATTAGTAGAAAAAAGCAACATGCTTGGCTAGTCCTACCTAAATACTAATCCATCAGTAATTAATCTGAATGAATTTGAAGTTAAAATTTGACACAGAAAGAACTAAAATAAAATATGCAAATAAGACAAACTTAATGCAAAATCAATATTCTGTTCATCATCATCACTATCACAGCTTGCTAATATACCCAGTTTTTTATTTTTATTTATATATATATATATTTAGCAGGTTTCAGCACAGCAATCTTAACATTTCAGTAGTTATCAGGAACTTTCTCTCGCTCCACATTCAGCTGTCAAAGTGTTTATGCAGGTTGCTGTCAAGTGTTGTCCTCCGTTTCACCCAACAGTGTAACATCTCCTACTGTAGGCTAAAAAATTCTCTCGTCTAACATTTCTGCAACTGTCACACCCCTGCTTGATCACCTCCCATATTTTTCATGGACTGCTTTTCTTTTGCAAGACATTTTTTTACCGTCTTACCTCGTGTAAACAATTCTCTCCGTCTTTTTTTCAATGGTGCTGCTCTGATGACATGGTGTTGACAGTTGTACTATTCAAATTTTGTTTTGGGTTCCCTAACACCACTGACACTGCTAATCTTGATTTTACTGTCTTGTTTTGTCTGCTGATTGCTGACAGCAGGATCTGTAGTTCTGAAGTGCATATATTTTGATTTTAAAAAAATGTCTCGATACTTATTGTTTTTATTTTATTATATAAAAGGACTGCTACTGACTGCTGCATTAATACATCTACTGTGATAAATCATAAAGTGACCATGATGTGTCATCAGATATTAAGGAAACATGCTCAGTCTGAATACTTGCTTCTCTGACAACAGCACTACAGCCGCGGGTCCTCCTCAGAAATTTCTATTCCAGGCCATAACTTGTGTTATTATTCGCCCATTTCATGTTAACTAGAGCTCAAATTAATGCTGAATGTTCGCTGAATGAATAAGTGTCTGTTTATGAGTCATAACAAATCATTTAAAATCTTTTGGAAGAAGCAGATGTCTATAATACTTCAATTGAGCAACATCTTAATGGAGTTTGGCAGGCAGTCACTGAACTCAAACTCCAGAGTGTATATTTTCAGAGCAGCTGATCAATGTACAATGTCGGACTCATCCTCACTTGTTACTGTCAAATCATAATGTTGCACTTGCCAGCGTTCCTGCAGCCTGCATGAACTCCCTCAGTTCTGGGGAGGAGGGGGCTGGGAAACAACTCACCTCAACCATAAATCATATATGTAATAGGATTACAACTTATTTAATACACTATCTATGGCTCCAATTTGCTATTTAGACTATTTTCTGGACACCCAATTATAAATATCACTCCATTAAGTTAAAAGGAAAAACAAATTTTCTACAAACAAAATTACTATGAACATCAGATTTATAATTACAGTACAATACTTAAAATACAATTTTACAAGTTGTCCTTTTTGTTGTTTCTTAATATACCAAAATTAATGTTGCATCATGGACTTTTTTTCATACCCTGAATTTCTGACATCATTACATCCCTATTTGTGAATGAAATTTGCCAACAAACAGTGGATTATGTGGCCTTATATGACAATTTTTGGGGCAAAAATTATTGCTAACGATGAAATGCAATCCTCCTGGCATTCACCTGAGCTGAAATGAGCAATTTAACAAGTTAAGAGACTTCGTCTGATACATTTGTACAAGCAAACATTACAGAAAAGAAGTAAGAAATTCAGGATAAGAATACAAATATGTTGCTGCACGAAGCCCAGTGACTGACAACAGCAGTATCCTAAGCTGCTTGTATTTCTCTGTAGTCCTGTCGGTGCTCTATTGTCACATCAAAATCTAAATCCATCCCTCTAAATCGGAGGGGAAACCCTATTTTGACTGAAATCCCACTTGTTCATGTTTACTCAAGTGATTTCTGGGGCTAACCCCTGCAATCAAGAGAGTGGACACATGCCATGAATCATTTATCATGAACAGGAGGGAGTGAATAATATGTGGTACACAGGTGCTCAGTCAAAGAGGATCAGATTTAACGAGATCTATTTATACCCTCTCACTGTGGATTAGGCCAAGGGAATGCCACACTGCTGCCCAATCAACCTCTCGCTACCCATCCCAGTGTGTGTTTGCACCATTACAACTGCTATTAGAGAGCTGAGTGCCACTCATGGAGACATTAAAATGACTGCTTCTGGATTACAGGTTAGGACGACACACAGGCCATCTTCATCTCGTTTGATGCTGAGCTGAGCTTTGGTTAGAAGCACCTCTGTGGCCAGAAAGGCTGAGTGAGAGGGGGGGAAATGTGTCTGTATAGTGAAGCTTTAAAGGAGGGATAAAGAAGCCCTGGGCGAAGATGATAGGGAGAAAGTAGGCCAGTGTTGTGTGCTGTACTGCAGATGTGTGAGATTTCCTGGAACGGATCCATATGAGATTTACCAGTCTCGGTTATATGCAAAACCCTCAACCTCATCACACCATTGTTGTATTACACATGAAATCTCCACGAGCGTGGCCGCAGATCTCTTCTTGAGACTAAAAATACTCCCTAAAAAGGTGCTTATCAAAGTTAGAGATACTTCACATATTCTTATTTCACTTTTACCTCAAATTGTACATTTATTTCGCATTCTGAACTGACCTACATTACTTCAGCTCTTTAATATTACAAAGTAATCTCAATCTGTCAAAAACAATTTCTTAGATTCTCGTTTGCTTACTTATTTTGGGCACCGGAAGAGGCAAAAATAGATAAAAAGCCTTTGATTTACACTCCGAATCCAGATAAATCTGAGATGTCTGATCCTGACCCGCGTCAACAAAAAGCCATGATTAATCTTTTTTACTTCTGTGAGTTTTGCTCCCTTGTCAGAGCTGTCAGGTGAGCTGACAAAGCGCAATGCCACATAAATTGCTGCTGCTCGCTGACAGACCCAAATTCAAAGTCAGACATATGACACACACACACACACGCTGCTCTATTAATAGTATTTAAAAACTTGCTGGTTGGGTAAAAGCAACGCAGCTCAGCACTGTCATTTTCTACATCTGAAGATGTACAGTACTACATAGATTTCCAGAGACTCCAGCTCCACAAAAATCTTTGTTTTTAGTTTGTCAGGTGTTTAAATTTTCATATACAGTGCATTTAGGCCTGCATGACATGGTAAAATAAATGGTAGATGGTAAAATATATATTATATTATGATTATTTTGACAGATAATGTGATTGTGATATGTGATACAATTGGTGGGAGTGACCATATTTTCATCACAATTTTTGTTTTCACTGTAAAAAAAAAACACTTAAAATTATGATGATGTGACATTTATTGGGGTCTGTGCCAAACATGTTTTTTTTTTTTTTGTAGATCTGGGGAACAAGATTTGTAGGTCAGAGCATCTCTTCAGCAGTACAGTTTTTCATTATAATGTTGCTTTGTCTCACATTTTTTCTTTCTCAGAAAATGGCAGGGTTCTGCAATTTGGACACTGCATTTGGCCATATTGTGATTTCAATAATATTTCGGTTAATTGTGCAGCCCTAAGTGCCCTAAGTATATTTAAATTTGTGCCTAACGGTAATATGATCGATAGTTGCAGCAAAGTTTTAGTAGAATTGCATGTTACTGTAATCCTTGTTTTTATTTTGTTTTGTCACCATTGGTCTTCTCATTTCCAGGATTTCTGCATGGAAATTATATCATCTTCTCTTTCACAGTAAAAAAAAAAGGCTTGTGTTTGTAAATTTGAGGCAGCATCGCTGTCTTTAATTTCAGTGTTAGGTGGTTTTCTTTTACAAGCCCTCAGTGTTAGTTTTTCATCCCACATGTGGTTTTTTGTCACTTCTCTTTTGTTTTATTATCTGCACAAATAAAGAACATGCACATGAACAAACAATTGCTGGTTCAAGCTTTCTAAACGTAAGGATTTGCTGTTTTTTTCAGCTGATACCTGACCTGACATCACTTTGGGTTTTATATATATGTGCATATACAGAAAATACATATATAAATAACTCTAGCCCCTATATTGACCTCAGAATTGTTTTTAATACCCTAATATCGGTACTGGCATTGGCCCCAAAAAGCCAGTATCAGTCAGGCCCTAATTTTGACATCCAGTATACAGATGTGTCAGCTGTCTTGCTACTGGAGAGAGTGTGAAAAGGAACATTATTTTATTGACATGGGGAAATGCTGTTTACATGTGAAGCATTAAACAGTCAGTCACTGGTCATCTGTAGTGAAACTTTCCATCCGTTGTTGATATCTGTATTCATACAATCAACTATCAGACCATCTTTACAGTCAATAACCAATCTGCTCACAAACACACAGCTGGCTGTGATCTCTGAGACTGTGCTTGAAACTTAACCACTAAATCTGACTGGTTTTCAATGAAAAAAATATATATATTCATAATATGCACTGATGCAAGATATCTGATAAAAAAAAAAAAAGCCAGTATTTGATGTTAAGCTGTTCTGCACTATAAAATGGGTCAGTGCAGGGATTAAAAATAAATATCAGTTATATGGGCTTCACCAAACCATAGCCTATACAAAAACTGGGATCAAGTGGCTTAAAGCAATAAACCAGCGAATCACATAAACCAGTGACATGTTTTTAATGCAGCGATGTGAAGAACGCTTTTAAAAAGTCGTGGTATGAAAGAACAACACAGTACTGCTTCTTGGAGGTGGACAGAAACTGTAACTCCATCAACGACAACAATCACACAATCACAAACAGAAATATAAAACAAAAGAACGAGCATTTCCAATTTCAGGCGGTTAATTAATGAGGATAATATATAGGAAAGTACACATCCTGTGCCAGGAACATGAACCTGCCTCAACAACAAACATTCAATTACCATTTGACTCACAAAGCAAATAATACACAATAGGTAAGAAGGGAACACCCAGATTCTTATTCACGTTGGCCTCATAAAGCTGACCTATTGTAAATACAAAGAAAAACATCCCTCCCTCCAATCACTGGTCAGAAACTAGACAGAAAAATCAGGTTTTTTTTACTCAGGATGGACTAATTTCTGCATCCGCAGCCTGTCTGTAAAGAAATAAACCATATTGCAGAAAAGAAAACACGGCGCTACTTCAAACTGTCTTAATGGTTACCTTTTGGAGCGGCGCAGACGGGCTCCACTGAAGAAATGTGGCATGTTAAAGTTGGACAGCACTGTCCACAGACTGGAATCTGACATCGCGTCCAAGTCATGCCAGAGAGGGAGATGCAACGGGGGCTTCTGAAGACCCAGCGAGGAAAAGCGATGGCTCTCAGGGTTCGGGAGGACGCGACCCCCGGAGCAGTCCTGACAAGTACTCCTACAACAGCTCTCCTTAGGTCCAAACTTCCTCTGCACAGGCACATCTGCAGCCAGCTGCGGCATAAACACACTGGCAGAGAGGACACGTTGTCCTCCCCTGTCCTCAAATAAAAAAGTAATCCAGGGAGGATCCTGAGAGGCACACAGAGTGCGTGTGATCCAGGTCAGGTGTTGACAGCTTCCACTGTTGCAGGGATGTGACACCTAATACCAGCTGACTTTTTGTTTTAGCGTCTCACTGCGACTGTGTTCTCTATCCCAAACACTCACCCTGCTCCTTTCGCTCAACATGCTTCATATCATGTAACAGGCATCTACCACTTCACATCCTGTGAGGGGGGGTTTGTGAGACATAGGGGTGCTGCATCATCAGCAGATGCTGCTGTGCACTCGCAGCTTTCGCAAACTGGCACCCCTCCAAAAGTTCGGTGGGTCAGTGTATTAAGCTGGACCTATTTGAAATGGAAATGTTGTGCTTTTGCATGGATTTTTTTCTGCCACTGCACACACTCTTCCCTCAGCTGTTTCCTGTATAAAACAGACCTGCCTCATTTATTGGATGAGAGCCTCACCTTAACTTCATCACCTTTGATCTCTGCTGATAAGAAGCCAAACACAAACGGCTGAAAAACATGCAGATCAAATGTTTACAACATTCAAATATATACCAATATTCATTAAAAGTTTTCACTTAAATTGCAACACAGCTGATGAGGGCTGCAATTGTGTCAGTTATTTTCTTGGTTGGTCAATTAGTTGTTTGAGCTACAAAATGTCAACAAATAAAAATATCAATCAAGTGTCAATCAAGTCCAAGATGACGTCCTCAAATCCCACAACCCAAAAAATACTGTCATAGCAGAGCAAAGAAACTGGAAAATATTATAGAAGCTGAAATCAGAGAATTAATTGATAAATCAACTAACTGTTGCAGATCAGAATATTTTGATATGAGCTCATAATACCAACAACACACTATAAATTCAGTTATAAAGCAAATGACACATAAATTCTACAAGTCAAAACAGAAAATATGATGCAGTAAACTGTATTTGGTACTGATTTGTGAACCTTTTAGGGGCTGCAGAATGTAAAAACTAGGGTTGCAAGTAACGATTATTTTCATTATTGATTAATCTGCCAATAATTTTCACAATTAATCGTCTTGTTTTGTCCAAAGCCCAAATATATTCAGTTGAGTCAAACAGGGGTCAAGAATCAGGAAAATATTCACAGAGAATTTGGACTTTTTCATCTTAAAAAAATGACTCAAACCGATTATTGATGATCAAAATAGTTGCCGATGATATTAATAGTTGACAATTAATTGATTAATCCCTCTAGCTTTAAAACTGATGAGGTTGGAAGGGCTGTACTCTCTCCTGCACATGCATGCATATCACACATAAAAGGTGTGTTTCGTCAGCTCGGTGATGAATTTGACTTCAGTCCTCGAGTCCTGCATGTACGTGTGAGAGTTTGGGGTCAAGCTCATCGTAGCAGCCTGCAGGGACTGACGCATGCAGACAAACGCTCTGAGGAGGCTGAACAAAATAACATTCCAAACATTATGAATCATTATGAGCTAATTACACAGTTCAATCTTAGGACCAAGTCATTGATCACTTTTATCCAAAGATGATTCTCCACAGGACAGAACAAAGCCCTGCAAACAGACACTTGGCAGAGCTACGACAAAAGTGTTGCATCAGAGTGTGTGTGTGTGTGTGTGTGTGTGTGTGTGTGTGTGTGTGTGTGTGTGTGTGTGTGTGTGTGTGTGTGTGTGTGTGTGTGTGCATGCAGAGTCTTAAGCTGCTGTAATCACATGATTGATGAAGCAAGGTGGACGTTTCATTTTCACAGTCCAGCTTCAAAACATACATCTTGTCTTGTCAAGCTTTAAGTCAACAGAAATAGCCGCTGAACTTATGTAAGCACACGAAAAAAAGATAAACAACTCACATTAGAAGAAACATTACCACTAATGTGACACATTCATGGAGCAGTCAATTAATTGATAAGTCAATTGACCGCAAATTAATTTGCAACTATTTTAATTACTGAATGCCGAGTCATTTTTTTTTCCCTCATATGAATATTTGCTGGTTTTCTTTTTCTTCTATGATCATGAACTGAACGCCTTTGGGTTTTGAACAACTGGCTGGACAAAACAACATCATCATCTTTGAATTTGAGAAATTATGATTTACTACTAAATGATTAATTGAGAAAATTTATTTGTCAAATTAATCAAGTTCCAATACATGCTGCATAAATGCCTTTTGGAAATATACCCTGGTATCATCATGTCTCTGCTGAGGCTGTTGATGCTTCAATACTGTGTGTAACCTGCAATATTTGCGAATGTAATATCTATAAACATGTTTGTAATTTATTTATTTTTTGATAATGTGGTTTAGCCTGTATGTATTTTGATTGTCATCATACAGAGTATTTTATTTTTCTACCTCTGTTTTAGATATTGTAGTGTGTTTAATAATTAAAAAATAATAAATATTTTTGTCCCTTTATTTGCATGTGGGAAATGTGACTGGTTGCAGACTTACAGCCACTCCCTATGTAAGACGGCTTCTCAGTGACACAAAGTGGTTGTCTGATGAAAGTCTAGCACCAAAATGCAGCAAATAAACGTTACATGGCAAGTTAGACAGTGTGTGTGGGTCCTGCAACTTTTCTGTCTACTCATCCGTCTCTTGCGCACCTGTCTCATCTAACAGATGTGCAAACTGTTCTTTTGTTCTTTTGATAATTACTTCCTTGCAGTTGTATGCTGCTGCAAATCAGTCAAGTTGAAGTTTACATCCGTCTGTCCAGACAGAATAAAACATATGCAGTGAAAACTTTGAGGGAATTCAATAAAATGTGTGTAATTTTTTTTTTTTTGGCAAAATGTAAGTAATAACTATATTGACATGTATCATTCCAGTGAAGAATTTCCAGTTAGAAACATGCTGTCTATTTTTACAGAGGAGTGCAGACAACAGACAGGGAGCTGAACATTATGATGTCACAGTGAAGTTGACCTTTGAACTTTTGGATATAAAATGAGTCATCACCTCATCATTTTATGCTATTGGATATTTGTGTGAAATTTTGTCATAATCAATGCATAAAATTCTTGAGTTATGGCCAAAAATGTGTTTTGTAAAGTCACAGGGATTTTGACTTCCAAAGTCCAATCAGTTTAATGGTTTATGGTGATCATTTGTGCCAAATTTGGAGAACTGACCTCAAGGCGCTCTTGAGATATCGCGTTCACAATGAGAACAACCTGAAAATCATAATTGCACCTTAGCGTCAGGTCAGATTTTGTCCAGTTATAATGTTAACAGTGAGCAGGAGAGCAGAGGAAGTGTTTCAGAGACTGTCTGAAATCTTCTCTAAGGAAGTGCACAGTCAGACCTGAGGACCATCAGGATGCTGCAGATTAGTCCAATCACTTGCCAAGTGCATCGCCTGGACGGGATTCAAAAGCTCAGGAGGAGAGACGGAGAGTGAAATCGACAAAGGAGGAAAACCACCGTGAATGGAGCGTCAACCACTGGTTCCACTTACACGTACCTCTTCTGAAATAAAGTGTTATCAGAAGCCATTTTAGTCAGTGTAAAGTGTGTGTCTGTGTGTGTGTGCGTTCCCACACAGTGGCTCGGTCCGTCTCCCTACAGGCTGGTGTGACAGCCTTCACTCTAATTATGGCTCTGCTCCGTTTCCGCGTTCCACATAAGAAATGACGGTTCAGATGGTTCAAAGTCAAACCTGCACAGAGCAGCGTGAACAGGGAGGTCACCGGCAACACTGACATCACGAGCTGAACAGTTGGGTTATTGTCCTCTGACTGACTTATGACTGGTTTCTGGATGTTCTTGGAAATAAATGATGTTAGTTTTGCTTCAGTAAGATAGAAAAATACAGTATGCACAGAATGTAAAGTATATATACAGTATTTCAATGTGCAATGATGAAGAACAGCAATCTAGAGAATTGCCAGCACTTTCATATAATCAGAAAACCCCTTCAATAATGACACACAGGGGATAAAGTGTAATTCTTTGCAGCAAAGTAATTAGCACAGGCACTAATCTGTTATCATTCATAAATCCTGGGAAAGGTCAGCATGTTTAGTGAGATTACTGCCTACTCTGATGGGTGATATGAAATACAGAAATAAACATACAGGTAGTGGGTTTGCCTGGATATTTTTTTTCCTGCTTTATGACTAATTAAAAGGTACCCCGTAGAGTTTTCTTGTAAACAAAACTTATGCTTACACTCACCATTTCTCACCAAAACACACTGAGTTTTTTTGTCTGTTTGTTTGTTTGTTTTTTGCTTTTGCAGATTCATGCTTCATAAATTCCGTTCAGAGAACCTCTCACTGATCTGGAGCTACTCAGGAAAATATATGAAGCTGATTTTGTTATGTTTAAAGTCCTTGAACTTTAGGACTGCAGTCTCATGCTGAGGAGGTGTTTACTCAATCTATTCTTAAAGGACTGAACCACTGCTTGATGTGATGTATCCATGTGTATATGGTTAAGGTATAACAAACATGATAAACACACTTTCTTCCTCATGAAACATATGCAAAGCAGTTTTCAAAAGGTTTTAAATCCTGCAATTATTACGTCATTCACCATTCGTGCTAGCTTCTTCTTCCTCGTCTTTTTTGGCACTTTCTACGTTTCTTGGCACAATGTGAAACTGGCAGAAGTAATGTGCATCACATCCTCACCCTGTAAATATTATATGGAGACCTGTGGGTATGGGATGCAGACCAACTTAAGCCATGTGTGAAAAAAATTCATCTACTCCTTTATTTAAAAAAAGTTCAACTTTTGATGCAACACGAAGAAGCAGAAGCCAGTCAAATACATGCATGCACATATTCCTGTCAGATGATGTTTTAAATATTACTTTTTGACTGTTTTCTGATCCTCACAATGAAATATAATACAAAGAAGGAGGTTAAGCTTCAAGCCACTCACAGGACCACAGTCTTCACGCTCATGGATCTGTAACTCAAACTGAACTTCCTGGATCATACTTCATGTTGCAGCAGATTGTTTCATTGGCTACGACCTTGCCTTGAGGGTCTCACTTTAGCTACATCTGCAAATTTCAAGAGTAATAAGCCACCTATTAACTAAACTCACACTAACATAATACATACATAAACCACAGATAATAAGCTTAATGCACAGGCATTAAACAAAACCCGAAAACTGACCACAGAGTTGAATCAAAGCACAGAAGTTTCATGTTCACTTGTGAAACAAGGTTTACACGAGCACCTGATGTCCCAAGGATGCTAAAATACTGCAATGTTACACTAACCTTGCCACTAACTTCTTGATCGAGCATCAATCAGTCACTTAGGTTGCTGCAAAGTGCTGCTGTCTGATGGTGCTATAGATGCAGATGGTCCTGCAGATGGAATTAACGGTGAAGGATATTTCTCTATAAATACAAGTTATAGGTTACAGCTTCACTCTTTGAACACATAAACTGAGCCTCATCCTTGGTCATGACACACATCGCTGCAACACCTAACCCAGCGTATTGCTACACGAAAGAATAAAAACTGAAACTGTCAATAAATAAAAGAGAAACACTGAGTGCGCTCTTGTATGGAGCTGACTCACTTAAATGCCTGCTCCCCTTGACTCTCTATGAAAGCTGAGCAGAACAAGAGGAGATCAGAGGTGATATGGGTGGGTGTTTCATGCTATTCATTGATACAGAAAGTTCTTCAAAACTGAATGTTTTGAATGAGCTGGGGGGGAAAAAATCCAAGTTATTCTGATTATTTCTCTTAGCAAAATCTGCGTCATAAGCAGCCCGAATGAAGCCAACAAAACCTGTCAGAAACCACAGACTGACCCTCTTCAGGAAAACATATAAACAGACATTTCTCGTGCAGTGAAGCTCTCCATTTTTGAAAAGTCCTGTTTTTTTTTTTAAGGCTTTAACAGTCCCACTTGGACTGAAGCTGCCGCAGAAGGATTAAGTTCCTTCAAAATTAAGCAAATCATTAAGTTGGATAAATGGTAAAAAACTGCATTTTAATATATTCAACATTAAAAAAAGCCCTATTCGAAGTATATGGTGGTCATTCCCATGCTCTATTATGTCTCATACATTGTTGCAGCAGTTTTTGAGCTGATACCATTTATTATACAAATTTGGCACACAATTTAAGATTTCTGACCACTGGAGAGCAAACCATACAAATGGTCAAAAATCCCTCCAAAAGATGACACAAGACCTTGAGAAACACCACAGAAAAATGATGTGCTGTGATTTGGTACTGAACACTTTTGACATTTGGAGATTTCTTCAAGAACTGGCAATTGGACGGCCTAGGAAAATACCTACAAGGAGCTGCGTATTCTCTGAATGGCTCAAGTTTCTAGTGTGGTTAATAGACATTGCAGTTTATCAAGACCAAGAAAAGTCTCATCTGTTGTTTCCCAACTGCTGGAAAAGTGAAGGGGTTAAGCCCAAGAATAAACAATGCAGGAAAGGCTAACGTTAAGCTAACACTAAATATAACATTGCACCATTACAACCTGAACTCTGGTGTGATCGTGTCTCTTTCAGAAGCTTTGTAATGCAGCCCTGAACTGCAGTGTCCTTGTGGAGACTTAGTAAAATAAATCCATAATGTAAAATCCAACACTAAATGTCTTCTGTGTTTTCTGTCTTAAAAACTTGTTATCATTTTTTAGCCATCCATTGACAATCCCAAGATGGCTGTCCGTGGTTTTGTTGTGTGACAGCGCCGATCCATAGATGTATTAATAGATCCAAGCACTGATCTGAACATGTGTTGCATTGAATGCATTTTCATTCAGGTATCTTGATTTGATGCCATTTTTCCACTTGCCAAAATTTAGCCTAATTTTGGAGTGTTACGTAGCTTACCGATGAGGTAGCCAACTTCCAACTTCATATGTACAGTATCTTCGCTGCAGCTTTAAAATTAGACCCGATGCTGCCTCTGAAAAAGAGTAGTGTCACGGACTTGGATGCACCCGTGGAGTTAAAGAGACGACTCCATTTGTCCAACCAACCAGTAATTACATAAAAACACGTTAAGCTGCATAGAACCACAACAAGATGGCTTCAACCTTCTGACCCATTTAAAACCCTAAAATGAGGCTCGTTCCTGAACAAAGACAGACTCGGAGCTTCTTGACGGCTGAAATGTGAAGTTCGTGGAGAGGACGTGTTATCTCAGACATCACTGATGCCCCTGCAGAAATAATCTCTTCAGCGACACGAGGATAAAAGTCTTGATGGTCTTAATAAATCTGAATCTCTAACAGCGCACACAAATTTTTATTTAATACTCATCATAAACTAGTTGAGATATAAGCAATAAGCTTGGATAGGAAGCCATTACTGAGAAATCTAAAACTAGCTTTTGAATACTCTTCGTTCTTAAATGAATCAATCCAGGCGGGATTTGAGACAGATTGAGACCATTCTCCACTTTGATGTATTGCAAATGCCACAAATCCTACTTAGCACATGAAAGAGGAGCATAAACCTCAGAACAGAGAGGGGGCAAGATGGGGGGAAGGGGGTGACACTATCAACATTATATAAGCACTGTGTCCTCCCTCTCTCAATGTCATTTCAATGGCAGATGATTTTAGGAGTCGCAGCCTTGTGATGCATGAAGACAAGACTCAAACATGCACTAACAGGCTTTTCCAAACAAAGTAGCCATGGTTAAAGAGCTCTCGCTTACCTCCAAAAATGAAAAGCGTGCAGCGGGCTGCACGGACTGCAGGGGCTAGTGGGAGTGGGGCTCAAGCTTCGGGGAGTGAGGCTGTAAGTTAAATGGAGTGTAGTGAATAGTTGTCTTTTATCATACACAGGACAGAAACCCCCCATACACCACCCGCCCTCTCCAACAGCAGCTCTGACACGTGCCCAGATGAAGACAGCAGCATCATGAAGAGTAATGATCCCTGTCAGATGAACCAAAATTGTGTTTAAAGAGCAGGTTCCCGAGGAATTTGTCTGGTTGACATTGGGGGATGTTGTTTCACTTCAGACTAAAAATCCAAGCAGACAAACAAGCACACTTGTTAGAAATCTACAGATTATAAAGAGAATTTCACATTCCTCACTGCCTTGTTATGATGAGGGTAGAAATAGTGTCTCTTGTTATGGAAGACTCACTTTATGTGATGTCATGGATTGAGCTACATTTACACTGAACGGTGGCACTGCAGAGCATTAGGTCACATAGAGGTGAGTAACTTTTACTGCAGTGGCAGTCCAAAATACAGTTTTAAAGGACAGGTCTAGCGATTTTTCTATGTTTTTTCTTATTTTTAACAGATGCCATGACAAAACCCAAAACCAACAACAATTTGATCCCACTAACAAGTACTATCTGAATATCTAAGGCCTTATATATCTTATTCTTTTGTGCCATAGAGCTCCATTGTTGTCCAAAAACTCAGCGAGCCAGACTATTGCATAGGACAGAATGTTCTCTCATGGATGGCACCAACAGACCTTGAGATTTCAGCAATTTTATAAGTTTATTGCAAGCAACACTGTGCA
Source organism: Lutjanus erythropterus (assembly GCF_056507025.1). Taxonomy (NCBI): domain Eukaryota; kingdom Metazoa; phylum Chordata; class Actinopteri; order Lutjaniformes; family Lutjanidae; genus Lutjanus; species Lutjanus erythropterus. The sequence continues at coordinate 21,971,337 of NC_139336.1, forward strand.
AAATGGGTCTAACAAACTTGCTAACAAGGTGGAAACGTCCTGCGTTGATCATCTGTGCGATTCTGTGTGCTGGAACTTGGGACTCGCAGGCGGCTTGGAAGACGTGAACAGTATGGCTAACTACATTTTACAGTCCATATTTTCCGCCCAGATGATCATGTCGCCATGGCACTCTGTTTGCCACTTGGTGCAGGTGCAGTGAAAAAAAAGGCGCTGACCTCGGGGAACTGACTCTGCTTCAACTGTGGGAGAGACTGACATTGGTCGACCAAAACTTCTGACATGTCAGGAATTCATCTGAATATCCAACGGCTGTTCAGGAGCACTTGATCTGTCCTTGCTGCCCCCTGTGCGCTGCACGCCAAATGACACCTCCCCTGACAAAGCTGACATTCTGTCTGATTCTAAAATGAGTTGTGCGGCTCAAAAATGGGGTCAGAAACTGACTCAAATCATAGTGTATGCCCAGCTTTAGGATTAAGGTTAGACGTTGCAGAATTTACACACTGCTGTGTGTTTTCTTTTGGACGCTGTTTTGCAAATGAACTCTTCGAGGTTTAGGTAGCCAAATCTTATTATAGAAGGTCTGGCTGACATCTCCTGCCAGACAGTCACAGCTTCGTCTTCTGTCTCCCACTTCTACTTTCTTGGTGCGCGTGTGAAGTGGGGCAGGGAGGGGTGACAGCCATTAACAGTAACAAAAATTTCAAGTTGGGAAAATTAGTTCATTTATTGGTTGCGTTTGAAGCGGGAAGCTCTACATCTGAGTGCAAAGTAATGAGGTCAGCAAATAAATCAGACTTTTCACAGGCAATTTACTGACAGGCCTGCAGTCGTGGCTTTGGCAGGTCTTGAAATTCCAGAGTCTTCTTTGTAGGAGATCGAGATGAAACCAAGTAAAAATGCGGTCAATTCCAGGACGAGGTATTTAAAATAGTCTCTAGCACACCAAATGTGTATTAATCTACTGAAGACAACAGTCGCAGACACATGTACCATTTTCTTCTGTTTGAGGAACGTTTGCTAAAAACTGCAGTGGCCAGCTGTCTTTAAACTGAAAGTATATTCATATTCGTGACCCATTTTTAAAGATTTACGTCGTCAGCACAGTAGGAACCAATGGGCTTGGGTAAGAGAGCCACGGGCAGACTTGTGAAGTCAGAATAACACATTGTTGGTTTTGGTCTTGTCATGAGATTTGTTGATTATTAGAAAAAATATTAAAGATCATAAACCTTACTAGAGAAGTAGAAACTATAATTAGTGGGTATAGTTCACTGCTAAAATGTTACTGCATAAAAACAGGATACAGATGAAACATACCATATTATATTCCATATTATTATAATATTATTTTTTGGAGTGCTTGTCATTGTGTCCCAAAATCTGCATAGAAACAGTGGGTTTAGAGCAAATTTAACGTAGTGATTTATCCGTCCAATTGCACATTTAAAAGCCTCAAGTGGAGGTAACCATGACAAATTCCTTGTTGACCTAAATTAAAAAAAAAATGTATCAAGTCAAACAACTGAATGAGGCTTTGATAAAAGGGGAAACCTGCCATGTAAACACACATCCTTCACTGCCTCTCACCTTATTGATCACATCTAACAAACACAACACTCATCATACAGTAGGTGTGCTTCAGCATGTGTGTGTTTCCTGCGTGTCACACGAGCAAATCAAGCATGTTGTGCAGTTGCGGCACTCCTTTTGCGTGACACCTCATCTGTTTGTCTATCACACACACACGTGCGTGAAAACACAAATGCATGATCACACACACATACACACACAGACACACAACCACAAGCAAGCTGCTGTTGCCTAGCTGTGAAGGGTTTGACATTAGACTTCCTGCTGCAGATGCTGCTGCTGCTAATGCTAACGCTGCACAGAGCTTAAAGCAACAGTGAAAGACAGCAACAAATATGACAGAGAGATGGATGAAGCTGCAGAGGAGCTGCCACCCCGGTAGGATAATGGAGGAAAATACTCACTCTAGCGTCAGCCCTGGAATTCTCAGCCTCTCCCGCTGGGCTTTCATGGCTGAACTGTGCTCGTTTGCTCTATTGTGGTCATGATATGCATTCACACTGCCTGCCTGCCTCCCGCCCCCCCTGCACTGACAAAGAGCCAAACCCAGCCACCACCACAGTGCGATGAGACGGATTGGTTTCCTCTCCCCCCACAAAAAGGGAGGGGGTTAAAAAAAAATTGGGGGGGGGGGGCTGCTTCGGCTCTTGTTTTGGTCTTTCCACGTTCCACCTTGAAGCTGTCAAATGAGATCCTCAGTCGCCTGCGGAGGGCATGGAGGCAGGACAATACCCCTTGTTCCCTCCCCTAATACACGCCCCCTGCTCCTTCACATGCACATTTGTGTGTCCCCCCCCACCCCCCACCCTCAGCACCACCACCACAATTCCCCCACCAGCTGGTGACTTGCTACATAGCAGAAATGGATGCAATAAATTAAATCTACATTTCGTCTGCTCCTTTAACACGCAGTCACCTTGACAGACGCTTACACAAGGAACGCACTGTACGATGCAATGTCACCACAAGCACGGGGATGATGTCATCTTCGGAAGAGAAACATAATGCACCACTACCTGCCAGTCCACGTCAGTCAGTGTACAGCAAGACAGAGTGCACACACACACCTGACATCAAGTGCTTTACATGCAATAAATCATACAAATAAAAAACAAAGGAGGAAATGCCTCTTGCAAATGAATTTGTTAACAACATCTAACCTTGCAGGCAAACAGAAGCATGAATCGAGGGTTTGTGCTCAGATTAGAGAGCCAAATGAGAGTTGGGCGTGAGTTCAAGACTGAAACCCAAAGTAATAAAGCACGATGACGCACAAGAGTGTCCAAGCTTCTGCAGGGATTTAAAATACCCCAGAGGCTGCTGTTTATCATTAGCAAAATCACTCATGATGTATTTTATCCAGAACTTATTGTTGCAGACACTCTATTGCCAAACCATCAAGATCCCAATAAGTCAAAATGAGTCAGTGACTCACTGGCAGGAAATTGGCCAAGGATGAAGTACAGCAGGACATAAGAGGGGGCTTATTCACATAATTTGACAACACGCTGTAAAAAAAATCACACCCCTATAAATGTGTTTGGAATGAGTCAGCTACAGTAGCTGTTAGGGATGCCCTGATCATTTTTTTTAGTTTTATTCTAGCTGCTAGTATAGTGGAATTTTAGGTCAGTTTGATATTAACTAAACCAGAAAAGTAATACCAAAATTTACCACTAGGTGTTGCAGACAACTCAGCTGCTCTAGAGTGGAACATAAGAGCTAGATTCTCCAAATCCACTCAATTTTAAGGCCCGATTCAATTTAAACTTTTTTTTCTTTTAGCATTGACAGCTTTGCTGTTGTTGGATCATTGAGTCCTTATTTGTACTTGTATGCCCTGAGTAAATTACATTTTCAAATTCTCCTTTAGAAAGATTAATATGTGTCGGACGTGATATAACAGCTATAAGCTGCATTGTGTCGCCTTTGAGGTGTTGTTTCTTTCTGCAGACATGTGCCGGATGCTGCAAATCGGACAGATAGAAAAAAATACTGTGAGAATCACTGATTCTGCAATTGAATTGAAAGCTCAATTCGATCAATCTTCAACTTAATATTGAAATTGTGACACTCCTGATAAGAACCCATGCATCAGATTGAAGTAAGTCAGTGGGTTTTCCTGCAAATGTGTCATAATAAAAGCCTTGTTAAGAAATTAAGGGCTTTTGTCCACTGTAATGCTAGCAGGCTTTTAATCTGAAACATAGACCGGAGTGTTGAGTCTGTGCATAATGCAGTAACTTCAACAGGGCAAACATGAGAAATACGTATGTAGGGCTACAACCAGTGACTATTTTCATTATAGATTATTCTGCCAATTATTTTCCAAATTAGTCAATGAATCCAGCCATTCTAAAACTTATTCATTTAACGTATATGTGTACCAACCAACTGTAGAAAGGTAAATCGAGGACAGAATAAATAAATACAAAAATGAAATAAATAGCTAACTAAACATGAGTGCTGTTCAGTATCAGTTGACTGCTGAATATATTCATGCTCACAGTCAGTTGAGGGCAGGTTATAAAACATGAAGCAGCGTCTCAGCATTCATTCAGTCATTCTGTCACGGAGCTCCTCTTGTTCTCATTAATTTTCCCCTTTGTACCAAATTTAAATCACCCCAAGAAGCTTTTTCTCTATTATATGTTCTGTAAAAATGTTTCCATATCAGTAAATACATAGGCCGATACAGATATATCCTCTATAGGTGCATATCACACCAATATCAGGCAGATTTATTGGTCGAACTCTACTTTATGACTTCACCAACAGTCCGAAATCCAAAGGCTCTTCATTTACTGTCATAAATGACAAAGAAGAAGCAGCAAATTCTTGCGTTTCAGTTCTTGCGTGGAACCAGCAAATGTTTGACAGTGTTGCTTCAAAAATGAATGAAATGATCAAAAGATTCTTGACTGTTCTTTATCAATAAATTGTTGTAGCTCTATCTGTTGAGTCCCCTTACACTGTATATACTGTTATATTTTATGTTTTTATATTTTTTCTTGATGCTTCTTTATATTTTTGCTATCCACTTTGCCGCTGTAACACTTTAAATTTCCCTGTTGTGGGACTAACAAAGGAATATCTTATCTTGGTGCACGGCGACGGCACCAACTCAGCTGAGAACTGGCTTATGTTTTTTTCATCATCAATCAGTTTTCCTGATCACTGACGAGAAAGCATTAATCCCAATCACTAATTTTCAGTGAATACTGGCCGATGTTTGGCATCCTTTGTAACTGCCTCAGCTACCTGCTGTATGATGATGGTTTTGTTAAACCTGGAATGATGAGAGAAGTTTAGAAAGCAGATCAGACAGAAAACACTCTCTGCTGCCTCAGTCACTCACTCATTCAGTGTACCAATGAATTCTTTATTACTATGTGCATGTTGGAGGAGAAAACAGCTGCTGCTGATGACACCAAACACTGCATGAACCACAGAGTAGTGGGGGCTAGACAAGCAGGAACTGGAGCATAAGAAGATGCAGTATCTGGAGTAGAGCAGGTCAAGAGCCGGCTACAAACTTGAAGCCTCATATGCTGCTTTGTAATTTTCAAACATTTTTATCTTTCTTTTTTTTTTTAAATGGTGAATGATAAATATTCCAGCTTGCAGTGTGGATTCAACTGACTTCTATATTTGAATGTGGGCAAACAAAAGAAATGCCAACAACCCAAGCAAGCCTAGTTAATTCATACAGGGTACAGAGACTGTGTCTGGCAGAAACTGAAACCTCTGACCCATGACTTCCTGTCAGTAACTGGTGCTGGACCCTGTGGGTTGAAGAAGATTTTTTTCCTCCTTCTGAAAGTCAATGAGTCATAGCTCCAGTGTTTTCATGCTGCTGGGGCAAAGCCCTCTGCCCTAAAATGTGTCATGGAATATTCAGTGGAGTAAAGAGGATTCAAAAAGAGAGACGGTGTGAAGAAACACAAAGACATATCCATATACCCGACATCACTGGGTCATTTCACTAAAATTCAACTTGAATTCTTTTTTAAATATCTTTTGAATCAGTAATTATTGGGGAAGCACAATTATTGTTAATGATTGATAACGATTGTGGGGTGGAGGGGCGTGAATTGGGGGCCTGCCAGAAAAAGTTTAGAGCATTACCACTTGCCACTTATCACTCTCTGCTGGTCCTATGAAAATCAAACTTTTTTTTTCACAAGTACATTAATTTGTGTCTGAATGTGTCTGAGTACAGTTACTTCTTCAGTAAGCTACTATAATATGTCCAGAACGAATGGTTATTTTCTTGTGAGGCAGCGCTGGGATTTCCTTTATATCTGAATGCCATCAAACGCATCACAGCTCCGTGGACCAGCACTAGTGTTGTAGCTAGCCTTTCGCTGAAGCTCGAAGCTGCCGTTTAATCACAACTTTTACTGACTGTACATGCCACGTGCTGATATTTATACGTCCTACAGATTACAAGTGATGGGCGAGTGTTACGTTTTACTCTGTTTAAGAGAGATAAAGTTATTGTGGTGTTTTAGTTTCTACAGCAGTGTTTATTGTTCTGATTTTATCTGATCTGAAAGTGTCTGCTGCCACCGAATGTATTTTTAAGCCTGCTCACTCTGAAATACACCTGTCTTAATATTCTGGCTGGGATAGCTGTGGTCAACTTACACGTTTCATTTTTGCTATTAAACTAAAGGCGGTGCGCTGATAATATTGTGGCTTTTCTTTATCGGTGGAAGCTGCGTGAGCAACTGGTGAACACTGTTACATTAACTGTGGAAGTATGTTTTTGTGACATGTGGTGTGCGTGTGCAGTCTGGTTGCTGAGTGACATAAATTAAGATCTGATAGTGATGCTGCTATAGCTGCTATAATGCACCGTGGTGTGCATCTGTGCTGTGGTTTTTAAAGATCGACTGTCTTGATAGTGTTTACGCAGTAGTGGATGATTTGGCTGTATCAGCATCCATATGACAACTTTGTGCGTGTGTGTGTGCGTGTGTGTGTGTGTGTGTGTTCATGAGGAGCCAAGGGGTGGGGGTGAGGTGTTCAGTTCTTTACTGATGGCCATGACTGAAACCCCACAGTAGGCTACTGCGTCCACCTACAACCAGGGCTGGGAGGGTTACTTTAAAAATATACCCTGATAAAGTTACTAATAAACTATAACTATACTAATAAAAAGTTGTCTGGTCCATAAAATGTCAGAAAACGGTGAAAAATGTCCAAGATGACGTCCTCAACTATCTTGTTTTGTCTATAACCCAAAGATATTCTGTCCACTGTCAGAGATTAGTAAAGAAACCAGAAAATATTCTCACTTAAGAAATTAAAATCAAAGAAATTTGACTTTTGTTATTTTAAAAAATGATTAAAAATAATTAATTGATAATCAAAATATATGTAGATTAATTTAATAGTGGATTAACAATAGAAGAATCGTTGAATCTCTGAGTGTTTTATGTTTGTTGTTAGGTTTATTAGTTTGTCAAGCTGCTCCTTCACTTGTGGTGTCTGTTTTTAAAGGAACAGTTCGACATTTTGGGAAATACTATAATGTCCTTGCATTGAGTTGCCCGTATTCAAAGTTTGACAGTTAGCTAGCAGCTAAACGTCGCCAATATACACAAGGTGTAACCTTCACCTTTTTTGATGATAGTAAGATAGGAAATTGACATCACATGTCTGTTTGTTAAATATGAAGCTACAGTCTGCAGCTTGTTAGCTTACCTTAGCACAAAGACTGGAAACAGGGGAAAACAGCTTTCTTGGCTCTGTCCAAAGGCAACAAAATCTGCCTATAAGTACCCCTAAAGCTCACTAATTAGCACGTTTTAACTTTTTTCTTTATCCATACAAAAAGCAGAGTGTTAAGGCAACACACTGTGGACTATTTCTTGGCAGATGCTGTAAATTCCTCAAAGTTACTGTTGCCAATGTTATTACTTTGCTCAACAAAGCTAACTCTCCTGGCTGTAGCTGAATTTTTACCCTGCATATACTCTTGAGAGTGGGATCGATATTCTCATCCAACTGTTGGCAAGAAAGCATATTTCTCAAAATATCAAACTATTCCTGTAATACTCCCTCAATATGTGTTTTACTGCTATAAAAAGCTAAGATTTGCTTAAATCAAGTTAACATATTTGACGTGTTCATGCAAACTCTCCACAGTCAACCTGTCATTCTTCTCTCCATAGAACTAAGAGACATTCTAGAAAATATTAACACCTTCAGTGACCATGTTACTGTCTAAATAAATGAAACATCACAAATTATAAATAACCACATCAGTTATTTATTTTCAGAGGGTAAAAAAAATCTCTTACCAACATCAGGATTTGAAGAATTGACCATATTTGACATATCTTGTTCACTATACACCTCATCTCATGTCATCATGAGGCCAGAAAAAAAAACACATAGCATTTTATGTGTAAGTCCAAGAACACCAGATTTATCTTAAAAGGTTAAATAAATCATAATAAAGTCTCACAAGATAGGCCTACATCAGCTGTGTGCACTGCCAGTGTTGAGTGTGCACTTAGACATGCATGTTTATAATTTCCTACCCATATCTACCTGAAATGTATTTACTACAGACCCTTTCTCTCGTGGTTGGTAAACATTATGATGTTTTTTTGTGGGCAGGGCTTGAGTGGAGGCAAAACAAATCCCTAAACACATTAGTTTGCACAACACAGCAAGTTTCATTGGCTTGTTTCTTTACCATGGCTGAAGAAAATCAGAGTTTTTCTCAACATGTACTGTCACTCATTCTCCAAGACTGCGAGTGTAGCTTGAAAAACTTCACATTACGGTCAATTAACACAACTAAGTTACGAGCATGTTGTGCCGAAACAAAGACCCTTTTAGACCCAGCAATGATTTAGAACAAAGGAAGCACTTTACACGTCTATTAGATAAGACAGGTGCATTGGAGAGAGGCGAGCAGACCAAAAAGTTGCAAAAAGGACTTACACACACTGTCTAACTTGCAATATATCATTTATTTGCGACGTTTCGGTTCTAGACCTTTTGCCTGATGAAGGTCTAGTACCGAAACATCGCAAACAAATAATATATATTGCAAGTTAGACAGCGTGCAGACCCACCAACTATATCATCATCCATCACTTTATTGTGGATATCGACATTTTATACTCCTATAAGATTCCTAATGTCAATGCGATCTTTAACTGAAATAAACGGCCAACTGCTGTAAAACCTCACAGAAAATGAAAGCAACAAACACAATCAGAGCAGGAAGTCAGTTTAGGCCCTGAATGACAGACCAAAACCAAGAAAATGGTGGCTGTGGTTGAAACACAGCAGCGATACAGCTGAAAACACAGATAAAGAAGTGAAAAAGAAAGCTAAAACAGAGCCAACAAAATACCATCAGTATCAGGAAAATTATGATGGGATTTACCTCAAAGAGCAGACATTCACAGCACAGCGCTGTGTTGTATCTTTTTATATAGATATTTATATTCTACCAAAAATGTTTTGCACTGGACGGGGGACTCTGCTCAAAAAGTATTTCCAAGAGGGTACATTATTGAAGAGTTGGAGAACCACTGCTCTACAATATCAGAAAACAGAAAAAAAAAAGATAGAAAGTTAATTTATCTGGACTGAATTCATTCATTTGTCAGGGTGACTCACCAAGGTTTTCATAATAATGTGAAATTGCTACTCTACCTGCAGTGAGAAAAACTTTCAGTGACCCACAGCCATGTGTGCAGAGGAGCTTCTATTGTTCAGCTTGAATTCATTTAAAACCAGTTCTACCTTGATGCAAGTGAAATAGATTCATCAGTCCCTGCAGCTGCACGCTGACTGATTTTTAGTTACACAGAAAGTGGTTTAGAAATATACTCCACTATACACGGTCCTCGTACCGCTGTTATGCAAGTTCACATAAAGTTCAGCTCACAGAGATTAAAATGAACTGGTTCACATTTTTTTCAAAATTCTCAACAGTCACCAAAATGAACTAGTGCATGTTCACTTATCTGTTTTGTTGTTGTTTTCTTCCTCTTTGTTAACTTCCTCCAACCAAGAGTCTACATAGTGATGTTATACATTATATTTACACATTGTAATTAATGTCGCAGGCCTAAAGCTGCTGGCAATTTCATGTAACTGCTTGTAACGATATTATTTACTTTTGGTCAAACTCACAGACACTCAGATTACAATACTTGTACAATTAAAAGTAAATGCTCTTTTGTTTGTCATTATCAGTTGTTATTCTGTCTCCACAATGACACTAATCTGCAAAAAAATCACAGGGAAAACATCTGAAGTAGGGATTATAAATAAGGGGAATCATAAATATATTTTTATAGTAGCAGGAGCACTTATTTAAAAAGACTGCATGTGACAACATGTGCTGGTGGTTAACTGATGAGAGAGGGTGAAATGAGTTGAAAAGGAACGAATCGTCAAATCTTCGCAATTAAAGAAATGAATGAAGTGAAAATCTCAGTGGAGTTGATGCAAATTGCATCAGTTCTTGGTGGGTTTGTAAAGCAACACTGTTCACTTTGAGCATAGTAATTTATTCCTTTGTTAATATAAAAATTAATAAGTGGAGGACAGTACAAATGTGAAAATATGCGAAGTGCAACAGTATTATGGCTATATGCTTGATTTCAATGCATTAAACATGATGTGCACCAGTTTTTAATAAAGCAATTTCAAATAAACTAGTAAAGCTCTTCCTAAACTCCAAATCCAAAGATTCTACCACAAGCCATACTTTCATTCCACTCTGTGTTTCCCTGACAAATTAACATTTATGTTTATTCATTCCTTCAGCAGATGCTTCTGTTCAAGGCCATGTACAAATTACAAATGAGGCACTATCCGAGCCACAGTAGATTAAGGGGGTGATTTCAGGAGCAAAGTAAGACATGGCAAATTATTTCCTTTTTTTAAATTAGAGGGAGAGCGTGTTAGGTGAGCAGGTATTCTCAGGAGACGTGGGTATTCAAGCAGTTTTTGAAAGCAGAGAGTGATTCTGCTGATGAGCCAGCACACAGGTTTGAGATTTTCTTCCTGCTATCACACTAACGGCATGATTAGTCACCATTCATTGGCTGATCAATTCGGCAACAACTTTCAATAACTGTGTGCCAAACTGAAGACACTTAGTGGAAACCACTCATGGTGATCACAGTGATCGAACACTCACAGTACCTGTCAAAAGTTTTTTCTTTATTTTTATTATTTTTCTACATTGTAGATTAATACTGGAGACATCAAAAAATGTGAAAACAAGGCAAAATATGTTTTATATTTTAGATTCTTTAAAAGCAAAAACACTCTTGCACAGTCTTCTGCTCTTGCAACCAAAGATTTAATAACACGGTTGTTTAAATCTTTGATTGCAAGTGCAGATGACTGTGTGTCTTTTTGCTCTTTATTGTCGACCTGTGGTCCATTTATGCACCTCTCAACATACAAGTGTGCAAAAGGTTTTCTTAAAAGTAGCCAACTTTTGCTTTGATGGCATCTTTGCATACTGCTTATAATCTGAAAAACATTTTGACTGGTACCGTATATGGATCAAAAAGCTTGGGACATAATCATTCCTGTACCATTTAAATAATTTGCTTATAGCAATCTGGACCTCCATAATTGATTATTAATCAGTTATTAAATTGTTTGATATTTTGATCATTAATTAATCACTTTGAGTCATTTATTAAGAAATAAATTGCAGCTTCTTAAATGTGAATATATTTTTTTCTTTACTTGTTTATGACAGAAGTCTGGATATTTTTAAGGTGTGAGCAAAACAAGACAATTGAGGATGTCTCCTTAGGCTTTGGGAAACACTTACTGACATTTTATAGACCAAACAATGATAAAGTGAGAAAACAATCAACCAACACTGTGAAAATCATTTTTTCAGCCCGATAGTAAACAAATAGTCCAATTACTGTGAAGAATATTAAACTTTGGTCTATTTTTTGACAGGAAAAAGAAAGTCATTTTCTCTAAATGAAAAACGTGGTCTTCTCTTAGCTCTGACAAACCGCAAAAAACAGCAGAAATCTTGTCAAGGCTGCTATTGATGGAGACAGAAAACAAATGGGCACAAGGAAAGCACCTGTAGATGAAGCCTGGTCATGTAATGGACCCTCAGGAAGCTCTTAGTGAGGGGAAAAATAGCAAAGCTGTCCATTTCATTACTTGATATTGATGTAATAAATGTGCAAATGTCAATTAGCTGATAAATTTAATGGTAGTCTGCATGAGGAATCAAGGAAAAAAAAACAGTCAGGAGGTTTCCACTGTACTTTATACTTACAAAAATAGAAAATACTGTGTATAAAAAAAGCTCCAGGCAGGCTGCAACTGTAAAACTACTGCTAAAATCTCATATTAAATGACTAACCACAAACAAAAACTTAATCTGCAGTGATCGAGTTCACAAAGTACGTTTGACAACATCTGTTGAATCGAATATCACCATAAAAAGAACATGTAACAGTATCTACTGTCAACAAATCCTCTTTGATATCCTGTTGCATGGAAAAGCAGCTGGTGTAACTGGGCATCACAGCAGCTTTGGTCCTTCAGAACCTGTACCAGGCTGCGTTTTTTTTAAGCTGACAGTAAGAAACAGGAACAGGATCCAATGCAAACGGTCAACAAATCCAAATGAATGCACCTCGAGGTGCCAACACAACATACAAATGATGGATTTTCAGTTATTTAATTGGACCCAGCAAAAGACTTCCAGTTATTAAGGTCAAACTATAAATAGGTTCCAGTAGTCGCTCAACTAGAATGACTCATGTTGAAAACAACTTCAAATGTGACATAATCTAAAAGGTACAATCCATCACTGTTATGGCCGTGGAGAGGGAATTACAATAATAAATGTCCTGTCAAGCTGTAAAGAGTCTGTGGAAAAGGCTAACCTTGGTAATTAAGTGGTGTGTTGACACCAGCCAGCATGTTAATGGCATCAAATGTTCAGTAGATGGCTCTCTGTCACAGCAAAATCTCTGCTCTGTATTTGACAAACACTGAGCTTACAGAGACACAACATTTGAAGAGTTAAGTTCTGTTTCATGCCCCTTTTCTCGCTGTGATTACAAGATAAATATATGTATGATCTGGTAATTGCAGGGTTTATTTTAAGGTACTTGTTTTCATATATAGAGCCCTGCATGCTCAGGTGCCTGTGTACATGTGATCTGCTCCATCTTTATATCAATAGTAGGTTACTTAGGCCTCCTGATCAGGGTGCACTGCTTGTCCCTCACATTCGACTGAACAAAAGGTCACTGTGCCTCTGAAGTGTCGGCTCAGACACTGTGGATGCTCTAACAATGAACTTCCTTTGGACCAAAAGCAGCTGAAGGTTGAAAACTGGCCTTTGTCTTCCCTTGTGCTGTCTAGTGTTTGTCAGAAGTATTTAAGTATTGATAGTTGTTTGAAATCAATATAATATTAACATTTCATAGTACTGAAAAATACCAAAGCTATGAAAACATGATTAAAGTGCTCATTCAAGACCTTAGTCAGTTAAGTGCTTATTGTCCTGACCATAATTTGGCTTGCAGCAAGACATGACAGTGTTCAGTTTTTGTACCAGCATTGTTTGCGGGTTGATCTATTTTGTTTGCAGAGAACTTGTTATTTTTTTGTTTGTTTTTTCCCCGTGGTATCAAAAGCAGTATTGAATGCCCTATTTTTATACTTGTACTGTGCTGAAGTTTAAAATCCGATATTGTGACAGCTTTAGTTTGTAATTACTTGATGTGTGCTGTTTATTTTTATTTCATTTATTTAATTTTTACTCAGTTTGTCAAAATAATACCAAACAAAAAGTAAAATATATTAGGAATAATAAAAAAAAAAGATCATCAGCAACACGTAAGTAACAACTGTGCAACTCAAATACCGTTCATGTTCAAAAGGGACCTCTGTAAAAGGAGCTGTACAGAACAAACTTCAGTGACTTACTAACTTACTGTTATGCATCATTATCACTGTCAATTAAAGTTCACACTTCATGATTGCAGCCCTGATATTCAACTCGCCAACAGTCTTTGCAGATCACAGAAAAAATCCTCCAGATCACTCACTCCCATGAGCGACGGTCATTATATGTAAACTGTGAGCTTGCAGACACATGAAAGATATCAAGCAGGGTGTGTCTGCATCAGTGACGGGCCGGGGAGTCATGCAACAAGCTACAGCCAATGACGGCACATCAAGTTTATTCTAGTTAGCTAAAAACTAAAGGCAGATGTGACAAAACATTTAAGTTAACTGGAATAAAAATGAACACGGTAACAATGTTGTGTTCTTACAAAACTAAAAAATAAAAACATACAGGAAATATCTTTAGTTTTAGTCAAACACACTCTTGAACTAATTGAAAATGAAAAAAAACTATTGAAAAATACAGAACTATAATAACTCTGGAGCAGACAGGCTGAGGGAGGAGAGGAGTCATGTAGGAGACAAGAAAAGGGCACCGGAAAAACAACCAGAAAAACCCAAACATAGAGATAAATGAGCAAAAGTAGTTATAAAGTAGTAGAGGTAGTTATGAAGTTATAAATTAGTTCAAATTAGCATCAGCTCCAGCAGCACTGACACAACGCTGTAGAGATGCAGAGATGTAATGCCACTTCTCACATATGTATTTTTGTGATAAAACTAGTTAGAGTAGACAGACTAGCCTGAGTTTCCTCAAATAAAAAAATCAGCCGTGTAGCGTGCAAACCATGACAACTTCAAGATTAAGGACCACAAGACAGGGAAAAGTGCAAAGTAGCCTAAAAAGGAAAATATTGCACAAGCCTTGAGAAATAAAATATAAACGTGGAGACCTTTAAAATAAGGAACGTGGTCATAAAACCATACAATCATGGTTTATACTGCAGAGAACACTACTTAAAGAACAAGCAGGTTGTTTGTGGAGTAAAATGATGGATGTTGGCAGGAAAAGAAACTTAAAGCAGGTGCTCTTACATTTTCTGGCTCTGAATCTTCTGCCTGAGAGTATTAGTTTTTATTCTGCATATAGAATAGTGTAGTGCAGCGTGAACAGCAGAGTGAACTGATGACTTACTAAGTCATGTACTGTGACCAAGGCTTTATGACATGTCACCAACTTCAGCTTAGTCCCTACTGCGCTCCTGCGTCTGTCATATTAATATTTTATCCCCGTCTAACACACGAGAATCACGCACATGAGTGACAGCAGTCAGAGATTACAGCTGTAATCCAATCAAATCAAAGGAAGTAAATATATTTAACAAAATGTGGGAAAACTAATGTCTTACTTGATCGTCACATTTCTAGATGACAAATTAGTCCAAAAGAGCTTTTTACATAAATCACAGTTCTGATGAATTTGAAGCAGTTACATCAACTTTGTCATATCCAAACACCATTACTATGGTTACCAAGGTCCCTGGAGGCTCCAGCGCTCTAAATATAAACCAGTGCGCTTGGTGATCTCACAGCAGCCTGTTAGTAATGGCTCACCTCTATTACAGTAGCTGCCCCCCTCTGGTGAGGTGCCAGCGAGAGCAGCAAGGTGTCATGGGTAAATCTTTCTGCTGCACCATCAAACTAAACCAAAATCAATGTCCGAGAAGTCCATTATGCCTTCATCTGGCTTCAAAGCGGTTATCTATCAATGGCCGAGCGTCACCTTTAATAACTGGTGGAACAGATGTATGATCAACCTAAAGTTTAATTCACTGAACACATCCTCGCTTTATAATGACATGACAGACCACTAAAAGAAAAGTAGTGATTAACGTATTTCACCATGAGAAGTAAGATTTAACTTTGCAAACTGATGGCAGAATAAAAGCATATTCATCCACTTATTATCCTGAGTGGATGAACGCGACTCAAAGCAAATCTTGAGCAAATCATTTTTGTCAAGCAGTATTTGAAAAATGGAAATTATTCTGTGCTCCAACAATGAACCATTGTATGAACAACCACCTTAAGAGGAGTTTTCTCAGAAACTCAAAGTTAAAAATGCAAATCCGTGGACAGAGTTTCATTCATGTCATCAGCAAGCAGACTTTTTTTTTTTTTTTTTTTTTCAGATCCCTCACGCTGTATCCAAACCGAACCCAAGAGAAACCAGCGAGAAATATCCTGCTCAAGTCCTTTCTGAGATACATTTTGGAGAGGAATGGTTGAAAGCTCCCCAGGGACCCACTGTTTGCCATTTTTTGGGGTATTTCCAGAGAAAATAATAAACAGATATGACAGAACCAGCTCGAGACAGAAGCACCAAGCCATGACAGGTGGTAATCAGTAATTAAAAGAAAAAGCAACTTTCATGATGAGATCACAGCATGAACAATTCACAGAGAAGAAGTTTTCTCTGCACACTTGTGAGTGGCAAGGTTGTTTATCTGTTGTTTATCTGACTGTTCCCATTTAATTCTTTATTTATGTTATTTGTTATTATGATATTTATGTTGCCACAAGGCACCTTACACTGTATTTACTGCTGACTGATACTTGCTTATTTTTGTACTTTCTGCAACTTTTCTCACTAAGTTCTTTATATTCCTGTCCATTTATTCTTTGTAAATATGTGTTATTATTAAATATGTAAATGTGTGTGAATACAAGGACCATTTGAGGATGATGCACAATGACAATAAACTTCTCAAATCCTTACTATGTTTTTGATTATTATTCATCTCCAGGAGAAAAAAGGAACATTATATCAATATTGAAACTGAAACTTTAGACAGAATATGGATCCTAACTCAAACTAAATTGGATTTTGCTCATAGGGACACTAATATATATCAATTTACAGCTTGTTTGTTGACACTGACTGAACACAGAGTTCACTGATTGATGACCGAGCGACTGCAGAATATGTGAAATTGTAAGAACAACAAGAACCTTTCCAGGTCACAGACGTGCCTTACAACTTATGTGACTATTAAAGGGATGATAGCTGATTTATTCACATAGAAATCATAATGATTATCAGTTTGATTATTTATGTGATTTGAAAAATATTAATATCATGATATAGGTTGTTTTGTGGTGTGTTTTTTTTTCTTTCTTTCTTTTTTTTACATGGGTGTACACACACTGTACAGATTGTTAAGCCCCCCGGGGTAAACTGTGATTTGTAATATTGGTCTATATAAATCAAATTCGACTTGATACTGATTTCCAGCTCTATCATGCAGTCCTGCTATGATGTGCTGCAATTAATGTTTATTCACATGATTATCAGTGTGCAGCTGAAATAGACAAAAAGTTAACTTTTGTACAAACATTATTTTAGCTTTTAAAACATGTTTGTGTAGGAGTGATTCCTGGACTCAGATTGAGTTTGCTTGAGGTGATCTTTGGTTAAGGATATATGTAAACAAAAACTCCAAGGCACTCCTTTTTAAAAAACATTTAAAATGCCTTTATCGTTGTGGTATTAGACCTTAGCTATGACAGCCTCTGCTATGACAATAAATGCTTTTCAAACTGTTTTAAAAGACAGTACCTTGTGATGCTTATGTATTATTTTAGCTTATTTGAGTATCTGTACTATCAATGTATGAAGTATGACAGCCGGAGGTTAAGGTTTATTATTTGGTATTCCTGTTAACACAACTTATTCACAACAGATGTCTACAGTATGTGTAACAAATGTCTGGGTACTTACAAACTGCCTCTTCTAGGAAGACTCAGCTCTTTCTGTAAATAAAAAGAGAAGAAGTATTAGTATAAAATAATGAAAACTTGAAATAATACATCAATTGTCTGGCATCTTGTGAACTATGCCTCCTCGTGTGCATCCCAGGAACACCGACAAGAGAGAGTCACTTCACACATGATAGGCTCTAACATTGAAATTCACCTGGCACATCCAATGCTGGTTAATTTCAGTCTTTATTATACCCAGATATTTGTGTTTTGATTTCTAAATAACAAGTAGAAAGCCTGTTCTTTGGATGCTATAAAACTGTAGTATTGTACCAGTATAATTGTGGTGTAGCCTCAGAAACACCACAGTCAATAAGGAACATTAAAACAACATTGGCAGCCCGCTATTCTGCTGCAGCAGCAGCAGCTTTACAGCCTCACAAACAGCCACCATATGGAAAGAGATCACAGAACAGGTGTGAAACTGTTAATATCCCATCCAAGAGAACTGGCAAGAAATTTAAAGAAAACATCTGGATTTAAAGCTCGTCACTTAAATCACATAAAACAGCTGAACTGAAAATGAAGGCCATGGATGACGGCACTTCCTGCCATCTATATACTGATGAGTCTGGTAAAAAGGAGTCTAGTTAAAAGGCATAAAATTCCCAGAAAGACTTAAAATAAACACGAGCAAATTTCACAAACTGTTCTGCTCATGTTTGCTTTTTTTCTTAGTTAAATAAATGCAATACTGTCTATATGTTGCTGAAGTAAACTGTAGAAGGCAGAGTTACATGAGGTCAGGGTTTAATTGCACAGAGAAAGCACCAACAATGCCTTCATTGATTTCTTGGGGATTATGCGCTCTCACAGGCTGGTTACTTAAAGGATAAAACTGCTGGCAAACATTTGCAATATTGCAAAGTCCTTGCAGTCATTAACCGATTTTGACCAAATGTGCGAAAACAACGCATAAGATTTTCCTGTATGGATATGGTGAATATCTGTTAAACCCAGTCGTCAAAATTTAAGCGTGACTAGGTTGTAAATGTGGGTCCTCGTGTTAGTTTTCGTTCTCTACCTGAGATGTAGGAATGTAATCAGCAGTTAAGGTGAGGTGTGACTATGCTGAATGAATGTAGAAGAGGTTAGAGATCACAGCATTTTATTAGCAGTTATTTTAGGATCAAAACCAAACCACAACCTCTTCAAGTTCTGGTAAGATTTTCAAATAATTTTACTTGCTTTTAGAGAATCATGTTCCAGCCTATTCATTAGATGTGCTCGAAAGTTTGAAGGCCCCTCAGGTCCCTCATGTCTCTCATGTCCAAGTCTTTTAGTTGTTTGAAGATGCCGGATGAGGCAGCTTTTAGTTTTTACGCTCCTAGTGTTAATACCTATAATGTAAACCTAAAACCAAGCGTCTTTAGCCTGGCTTTGGATAAGATTATTTATTGTTTATATGAATTCGGTTATATTTTTTGTATTTCTCATGTGCATTTGTTTTAAATTGTTTTACTGTTTGACATTTGTAGCGTCATGAATGTTGCTAGACAGAAAATTTCTTTTGACTGATCAACAATTCACTGAGATCAAAAACTGAGATCACGGCTGCACGTAAAAAGTTATACTACGATAATTTCAACTGAAAGTGCGATTATGATATGTGATATGATTAGTGGGAATGATCATTTTTGATTTACAATTACACTGCATTAAATTGCGATTGTGTGATATTTGCTGGGTTCTGTATAAATACAAATAAAAATTTTCTTTCATCCGGAGAACAAGATTTTTGGGCCATGGAATCTATGCAGCACTATGGTACTTCATTATAATGCTGTTTTTTCATACACTTTTCCTTTTTCAAAAAATTGGGCGATTTGGTTCTTGTTTTGTGATTTGGATATTGCACATAAACAAACTAATGAGCACAGCACAGCATACATTACAACATGCCGACAGTTATTCTGTGTAATGCTTCCTCTAATTAAACCTGGTATTCTTTTGAGTTTGGCTGACTGGATATAATTTTGGAAAACCGTGCCATTAAACTTGTGTTCTCACCATTTAGTAAATCTTTTTTAAGACCATTATAAATACAATTTAAAATTTATTTCATGTCAATTCTGACCAAAAAACAAGCTAGCATGACGGCAATGTAGCAACGTCAGAATTCAGGAAAGATGGTTTGAAACGGCTCACTTGCAGGAGTTAATGTTATTAGTTGAGAGTGGGTCAATGTTGGTGTTATTTGTAGATTTTTTTTTTTTTTTACAGTGTGATCAATAGAAATGTTTTCCAAAAACACAGATAAAAGTGAGACTAAAGTTAATAGGACTTTATAGACATAATGTCAACTTCATGATCCAATCAATTTTAAGACATGCCAAAATTGTATTTAAGGCATTTTAAGGCCCAGAATTTAGACTATTGGATTTTAGACTATTTAAGGACCTGCAGAAACCCTGAGACTGCATACACATGAACAGAGAACTTAGCAAGTGTTTTTGAGAGGCCGTAGTCAACAGATCTGAAATATGTTCAGCTCCTTAATGGAAATCAAATCACAAATTTCATTAAAAGACTCCAAAGCACATATTTCTCTGACAGCTGCCAGGAACGAATACTTAAAATGCACCAGAGCACACATGATTCTGCTGCATCTGCTGACGAGTCTGTGCCACGTGGAAAGCCAAGCTCACCGTATAGATCGCTGTATCCCCCACAGACCTCACACAACTGTTTCTTTAATTACAGCAGTTTCTTGAGAAGAAGCAGCTTGTTTTATCGCCCCTCTCAACATTTCCCCGTGCTCTTTTAGATCAGCAGCGTGAAACAAATACAAAGTTCCGCGGCTCGGATTGTTTCAAATCTCTCCCAGCTGGATCTGTCCTCCTCTTGCTGTAAAAGAGCACTGATAAATAACCGGGCTTTGGGTCTCTGTTTTGTTTTGGGACTACAAATCCCACTGATCTGATCATTAGACATTTCATTGTCTTATAACAACCTGATAAGGGTGAAGTCCTTTGTCTCAAACGGTGTAGGACATAGAGTTGATGTGTATTGGCTGCTGCTGTCAGCAGAAAAAGTGCTAAGCCCCACTCTCCCTTTGCTATCAATTAGGGCTTAATGTCTGCTTCCCCCGCTGCCTACTGAAGACCAAGGGCAGAGAGTTTCCTTGAGAGACATGACCGCAGCTCACACAACACTAATTACCAGCAGGGAATGACTTACACTGATGGGATATCCACCAATCACAGCCCTCCAAATAACAGTGTGACGTCTATTATAATGCAAGGACTATTTGAGAGCAGAAACACGATGATAACACACCGATTTATCGAGAAACACATGTATTCATGCGAAATCAATTCATGGCTCAGTCAAATATTAACATAAAGTGAAATAAATGTCTTGTAATGAGTTGCTTATTTATGCTTTTGATGCTTGACACTTTTGACAGCTTTGTGAAAAGGAAAAGCTTGTGTGGAGAAAATGGTCTATTACTGTATTCAAACTGCACTGTGTGACGCAGTTTTAATGAAACGGAGTGGTGAGACACATCAAAAACACACACAAAAACTCTAAATCTCTCTCTAACTAAAGTTTAGTTTTGTCCTTCTAGTACGAATAAAGGAGCCCTGATTGAACAGACACTGGGAAACCACATGAATGCACTTATTTCAGCAAAACTACACCACAAACAACGGTCTATTTCACTAGGGGTCGCCAAAGCTTCACGGGGGGTCGTGAGGCTTTCTTGATAACACCAAGTGTAACAAAACTTTAAAAAAATATATACATTAAGCTTATATTGCAGCATTTACTTCATTTCTGTGGGGGAAACTGAATTAAATGTTATTTTTTAGTTAAATTAAAATTTAACATGGAAAAATAAGTGAACACAAGCTATTTTCACAGAGATGTCACTCTCTGCTACATTCATCCAGCATTAGAAAAGAACAAAAAAATAAAACAACCAAAGAGCTAACAGAGCAATTGCCAAGCGTCAAGGTGAAGACGACGCTGAAAGAAGCCTATTACGTATGTATGTTGTTCTCAAAAGACAGAAAGAATGATCAAATCCTCAAACTCAAAGGTTGTAATTTGGTTTTTGATAATATTTATGATTGTCGTTCGCAATAGTCCTTCAATGTATTTTCTTTTAGCAATTACCTTTGCACATAGTAGTATTTTACCGGCAGCGTCAACCATTCCCAAGTTGGATTCCAAGCGCCTTCATGCACAAGGCATTCACAAAACACAATGCATGCATTTAATACAGAATTACTGTGTAATTTTATTTCACTGAGCCTCTTTGCTTACTGCTCACTCTCTTAATGCCTTTCCAGAGCTTGTTCACGTCATAAAAATGTTCAACTGCAGAAACACAACGTGAAGAGGACACAGAATGCACAATGTTTTTGCCACCGAGGATGGCTCCGACAGCCACCATTCATAAAAAATGCATCCACAAAACAAAACATGGACATTTTCTGCAGGTGACAGGCTGCGCACCTCCAACTCCTCAGCAAAGTAACCAACTTTGTGTCCCAGAAAACTATTAGTGCATGAAATCAGCTTGTGGTTGCTCATGCTGATGTAAATGTATGGCCAATTTACTGACTTCCTTATTAAAATAACTTAAGTTTGTTTGGTTGCACTATACAAATGCACCAATTGCTGAATTTGTTGAACGTAAACAGCAGCAACAAAATGGTGACGATAATAAGGTCGACATCTTCACATTAAAAGTTCAATATCTGGGAATTGCTGTCCATCAGCACCAAACTGTTCCCTTTGCACTTGGGGTGCAAGCCAAGATGCAGTGGGACAGGTCTCTCCGTGTGGGGACAAAATCTCAGGTTTCTCATGATTTGGCCGGCTTGAGTCCAATTTCATCCGATGCATTTTCATGACCGGACATTATCCAAGACCAGCCTTAAATACCTGCTGGCTCGTATCCGCTCACCTCCTCTCCTTCGGTGGTCACCTGCTGCGGTGCATCCAGCTGATCTGACTGCAGGTTTAAAAGATGCCAGCTGCATTTGTTGATCATCTCAGGGTCCGCTGAGCTTGAATCCAAACCCCGCATTTCATTTTCCACTGCCTGTGAGCATATTTCTGTGGTAGGTGATGTGCGTTTCGGCAGTAAACCCGAAAAATAAGAGATTAAGTGGTTTAGTTTGAAGGAGCTGCTGCTGCAGCATCTTACACACGCAGCCGTTGCCAAACCATTAAACAACAATTGCTGTTACCACCAGGTGTCACCAAATAAACCAGTTCTGAAATCTTATACCCGAAGGAAGGAGGATTTAAAGGATTTAAAATATTTGGCCCTGGTTAACCTTGGCAGCCACCATTTTTCGTTTCTACCTTTATCCGTCAGTGTTCTTCACCTCTTGCTTCATTATCCCTTACAGACATTTCTCTTGATGTCCTCAGAGTCAGAGTGGAGCCTGAGCTGTGTGCCAATGTCATGGTCAAACAGCGTTTCTGACTCACACTGCTGCAATATAAACAGCACCAAGACCAGACAGGAGATATTAATTCAACAACAGACTCTCATGGGACCGATATCTGCAGTGCTTTACATACTTTGACTTCAGATTTTAGAAAGGTGAATTTTCCATCTGACTGTCATTTGAATCTGTTTGGATAGTAATAAATACTGTTCACAGCAGGGCTCCATCTAACCATTAACGATTAATTAACAATTATTTTTTCGATTAGTTGATTCATCTAAGGACTAATTCATCGATTATTCTAAAGATTATTTTTTAAATACTTAATTAATATAATAATTTCCCCCAAATAAATAGCAAAAACTTGTCTCATTAATATTTCAGTATTTATTCAATCATAACATAAAGCACAGCATAATGAAAATAGTGGCATATCTTGAAATTAGTTTCACTTCCACACTATTTAATAGACACTATTAGTCAAAATGCCTGCTAAGAAAATACTAGGCCTCAAATTCAAAAGGATTACTGTGAGACACATTAATTTAATCACTGCATCAACCCTTTCCTGAACCAGACTGTCAGTATTTTTACTAAAGTACTTGAATTAAAACTGGTTTTCATTAATCACTGTAGTAATATGCAGATAAGATAATGACTTGCAGTGTATTTCTGCATCAGTGTGGGATGAGGAAACTAAGGATTTACAGACTGTAACAACAGTCTGTAATATTAGTTTAAGACATTTTCTCTTTCATACATGGCCGTTAAAGTAAACTTTGAAACAGCCAAAGATGATGCTGATGATGTTAACGAATCGCCCTAGCGTACATACATCAAATTAAATATTAACTTGATGACTTTTGATAACAAATTTATGAGAAAAACTTCTTACTACAGGTGATGCAATTTTCTTTTCAACGAAATTACTTAATTGCATCATTGTTGGTACAGCACATTCAAAAAGAATTATACCTCTAATACACAGTAACAATTTAAAACAAAATAAAAACCTTGCATTGATCTTTTTTAAATTCAATCCTCGTTCAGGTGTTACAGATGATATCTAGCAAACTTCCAGGCATAACTTTTGTGCACAAATGACAGATAAAACTTAACTGAAAAGCTTTAAATTTGAGACTTTTTGTGACTTTCGAGATCTAAATTAGTGTATCATTGGCTCTGATGTGTGCTTTTTCAAAGTCAGCATAATGATTAACATTATTACATTTTATGATCCTTACAAGGTTGGGCACTGTCAAAGTGTCAAACAGAGTAATTGCATGAAAACCTTTCATCTTTGAAAGTTGTCCATCAGTAAAACAAACCGGTGATGAAAGTAAATGACTTAAATTTAATCATTTGTTTATCCAGTCATCTTCTCAGTGCGTGAGAGATTCTGACGCGATGAACCTGAGATAAGTTTATTGTTCCGCAGGGTAAATGTCAATTAATGACTTCTAGCAACAACATTTCATCTCCAAGACACGACATCAAAGCTGTGGAATTGCTCTTGTAAAAAGGCCTATGTGTAATGGTTCATTAATAATTCCCCTTGATTTACTTTGGATTTTCCTACATCTCAAGATCAAAAGTGTACTTGGTTTAACTGCGGTTTGCTGCTGACTGGCAGGAAAATCCCTTCTTTCATATGAAGTCATAATGTCATCAGACCAACACCTTAAATGACACTAGAGTAAAAGAAATTACCCCCCCAATATTATTATTATCAAGTGTGCCGGAGTGATCAAGTGATCACTTAGGATCCCTCACCAGATCTTTTTGACAACTTGGAACCCCCGAACAAAAACCACCTCGATGCTCAGGCCTGGCAGCGGGGTCAGCTGAGGCCCCGGAGGGCCACTGGGCTTGCAATACACTGTCTAGCTTAGATGGTCTGGGTTTTCTAGCATGCCCCCTAGTGGAACCCTCTGGTAACACATGTAGTTCATGGGCAAGTTTGGGAACAATTATGCTCATGATGCAGCTGGCTGTCAACGCTAGCATAGTTAAAAAGCTGACATATCTTCAGCCTAACTGTTGCTGAGACATTTGATTTATGTGTTATTTGCCACATGCTGAGATCTAATACAGAAATGATGACAGGATGACAACCACAATAGATGACATGCATATTCATGAAACCTATAGGAACAACCCCTGCTTCCTTTTAGGTTTAATATAACTTACAATAAAGATTTTGAACATTTATTAAATGTTCATTCTTTAGATGAATAGAGAAGTCTGTTGGTCTTGAGAATGACCATCATGGGAATAACAAAAGGGCTTTAATTAAAATCTTCACTCTGGATAAAATCTTAGCCTTCATCTAACCTAAATGCTGCTTCAAAGTCAGAGACCTCAAGTGTACCCGGAGATTAGGAAAGGTCAAATAGATCAATACAGCTGGTTATCTGCTCCCAACACATGTGTAGCACAGGAAGTAGACAGACTATACATACAAAACTGACTGAAGATCCCCCCAAAGTGCAAACATTGGCTTCAAGTAGAAAACAAACAGTCTGGAAGTTTATCAGTCAATGACCTGAATTCTAATCATATAGAAAGTAGGTGTAAGCAGCTGACTTTTATTAACCGTGACAACTACATCAGTAAACTCAAACCTACTGTCTGAAGTAATATCTTCCACCATTATGCCCAGCTTGATGTGAAAGATATTGATTTGTGCACCAGCAGGGGGAGATTCAAGACTAAAGCGCATACACACTGTTAGAAAGCGCCGCTGATTAAATCTGTTGGCATCCTCACATTTCTCCTTGTAGCAGGATGTTAGGTGTCATAAATGCTTAATCCAGCGCCTCGTCTAGTGTTGTAAGAGGGGAAACAATTCATTTAAAGATTGGCACTGAGCATAATGGTCCTCTAATTTGATGATCTCTCTTTTTTAATGAGGAGCTCCTTCTAATGTCATTATAATGGAAACCTACAGCCAAAATAAATTCATTAAGACGTTCACAACTGCAGCCAGAAAAACTGTTTCCAGTACTGACAGGGTTAGAAGTTTTGTCCAAAAATATTTCTATTTTTATTCACGTCACAAATGTCATTTGGCAGCTGGTCTGGTTCATCATCTATATGCACTGGGGAAAAACTACAACACTTCAAAGTACTTCACAGGCTCCATCTAACCTGCAGCGTGTTGGCAAAACTAGATAAGAACTGCAAAACATGCAGGTGTGATCTGGGCACCATGAGCCATTTGTTTTGGTTCTGTCCACAGATGGAAGGTTATTAGAAAGTTTTTTTTGGCCATATGAAATGCATGCACAGGGATCAACATTAATGTTTTTTTTAACTTGCCAAATCAATTTTTACTTGCCCTATACAAATTGTTTCATTTATCAGTGGTTATCAAATACCAACAAGGACAAAATTTAATTGTCATGTTTAATCTATGGCTGCAACTAAAAAAATATCCATCCTAGTTTCTTAAAATCCACGAGAGGTCTTTAAAGGAGCAATATGTAGCCACTGCGCGTGCAAAAATGAGGACCGCAGTCCAAATAGTACGTTGGAGCCATAGACTGTATACAAATTAGGCTGTAATCCTGTTTACTATACAATCTATAGTGAAGCGAGTTATTTCCTCCCGCCCTCTACTCTCAGGATACAGCAGAGACAGGCGGTCTGTCAATGTAAAGTTAAGCCCGTTATCCTGAAAACAAAAGCCCACTGCTCTCATATAACACATGATGAGTTCAGTGGTTTCCTGTCTCACTGCCTGCTAAACTCAATTTATAAAAGTTTATAAGGGGGACACCTCAGCTGTAGCCAAAGCAAGTATTTCAACTTAACATGTTTCCTCGACCTCTGATGACGCATCATTTTCAATTTATGATTTATTACTGTAAATATATTATAGACTAAGTCTAATCCAAAGCTATTCGGTTTAATATGATAATAAACTGAAAAAAGCAAATCTCCATATTTGGGAGGCTAAAAAGAGCATTTTCTGCCATTTTTGCATGAAATATTACTTAAACTATTAATCAATTGTGAAAAATAATTTATTATTTTTCAATTGCATTTCTTGTTAAACGAATTAGAACAAGGACACAGTGCAACATAGATGCAAAGTGAAAAACATTCTTGCATTCTTGACAGTGTGCGTGTTTGTGTGAGTAGGTTTGCACAGGTGAGCTCCTGATGAGCAGGCTGGCACCATGCCATTAGTGCATGAATTGCATGTGACCGGGCGAACGCTGAAACGTAACTGTAATGTCAAATGTAAGCGGCTGAGAGTATCAGATGTAGATAACAAACAGTAAGCCCATAATGGCTCGAATGAAACTTTTGTCTGGTTAATGTGCTCTCTGCAAGCTGGTATCTGTACTCAGGCAAAGATCATCTGTGAGTGAAAAGACACACGACTCTGTAACACCACTGCAGAACCACGAGTGTTTTTGTAGTTCAATGAGACCAACAGCGTGGAGACTGTTAATGATGTAGCTGGCTGTGTCACATCAGTTTCAGAAGAGTCTTCCATTTATACTTTCCACTTTATGTTGTCGCTTACAGGTTGTGAATCTTAATTAGGGCGCCACTAAAGACTCCAGTGTTTTAGTGTAGGTGTTTACGGATGTTAATTAAATCTTGTGAGTTTTAGTTTATAATATAGTTGTAAGTTCTTACATTTATAAGTATTTACATTCATTTGCAAGCACAAAAAGACCAGTTGGTGCTCAATTTAAAAAGAGACTGAAAGATATCAACGCTATGCCCATTAAAAGTTGACAATGACGTACATAATGTCTAATTCATGAGGTTCTGTTTTTGTCTAAATGTGTTGGATAAGATAACATATATTACTGTTTGGTGATATATCACATTTCACTGCTGTTGTACGCACACTTGTTTGATAATTACCACCTGTTGTTGTTGATGAGGCTCTGTTATACAATATTAATGCATATTATACAGATATTTGCATATAGATGTCTTCACTCACGGTTTAATGTGCACTGGTTGTCTGTTCATGTTTGACAGGAGCAAATGCAAATGACAGAAGTGATGTACAAACTGAGATGACAGAAGGGATGAACATCTGGAGATGACAGAGTGGAGTAGAAACTACTGAAGACGCCCCTCCAACAGAAGGTACTGTAACAACATCAGAGAGATACAAACTCCACTGAAAGGTAAAACTGTGTGGTCACTAAAAACTGGTGCCACGAGTTGTACTATAGTGAGGAATGTGTAAATTTATCAGATTGGGATTTATTCATGATTAGAAAGACAATAAAACTGTAAGAATGTCCTCCTTGGTGAATATGGCACTTACAGTTTAAAGGGATAGATGGATTTTTTTGAAGCGGGGTTGTAAGAGGTACTTATTCAAAGCCAGTGCAGTCAGCATGCGCCCAGCTTGGAGAAGCAGCAGGATGGATGGAGAGGTGAGGACTCTATCAAGAGTCAAAGAAGGTGACTCTAAGTGAGGTGACAAAGGAAGCAGAGCAAAACTGAAAGCTGGCATCAAAGAGGCAAAGCGGAGGTTTCAGCAGGGGCTGGAGAGAGTCCTCAACACCAACAGCACCAAAGATTTGCCAGAGGCAGTTAAAAATATAATTTACTTTAGTTTGCTGTCAGACAGCTTTTTCTGTGGTGATAAAGATGTTATCTAATCCAAATATCACTCTATCCTCAGCCAACAGACTCCTTTGGCAAAAATCAGTAATTTTATCCCGCAGAACACAGGAGTTCTTTGGTGAACCCTTTAAAAACCCAGAATTCACACAATAACACAAACAAACAGATCGAGGCAGCGGCAGACCAGAAACTGTGGTCTGTGAGGTAAAGTGACTGTTTTTACCAAAGGAGTCTGGTTGAGCGAGAGATAGCAATATCTGACATATATAACAGCAGTTTCCTGTCAGAACAAGCTGTCTGATACAGATCTTCCTGCTTCCTGCTGAAATGTGCTACACTTTGCACTGTGCAATATGAACACTGCACATTTACCTATAAAACATGAGAACAACTCACTAAACGCTTCACCTTTTCAGACTGAAAAGGATCACAGTGTCTGGGGATACATGACATCGTTTACCCTGAGCTGATGTTAGCTGCCAGCCAGCCAGCTACACAGTGTGGCTTAACCATAACCAAGCTAGCAGCAGCAGCCTGCTCTGCTTACAGGTTAACTGGGGTCGTGTCGACCGCCATCTACTGCAGATAATGCACTGACTATGGATGAGAACCTCATACAACCCCACCTCTGTGGTCAAGTTAATAATAAACTGAGAAGGTCGTTAGATTGAGAAGCACGTCCGCACAGATGCTGATAATCTGCTTATCTCCTCCTGCATTCCAGATCAAATATAGATGAATTAATATACTTAATGACTTTAATCTGTTAGAGGAACAAACACGAGGTAGCTCCTGGGTTCTACACCAGAGGCTGCTATTGTGCACAATTTTACACACTGTTACCAACAGTTTTGTGCACAACATTTTATTTTCTGTGTAAGACTTCAATCATATTTGCATCTCTTCTGTAGCAGTAAGAAGAAGTCATCCAATCATCTAAATTACATACCTCTCAACAGCAAAATATGATTTTTTCTTTTCCATACAGAATGTTCTATTGCAAAAGTGGTTCAAAACACACCCAAATGAAATATATTTTTGTCATTCAAGTGTGTTTGGCGACTGTAAGCATCTGAAATGTTACTGTGTCCAATTTGATTTGCCTGCGATGACGGATGTTTTCTTTTGTGATTATTCTTCTTCAAGGTTAAGTTCATCTTTGAATCTGACCTCTTTCACAGCATCACTGAAATGCTGCTGCTGGAGCTGATAGAAACTAACCATTTTGCACAAGGACACTTCAGCAGAGAGGCTGCTTATGTCTTCTGACAAAAGAAAGGCTCCTCTATTCACTTATCCTTCCAAGATGAACAGCTTTTCTTTGGCTCCTCAGTAGAGTAGTAGCGCCTGTTGTTAAATTAGCACAAAAAACAATATTTGAATGATTGCCTCTCGCATGGGAATATTATTTTCTACCTATTATGTTAATATGTACAGGATTTATTGGTCAGCCTTAAAAAAGTGGTCAAAAACGTGCAAGTAGCCAGCCTTTCTGGTGCTGTGCCGTCATGTTTTGCCTGCCAGACTGCACCTCACTAGCCGGCTCACAACACTTCACACAAACGGCTCTTTAGAGGCACACAAAGTCACTGCACTCGTCTGGATAGCTACCTTTTATTACGAGGCAGCGTTGGATGTCACAGGTACAGTAAAGCCCACAATGCAGTGCAGCAGCTTCTGACAGGCTGCTCCTAATTAAGACGAAGGGCATGCGTGGCTGCTATAGGCATCATTAAAATCTATATAAATCCTACAAATTTTATATAATGAGGGAACATGGCGGCCGTACGCTCCTCAAATCCAGACTACAAACCCAGTGAGAATGGAGACACAAAAAGTAAACTAAAGGAAATCTTACGTGAAACATGGAAGAGGAGAGCAGAGGTACTTGTTAAACTTGAAAGTCAAATGCCTTCATACAAGGCTGTTGATACAAATACAGATAGATATGCTGACATACACTCACTGGCCACACCATTAGAAAGACCTGCACAACAGCTCTGCCATAAATTCTGCCTTTAAGAAGATGATAATGTTCACGTTGGACTGGCACTGCCAAATAGGTTGTAATTACTTAATAATAACATAAAACTTTCTTATTTTCATTTTTTAATTTCAAGTTTATTTCTCAGTTTTCTTATCCAATAAATGGCTCCACCAGGCAAAACAATGTCAAATGACAACCTATCAGTTAATTATTGATGAATACATTTTTCATCTGTTAAATTTTTAATGTGGATTAATCATTAATCATTAACACACCTAGTATTAATGTAACTACATGTTTATTATTGAGGTTGTATTTTGCACTGGACTGCAGACTTTTTTGCAGACTTTACAGTATCTTACACTTTCTTACATTTGTGTGTTTAAAATTTAACTGATGAACAGTCCTACCAAGGAAAGAGTGCACGTCTATAAATATATTTTTCACACCTCTCACTGGGCAGTGGGCGCTTGGGGTGACCAATCAGATTTCAGGTTTGGCCAGTGTCACTGAGGTCTGCGCTCTAGACAAGCTCCTGAGGTGAATACTCTTTATAGACAAAGCAATCACATCAACCTGCCAACTTTCTACTTATTTTTATTTAACACAACTACAAAATAAAGAAAAACAAATTAAATACACACAAACATCATATACATACATATACCTTCACCTTATTCTACTCGGTCTCAAATCATTATGCGTCTTTGTCTCCAGACGAGCAAACAGAAGCTCCTCACAAAGCTGACAGCCACTCATACTGAGCTGAACAACACACTTTAGCTGAGCAATTTATTTAGAGAACTCATTAATGGTTCTGATACTGGGAAACAGTAATTCTCCTGCGTATTGTTGGTTAGTCGGCGGTTGTTATCAACAAGTCTAAAAATAAATTCTGCACGCTGTCACAGTCATTAAGCATCAACATGAACACTAAAGCTTTCTCTTCTTGTTCTTCATGATCGAAGATCAAGTCAAAGTTTTGACGTTTTCTTGATTGAGCTTCACAAAATCCTTTCTCACATGCAGCATTTTTCAGGTAACACAAAATATGTAAGTAACTGCACAAATTTAATTATCATGTATATCTTTTCTACCTATTGGATAATCTCGTAAGTGTTGCTTTTTAGATCTTATAATGTCTTATAAAATGTAACTTAAATAGAAATGCATAAAATATCTGGTGATAAATATTTGAGTTGCAGATAGTTGCTCATGTCTTTTTGTTTAATTACATTAAATTAATTATTCTAACAGCCAGCAGTCAATTAGCTTTGCATGAAGGCTGTAAGCACCATTACTGGTAAAGATATAGTATAGCATATATAGGGTTGGGGGATATATTAAACTTTTCCAACCATTCACAATCAGTCCAGCAACAGGCAATTGCAAACATACTGGTCCAGGTAGGTGTGTGCGTTCTGGCTTTCCTCAGACTCGTTCTCCAGCTCAGTGGGCATGTGTCAGTCCCCTGAGCAGCTGCTCTTTCTCATTCTTTGAATGCAGACCATTAAATTAGCAAAATAAAAGGACAACAACTAAAAAATAACCAGCTTTAAAGGACTTTAAACCCACAAGTTATCATTTCTACAATTTGGGTTTATGTGGATTAAACAAATGAAATTCAGCATGTTTATTAGTGAGCTGACAGACTGATTTTATTACATTTGGACTAAATGCCAAAAACTGATACCTGCATAAGAATGCAGAATCCGTAGGCAAGGGCCAAGATATTTGTATCAGAAATGT
Organism: Lutjanus erythropterus; assembly: GCF_056507025.1. Taxonomy (NCBI): domain Eukaryota; kingdom Metazoa; phylum Chordata; class Actinopteri; order Lutjaniformes; family Lutjanidae; genus Lutjanus; species Lutjanus erythropterus. The sequence continues at coordinate 22,003,404 of NC_139336.1, forward strand.
TCTGGTCTCTCTTTGTAGCCCAAACAGTCCTGACCAATCACATTTGAGCAGGCTTTTACATTCAGGTATACAGTCCGTGTGGAAAGCAGAAGAGACAGAATGCACTGATCAAAATTCAATCTTGGAATAAACTGGCTATCGTGTGACAACGATTTAGCTTTTTATTAGTGTTTTTATAATTTTATCTGCATTCATAAGCAGATATCTTCTTATAGAAATTAATCTCTAACTCCATTTTCATGTCTGAAACTGCTAATCAGACTGTAAGCAACGCAAGGAAGGGGAAGTGTTGGCCGGATATCATTCTGTCGCTGCCACTCTGCAACTCAGAGATGTGCACAGTGCCCATCTGCAAGATTTTCAAGAGACTTCAATGTAAACCCATCCACAGCTGTTTCAGACGCACCAGGCTTGTGAAGTGGTATAAAGCGTGAGAAAGTCTGGTGTTTGCATCGAACATCTTTGTTCTCACGAAGTCAGGACTTTCACCCGGGAGACCGAGGTTCAAGTCCTGTGTGAAAAGCAAAACCTTATTAAAAGTCATAGCTTACATACATTCATAGATTGTGCATCACATGACTTTCATCATGTGACTTTTGTCTTGTGAGATGCTTCAATGAAGTCATGCAATGTATGTAACTTAATATTGTACCCCAAAACATGGTCTTATCCTAAACTATACCCAAGTAGTTTTTGTGCCTATAACTAACCAAACTGCGACTGTTTCACAGCATTAATCACACGTTAAAAACAGCTTTCAGTGTGCGTCACATACAGCCGCTAAAGGCTACTTCGTGCTTCAATATCGGACGCTTAGAGGCAATGACAAATCATCAGTATGTGACGAGTTGCCCCCAGAGGCTTAATCATCTACAGATGAAAGTCAGTGAATTGTGAGATTGCCTTTAGACATATCCAGGCTACCTTGGATCACATCATAACTCTCTGAAAGAAAGTAAATAAGTGCATTTCCCAAAATGTAAAACTACTGCTGTCATAGATTAATAAATAAATAGCAAGATCCTCAAAAACACATACTTTAATTGAACACAGCTGTAATTAATTTTTAATTGACTGAACTATTTTTCAGACTATAAAGTTTGACTGAAACCAAGTTTTTAAATAACTGAACCCACAATGTGTTGCTCCTCGAGCCACAATTTAAGTGCAACTTTTAAAAGCGTATCAGTTTTATTTCCTGATAACAAAAGGGAAGCAACAAGGTACCAAAAGCCTGATGTAATATGCTGAAATATGTCAACATTTCTCCCCTCAAGGCCAAAAGCACCGACACCCTCTGTACTGTAAATGGTCCAGTTCTTCATCCACTCAACATAAACAAGGTCTGACTCGAATGATGTCATCCCTTCCTGGTCTGGGCATGAATGGGAAATTGTGGCGCTGAAGCGGCTATATTCATTTGCCTGACAAACTAACTTCCGTGTTTCCTTTTGAATGTGAAAGTTGGGAGCCACAGGAGCGACCGTTGTGTTTGGTGTGGCTGATGCTTGTTAGAGCACATAAAGAAGTCTTGTGTGGGAGAAAAGAGAGCAGGGGAGGAGGAGGAGGTGCTGTCCAACAAAGGAAAGGAGAGATTAGGGCAACTGTGCACAAAATTACTGTTTGGTGGCTTTTGATAAACCCAATTACAAAAAAAATGTTATTGGTTTCTCCAGAGAAATCCATTAAGACCATCAAAAATAAAAAATTCAAACAGCATAAATTAAACGTCAGCATTTCAGCTGTCTAATTTTCAGAAAGATTCATAATCTCAGAGGAACACATTGACACTACATTTGTGAACATAAAAGTCAAATGTTACCAGCGTCAGTCTAAAAAATTTGCTCAACAGCTAAATAAATAAAACATTACAGAGGAGAAATTTGCTCTCAAAAAAGCAAAACTCACCTTTGTTTGTTATGAAACGAACGCCGGAGCATAAAAGCAGTTTTATTGGTTTAATTCATCAGCCATAGTGCAGCCTAATTAAAACAGATGACACATACAATGGATCACAGGGAGTTTGGGATTCAAAACACACGCAGGAGTTTGAGCTGAATTTAAAAGAGGCTTCCTTTTAAACATGTTTATCAATTACTCTGTAAGTGGCCCAAACTAGAGCAAGCAAAATTATAAATCAAGCCCAATTTACGCTGCAGTGTAATACCTACTGCAGAGTTTATGAGCCTGGCTGGAGGAGATGATTAATGTCCTAAATGTCTTGGATAAAAAAATGACATGTGGTGAAAAATACAAGAAATCTCCTCCCATTTCCACCTGCATTTCCACCTCATGTTATGGCAGAGTGATGGCAACAATAACTTGATTAAGTGCATCATTTGTTTGCCCTGTTGTCCTGAACTCAGCTTACACCTCAATTAGGATTTCTGACAGAAAATGTACGTTCCCATTATCATAAAAAGTCAATAAAGCAAAAGAAAGCCTTTCACACAACATGATCAATCCAGCTCCATGAGCTCACATCTGTAATTTCTCCTGCCAACATCCAAGACAAATAAAATGTGACAAATGATTTGAGTAGAGCTGCAATGATTACGCGAATAATCAATTAGTTCTTAACTAAATTAATTACCAGCTATTTGTTAAGATATTAATCTGTTTGAGTCATTTTTAAGGGAAAAAAGTAAAAATCCTTTGATTCCAGCTTCTTAAAAGTGAATATTTTCTGGTTTATTTAGTTCAGTAAACTGAAAATTGTGGGGTTGTGGAAAAAAACAAGACATTCAAGGATGTAATCTTTGGCTCTGGGAAACACTGGTCGCCATTTTTCACCCTTTTTTCAATTAATCAATAAAATAATTAACAGACTAATCAACAATGACAATAATTGTTAGTTGTAGCCCTAGTTTTGAGGCAGTTTAAACTAATCTATATTTATTTACTGACATTTTTTTTTACTATTTATCATCTGTAAGTTATTGTAATGGTGTTTCACACACAGAAGTTTAAAAAAATTAATGAAATGTTAAGTCCCCTTGTCCTTGCTGGCTGTTCCAACATTCAGAATCTTTGCTTCTTCTGCCATCATTACTGTCAAAGCTACTACAAGGAGTTTCTAAGAGGTACAAAGTCTTAATTAAATACTGATGTCTGTATGTGACCTCCATAAACAAACAAGACCATAAGCAAGGAGTTATTAGTTATTTTTAATGGCTGCCACTGGGTCAGATTCTCCTTATAATCAGATGAAATGATTTACATCATAAACCCTGGAAGATTTTATGTTCACATTTTCCCAGGAAATGTTACAAGTTAAATATAAGCTGGAAGAGATTTCTCTCTAGATAATTTTATTTTTGACGTTACATTTGTGATTTTGGCAGTGGAAACACCGCTGCTTTTGTCCACAGGGACTTCCCAAATCAACACAATATTCAAGTTTCTTGTGGTAGCTTTAACTGGTGGCTTGCTGCATACATGCAACTGTAAAATGCATATTTTAAAGCCCCATTATTACATTTTTATATTCCTCTATAATGTAGAACAGTGTTAAGAATGAAGAAAGGAATTCTGGCTCAGTCCTGGAACTAAAAAATGTTTTTGTTGCCCCAGAATTAGATATTTAAATAATAAAATATTATTATGTAGCAGTTGCCCTTACAAAAATGAATACTGCAGTCCAAGTAGCAAATTGAAGCCAGGCTACACGAGCACAGGACATGCGCAACAACAATTATTGACAATTACAAGAGAAGTTAAACCCATTACCCCTAAAACAAAAGGCCACTGCTCTGAAAATACACACTGGAGTTCGAGTTCAGTGACTTCCTGCTTTCTGCCTGCCAGACTCCATTAACATTTTTATCAATTTAACTTTTATGACTCCTATGCCTTCTAAAAGAAATGATTTTTTTTACAACTCAAAAACAGACACTTAGTCATTCTGCAAACATTCTGCATTAATTTGAACTCTAATTTAACGTGAAAGAGGCAAACAGAAACAGTTATTCCAGCCTGGAGCAGAAATTTAAAAGGGGGACATTGCAGCTATAATGTTGTTAGAAAAGGGAGTATTTCATTTTAACATTATTTCTGATTACATATCATAGTCATCTTATGATTTATTACTGTAAATACACTACAGGATTTCTCCTTTAAATAGTATCGTGAACATACAACGACTAGTTGACTAATGGCTTTAACAGTCAACTACTGGTTGACTGGGAAAACCTCAATTCGAGGGCAGCCCTAGTTTGGACACAAATCTACTTCTACTGTTCTTATTTCCAAATATGCACAAAGAAACAAAGTAGTGAAGATGAAAACATTCGCAGCCTGTTTTCAGTCAACTGTAAAATCCTCTCAGTTACATCCACTGAAAAATGTCTTCACAGTTCTGCCAAGAGATTCTCACACATGAACAGGACACCAGCACACTCATCACCAGCGCAGCCAAAATGTTGCCCACTCTGTACTGTTAACACAAAAAGGTCTCAAAGTCCTGACTGTGTTCTGTTAAAAGAGCAATACATCAGCCTCACACAAGCACAAGCCACGCATGCATACAGTACAAAGTCACCCTGCAGCTCAAACCCACACACACACACTCCAGCTCCACAACGGCTGCATTTGCTTGCCTACCTGTAGCCCTCGTCTCCTCAGAATGCTGGACTCGTCCATGGTACTGTACAGAGCCCCCGACTTATCATGCCTCCCTACCGGTGCGAAGCCACGCTGCACTGCCTGAGCTCCAGCCTCCTGCTCCCTCCCTCCCTCCCTCCGGCTAAATCTGATCTTAGCAGCTGCTAAACACTTCCATCAGAACTTATCTGATTGGAGGGGGGCGGTCAGCTGACACCTCCCTCTTGTTCCTCTCCTCTGTAACTTCAGGAGTGAAGGAGAGAGATGGAGCGAGAGAGAAAAGGAGAGAGAGAGGGGGAGAGTGAGAAAGACAGGCAGGTCTAATTTAGCGTAGCAACGGGCGGGGGTGAGAGGGTGAGTAGGTGGGGGGAGACAAGAGGGAGCCCCAAGACTCATTTCTCTGAGCAGCCACGCTTTTTGGGCACCCTAGGTGACCATGAAAATGAGAGGATATCCTTCCCAGCATTGTTCTGCTCCAACCTCAACAATGAATCTGGCATCCTGTCTGCGGCAGGCAGCCTCACCAAGCTCACTGGTCTTATTGCAGTCAATGAAGCGGAGACGGGTGAAGGAAACATGAAGGCTGAGCCTACAGATAACATTACATGCAGAAAAAAGTAGAGAACGATTATATGGAAGAGGACCAGTTGCATAAACAACCTCAAGTTACTAACTTAAGTTTGTCCCTAGAGCAAAATACGCTGGGCTCACACAAGAATTTTAAAATCCAAACCAATTTGGAAATCTGGCTGCATCAGACACATAAGGAGAAACTTTACAGGTTCATTTCTCTCTAATCTCACACAAGCCCAAAAGAACATAATTTAAAAATAACGGTACATCACGCACTGCAAGATATGATCAAGATAATCACACCAGAGGAGAGAGAGCACAATCTCACGTGATCTCAACAACTCACTGTAATTTGCAGTGAGAAAAAAACAAAAGCAGAAGGCTAAACAAGTTTGGAGGAGAAAATGTTTGGGGAGATGTTCACCGTTGCATGACAACACCTCTCTTTCACTTCCGCCCTGATGTAATAATCCAGACAATTTGTAAATATCAAACATGTTTAAAAATTATTAGGGCACCTCCACTGATTGGATCTGTAAAGCTCTCGGATTACCATATAATCTGGGCCGGGCTCTAAATTCTGCCCAAATTTCATCTTTGGTTCACACAAAATCTGAGGTAAATCGGCCCACAACTCCTGTGGTGTGAGTCCAGTATAAGAGGCTACTTGTTTAACTACTTAGACTCATGCCATGTCCTAACATACAGCAAGCAAGCAAACTCAAGCAGATGGAGGGCACAACACTTGTGAATTCTCCTTCTTCAAAAGAGTAAGTCAAGCTATTTGTTTATAAGTGATGTAATTTCCTTGAGTCAGTCTTGTTTTTAATTGGGCGACAGTTTACTTACTTGAAACTCCAACAGCTCCCCGTTTTCCCTCCAAACCTTGTCCTTTTTAGTGTGGATCATACCTGCCTCTTCTCAGCCTCATTAATTAGTCTCTTGTGGAGCTGACTGCTTTGATGAGGGGAAACCGAGAGGTCAGAAACATATGCATCGATTTTGACCAAAGAAAACTGGTTGGAGGTAAAGCAAGAGCGCAAAACAAGTGACTCATCATTTTGCCTGTTCGCCGACAAATGGAGCAGATTAGGGCATCCTCATTAAAAAAAAACTGAAACAATCTGATGTTCGCTCGCTCATCTGCATCGCTTCCAGTTAGGAAATGCTGTAAGGCTTTCATGACAGTTAGAGTCTAAAACAGTATGGGGCATTTCAGTTACCATGGTTACATTTCAATCACCACCAGCAGAACCACAGCCAACTAGCTAACTAGCTTGATGTAGATTAGCTAGGAAGCTAGTTAGCTAGTGTTTTGCCAAGATTAGCCAGCTTATACATGTCGCTTTTACAGGTCTACCAGCAACATCTTTCAACCATCTTCTAAATTTGGTTTTCTTTCAACATAGACAAGCCTAGCTCATAGCTCATCTAAGCACAGAAAACAGAAAACGAGGTTCAGCCAGGTACCAAGTTTGCTAAACTGCTGGAGTACAAAGCAAAAAGGGGCAGAAATTAAGAAGGTTAAATTGTCAATTGTTAGCTAGTTTAGCTAACACGCTTAGTTAGCCTGTGTTACTTAATCTTTCCAAAGTGGGTAACAAGGAGAATATAAAATGGGAAGATGAGAATGTAGTTCTCCTCAAGAAATATGCAAAGAACAATAATCCAAAGAAAATTTGACCAAGCCATAACAAATGTGTACAAGCAGAAGATGTGGCAAGAGACAAACTTGCATTAAGTAAGCTAATGAAGAAAAATGACAGCAGCAAAGGTGACAGCAAGAAAGGAGCGAGCCAAACAAAAAAACAAAAAAACATAGCTAACGTAAATATAGGCAGCGTTAGCTGTATCAATGTTTGGCTAGCTAGTTACAAATTTAGCACCAACATCAAATCTATTGCCGCCTTCAAATGGGGTGATGTTTTCCGTTTTATGTTCCATAAATGATTTGACATTTAGGAGCCAGTATTGGTCCCCTTATATTTTCTGAGGAAATGGATACTAAGGACTTTCTAGCAACACAAAGGAATACTTGAGTAGGTAAAGGCAAACACTTACAGACTGAAGGATTTTCCCTTACAAAATCCAAAGGAAATCCTTATAGCAATTTAATGCAACCGATTTTTTCCTCAGGCATCCTTGGATGAAAATTTAAAGAAACCCTCAGTGATTTTATGCAACCGGGCGCTGGCACACTTTAAGTAAAAAATGTTGCTGCCCAAGACCTTTCAAACCTGCTGTGAAAATGTCACACAAACTGCTGCGGGCCAATTTGTACACAGGAGATGCTTCCTTCATTCCAAAGAAGCAAACACTGAATCATTATCATGCTGAAATCAACCGCACTTCCCAGCACAGCCTGTTATGTATACAACTGCATATCCTGTGTCAATTTCCAACAATTTCATGCGCTCCGCATGTAGAGATGAGTTTCGAGGCAGTCAGCAAGTGACCACAGATCTTCACACTCACTAACTCGATGTCCCCACACTCTCCTGAATTATTAGCATTTGGAGAATAAGTTGTTTCCAGTACCACGCTGCCAATTCTATCCTGCAATTTTGCATTCTGTTTCAGTCTGTGTTTTTCTTTGCGCCCCCTCCCTTTCTCTTTTTTTTTTCACCCTCTCTTACTCATTTCCATTCACTGTGCTACTGCTCTGTGAATATTAAGTGGGCCCCTTCCATTCTCCTCATCTCCAGCCAAGCTCAAATGATTTCTCTTAGAGAGTGTATGGCCCGGGATGACAGCTACTCACTACTATGGCTGGTGGAGGAGGTGCACGAGACTGTCAGACAGGTGACCACTACATCAACTTCTCCCGTCCTGAAACCTGTACAACACAAAGCTGATTGAGTGTTGCAGAGCCCGGGGCGACAGTCATTTGTGCGGCGGTGCTGATAAGAAAGTCGAGAGTAGAAAGCGCAGGTCTGCGCTTGGGTAATCAGCCTGTTTTTGAATAAACCCCTTAAAACCTCAGAGGGCGAGGATTACAGTAGTCAACTTTTTCAGCTTGAACAATGCCCTCCAGATTACCTGAGGGAATTAAAGAATCCTGTTATATTCAACCGACTGGTCTCGAGTCATTGCTCAGTCTGTGGCTGCTTAACGGGACAATTAAGAAAATCCCGCACTGGGCTCACAATGAAGATGAGAAGCAGCAGGAGCACAAGGGAGGGTTCATTTGTCTCATTTAATACTGGAAGTCCTTATTTCTCTATTGTACACAGCGGCTGTAACAAGCACTGCAGCCACGATACTGCTGCTGAAACAATGAATCAATTAATTGACTGAAATTTAATCGCCAACTGTTTTGATAATCAAATAATCACCCAAGTCATTTATCACGGAGAGTCTGCAGCTGTAATAGCTGCTCTGTGATGCTGCTCTTTGGCAGATCAGACCTAAATGCTAACATCTGCATGTTAACATGAACAAAGTGACATAATATTACAGTATAATGTTGACCATGTTCAAAATCCAAACTATTATGCTAAAATTTGACCATTAGAAATGAACTCAAAGTACAGGTGAGGTTGATTGAAATGTAATTAGTATTTATTTTTAAGTCAAAAGGAATGCTGACCTGTTGATGGCGCTAGAGGAAACATCAGGGGATCAAAGTCATTAGGATTTATTCTCTGGTAAATAGGGTTGCAAATTCTGTGCATTTTCCTTAACAAATAGTTGAAATCATTAATAATCCTTTAATCATTCATAATTAAGAAGCTACAAAATGCATTTTTTTAAAATCTTCATTTCTTTTTAATTTTTTTTTTCTCAATTTAAGTTTAAGTTTCCGTTTTCAACAAATGGCTCCACCAAACAATGTAAAATTAGGCATCTGCTATTTCTAGGCTATCAATTAATCTATTCATACATTTTTAATCAGTTAAATTCTTAACAGCAATTACTTGATTGATGATTATGCCTTATTATGAATGTCTGTACAAAATCTGGTGGTAGTCCATTTGGTAGATGATGAGACATTTCACAAAATAAGTTAAAACTTTGACCAGCTGTTGGTGCAACAGGAAAATTCATGAGAAGTCATAAGCCTTGTTTCCATCCAAATGTACTGCAAATTTTAACCAAAGTAAATCAACAGAAAAGTTGTGCCCATGAATTTTCCTCCTACGCACCTGTCTACAAGAAACTGAAGGTGTGCATGAGTCTCTAATTTGTACTTTTGTATTTCTATTTTGAAAAATTACATTTTTTAGTGAAAAATGTAAAAACTGGATCAGCACAAGATAGCAAACATACTGGTCGGATTAAAGTAATTATGAAGAATTTAACAATGTACAACGCTAGTTAGTCGTTGTGTCTATGATGTTATGCAGCCTGGACTGTTGCCTGAATGTAAACCAGTGAGGTGGAAAGTGGGACAAAGATGACATCTAAATCAGCAGTTGCAGAATTTTGATCTAGAAAATGAAAACAAGGTTTTATGAAGGTTGCGTCAGAATAAACTGGCATATAACCACTTACCCAGAGCAACGCATAATCACATTAAGCTCAGGCATGTGGACGTTAACCTGCAAGGAGAGCAGGCTGCTGCTAGTAATGCTAACATTAGCCATACCCTGCAAACAAATAACATTGTTTTCTTCATTTATACTTGTCTAAATTTGAATTTCTGTTTATTCGACAGGAAAATGAGTCATTAGGACCATCTTTAAAAATGACACAAAGTAAAGCTGCTTTGAGTCAGGTTTTAGGGCAGTTATGATGACAGACAGTTTATGCCAGTGGCATTGGAGAACAGCCACAGAATAGCCTCTGGGAAAAGTCCAGGGGTTGTCTGTGACTCATTTCCTCCTGGCAGGTGGGCAGCTGAGGTTGTTTCCTCAGCCTTTGGAGAAAAAAGGGAGAGCTGGCACTGAAAGCATGCAGAGAGCACTGATTGAGTGACCCACAGCCTCTGCTCTGCCTGAGCTTATCAGACCAAGAGGCAACCTGCGGAGGTAAGGCAAGCAGAGGAGGGACATGTGGGCCTGTGAAGAGAGCTGCAAGGAAAGAAAGAGTCAATTCCCTCCATACAAAGCAGTGCAAAGAATCCATCGGTCCAAAGCCAAAGGAGTTAGAATATCCAGCCATGATAAAACCTGCCAATGGATGAGTCCAGTCTTTAACCTTGACAACAAACACAAATAGTAACCAAGGGGAATGCATCACTTTCAATCCCTCTCTGGTTTTTCAATTTTGAATAAATTGGAACAGCCATGTAAATGTATGCATTCATAAGATGAAAACGATGTCAGCTTGAGTCCACTTGGAAAATCCAATAGGCTTTCTTCTCAATTCATTTTCCTCAGTTTCAAAGAAGTCACACTGCGCATAAAATACCGTCACATTTGAATCTCAGAACAGAGAAAATTGCATCTCAAACAGAGCGGATGACAGGGGTTGAATGTCTCAACTGGAACTACTTTATTCAGAGTGACAGTTTCATTTATATCCCACCCAGATGTTTACAGTAACATACAGCAGCACGGTTTGTAATTTCGGGATGTGTGTATATTTCCAAAGTCATTCTGTGGAGCATAACAGGGAAGGTGAAAACAAAATCAGAGATGAAAGCACCTCACAGTCATGATACAAAATGTTTTTATGCAGTAAGGTAGTATTGCTGTTCTGCAATGTTGCTGAAACACCAACACAAAACCTCTAAATAATATGATGTTTGATTACACATTTTATTGGAGGGCTGCTTCAGCTCACCTTGGAGAGGCCTGCTGATTAAGATCATTAATCTGAAAACAAAAGCCCAGTGCTCTGAAAATACACACTCTGGAGTCGGAGTTCAGTGACTGCCTGTCTCACTGCCCGCCAGACTCCATTAACGTTTTGTTCAGTTTAACAGTTCTAAACATCTACCCCTTCTAAAAGATTATTCATGATTTCTTACAACTCATAAACAAACACTTAGTCAGGCAACGGAAATTCGACATTAATGTGAGCTCTAATCTGACATGAAATGGGAAAATTCAAAAGTTACGGGCCAGGAGAGAAATTTCAAAGGAGGAAACGGTGGCTGCAAAAAATCAAATGTGAAAGTGTGATTAAAAAAATAAAATGAAAGGTTTTGTTTCTGAAATCAGTACCTAATCATGATAAATAAAAAAATAATAATTCAAATGCAAAATAAAATGCAGCCTTAATGAAACAGAACATATATATTGTATATATACACACAACAAATATGTGACATACAAATTCTGGGTCAAATTTAAAACATAAAACACAAACTGAAGCTCAAATCATTCAACCATGCAGGGACCACAACACAAAGACAGAGACCACAGACAAAAAGATCAATAAGGAGCATTTGAGTAACTTATTTTCCACTCTCTACTGTGGCTGGAAAACAGTATTATTATATATATTAGAAGTGGGCTGATGCTAAAAAAAACAGTGTTGACTGAAAAATCTATAGTATTTGTGAAATAACTTTATGGTTTTTCTGACAGGACACCACAACCTCTTCTGTTTGTACACATAAACTGCAGTTTCTTCCTGCTCCAGCAACAATGGTATCAGTAAAGGACATCAGTGACTACAATTATGAGGGAGAATGAGAGTCCACAAAGGCACAACATCAGGATTATGACAGTCTTATCTCCATATCACACCAGAGGTGAAGTATTGATTTTCTGCCAAAGAGCATCACAGTCAAGAGAGATGTGCCACGCTTGTCAAAGAGCCATGCACACCCAGGGGTATGATGGGAGACCATCAAGGAGGAAAAAAGGGAAGAAAGCAATAACAGGACTCCTGTGAGGCAAAGGGGGGGCACAGCATGGCTGACAAAACCAAAAGGAGTCTTAAATCTAGAGGGACTCAAGGGGGTAAATAAAGTAACATCTCTATTGTCTGTATATGACATTTTTACAGTATTTGACAATAGTTTAATAGCTACTAAACAATATCAAGGGGTGCAGATTCTTATATGGATAATATGGGGTTGAAATAGATTCAAATACTCTAGGATGTTACAGAACTCGAGCCAAATTCCAACTACTTTGACAATTTAGCATTCTTTGAAGGCAAACTATGCAGGATTCCCCCCCCCCCAAAATAATCTTTCAATAATCACCCACTCTCTGCCCATACCTTCTTATTTGCTCATTATTTTGCTGTGCTCGGGATGCTTTACCGACCCAAAACACCAGTACGCGACGTCCTGGGAATAAGACTCAAAAATCAACTCTCTTTCTTTATCTTTACAAACAGCAACTGATCAACGTGTCTGATTTGAATAAACAAATCTGGTTTGCCTGCACTCTAAATAAGGTGTGCAGAAGTGTTGACCGGTGTTCCCCGCTAAAATAAAAACACTGTCTGACATGACCTGAAATAGGTGTCTGCATGATGACATGTAACACATAAAGCCTCTAAGTCTACTGGAACGTACATCAGTGCTTTTAGCAAACAGCTAAATAGGAGTTTCTATTTGAAAAACACGGAAAAAACCCAGATGCTTTAAGTATTTCTTGGTTTGCGATTGTTAGTCCGATAAAACAAGACGTTCAGTGAAAACAACTCTAAGATATTGTGTATCTTCTGGTTCCTAATAAGACCAACAGATTACCTGATAAAGAAAATGACTGGTAGGTTGCAGCGCTCAAAAATTCATCAACTTAAAACAAAGCAACAGTGAAGCCTTCTGCTGCAGTTATGGTCATTTTCAAGGAATCTCATGCAGCTATTTTCTCATTCAGATTTTGAATTAAAAAAATTGACTGAAGAAGATTACCTTCTCTACAGAGAGTTAAACTACAGGAACCCTTTGGCTTCTTCAGTAACACTGAAGAAGTGTGAAGCAATATAAAGTGAATTATGCCCTGTTACATAATGAAGAACAAAAAATTCAAATTAGGCTCCACATTTTCCTGGAAGCCCTTGACATTATTCTTTTAACAGCATTGCCACTTTTCTAGTATTTCTGGTCAAAAGAAATAGTAATATAGCCAGAACATTATTCCAAATTTGCCCATTTCAGTCTGAATGAAAAGTAACCAAATCCAACAGCCAATTAAATCTCTTCAGACGTGGATATATCTGCCAAATCTGACTGTGGTTAGAATCGACAACAATCTCATGCTCAGCACTTGAGACGCAGCATCACAGTGTGTATGCTGGCAATCCTCCATTCATTCACCGTCACTAAAGCCAGAGACGAAGTGCTTCCCAGTCAACAAATGCTTCTCTGCCTGCGTTACTAACAGACATAATCTTTGCTAATTTCAAGTGCATGACGACGTTGTAGGGTTTCCATTTATATTATGCAATAGTCCTTCCAAAAGAGGGACAAAAGGGACTCATAATTACTTTAATTTTCTCATTGTGAGCTACAAAATCTAAGAGGAAAACTAAGAAAAACACCTTAGAAGCTGAGGTGTTTATCTCTTTCGCTCCTCTCTTTCAAGGTCAACCAATTCACCGTCTTTTCTAAGCTTGTTCTGAAGGCAGGATAATACAGTGGCTGCAGATGAAGCCCTGCGGTGTCAGTGCGGCCGACTCCAAAAGATACCATTGAGATGTAGCAACACATCAGCCATTCAGCTTGTGTCTACACAGGAGAATATCTGAGCAGCGGTCACCAGCATCTAATTTTCTCACGGTGCCAACCGCGGAGTCACCGGGGGCATGCAAACAGCGTTAAGAATAAGAATAAGGATGAGTCAACATTTGAGCTGCGTGGAAACATAAAGATGATCACCTCATACATTTGACTGCGTACTGTATGCATTCAAATGACTGCAGGGAAGATTTTAAAGCAGAAAACACGGAAAGAATAAATTGGCTATCATTGGTTTCAACCGGTCCCATCACTAGAGGAAAGTCATTCGACGTGCCCATTATCAAAACAGTAGTCTCGACTGCCGTAGATACGATTTTTTATTAAAACGGTCCACACCTCCTAAAGACAATCAGGGAAGATATACAGATATGGATAATTCTCCCCATTTCATTATGGTGTAGGGAAGAAATGATAAAGATTAATATTTTACAGAGACAATCGTTTTTTATACCAGCTTTATTGTACCAGTCAAATACCCCCTTATTGGTTTAAATAAATCAATAAGTTTCTTACAGGTTTCTTGTTGTGTGCCTTTGCCAACCAGTCAGGTAATGGTTGTTTATATCCACTTCTTTCCAGACTCATAATATATGTAGTGAAGACTTTGAACTAATTCATTAAAAGGTAGTTTAAAGTTTTATATCACTACATAATTTGTGTGCAAACTGCATGGCAGTTATTACTGTACTCTTATCACTAGGACATATTTCACATAATATAGAGGTATTTTAATAACATTTAAAGTGCAAAACTGGAATAATAAATAGGGCCAAAATACAAAACATTAATTAATGTATGCAAGTATCACCACCCCTTGTAACCACTGTCATCTGGCAGTGCTTGTTGTCGGGTCGACCCTTTCATTTTCGTTCATGCAAAGTGAGGGCTCTAACGGTTTTTGCATTTTTGCAAAATGGAAGTTACCACTATATTTACATGTGTGATTCCAGTGAATAACTGAAGCTAGAACAGTGAAACATGCTGTTTCAATTTTGAGACTTTTTTTTTTACAGAGGAGTACAAAGGACTGAGAGAGAGATAAACGTTATGATGTCACAGTGACACTGACCTTTGACCTTTTGAATGACAAATGTCAATCATGTTGTCCTACTAGATGATTCCCTGAAATCTGGTCATAATTAGCGCATGAATTCTTGAGTTATGACAAAAAACGTATTTTGTGACATTACAGCGACCTTGACATTTGACCCCCAAATTCTAATCAGTTCATCCTCAAATCCAAGTAGATGTTTGTATCAAATTTGAAGAAATTCCCTCAAAGTGTTCTTGAGATATTGTGTTCACAAGAACGGGACGGACGGACGGACTATCGCCAGCATGGAGGCATAAAAACAAAACAGGTGTATCCAGATGTTTAAGATGCAAAACTCCACATTAAAAGCGTGCATAGGTCCTATATCACTCCATGTAGATTAAAGAAAATTAATCACTTCGTATACATATTAATGATGGCACAGCTGTGGAGCACCTGTTGTGGCAGCGGCAGTGAGGAACTTTTGGAACAGGATAATATCAAGTTTGTCTTCTAGATTGGATGTGAAAAAACCCCATGTCCATTAGAGTAGAAAAATTACATTCAGTTCTCACCCACTGTATCACTGCATTAGATTTTTTTGTCAGTTAAACATTATATTATGATAAAATTGAAAATTACTCAAACCAATTGCTTTGTTATTGAAAATCTATCAATTTTTTCATAAATGTAAATTTTTAGCCTTAAAAGCATCTATTAATTATTAAAAATGAAATTTCCATTTTATTTCAATGATAGTTTTAGTCATAACTCAGGCATAATCTAAAGGAATTAGTTCATTTAAATTTTGTTAAAGGCCACTGCATCTGTTTCATGTTCGTTTTTTCAATGTGATTTACTCGCTAAACCAATTTATGCATGAAATGGATTTGTAATTCATCGAGTACATCCACAGCATTACAGTAGCACTTACTTACAGTGCTGAGCAAAAGACTTTTCATAATGCTGTGACAATTATCTTCACCAAATACTTTTCTCAGCTAGTAAAAGAAAGCCACAACAAAGAAACAAACCCCTTGGTTACTACTCCATAATACAACAAGAACTTTAACTGATGCTCATTTTCTGTTTATGCAAACTCTCACTTACCTTTTTTTTCTTTCCATCTGTGTAACACCATGAACATTAGTATTAAGGGAAGTATGTGTCAACCTTTGGTTGCAGCTGCTGCCCAATTATGTCACATTAAACTGACACTTGCTGTGACTGGCTGCAAGCAAAACCCACACAAATAGTAATTTCTTTCTAAATCTGGTTGGAGTATGGAGTAGGGCTGCAACTAATGATGATTTCCAAAGTCAATTAATCAGTAGATTATTTTCTGTACGTTCAGTTTACTGTCATAGCAGAGTAAAGAAATCCAAAAATATTTGTACTGCAAAAAGCTGAAGTCAATAAATAACTTAAATCGATTATCAAAATAGTCAGCAATTAATTTAATAATCAATTACAAATCAACTAACTCCTATAGAGCTGAAGACTAACACTAACATTAAAATAAAGCAGATACCTGAAAGTGCAAACAGTAACACAGGAGAGAAACTATAGAGATTCACTTAGATGCAACAAAAGTACTGAGAGCAGAATAAAGGCGCTTTTAAAAACATCACTTTCTCTGTAACACTATGAATGTAAGTGTTATAAAAGGTGCGTGTCAAGCTCAGTGTGTAAGGATCTGTTGCTTGCAATATAATAAACTCCTTTAAGTCTAAACTGAGGCCAGTGTCCACTCTGTAGAAGCGGACAGACATGCATGATCTTGACATCTTGTGGTAGATAATTTTAACACCCTTCGCCTGGAAATCTTTATAGACTGACCTTTAACTGGATTCCATTACCCTTTTTTTTCCCATCATTGACACATAAACAGGTGCTCATGAATGGAGAGTCTGTGTACAAAGCTGTTGCAGACACACACAGCAGTGGATGCAACAGTCACTTGCTAATCAGTCTCATTTTTAAAAAAAAAAATTCCATGAAAACTCATTTTTAGAGGCGGAGCGGTGCAGCCTGGCACAGAGAGGAGGGGGCACACCGAGCACCGTGGCTGTGTATTGCACCCTAGTGCCCTTCCTTAGCAACAAGCCCAATTTCATCCATCTATCTGCGGTCCCATTTACTGAACGAAGTCTGATGAAAAAATTGTGTGCCAGGCTCCCGGGTCCCCGTGACCTTACAAGCCTTACCTGGGAGGTGAGTGCAGAGTCTCCTCCATTAACTTCACACCAAGTCTCTAACTCCATTAACTGATTGAGTACAGCAAGTGTAAAATAATATTTATCTGTATAAATCATTATATAATCAATATAAATCCTGCTCACTATTTAAACTGTATTCAGACATACGTACCAGAGACAAACATCCACTCCATGTATTTCTTTTGCATTTTTTATAATGTTTACCACTTACAAACACTTTTTTGTATATAGAGTTTTTATTTATGTTGTTGATTACTCGTGCTTCTTATATACACAGAGGAACAAAGAAAGAAAAAATCCTATTTGGTGCCTTTTTTGAGGGCTTTTTTTTCCTTTTTGCCATGGTATCAAAAGAAATATCGAGTTTCATTCTTTTAAACTAGTATTGAAGTTTAAAATTCTGGTACCGTGACACCTCTAAGTAGTCCATGCAAAGCTGTCTAGACAGATAGACTTTGTTTATTTATTCTTGGATAGGCAGAGGAATTGCATGTGGCCAGAGACCCTTCATCTCTCCCGAGTGTCCTTGAGCAAGATGCCGTCCGGCTGATCTCAGGCTCTAACCTTCGTGTGATGGTTGGCAAGTGAAATAAGTGCCTATGGGGATCAGTGGAACATTATTCTAAAACATAAATATCCTAAAATACTAGCACAGTCAAAGACTCTTTGAGGTCATCAAGTGGTGAAACTTAAATTGAATCAACACATCGACTGAAGGACTTATCCACTGGAGGACAATTATGTTAAAGGAAATCCTGTATTCATTCACTCTGCAGGGCACAATAACCAAAGGGATTAATTTGTGGCTTTTACAAGCACAAGGATTCGTGTGTTTCACTGCTAAATGCTGAAAATGCACTAGCGCCCTCCAGTGTACAGAACCAGTTCAGACAACCTGAATAAAAAACAAACTAGATTCAAAGATAAATTCATTAAAATCACCAGAGATGCCTTCAGATATTACACTGGTCATTAAAATTATGTGTATTTAAGATAAGTAACTGCAATGCTATATGATTTCTATAAATCTATTATCAGGATGACATACTGTATTAGTGGTATTTTATTATTAATGTTAAATAGGATCACCATAACATCATCTGAGATTTAGTTCTGGTTACAGTGTCTTCTTATTCTGAATCAGTTAGCAAAATATTCTGTCACAGTTTCTCTGGAGGCGCCCACACACGAGCACAGAAACACATACTTATACACATACACAACAGCATTTTATTACATTAACCTTTGCTGTGACGGATAGCGAGCACACGCTGGGAATGACTCATGGTTTAACAGCATTGGATTAGACTCTGATGGGGTGTATCGTGATCTTGTTGTCTCAGGAGTGAGATACAATCAACGGCGCGGTATCTGTCATCTGAAAAAGCAGAGCTGAAGGTCACCTCCCTCTGCATGACTTCATCGCTTCAAACTAAGGATGCATGTGGACCTCCTTGAAATATCTGGGGGTGGGGTTGTTTGTTTTATTCGTTTTTTTCATTAACTCAATCCTTCTTAATCATGTGTTTTCATTTCAGGTATTAAAATGAATCTAAAATGATTTCCTTTCTGAACGTATTTAATTATCCTTGATAAATGTGAACGCTGATGTCGTGTGGCTTGTCATGTTTCGTATCCATAGAAATAAATCCATTTGAATTGTATTTTTCAAAACAACGCAGCAAAGGGCTTTATAAACCTGCAGCAGTGACAGATAAGAGCCATTAACCAAACATGCAGGTCATTTATTAAACCAGACGTCAGCCACAAACCAGCATGGAGGCAAAAACCAACAATAGGTGTGTTTGACAGATCAGAGTTTAAAGGCACAGATAAGAGTATCTTTGTCATATCACCCAATAATGTTGACACTTGACTGTGTTAACAATTTCATTTATGGGTTGACAGAATTGTTTTGTGTATGGCACTGCTTTCCAACCTGGAGGACCTGACCCCAACCAGGGGTCACTAAAGCTTCACAGGGGGGTTGCCAGGATTTCTTGATTTTAAGAGGGGTAAGGAAACCTATATTTAGAAATATATGGTAGGCCTGTATTCTGTGAAGAAAACTAAATAAAACTGTAATCTTTAAAGTCAAGATTAGGACATGGAAAAGACCTGAACACAACTCTATTCACAGAGCCTCCACTCTTTGCTAAACAGCCTCATCCTGCATTAGAAAAGTACACAATTATTGCTATTGTGCTATTACTGTTTAATATGATATGAAAAATCCATTAAATATGTCACTTAGTCAGCAGTCATCAGTTGACTAAATGATAGAAAAAGGGCTCCTTAAAGAAAAAGTTTGGTAACCGATGATATATGGAATATGGTTTAGGCCTAACTAACTAAAATCAACAAATATGGAAAACATCTCAGAACTGAACAGAACCGGCAGCCTTGCAGATTAAACACTTGTTTCCAAATCGCTGAGGGAAGAATTCCACTTCCCCTGCGACTAAGCTGTTCGTCTTTGGGTTGACTGTAAAATTATTATTTAGATTATTTATATTTTGAAGACCTTGCAAGCGTGGGGTGATTTTATGGAATGCAATGGGAAAGAAATAAACAAGAGTGGAATGTTAAGCACATTAATACTGTTACTGGTTTTCTTTTCTTTTTTCACATTCTTGATTATGGAGTGTGGTTGATTAGGTATGAAGAGGCTGAACACAATGGTGTAATTGTGGGGGTGCACGATGGGGAGGAGAGCGGGTTTATGTAATTGATTGATTATTGATGGATTAGCACAGAATAGCACAAGGACTAGAAAATAACGTTGCTTCTTCCTACTCCTTCTCTGACATAAAATGCTAATCTATGTAGCTAATTGAAAGTCTACATATATTTTGTTTTATTTTTTAAATGAATTTTAAAATAAATTTTCATTGCTTACTGGAGTTTGTCTTCAGACCCACAAATGTAATAGAATTATAAATGAATTATGAAGGTCTTAATCCGCCACTTGAGACTCACATTTGAATACCTAAGACAAGGAATGGGCATTATTAGGACTTTAATTATAGTAATTCACATTGCTTCAGTTCTGTTTATCAATCCACTTAGCAATTTTAGCACAGTTTACTTACATTTTTTTTTTAATGGCAACAAAATACAAAGCTTAGGTCCACTGGATTTGTATATTAATTATAATATTTTTGAACAACTTTGCATTGTTTCAGTAAAAATACAGCTTTTTCTTAAGTATAATTTAAGCACGTATTGATTACTATGCACTGAAAAGAATATGCATATATGGATGTGTGTATATATGAATTCCATTTCCAGGACTATCACATCTGTGGCAACCATCTTTATCTGAAGCCATCTATTTCCTTTTAGGAAAAAAGTGCGATTCCCACTGAATATTATTTATTCACACATTAATTAGTTATAAGCAAATGATCATGTAGGAAAAGTACCCGGTTCAGTGAACTTCACACACAGCTGCTTTTGTTTTGACCAAACTCTGTTCAGAGGATGAAGTAATGGGAGCGTTCGGCCTGGATCAGGATGCAGACCATCATAGCGGGGTCATGATTTAGGAAGTACTCACCAGGCTGGAGGTGAGGGAGGGGTCCGACTTTCCGAGGTTCAGCGAACACATACGGACCAGGTTAGAGATCTCGGATGACGGCTGCCATGCTGTCTGTGTCTGCTGGGGGTTGGGGGGGAGCAGAAGGTACTTTCCTGCAGAGCAACAACAGGACGAGGGTCAGTTGGCAGTTTGTCAAAAGACTGATTTCCCTTCCTAGATTTCCCCCGTGGTTTAATTTAAATAAATATTTGAGGTAATTTAGCCGTGAAATCGTCCCTTATTTCACAAAAAGCCAATTATTCCAAATTCCTGTAGCAGGATCTTCAGGTTTGGGACTATGTGAAAACACACATGCAGGGGTGTAAGTCCAGATAAACTGGATGAATGTTTGAATACAGAGGCAGATATGCCCAACATTTAGTATATTCTACAAAACATTAACGCCCCCTTCATCTGAGGTCTGCAAACATTCATGGGAGGATGAAGAAGAAGGATCAACAAATTTCAGACTTTACTGTCTGGTGTTGCTCTATAAACACCAAACAGTAAAGTCTTACACTGAAATATTCTGTATTTTCTTCAGTATACCGAAAATCCCACTAAAGCCTGATAAATTATTATTTTGAGTGATATTTTGCACAAATGCTTTCAATAAAAATATCTGAAACAAATCTGTGCAACAAAGAACTTCTCTCCCATTACTCATTTCATAAACGCCCAGATTTATCTGGTGGCCCTTTGTCAGTGTTAAGAATTTGATGATGTGACACACAGTCATATCAAGGGCTATAAAATGTCAAAAAATGACACAATGACATCCTCAAATGTCTTGTTTTACCCACAACCCAAAGATCCTCAGTTTACTGTCATAAAGGAGTAAAGAAACCAGAAAATATTCACATCAAAGAAGCTAAAATTACAGAATTTCTTGAAAAATTGCTCAAACCAATTATTCGTTTATCAAAGTGCTGCAAAATAAAACCACAAAATGAAATGAGACAGAACAGGTATACTAAGAACAATAGAAAAAGTGAAAAAACAGAAATAAAACTAAAGTAGGCATGAGAACAATGAAATACGTAAAAGATGAGAATAAAGCCCTTAAAGAGTGTTAGTTAATTAAAGGTAATGTTGTCGAATAAGCAAGTTTTTCAAATGTTGTTTGAAATATTTGCAGAGCTTGTACCTCTTGTAGCCTTGGGCAAGGAATTACAGCATTTTCGTGCACAGCTAAAAAAGGCTGAGCCGCCAATTTTCTTATTTGTGTGATAGTTCGTATTAAAAAAGTAGAAAGCAGCAACAATCTAAGAGGTGGAAGAGGATTATAAAACAAAAAAGATTTAGTAAATGTGAACTTTAAATGCATTTCACTATTAGGAATGCAGGGTTTCCAACTAATAGTGGAATATTTTTGCATTAATGTATTGGTGCTTTTACTTACATAAAAGATCTGGATGCTGTTTTCACTGCTGTGCAGTTGCCAGCAAGCATTTTTGTACTACTGACCTCTGACCCACAATACGAGGAAGTAAACAGGGAGACTGTTCAGGTCAAATGACAAAACAGTAACATAAGATAATCCTAACTAAACCTGAAGCCCCTGATCCTGTGCAGCAAGGCAGGATGTCAAAGGGTTAAATAGGTCAGAGGGGGGAGTGAAGCCATTTAAGAGATCACTGACAATCCCATCATTACATAACCACCAGAACACCACAAACTCTGGTGAAGGTGAGTAAATGGATCCACCTACACGTTTTATTAACAATTGGAGTTCTGTATGAGAATATTGTTGAACTGAATCTCCACTTTCAGTTCCCATGGCTGGCAGCTAGATGGCACTAACTGCTGCTTTCACTTTGATCTGCCAATTTTAATCCTAAACCCTCAGTACACCAAGGCAAGATAAAGATTAAAACACAACAGAAGCAGCCTCAGCATCTCAGTGAGCAGATCTTATTGCACCACTGGGACTCTGTGGATTGAAAAAATAATTTACAGAAGTGTTGTCATCTTTTTTCCACTTGTGTACATTTCTGTTTCCTGCTTAAGTAAACACTCGAGGAGACAGAGCAGAGGATTAACACTCTTGGCACAGTGAATGAAGGGAAGAGAAGGAGACTGTGCTCAGAACATAAAGGGAATATCTCGAGTTCAGATGGCCTCAAGCAAGTACCTCTTTTTCTTTTGTCCTGCGAAAAGCAGAACTTTGGGCGTTTCCACTGCAGGGATCAGGGTCTAAATTTAATTGTAGGGACATTATTTTATCCCTTAAAAAGTCCCTGCTTGGACAGAAGTTCTTTCCAAAGATCCAAGAACTTTGGGGCTGGAGCTTGCAGCACTGAGAACGTGGGAGGTACAGAAGAAAGGAAACGACAGACTGTCTGACAACAAAGCGGGACTTAAGACTGTGGTCTGTCATGGAAAAACAGGCTGAAAGAAGTGGTTGGTTCCTGGAAAAGTAGTTACTAGAACTAAAAATCTTGGGTACTTTGGGTGGAAATGCCGTCAAGCTGCAACTCAAGAGTATTTAAAGGGAGCCCTTCAGTTCATCAATAATTTATCATCATTCATTCATTATATTTTGGCTCATTAACAGAAATCTTAAGCTCACTCACTTCATTAAACATCTGATTTCTTCTTCAGTTGTCTGTAGAGTTACTGTAAGTTGACTTATAACAACCTGGTCGGCCATAGTAACCTCATCCATGCCCGCTAGTAATTTTTGAGGTGTTTTTGATGACAGAAAGAATCCTCCAACAGGGTGAGTGTTTCTCCAACCAAAGGAAAAGACCATCGATGGGAACAATACCAGATTTATCAGACAGTGGCGATTCAATGGTGTCACACTGACATTTCTCTCCAAATATAAAAATAATGTGAGTTTTGCTGATTCATGGGCTTTCCTGGGTGGTCCTCAGTCATACACTGGCTCTCTGAATTGGCAGTCATCAAAACTTTGAGAATACTTACAATAAAGTTTTAAAAATGCTGTGTCTTACATTACAATCATTCTCTCATCTCTTAACCGTCAATTCTCAACTAAATGCACAACATGCTTGAAAGACAACTTAAAGCTGCAGTGGTTTGCTACTATACTATAAAAATGAGGAGGATTCTTTAAGTTTCCATCTATAAAACACTTTTCTGTGGCCTCACATTGTGGGTTTTTTGTTCAGAGGCACTGTCTCATGTTTCTTAAGCCTGTCACAAGTATTTTAAATATTAACTGATCAAATCAACTGTAGAAAATGTGCATTTCTATCCCATTTACTACAAAATATGTGCACTTTCCTCTGTCACTTCCATGTAGACAATTATCAGACGTGATACTTGTCTGAGACAGAAAATTCCTCTCACTTGATATCTCCTTTTATTGTTGTCAGATTATAAAAGAAGATAATCTTATGGGAGACAAAGCTCACTGGCTTTTATTGTACTGCTATCAAACTGTTTCATGACTTGATGGGAGATCCGTACATTTACATTTGCTGCACAATTTGCATACAAGGTTAATTATGTCATTCAACTGTGGTTCTTTTTAATATTTTCACTTTGTTTGAATTAACACCGGCCCTGTTAGTTTTAGCCATTAAGTTGTGTCTTCTTTCTTTCTCACTCCTCTGCAGATGACACGCATTACAAAATGAAGTGCCAACTAAAGTCTTATGAAAAAGAATGTATGACACTGAAAACACACTTTTTTTTCCTTACAATTTTCTTTTCCACTGCAGGCAAAATTATAAGGCTGGACTAAGTGGATTATCAGTGCAGTTACCCTCATCGTTACGCTGTGATCTCTGTCGTAAAACCAAGAGAACTGAGGGCAGCCCAAACAGGATGAGGAGGGAAAACTGAGGTCCTTCCTTCCTTACCGCCAAATGGTTTCCTCACTTGAGTCCATCACATCCCGGCATAAAGGAAATCTCTCTTCATGCTCAAAAGTTTTTTTTTTTGTTTTGTTTTGTTTTTTTTTACATTCAGTGCAGGTATTTGCAAGGTCAGACCGCTGCATTCTCAACCTTGTGCAGATGCCCCTGTTTCAAACACACCTCTGCTGCATGAATCATGATGTGAAACAAAAACGAACAAATCAAAAATCTCCACACACCCTGTCACAATTCTACTGGGTTATATTCAGAGGGGACATTTTATATGAAAGCCATGGTCACGTACACTCATTCACCCTCTAAGAGGCACCAGAGGTTGCACAAGGGTTTTACTTTTCAGCCAAGTTATGCTAACTGAGGTATGTAAACCATTAAAAATACATTTTGTCATGTTATCATCCCCTCACCGAGAGTAAACCAACTCCTCATTCCTCAGGAGGATTAAAAACACAAGCTGAGAGAAGGACTTGTGCCTAACTTTCCTGGTTCATGGGAGAATTTACAGGCATGCTCAGGCTGAAGGATATTTGTCTGACTGTTTAACTTTCACCTTTTCAAGTTTGATCTCTGGATAATGAATTATTGTTTCTTATTTATAATGTCAAAGCATGTCTTAACCAAACAGTATGTGCCCTCAGGTACAGAGCAAGTACAAACTAGCTACACTGTAACAACAAATTAAGTTACATTATAAACGCCACGGGGGAAAAACCTTTTTCAAGTTAGAAATGACGACATCACCTTTATCTCGCTTTAAAGGACCAGTGTATAAGATTTTGTGGCATCTAGTGGTAAGCTCACAACTATTGCAATCTCACTCTCACCCTCGTAGATGTATAAGGAAAAGTTTTTGGTATCAATAAATCTAGGGGTTTTTTTGTTTGTTTTTGTTTTTTTTCAGAAAATCATGGTATTGCAGTGAAATATCCCCCTGAAGACCAAAAAGCATTTTCTCTGTAAGCCAAGCAGTCTGTAAAACAGTTGACAAGACACCTCAAACTGCAAACAAGGTCAATTATGACACTTATTATTACCTATTTTTGATCCATGGAGGTTTTATATTTGTAAAACTTTCCTAGAGTTGAGACAAGCAATTTAAACAACTAAATCATCTAAATGTAAAGTCGATGAGCTGACCAAGAACTTGCAGGCGCGGTCATCAAGACAAACCTGCACACATTCAGTGGGCTGTGTAACCAGGACGTAAACCCGGAAGCTTGAAATCTTTTTTGGCTCATGCACCAAACGAGCAATTCTCATTTGACTGAACAGGCATCATCTTTGCGTTTGGTATCCTGTCTATAATCCTGCATTCATGTGGCGTCAGAATAATTTGAAAAAATTATTTTCCGAATGGAAGAATTCACATGAATGCCGCCTCAAGTCAGAGCAACAACTCAGAATATCTGCAAAGCCAAGTTGTCTGTTGATGAAAGTAAATATCTGGTTGATAATTTCTGATTAATTCACACATTCCATAAAATTTTCTTTGCTAACATGTATTTTGTAATACAATATTAGTTAGTTGCTGTCCATGTAGAATGACCTGGATTAGTTAGAAAAGTTATTTTTTAGTACGATAACAAGTCAAGTAAAGCAATATTTCAGTGGTTTATGGTGATGTACTAAAGCAGCGTCCATTTTGTTTTCTTATTACAAAGTCGGAAAAAGGACCTCACAACTTGGAAAATGGGATTTTTCAGGGAACACCTGAATGCAGCATAATATGCCTGTACATCCATGCTCCCGCTCCAAGCATGAGAACATACGGGGGCCACGAAACTCATGAATTCTGGGCTACTGTATAAACCTGGCGGTGCAACATGGCGGCTTCCATGGAAGAGGAACTGTAACCACTGTAGACATAAGCAGCTCATTCTAAGGTAATTAAAACACAATGATTGTTATTTTCAGGTGATTATACACTAACGGAAACATACTTCTGAATATTATGTTTCATTTCTGTCATATTCTGGCAAAAACCCTGTATATCTTACAGGCTGGACCTTTAAAAGCACAATCAAGTCAATGGAAGTTGATTTGCGTAAGGTTATGTGTGCGTATTCCTCTTCTTTTTATGCAGGCCAATTAGTAAAAGGTAATGCATGAATTCAGAGCTGCACCTGATGAAAACAATCTTTCAATGACTGTGAAAGGGTTGACATTTTAATCAGCGAGGTCAAAGTCCTTCATATGAAACTCAAAGGGAAAAATTCTAAGGAATAAAACAGACAATCAGCCTGAGGTCTAACAGTTTTCTGAATGAAAGCAGTTACAGTAGAAGAGCTGTATATCTCTCATTGTCCAGAGAGAGGAATTTATCTACAATATGTTCATGTGATGTGAACAAGACACCCACTCCTCTATCCAGAGGCTACATGAAACTGTATACTGCATTTTTCATATCAGCAAGGCTGCTCTCTTTCCTCATTCGTGCAAATGTTTGAGATCCGTTGTTACTGGAAACTGGAAATAAAATGGATGTGATTGGATGTATATGTGACATATAGTGCTTCCAACTAGACACGATAAACCTGGTCAGGTAGTTTGTATTCTGCAAGTCTGTGCTGCAGGATTTGCTACAAATCTACAAACTGAAATCACAAATCCTCACACAATGAATTCAACCGTTCCGAGGGGATCGCTCTCTGCTGACTTAACACGTTCACATCACAGGAAAAGACTGTTTCATTACGGGAGCAAACACAAAATGTAGTCCTACTGACAGTCAACCAAATAAGTGATAAGCTTGGTAGCTCATGTTTTTGTCCTCATTTCCAGAGACTGAGTCTGACTGGAGAAATTCAAAACTGATATGGGCCTCCAGCCAGAGAACAGAGTCTCTTTACTGCCAATCTGTGACTTCTTAGTGAAAGTAGCATTAACTAAAAACATTTAAGGTCTATAAAATGAGATGAGCATATTCTCTGTCTAACAGTGTGAATATTAACTTTATCTTCACAGTAGGACTGCAAATTAATCGAAATTTTATCAAAATAGAAATGTGGCTTTCTGAAATTTTCAAATCATGGAGCTGCAATATATTATTACTGTAATTTCAATAAACTTTTAAATTAATGAACGTCATGAGGCAGACATGACCTGTTCTACAAATCAGATTTAAGACTTAAAGAAACAGCTTCATTTGGCACAGATTCCTGCAAAAAAATTCAGACCATGGTCATTTAACATGTTTTTCAATCAAAATAAGAATAATGATGTAAAAATTATCATGACCTCTAATATTGCAAATCATATCGCATTTGCAATATCAGCCAAAATAATTGTTATGGCATTATGGCTGAGAGGACTTATGCTATGCTATGCTCTGCTATGTATGCACGGCACAATTATAAACAAAGTCAAAGCAAAGATGCAAAAATTCAGGTGACATGAATGACGTCAGATGAATCTGGTCAACTGGCAGGAGGAGAGCTCGGAGTTACTTTTTTAAACTTGTGTTTAAAAGTGGATCTATCCTCATTGTCGCTTCTCAACTTGTCTGCACTGCAGCAAGGCGCGGAGGTGCTGACCTCTACTGTCGCATGTATAATGTACTGTAATCAGTCTGTCTTCGTCCATGCTGACTGCTGACTGCAGAGGAAATGTACTTTACTTCATGAACATACAGAGAGAGAAAAGAGGAAGAGCAGAGAGACAGGAGGAAAAATACCAGGAGTCTCTGGTGAGATCGAAGTGAACTGAACACAAAAACACGCACGCCCTCTCCGCCTGCCGTTGCTTGATAGCTGAGGGATGATGTATTCTGGATGTTTGGCCTGAATTATGTGAATAAAGACAAATGATCCCAACTAAGGTCTCAAGGTCAGGTCATGAGTAACGTGAGGCTTTCTGTGTGATCACAGCATTAGAGGCTAACAACAACTGGTGACGCAGAAACCAGAAAATATTCATATTTAAGAGGCTGAGATCAGAGAATTTGAACCTTTTTTTTTTATTAAAAATTATGCAAAATGATTAATCAGTTATAAAAACAAATGCAGATTCATTTGTGTTTTATGTTTGTTGGTAGGTTTATTAGTTTGTCCAGCTGTTTCTTCCTTTGTGTTGTGCATACTTTATTTATCGATTGACTGATTTAGACAAAATCATGTTTAATGACCACCCAGTGAAGCATTTTTTCACTAGAGGCTGATAATGACTTGGCAACTGTGTGTGCATTGTGCATGGTAGTATATCAGTCATTATTTAAAATCATAATCGGACCAGTAATCCCCATTTTTCCAAAATGTAACTTTAATCTTTTTTTTTTTTTTATCTGTAACTGTAAATACAGTTACCTTCTGTGCATCCAGATTATGTAATCCATTACATGTGCACATCCATTACTCCCCAAACCTGGTTATAGGTCAGTTATGCCAAAAGTTTCTGAGGGAATTACTTGCAGTTTGAGAGAGTTGCTCAAACCCCTTCAGCTGTCATCACATTTTGATTCAAATAATGCTAAACCCTGATTGGTGGTCTGAAGTGTATGACATCATCTTTTTCTAACCGGGTCCTGCCCTCCTTCAAACCAGCGAGAGGAGCACTGACAAACAGCCTGAGAGGATGAGAAATCTCCACAGTGAAATAATCAAAACTGTTCCAACTGCGTCCCCGTAGTATCCCATCATTCACAGCGAGAAGCCAGTTGAGAAAATGTGCTTTCAGGGCTTTTAAATAAATAGCAGATATTGGATGGAAGAAAATCTGATCTTGAAATGATACCTCGATGCTTTACAGGTGTGGACGCTATCCACTTTGGTGACATTTGGGTCACATCTCTGTTGTTTGCAGATGCTGATGTAATCCCATTGTCCTGCCAAGTGTGACACTGTCATTGTTGCATTCCTTGAGCAATCCAGTTTTTGTGGCAGATGGTGTGTGTTTGTCACTACTTACTGCAACTGAAAACGGTCATACATTTGAAGCGCAGTTTTTACAGCAAAGCGTGTCCTCGACAAATATTTCCTCCACAAAGGTAGGAAACACTGAAAACGGCTCACAGCAGGGTCTGTGGATTATCCTGATTTGTTTGAGTAACCAAGGCACCGTCTCAAAATACATTTCACAGAGTCATATATCATTGCTTTGAACACTGCAAATGAAATTCAACTCGCCTCCATTAGCAAATAAAAATAAAACTCCATGGCTGGACGTCACTATACATACAGAGGTAAAAGATGTTTTTGACTTGGGTGAAATTACTCCAGATTTAGAGCCATTAAGAGGTATTAATATCCCATTAAGGAGCATCAATGTATTCTAAAAGTGATTGATGGTCTTGGTTTATGACCATTAATGTGATAAAGATTAACATAAACCATTTTTCTACCTCCAAATAAATCTTTAAGCTGCTGCAAACAGTGGAAACTCCCAGTGAGTTTGAGTGGAGTGATTAATGATTCGATGAGGGACTTGTGTGTTCGGTTACTGAAAACTATATTCATGTATGTTTATCTACAGTGAGACTGATAACAATAAATAGCGGGGTTATATATTTAACCTCGTCCAAATATGAATAAAACTCTAAATTAATCAAATTTCACATTAATCTAATGAGCCAAGTAAGACCTTCAATAAGAGGATAAAAATTCTGAGATGCACCATCTCATTTTACCATGTTTGATGACTGTGATTTTCTGCTGCATGGGAAATTAAAGGGACAGTTCACCCCAAAATCAAAATTACACGTTTTTCCCCCCCTGGCCTGCAGTGCTATTTATCCATCTAAATTATTTTGTTGTGAGTCACAGAGTTTTGGAGATATCAGCTATAAAGTTGTCTGCATTCTCTCCAATATAATCAAACTAGATGACACTTGGCTTGTGGTGATCAAAGTGCCAAAAAACACATTTGGAAAGCTCAATGTCTCTTTCCAGAAATCATGACGTGGTAAATCAAAATCCACAGGCCTCGTTGTTAACAGTTTCATGTAGAAACTATTTTCTAGAAACTATCCGTCAACTAGGGTGACCAAGGGTCCTGAAAATTTCACGACAGTCCCCAATTACAAGCAATACGTCCCTATAATTTCTGCTTGTAGTTGTTTCAAAATAATATCCTGTTTGTTCAGTATTACTGATGTGTTTTCACTTGTCTACATTACACTGGTTAAGCTAACATGAATAACAGATTGTCGATGTCATTCGAGCAGTTTTAAACCAGGTGACACACAGTGCAGTCACCACTGCAGGTGAAATTTGCAATAAAATTAAAAAAAACATCAGTCATAAACTCCTGCAATATCTGCTGAACAGATGTTTATAAACACAGGTGACAGGTTATAAAATGAGTGGAGCACGCCTGTCACCTGTCTGTAACGATTCATGTTTATTGTAAACACAGCCAGGACACTGTGCTTCATATCATCCTCAGAATCTGGAACTGATCTTCATAATACTGATTTAAATTGTTCTTTACATCAGCCTTGTCCAAACGTCGGCCAACGACTTCTGCGGCCCGCCCAACCATTTAATCACAACTCTGATCAACACACGAGACTAATCGTACCACAGCGGAGACAGAAGATATGATCTGGTGTTAATGTTACAGGTCATCAAACATGATGTAACACTTTAAACTAGGTCAGATAAATCAAGAATAACATGTAATTGAAATGTAATTTAAATGTGATGGCTTTGTTTTATTAGTTCTGATTAATTTTCTTGTAATTAATCATATATATTTATGGTATTCTCAAAATTATAAAGCTGGAAAAAAAGAAACTCAACTTCCCTGTCCTGAGTTTCACCCAGTCTCATCTGGTCACTCTACTATCAACTGTATCAACATGCAGGAGGAAGCATGCATCTACACATATGAAAGGCTTGTGCTGTATGTAAACATCCTCCCCGGTTGAGCTGTAACATTAGCACCATTGAACTAGCTAACACAGTGACACGGTTGGTGGGTGTAGTTCAGAGGAAAGATAGCTCTTCCATGAAACTGCTCACAACAAGGTCTTTGGATAATCTTAACTAACTGGGTCATGATTTCTGGAAACAGGTAAATAAATAACAGGTTACAAGCTGAACTGTGAGGGCATGATAGTTGGTCAAGGTAAAATGAAGAGACTGAAAATGAACGCTTCAAAGACACTGCAATAGGGCCTCCAAATGGGAACTACTATGAGGAAATTAAGAGCAGAGGAGAATAAGTCCAGTAACTGTGTTAAATATTAAGTAAATGACAGTGAACCGAGCACAAGTGCTCCTGAAGCAGCAGTGAAGTGTCCACAGCACCGACTAGCACCAAACGGTGCAAAAAAGTTAGGTGCTACTTGAAGATCTCGATATTTTCTGAGGTGGTACGAGGCAAAAAAAAAAAAGCTTGAGAAACACTGATCTAGATGGATAAATGGCACTACAGTTAAAAGGAATTGACTTTAGGGTGGACTGTCCCTTTAAGATCAAAAGGATCATGAAAAAGGAAGTTCCTATAGTAGAAACTTTGCAAACCCCACAAGAAAACATACTGAGTGATCCCCACATGAATTACCTGTGAGACCACCACCCAGGCTCCTTCTTCGGATGTGTTTTCCATCGTCACTGAGATGTCGTCTAAATTTGAGAGCGGGACTCAATCCGTGAGTCAGCTCGGGGTTACTGGACTTCCTGAGGGACGTGGAGGGAGGGTAGAGGATGTTGTCCAACTAGATGGAAAGACAGAAAACAATCAGCTGGTCAGAAAAATGCATTCAATTTCTCTAGAGGCTGTTAACCACACAAGGACAGGGTCCACATTCCAAAAATGGTTTCTTGCTTTGTTTTCGTGTTTGTTTTGGGGGATTTGAAGGCTGCTAACAATAAGCTATAACTCAGATGAGACAAAGACTGTTCCTGAATCTGAAAGTGAGCTGCTTTCTAGAACTCTGAGGTGCTTTGGATTAAAAAAAATTGACTGTATATTTGTATGTAGGAATGTAAAGTATATGGCACATTAACGCTAACGCAGAGGTCTTGTCTGCATATTTTTAGCCTTCACAGACGCATCATGACATTACAGTATTTGAGGAAATGACACACTTGATCTCTCTTTTCTGGAAATCAAAACTGATAACTGCATTAGTCATGGCATAAATCCTGTTGTTGTTTTTAAATGTGCTTTAGGAATAAACTTCAGTTTGATTTTTGATTTTTTTTGAACCAGCAGAACACTGAAATTGTGAAGAAGTTATATAAAATGTAATGGTTGGTAGCGTCATTAACTGTGGTATTCTTCAAATAAATGTCTGCACTACTTGGTCAGTGGATTGGTTTTAAATACTGTAGGGAGCAGAGATGTAACTGGGTGACAGAGACTTTACATTGAAATGCTGTATCGGCACAGAATGAACATTTTTTTAATGACAGAATGATAAGATGACAGAAGTTATTGAAGTTTTGAAATGAATAGCAAAAGTTATTTGTCACGATTGCACAGTGATGTGAGGAGGAGTCAGATCACGTTTCTTCACCACTACAAATTTAACAGCCCACATCAAGAGCCATCATCCCGATCATTACGGCAAATTTGTGGAGAACAAAGAGAAATAGGTACCAGCAAAAAAAAAATTAGAAGCAGCAGCTTCTTTATTTTATCCGGTGCAATTTGAAAAGCATTGTATTTTATGTCTGCATCTGCCAGTAGGCCATCAAGATAAGAGTAGACATAATAATATGTTAATTCTACTGAAAAATGACTTGACGTTCTCTACAATTAGGTGGAAAAATATGCAAATGTCTGTATCAGCGTCAGCAATCAACCATTTTGGATATCTGCAAAAATGTAACATCGTGCATCCCAAGTAGAGAGGAGTAGTACAGTTGAAAAGGGCTGCAGGCTACCAACTCTTACTGTGGGCTGCGACTAGCACACCTCCAACTTCACCTTTCTGTGCAGAGCGGTGGAAAAACGCCAGTGTGGCAATCGTTCTTCAAGAGCACAAACATTTTCTGATGGCATGAAGGGAGCTGAGGGTTTGATGTAGATTCTGTCAGCCATGTATTTTCTTTTGAAAAAGGTCTGATGAAATTAGAGATCTGAAGCCTGACTACTGGTTTGATCTAAGCCACAGTCAAAGTAAATCTCTATATAAAATCATAAGTAAAAATCTAGGAAAATATAAATTCACAACAGCTTTTCATGAAGGGTGAATGATGTACAGAGCTATGAGAAATAAACCTGCAGATCCATAAACCTCAAGCTAAGGGCAGGACTCGGTTTCTCAAATGATCGGGAGGGGGATTCCCAGGGTGTTCTCCAAATAATGTTCGGCTCACAGCTTAGCACAAAATGCAGTTTATGAACCAGTTTCTCAATCCAGGACTTGCCACACCCATAGCTGTTTTCAATGAGACACAGGACAGTCTGAGAAACAGGCCAGCACCTCAAACTCCCATGTCAGTCATCAGAATATTAGAACAGAGTCTAACAGAGCAAAAGAAAAACATATTTCCATACAGTTCTGGCTAGAAAAGTAAATTAAGTATGCAACTGTCTACATCAAGGACTGTTAGAAATACATTGCAAATATACTACAATACATGGCACAACAGGTTGCCCCAGACTGCTGTATTCTCTGGAGATAATGACCTTGTAAGAAGCTCAGACCACATAACAATGCCCGGGTGGTGAGGAAGGGGCCCTCCCTGAGAATACAAAGATGCACATGGCTCACAGCACTCTGTGGAAGGAAATACCCTCTGCTTCTCAGTGGGATGATTCATGACCCCACAACTATTAAAGACAACTAAGACCAACTCTCTGGAGGGTGGCTTGACCTCTGAACGAATGCAGACATGCAGAGCAAAAGTGATGGAGCGCAGACTCAAGACAAATGACACGAACAAATGAAAGTAAAGCTCCTCTGCTGAAACGCAGAATGTTATGCAATAAAGTTGATATTCAGTCAGCAATTCTAAAAACAAGGACTTGAGATCAAATAGTCATGGTACAGCTAATTGTTTGCAGCGCTGCCTTTGGAAATTCAGTGTGAAATAGTAAAATGCATAAATGATATTAGAGCTGCAAAATTAGTAATCAATCAATTATTTATTCTATTAATTGCCAACTACTTTGATAACCGATTAATCAGTTTGAGTACATTTTTAAGAAAAATGTCCGAATTCTCTGATTTCAGCTTCTTAAAAGTGAATATTTTCTGATTTCTTCAGTCCTCTCTGACAGTAAACTGAATATTTTTGGGTTTTGGACAAAACCGAGACATTTGTGGACACCATCTTGGACTTTGGGAAACACTGATCAACATTTTTCACCATTTTCTGACATTTTAAAAATATTAATTGCTTAATCGAGAAAACAATCCACTGACCAATCTACTATAAAAATAATAGTGAGTTGCAGCCCTACTCCTGATATTAAATTTGAGTGTCTCATTCCACATCTAAAAACATCTGACTGAAAATTAATGTTCATAACGTTCAAAACCCTACTTCAAAAACAGAGCACTGCACCAGTTTTGTTCATTTGCCTGAAACATACATCATTAACTCCAAAATCTTCTATGCAAAGCTTAAGTCTTCTTTTTGAACCATAGTTGTGGCACTTAGACACACATAAAGAGAGGTAAAAAAAAAAAAAAAAAACAGGGATCCTGGTGGAGCATACATTATCTCTCAGCTATGTCTAAACACAGACTTCAACTCTATTTATACTGAGGTGGCATATACATGGTCACATATCATGCAGAGCAGACAGTTTAAATGTACTGTACGTGGTCACAGAGACATTCGTTTTATTATATAACCTCATGCTGTGGTGAGAGTGCAATAAAAAAGAAGGCTGGATGAGAATTTTCCATCTGTGCAGAACACTGTAAGACACAACCGTACCAACCAGAAAAATGTGGGAAGGAAGTGAACTTCTCAAACAAGTCCTTTCCTCAGTCGCAGCTTTTTTCCAAACAGAGGAATTTATGCAACATCGTAAGACGGCCCTGCAACTGAATTTGTGTTTTATTACAATGAATTCATTGTCTTAATCACAATTCAGCCATTTTTGAACACTTTATGGCTTTGCTCAATAAATACAAACTGAGTCACACACCCACCACCTAATATTTAGCCAATAACCACAGCTGAGGATGAAATGAAAAGCTGTTACAGCCAAATGTTCATTTGTACTTTGTTTCAAATTATTTGCTTAAAGTGCAGTTTTCAATAAACATATTCAACTCGACAAGCTGCCTTTTAAAGGAAACCAACCGCGTCAATTTTTAACTGGAGGTGCAACTGTATGACTAAATGATAATTTACTAATTTTCTACTGAGTTGCATCCTAAGGAATACAGTGATTGTCACATTGTGCAAAAGCTTGCAGCTGACTGGTTGTGCAACCGCTCACACAGAATAACAGTAGTGGTTCAGTCATATCATTGGTTCAGGACTGTTTTGCAACAGCTGTTCATAAATACATCAGCTACATGAAACAAGAATCAGGTTGCACCATTAAACGCTGAGAAAGATCTCAGAACTGCAACAATTATTCGATTATAAGTGGAGAAAAAGAAAGTTACCTTCAACTATCAGTCATTTTTTAAGCAAAAATGTCAAACATTTGCTGGTTCCAGCTTCCAAAATCTAAAGATTCGCAATTTGAAAATGCCACATTGGGCTCTGCAAAACTGTACAGTGATGTTCATTTTCTGTCGATTTTAATATCAACTAATTATTTCAGCTCTAGCTAATAATGCTAACGTTTTTGGCATTAAACGTTATAGTTTGAGTTATTATCTTACTGTTGTCAAATTGTGAAATGAAGAAGTGAAATGTAAGTATTCTGTCCTTCAATTGAATATGTGAGATGTGTTAGAAAGCTTTGACGTTTGTTTTGTCCATTGTTTCGGTTCGCACAATGCATTTACACTGTTAATGTAAATATTTAGTAATATCTACATAGGAACTGCCTTGTCTGGTGCAACCCATATTAATTTAGTGATGTGTAAATCTCCATTTAATAATAGCTGGATAAAGTTTGAACTCATGAACAGCCGGTGCATCTGTCTCCAGGTGTTTAAAGGCGAATACCTTCAGATTAGTCACAATGAAATAAAGGACGGACAGCTTGTTATGTAACTGTAAGGCAAACAGATAATAATCAAGCAATGCCTCTATAAGCAGCTTAGAGCTACATTGTGAAACAATCAGTGGTTAACTCCTGCATCATCCAGTTGCATTGTTTAGAGCCTAAAGCATCTGGCAACGTTCTCAGGACAGGTCAATATGACCTTAACGCTTCGACACCGCGGAGCGTCATGACACACGGTGCATGTATGACGACCTGATGGAGGCCTGCAGGGCCACAGCGTGTGTAGGATTTCACCACAAAGGAAGTTACTGACTCGTTTTACAGAAGTAAGAGTGCATTTCTTAATATATTTCAGCTTCCGTTTCATCATTTCCCTCAAGGCTGTTTAGGAGAAACTGTCTCCAGCATTTTCATTAAAGGCCTTTTGTGTTTGGATTATTGAGTACCTGCAATAGTGACGCAAGACCAGAGAAGTACTGTAATGCGTCTGTTTTGCTTGTTTGATTTGCAGGCAGATGAGATTTTATTCATCATCACTGTCAGATGACTTTCATCTCACTACACTACAACTACTACACTTCAATTACACTAAAAGGAAGTAAGATAACCAGCGATCTGTATCTTATCTGTGCACTCAAGTCTAAAGTCTGAAGTTTAGGGCCGTGCAATATACTTTGGCCTGACATTTGCTTTTCACTATGCAAACATGGAAATATCAATTAATCAATATTTTAAAAGTGAAAAACAGGGCTACCTGAGGAGCAGTGTGTGATTCAGAGAGGGATTTTTTTCCCTCCATTGTCAGAGATCGTTGAGCATATTCTTAGAAGAACTGCTAAGGCAGCACATTGTACCGTCTGACAATGTTAAACCCAACACACAACAAACAAACTCAACTTTATAAGCCTTGTAATCCTCACAATCTTTTGCCTTCATCCTCCTGACTCGATCGATGCGCCAAAACAGAAACGCGAGCCAGCGAAAACTGTGTAGGGCTGCCAAAGCTGGCCACAGTTTCTGATCTGATTTTTGGTCAGCTGGGCTTATCAGCTAATTACAAACGATCACTGTGGTAATCATTAAACCCATATTTACTTCACCCTGCTTATCTCAATTTAAAGGGACGGTTAGGATTTTTTAAAGTGTGGTTGTGTGTAATACTCTTTTCTTGTCTAACTACTATGTTTTTAAGGGTTAGTCCAGAGTCACCAAGGTCATGCAAGAACACAAACAAACTAGCCAACAGAGGCAGCAGTAGATCAATAAACTCCCATCTTCTGTGAGGAAATATTGTTGTTTTTGCCAGTGGAGTTTGGCTGGTTTGGAAAGAGCAATACTTGGCTTATGTAACAGCAGTTTCCAGTCGCAAAAGATACTGTAAGTTTAGCATACACTTAAAATAATATTGATTTCATTTTAGGTGGGTGTTTTTTTTTAGGTGGCTAAAATACACGTTGCTGCTGACCCTGTCCACAGCAGTACATGACTTAGCCTCCTACACCGTTACTCCTGCTGCTGCTCGAAGCTAGGGCCATGCCAACAGCCATCTATTATAGGTTACACGCTGACTGTTAGTGCAGAACAGTTAAGTAAAATATCAAAATTGCAATATGACAATTAAAAAGTACAATATCCAAATCGCAAGAGCTGTATACCTAAAATGTGTCACAGAGATGCTCGGGCCTCAATTAGTTGTCAACTATTAATTTAATTTTTATAATCAATTAATCAGCTTGAGTCATAAAAAAAAAATAGTCAAATTTCTCAGATTTCAACTTCTTAAATATGAATATTTTCTGCTTTCCTCTACGACAATAAACTGACTATCTTTGGATTGTGGACAAAACAAGACATTTGAGGACATAATTTTCATTATAAGTCAGCCCTACTGACTACAGATAAGTAGCTCATACAACCCCACTTCAAATAATGCAAACACTCCCTTTGAGCAACTCATAAGACAGCTGACAGTAAGCTCTGTTATTTGAGGATAAAACTCCACTTTCCGCTGGTCCAAAACATCTGCATCGATTTTAAAAGTGGGTGTCAGCCTTTTAAATGCCTATTTGATTACATGTAGAGCTCAGCAGTAAGCCAATTTCAGTTAGCTCACTGTGCACACAGCGGGTAGCACAACACACATTGCAGTTTTGGCAGCAGCTTATGCCCTTTCACCTACCATTCCTCTCTCCCTGCAGCGGAGAGCCTCAAAAAAAAAAAAAAGAAAGCTCCTGAGAGCAAGATCAAACCTGACCTGCCCCTCCTTCCTCCATCCTCTTTTCCACCCTCAGCTTCACACACAGTGGACAGTACCAACAGTCTTGTGTTGTCAAAGCAAAGAACAGACAGCAAACAAGTGAAACAAAGCAGCTGGACTGCACAACACACACTGTCGGTTGTGTTTACCAACTGAGACACGAGGCCACGTGAAACTGTGTGGAATCTGTGTCAAACAGACTTCATTTCCATATTTTTGTGTTTGTTGTTTTATGTTACACCATCATAGCTTCTATTGAGGACACCGACCCTAATGTTCACAAAACAAACCCCCGTCACTTTGATTGTACATTAGATTGCAGAACCTGGCATCCTGATGCCCCTGTGATCTACAATATCATGTTAACCACGATATCCGTTTAGCTTGAAACTAAACACCTCCTCCTTTTAATATTTCCTGTCACTCAAACATGCACAAATATAATGCAATATATCAATCACTAAACCTGCAATAATCAAACATTAAAACTATTTAAAAGGTGATATGGCAAACTTAGCAAACAGTGCTAGAGCAGAGCAATAATTATTATTCTGCAAACTTGAAGAGTCACTTTGGGTTTCACGAAACAGTGCAATAATAATATGAACATAATTGGCAGATTACTGAACTGATTAATTGACATAACATAATTGGCAGATTACTGAACTGATTAATTGATACTAGCTGCAGCTAGATATGCACCGATTCCGATTTTTTTTTAAGGGCTGTTTTGTGACTTCTTGTAGACTGTTGGTCTTCTCTTTATCCTGTTCTTGGAATCTAACGCCAACACCAGCTTCATGAAAGCATGTGTCTGTGTGTGCAACTGTGATCAGTGCTGTTGTGGGTGTGACGTTACAGTCAGTGTGTCT
This sequence comes from Lutjanus erythropterus, assembly GCF_056507025.1. Classification (NCBI taxonomy): domain Eukaryota; kingdom Metazoa; phylum Chordata; class Actinopteri; order Lutjaniformes; family Lutjanidae; genus Lutjanus; species Lutjanus erythropterus. The sequence continues at coordinate 22,043,008 of NC_139336.1, forward strand.
ACTGCACACATGACATGACCATCGTGCAGAACGTGTGTGAACATGACCAGCACAGAATCGGATATCGGACATGTGACACCGATCGGCCGGCCGATAAGACCCACTTCCAGCTAGTTACAGCCCTATTACAAAACATCATTTGCATTTATTTGCAGGCATGTTTCTGGCCATCTGTAATGTAATGGCCAATGTTCACTCTCTTTCAGCTCTGTTTATGATCTTTACCAACTCCTGAGGGAAATATCTGGCCCATTAGCTGATAAATGCAGTCAAAAAAAAAAAAAAACAGGCCTCTCGGAGAGCAGTGAGAAAGAACCAAAACAGTAAAGTTGTCAGCCTCACAACTCAACAATGAGCTGAAAATTGAAAGAAAGCTCCATAAAGCCAGTCACCATTTTCACACGGTGGTCATTAAGTGCTGTCGTCGCACTCAGGATGGGAGGCCCGAATGCTGGTATCAAAAGGATAATGTTGCATGGTTGTGTTTAAGATTGCAAGTTGTATAAATATACAAAATTTAACAAATTGTTGTCCTGATTGGTCAACAACTGAAAAGATCATGTCTAATAAAAATCTGGAGTGACATCAGGCCATATTTTAATGTAAGGCAACATATTTGATAACCCATTAGCTACTATTAGACTACAGCCAATGTTATCATTCACCCGCCTCCTAACGTTAGCTAACATTATCATTTGATTGTGTTACATGATGCAAAAGGAAAAATGCAAATTAATTCTGAAATATCAACAGATGAATTAATGGTTATTGGTTGATGCTAACGTTAGCTGTTGTTTACAGCTAATGTGTTTTCAATAATGCTATTTCTTTTACCATCTTTGTATTACAATTGGCCATATTTTATTGTGCAACTCTAGTTCCCACCCTGAGCGTGATGTCAGAGGAAAATGAATGGGAGGCTGCAGTTTTTGGATCCAAGATTCTGCATTTGTACAATTATCGGATGTTTTTTTTATCTGATCACTGATAACATCAACTCATTTTAAAATTCTCTCTCACTCAGCGTCCCACTATCTGACTGGTAATGTGTCACAAGTAGCCTCTCGACACTGAAGGTTCCTTTGTCACAGACAAGCAGTCAAGCACAGAGGAACAAAGGAGCTTGTTTATTTATTCATTAAAGTTTTCAGTTAACGTTATAAGAAATGCTGTTGGGAGCTTCCTGCTGTTTTAATTAAACATATGCTTAAAGGCATTTCAACCTTGCTGAAAATCAAAGTGCAAAGTAATGGATAGCAGTCTGGAAAGATCTGAGGCACTCTGATAAATGATTTTAAATTTTGAATTTATTATCTCAGTGCCTTGGATCTTTTCAGACTGCTTTCTATTACTTTGCACTTTCATTTTCAGCACGCTGGATAGTCTGTGTTTGTTTAATTTTCATCTAATTATTGGCTCTATCCAACATCTAATATCAATATAGCTCTCCTTCCTTTCCTCCCAAGGTCTCAATTCTGACATTTTTCTCCTGATTTATGAGAAATTTTCACAGCTTTTTTCCCCTCTTCCCATTTGTACAATATTCATTTTGTGTGTTATTGTAACCAAATTTGAAATTGGACTGCTGGGTAAGGCTAAATGCTGTTATGCTGTTGTGTTTTCCAGCTAATAACGGTCAGTTATCTGCAAACATCAGCAGGTTTGCAAAAGAAATGTGTACATTACCTATTACTTTGTTATTTTCATTCATTCATTTAAACACCAGAGCACTGGAAACAAAGTTGATAAAACTCAAATTTTTCAGGACTATTTCTATTTTTGAGGTCTCCAGGTTGGGAAGCACAGTTATCAGTTTCTTTGATTACTAATTATTGGTATTGTATCACCCCTGAAAAAGTATAATTTATCTATCCCTAATGTAGATTACAGTAGCGTTAATAATCTATAAATTCAGCTTTCAGTTGCCAGCAAACCACCAACTGTTGCAGTGATGCAATTACTAGTGAATCTGTGGAAATAAGAAGAAGAGAAGCACAGAAAAAAGTGATGTCAGACAATGTGCAAGAAAACGTAGGGGGAAAAAAAGAGGAAGGTATATGATAAGAGTCACCACACCATTGCACAGAGGGAAAAGTTCCAGCATACTGTGGATAAGACTGAGCAAACACTCAGCAGAGGTTTCAACTCCTGCTGTCGACCTTTACCAGCCAAGACAACAAAGACCAAATGCATTGGAGGAGGGGGGGGAAGACACTCAGCCACTCAGCTACAGAGAAGAGACACTTTTCTGTACCGTTATATACACAAGCATACACAGCTACCCAAACAGATGGACAAACAAAAGGACAGGGCAGCAGGAAGAGCTGCATATCCTACAGAGGCAAATGCAAAGATGAAAGGACAGAAAAAGCAAAGGCAGCACACAGGGACATTGTCCACAAGGTCAAGTAATAAACACTCCAGCAGCCCAAGCCAAAGAAAACTGTGGTATTCACAGGTTGACACTACTAGACCACTAGGCTATGAAAACAACACACATTAACACCAATTTATATGCTTTTTCTGCTAGATTTATCAACAATATAGGAGGGTACACTTCACTAACTAGCTTGTTTCTGCATTACAAAAGGTGAAGAGAGTTGAGTCATGATTTTCCACATTAGAAAAATAAATCTAAAGCAGTTGTACAAAGGGTGAATTAGCAAACGTATTCAAACCCCAGGATATTAATTCCCTTTGAAGGATTTGCGCGGAAGTGTTGTTTATCATTTCACTGAGATGGATGAAAGGAACCTTTTACAAGTGGAAACATATTGTTGTTAGTGTCTTTCATTGGTTGCTAAGACACAATGAGATCGCGTTTACCGTAAAACAGGAAAAGAGATCCCATACATCAAGAGACATTATACCTGACCAGTTTCCAGTCATCGTTGTCCCTGCCATTGTTCCTCTATCATATCCTTTTCTGACCAACACCTAAGAATAACATGGTTTGGTAATAATGAAATCACAGTCTGAGCATTCAAGAATTCCCCTTCCATCATTTAGATTTACTTTCATCAAGAAATATCCTTTGGATGACAACATCTAGACAAGTCAGATCTGAAAAAATAAAAAGTGCCAAAGGTGCCAAAGAAAGCAATTTTAAAATTTTCTGTCTTCAGTCTACAAGATAATAATCCTGGTTTGAGCTTTTATCAACATGAAGTGCCAGACTTACAGTTACACTCATTTATGTTTATTGCTTTTATAGGCAATAAAACTGAAATAAAGTTTATATTCAAGGAATGACAAAAGTGATGGCTAAATCCCAGATTCCTGTTCAAGTTTCTATAATGATATTAATAAAATGACAATAAGACACCTCAAACTTGTAAATACCTGTCCTCTGTTGGCTATTCTTAAATCATTTATTTCTGTCATGTCAAGACTGTCATCTTACATACAGTATTATTCCATTACTTTTCCTGGTTTTGTAGGTTTTTGACATTACAGACAGGTATTGTATCTAAGTCTTTAGTATGGTGACAACACCAGCTGCATTTCACATCTCTTTTCATTCAGGTTGACTCTTCTACATTCCCTTGTTACCTCTGTTAACTGAGAGATATGTCATCAACCAACCAAGCAAGGTTTTATTTTTTTCATTCTACTGATGATGCAAATAAATGACAAGCCTTTCTGCAGTTACCTTTTTCCAATGAAATGGCTTTAGTTTCTTTAGATTTTTACCACTCACCATTAACAGACAGCAAGTCATGCTTATTCATATAAACTTACTAATACAAATTCACTTAGAATTATATCAAATTCATAAAAGATAAAAAGGGATTTCTGTTACTGAAGATAATTCAGACTGTTCAAAGAGAGATGCTCCCCATTCCTCCTTAAGGTGTCATTATATTCCATCAGAACTACTTGTCAGGCTGTCAAATAGTTTTGGAAACTTCTGTCAGAGTACAGCAGGAATGTCTGACAATTTCTGCAACCTTGTGAAAGCGACAATTTGACATTCAGATGTACTTCATGACCTGATTGACCAGGCGTGTGAAGGTAAGCCATTTCTTACACTTTTCATGTGAATGCTATGAATGCCTTCAAAGAGAGACTAACTGGAAATGTGCATCACTATCCCCATTATTTAAACAATATCTCCTCTCACCCTCCTCTATAATGGCCGGCCTTTCACCTCGCCTTCAATCTGGCTGGTTGGATCAGGTATCAAGGTTTTTCTTTTCAGCATGGTCGGATATACATTGCATGAATTACTTCTTTTCAGGCATTCCCCAACCCTTAAACAGCTAGTCTGGGCAACCATCAAAATCAAAAGTTCCTGACAGTTTATATAGTTGGGGTTTGTTACATTATAGAAGTATAGCTCTGCTGGATTCCTGCTGCAATGCCGAGCTGATCATAACCACTCCAGACAGTACAGTACTTCAAAGCTGAGTTTATGTTGACAGAAGGTGCGCCAAGCTGCATAGAGCAGATCAAGCAGGAAGTCAGAAACAGGAATTGCATAGAGAATCTTGTCAATTTTCAAAATAAAACAAACAAAAAAACTATTTAGCTATGTAATCTATTTGGCCACGACAGGACAAATTACCAAATCAACATCTCCTGGTGGAGCATGAAGCTGTACGAGGATGGATCAAAACCACACCGCAGGCATGACATCGTAAAGCCATGCCCGGTAAAAATCAAGCTGTTTGTAAGCTGTCTAAGTAAGCTAAAAAAGTCTGCAGCTGACTCATTTTTGTTTCAATCAACTTGTTTGGAGCAAATAAAACAGACTAAACACAACCTTAATTCACCAAACGCTGGTGGTACAGGCTACGTTATGCAGTGTAACTTGCCGTCTGCCAATAACCCTCGAAGGAGAAGGTGAAAAAGAAGGGGAAGAAGAAGAAGAAGAAGAAGAAGAAGAAGAAGAAGAAGAAGAAGAAGAAGAAGAAGCGGTTGCTTTGCAATTTGGCAAGCTGCAATTATGCTTTCACAATAGCTTGTACTGGTTAAGTTTAATGCTGTCGGGGAAAAACAGCTTCTCTTTCGCTTTCCTCCTTAGAGCAGGTCTCAGCCAGTCAGTCAGGTGAGTTTTCCATTTCCCATCAACTCCTTCAAAAAAGGCAAAGAACAACCTCAAGTAAGCATAAAAACTTTTTTTTTAAAAAAAAGACTTTGCCGTTTCGATCAACATTTTCAAATGTGATTTTTCAAAACGCGAATAATAATATGATGATAGAAACATAAGTACTGTTATTTCTTCTTTACATCACCCTGTTCACCCCTGTTGGTTTCACTTTTAGGGAGAAAAACAGGTGTGTCTGGCAAATATAACAGTTAACTATCAGAGTTAAGGCACATTTAAGACTGCTTTCCACACAGTGCACTACACAGTGGATATGCTATGGTGTTTAGGGCTTTTATGAACCTATAACCCTTAAACTAAAGCAGTTAGCCAGTGATATGCTCCATGGCCTCTGTTACTATTGCAGGTGGTAAGCTGGTAGCTGGATACCCTCCAAACTCTTTACATGCTGAGTATCACTCTAACTACAGCCCGCTGCACACTGCTTCAACATGTGGAGAATCCAAAGCCTGCCGTGCCTCGTTACAGTCGCTAAGCTGTGATTGGACAATCACCATCTCGGGGAGGGGTTTAGCGAACGGTCAGCTGGTTGAAGAAATGTATAAGAGGAGGACTGTTATTTCTGTTTCTATAAACACTGAAAAGCGAGACGTTTCCTTTTTAGCCGCCTCCGTGGCTGCTGAAACAAACACATGGAGTGATTATATAATGCACCGGTCTTTTCACGCCGTGATTTCGCGTTTGTGAATTATGATCAATGAACTCTTGAGATAGGGGACATGTTTATCACTCTTTTTCTCAGGGTCAACTGCAGTAAAGCAAACTATGCTCTGGCCGACCTTGTCACCCAACATCTGTCTTCTTCAACTCTCCCCGAATTCCAGCCTGGCCTGAATCTCTCTTCCCTTTGCTCTCCGCGCTGAGGATCTTAGTGTTTACTCAGAGCACTTAAATGTCTCACGGCTCAAATCCAAAATGCTCAGCGTGATCAAAACTCTCTGCAGGGTGCTCCACATCTCAGTCAGCTAATGAACACTTTATTTTTCCCCTTACACTGACACTGTCCCTTCATTATAAAGAAAATATTCAGCTTTGAGTATTTGAACTCTGTGCTGTTGTCACATGGGAATTCAGCTTCCTGTGTTGACATGATCTAAAGATGAGAAAATACAGCAGCTCTTTCCTTCTCCAATCTGATACGATTGAGTATGTTAAAAGTTATTATCTTCAGCATGTAAAGAATTAAACCATGGATTATTTCTTCCACTGTGGAAGTCATGTTTTGCTGTATTTTTAGTGCCTTGGAGACTTAATGTGTGCATTCCATAGAAATTGGATGGGCCTCAGGTCAGGGAACAACCGATTACATTTTGGTCATCATGTGGATCTGGGATTTCCGCCATGAAAAATACCACAAGAAGCCAAGTAATAAAGTGACCAAAGAAAGTCTCTTAAGAACCGAAAGACCCTGTGACCACAGGGGTGATTTTCTGATTTAACCATGATACCGAGAGAAACAAATTTTTGTTTTTTGACAGCTATCACATTTGAGCTGAACTGGTGTGAACAGCAGATTAATTTTTGCACGACACATTTCTCCAGATTCAACAGAGAAAAGTTTGCAATTCTGCAACATCAGTAACAGGAATATTTTCAGGAAAGAGTTGAATGATCATGCAGGTTTGCTCATTACAGTTTTACTTTTTGTTTGAACCTCATAATCTCCTTACTGGCATGGAACACTTCCAGAGCTGTGATGGGAACAAGTGGCATGAACTCAGACTGAAAAGTCTGGTTTTGTACATGTGAAATTCATACATGAAACAAATATGAGGAAGCACATCACTTGAGTAAATGCTCACTGTGGCAAACTGTAGTGGCCGTTGGCTAGTTAGCTCAATTAGCCATGCAGCTAGTAGTGTTCCTATTAGCAGACTTATATATATATATACAATTTTCACTACATGATAATTGTCACCAAAAAACAAAAAAAAGAAAAGAAAACAAGACTCAGTGAAACCTAGTATATGGCTGGACCGACCTCAAATTCAAACATGTTGTGACATATAGATGAAATATTATTATTATTACTTATGTGCTTTTTTGTGCCTTTAGTGCTAGTCTTTCTCATACGTGGTCTCTAAAGTAAAAACTAAACCAACTCATTATTTTGAGAAGGTAACTCATTATTTTTGAAAAACTAAGTCATAATTTTGAGATTTTAAGTCATTATGTCCAGGCCATGGATGTGCATGCATGAAAATAAAGCCACTTCACAGAGGTGTATACAACACAAATCTACCCTTTGATCACCGTTAACAGCCACAGAATTGTTGAATAACATCAGGCTTCATGATCAAACAAAGTTTTTGTCATGTCGACACTCCTGTCCATATTCGCACACTGCCTCTCCCGCGCTCCCTGCTGGGAGTCATCAAACAAAACAGCCCTGTGGTTTTCCAGCAGTTCATACAGTGTGGTTGGAGCATCGACGCCTCCGTGGCTGCAGGGAATATGATCTGTTTGAGGGACATGAGACCAAACTGGACGGGCAGTGCCACAGTGACATTCCTGGCCTGACAAGCCATGTCCGATTTGAAGCGCTCATACAGAGCCACACTGTGTCTAAAGCGCAAAACTCGGTACAAAACACTTAAGGTGGTTGTGAGCGAGGTGTTTTAGCTGCGGCTTGTTTTTCAAGTGACCATAACCATACAAAAGCATACAAGAAGTGTGAATATATAGTGAAAAGCTGTGTGAGTGTTGGTGTCTACACTAAAACTCTTTCATACTGCTCTTTTAAACCTTGCTTATAAGCATTTATAAGCACTATACAACTATTTAATAAATGAATTATACTGTAATGTGAGCAGATATAAAGACTATTTAAACTATCAATTAATGCACAGTATTTCCAACAATTATAACTTATATGAGGATGTTTTTATTCCAATGGTGTTTAACTATATAGTCATTCATTACTTTCTTACACACCAGCCTTCAGGTTCCCACAAGACGACTTATAGCTGCTGCCAAAAACATTAATCTGTTTACAACTGCATTACGTTACGAACCATTAAGTAATGATTATATACTACACTGATTAGGTTACACTTAGTCTGGATCTGTGAATTTCAGGGGATAAACATGAAATATTTTCTTTTTTTGGCTCTTTTACACTCTCCAAATAAAGATAGAATTTAAAAAGATAAAAGAAGCCATGGTGACATATATATAAGTAGGTTCATTCAGAAGAAACTGAAACACAAAAAGCAAATCAATATCACCCTACATACAAACTAAGATAAAAAACAATACGTAACAAGAGCATTTTCCTAATGCAATCAGCAGAATCAGCTCTTTGAGTCTCTCACCTTGCTTCCCTCCGATGACGTGCTCAGACCTACAGGTAAATTCCGTCCCAGAGACATTTTGTTTAGGTAGCAACAGATTTAAGCTCCTGTATCACTTCCAGCGCTCAGTCATCACAGACGGTGTTGATTAAAGCCAGACGTGCACGCATACAAAGGACAGGAAAGAAGAGTCAAAAATCAAAGATGGATCTTGGAAAGTCACAGTCCAACACAGGAGCGAAAAGAGTCTTAACCAGACTGTGTTAATCCTCTTAGCCACAAAGCATTCAGTGACACTGCATGTCCCTCTAATCACCCTCACTGGCTGCCTGCTTCAATAAACGGCTGCTTATTTAGGGGCGCACCGCAGGAGCAGAACCATTACACAGACACAGAGTTAAACATTGTCAAACAGAGGCAAATATTTATACACAAGTAAGCACTGATGCAACGTGTGACAGTTGCCCTTCCAACTTCAGGGAACAGGCCCACATAGAATAAACCAAAAGATTATGTGAGATTGAGACGGATGGTGGAAAGCAGGTATAAACTGTCAACAACTTGACTTGGCTGTTTAAAATTAGGGCTTTAATTACTTGAAGAATACCCTAATAAATCTGGCGTCACATTACAGTAACATCTCTCTTAAGTCTTGAGATAGGAACAGTTTAAGGATTTTCCCAATTTGGTATTACAGAAGCAAATTTTATCTTACTTCATCCATTTTGTTCTCATTTAGGAAATCCTAAACCTACAATCCAACATCACTTATCAATTTTCATGTGTACCATTAGCTACAGTTAGCTAAGACTACCCTAAGTTACGGTTAGCTAACACAAACCTTAATTACTGTTAATACTACCAAGAAAACTACAAGTTAGTTTCCTATACTACTACAGGTGGAAAAGTGAAAAATCAGGACACCTGAACAGTTATCCTAAAGTTAGGAGAGTTTGTATACCATTAGCTATGACTGGGTAACACTACCCTTAGTTACTGTTAGCTAACACCACAGTTAGCTACTGTAAGTGAACACTGCTGTTAGCTACAGTGAGCTAACACTACTGCAAGCTACAAGCTACTATTAGCTAACACTACTGTTAGATAACACTACCCTTAGTTACTGTTAGCTAACACCAACCTTACTGGCAGCAAAAATTAACATTAGCTACTATTACCAAACACCACCATCAGCTAGTTAGCAAGTTAGCTATTACTACCAAGGAAACTTAATTTTAGTTAAAGGTTAGTTTCCTTGACTACTACTTGTAGAAAAATTAAAATCAGGACACCTTAAGAGTTATCCTAAATTTAGGACAGCTTATTTAAGATTTTGGGAGGGTAGGGTGCTTGTGAAATACATTTTTTATCTTTAATCAGGATAGGAACATTTACTTAGGAACCGGTCATCTGCTATGGCTTTTTTTCCTAAATCAGTTTCTAGCAATAATTACAATCGTTGCCAAACAATTAAGATATGATCTGCAAGTTACAAAATGTCTGTAATACAGGCCCTGATCATGTTAATCTTTGCTCAAAAAATCCCTTAGTCAAATCACCAAATTCCCATCGGGTTTTCCAATGCCCCCACATAAATCCAAGATAAATGGAGCACTGACTTCATTGTGTCACCTGAGTCATTGTTTTCTTATATTAAGCACAGCATTGCCCCACCTAGCAGCAAACACTGCTCAATCCTCAGTAGTTTGCTTTAGGCTATAAATTTCTACTTGTCTATTCTTGTTCTCAAAATATACTAAATGTCTCAGAAGAGTCCTTAGTATGAATGCACTCTAATCATCTAAACATCATTAACAACCTCCAGAGACTTGAAACTTGCTGTTAGTCAAAGATACGTCACTTGTTGCAGGGTAAAGCATCTGTGAACAGGGACTGAATTGTCAGATATAAATACATGTGTATTAATAAAACAATGAATTGCTTTCTGTGTCTGGCATAGCCCTGAACAGTAGACGTGTTACTGCATAGGATGAACAAACACAGCCAAGATAAAGGGCCACATTAACCCTCAAACTGTTTACACTGTTCTATGAGGTACTTTGGTACAGCTTAAAGCAGTACTCATACTGCTGCTTGCTCTTGTTCACTTGCTCAATCACACACACACACACACACACACACTACGAGATCAGCTGGTTCACCTTAAAGGCCAATCCACCTTAAGTTAGCTGTCACTAACTTTGGGGCTAACTATGTTTGATTTAATCAGCAGATGGCAAGGAAGACACGGGAACTTGGCTTGGGTCTTGAGGAGCTGTAGTATTTTTCATAACCAATAAATAACCTTAGTGTGCACACACTGCACTGCTATATGCACAATTATATGGTTACTGCTAACTTCATCTTCACCATCACACACTCACTGACGTTACACACAGAAGCTACACACCGAGTTATTCCTTTAGGGAGTTCTCTTAAGCTGTATACCATATTTTAGTTTAATAAACATTTACATTTAAAACATACATGTTTTTCAAAATTCCCAGATGTTGTCTAAAAGTATTGTGGTATATGTCAAGAAATCCAGACAGTATGATTTTCAAGACTGTCTGAAATCCAGATGTTCCTCTTTCTAAGCAACTGATAAGGAGATGATGTACTGTAGCATGCAACACGAACCATGAGAGTGTCTCTCTGCTGATGGATAGGGCAGCGCAGCTGAGCTGAGAAACATGGCGTGTCCGGGGGGAAAAAGTTCCAAGTTTATTAGTTTGGGAGTATTTTGGTCTGCATAGCGTAGCGTAGTGAGTATTTGATTGAGTGACAATGAATGCACACTGACTGGAGGAAAAAGTGAGCAGTGAAGTTGTCAATCTGGCAGTAAAGGTACTGTGTAGGTTTGAGTTTGTCAGTGAATCAAAGCTGCAGCTTCTCATGAATAAAGCAAAGCTCCTCTGTGTGCGTGTTGTTTCCTAGTTGCAGGAATAGATCGCTATGATGATCAGCTCCACCTATGTTAAAGGAGTACCTTCTATACTGAAATACAGTTTAGTTGAGCCATTTTACACTGAATTTATTAGTTTCTAACTCTGGAAAAAAACAAAACAGTAAAATACTGTATTTCTGGACTGTCTTTTACCCAGTCACACGCATTCAGACTATTCAATATGATGTTATTTTCATAACTAATGTAATAACTAATATTTTTCACTTCCATTCACTGAGCCTCCCCAGAAACTGGAGTCTCCCAGTCTGAAATGTTCTGACCTACAGTCAGTACTGTGCCTGAACACATCCTGTGTAGACACACTGAGCACTGAAGCTGCTGCTGCTGCTGCTGCCCTCCTACATGCTGCTTTAACTATGCAGCCTGTGTTAACAAATTATTGAAAGCTTGTGCAGATGAAGGCTGGACAGGTGGAGAGAGTTCAATTTGTAGATGGAGGTGTTACGGTTATTGATTAATCATTTGGTCTGGAATATTTCCAGTGTATGACTAAGAATTACCAGTACAAATTTCCCAGAAAACAAGACAGTAGTCAATTTACAATGATATAAACAGCTGAAAATCAGCAAATTGCCACATTTCCATCTCCATCCAGACTAATTTTTGGCGCTTCATAGGAAAGAATTTGGGCACCTCTGGACACACCAACTAGTGCTGCAGGAATTATGTTGTATTGAGCAGCACTGTATGCAGAGAGATCGAGCATCAACTGTGTTGACTTTGAGCAAATAGTTACAGAACATTTATAGTGTTGGATGTTGTTATAGTGTTATTGTTTAGTATCTGAAACGTGAATTTAATCTCGTTTCCATTCCTGCCTGTACTTCTGTAAACATCCCTTTATTATGCAAAAACAATTCATCTTTATCATGCAGACATATTTAAACAAACAAATTCTCTCCAGAAGCTCCTGCCAGAGTAAATGAACCCGTCTTTCATGTGATAAACGAGTGTCCTGCGAACCTAAACACAGCAGCTCCAATTCAACAAACCTTTCTACTTGTTTTGATCCCCCCGTTAATGCAGTTTGCTGAGTGCCAAGTGTCACACATGGTTAGTTCCCATTTGAACAAACTCATTAGTCACTGCAGAGCAGTGTGCCAGTTTGTTCAAACCAAACTGCTCACCAGGGAGTGCTGAGAAAGATATTTCATTTCACTGGAGTCATTTTCGTATTTTTTTTTTTTTTTTTTTATCTCAGTATGTAGGTTGTCTGTTTGTTTTTTGCAGCCCTCTAACATCATTGATTTGAGCTTTTAGGGAAGTAATTTGTTATTTGGCAGGTGCAATCATGTTGTAAATGATCTGACTGCTCTATACAGTGTGTCATTCTGTGTTCTACACACCTAAGGACAAACACAGAGCTGAATCTATCAGGTGACAGCAGGTGAATGGATGTAAAGTCACTGTAATAAAGTCAATGTCATTAAAATTTAAGGTAAAGAGAGTTAAAAGCAAATACACCTTCTGTAAAAACACAAGAAACAAGTTGTGGGCATAACACTGACATATGATCACCTTGTAGACTCAACAAAACAGTTCCTTATTTACACATCCAGCACACAGAGTAACACTCCCAGTCATTTGGATCTGAATTTGCGTCCACATGATGGATGTCCAATATTCACCCTCCTTTTTGCTGTTTATGGTGTACCAACTCCTGAGGGAAATATCTGTCTCGTCAGCTGCTAAATGCTCCACTATGATCAGCAGACAGTCTCTAACTGTGTCTAACTGCTGTTTGGTGCTGATCAGGAAGTGTACAGTGCGTTTTTTTCCAGCCTTTTCTCTGACAGCAGCTGCCCGCTGTGGTCAAAACAACACCATGAGCGTGGTGAGAGTGAACCAAAACAGTAAATTTGCAGGCAAGACAGCTAAGAAGCTGAATGCTGAGCTGAAACTCACTATAAAGCTTCGCAAAGCCAAGGGGAGCTCCAGATTCAGGTAATAATTCTCTGTAGGACCATCACTATGCGCAAAAATTACGTTTTTACATGTGCTTTTAAAGAAGACTTAATGCTCTTAAAGATGCAGTATGCGATTTTGAAGAAAGATAGTTGACTGTCGAGTCTCATTCCCAGGTTGTCAAACACCGACATTCTGTGAATGACTATCTTCCCAACCTGTCATTGATTTTTCCTTCCCAATACCGCTTCCGAAACCCAAACCTTGTGTATCAGCCAATAGCAGGGACAGATTCAATTCCAGTGCATTCACAATCACAAAAGAAAGTCACCTCGAAAAGTTTGCCAAGTCCGAAAAAACAGCATCTCAGAAACAGAGATTCAATACATACACCAGATGCTCATGTTACTGTTGATTAGTCAGTCAGTAATTTAGTCAGTCAGTTTTGCAGCATCAGCAACTGTGACTGAGAAATACACAATCCACCAGATTATTCCTCCCCCTTACACGGACTCCAAAGACCTTCTGCTTACCACAGGGAGGCTACAATGACGTGGACTTTCAATGAGATCTGATAGCAAGGTAAAGCTGTCATTTCTCTCCTCCACTGTCTTTATAATTTGGTGTACGAGGCACTGCTGGGTAGTAGCAGGGTCCTGTCTGGGGGCAAATACATTATGTGGTATATAATAGTATAGTGCATAGTCCCGTGTAATTGCTGATGCCTGATGCGTCATTTTAGACTGTACTGGAAGCATATTCTGTTACTGGTACTGGAACAACCGTGGTTTATGCTGTTCAACAACTGTACCATGACAGAATAATATGTTTTGTGTAGCCAAGTTTATTCACTCCAAGCCAGCTGATGGGAACACACCTAATTCACTTTCAAATTTGCTTGACAATCACATGGAAACACGCCTATTATCGCACCATTTTCACATCGTCACTGATGTATCATTCTTGTAAAAACACTGAGATTTTGGAGTCCCTTGTGGACAAAGGCAGCGGTGTTTCCATTGCTACGATCACAAAATATATTGAGCATTAATAATAATTACAGAGAAATAGCCAATCCTCTTGCTGATGGTCTTGTTTGCTTATATAGGTCATCGAGGAACCAGTATTAAATTGAGACTGTTTCATTACCAGTTAAAAACTCCTTGGAGTACTTTTAAAAACTATTACTGTGCTCTTTAATAGGGGTCGCATGGGTTGAGCATGAGGCAACACATTTTCCATCTAACCGCCACCACTGAGGAAGCCTTTCAGTTTATGTTGGTGCTCATTCCATGTTCAAAAGATAATCCACCTGATTGTCAAGTAACTCCTGCACAAACATCTGCAGTCATTATCAAAACTGAAAGAGTAAACCTTGCATGTGGGAAGAATAGGAAAATGTGTTCTCTTGAGACTAATCTGTCGTTTCTGCTGCAAGATGTTCGCTGATCTATGACAGAATGACTTGCCCACTTCCACTTTCTATTACTTATCATAACGTTGCAGGAACATTTATTTCAAAAAAAAAAATTTAGGGCTGATAGACGCAGAATAAGAAAAGCCCTTAGTGATCCTCTGTGGGAAATGCTGTTGTTGTTGCAGCACCATATATGTGTAAATACAACAAAACCAAAAAGGAGATGGTGGGATTAAGAATAACAACTGGCAATTCCCATACAGTGTTTACACAACATGAGAGGTCGAGATGAGAAAGTATGGAACACAGGATTTATGATTACGAGGGGATATAAAAGCAGCAGAACATATATAGACAAGAAATACAATGATTAACACACTGACAGATTGCGTATCTTGTCAAGCATTGTGTGAGACCCACTGTCTCCAACTGTTTTGACAAAAACAATTTATCGTTTCAAAAATGCCAGACAGATACAGCTTCTCAAAAATGAGGATTTGCTGCTTGTTTTTGTCATAAATTATAATAAATTTAAATACCTTATTCTGTTGGCCCGACATAACAAGCATATTAGGGACACTACTGAATGGGAAGTTGTGATGGTTATTTTTTTTTATATTTAAGGGACTTTTAACGGAATAATCATTTGATTAATCAAGAACAGAATCAGCAAATGAATGAATAATAAAAACTATTGTCAGTTGCAGCTCTAAATCAGACTGAGGTTAAACTAAAAAAGCAATGCTGACGGTGGCACACAAGAACTGTACCAACAAAAACTGAGCCCTATGCTGTTTAGTGTAGCTTTTATTAATCAGCTGTATTAGTAAAGTCAAATATTAGAGCTGCAACTGATGATTGTTTCCAGTGTCACTTAATCTGCTGGTTACTTTCTTGTTTTTTTGATTAATTAATTGTTTAGTGTTTAAAACAGAAATACAATAATTTTCTATTAGTTAACTGATAAACAATTACTCACTTTAAATCATTTTAAGCCAACTAGGTGATAATTGTTCAGGCTAATCGTTTAAGTCTTATTTTTTTTTTTGAGCAAAAGTGTCAATTGCTGGTTCCAGGTTCTTAAATGTGAGGACTTACCGATTTTCTCTGTCATTTGCGACAGTAAATGGAAGATTCTTTTTTTGACATTTTATAGAGTAAATGAATAATCATGGAAATAATCATCAGATTAATCGATAAGGAAAAATAATAGTTCAGCTGTGACAAATATCTGAAGACGTCATCTGTCTGGGAGACCGCAATAGGCTTTTTTTGACTATTTTCTGACATTTTATGGACCCAGACATTAGTTGGTTAATTGTGAAAATAGTTTTTACTTCTTCAATCCTACAATAAAATGTCAGAAAATAGTGAAAAGAGAAGAGGAAGAAAGAAGAATGAAATTTACAATGATTTAAAGCACCAGAAAGCAGGAAATCATCATAACTGAGAAGCTGAAACCAATTAATGCTTGGCATTTCAGTTTCAGTTCCTTTAAATATAACATAATTTTGCACTTATTTTGACAGTGAAAATCAGATGCAACCGCTGCTGTCACTCATCTCAAATTATAACTGACAGCAGTTCACATCCAGCGTTCCTGGACCAAAACGTGTTTATGAATCTGGACTGTATGCTACCTTTTTTTTAATCTATTTCTGGTCTTTTATCTTGTGCCTGTAAGAAAGCATGATGTGTGGGATAATCTCATCCTGACAGTAGATAATGTTCTCTGTCACTGCCCACGGCGCTGGACTGATTTAGATGTCTGGGATTGGACAAAGATGCAACAACACCGAGATTTTGGGAAGATAAGCATCAAGAAATCGCAGCAGAGAAAACTCCATGAACCACCGCTGCAGTAAGTGTCTCACGCCTTGAAACACGGCACGGGTCTAAGTCTGGAAAGGTGACGTCATGCGGGTTCTAAGAAGACTTTCCTTCTTTAGCTCTGCAGCAGTAAGGTCAAAGCTCAGGGCTCCCAGATTAACCCTATAGTATTACCACTGGGTGGATGCCCTTCACCCACAGGTCATCTGACCTCCTTTGTGGTGTTTTGGCCGGTTACATGTCTTATTTAGTTCAGTAAAACAGGTCAAGTTACATCTCCTCTGCTGTGGCCGGCGTACGAGAGGTCACTGGTTTTAAATGAACTGCAGACTGACATTTCAAAGGGAGCATGAGAAAAGGACACAAGGTTCATCCAGTACACGCTGCTCTCACACTTTTAGAGTCGTTTAATTTTAGTAAAACTGTTCATGGGAAATTCTAACACATTTGCCATTGAAGAGGGTGAAATACTGCATAATGGTCAAGTATAAACACATAATTTCTCGCTTGTAGAGGTCAAATTTTGATAAGTGACTCTTCCCAACTGGTAAAAACGTTGTTCTTCTATTAATTGTTATAATGCAAAAGATGAATTTCAGAAATGGGAAGTAACTAAGTACAAATCCTTCCTTTACTGTACTTAAGTAGAATTTTCAGGTTTCTGTACCTCACTTGAGCATTTATTTTTCAGACATATTTTTACTTTTACTCCCTGCATTTTAACACAACACACTGTACTTTCACCTCTTTGCATTTTCACGACAGATTTATTGAACACTTTCAACCTAAATGGTCAATAACACATAGAAAATATTATTCCTTGTTGTATCATCAGTGCATATCATACTCGACAAATGTTACAAGATGAAAATGACGTAAAAGAAGTAACAAGACTAAAAAGAAGAGAGAGGGAGACTCGACCGCAAAAAACAGTTCAGTTAGCTTTGCACAGAAACAGGCTGTGGAGGGTTTTTACTTTTATACTTTGAGCACATTTCAAAGCCTGTACTTTTTCACAAGTATTTAAGTAAAGATGTTGAAGTCTTTTTTTACACAAGTATCTGCACTTCTTCTTTGAGTAAAGAATGTGTGTACTTGGGCCACCTCCACCGCATAAAATGGTAAAAAAAAAAAAAAAAAAAAAAAAAAAAAAGAATTAAAAAAAATCATATTGCGATTATTTCTCTGATAAAATCCATTAAAATCATGATGATATGACATTTGTTGTTGGTCAGGTCATCTCTGCAGCACTACAGCACTTCATTAAAGTGCTGTTTTGTTGCATTTTCCTTTTCACTTAGTCATTTTTGCGATTTTGATAACATGTTGATTAATTGTGCAGTCCTAATTTTAGTTAAAATATTATATATTGGACATTATATTAAATTTATCACCCAAAAGGGGAAAACAAGAGTTGTATTTCAGTCAAATATACAGCATATATTTGAATGTTGCAGAATAGTTCCCTTTGACAGAGAAGGAAATAAGAGACCAGTCTGTGATATCTCATCTCTATTAAGCTAATGGACTGTCAAACTGTTATTCAGCCAAGCCAAATTAGTCAAGCAGCAGTGTTATAAAACATGACACCACCCCAGGGGGTCTGATCCAGGGGATGTGGGTGCCTGCTGGAGTCTGATATGCTAACAAATACTGATTCAACAGTCATAACATGGAGGGGAAAAAAGGAAAGACTTGATAAAATGAGTTAGAAATGAGTTACACTTCTTGTACTCTCAAGTCTGTGTTGTTCCAACTTCCATGACAAAACAATTATTCAGTTTTTTGATTCATGATGGGGGCATGTGTCACGCCAAAAAGCACAGATTGCCTGCCTATTGCTGCAATGTCTTTGGACACTGCATCCAAGAAATTATGAAGCAAAGAGTGAGGAGTAATCGATGGATAACGTTGCACAATGTTCTGTATTCTCCCATAGCTTGTTTTGCACTTTATAAAGGAGGACGGTCAGCCACACCTACAGCCTGAGGTCATGTTGCATGATGTTATGATTTAGAAAAGGTTTATAGGTCAGGTGAGAGCTTGAAGTCTTGAACACACCCTTGCATGCACGCTATCAGACTGCATTGAGCTCATCATCGGAGCCAGTTGAACCAGTCTGAAGACGCATCCATATAAAAAGTTATATAAAATAAAAGGCTGAGAAATGAATGCTGTCATGCTCATTTTCCTTCATCTGCTTCATGCATAAACACCACAATAACTGCACACAGTCAACATATTTGTGCCTCTGAAAAATGGATAACTGATGACTTTTGAAAAACCCTGAATGTCACTCTCTCTTACCATGCATCTGTGGATGTAAGTAGCCTTGCTGTTGCAGTCTGCGGCCATCAAAAGTGCCAAAACTGAATAATACTAAGTGCAGAGTTAGAAAAAACAAGAGTGTAAATGCACCTCGATCAGCATATATTTGAAAATGAGTGTGGTTTCACAGACTCCCACTCAAAAGCATGGGCTCGTGGGTGACTTGTGGGCGTTTAGAGGGCGTTAACATCCATTTTGAAATATAAATTTCAAAATGCTCGACTCTATCCCGGCATCGACCTCACAAGTTTCAGGGTGATTTTAAAACAGTGGGTGGTTTACAGCTCAAAAAACATGTATAATGTGCAGTACCTCTTGAGTTTATTATGTAGCTTAAAGTAATGCAGTCTACTACAACAGCCTGCCTTCAAAAAGGTTGTAATGTTCAATGATTTAACTTTACGGTCACTTTGGAGGCTGCAGTTTATGGTGTTGTTAAATGTTGTTGTGTTATACTGAGAGGTATATAGCCATGTTAAGTTTACCCTCACTTATATAAATGGGGTGAACAAAATACTATAAAGGCCTTTCAATAAAATGCGATACAGTTCAACAGCACTACAAAATGCAGCTTCCGAACTTTCTGTAAAGCTGAGTCGACACTTCTCTGAAGCTAATTCAACAAAACTATTTAACCTTCATGAAGGCAGCATTTATTGCAGGACTGATGTACTAGACTGCAAGTTGTAGCAAGGTTTTTATTCTTGTTAATGTTGTACAAACTGAACAGTGATATAAACATCAACCATCTTTCTATAAAATCTTGTTTTTCTATACAGTTGATGGAATATTGTTTTATAGAGGTGGTTAGAATAACCAAGGATTGTTGACGATCCGTGACTCGATTGTGCTGTATACACAAACTTGGACATAGTAGATTAATTGATTTGTCGATTAGTTGCAAAATTAGTTTATAGTTGCCATCTTTATTTGGATTTGGAAAAAGAGGAACAACTTGGTTTAAACGGGTTAACAATCATGTTTTTCATGCAGCAGATGGAATATTTTTTCATCCAGATTGTTAGAAGAGTCACTAAGGATTTTGCAGACACAGCAGAAAAAGTTGTTAACTGACCTTTTGGATTTTTTAAAGCGTGAAAAGTTTTTTTGTTTCTTTTAGAGAATCAGGTGCGGTGACTTGAATCTAACGGAGGCACAAACTTGGGCTAGAGTTTAGGTTAAATAAGTTGAGTTAGAAAGAAAAATAGTTTCCAACTACAGTGCCTTGCCAACAAAAGTCACACATATTTTGTTGGACCGCCTTTAGCTTTGATTAAAGCACGCATTTGCCAATGCATTGTTGATAAGCTTATGCAATGTCACAACATTTATTTCTGTCCAGAGTTGCATTAAAGATCTTGTATTGATAATGGGAGAGTCGGACCGCTGTGTAAAGTTTTCTCCAGCACATCCCAAAGATTCCCAGTGGGGTTGAGGTCTGGACTCTGTGGTGGCCAATCCATGTGTGAAAATTATGTCTCATGCTCTCTGAACCACTCTTTTACAATCTGAGCCCGATGAATCCCACCATTGTCATCTTGGAATATGCTCGTGCCATCAGGGAAGAATAAATCCATTAATGTAAAAACCTGCTCATTCAGTATATTCAGGTAGTGAGCTGACCTCATTTTTGGGCTCATAATGTTGCTGAAACTCGACCTGAGCAACTGAAGCAACCTCAGATCATAACACTGCCCCCACAGGTCTGTACTGTCGGCACTATGCATGATGGGTACATCACTTCATGTGCCCATCACTCTGGAACAGGGTAAATCTGGACTCATCAGACCACATGACCTTTTTCCATTGTTCCAGAGTCCAATCTTTGGACTCAATCAAACTGAAGCCTTTTTTGCCTCACTGAAGGCTAAACAGCTGTTTAGTCACAATCCCTTGAGTTATCTTCACAGTGAGCGTGTGAAAATGTTCTTACTTTCATTATTAAACACAGCCATGAGTTCTGCTGTTGATTTTTTATGATTTGATTTCACCAAACATCTGAGTGATCTCCGATCATGATCATTCAAGATTATTTTCTGACCACATTTCTTCCTTGAAGATGAAGGTTCACCACTATCCTTGCAGGTTTTAATAATGCGTCGGACAGTTCTTAACCTAGTTTTAGTAGTTTCATCAATCTCTTTAGTTGCTTTTTTTGCCTGATGCAGGCCGATCATTTGACCCGTCTGAAACAGAGTAACATCTTTTCCGCGACCACAGGATATGTCTTCTGACATGGTTGTTTAAGAAACGAGAAGCTCCTCACTGCATCAGTTAGGGTTAAATAACTTGTTTCCAGCTCAAACACAGAAGACTCTTATGTATTTGCTTGGTTAAATCCTAGCGGTGACTTTTTGTTCGCCAGGCAGTGCATGCTGATAGTCTATTTGTCATTTTGGTCATTTTGCTTTAAATATTTTTAACATTGTATAGACTAAATGTTTAATTGTGAAAATAAACAAGAGATTAAACAGTAATTAAAATATTCATTAGTTGCAGCCTAAGTTAATTTTAGTTCATGTTGCACAATGACAAATAGGTAATTTCCAGTTACCACCTTTGTTTGGATTAGGAAAAAGAGGAACAACTTGGGAAACAATCTTGTTTTGCATCCAGACTGTTAGAGCGCTGATTAAGGATTGTACAAACAGGCCTACAGCAGTAAGAGGTGTCAAACGACCTTTTTGTTTTTTCAATCTTCAACAGATACCTAAAGAGACGACAAATGCAAGCAGATTGGCTGAGGAGTGCTACATCACAAATGCAGGTATCAAAAATCAGGTGTTCTCTGACACCATAAAAGAAGAAGGGAGCTTTAGACTTTACTTTGTGATCTGCAAGTCATAACCAAAAAATACCAAGGAATCCTTCTTTGAAAAAGATTAGAAAGCTTTTTATAAATGGGCTTTAATCTTTTCAACTCGCAGCATTTTGACTTCTTGATGGAGGCACAAACTGAAACTAGAGTTAGCGCATCAAAAAAACATGTAAAAGCAGTGCCCAAATGCCAAACGCCCACCAGACTTTGAATGAAACAGAATTCGAAACAGAGAGCAGTGCAGCAGTTCACCTACTGCACTGAAAGACTGTATGATGAGCGTGACTTATAAATGGAGTAGATGGAGTCAAAGAAGCACAGAGTATGAATTAACCTTTACCTCGACTGACTCCATGACATGATGTGCAAACCACCAAAGAAGCAGCTCACGCAGGTTTTTGCAAATGTTTTGACAAGCAGGAGCTTTACAGTCTTCATATGTATTTATTTACTGCCTTCTGGTATTACAGGGGATTACTGACACCAGGGCTGCACCTAACGATTATTATCATTATCGACTGATTTGTTGATACTTGTCTCGATTAGTTTAGTCGATAAAATGTAAGAAAATGGTGAAAAATGTTGATCACCGTTTCCCAAAGCCCAAGACGACATCATCAAAAATATTCACGATAGCGGAAAAGAAATCAGAGAATTTAAAAAATGACTCAAAATGATTAATCAGTTATCAAAGTAGTTGTCGATTAATGTAATAGTTGACAACTAATCAATTATTCATTGCAGATTGCTAGTGTCAGCTTCTTAAATGTGAGGATTTGCTGCTTTTCTTCCTCATTTGAGATCATAAGTGAAGAGTCTTGGTTTCTTTTTTTGAGTCACTGGTTTAGTCTATAAATTTCCCAGAGCCCAAAATGTGAATCCAATCAGCTTTCCAAAACCCAAAGACTCTTCTTCTGCTGCCATTAATGACAAAGAAAAGCAGCAAATCCATAAATTCAAGAAGCGGGAACCTTTTTACTTAAAAGAATATGTCATCTGGGGCTTTAGAAAACACTGCTAGACATTTTGACAATTTCCTGGCATTTTATGGACGAAACAACTAATCAAGGAATCGAGAAAATTATCCACAGATGAATCAACAATGAAAATAATCTCTAGTTGGAGTCCTAAGCAAATGTTTGACATTTTTGTTTGACAAATGACTGACATGACGAATCAATTATCAAAATAGTAAGCAACTATGTTTCTTCCGATCAACTAATCAATTAATCAAGGATAATCGACAGATTAATGCATGACTTGCAAATAAATTCACAGACGCACACAGCATGAATCAGGTGTTTACAAATATTTTGACATGCAGGAGCAAAATTAATAAGTTTAAGATCTGTTTGTTTGCTGCCTGCTGGTATTAAAGAGGATTATTGACACACCTCAGTTCAACTGTAACTCTGCTCTGTCTTTAACCTCCAGAGTGTGGACCACAGTTTGAAGATTTTTTTAAAGATGTTTTTCACATTAGATCTGCAACTAATTCTTATTTTCATTATCTATTTATCTGCAATATGGTTTAATGAATCCATTGTTTCATCCTGTGTCTCCCAAACTGGAGGGCAGGTCCTCCTCGGGGGGCATAACACCCTTTTTGGTCTGAACAGGGACGGTTTAGTCTATAAAATATCAAAAAGTCTCTACTGTCACTGTTTTCCTCATTGATTAATCTGCAGATTACTTTCATGATTAGTCAATTACTCCATGGCATCTCTAAAGAGATTATTTTGTCTTATTTACAGTCCAAAACCCAAAGACTTTTCATTGACTGTCATACATGAAAAAGATAAGCAGAAGAATCCTCACGTTTAAAAAGCTGGAATCATTGCTTGAAACGTGATTCATCTGGGGCTACAGATGAATCAAGAATGAAAATAATCATTAGTTGCAACCCCTACTTTAACTCTTCTAACCATCTGGATGAAAAAATATTCCATCTGCTGTTTGTTCATCTTTTTCCAAATCCAAACAAAGATGGTAGCTGTAAATTACCTGTATGTTGTTGTTCAAATGGCACAATTGGAACCTGCAAATGTTTGATATTTTTGCTTGAAAAATGACAAACAATTAAAGGATTATCAAAGTAGTTGGCAACGATGTTGCTTATGATCAACTAATCAATTAATCGACTGATTATTGAAGGGAGAAAGAAATATCTAAATATCTAATACCTATATCTAAATATGACTGATGACTTGCAATTGTGATATGATTTGCAATATTTGAGGGTCTGACAATTTTGACATCAATGCTCTTATTTCATTGATAAGCATCATTTTGGTTCTGTACCAAACAAAGTTGTTTTTCTTTAGTCTGTACAATATTATTGTAAGGGAATGCCACGTTTATATAAAACGTCTATAAAATGTCAAAATGCCACTGCTGACACTGTTTTCTTACATATTATTGTAGGACTGCAAGTAACCATTACTTTCATGAATAATTGAGTAATGTTTAGGTCCATAAAGTGTAAGAAAATGATTAAAAAAAATAAAACCCTCTTACAGTCTCCCAGACAGATGAGATCTTCAGATCTGCATGCCTGTTTTGTTAAGAGTTACAACTAATTATCATTTTTCCTAATCGATTAATCTGCAGATTATTTTCAGGATTAGTCATTTACTCTATAAAATGTCAAATAACTGTAGAAAATACTACTCAACATGAGACACAAGTCAAGCAAACTAAACATTTGCAGCCCCTCATCAAATTCGTTAAAGTAGTTGGTACCTTTTCGTCCTCGTCTTCATCACTGTCTTCGTCCCCTGGTGTCTCCTTGTCGTCCTCAGAGTTGCGTCCATCGTCCTCGTCCACTCCAGAGACTCTGATGTCCAACACACTGGTGGTCATTTCTTCTCCCTCCGACAAGGTGT
Organism: Lutjanus erythropterus; assembly: GCF_056507025.1. Taxonomy (NCBI): domain Eukaryota; kingdom Metazoa; phylum Chordata; class Actinopteri; order Lutjaniformes; family Lutjanidae; genus Lutjanus; species Lutjanus erythropterus. The sequence goes on from NC_139336.1 coordinate 22,067,562, forward strand.
GCGAACCTGACGACGACTCACTTTCACACGCCAAAAACCGCTCCTGCTCCATCTTTATCAACTAATATCTACTGATGTCTCTCTCTTTTTGTTTTCTTTTTTTTTTAAGCGTAAGACGACTCCATTGAGACGCGACGTCAAAACAAGACGCGGCTATTAATTAACCTGTCAACAACACACCTGTCCGGGGAGTTTCCATAAAAGGAGACCACTTTCTAACCGAGTAAAAACAAAAGTCACGACGTTGTCCGAACAAGTCTGCGTGACATTAAAATGTTCACCGAGTCGTTACCGTGAGATATCGAGGTGAGTGTTAGTCCGAGGTCTCCTCTGCAGTTAAAAGTTTCCTCTGTTTGTGTTTAGTCGCTCATTGTCACTTTCCAGGCAGCAGCGTGAGTCCATGTTGCCGCCGCTGTTGCTGCTGTCACTGACTTCACGAGCGCAGCCTGCTGCAGCCCAAATTAAACCCCGCCCACAACGTGCGGGGAGAGGGCCAATCAGATCACAGCTCCTGCCAAACCAAACACAGAGAGTTTTAATCAGATTTACGTGGTCAGGCTATGCCAAGGGTCAGCAGCCAGGGTTTTTTTTTTGTTTTGTTTTTTTTGTCTGTGGTGTAGAAAGTTTTCAGATACTTTACTGTAGTAAAAGTTATAACACCACACTGTGAAAATATTCTAACAACAAGTGTGCATAAATTAATAATACAAGTGATATATTTTCACTAATAAGGACATGTCGATAATATCAAATTTAATGCAAAAAGACAGAGTATTTGTGAGTCATATTAAACCACTGTATCTCAAATAAAAACTAAATTGCACCAACAATGATTATTTTAATTTAAGATTAATACTGATGGTAAACAGTGATTAGTAAACTAAATAGTTTTGAAATGAGTGAATCCACATTTAAAATTAACCAGAGCTCTGTTACACAATTTAAAATTAATACTAGGTTAGTGCAGCCAAGTTTATTCACGTAAATTTAAGCTGCAAGTTTAAGATGGAACAATGAAATGTTTTCAAATGAAAAATGGCCGGTACATTTAAACTATAAAATAATCATATATGATATATTATAAAGTCTTCATATGTTTTGTGTGGAAAAATCTTATTTTGTAAAGTAATTAAAGCTGTCAAAATAATATGGTGACTTAAAAATATTTCCTTCTGAGATGCAGTAAAGTATAAGTAGAAAATGGCATGAAAAAAAAAACTCAAGTAAAGTAGACCTACATACATATTTATTCAAGTATTGTACTTAACATACTGGAGTAAATATACTTAGTTACATTACACCGCTGCATGTGCAATACATAACCAGGATATTTGTGCACGGTGAAATGTAACTGAATATATCTTCCACCAAATGCTTGTGTGTATGTAAAAACACTCACTTTGTGCTGTTCAGACTCTAACCATCTGGATAAATTAATATTCTGTGTTGTCTATTGTTACCTTTCAATCCACCCACTCCACTGAACCGACTGAAGATGCAAGTACAGTGACAGTTTATCTGGTATCAGTCATTCTCTACTGCACAGTGAAAAAGATTTTTAACCCATTTCTCAAGTTGCAACTGGATTTCCTATCAGATATGACACATGTCCTTGCTCTTTCTGAAAAACACAGGACAGATATTGTTATTATATAATGTTGTTTTGAATGCAAATATAAAATATTGGAAAGGAACATCAATGTCACTGTCTTGCATTTTGTGTGTTGCAGAGAAATGTGGAATAAATGAACCCTGTACCTTGTTGGATATTATCATTTCAGCCTCCCATTGTTGTTTGGATTAGAAAAAAGAGGCACAACTTCAGAAAATGGATAAAAATCTTGTTTTTCATGCAGCTTACAAAACATATTTTTAACCAGATAGTTAGAAGGTAAAGCCAGATAGTAAGCTGTGTCCAAAGCCAACGTCCTAAACTTTGGAAGCTCAGTAATTTATACCCTGTAAGGATCAATTCTGCATATTTCAACTTTTGATCATTAAGTTGTTATTCCTGCTTCTGCCATCCATTTTACAGCATGTTTGCAGGTTTATTTGGTGTATTGTCGATGATATATTTTTGTGTTAAAAGTTCCACAAATAAATCAAATAAAGAATTATAATTATTATAAGAGTTATCCCAACAACATACAATTGCATAAAAAAAACAACCTCAAATGAATAAAAGTAAACAGAAAACTTTTAAAAGCTTCCTGTGACCTTGATAAACTTATGAATTAAATCCAGAAATAGCATTATGATCATTTCTTCTCATAAACAACCCTCAGACTTGCAGGAAATTCTACATAAACAAGCTGTTTTTTTCCCTGAACGACTGAGGTGCCTTTGAGTGAAACAACAACGCCCTGACAGCTCCATGGACGAAGTGCAGGACTCAACGTCTAAGAAGTGAATGTGAGGCAGAAAACCGTCTGCAAATCTGGAATAACAAATAAAATGTCTAAGAGGCCAAGTATGAATTGTTCTCTCAGCTATTAACTGATCCCATGACATATTTCTTTTACTGTTTTTACTGCAAGATGTTGTTTATCTTCTTAATAGACAGCATCTCTTCATTCACGCACAGGCAGCCTGATGATAAAGTGATCTACACCTTTGTTTCTCAGATGCATTTCTCTTCCATCTGACTATAAAAACTGCAATTTAGACATTTCCCAGAATAGCAATTGCTGATTACACAGACTACAGATTTATCTTTGTCTTCTCTTTTTTTTTTTAAATTCCTTTAATTTTCAATTAATTAACAAAGAGGTATCTCTACATCCAGAGAGGAAATGATAAACGAGAACAATAACTAAAAGTAAATAAATAAAAATACTTGTAGAAGTTCACGCCATTACATAAATGTTACGTTAAGATATCTAGACACTTAAAAGAAATACAGTAAGTTAGAAAAATCAAAAAAGATTGTGGATGGTTTGACATATTGCACCCATTTTTCCCACCGTCGCATGATGATGTCCATCTTTAAGTTTACACAGAAAGTAACTGTTCAGCTTGTAAATCTAAATTTTCACATCTATCCAGTTATTTATGGTACCGTACATCCAGCATGCATCGTCCACCTTTTGGTCAAAGCCTTTTCCCTGCCACTATCAATAAAACCATTAAATGTCTCTATACTTTTTTACTTCCTGGTAGAAATATCCTAAATCCGTTGTTTTGAAATCATATATGGGTGTTAAGATTGTCTTATGTATTTCCTTTCAGTAATTCACTATATTCACACGTGGTCATTTTCCTGTAACGTCACTCTCAGGGTGGGAAGCTCAAATATTCTACAGTTGTCTTCCAGGTTGTGAGTCATAAATTCACAGGGGCTCTGCAGAGGGCCGAGATGACCAGGTAGAGGTGGGACACACGACAGCTCAGCATTTGTATTTTAAACTTTTGAGATGAAAAAGCAGATTTGTTTTTACTTCTGCCATGTCTCGCCGGCTGCAGCCAACCCGTGACAGAGCCTCCTTTTCTCCCCCTGAACAAGTGTGTGGCTGTTATACTGAGCTCGTGTGTGCAAAAGAGCAGAGAAATACGTTTTTAAAAGTGTGTTCATTTGTATAGAAATCATGAGAAGTACAGGAGAATTGTGGAATTGAAAGCAGGAGTCTCCTGGGAAAATCGGGAGGGCTGGCAAGCAGGCTCCATCCCCCTGCAAACTACATACCAGGTGTATCATAACATTACCATCCCATGTGTAGCAGCAGCAGATGAGGAGCAGGGCTCAGACTCACCATACAGAAAGACCACTAGAGGGCGCAATTACTCCAAATCTGTGAAAGGTTGTTTAACTTCAATGGTGGGAATATGCCCGTTCTTTTAAACATGCACTCAGCGTCCAAATGGTAAACAAAGCTGACCATTTAAACATAGTCAAATATATGAAGAATGAGGGACGGTCGCACCACAACCCAGGGGGAATACTTTGCTGGACAGACCGTTATTCTTGTTAGATTTATTTTCTTTTCCCTCTGAGGTCATAAACACATCCAAATGCAACACACATGAGAAATAAACAAGAGAAAAAAGTTAATTTGTTGCTTTCATCCCTTCAGTCCTCTTCATTAAACCAAACTGGGAACAAATTTGCAAGACATTTAGTCATAGAGGATCCCAGGCCTCCAATGACTGTATCATTTTTGACTTTTATTGGTACAGTTAGTACCACACCCATGCATGATGTCAGTTTCTACAGCCAGAGAACATCCTTTTGTTTGCCAGTGTTTGCTCAATATTTCCCACCCCATTAATCATATCACTCAGCTGATAGATTAGCTTTCATGCAAGGGCATCGTTTCCACCAGGGATGGGTTGATTTAGTCACTAAAATCTCTGTCAATGGGCTGTCCACCCCCAAAAATCCAGATGACAGAGGCCCTGAGTCAATAAGCTTCTTTACGAGCGCTTTGCTTATTTTTCTGCCCTGGGTTTTTCCTCTCAGGGTTCAAACACGCCCTATAGTCGATGTTGTTGGGGCTGCATGCAGAGAAAAACTGCTTAACCGATTTATTTATTTGATTGGCTATAAGAGAGGCACCTGCAATGCCACCACAACTGCCTGATGCAACCAGAAGAGATTTGCGAAGTTATGCATTAAGATTTTTTTGTATAGTATAGTCTCAATTTTCTAGAAGCTGCATAGACTACTGTATTATAACAAAGAATCTTGGGTTCATCTAACGAACTTCTCAATCAAAAATTTTTTTGCAGTGTTTTATTACTTATTTATAACATTTTAAAAACTTATTTATAACATTTTATTATTTATTTAGGACATACCAATAAGATATAATAGATAGCTGATGATCTGCAGCCCCTAACAGCTGGTTGAGAGGAGGGAGGGGTCAGCAGTCTAATGGAGCAATAAAAATAAATAAGTAAAGTTCAGTAAAAATATGTTTTACTAGGTTTTAAAGAAATTGTAAATCACTGCAACCACCAGAGGTCATTGAGCACAGAGCTTACACCTGGCTGAGATAATGAACATTGCTGTAAGAGACTGTTTTTCATTTGTAGTCCCAGAACAGATGTTACAAAGTCAACACTATCAAGCCTCTGTTAATTAAATGCTACATTGTGGTACCGAGCCCAAGGACTTATTCATTGAGGAAAACTGTTATTTACAGAGCCATGATAAATTGGAATAATTTACCCCTTAATATTTGTCTATAAATTAACCCTTAAAAAGAATATACAGAGGTATTTATTAGCATACAGATGACTGAACCAAAATCAATAAATAAACATATTAAGTTGTTTATTGCATTAGTTTATGCAGCAATTTATTTATGACAATCATGTAGTTTTTTGTTTGTTTTGATGTGCTCAAAATATGCACACTTTCTCCATGCTACAATAGTTTAATAAGGACAATGTTTGGATCCCTCTTGTTGTCTTTATGGAACTTTTGTGGCATGGATTAAGTGTGCAGGTGTAACTTTTTTTCCTCGACACTTGTGATAACCTTGCACCTACTCAGTGTGCGTACAGTTGCTCTCCCTCTACTTGTTTTGATGTGCTACTATTGTCATGGAAAGAACAATATAACTATTATTTCTCCAGAACAAGTTTACAGTCACCAGCACACACTGCCCTCTATCCTCACTGTGCAGCCTGAGCTCCACATGCAGTGAACCTCTGAAAGGTTCCTCCTTTTATAATCCTTTTTCTACCACATTATGTCACGGTACACTGAGCTCCGCAGAGTAAACAGACTACAGCCCGAGTGTTGAGCCATTATACTCTGCCTGGTCTTGATCCAGTGTTGACTGGCTGACGTGTCAGCAGCTGAGAAAGTGTTGACACTCATCAGATGGATCCTCCTGTGTAAACTGCTGGCTCGCATGTTTGTTCACTATCTCCAATATTCAACACTTCAGTCATGATCGCACTTCATACTGTCCCTGACAATGTCTGCCAAAGTCTTAGCCTTAAATTAAACACATCTCACTGAGCTGTCTTTGGTCTTTGACTCAGGTTTAAGTTCATTTTCATCTCATTTATTCACTGAAAATAAATACTGAATCACTCTTCCTTTTAAATCTCTAACACCTGTTAAGACATCACTCATTTACAGTCTAAATTATAGTAGAATCTGTAGTCGTTCACTGAAGGGTCCAGGCTGTCTGAATTACTCCACTCCCAAGCTTTAGGCAGACTTTGAAGTACTAAAACTGCACGGTGCAAATGTCATTTAGCTTATGTGATGCCCGAGGGTCAACCCTCCCCTCACCCTGTCCTTTTTCTCTTGGGTACCCTTTTAAATGGCAACTCAGAACAGGTTTTATTCACATCCGAAAACAACAAAAAAAAGACAAAACACAGGAAGAACGAGGAAAGGAAAAAAGGGTGAAACTAAGGACAAATAAAAACCTCACTGAACGACATAAACTAATGAACTTTAGCAGCACGTTTGGTGCCTCAATTAGCAAATTTCAGCATGCTAACTTGCTTAACTAAGATGGTAAACATACAACAAATATTATACCTGCTAAACATCAGCATGTTCCCTACAAATATAGTATGTTGCTGCATTGATGTGATGGGTCGCTACATGTTTTGTTCTTCTAACATTCCTGTAACATCACAAGACGCAAAAGTTACTTTGCAGCGACACGCCCGCAACGTCTTTGTGTTAGTCATGTTAGCATTGTAATTTAGCTCTGTGCAGCCTCTTAAACTCGTGTTATTTCAAACTGAATCTTAACTTTAAAACAAAAAGTGTTTAATGGCGCTGAAATATTCACTTTCAGATTTTAAATTTACCCCATTATTTTTCTGTTAATAATTATCTCCCTGCAGGGTTGAGTAGTAAAGGAAGACACTGGGATTATGTAATCAGATTACAAGAAATAGGTAACTATAATCAGTTGAGATTACACTGAAAAACTGTGAAAAGAGATAATCGTTTCATTGTCAAGGATTACTTACATTTTTTATTACACTTTTAAAGCATGCAAATTTTAAAATCCTGAAACTTTTTTCATGATAATCAATGTTCTATGAACTCATGAAAAGCACAGAGCCCCATGGGAAAATGCATTTTATTTGCACTGAAAATATTTTTGAGATGTTTAAGTAATCAAACTACCTCTTATACTATCTTTATCCATCTTTTGTTTTTTTACAGATGAGCACAAACATTTTTGTTTTTTTTGTCTTGACTGCAGCTATTAGTCACAATAGTTTTACAGGAAATAACAAACAACACAGTGACCGTCAGACATGAGGTGTTGTTCTCAGTATGACTGTGTTGTTTCTGTGTTAACATTCAGTTATGAAAATACTTATTTAATGTTTTGCATTCCTTCATGGTTTTGAGTGCTTATATCTTGAAATGTACTGAGACACAATTATATTTGTGTGTTGTTAACATGCAGCATGAAATCTCTCTCGTGATGCTTCATACAGATTATCTTCACGCAGACTCTCCACAGGAGGGTACTGTTTGCCAATATTGATGAAAACAATCTAGACAGCAACTGATCTCCTCATGTGCTCTGCATGTTGAACACATGCAAACCCTCCTCAGCTGCTTCTGTTGTCATTTAAACACCTTTACAAACATCTATTTTTTTGCACAGAAGCCTGATGTTGACATACCCGAAATAAAATTAAATGGTTGCCATTCTTGAACCCTTTTCATTATCCCTTATTAATTATTATTATTATCCTGATCGCTTCTGAAACGGGAGTCTTTGCAGTTTATTATCAAAAAGTTAGTATTACTCTGATCTAAGTCTGAGACTTTGGGCCTCCTATGTTTACTTGCTTAGTTTCATTCAATTTCTGGATGTTTATAGGTTAATGATTATGTTATTTAAACCCATAGACACTCAACAGTCGAGCCAACACAGCCTAAAATTACTGACTGACATAATTTAAGATTACAGCAAGTAGATAAAAAGGTCCAAAAGCTTTTATTAGTGTCTGAATAAGTCAGAAAAGTCAATGGAAGGAAACACAGTAAAATCCCCCAAAACTGCTGTACCTCTGAATCACACACATTTATTCCTCAGACCTGGGGGGGTTTACACATTAATTATCAGGACCATGTCACAAGTCAGTCTTGATATTAAAGAAACGCTGTTGCACATGACAATGTCAGTTTTAAAAATGCAGTTTCATTACTTGAGATCAAATTTTAATTCTGAGAACAATTGCCAAAGAAAAGCAAACTGATTTTGGGGGTGATAAATTTGTGCAGAGCTGTCACCTTCTAGTCCAGCCAACCAAAAACAAAAAGCTTGTGTATAAAAGTGATGGAAGAGCTCTTTTTTATGTGCCACTGAAAACATGAAAAAATCTTACATAAAACAACTTTCATAATAGCTATGATGCTTTTTAGATTTACACATATTAGAATCAGGGTTTTCTCGTGCAGACTAATTTCCAAAGCAGAATATTACTTTAATCATGTTACAGTAAAAGACAGAAGAAATGATGAGTTTACTGTGGGAATGATTACTAAACCCTGTGTTTGTGGTTGGGCACTCAGTGTAAAACTAACACGACACTAAAGGAGTGATCAAAGCAAAGATCAGACTCTTTCCTCAGTGAGAGGAGCCTACGTAGTCTTTCAACTCTTGTGAGTTGCAGCGCGTCGCTGATCTTAGGGATGATAAGGGTAAAGGTGGGGAAATTTACATGTGAGAAAAACATGAGTAGGCAGGCATTTTTCTTGTTTAACGGAAATTCATTTCCTGTAGCAGGGATCTTTGAAATGTTCTAATTTTAATCACTTCTTTTGATTTTAAACATTTGGTCCTTATGCAGTGTCATTTCCCCTAATTTCAATACTGTGAATTCCTCCGCAAAACATCTCTGTGGTAGATTTGTCATCAGTTGGCATTTTTTACCTTTAAAATCATGGGCAGTACTAGTGGAGGGTGGAGAACTAAAAATCTATACTCAAATCAAACATAATTACTCCCCAAAATGACTTAAGTAAAATAAAATAAAAAAAAAAATAAAAAATACTATTTGAGAAACGAACTCAAGTAAAAATAAAAAAGTACCCGGCCAATAAAATTTGAATATTCTTTAGTTTGTACTGCACTTAAATGAAAAATAAAAAAAACAATAAATAATAAAAGTGATATTAACTTTGAAGTTGTTATTATATTAGTTTAACAACTTTCTAAAGCCCATCAAACCATTAGCTACAGGCCAATGATGTCAATAAAAATGATTAAAGCCATAATATGTGATATATGTGCATTAAATTTTTTTTAAAATCTAGGCATATGTACTTTATTTTGTTGAATCATGCACTTATATTATGTTAAATATTTCCAACAAAGACTGCAACTAATGATTATATTCATCTGTTGATTTTTTTTTTTTTTAATTAATTAGTTGTTTGGTCCATAAAATGTCAGAAAATGGTGAAAAACATCAATCAATGTTGCCCAAAACTCAAGGTGATGTCGTCAAAAATCTTGTTTCACATTTAAGAAGCTGGAATCAGATAATTTATAAAGACTAATCAGATACGTTTCCTGCTACTCACCGCTCACTAGTTTCTAGTTGCTATAATTCTTTGAAAACGCTTATGAATACAAGTTCATCCATCATGTCATGTCAGACAGAAATTCATCAGCTATGGTGTTGGTTTAAAAGTCAAGAACTCCCATGATTCCACGCTGCTTTGCAAAGTCCTCAAATTACATCCTTTGTTAATGTTTTAACTTGAAAGACCCCCAGCAGCAGAACTGACATATTTTGCATTTAACATTAGCATAGCTAACATTAGCTAGCTAACTACATTTTCACCTACAGTATACGTAACTTTCTTCATTGTGCTTCAGATTTTACTGAAATCACAATATGGTCTACGGTAATTTGCAAATTGCAGGAGGTGCAATATTAAACACAATTTTTGTTTGTTAAATTATTATGGTACTGCAGAGATGTGCTGGTCCACACATCACACAATCTAATTCTAATGATTACTTTCATTATCAATTAATTTGCCAGTCATTTTTAAATAAATTGATTAAGTGTTTGGTCCATAAAATGTCAAAAAATGTTGATCAGTGTTTCCCAGAGTCCAAGATGACGTCCTCAGTTGTCTTGTTTTGCCCACAACTCAAAGATATTCAGTTTACTGTCAGAGAGGAGTAAAGAAACCAGAAAATATTCACATCGGAGAAATCAGAGAATTTGGACGGTTTTCTCCAAACTAATTATCAATTATCAAAATAGTTACCAAGCTGTTTAACAGTTGACAACTAATCGATTAATCAACAAATCATTGCAGTTCTACATCGTTTAGTACAGATCGCTGCAGAAATCAGACCTTTAATATGTTTTCCTGTGAAAATTAGGCATTATGAATCCCTCTAGTGTTGCAAATCATCTCGCAATCACAGTATCAGTAAAAAATAATTGCAATTAGTTATTTTTTCAAAATCGCTTATCGCTGCTCCCTGGTATTTCTACCAATTTCTGAGAAATTTTCACACCTTTTTTCCCTGTTTCATTATCACAACCTGTTTCTGTCACTGTACTTGTGTAAAAGCCCTATATGACTCTAAAAGAGTGCTGTTTCCACTCAGATAAAACATACAGCTTCCTCAGAAGTCCCATTTCTTGAGGAAAGTTTTAAAGAAAAGGGGCATGCATTTTGTAAAATCTGCTGCATTCATTTTCTTTCATAGGGGAAGGGGCAGGGATTTACGCAAATTCACACTGGAGAGACAAATTATTCTCTATTCTTTCCTGAGAATTAGAAGTCAAATTAAAAGTATTCTTTCTTTAAAAGTTGCTAGAATGCAGGAAACAAAGTTTTTCGAAATACTCCCAGTTTTTGAGGTCTCAAGATTTGCAATAATAAAGAGGAAAAGTATGGTTTTAAAAGAAAGGAACATGAAAAGCACTCACTCCTTTAAAAAGACAACTAGTTTTTTAATCATGTGCTTGACCTGAAACTTGTGTCTCTCCAACCTTTGGATGTAGGCTCAAAAAAAAAAAGATCATACACAACAACAACTGCGGTTCAAACTTTGCTCTACAGCTGGTAACTGCGGAGTTAAAGATCAAGATCATGATAAGCAGCATGTATGATGCTCTTCAGGGCCAGCTAACTGAAGTCAGTGAGGTGAGAACTGAACTTCCTGTGCCTTTACACTTCAGCACAGAGGAGGAACATGCAGCTAAAAGTACATCAGCGTTTCTCTGTTTCTCCATCTTAAAATTAACGTAAATGCATGGCTACACACTTGTTGTTGCTTTAGTTTATAACGCTTTCTTAAACCCCCTCAATCACGTGCAGGGGCAGCCCGCTTTATCCTCCTGCAGCTCTCAAAGAGCAAAACAGCCAGAGTGCCCAGTCAAACGAGTGGGTGACCTGACCCAGCCTTGCATAAAATGTATATATATATATATATATATATATATATATATATATATATATATATATATATATATATATACACATATACAACTATATAACACATGACTATTCCGAGACATAACATTTCTTGGACTGAAACTTATTACGCGAAGTTCATGCAAAACAAGAAACTTGCGATCACTCCTAAATAAACTGCATGTTTTTTAATAGAGGAACCAACCAGACAACGACTGAATCAAAGTTATTTATGGCTGAAGAGGCTCACAGTTTATTTTGTCACCCTTAGAAAGAGAAGAAAGAAAACAATCTCCCTACACAAAGTGTATATAGTAGCAGCTCTGGTGAGTTCAAGTACATCATGAGTTATTAGTATTTTCTGTTTTACATCAGTAGTGTTTAGAAAAGGGGTGAGAAATACAAACATGTTTTAAGGCACATTAAATACTCCAATTTGATGACAATTTGTCTGATATGGTTTATGGTTAGTCTATTTTTAAAATATTTACTGTAACAACTCGTAAAATTACCCCAATATTTCAGAGATTAAGTAAATATGTTGAAGAACTCGCGGCTGCGATACAACCCTTTGAAATTTCCACTCAGGACCAGAATGACTGTTAATGTTTACTCATTTCACATTTATTAGAGTTCAAATTAATGGTGGATGTTCTTCGAATGAGTAAGTTTCTGTTGATGAGTCATAAAAAAATATCATTAATAATCTTTTTGAAGGTGTAGATGTTTATAACGGTTAAATTGAACAATATAAATGGAGCCTGGCAGGCAGAAGGCAGGCAGTCACTGAAGAGTGTATTCTCAGAGCGGTGGGTTTTTGTTTGCAGGATGACAGGCTGAACTTGAAATTGAAATTGAAATTCTTAAAACCACATTTGCTCCTTCTCCACCATTGTAAAAATCAGTAATCTATGAATATGCAAATATATTTCACAAAGGTCTCCTCCTTCTTTTAAAAGTCCATTCTCAGTGGTAAGTGGAGGTGTGAAGTTTCCCATTGCACGTGTGTAAGTTGCAAGTTAGTCAGTTTGTGAGGTTGTTAGTTTGTTCGTTTTGTTAATTATCATTTCAGAAATTTGTTTTGTGTCTGAGATGACACACCACAACAGAAAAGACAAATTACACTTAAGGTCAGACATTTAACATCAAAGCACACAAAGAAAATCACCAACAGTCAAGAATGTACAGCCAAACTGACTGTTTGAGGATGTGTTCACTTTGGTAAAAGTGCAGAGTTCTATGAATTCATTTCTCATTAAATTCACTGACCTTTCAAGATACCAGAAATGAGTACACCGCACTGTCAGTCTCTGACACACACACATACAGTACGCACGTACACAACCCCCATGAGGAAAGATTATTACACAGAAATCTATCAGGTTCTACTGACGCACATCAGATGAACTAATTTAAAGTCCGCCTCCACCCAAAACTGTACTTTACTTTTTGTTACTTCATGGACATTTTTAAGTGAAAAATATCAACATATTCACAAAAACTTTCTATTAAATGTCTTGTCAATAATGCATTAGAAGCTCATTCATAAGACACTATAATGCATTTATAAGGCTTACAAACTCATTATAAATGTTTGTAATCATCCTCGAAAACTTATAAAGATTTATAAAGTATTAGAGGTGGACATAAGTAGCCTACTACAAGTTCAGCATTCATAATGCTTTATAACTCCATGCCAAAGTGGACTACAGTGTTGCATCTGAATCTTGGGTTAAACAGTACATTATAACTTCAGCTAGTGAGCGTGAAGCAGTGAATCACAACTGTACAGACTGCATGAAATTGTGTTTATAAGACGACATTCCTTTTCAGAAATTTATAATTTATAATCTGTCATTATACACTAGATTAATTCTCTATGTGTCTTTATAACTGGCTATGCTAAGTTATGCTAGCTATAATGCGCTGTGTAACCCAGGACTCAGATTCTTCTTTCAAGCACTGTTGTCACTTTTGCATGGAGGTCTATGGAGCATTATGAATTGATTATAATTATTTCTCCGCCACTTTTAGGCCTAACACTTTACAAACCTTGCTATAAGTTGTCAGGTATAAATACTGTTTTATGAAGCCTGTTATTATTATTATTGTTATTGTTATCATCATCATTATTATTATCATCCTTTTATTTTAACGTTACTATTAAAGGATTATTTTGTAGAAAACACAAGTGATTGTCAGATGAATTATTGCCATGTTTTTTTGGGGTCTTATTCTATTTATTTTTCTTTGTTGTGAACTAATTCTGCCATTAGGGTGTCTTATTAATGTTTTAAACAAGGTATTGGAACCAAAATCAAACGTATGAAAAATAAAAGACTAATTTTATCTGCATTTAAAAACATCTGGGGATCTTTAACTTAAACGTGCATAATGTATGTATAATGAACATATAATCTGGGGCTTTCAGGCTATCAGATTTGATTGTGGCAAATTAATTACATTTGAAATATGAGTGTAATATGTTTATTATTAACATATTTTTTTAAAATATCACAGTCATGGTTCATCCCTGTGTAATGACTTTAAAATGGATGATCCATAAAAACAAAGCCAAACAAAAACCTAATTTATGTTTGTTTGTTGTTTATTCCTTCTTCTCTTTTAACATAATGAATAAAAATAGAGTAAAACATTAAAATAGGCTACTACTTGTTGATGTAATGCAGTCTTTTTTCAGTATTCTTTTGGCATGTGCAGTACACTCAAGATTACATTTTCATTCTACTACAGTTTCCTAAAAAGGCATTCAGTTATAGAAACAGGTGGGAGCAAGTCTGTTCTCTGAAACACAAACTACTCATGTCTGTCCAATTGCACAGTTTATGACTTTGCAATGAAAATTCCATTCAGTAAGCAAAACAGGCATGAAGGGTTCCTGAACATCTGACCTCGTGCTTTTAGTCATAGTGAACCAAACAGAGCTTGTTTTCAGAAACCGCTGAGAGAAAATAGAAATTAATTCTGTCAAACAACATGGTCATTTCATTTCTCTTGCATATCACTGTGGTTTTGTTATTTGAATAACGTTGCGTGCAGAGCAGCTCTGTTTCTGGAAAGAAGAAGTACAAAGAAGATGACCGTTTTTCTGCAAACTCCAGGGGACCTTCAGTGTCTCAGGTTATTTATCAGTCTATGAATCCAATGAAGTGTGTCACAAACCGTGTCCCCGCCCCTCCTCACTGAGTCTAAAAACTCCCCCAAAATATTTCCTTCTTGTTCACTCTCGGTGAGCAGTGTATGACTGCAGCAGACTGTGGGTGTGAGATCGCCTCAAACACTCTGTGGTGGTTTCTTAGTTTCACTCTTTCGGTCGGAGCCATGCAACATGGTTGGCTGGGGATTTCATTTGGATATTTTAGACCTAAAATGTTCTTCATATGCGAGCCAATCACGTGTTTTCATCCTGGGTAAGTGGTCTGTAATCTTTGATTTTGTTAGTTATTTTAATGTTACTATTGAAGGATTATTTTAAGCTATTTGTAGAAAAAAAAAAATCTAGTGAATGCCAAATGAATCACGAGCATTCTTTCTGGTCTTGGCCTCTTTATTTTTCCTAAGTCATTATTCTGAGATACCAAGTCTTTATTTTAAGGTAAGAAGTCATTATTTTGAGATAAGCAAGACATTGTGTTTTTTTGTTTTTTTTTCCAGAAAGTTTCTTATTATTTTGCGGCATCAAGTCATTATTTTGATATTTTCTCATTATTTTGAGTTATTTTGCAGCACTATGTCATTATTTTGAGATACTAAATCAATATTTTGAGAAAGCTTCTCATTATTTTAAGATAAGTAATTTTTTTGAGTAAGTACGTGAGCCATTAATACAAGTATGAACCACTATTTTCAAATATTAAGTCATTATTCTATTCCTTAACTATTATTTCTTCCATAACTATCATACTCAGTTTCAAGGACTACGTAGGATGTTTTTCTGAACTGATCCACGTCAGTCAAACCACTCTTGTATAGTTTTTGAGGCAGATTTTGACTGAGGCAACCTTCTGCTGTTGTTCCCTTTAAAGGTCTCCTTGTTTACAACACTGTGTTCTCCAATGCTCGAGCATCACCGCCTGGTAGGTTTTTATTTTGAACGTTACTCTAATATCAGTGATTTCTTCATGATTTAAACAGTTTTCTGAGCTGAACAGCCTTTGCAAAATTAATAAATCACAAATAAATCACTTAATACATTTCTTACCGCAAGACAAACCACAAGACAAAAGTGTCATTTACATTTTTTTTTTTCCACTGTGAGACAAACCATTCTTGATGATAGTGATCTAGTTTCAAATCATATTCATATTATGTTCCAGTGAACTGCAAGTCAGTGGACATTTCTCTCAAATATGAGAACTGTACGATTCACCCAGGTAATGAAAACACAACTGAGTCATCGGCTGCAGAATCAGGTCTTCTTCTTTCACTTATTACTTTACGCTGCTTCTCTTTCAGATGGAGTCCATGACTTAGATTGTTTTGGTAAATATAAATCACCAGGTAAAAAAACTTGCGTGTGGAAACCAGGAAACCACACAGCAGAGAAGACATACACACTCATCATACAACAGTAAGTGGCGCCAGATTTCTTCTTTACTAATTTTCGCACTTTCTAACACATTTCTGATGATGAACATCTATATTTCAACCACCAGATATCCTAAAAGCAAAGAATATTGCAAAGCTTACATCAACATCACTGACACCTCCGAAGAGATCGTATTGTATCAAAAACTCAACATGACCGTGAAGGTTTTTGAACACAGCAAGTCAAAAAAGTGCACAAAAGCAGTTTTTAAAGCTTCACCGAAGAGCTTGTGTAAGTCCACGAAAGTGTATTTTCTTTTAATCAGCAAGTTGCTTTGTATTTCTCTCCTCTTAAAAATAAATCTCTGAGTGTAGGTGAATATTTTTGATTTTTCAGTGCGATGTGGTCCTCCGTATAATCTGTCCTTCAGCCGCCGCTCTGCAGGACTGGTTGTGAACGTGAGCTGGCCACAGGAGGACATGAAGGCCATCAAGTCTTATTCTGTACGATATAAAGCACTGGGCAGCCGGTTGTGGAACGAGGTCAGTATTAACACTTTTAATATTAAATATCTCTAAGAGACAACATGATTACTGAAATAGAAGAATCAAGAATCTTCTCTACTTTAGAACAACTTAATCTAGTTTACTATCATGAACTGTCTTTCATTACAGGAGACATAAATTGCTGGCCGCTCATCATTGGACATTAATGTATACAGAGAATAAGTTTTTAGCAACAAGAGAACCACACATGAATGTCTCCAACCAATGCATCTCTTCATAACTCATAACTGCCGGATAACTCTTGATACTCTGCAGAATCAAAGCACTGCAAAGTATTTTAAAAAATGCAGAGCTGTTTTACATTGCAACTGTATGAAACAAAACAAGGCTAAAGTCCATGCTAGTGGCTTTGTGAGGCTGCTCTAATTTTATTTTACATAAGTAGGCAAGGGTTCACTTGGGTCCACATGACATAAATTTCATTTCTCAAGTGTGCAAGTAGGCTATGTGCAGACATCCGCATACCTCCACGCTGTCTGCGAGGCCACTACGCTACAAGGAGCTGCAAAATACAGTCTGCACATGTGAGGATTGCATGCTCATAGCAGTGTCTGTGGTGTCTGTAGCTGTCTGGACTTTAGTACTTTAAGGTCTTTATATAGCCTACAGCGGTACTTTGAGCTAAATGCTAACATCAGCATGCTAACATTCTCCCAGAGACGATGCTAAATGCCGAAAAAATTAGAAAGAGTTTGCAGCTGTGCTAGCAGCCCTGTGATGCTGCACAGTGCTAAATGCTAATGTCAGCATGCTAACATGACCACAATGATAATTTTAACACGCTGATGTTTAGCAGGTGTAATGTTTACTATATCCACTGTTGAGATATTTAACTCTGAACCACAAATATTAACTTCATGGTACTAGAGGAAAGGTCAGGGGAAGTTATGGAAAAAAATTATCTGGTCGTCATGAATATCTGTACAAGAACTCTGTGTCACTCCATCAAGTATGCTGAGATATTTCTGTAGGTCAGTGGAAACTTTCAGTAAGGATCCATCCTCCGGAGCTCATGAATTTCTGTACAAAACAAGTCTGATGAGTCCACAGTTTGGATTGTCTTTGGAAGTCGTGGACATCGTGTCCTCTGGGTTAAAGAGGAAAAGGACCATCTAGATTTTTACCAGCACTAACTTCATCTTCAACTTCATCTTTGATGGTATGGGGGTGTGCTAGTGCCCATGGCATCATGGGTAACTGTCACATCCGTGAAGTTCCCATTAACGCTGAAGGTACATGCTGATTTTGGAGTGACATATGCTGCCATCCAGACGTCTTTTTCAGAGACGTCCCTGCTTATTTCTGCAAAACAATGCCAAGACACGTTCTACATGTGTTCCAGCAGCGTGGCTTCACAGTGAAAGAGTTCAGGTACTTGACTGACCTGCCTGCAGTCCAGATGTGCCTCCCACTGGAAATGTGTGGTGCATTATGAAGCACAAAATACGACGACAGAGACCTCGGGCTAAAAGAATTTTGGTTTCAAAACTTCAATAATTCCAATAAAAAGTGACGTATAACAGCAGTAAACATGCTGCAGGCAGTGTTGCAGGCACAACATTCAGAATATAGTGTATATTTAGAAAAAGCAATGCAAATGAATCAGTTTAAATATCTTGTCTTTGTACTGTATTGAATTAAATAGAAATCGAAAAGGTCTTTTTTTTTTACACAGCTTTTTTGTAAAGCTCTGATATGATGCTGGGGAAACAGTGTTAGTATGCCTGTGGCTATATTTGCTTTGTGTCGATTTCTTTTTAATGAAATTTGCTGATTAAGTAAAGGGAATGATAATAACAACAAACTAAGTATCTATTCAAAAAATAAGAAGTGAAATCATGTTGTAAATAATTCCTCATGGCTTTCATTCATTCATTCATTCATTTGTTGTTCACAGACACCCGTGACATGTCAGAATGAAGAATTATGCACAGTGGAGAATCTAAACTCCTCACTGGTCTATACTGTACAGATACAGTGTGTTACTAATGAGAAATGCTCACAGTGTATATGGAGTGATGCCTACACTGTCCTACCAGGTCAGTTTGTTTTCTACTTTATTGGTTACAACTAAATATAACATCAAAAAAGAAGCTGTTTCTATTTATTTTCTTAATAATGAGATAAATAATGAGATAAATTACATTAAAACACATTGTTTTCACAGCATTTTGTTTTTAATTGCGTGTTAAGTATGGTTTTGTTTCTTATTTCCCAATAAATAAATGTCCTCTTTCAGAACTGACAACAAAGCCTGTCATCGTAAACCTTGAAGATACTGACATTGCAGAGAAAAAAGGTTGCCGGCTGCTGTCTTTAACCTGGAAGGTAAATTTTTTTTAATGTATCTACTGAAATTCTTTTTCCACAAGAAATATAACAGGGAATATATCTTCTGTGTAGCCATAACTGATGCTAATATGATACTAAAATGTTTTAGTTTTCTGCCAAAGAGCCACATGATGGCTACTATGTGACCGTTGGGAAAGTGTCAGAAGAGGCCACATGGGAGCGGATAAAGACCACTCAGCCTGAAATCAGACTGATTCTCTCTTATTCAGCTTATCATCTCAACATCAGCGCCGTCAACAACGCTAGCACCTCACCAGCTGTGAGGCAGATAATACCGCAGCGAGACGACGAGCCCAGTGAGTACTCACTTGCTCAAGGCGGCCATTTGAAAACTGTTAATTATTGCGAACATTCATTGTCATCTAACTTTTAGTTAAACTTAATGAAAGGTTTGACAGCGAAAACAGATGTATCAGTTTTTAACTTCTTTTTTTCTATCATGGAGTTTCCTGTGCAGTGGAGCTCATCTGTTTTTGTAATACAGGCTACAGAATTATAGGATTTAAAAAAAAAAAAAAACTCTTATAAATTTGTCCTCACAGGTTTGGGAGCTGGGAAGGTGAACGTGACCGTTCACAGCAATACATCTTTTACTATCTACTGGGAAGACAATCTCATCGAAAACTACGTCTGCTTCTCTGTAGAGTGGACGAAGAAGGGACAGAAAGCAGCAAACAAGTCATTTTATGAGAATCAAAACAACTTCAGGACCTTGTCTCGTTTACCAGGTGTGCAAACATTCACAAAGTTTGGTCAATCCTGTCTTCTAATTCTATTAACATTCTACTAATTTCTTTTGCCAAATACGTTTTTGAAGAAAACGAAATTGGGGACTATATTACGTTCCTTTTTGAATGGAGGATGTGCTCTTGTTTTGTGAATCTGACACCACTTATTCCAAATACTCAGAGCCTTTCGAGCCTTTTAAGAGATACAGCATCACTCTGCACACACGACCGAACAAGGACACCTGCAACATGAAGCACATCAACAACAGTGAAAGCACCTACGGGAGTACAAAGTTCTACTTCATTGAAGGATGTAAGTCTAAGGCCTACTACTGCTTCCAGTATCCACTCATGTGTTTAATTGTTTAATATTGGAGCAGTCTATCATCACACTGCAAAGTTCATTGTAAAAAAAAAAACAAAAAACAAAACATTAAGCGTTGGAGAAACTGACAGCCTGACCTGGTTCAATCAATCTGCCCTAACCCGACCAATCACACTCCTCATGCCTAAACCTAACTGACCAAAAGTGACCCAACCCAATAACAACGAGTACCAGCCAATCACGTAAAGACTAGGGCGTACAGTTTACAAAGGTTCTGTGAACAGGGGCAGGACAGGAGAACCCTAAATTTGCACAACTAAAATTGTGTTGTTTCTTTATTGCGCACACTGTACAAACTAATTATGCTTTATAATGTGACGATCTGTGTTTAGGGATAGGGAAAGGCCTCAGTTTGAGTTCAAAGGATCACTCTTGTAAGAGCTTTTGCATCGGTCTGGGGTTCCCATCTAGACATGACCCTGAGATTTTTCAGTCTGGACCCAAAGTGGTGGACTGATTGAAGAACTACACTGCTAGCATGGCTTAAAGATCATTGTATATCAATTAGCAAATACTGCTAGTGTCTTCTTCTCCTATCCATAACAAAACAGTCTGACTTGTTGATATTTTCCCTCACCAGCCCCTGTCAGCGCTCCCACAAACATCAGCTGCTACAATGTGACGTTGAATTCAGTGGTGCTGCAGTGGTCGTCCATCCCAGAGGAAGACATCAGAGGTTTCCTACTGGGCTACATAATCCACTGCACTGAGTATCACGGTGGCAGGGCGGATACAGAGAGAAGTAAGCATTTCCCACCTTAAACTAAACCACTCACTTCAAAATCTTGCTTACAGTCAAACATTCATCCCCAACAACCTCACAGTTCTGTTGAGGCAACAGCATTCCTGCTGATGTAAATGTGCTTTGTTTTAGAATTTTACATTAAAACTTGAGGATCATTTACATCCATGTAATTAGGTCTGTGAGGCTGTATTATGCACAGCAGTGTTTTGAGCTAAGTGCTAATATCAGCATGCTAACATGCTCAAAATGACTTGCTAACATGCTAATGTTTGGCAGGTATAAATTCTGCCATATTTGCCATCTTTATTTTTTTTTAATATACTAGCTTGCTAACGTTTGCTAATTAGCACTGAACAAATTGTTAAGCTGGCTGATGGGAATGGGATGGGATGACGTATTTTAGCCAGTGCAGAAGTTAACGTTGTTCTGTTTCCCTCCAAAAAAAACTAGTTGGAGTTTTCAGCTGGCTTCTGGATTAGTGCAGAAAATAAACTCTGTAGTGAGCAAAAGTTTATGATACAGAGGTTTTGTTTAGCATGATAATCTTCAAAAACTAACACCACTTTACTTCAGGTGATTGCCTGAATAAAGGCAAGCTATACTACAGTTGCATGACTTTGCGGCATTCATATATGAAACTTTAATTGTATGGTATTTGTACATGTAGTTCAACTTTAAAGCAGATCTGTCCAAGTTGCATTTGTAATATGCTGAAAAGTGTCACTCTTTGATTGCAGATATTACTGTGGATCCTGAGTTGAACAGCTATGAACTGGCAAAACTCAAAAGTGGCACGGCATACAAAGTCCAGGTATCAGGTTTCACCCAAGCAGGAGCAGGAGTACGAAGCACAGCAAGCCTCTTCACAACAAACTATGAAGGTTATATCAATCAAATATTTTAAAACCATTAACCATTCATAAAATTGCAAATTCCAAAGAAACATCTTTACTTATTGTGTGTTTTCTGCCTATTTCAAAAATCTCCACAGAATATTCAAATCTTGGCAGTTTCATCACAGTCTTTGCAGTTGTCATCATTGTGCTGATATGTGGATCTCCAGTAATAAAAAGGTACGGCACTGTCTTACATGTGTGTTCAACAAGCTTTCACTAATTTTTCATAACATGGATGCTCTCTGCTTGACTTGATTTAGAGCAAAAGTCAAACTGTGGCCAAGCATACCTAACCCTGGAAAAAGCAATGCAATGCAGAGAATAGAAGAGCCCTGTGAACTGGTAAGAGTCTGTTTTTATCTTCAAAAAACACCAGTTTTAACATTGTGGAAGGACAAGCATACAGACAGACAGAGATTCCCTCCTGTAGAGTTAGATGATGCTGCTCAAGTGCAGTCTTTTGGCCAAATGGCATCAAACTTGCCATGGTCACTCAAATATCATATCTACATATGCACACCAAATGTGGTTGCAATCACACAAAGCAAAATAAACTTTGAGGCCAAAACTGTATGGAATATCAAAAATCTAAAAAAAAACTTTCTTCAGGCTTGGTCCAGAGATGTTGTGCAACAAATTTGGTGATGTCTGCTCAAAATTTGTAGGAGTTGGAGGAAAACAGATTTGGATGGTGGAAAATTAATCAAGACACAAATGGGCGTGGACATGGACAGATTTGTCTAGACCCTTACAATGCAGGGGAAAAGACATTCAGTTCAAAAGTTAGGGGCTAAAGTGTAAAGTTCGTTGTTACAGAACCATCTGGCCAAATCCAACACTGCACTACGATACACCCAACAAGTGTAAAGATGATGGGTTGAACAGTTGTCGAGAAAATCGATGGACAAACATACATACAAACGGAGGTTCCTCCCTTTATAGTTAGATGAGGACATGCAGCTGCTGGTACAACTGTTGACTAAAAACATGTTGTTTTTACTTCACTCAGGAGCTACTAGAGTCCATCAACACTCTGACGGTGGAAGAACGGGATACAAACAGTCTTCAGATAGTCAAGAAAGAAGATGAGGTCCCTGCCAGCATATTACCATCAACGCTGCCACTTCTCCACACCTCAGATGATGAGGAAGACTCGGCAGAACTGACTTGTATCCAAACACAGAGTCAGGATGCAGCTGGAACTGACGTACCTTACATTACTGCAGAAGCATTCACAGACATCCAGCGGACAGACCACCAGACTCCTCCTCCTGTTGCCTTCACAACTGGATACACAACAATGGAAATGTTTCAGCAGGCGAATCAGCCAGGAAACACACCAGTTACCCAAGAAAACAAACCAGAGGAGACAGACTTGACTGTGGCGAAATCAGGATCTGACTATGTGAGGCAATTTAGCACTAGTCCGACACTGGAGAGCGAGGATGTGGCCACGATTTTATGAAAACAGTTCGGAAAAGGCCTGCAGAGAATGAAGAACAATTGTCCATGTACATTTAAGCGCTCTCTCTGACAGCCCTTGGCATTCAGAGGCGCACTGCAAGGGATTGCCACACTCTTTGCTGGTTGTTTCACGTCAACAGTGTATATTTAGTATTAAATAATCCATAGCAATACCACTATTCAAACAGTGTTTAGCATGTTGGCTGCCAAATTACTGTTGAAAAGAACACTGGAGAAAACAAGGTAAAAATACTGTATAATCTACAAGGACAAAAGTCAAGTTCCTGAGACCTTTGTCCCTCTTTCTACCTCTCTATTATACATACCTGTATATCCATAATACTTGAACAACTTGAACATTCTTAAACATAATGTATGATCCATCTGTAAATCTGAATACCTCATGAAAGCATGATAATGAGCATAAATGTATTAATGTGCAAACTTTGCAATGAAAGTTGTCCCACTCAACACAACTCTTTGTTTTTACTGAATGTGCTCACAATTAGACAACTGGTGTGCCAGTGCTAACTTGTGTGCTGTGAGGCAAGTTCAGGTGTGCTGCAGGATTTTATGACATCCATGCATTATTATTGCAATATATAACTGTTTTTGGAGTTGCTGTATTGTGGGAATTATTAGAGTGTGACACATCAAAAGCCCCGATGCCTTACTTTTTTCCCACCTGAACTCTTCTGCCTTCTGATTTTGACTCCATTGGTTTTGGAGGCTATTTTGCACATTTTGCACAACAATGTTCTTTACCATTTTGTTACACCAAGGTTCAGGGACTAGATAGTCTTCACTGAAGCATAACCCTGCAATCTGTACTGGAAGCAGTGACATTCACGTGGTTTAAGCACCGTTGAGGATTTATTTGAGGATGGTTTATTTCTGTCATATAGTAATCTGATTGAGCGATTTAATTTGGTAGGAAAAAGACGTTTCTGAAAGTACTTACAGATAAGAAATTGTTTTATATCAAAGTCCTACAGTGTTGCTGATAACATAATTATAAACTATCACAAATTACCATGGGAAAACTGCAAGGCTTCACAATTTTATAAAATAAGAATGTGAAACTGATGTGGCAAAAGAAACTGAAGGTGACAAATGGACTAACATTGTATCAGGATTTGGTAAATATGTGAAAAGGAGCGAGGGGAGAGCTCACACAATATAAGGTACTGCACAGAAATTATCACACACTGTTAGGACTTTACAGACTTAAGTTGTCAAACAATAATAAGTTTTGGAAATGTAACACTGAAACAGGAACTTCTCTGCACTGTATATGGAAATGTAGTTTGGTCACACCACTCTTGATTTAAGTATTAGAAATTTTAAGTCGTTGGTTTGTCTTATTGTCTTGTTTGTTTTGTCCCTTAAGTCCAAAGATGTTGTTAATACTGTGGGTCTGTCAAGTCATTTTAAGACAGTGGAAGGCAACAAAGGCTGTGAAACTGAAAGAATGGGTTAATGCAATGGTGGAAATAACATCTTATGAACGTATGCTTACTAGAATAAGTGGCGATCAGGAGGCGGGAGTATCTCCTTAGGACTGGTACTGGGCTCAAATCAAAATGGAAGATAGGTCGACGTACGTGATCTGTGCGATCACAAGAGTTAATAGAATTCATCCTGAAGGGAGCATGAATTTCAGTACCAAAATAAAGCAATACAACTTTTTTCACTGCAGCCATTTTGACTTATAGTAAGAAAACATCAGATCAGCACAGGTGTTACCAATGATACTAATTAAGGTTCAGTTCTTATGTGGTCAAACAGAGACAAAGTGCTGTGATTGTGTATGTAGACTTTAATTAGTACCATTGGTTACACCTGTGTTTGCCCTACAATCTCCACAGTGAACTAAACACACCTGGTTAGTTCTTTTCATCATTATTAAGTCAGCTGCAACTATGTTCTCT
This sequence comes from Lutjanus erythropterus, assembly GCF_056507025.1. Lineage (NCBI taxonomy): Eukaryota > Metazoa > Chordata > Actinopteri > Lutjaniformes > Lutjanidae > Lutjanus > Lutjanus erythropterus. The sequence goes on from NC_139336.1 coordinate 22,092,564, forward strand.
ACGACCCTGCCTTATTCTCCTTCTGTGTTGTCTACCTGCTCTTCTGTTGCCTGTTGTCAGAAAGTTTCAGAGCGACAGAGACATAAACTGTACACATAAACACAGGAAAAGCTGTCAGGTCTCCTGCCTGAGATGCGCAGTGCGAGGGTACACAGAGAGAGACGCTACGCTGCTGCCAGAGGAGTGCTGACTAAGATTACAGTATGCATGGGAATACAATAAAAAAATGATAGATTTTGATACATCTCTCACTTTACCCGATGATATGAAGAACTCAGTAGATTTGCTGCTACTCACTTCTCTCCTTATACAGGACTGCACAGTATTTTGCAATTACGATAAAATTGCAATATGGTCAAGTGCAATATCCAAGTTGCAGAACCAAACTGCAATTTTCTGAAAAAAGAAAAATGTGTGAGAAAATAGCATTATAATGAGGCACTGCAGTGCTGCAGAGATGTTCTGACCTAAAAAAATGTCTTCTCCACTTGAAAGAAAGCCTGTTTGTTTGGCACAGACCTCAATACATATCACATCATTCACAAATTTAAGTTTTTTTTTCAGTGAACATGAAAATTGTAATGCAAAACTGATCATTTCTACTAATCGTACAGCATATCTCAGTTGCAGTCAAAACAATCACAATATGACATTTTTACCAAATCATTCAACCTTAATTCTTATTCTAAATACTTTAGTGGCAGTAAAAAGAGACCCATGGCTATAGGTAGGTAGTGGACCTAACCAATTTGAGGCGTAGTGAAGGAGAGCACGCTTTCAAAAGTGTCTTCGACTCAGATTAGTGCTTTATCGCACAGAGTGGAACACTTCTTGGTTAGTTGCAGCAAACACATCAAAACCCAAACCAACATAGAAAGAATTTACTGAGATTCATCTGCAACCATGCTTGACAATATGACACATGAAGGGCAGTAAAGCAAAATAACTGAATGAATGTCTCTTTATTGAGTGTTTTTGGAAACAGATCAGCTGTATTCTTTGACTCAAATAGAGGAGGACCACACACATACATCCAAGCTCTTCAAAAACGTTACTAAACCTTTACATCAAGTGTCCAATCCCAGAGGAGCAAATAGTGAATCCTTTCAACAGTATATACCGTACATAGTGGATATAAAAAATAAAATTCTTCACATACTGTCAGTTGTGTTGGAAATGCTTTTTACTTAACTTTGTCACGAGTTCACCACTTCAAACTGAAGCCATGTGTACGTAAAAAAAAAAGGAAGAAAAGAAAAAAATACAATCAAATTAGGTTTGTAAAAGCCATAGAAGTGGAATTTGGCAAAGACAGTCATAAAGTCTTTAAGTCTCCTTTTAAAAGTAAACCTTTTAAAATGTAACAAGCTTTTATAGAAACTTATAAAACAAACAAACGATGGGGCCAGTTTGCACAAAAATGAACATACATTTTTGACACAATCACAATACTGCCAACCGCAACACCAAAAATGACAGAAAAAACAAGTATTAAAATAATAAACAAATCCACAAAAGTCCCATCAATGTTCAGTCTACTCTGCTATTAATTACTAAAGACAACTGACAATACTTTAATATAACATCTCGGTTTTAGCTATTAAACAACAATAAATTCAGGTTGCATCTGTCAATAAGTCTCCATATTTTATTAGAATATTCTGTACAATCTTAGTCTAGGCACTTTTTGACCCTTCTGTGCTTGCAAGCAGTTTGTTTTGTGATGTATCTTGCTCAGACTTGTCTAGACTGCCTCTGTGAGCCGTGTTGGCATCTCACTTTTCTTGAGCAATATGAGCCGACAGACATTTTGCACACCACCACCTTTTTGTTTGTTTTTTACAGTATAGGCCTGTATCATATAACAGTAAATCGTTTTTTTTTTTTATCTCACATCATTACAACAATAACAGGAAAAGGAACATGATGCACTGTGATCTTGTTGCGACTAATCAGAAGTATAAAAAAAGCAAGTAAATGTACACCCATGAGACAAAACACAAAGTAAAACAATGTTTTCATGTTGATGAGAAATGCATCTTTTTTTCACTAAAATATATTAGCAACAGGTTCACAGAAACAATACGATTCTGCATTCTCATAATTACAGCACAAGTCATAAAATCAACACCGTACATTTTGCAGGACACTGCAGTTCCCAGATGATGGAGAAAAATGGTGCAAAACAGGGAATAAAAGGACACTTCACAGACCTGGTAGTTCAAATCACCCTTTAAAGGACAAATGAGCATTTTAGCATCAGTAGAAAACCTGTTTTTTTCATGGTTTTCTTTTATCCTTACACTTCTTTGATCAAGAAACATGTATTTAATGTGTACTGTACAGTTTGTTTAGCTCAATAAACGTACAGCACACAGAATAGGGGAAGTTGCTGTCAGAGTCACACCAAGGCCAGAGAAGCCGAATAAAAACGGTTACACCCCATGAGACCTCCGTCAGAGAGGCAGGTTTATTTTTACCTCACGACGTGTCAATAATGACGGACAAAATGTCCTACAAGAACATTTCAGCTGGCCAATAAAACTATCAGGTTTAATTAGTAAGCTAGTAAGAATCTTGTTTTGAGTGGTACTTCCTCGGCTTTATAGTGTGCTAGTGAGCAGCAAATGATGAATCTAGACACTTAAAACTTAATATGAAAATGGCCTGCATTAAACTAGAACTATAGGTAATTTTTGTTTACGTATTGACAAAATGCAAGCGTTACAACTGTTACTGTTTCTGAAAACAGTGATTACATGATAAATGAAAGGCCTTCTGAGAAACCGTCAATCCAGCTGGGGGCTTGAAGGGCCTTTTCACAACTGAAAGTCTGGAAATACCAGAAACATTAAGATAAGATTACAAATAACTTTTTTTTTTTATTGTTGATTAATCTGCCCCTTATTTTCTTGATTAATCAATTAGTTTGTGCTAGAAAACATCAGAAAATTGTGAAAAATGTCTATCCTAGAGTTCAATTCAATTCCACTCTCTCTCTCTCTTCCTCTTGGGAAACAATTGCAAACTGTTTCTTCATGAAATTGTCAGACAAAATGTCAAGTTAACATCTGGTCTCCCTCTCCCCATGTGCAATCATTGCTCATTTTGTTTTCTTGCATTGTTGATGACAGTCGGACAGAACTTCCTGTAACTGATGAGAAAAAATGTTCTCAATGAATGGAACCAATTTCAATTTGATTGGGACTAAGACCTTTTAGTCAGAAAGGGACTGGGCTGTTTGATCTGGTCTGTGGTCTGGGGATATTTCACACCTGTTAATTTAGTTTTCAGATCAAACCGAAAGGTCTGTGAGTCAAGACCAAATGAGGCGGACCCTAAACATCCCTACAAATAAATTCTGCTCAGGTCTCTCAGCAACCACTAAAACTGAAGTCGTTTTACCTCCAGCAGCCAGAGGACAGAAACAGCTGTAGATGGACACAACAGATGAGGATGCTGCCTGAGTAAGTATGCCAAGATTGCAAAGAGCTGCAATCCAGAACAGCTGTCAGTCCAAGCCTTTTTTGTGTGTTTTTATGCCTGTAAGTGCCTGCTTTGTGCGCATATTTAGCAGATTACTTTTAAACAGCTCGCCTCCCTTTTTCCTTTGTGTATTACTGACTCATTTGGGAACCTTATTTTTCTACCGATTCTCACGCACCACAGGTAAGCAGCGCCTGTGCAGCAGTGAAGGGAAATGCCAACAACACTGAAAAACGTAGCAGTTCTAATCTCATAAATCAATCGAGCATAATGCAAGACATTTTATTATCATTAGTGCAGACTGTTGCTGACTATTGCTACTTGCAATATTTAAACAAAAACATTTTTTAAGGAAATGGCATACACACTAGAGTATGACATAAATACTGATAATCTTACAGGCATAAAATGGCTTTTCAGACTTCAAGTATGGTCAAGACGGTGGAAGAATAAAGAGAAACATTAGGTTTTTTTTCTTCCATCAGGCAATATCAAACCAGGAACAAAGCTACAATTAATATCTTGCTTCAAACTGCTGGAGAAACAAGAGCTAGGAGTCTCAAAAGCTCAGCAGTTACTGTAGCGCATTGTTCTAGTCTGCTTGGTTACAGTTTTAGTATCCGTACACAAATATTAATAGGGATTGAGTTATTCGAGCACAGGAGGTGTTTGGTAAGCGTCTATTGTCCAGTTATTGTTGAGATGTTGACTTTATGATAGTTTGATGAGCCTGTAGTATTTAGTGTTGTACTGTTAACATCACATTTGAACATTTCCATAAATATGCAGTTTAACAGGAGAGGTGGGGATTAATCTGCTGTAATGGGCGCTCACTTGGCCTTTAGGTGGGACGCTCAGATGAATTACAGGATCCATGTGTTGCCAAGAAATTACAGTAAAAATACGTTGTACAACAGGAGACGACGACGATGATGATGATGATGATGGGGGGACACGCCATTCTAAGTGGTTATCTGGTGTCTTTATGTATCTATACGCACGCGATGGGCGTTGAGAACGTTCAAAGGAACAAGGTTAGTTTCCATGGCGTTATAATAGTCACTTGGTGCCGTCTGCACCCATTAATGCGTCCTCCGCATGGTGACTCTTGTAGCTGCCGTTGTGCTGGGCGCAGGGTGATGACATCATGTCCTCACTGAGAGGGACTGAGTCTTCTCTGTCACTTTCATAGTCGTCCTTTTCCTCTCTGTCATAGTCCCTTTCCACCTGAAAGTCGAAGGCCAGAATTTGTCAAAAATATCTGAGCCCAGGTAGTAATAATGAGGAAACGTACTCAATAACACAATAGATGTCATGCAGATGCATCTGTTTTTAAAAGCGCTATATGAACCAAATTATTATTATTGCTATTGTTGTTAAAAAAAAGTCGTCATTCTGCAATGTCCTTTCACTAATTCATCTATAATAAATCTGTGTGTCTGCATATTTCCGATTTCCTGTCCTGAACCGATACCCCAGTGACGATGTCTCTTTGATGAATGTTTTCTTCAACCGTGACACGTGAGCACTGGCCTACTTTTGAAAGTTTACCATAAAGCTTATCACACTACATCTTCACTGGTGATAACAATCAGAACATTTGTACGACAAAAGCTACACAGTTGCTCTCCTCAGAAACCACCGCAGTCACAAAGTGTTGCACTGCAGTCTCTACGGTCTTATCGCAACCTTTACTTCACAGCTTTCTGAAATGATACTCTACATCCAACATATAAATATAACAGACTATAGCTGTAGCAGGCAAATGTACTTAACAGACACGCCCTGAAGGTTACGATATAGAGCCTGTTCAGACATGGTATTAACATGCGTCCTGAATGATCCAATCACAAGTGGACAGCTTTTAGGGTGCGCATTCACACCTCTGGCATTATAATAAATCATAATAAATCTCCAGATGCATTGTCAGATCTCACTTCCCCACCCCATATATAAATAAACTTGTGTCAGTTGAATTGCTATTACTGTCCGTTTGGCTGTTTATTTGTCTCATGTTTAGAGAGGTTTGCTAGGATTTTATAACTTAACTATGATCAGGATGATGCACACTTTTATTTTTTATGACTGTGTGTCGAGAATGCATTTCTCTGTCATCTGTGACGTGGAATTTGTGCAGAGTTAGGGAGAGTAAAAATGTTTGTCCTGGCGCATAATTTTATAAGGGAGTCTGATGGTAACTAGTGTGTTCGCAAACATCTGCTGCAGGTAAAAGAGCCCAGACAAAACAAAACTGATGCACATACAGGATGTCACATATTTGTCTTCGCACACTACTGAATGAATGTGGTCACATGCGGCCCAGATCGCTTTGGGTCATTTGGAAAAATACAAGTTCGCCAAAGAATTTGATGAGCCAAGTACCTGAAGCTGATCTGTCAGTAAAGCCCCACAGTGTCAGACTATTATATATTAAGGGAGGCCTGGGTCCATGAAGGGAGTGAGGAAGACTTGGGTGAGTTGTGTGGCAAAAATGTAATTACAATATTGTATTACTGATACCTAAAACAGACAATGACATCTTATGGAAATTAAGGAAATTGCTTACAAAATGTATCTCTGTCAGCTGGCAGGTGTTCATCGAGCACTTCTGCCAGCCACAAAGAGCTAGGGGAGGAAAACAAGGTCACTAATAATGAATTCCTCCTTCCACAGTAGAGAAAAACTGCTTGAGTGAGCTCCTTACACTCCTCTCTTTTTCAGCACTGACAGACACCTCATTTTTTTCCCTCTCGCCTGACAGCTCCTTTAGCGCGACAAAGCTCAGCTCATTAAATTATCAGAAGTGCGACAGCTTTATCTGCCTGCTCAACCAGGAGAAATTGATCAGCAGATTCTGCTACCAGAAGAGGCTATCTGCACGCTGGGGGAGCGTTGGCTTTCTTACCTTCATCGGCTTGGCTTTGCTCTTTATCCTGTCCTCGTCTTTGCGGCTCCTCTTCCTGGATGTGGAGCGGTCCCTTCTGTCCCTGCTGCGTTCCCTCCTTCTGTCTTTCTTACCTCTGAAAGTGACAAATTGACAAAAAGAATCACAATCTTGCAGACACAATCTTATACTCTCATATACTGTGCACAAATGATTGCATACTAGGATCATCTAGAACATCTCAAAAGGATGTGATGAGGTGGATTTACCTTTTCGGTGAGGGTGATCTTGCTTTCCTCCGCGGGCTCCTGGACCGATCCTTACTCCTCCTCCTGTGGCCCCTGATTACAACACATTAAGTGAATTAAGTGCATTTTTTTAGAGGCAAGTTGAACTACAGGAAAAACAGCATTAAGGACATAAAAACATAAGGGGTCACAAAAGTGACAAAAATCTGTAGTTGTGTTCTAGATAAAACACCTTGTTGCATTAAAAGATATATAAGACAACATTAACAAGGTTCCTACACTTTTTCTATTTCAAAATTCCTTACTTTTCAAGACTAAAACTTCCATTATTCACTCACTGTCTGCTCCAAATTTATTTTTAGAAATTCTGAATTTTATATTTTAGAAAACTGAATGGAGGCAACAGTTAGGAAAGAAATATTTTTCCATATTCTTTTCTTTTTTACATATTTATCCAGAAGTGGAAATTACTTGTATCAAAGTCTGTACTGTGCAGGAAGCATGGATTAATTGTTTACTTCATTTTGCCAGATGCAGAACAACAGAAGCTAAGGTAAAAATTCAGGCAGCTTCTAGACTTAAGTACTTGGTGACCCCTGCTGTCAAGGTCAGGAATAATATGGTGGCACTCAGAAAATCTGATTTAGTTTTCTTGTTAATGTATATATTGTGCAACTAACTGAATTATTCTTTAAGACTTTTAAAGAATAACACCTGCAGTTTTTGTTGCTGCACATCCAGTTAGGCTCTGGGACACTGAACAGTAATTGAGATAATTTGGAGATTCATGTCTTATACATTGTTTGTTCTCAGCATACCTTGACCGACTTCGACTGTGTCTCCTGTCTCTGGAGCGTGAGCGCCTCTTGTGGCCACCTCTGGAACTGTGGGAGTCACTCCTCGGCCACAACCTCTGTGCTGGTCTGCTCCAACGGGAGAAAAATACATGTCACCGACTGGACACAATCGCATGATCACAGCATTCAGCAAAGTGACACTGGTCGGTTACCTGTGTCTTGAACGGGATCTTTTCCTGCGCGTCCTTGAGTGTGAACGTGACCGTGATCTCGAGCGAGACCGGCGTCCCCTTCTAGACCGACTGGAGGAACGTTTCTTTGTGTCCGCTAGATTAAGAGCAGCAGTCTCGGCGTCAGAACTTTATGATTTTATTACTGAAACACTGACACATGCAGCAAATCTAAATGTTGTACCTGGCTCTATAGCAGCAGCAATGGTAGACTGGGCTTCTCTCACCCTCTTCATCACACTTTCTAGCTCCTTAGCAGCAGCTTGTGGCGTCAACTCTGGGGGTTTTACTATGGCATTGTTGGAATGATTAACCCTGAAAGACATGAAACAATAATTACGTATTAAGTGCTTAAAATAACATGATTCATGACAATATTTAGAGTAAATAAATGACATTTCTTGACTGTACAGCTCTTGCAGAATGATACATACTTCAGGGGTCTGTCACCAAACATGACTCCATTGAAGGTCAGCGCTCTAGCGACGGACTCCTGCTCAACAAACTCTACAAAGGCGAAACGTGTCGGCTGAGTTTCGTCTCCAGCCATTCGCACAAACTTTACATCGCCCACCTGCTTGAAGAACTCCAGCAGCTGCTCTGCAGTGGTGGTCTGTGGAGAGAAAGACCAACTAATGTTTGCTTTCGGTTTTTAAATTTTATGAAGTAAGACATAACAGGTGAGACAAAACAAGACAAACCGGAATACATCAGAAGACATGATGACGTTAACATGTCAGGGGGAATCAGACACTGGATAAATGAACAACAACAACAACAACAACAGAAGAGGTTAAGATGTGTGTTGAAGAAGGGGCAGGGCAGTCTGCTGGAGGATATGTATGAGTGCACATGTAAAGGGAAATTAAATATGGAAAGGAAAAAGAACACAAACTGACATAAGACAAATCAAAAAAACAAAACAACGTATTCAAGTACTTGAAAACAAGTCATGCTGCACGTCACAGCACTTGAAGGCTTCATTTATATTTTTTAGTGGTCACAAAGAGAACAAACAATAAGCCATGAGCATTAGTAGATGAGACTGTAATTCGTCCAGATCTGTCATGAATAATGAAGGGCAGAAATGAAGCATCGCACTGCAATATGGATGAGGGAACTCAATGCTGGCAAATAATGGAGATGGCTGCAATTTAAAAGAAGTCTGGTGATATTCTATATTTTTCCTGTTGTGAACAAATCCAACTCAAACCAACAATGAACTGATAATATTACATTACTCCAATAGCTTCACTAGCCAGGTAGAAAATGAAGCTCAGTGCAGGAACATTTCCTCCAAAAAGGCAACAAAGTGAAACCTAAATTGTATGATACTACTCTTCACTTCAACATTACTACTAGAACTATGCGGTACCACATTAAAAACAAGCACCTTGCTGCCATGTCTGAGGATGGCTGACAGCCAAACATTATATCACTGCTAGGAATACGGGAGAAAGTGTGAAGCTTGCTGGCGATATGCTGGTGTTATGCTGCCAAACAACGTGGTGGAGGGCAAGGCATTCAAAGAACTAACGTTAGTTTGGTGCCTTGAGCCCGAATATGTTATGCCATTGAGAGAGAAAACACTTAGAGAACAAGAAGGATGCGCTAAAAGTCATGCTAGCTCCGACCACAGACTGCTGGAGAGCTCCCACAAACAAAAGCTACATCAACACAACCTGTCACTTCAGTGCTGACTGGGTGATGCAGTCCAGCGTGCTCCCCACTTATGTTACCTGTGAGTTCAAGTTGCCGACATAGACGGTCCTCCTGATCTCATCGATTTTTGACGGATCCACATTTCCCATGAGGGGGGGCTGAGAGTGCACTGATGCTGTGGGGTCCAGACCAGCTGACATCCGATTCACTAAGGGAAGGTTCAGCTGCAGGCACATGTAGGTTTTAGTTAAATTACAAACATATAGGTAAGACAACAAACAAACTTGTTGAGCTGTACCAAACAGTTTAAAGCTTCACTCATAACACTGACATTCATATTCAACATTAGAGTGCTGGGCATGTTTTTTGCATGTATTTTCTGCACAGTTGCAGATTAAGTTTAGTTTATTTCTGACATTAAAATTACAGTGGTGATGATGTGGAAAATGTGACAACAGACACTGAAAGCTCAATTTGAAAACCTCAATAGCAGCTATGAATGTAAGAAATGACATTCGATAGCCCTAGAATCTCTTAGAAAAAGATGCAGGAGATGCTGACTCACATTCTGAAGTGGGGTTGGAGTAGGGATTGGTAGCAGTCCCCCACCAGGAATCAGGCTGGGTACTGGGGTGGCAGGTGCCAAAAGTGACAAGGCCTTGGCCTCCTCTGGGATTTTCCCTGCAGAACAGAAGCAGATATTAGTGAAGGCAATAGAGGGACTCTTCTCTCTGTCTCCTCTATGTCTGCACAATTAGCCCACTGTATTCTAGAGAGAAAGAGAGCATACACTTCCCCATACAGCCTACAAGAGTTCTACTGTCTACACATGGTAAACTGCAGACCGAGCATCCTTACTTTTATTAAATTATTCTTCTCATTCAGTCTCAATTAGTATTTGTAATGAAAAAAATTTAACTTTCACAAACAAAAGAAGACTGATTTTGTCCTTGGTCTCTTTTCATAGATCAAAAAGAAAAAAAAAAACACAATGCAGAGAATGAGTCAACACTTTGATGCATGGGTCACCTGTACTGGAAACATATTGGTCATGAACCATACGATATCAAGCATGGGCGCTTTTCCGTGGGGCGATCGTTTCGCAGTGTTGGAAAGGTGTGCAACACAAGACAACCCCAATGGCTGCATCACTAATAGCACACAGGACATCAGATACAGAAAAGAACAACAATTTTAAGAACTGTGGGAAATGTTAGCCAAGACTTAGCTATAAAAAAACAACCAATTAGGAATTTTGTTCATTCCACTCTGGATTAAAATCTGCTGCCTCTATTGGAGGAGAAGGCTACGTTAAGACTAATAAAAGACAAAATAACTACAAATTCAGTTCATTATAGCTGGAGGCACTAAGCATAAATTACCATTTATGTAACACGAAAAGATTTCCTAGTGCTAAAGAATGCAATTCAAAACAAATAACGACGCCAAGAATTTTCCAAATTAAAAAAAGAAAGTGATGTTGAATGGAGAATGTGTTGTTATTAAAAACTGAACATCTATCACCCATTCTTGAGAACTGAGACAAATTATTTTTTAATGAAAATGTTGGCTTGTGTGTCCCAGATTTTTGTCAGTTCGGCTGGGTTTTTACAAAAACATGATTTAATCGGGCATAAAAAGGGCTGGCTATACCCTAAGCACTTTTGTCAACTTGTAAGGTTTTCCATCTTACAGAGATGACATCCACATTCACAGAGGTGACATAACTGTGTTTGAAATTAGTACTTTTTTCCACTTTAATAAAAAATAAATATAAATAAGTCAGCGCCCCACCTGAGCCACCCAGTCAAAAAAAAAAAAAAAAGAAATTTATTCTCTTATATTCATTAAACATATGTTCATAATAATTTATAAAATTGTATCTTCCCAGCATAATTGAAGACTGAAAAATCAATACCCCCTAAAAATACAGTTTTGTCCAAGTTCTCAAGAATGAATGCTGCAATATCAGGAAAAATTTTGCTTTTTATTACAGATTTCAGCACAGATGAAAAGTGCAAATAATAATTTAAAAGATCCTACGTTTGTATTACTGGGTCTCACTTTTATAATGTCTAGCCCCTCACTATGACAACAGGAGTAGGTGACAAGAGAGTTAAGTGTTAGTGATCCTCCTAGCATCCCATGTGTGATACACATCCCACCGGTATGCCGTAGCAACCTGGACAGAATTCAATCACACACAAGCTGCAGCTGTAGCAGAAAGAGAGAGGGGGGTGGGGGTTGGACAATAATCAAAAACAACAAACCAAAATAACAAATATAAACACAACGCTAGAGATAAGCAATACTGTAGTTTCTAGATAGAGACAGTAGAAAGTGGACAACATGGGAAAGTATGAAAGGAAACAAACCAAAAAGAAAAGAAAAATAAATAAAAAGAGACAAGGTGTCCATCTTGGAAGGTTCAGCGGGCTATTCTCCTGGTCACATTCCCCCTTGAAGGCTGCGTTGGCCCGATCGGGGATAGTGGCTTGGAAAACAATGCCTGACTCAGGCTAGTGTAGTGTAACAGCTGGGCCAGTCTAGTCATCTGATATGCACACATAATCACACAGAAAAAACATACAAAACCAAATTAATAAACTCAGTAGCCATCCAGCACCAAGTCACGTGGACAAAAAGCATCAAGTTAGAGGTGATATCATTTTTGACTTGTACACAAAGGGAACAACAGTGGCACCAAAGGGGAGGGAAATTTAAAGAAAAGGAGCACCAAAAATGAGAGAGAGAGAGAAAGGGGATTAAGTTAGCTGTGATGCCATGGACTTAAATTGTAATTTCCATGAAACAAGTAACATTAATGATTAGGGATGTAACAATATATTGAATATCACTCACCAATACCATAACAGACTGTGATGACATCTACTGTAATATTTCACGGTTATAGAGCCCAACTGATACAGGATTTTTGAGACCAATACCAATACCGATTATAAAAGGGAACAAACTCACATATTACGGATATGGTGGCCAATATAATTCATTTTTGACCCGGAATTAAAATTGACCTTTTCTATGTGGATTGTGCGCTGATTTTACACCAATGTGACTATGCAGAGGTACTCAGAAGGCTGATTTCTAAGACAAATAACTTCAAAATAATTACAATTATGCTATATACAAATATAACATATTGTAAACAAATGAAGTTTGAACACACGTCACTGACTACACGATGACAACCCAATCGCCCGAAGTATCGTTTTCGGCAAAAATGTTTTCAAATCGGAAAACATGGCTGGCTACCTATATTTTATCTCATTCAAGAAGGAAAGCAGAAGCACTTAAGGTTGAACAAAAAAACAAATTTTATACAAATAAAAAATGGCTTGGGGTGATCAATTAAAATAAATTTTCATAGGAGGTGCAACACTTGCTCAAGTGCAAATTTTTGCAGGAAGCACAATATTTGCTAATGAGTATCCAAATACAATTTTAAATTACATGATGTCCTGGCCAATACATCTAATTCTTGAGACTTAAGAAAACATCTTTGTTTGGTACAGATCCCTGCAAAAAATCACACCATAACCGTTTTACAAAGTTTTTTTTTTCCCAATGAAAATTTAAATAATCTAAAATTTTTCACTTCCTCGGATATCACAAATCATATATGAGTTATCAGTCAAAAATTTTTTTTCCAAAACTGTTCAGCCCTATTAGATTTATTACTTTGAGTTTTTGGTATTGTTACATCCCTATTAATGACAATTTTGTAATGGAAAATGCACAAGCTACAGAGAATCCAGTTTTAACTGTGACCTAATAACCTAAATAATGCAATGTCTCTCGACTTAAAAAGCGTTCAGCATAGCTCTAATATTCTCTGTAAATCTGTCAAAACCACCTTGTGACACCAAACAGGAACCTTCACTGGGCCCTATGAGAAATTAGCTAGCTAGGGTTTTAGTGAGGTGATACATCCAGTCATACTTGTGATGAAAGTGGCTAAGATCAGAACTAACCAATGGCACAACTTGCCGATTTTCCATGTGAATAAAAAAACCCAGACTTCAACGAAAACACCAAACGGTTGGATTCAAAGGGAGGAGGCCATTGCAAGTCCAACTCAGACATTTAATTTTTGCTTTCTTTGAACGAAAGAGGCTGCACTCACCTTCCGCACATGGCACTACTATCAAAGCTCTGTCAACAAACACAGTATTGGTGAGATGTTGCGCCACACCAACACTGGAGGGGTCTCGGTACTTTATATAACACACTTTGGACGAAAAAGACAGAGGGGCATTGCTGTGGAAGTAAAGACAAGCAGAAAAAGGCGGATTAGTTACTTATTTCACCCGTCACTTCTTAATATCCATGCATATGTGGACCGCAAGCAGGCCGCAGATCCGCGGTGTTGCCTAGCGAGCCACGCCGCGGCAGGTTGCTCTTACTCGGGCGGGTAGAGCCGCAGCTCCTCGATGTCTCCCAGGAAACCGAACAGAGTGCGCATTTGCTCGCTGCTCACGGCCGAGGACAGGTTGGTGACCTGGACGACAGCAGTCCCTGGTATCCCGCTCATTGTGCAAACTGATAAAACAATCTTTAGATGTGGTATTTCATACAATATTTTATTTATCTGTGACCCCCCTCAGCTTACATACATCCAGGCGGGCGGAGCGAGAGCTTTCTCAGCCTTCTTCATATTTCTGTAACAGGATTGACAATGGACGTTCAGGTGCACTACCGCCCCCTACAGTGTTGGACACGACATCACTACTCTTAAGCCTGGACCAAAATACCAGGAGAATGAAGTAAACAGTGGCGGAAAATAACTAAATAAATTTACTCAAGCATTGTACTCAAGTACAGTTTTGTGCTACTTGTGTTTAATTTGAGTATCTCAATTTTCTCCTACCATATACTTCTTCTGCACTACAATTGTGAGGCAAATATTGTACTTTTTTTTTTTTTACCTCTCTACATTTATTTGATAACTTTAGTGACTTTTCAGATTCTAATACAACATATAACCCACAAATAAAGTATAATGTATATTTAAGGTGCCCAGCATTCTGAGTGAAGAGTACTTTTAGTTTTGGTTAAAAAAAAAAAAAAAAAAGGTACTTTTGTAAAGTTGACAAAAATAGCAATAGAGACATAAAATGTCGACATATGCTGGTGATATTTCTTATTGCTAACTGCTTATGGGTGCTCAGCTTGGAGACAAGAGGAAATGGCTATTTCTTGATGCAGAGTTGTTGCCAGGCAACCAGCAGAGATGGCACTTGTGAAGAACAGCCAGGCACATATCCCCAGTAAAACAAAGGGAACCCATTGTGTTTATACTGGTTTATACATACCTTTTGTATGACATTTAACATTTTTGTTGTGTTTAAAGTAATTTAAAATAGACCCACCCTTTCCAGCAGCAACATTAAAGGTCAATGCATCTATAATTATAGTCAAATGATATAATACAGTATACATTATTTTGAAATAGGCCATTCTGCATAATGAGAACTTTTAGTTTTGGTGCTTAAAGTTTATTTTGCTGACACATTTAATAGTCCATTAGTGGAACTGAATTTTGGACATTGATGGTGATGCACAGGAACATAATGCGCTGATAACTGTTGCATTTATATTATATTACCCTCTTACGTAATACAAAGAGCACAGGTATATGCATTTCTTGTTTTTGACATAATGAGACAAGCAATCCTGAGGCCCCTGAGAGAGGATGTCTTTTAGCATTAGTGATGTTGGGTTAATGTGAACCCTTTTAAATAGCGAATCTGTTGCAGGTGTCAAAAAATTTATTAGATTAAAGTGTTCCCACATCCAACAGTTCTGAGACACCATCAAAGATCACGGAGCAGGAAGATGATCATATTGGACAAGCTGTAAGAACTTCAGAAAGGAGAAAAGTTTTCAAAACACACACACACACACACAGAAATCCTTCGTATAAATACTAATCTGTGAAGGAATCAATCAAGAACAGCGGTGGAAAAGGTACTCAGATCTCATATGTCAGTAATAATGTCACAGTGTAGAAATACTCTGCTACAGGTAAAAGTCCTGCATTTTAATTCTAAGTAAAAGTACAAATGTTTAAGCATCAAAATATATCTAAAGTACTGAAAGTATAAGTTCTCATTATGCAAAATGTCCTGTTTAATAATTACAAATATTATATAACTGGATTATAATTATTGATATATTCATGTGTTCATCACTTTAATGTTGATTAATAAAGATTTATCTTAATCTACAATATTACATCACACTATTCATGTTTTTTTTTTTTTTTTTTTAAGAAAATTGACTTTTATTTACTTACTTTTAACATTTTTATTGCTCTATTGTTGAAAATTTTAGTCTTGCAGAATTATATTTATTATTTATTTTATTAGCTATGTGTGTATGAAAGGTGCTACATAAATGAAGTAGAATTGAGAAGAACAGCACAATATTTGTCTCAGAATTTTAGTGGAGTAGAGGTAGCAGGTAGGAGAAAAAGGAAATACTCAGGTAAAGTAAAAGTAACTAAACATTGTACTTTTCTAGGCTACAGTGGCTGAATAATTATGCTTAGTTACTTTCCACTACTGAAAGGCTAACAAGAAATTTAACCTACATATATCTGTATATCTGAATTGATATTCTTTGGTATCGGGTGGCAAAAATGGGGAAAAATTAGCAAAGTTTGGCCTCAGGGTGGCGCCACAGGTACAACCATGTTGGGCTTATCGCTTGACAGCTCTCCCTGTTCACTTTATTATATTATCAGTTTACTAAAATGTCAAACATGCATTAATATTTGTTCGATATTTTATATAATCTAAAACATTAACATGTTGCCTGCAGTATACAGAGTGTATGAGGCCTTCAGCAGTCTAAAAAAACTGACAAAAAACACACGGTTAAAGAAACAAGCAGGAGTTTGTAACATAACTGATGTGATTCCAAAAACCTTAAGAGCTGTTTTCTTTCTTTTTTTTTTTTTTAATACTATAGGCATTTCTAAAGGGATAGTTCACTCAAAATTGCAAATTCAGTCATCATCCACTCACCCTCATGCTGATTGAAGGTCGGGTTTAGTTTTTTATTCCATAAAACTGCTGGAGTTCAACAGGAAGTCAGTGTTGCAGAATCTCACAAACAATTGAAGTGAATGGTGACCACTTTTCAAACGTAAAAAACAACCAGAAAAAAGCATAAAATGCTTCCATACTGCTCGTCCGGTGTAATCCAAGTCTCATAAAGCCCTGGCGTGCAAAGTCGACTTCATTTACACCATGTTTTCAGTGCGTGTGCACACATGATGACTGAAGGTTAAACAGTGCTGGAGTTTCAGAGGAAATCAGCGATGCAGAATCTCCCAATGTGAGTAGATAATGACTGACTTTTCATTTTGGGGTGAACTATCCCTTTAAGGTCTGGCAAGTTACCATCACCATGATTTACCAGTGAATTTAAACTTCTTAGAGTGATATTGTTGGTACTTTACTTCTACTGTATCACTGTATTCAACACATAAATACTGCAGCCTGAACGCACCAAGCTGTCCTGTACCTCGGCCTGTAAATAAATATAAATGTTATTCATTTACTGCACTGGTTACAGAGAAAAACTCAGAGGATGAAATGAAGAGAAAACAAATCATTGTTAAAGAGCATTAGTTTTATTTTCCACAGGTTACTTCAGAAACAGGTAATTATGTACAAAATCTGGAATGTTGGATAAATGCATATCAATCATCATCTCACTGTGGCTGTTTCCAGAGAAACCTTAGAAATACTAGCTATACATTAAAACGGGTGCCTCTGCATTGCAATTTATTGCTGGTTTTACAATCGCAAGTCACTAATGCCATTATTAATTCTTTTCTCATTTGTGTTTTAGAGTATTTACAATTTGATTAGTAAGGTCTAAAAACCACAGAAGACTGCTGCTAAATAAATAAAGAACAGTACGGGAGCATAAGAAACAGACCAACGTGAAGATGAAGAAAATGTGTTTTATCTCCCAAGATTGTCTACAATGTCAGACTGTACGTTTTTTTTTTTTTTTTGCCATGAATATAAAGTGACCGTTATCCCAGAAATGTTTCCCCCTACTCTTAAAAACAGAAAAATCACAGAGAAAATTAAGACAAATAATATAAACAATTCATCTGAGTAAAATGCTATACGTTTTTTGTGAGAAATTTGGGGAACGCACTTTATAATGTCATTTGAATGCGGATAAAATTTTAGATTCAGTTTAAAATTAAGGGTACAGCTACTTTTAAAACACTATGACTATTATTTTTTAAGGGGACATTTAATTTTGTTAATTACCACAGTGTTTTCATTTTGGTTCGACAGTGCCACGAGCACAAAATGTGAGTCAAACTCGACGAAATACAGGAACAGTAGATGACAAAATCCACTGTACACAAGTTGAGGGAACGCCATTCGCTCGAACACCGCAGGATGAAACGCTTTTACATATTGTACAAACAATTCAGTGGTCACAAACGTGCTGTTAGAATTCATATTTATGGGGCCATTACATAGTATGTGAATTATCATTTCCATGTCTTCTGGAAATACGTCTCACTGAAAAGTTATTTACAAGTGAATGAATATTAACGGAGAGGACTTAAAAACATTTTTTCCTTCTGACAGTTTCTTTTGACAAACATTAGGAATGTTTTGAGATGCAGCTTTGTTTTTTTTTTTCTTTCCAACAGTGTAAATTGATTATTTTGCACAGATGAACATCAGGAGTCATGGTAATCTAAGCAACAAACAGTAAAAAGCCTTGGGCAAAGTGACACAAACATTCACTTTTACACAATGCAGAGATCTTTTTTCTTTTTTTTTAGCACTACTGTAATATGTTTCCTGTGCTATTTCATTACAAAAAAGATTCTTTTCACAATATAAAAATCATGTAAAATCATCAGGGATTACTAAAAGGTTGTGTTCTTTTTTTAAAAATGCTATCTGATGTTGTTTTTCTGATGAAAATAAAGGCTTTGAATATTGCTTTTTTTTAAGCCATTATGCTGCAAATGTACTCAGAAGGTTGTGAATGTGTGAATATTGCTTGGGCTCTGGGGTCAAAGGTCCTCCCCTAATTCAAACAGTTCAAGGTCTATGGCACTTGACAACTTGCTTCTCCCAACCCGACTCTCTGTACAGCGAAGAAGAAAAAAAAAAAAAAAAAAAAACAGATGGAGAAACTGCTCCGAAGTGATGAGTAAAAAGCATGATAAAACATCTGTGTAGACGCAAAAGGCAAACTGTGGTCTTTTCCCATGTAGAAAATAAAACTGACAGATGTTGAAACCCCAACAACACAAACACTCATGTCACCGATGGCTGCCTGAAAATGAAGCCCTTAAAGGAAAAAAAAAAAAAAGAATAAAACAGGTGAAACGTTGACATGTTCTTATTCAAATGTCTTTCTGAAGTTGTCTCCTGCTTTTGCCTTCTGTCCACAATTTCTAAACTTGCTTTGGTTAACTAGCATAACCACCGTACTGCTTATTTCTCTGATTAAAGGAACAGTTGTGACACTTTGGGAAACACAAGTATCGGAGTATCAATAGTTGCCTAATAATTGTCCGTTAAACAGAAGTTAGCTCAGCAAACAGACTGGAGACGAGAGGAAAGCAGCAGGTGACAAAATCCGCCCTCCATCAACTCTAAATTTGACTTATTAACATGTTACATCTCGGTTGTTTAATAAGTACAAAAAGGGAAGTGCAAAACCGACAATTTGTTGTCTTGCTGAGGGTTATTATGTATTATTTCTTGATGCTGAGCCGTTGCCAGGAAACCAGCAGGGGTTCCAGGAAGTTATGGCTCCAGTTCAAGAAACAGTCTAGCACAGATCCCCTATAAAAAGGGAAAACATTGATTTTGTACATATTAAACAAGATTTAACATTTTAATTAGTGAGCTTTTGAGGTGCTAAATAATTTATACTTTTTCAGTCATGCTACCATTTCCCTCTGTTTCTAGTTTATGTGCTAAGTTAAGCTGGCTGGCTGCTAGCACTTCAATCATCTCATCGCATGTTCTGCCTGAAAGCGAACAAGCGTATTTCCCAAAATGTCAAACAACAGCTTCTGACTGGCAACACAGATTAAGGCTGAGCAAACGCATACAGCAATCTCTCCTCTCCCATCACCGTGATGTTTGAATTTCATTTCCACTTTCTAGTCTTGTTAAATGATCACATGCAGACTGCAATTCTTCAACGTCTGAGAGGCTGCGATTGTTTTCTCATATTGCGAAGGATGTTTCTCCCACACGGCTCAGGCAGCGGGTCTGGTGAGGTGATATGCCGAGCAGTTGCTGTGAGGATATGTCGGAGGACAGAATGGGGTCTGTGCGCCGGATGGAGGGTGTTCACAGGTTTGATGGAAGCAGGGGTGGACGATTTCCTCCTCTCAACTCTTGGATTTTGGAAGAAGGGACCCAAAAAAATAATCAAACGCCTCCTCGATCTACATTCGTCTCCACATGAAAAGCACGTAACATTGTCCTCCATATAAGATCACACGGCAGACCAGAAGATGGTTTCAACATCTTAAATAAAATGTAAAAATTAAAAAAAAAAAAAAAAAAAAGGCAAATTAGATGACAGAAGAGAGGGAGCCCTGCCCCCTCATGGTCAATTCATGTCAATCCCTCAATTTATGAAACCTAATTTATGATAAAGGATTTATGAGATTTGGACTAAAAAAAGAAAAAAAAAAGATGATCTGTACAGAGACCACAGTAATTATTTGCTTCAGAGCAGGTCGTATCTTCAGCTTCTTCTGTATAAAAATATATATACCACAGTGATGGCCTTTTGAGGACTCGTACTTGCAGAGGTTGGCCGCCCGCCGTCTCACTTTGATCCACTACATTCAGTGGTTTTCCCCGTTTTATCAAGGCTATGAAGATCTCTACTATAAATAGTCCCAACAGGTATCAACAGATCAGTCTCCTCTGTGTATAAAAATATGAGAGTCCACATAAATTTCTCTGTTCGTCTCTCTTCTCGCTTCCCTCCCTTTGAGAGGTCAGTTTCTGTTAAGTCTACGCTTGCATGTCTCTTATGATAATCAAATCCACAGTGTTTGCAAATGTCTTCAGGAGGGACACTGCATTCCCGTGATCAATATTCACAAAGCTGTATCCATTTGCCTGGAAGAAAAGGCAGAATTTTTTGTTAACACGGAGGAAAATCACGATAAATATTCAATTAATCACAGAATAGCTTTGCAATATTTGTACCTGGATAATTTTATCTCCAGGCTGAAGAACCTTGGATGCCGGTCCCTCAGGTTGAACCCTTGTCACAAATATACCCTGGGATGAAATGATATGGAAAATATTATATATAACTCTGGAAAACAGTACAATTTTTGTGACTGTAATAAAAATAAAACTGTATTAAATTAATATAAGGCTTCCTTTAAGTATGATAATATGAAAAAAAAAAAAAAAGAATTTACATTGTCATCTGGCCGAAAAGGATTTCCCCGGCCTCCCACTCCTCCTGATATACTGAAACCCAGCTCTGGATTCTTCTCCACTTTCACGCGGATCTGAAACACACCCACATACTTTCATTAGCCATTTATGCAAAGTCATTCACTGTTAATTACACAATTTTTCTGCATTAGTCTACAAAAACCACAGCAGGAGTTTCAGGAACAGGTATTTTTTGAACAAGCTGGCTGTATATGACACAACAAGACTAAAATTACAGTAAAAGAACCAAGAAAATCATATCATATCATATCATATCATATCATATCATATCATATCTCAAAATGCTATGGAAAAATCTGAGTCAGTGGTAAAATAGCAAAGAGCTGCCAGTCATCTCATTTTATTACATGTAATTGTTGCTTTATGTCATATTTGGCAGACTTGTTTATAATTCTTGCTAGACATGTCTGCTAGGTTAGGTTAGGTTTTATTTTGACTTTTTCATCATTTTATTGTTATTATTGATACTGTTCTCAAGGCACTGCTGTAAAAGAGCTTAATGCTCAGTCAATTTTCTCTGAATAAACAACAGTTGACCATCTGGTCTCATCTGGCCTGCCGTCCTCTTATCTCTGGAAAGTCCACAAAAGTTGTCTCCTGAAGTACGCTCGATAGAACAGGCGGAATCAGACAACATGATTGCACCTGGCGAGATGCAGACTTTGAATTGGAGCAGTGATTGTGTGCTGTTGTGGACTTGTGAAACGCCATCAGTCACAGCAAAAGTACAAACAAGGATGTAGACTGAAAAAGATTTTTTCTTGGCCTTGTTAACCGCGCGGTTACCAGGCAATCAGCTTAGAAAGAAGGAAGAAAACCGCATGTTGTTGTTTAGGTTTTCGTTTATCCTCGTTTCCGGTCTATATGCTAAGCTAAGCTAACCAGCTGCTGGCTGACAGATATGGGAGGGGATAGATCTTGTCACCTGACTCTCTGCAAGAAAGCGAATAAGCAGTTTTTAGACAAATGTCAAACTATTTCTTTGATCAAAGCCAAACCAATAAGGAGTATTCTCAAAATCGGATTCAATTTTGAGCACGTTGTGCATTTCAAGTCATTTCAGCATCCTTCACCTCTTGCTGCAGCGCATCTTGCGGGAGGCGTGGGGGCCCCTGCGACTGATGGGAGACTTTGAGCATCAGGTAATCGATGAGCTGCTCTCTGGAAGGGTGGCGGGCCATGGGCGCCTGGCTCATCTGAGGACGACCAGAGGGACCCATCTGCCCGTTCATCAAAGGCACCTGGCAAACAAAAACACAGACTGATGAATAGAAGTTGTGGTTTTTGTGGTATTATACCAACATAATGACCTCTTCAAAGCTCTGGTGCGTCATATCAAAATGCAAAACAAACAGCAGATCAGTTTTAACGCTAAACGTTTGTGTGTATTCAACCTACTTTTCTGTGGGGGTCCAGGGTGTAGCTCTGCTGCCCTTGAGGACCGAACACATCATCCTGAAAGAGAAGAAGAAGTGATGATTATTAATACTGTACCAAAGCCCGACTCCAGCGGATTTACAACAAAGGATAAAAGACAAGACAGTGAATTAGACCGACATGAACATTTTTCATGTCTGGTAATGACATTAGGCGGTGATGTGTTGCTTTAGAGGAAAGGAAAGGGACACATCTGATTAAAATGATGAAAAACTGAGATTAAACTGTACTTAAGTTTCTATCCAGGCACTAATTCTGAGTATGAGCTTGCTGGAGATAAAGTGAATCTTAAATGTTAAGTAGGGAAGGGGTTACACAACACTCTCAGACATCTTTAGATCTCCTCTACAGACTCTAATACCCACTTTCTACATAACTTAAGACACACACGGCTCCCACTTACCTTTGACAAACACAGTTTTCATCCCCACACACAATGTGAGAGGTTATGAAGTGATTCTGAAGTGATCAAAAGTTAAAGCGAAGATGATGAATGAGAAAAATGAGGATTTAAAGTGCAGTTAAAGGGGAGGAAAATCACGGTTGCTGAGATGCAGTTCAATCACAAGATTCGAGTGTGGCAGCATGGAGGGATGATTATGATGTTAAAGAACCTGGAAGGTTTAAAAGGGGGTGTTTTGTACCATACATGATACTCATAACTGATTATTAACTTTGACTCATATTAAAGGGAAAATTCACCACTTTTATGTGGATGTCCAGTAATGGTAAATCAACCGAAGCAATAAATTCCTCAGTGTGCCTTATACTGACTGAGAAATCAGTTCTCCTGCTGCAAAATCTGTTGTTCTTCCAGCATCTAGTGTTGCCGCGGTGATGTCACGGTGATGTTTTCAGGGGCAAGGAAGAACTACAGGCCGTTTCAACTTGGATTTCAAAGTTGTGTTCCGCATTGCATACTTCAGCTAACGCGAGCTGTCGAGCGAACTGAAGTATGCAAGCTGCCATCGGTTTGTGCTCTCTGGGTAGCATAGTTGATGCAAAGTATCTTCAGGCGTGCAGAGGATTGTGGGTCAGAATAGCCAGAAGAGCACGCTTGCTTGCATACTGCAAACTGTGGCCGGACACAGTAGGACATCTTGGTATTTTGAACGCATGAAACATTGTGAATTTTCCCTTTAAAAGGTAGGTGTTCTTTATGAAGAGATTGGCCTGATAGAGTTGTATTTCCTAAAACAAGCCTGTTACATCACACGTTGTATTCGTTGGATTCAGAGAAAATACTGTACTGACTTGAAATACAAGCCTCCTACTGCACAATAACAAGACAAACATTTTACTTTTTTTTTCCTTCGATGAGATGTAATAGACAACATTTATTATGCTGAACACAGCCTGAATGTTTTATGAGGACGTAGTTTCAGCAGATTTTTGAATAATGTCTAAATGAGCTAAAGCTCTGCTGCAGCTTTGATCAATTCAGTCAGATTTCAGTATCATGAAAGTATTAAAGTCACTAAAACAAATGGATGATGGTACAAAAAAAAGATAAGAAGGCCCCTTTTAAACAAGTCAAACACTAAGAGGAGCTACACACCAACAAAAAAACTGTTAGAATCCATCCAGTTCTCGCTCTAATAAGACATCACATGAACTAGACAGGGTTTGTGGTCGTGAGAATCAAACACCAGGAGAGACATACTTTCACTTGCCTATAAAAGGACAAGTGAAAGATGGCTTGGGGTCAGTGATCACTTCTCAACATTGAGGAGAGAAGGAAACAGACATTTCTTATCCGCTACAGGATGTGAAACTAGCAGGAACTGGAAGCCCTGGCTGAGCGCTGGCTGCAGGAGCCAGCGTCAAGTTCACAGTACTCACACAGAAGCCCAGAGCTCCGTAGGGCTGTCCGTCCCTGGCACTAAAGACCAGGGACCCTTGGCTGGCATGCATATCCCTACAGCTGCCGTAGTGAGACCAGCTCAGCGGAGCGTTATTGGAATTATAGGAGCGAGACAGCGCGTTCTGAACACAGGGACGACATGGAACAACCAGCACCGAGAGAACAGACGTGTCAGCGGTGGCCATGCAATCCACCAAATGAGTGACGACATAAAAAGACACAACAAAAAGGTTTACAGTATATACACACAAACATGCAGTGGATCTGAAATATTTTTGCATACAGATGGGTTAGTAGGCTTTGGTAAACTGCATATTGAAGAGTCAATTCACCCAAATATCGATGAAGATATCTAGAAATAAAGATAGTTTGGGTTTTATTTGCCCAGGCTTTCAGACACCACAATTTAGGGATGGGCTCTGATAGATAATTCCAGTTAGGATCAAGTTCCAAGATGGTAAAATTCATCAGGCTGTTTAATCTTTTCATTCTTATAGGTCTTTTTCATCAACATGGAATCAGTTTTCTGCTTCATGCACCCTATTGTGAACCGAGCATTTTGACCAAAAACACATTGGTTCGGAACCCAAAATCCATTTGGTTCCCAGCTGGAACACCAGGTTTTCCTTGACCTCAAGTGTGAACTGAAGTTTTGAAACAAGTTGTGCATTGTGGCATTAAGAAACTTATTCCCGCCAAGGTTCCAAGAATACTGAATGGAAATGTTTCAAGAACCAGAGCTATTTTGGTAGAAAAACGCTCCTAGATAGGCACATTTGCCTCTTTATGACATTATAGGCACAGCTGTAGGAGAGCCCTGCAGGAGAACTAGGTCAGGACATGGTTAATGAATGTCACAGAACAGTGACAAAATATGTAGGGAAAGTCCTACATCATTTCAGTACAGCAGAGTCTCTGTGATTTAGATACGATACTGAGGTAAAAGAAAAAAAACAGCATTCAGATTCAATAAGAAGATTCCAAAATGGATTCAGATTTGATGCTATCATGGCCATGATGTATAATAATGTATATGATATGAAATGCTAACAAGTCCCATTTCTACCCCCTATACTATGTATGTGAGTTGAATTTGTTTGTTTTACATATTCATATTCATTGAGACAATTTCTCTGTTAGAAAGTTGTAAAACTGTTAACAGTCAAGTCTGTGGATCATTCTGATTAACCAACACGTTGTTTCTAGAAAGATGCACTGCTGTCGATAGTTTTACAAGCATGTTTTTTTAATGCTGTGATGGCTACAAACAAAATTACTGGCGGCAGAAATCTCAGAGGCAGACACCTCAAAGTCTGGGCAAACAAAACCAAAACTATCTGCAGGGATACGTAGAAGTGAAAGGTTGTCTTCTTGTAGTTTGGGTGAAACAACCCTTTAAAAAGGGGGTAAAGACAGGCGTTATACATTTTTTTTCTTCTTATTTATATAATGCTATGATGATCCTATAGCTACGTCCTTGTTGTGCTGCCCTGTAAGTGTTATTGATACGGCTGGCCACATAAGTGTGACTTGCACTTCACGGGTTAGCCACAACAAAAACACAAGTTAAAGGGATATTTCAGATTATTTAATGAGGGGTTGTACGAGGTACTTATCGACAGTAGATGCCAGTCAGCATGCCCACAGTTTGGAGAAACAGAGAAACCAAACCAGCCAAACTCAATGGCTGAAATCAGTAAATTTAGGAAAGCAAGTGATATTTAGCTTATATAACAATGGTTTACCGCCAGAAAAGGCTGTTTGATGTCAAAGTAAAGCTGTAAAAATTTTATAATTTTCTTTTTAAAGTGGCTAAAATCCCTTTTGCAGCTGACCCTGACCCTCCAGCTGTACACGGCTTCACTTCTGTGCTGGTGCTCCTCTGTTTCTCCAAACTGAGGGCATAACCACTGATATTTACTGTAATTGCTACACTGAATTTTGTTATGTATCTCATACTACCCCACATTAAAAAGGCCATACTATTCCTTTTAACATCAATTCTACCCTAAAACTACAGTAAGTCAGAGGAC
Organism: Lutjanus erythropterus; assembly: GCF_056507025.1. Classification (NCBI taxonomy): domain Eukaryota; kingdom Metazoa; phylum Chordata; class Actinopteri; order Lutjaniformes; family Lutjanidae; genus Lutjanus; species Lutjanus erythropterus. The sequence continues at coordinate 22,118,724 of NC_139336.1, forward strand.
CACAAAATCAAAACAAAGCAAGACAGTGAACAGCTGGCAAATCATTTCACCATAATAAAGAAGTCATTTTTACCTTTTCCATTTTCTTTGCCTCGATGTGCCGCATCACCTGGTCTCTCCAGTCTGCTGGCACCCTTCCCGCTCCGACTCCTCCCGACACCTGTCCCGGCCCGTCCAGCAGCGAGTGCTCGGACTTCACCCTGGTGTTGGGCCTCTTGCTGGGGCTGCCGTGCTGGTAGTTGAAATCGCTGACCGACATGGTCCTCTCTGGAAGCTCGTGGGGCTGTGGCCGAGCGCTGAGCGGCCTGGAAGCTCCGGGTACGTCGATGCTGTAAGTGCGAGCTGAGAGGGGCCGCTGCATGGCCTGGCTCATCGCCAGCGGGCCCCTGGCGAGGGTGTGAATGTCCCTGTAGGTCATGTATTCCCCGTCAGGCACCTGGATGCGCCGTGGGTCGCCCATTGAGGCTGTGGAGGCGGTGCTGCTCTGCCTCTGCAGAGTGCTGCTTCTAGACTGTCTCTCCATCGCCCACATGTCTCCAGAGGGTTTGGGACCCATGGGAGGCCCCCTCTGCTGGGGCTGCAGAGGGTACGGAGGTGCCTGATTGCGGTTGGAGTAGTTGGTGTTGGCGAGTGAGTGTGGAGGAGGAGGGAGGTAGCCTTGGTGCTCTGGCGGCATGGGCGTCCTCTGCGCCCAGAGGCCGTCTTTCGGCATGGCACTGCTTGTGTACTGGATGTTGTACTGAGGAGGGGGGATGCCCATGGCCATGCTTGAGGAGACCGGATATCTGCTGGTGCTGGCGGGAGGTTTAGAAGAGGAGAGGAGGTCCGAGGAGGATGCAGAGGAGCCGGGGTAGACCTGGAGCGTCTGGTCGTTGAGTAATTGACTGGCTGACTTGCTCCTGACGATGCTCTGGCCCTGAGCCCCTGGCCCCGTGCCGACTCCCACCATCCTCGTCATTCCTGCTGCATCATAGGGATCACTGTCCCCGTCAAAGGAGTACAGCTTCATGCCTCCTGTTTCTATGTTACTGACACTGTGGGACTTCATCACCTGTGGGGGATGGCACCTTTTCTCTGGAGACAGCTCCTCTGTGCTGCGAGACAGAGACATGTCACTGCTGGCTGTCACGCCTGTCGAGGCCACATGCACAGCAGATGTCTCCACTCTCACCGCTTGGCTTTTATTGTTGCCCAGACTATTGATGCAGTCACTGACCTGCTGGTTTCCATTAAGAAAATGCTCCATGTTGTTGTCGTTGCTAAAACCCTGCTTGCCGTCCAAGTCCTCCGGTGTTACAGAGCCGTTCTTGGTTTTGTCCACCTCGTCCAGCTGAACCATGTTGTCAGTTGGCAGCTTGGACACGTTCATGTTGATTTGGTCCCACTTGGTGTAGGTGTCTCCCATGCCGTTGTTAATTCCCTTCCCGATGAAGGCCAGTCTGGCCTCCATAGACAGGTCGTAGTCGCCCACTTTCTCTGGTGGCGTCTGCTGGGTTTTCAAAATGGCCTGAAGGGACGTTTCGGAGCCGTTGCCGTTGTGGAGGAGAGGGGTGGTGTCTTTAGGCTGGTTCATATTCTCATCTTCTTGCCTAAAACAAAGAAAATTTTGTAATGATGGCAGGAGGAAGACTTTCCTTTGTACATTAAAGGGATAGTTTGGTTTATTACACCTACACCAAAAAATCTGCACTATCCCTTTATCAGGTTGAAGACTGCTACTGACCGGCTTTTTGGTAGGAAGGGCATCTTTGACTCTCTCTCAGGGGTGCACAGGGAGTTGTCCTGACTGCTGTCAGTGGTCAGAGACACTGAGTCAGACATGCGTGATGGAGACGAACAGTTACTGTTGTTCTGGTTGCTGTTGGCCACCGTCTCATCCAGCAAAGAGTCTGCATCATCTGTTAATCACAAATATCACTATTAGTGTGCTGCATCTAGCCAGTGTCACTTGTGAAATATAATCCATTTTAAACCACTCAAACAAAATGTTTACCTTTTTTGTCCTTACTTAAAGTCACTACTTTGGGCTGGTTGATGGAGATCTCAATAAGAGGGGGTCTCATTTCTGCAATTTTCATCTCCTCCTCTTCATCGGACAGCTCCTCAGAATCCTGAAGACAAACAAAAATTATCTTAAAGCTGTATTTCTTTTTTAATACTTTGATTTTGTAATTTTGTTTTAGTGGCTCACAAATCTACAAAAGAACTGAAAAGACAGGCCACCAGAAGTAACGCAAAATACAACAAGTGAGTTGGAGTATTTCCTAAATATATAATAAATAAATACATAATATAAAAACTACAATCCATCTCAAAACTCACTATTGAGTACTACATAAGTATCAATGCATAATAAATATAAATGTGTCATTCCTAAGTAAGGTAGTTTGTTCTCTTGAACTAATCTACAGTATTTTTTGTTTATGAGTAACAAACAGGGACCTACATCTAAATCTAACTATAAAACCCTGTTGAATAATGATAAATCAAGGTTCAAGGTTACTCTATTTGTCTCCCTTGGGACAGAATTGTCTTGGAAAAAGTAATGAATCAATCCAGACATTAAATACATTAAATACAAATATTAAAAAGAACACATGCAAAACTGTACAAATTACCCGCCCACAGTTCTCACATTCACACCGAGACAGAATACAAGGGCATACTACTTGTATACTGTTTTAAATAAATCTATGTCTTATTTCTCTGCCAAAAGGATTTGATTACTGCACAGTTCCAAAATATGTGAAAGCGATCCGACATTGTTCTGCAAGTGCCTAGATTCTGGTCTTGCCATTCTGTCAATATTTTCTTCTTGGAATTAAAAAAAAACAAAACAAAACCTTATAATATTCTTCCATGAAATTCTCTCTACTGGCCGGAACTGGAAGTGGTGGATTGTATTTTACACATGTTTAACCACTCTTCATCTGAGAGGGTTTAGTTTGCTTCCTCCTCACATCTGACATGTAAAGTTCTCAGAAGATTGCACTGCTTCTTTTCCAGTTTGTGAAATGACTGAGAATGGTAAACGCTCACGAATACCTCCAGTGTGTCCTCGTGGTTCATCATGGAGCCCCCTGAAAATTTCAGTGGGACTTTCTGAGAGCTGTAAGACTCTGAAGTGTCTTTTGATTCAGGTGCAGAGGGGTTATGGGCCTGTGTGTCAGTGGTGACTTGGGGCTCCACAGCTGATGCCATGCCATTTGGACAGGGGGCCTCTATCACCTGCACAAAAACAGCACAGATGGTAAGTTATTCATTAAAAATGTTACAGGCAGTTTGTTAAAAGAGGAACTAAAGCAAGAGAAAAAAAGACAAGAAATGAAAGTGCGAGATTTCTTTCCAAGTAATATTGACTTTAGCTTGAAGCTGACCTTTACTCCCACGTCCTGCACACCGATGTGGTTCCTCTCGACTGGCTTTGCATCTTTCCCCGACTCGTCGCTCGACTCGTCTTCCTTCAGCCTGTGAGCCACAGACTGGGCTGTCTTCACCATGTTCTTTAGCTCATCTGGATATGGTGTTGGATACCGCTTCAGGTTTCCCTCCTGGAAGAGCACAAACACCCACAAACCTACCATTAAAATCATGTGGTTTGCAGTTTTGACCGCAGTTGGACATGGAAAAGTGAAATGTCTGTGTTGAATGGTAACTACACGGAGAAAGAGGTCAATTCAATATCACACAGACACATTTTTACATAAATACAAAAATACTACTGTGTCTGTTAATCTGTTATGGAAAATGGGGCATGAGGCACATTTCACATGAAAACAGCTACATTAAAAAAAATGCCCAAAATAGCACTCTGTGGTCACAACAATGTCCTTGCAGTTTGGTTAACTATGTCACCACAGTCATTTTTCTTTTCCCCAATTATATGAGCAACTATTTCACACTCACCCTCGGGGGTGTTTCTCTCTCATCCTTGTCCTCGTCACACTCAAAGGCCACCTGAGCTCGGTGCTTTCGTTGTTCCTCCCACAGAGCTGGATTAAAGCTCTCAGAGTCGGAGTTGGGGATGTCTGAAAAGAAGAGACAAAACAAACAAACAAACAAAAAAAAACAGGAGGAGGATCATTTGTTAGTTTTTTAATTAAGGCTTTGGTAGTCACTCCTACTATGTTTAATTCATGCAAGTCTAACTTTGACCACAAGATGGCACAAAGACAACATGAGGCATGTCAATGAACTGGAGGAGCTGTGGCGGAAACTTGACATTGAGGAGTTAACCCCTTAAACTCAAACTGAACCAGAAAATAATGAATTACTGACACTTGAAATTGGTGTTCTAGTAAACTGCAAAATGAAAGCATAAGAAAGTAAAAAAACAAAACAAAAACAGCATTTAGACGAGGTCTGACCCTGAGCTCTAATCTTACACCATGGTATATTTAAAAGTTTGACAAAAAAAGCAAAAACGTACAGGTACAATCAATTAACATCTGTGCAGAATTTGCTACTACAAAGCCTTCCACTTGATCTCACTCTCCTTCGCCACCACTCCTGTATAATTCCTACATGCTGAGAAGAGAGAAGCAAGACTATGATTACCATGAAAATGACATCACGGCCGCGGTAACTGTGGCTGTGATGACGCCGTTTTCCTAAAACTCTGCATTAGCATCCTGTGTTTGTGATATGCGCTCCATTTGGTCTCTTGTTTTTGCAGTTAATGACTATCAACTAGCACAACAAATTTGCAGAAAATATCAGGGGCCATATACACAAAACAGGCAAAAAGCAGCTCCCAACTGATGGAGAAACTTACAAATTCTGACTTGAGAACTAAGTTTTTAGTCAAAGCATAATTTAGGAAAAATTTTAACACTAAAAACACGCAAATCTGAGAGAAGATGGCGGCAGTAAAGAGAACTCCTAAGCTACTAAGATCAACTTTCAGTCAGTAATGTGCTGCAGGTAATCAATCATATCGCATATCATATCACAGCTTTTAATCCCTATTTTGTTGATGCCCATTTAATAGAGATTCAATTGGCTCACCAGCAAGTCGAAACAGTCCAATAACACCCAAGAGGACAGTTTGCACATCTCTGTGCTACTTAGACACTGGTAAAGTACAGTTTGCAGCGCTGATCATCTTAGACAGTGATTTAGACGGTAAAATCAAATTATCCTTACATGAATTATTAACAAATAGAATTTATAATAATTAACAGTGAAATTTTATTTGGCGAGCCCACCTTTCTAACTGCTCGCCAGTAAAAACATCATCACATCACAAGCTGTCAGAGTTGATCTGGACTGCCATGAAGCTGCTCTGCTCCTGAAATTTAGTGCCAACTCACAAAAATGTTTTTGAAAAGGAAAACACCTAACAAGCAGACTAACAGCCCAGCTGACAAAATCTCAGCTGCAAAAAATCTGAAGTTCTGGCCAAGTAAAACTCACAGGTATGATGCAGCAAACATACAGTAAGGATTTACTGCTGCGCATAAGAATGGCAAATGTGTTTTTCTGCTTGAGACCCTCTCAAATGAGTGTTTAAAACAGGCTAAACTTGAACATCACTTGAAGCAGAAGCACCAAATTAGGCCAAAAAAAACAGCTGACTTTGGGTTTTTAAAGACACTTTGCAAAGGAGGGTCTTGGCCATAAGCTAATGCTATTTAGGGGGCATTTGCATGGAAAAGTTTGGGGATCCCTGACCTAAGACTGACAGAATTAAGTGCGCATTACACCTCCAGCTGCAATAAACACATAACTATTGGATTATCCAGTGAAATTGGTGCTAAAGGTTTTGTATCTTACGGCATCTTACGGTATGTTACGCTGATGATACTATACATTTCTTGTACACTGTGATGTAGTGTACAAAAAAAATCAAAAACACTCTATATAATCCATCCATTAAAATGATTTTTTTCCTTGAGCTCCTGTATATTGATGGATATCTCTATAGGTCACCAGTCAAACATCAATCGTGGACATGACAAGGAAGTTCACTCTCGAAACATGATCGTCCACAGCAATGGGGTCAACCAAACCTCTTCTCTTAGCTTATGAGTTTTCTTTGTTCCTTCCTAAAAGTTGTTTTCAGTAGTGTGGTGAATCGCTCTTAGGGTGTGAATCAGCCAGACATAGTAATTTCCTGTGTGAAAAAGCTCTTACCACTTAATTTAACAACACATAGACACTAAATGTACACATGGCCGGTTTCACAAAGATAGACTTTGATTTTGGAGAGTCAGACTTCAGACAGACGCCTAAATTCATCCGTTGCACAACGCAGTTTATTTCTTGATGGTCTTTAGTAGGACTATGGCACTATGAACTCTGGGTAAACAAAAACCTTTTTCATAATAATAATAAAAAAAAAAAAAAGGCAGATCAAGTGACTGTATCCAACCGCTCAGTTCGGTTTACCCCAGCAGAAAATATGTGTCTTTTGGAAGAACTTAACAGTTTAAAGAACATCTGACTTGGAAAATTTAGCAAAGAGTGTAAAAACACACGCACACAAAAAAACTGATATGAATATAAAGTTCCAGTGACAGTTAACAGTGTTGAGAAGAGTATCAAAGATGTTCAAAATCGAAATCTAAAAATATGGTACAAGAGAGAAAAAGATCATTGCTCTCACCATAACATGTTAGCAAACCACAAATTATGAGCCACGTTGCTATTGATCAGATGGTGATACTGATTGTTACCATGGTAACATGGGTCTTAATCCTGAGTCAGCTTGGGGGTAAGGTCTCTAATTTTTTTGGCTCACAGTGAGCCAGTCTTTATTTTTGTGAAATGGTCTAACTTGTAATAGACTAATCTATGAGCTAAATTAAGGCTAGTTCAAAACTGTAGCCTAGTGTAAAATATCTTTGTGAAACCGGCTTCAGGCTTGCTAACTTAAAAAACAGGCACATATTTAGTAGGAAACAACTATTGTAGCTCAATGTGAGCCAGTATCACAGCTCTGGTTGTCTATTATCTAACACACCTTGACAGAGTGTGAAAACACACAGTGGATAGCATGAGTCACCTGCTGTACAGCAAGTTGTAAAACATAATCATGCAGTCAGGTCATGACATATTCCAGATTCTCAGGAAAACACAAGGAAACAGATAGTGGAAAAATTCCCAGCAGATAACTGGAAAATGTCATTAAGCAAATGTCTGGGAGATTGACGTGGAACAGGACCGACATACAGCAACTTGTATGGGTGCATTTTTTTGGTGGTGTCACGCACCGCTGACATTGTCATCAGGTAGATGAGTCACCACCATTTTGGTAGTTCAAGCTAGTAGCTCTTGAACCACTAATTACTCTAAAGCTAAGCAGCATCAGGGTCAGTGCAAGCTGTATGGTGTAATAAGAAACCAGACTAACAGATGCTTGACAAGAAGACGACGACTTGCGTTTCTTATGCAGGTTTGGTCTCAGGTAACCAGGTCCCTCATAAAATATGAATACAGGAATCCTTGCAGGTAACCTATAAGACAACTACAATACACATGGTAGTCGTAGTCATAGTGGTGCCTGGGACATCAAAACACATTTATTTCCCTGAAAATTACATTTGTCTGACTTAAAATTGCATACATTCATGCTTTTTAAGTGTTTCATAATTTGTACTTATTTTAGTCATACAAGTAAAGCAGTAGTAGTGATCAAGGTTTAATTCCAGGAAATAGGATTCCCGGAAATGCCCATCCCAACCGTTTCCCAGGAAATATAATAACTGGAAAGGTGGAAAAATGCTCTCAAAACATTTATAAGATGTGGGAATATATTTAGAAAATATGAAGGCCCAGTGTACTTTGTAAAAACGTATTCAGCAGCTGAGTAACATGAATTCAAACAGAACAGACTGTTAATACAGTTAGTAGGGCAATTTGTGGCTCTATCATCTAAATTAGGGTAACAAAACATGATTTCTGCCATCAGCTTTGCATGGAAATGCTTAAGATGTAAAGTCTGCACTGCGCTCTGTGAATGAGAGATCAGATGTGGTGGACTGAGGTTCAACAAGTGGTTTGCTGCAACATTTGGAATCTCAAACAAACCAAAGCGTGGATTTATACTTCATCCAAAACACTTCGGGCAAAATACTGGCAGGGTTGGCACGATATGATGGCTTTACCCTCAACAGAAGCCTATGATAAAACACGCTTCTGTCAGAGCAGCACTGAAGAAAGATGGTCATAATCTCCCAAAGTACCCATTCACAGTCTCACGTTAAGTGGGTGAGAGCTTTTTTAGAGTTTTGCTTTTTAACTGAGCGATCACTGACTTCAGAAGGCGACTTTATCTGACACACGATACGGGCCTTCAGCTGGAGCCGCACCCGCAACCCCAAAAGAATATGGAATCAGTTTCAGCTCAACAGAATGACGTCGGAAACACTAAACTACTTTCTTTAATTAATTTAGTTTGTTTATACAATGAAGAATTGTAACATATGACTTCCATGAGGCTGTTTAGACAGAGAGTGCCAGATAACAGGCAATAAAAAAGGCATTTCACTCTCAAAGCGAAGGTCGAACTGCACGCAGAGTTCAAATTATGTTAATTCAATTGTTGATTGACATAAATAGCATTCCTTTGCCTTAACAATTATTGATAATATTGCAAATAATAATACACTAAAGCGGTCGGGTTTGGAACCCACATTTCACATACAGTGTTGCCTGAAATATAACCAGTGTGTTTTGCTTATAGCTGACGTCATACATTAAAAACAAGTACATTCCCAGGCTTCCTAAGTACTGATTGATTAACAGTCTTAATCTTAAATATCCAGCCCTGCCGTTAAGAACTGATTGGTGGCAACAGGTCAGAAACATTTGCAGTTGGAACGTCTGCCAGATTGCCCCTGACAGAATATAAAAGAGAAATTCAGTCTTGTTGAATGCTCAGTACTCACAGTCCTCAGTCCTGATTTGCTGGGGGAACATGTAGTTGGTCAGCACGGTTTTGTGTGTCTCTGGATCCTCCTCTTTCTGGAGAGGGATCAGGGGCTTTGACTGTGGGAGACAGAAAGTAGGTTTGAGTGTGCTATCTGCAATCAACGGTGCTTTGTCAGAATTAATGTGGACCCCCCGCCCCCCCAATTTCCCACAGTCCTTTCCAGGAGAGTTTCTTCCTCTAGTCGTCTCCAAATCACCCACTGAACTCGTGTTGACTGATGCACTACTTAATCACATCTGGGTGCCTCAACCTGTCAATCATTCCATCATTCATAACACAAGTATCTGCACTTTCGACTCCTCATGTTTTAAGAACAGGCAAGCTACCATCAGCACATACCACGCATGACAAACGCAGCAACACAAAACCAATGTAAAAGACATAAGACGAAACAGGCAGAGAGGGAGACAAGATGAGGTTCAGTTCGCTTTGCACAGGAAGAAATGCCCTGGAGGAGGTAATTTTTTACTTTTACCCTTTGAAATCAGAGCCTGTATTTTTTCCCTTGTACTTAAGTAAAGACATTGAATCTACTTAAGCAATGTGTGTTCTTTTGTCACCTCTGATCATTTGCTGGGTCCAGCTTCTTAAATGTAAGGATTTGTTGCTTTTCTCCATTTATTACTATAGTAAATGAAGAGTTTTTCAGTTTTAGACTGTTGGTTGTACAAAAGAAGAAGTTTAAAGACATCATTTTGGGCTCTGGAAAATTGTGATGAGCATTTTTCACAATTTATTGACATTTCATGAGACTGAACAATTAATCGATAATGAAAATAATCGTTAGTTGCAGCCCTACTCCTGATTATAAGCAAGTTAAGCTTATTTATTATTTACATGCAGCATCTCCATAGTGTCACAAAGTGTTTTACAGGTCAAAAACACAAGGAAAATTCCCATTTTGATACAAAAAGAATTCCAGAAATAATTAAAAACTGTCTAAGAGGAAGGATGTTTCAAGAACCCCAGGGCAAAGGTTTAGTCCCCCTTGGCCATGAACTGAGGGACAGCTACTGAGTCCTGATCATATGACCTTCGAATCTCTACAGCCTCCTGTCAAGAACACAGGCTGACTGATAAATCACCCAGACCCATTTTTAGCTCACTGCAGATATATTTATTTATTTAATGGATGTAGCATAAACCACTAGCATCATAGCATTTATAGCCTAAGATAATCTGCATAGCCTGTCCTTAGCCGGACCTTTAACATACATTAAACTCAACGACAAACACGAGAGACAGTGCAAAACACAAACCCAACAATAATTATGTACATCACGAACACATAACTCAGAACTTAACAAGATAATACAGACAGACACAACCTATAACATCTATCAATCTTTCCATATTTTGAAAGCGTCACTATCATATAGTTTGTCTACAATTCTATAGTTTTTAACTATAAAACGTTCTGCCCTATTAAAAACCCCAAAATGTGTATTTATCTCATAGGTTGTGTAAGGAAAATTACTAAAAAGTCCCGTATCAGTTAAGAATCAAGCAAGAAACTGATTCGGGAGAGAGACGTTTAAATTCTTAAAGGGTAGATTCTGCACTTTTTATGTGGATTTCCAGTCAGTGATGGTAAATGTAGTCAGTTGAAGCAATAAATTCCTCAGTGCCTGCTATATTGACTAGGAATGTGACAAATTTTCTATTTAAATTTCATCCTGTATATAACAGGCAGCTGACTTGAGGGCAGGACAGAGGAGACGGGGGCTCTACGGCCGGGTCTTCTGCAGCACTCTGACATGGCTGCAGCTTTCCAGTGACAATTTGCTACAGCATTTGAACAGAGACTTACAATAGTCCAGCTAGGATGAGCAAAAGGCATGAATAATTGATTTCAGAATGCGGTGAGAGTCAACAGACTGTAATGTAGAAATATTTATAAGCTGGAAATAAAAAAAAACACACTAAATCAGTATACCCCTGCAGTGCCTTTTCAAAAAAAAAACTTACTTTGTTTTTGCACACAGCAGTGGTTCAAGAATTCCTTTCCGATCAAAAGCTACGCAGCTCTGACAAAGTGGGACTGGGAGCTTTCTGACACTTGAGCTAAAGAGACTCAAACGTTTGCACCTCTGATAGGCTTATCTTGTGTTCGGTTGAGGGCCACATTAGCCGAGGCAGAAGTCCAAATTTCAACTTGTCTGGTAACCTTGATCTCTCTACATGTGCTTTACATTCGGCCGACTTTTCTCACTCAGATTTGGGCCACATCACGTTTCAGGGTCGATTCTGACAAAGACTTTTAATTTAGTTTTAGTCACTTACTGAAGAACGTTTTAGTGAAAGTCTAATTTTAGTTTAGTTTAGATTTATTAATTTTACTCTAATTTAAGTCATAATTTTCTCCTACAGTTTCACACGGATTTTGCTGGAGGATATTTTTTGCTGGCCTTGAACTATGTTCAGTCATCAAAGCATCTAAGAGAATGTGTAACTAACACCTTCTTTGTTTCTTTTATAGCATATAGGAATGAATGCAGGGATTCATTCATTATTGATGCGTAATTATTGGTTATCAGACACTGACAATGTTTATTACTTGATAAAACTGACTTTTCATATCTTACTTACTTACTACTCTGTTAAATTCATGCTTCACTCAGTAGAATTCTGTTTAATAAATGAGCAGTTAAAATCTGTATACTGTGATAGACAAGTATTGTCTGGTAAACATCATGTTTATTCCCTCTAAATAGGTTTGATTGAACCTAACGAGGTTGTCCGAACAGAGCCAACTATACGAACATAGATTTTGCTGTAATTTGTTTTCAATATTATCTTTTAAAATTTATACTGTTATTTACGTACAATTCAGTCAGGAAATAAAAGGACGCTAAAAAAAAACCTTTACCAGCACCAAAATTTACACTGACAAAATTCACCCTGACCACGTTTCAAGGGTTTTGGTTGTTTGCACTGTTTGTCCTTAACAAGAATTAAGGTCAGGATACCGTCCATTAGGATCCCTCTACATTTTAAAAATGCAGAGTGTGGGACATCACCAAGTCTGACCTGCAGTGGCATTTGGCACGTTTAGATCAAATGTCCTGGAAGTGGTTTACTGAATTTTGAATGTGTTTTCCTGTGAGGATTAATTTACGTCTGAACGTTGTCACATACCCTGCTGCCATTACGGCCTCTATAGAGCGCATCACCACCTGACAGCTCTGAACTCAGCGGCACCTTGTGTGAAACCCTTAGACTTGTGATTTATACATAATGCATGTGATCTCACCTGATTTTCAGACAGCCACATTGCAGTCATCTGGTTCAGCTTAGTGAAGCTGTAGGGAAGATTCTTCAACCTGCCGGAGAACAAAAACAACACATCAGTCATCTTGCACCAACAATATAAAAATCTGACGCATCTACAAAAGGTAAAAACATGTAAATTTAATGTGTGAGGGCGCAGTATAAATTTAGGCTGAAGCCATATATCATTTTTCACGTCTGTGGGGTCGTAGCCAGAGTTATTCAGTGTATTTGGCCCAGAGCAGACACCAGGAATGGAAAACCCCTGATTAAAACCTCAATCAGGCCTGAGCTTCCAAACCAAACCCATTTTAATTCTGGCCAAAATTAATCGTTCACGATCTTTTGATTATCACTTAATTGCAAGGCTGCAGGGACGCCTTTCAAAAAAGCTACTTTTAAATTGACCACAGCTGCAACTAACAGCTATGTTTGTTTAGTGATGAATCTAATGATTATCGGCTTGACAAATTGATGACTCACTTAAAAGACCAGTTTATAGGATTTTGTGCCATATTGTTGGACTGGCTGATGGGATGAATATATTGGCTATCTGCATTTGACTAAGAATGGTGGTCATTTTCAAACTGTAAATTAATTGTCAACTATTTTGACAATTGTTTAACTGTGAAATGTGATTATTTTCTGGTTTCTTTACTTTACTTCTTTATTTACTACGAATTCAAAAATCCAAAACCAAGAGGAAAAAAATCTGAGTACTCTTGTCCTTAAACTTGACCCACAAACACAGTCAGTCCAGACTCACTTGTTGTTGCTGAGATTGATGACCTTGAGCTTCTGCATGTCACCCATCTCCTCGGGCAAAGACTCCAGCTTGTTGGAATGTAGAAACAGCACAGTTGCATTCTTCCAGTTGCCAATCTGTGAGGGGAAAGAAACCAAGGACACAGAGCCGTGAGCCAAGAGGCGAGCTGCTGCACATCAGCAGGCTGACATGTCACACCGTTTGACAAACACACGTGTACACTCTACTGTGCATAGTCACCTCAGGGGGAAGCTGCACGAGGAAGTTGTGATCTGCAGCGAAGGTGCGGAGGTTGACGCACTGGCCGACGGTGGAGGGCAAGGCTTCGATCTCATTGAAACTGCAGTCCAGCTCATCCAGAGATGTCAGCCTGATGCAAAGAGAAGCAAGAAGAGGAAGGCAGGAGGACTTTATCCATGTGGTATAATCGCTATTTATAGACTGCGCTGCATAGTTTAGCTGCGGTTACACGCACAGTATTCCTTTAACTTGTTTGAAGTCATTCTGAGATTCCAAACTGCTTATGTGGATGCTAAATAAAGGGATACAATAAGATGTGCATTTGTATGACCCAAAACATTTAATCAGAATATAATTGGAAATAAATTGGTTCCTCATGTACAGACTTTTTCAGCAGTGTTTGACTTGGTCGATGGTTTGATGGATCTTTATTTGAACAACTCGATGTTTCAAGATATCAACACTCTTTAAATCTTTTAAGGTCTTCAACCAGCCACAGTTCTGCTACTGCCCTGTTTGTGTCCCTCCTGGGAACTCGCTGACGTCACCTAATGTTACCATCATGTGAGGCAAACATGCGCAAATACACTCCCACCAGAAAGAAACAACTGTGTCAAGAGTTTACATGAAATATTTGCATCCATATAAACAAAGTTTATGTGAAACAAGTTTTGATTTCATTTTTTAAAACTTGGAATATCAAAGTTAAAGGAATGCTCCAATGATTTATTAGTGTAGTACCACGCACTTCCATAATTGGGAGACTTGAGAGAGACAGATTACTTTAGTCTCATAGGGCCCTTTAACCCCTTGCATGGGTTAAGTGCCACAAACCCTGAATCCTACAGTTCCCATCATGCAGCTCAATAGCATGTTTTTATCAGACTCTCCTTGCCTGGTAAACACCCACATCTTTCAAACTCCACATTCCCAGTTTGTGACACAGGCTTTCTGTTACAAATCTGCAGCCCATGCCAAGATAACCAAGATCAGATTGTACCAAACTTTGGAAAGCCCCCCCTTTCAGCTGTCAGTCAGGTTGAACCACTGTACAGCGTTTTGTTCTGCAATGTACAAAACATGACTTTTTGGCAAATCCTAACAACTATCCTCTCAGCCTAAGAGCGTGAATGACCATTCAAAAATATAAAGTGGCCCTTGCAAACTTTTGAATGTTGCCGTATAAAGAAAAGAAATGGCTAAATGATGCTGAAAACTCTCTAAGATTAAATCTCATCAATATGAGCTATTGTGACAATCTCTCACAGTAACAGTGAAACACTGAGAGACATTTACAACAACACTGATGCATCTTAAAAGCACCATGGGACATGATTTAAAGTAGTGACATTTCAAACTGAACCCATGTTGACACACAAGTGCTGTGCAGCTGGGGCTTTCTGCTGAATGAAAAATGCAAATGCACTCTGGGGATTCAGATGAATGCGAAGAGAGTCTGACTTGCGGGGGGAGACTGTTGCATTTTAGTACCGTCAAACTCCAGAACACAGGATCTGACCCCTCTCTGCTGAATATAAAACACAGACAAACAACAACACTGTGCACCGACAGTGGACTGGATAACATCAGCCATGTATGACAGAAAAAAAAAAAAAAAATCAGCTTGCTTAAGCTAAAATCCTTGCATGGGATTAAGCTAAACCATAGGCTTTGTCACATAATCTGTGTCAAATTACACAAGGAGACACATTCTAACATACGGGATAATTGACGGGGTTTGTTGTTTGGAAACAACGGATGAAAAACAAAACTGTGCAGCTACAGTCAGTAAATGTAGATTTGTCTGTCTCATGGATGCAGACGTGAACAGATAAAAAAGCAAAACAAAACCTAGATGGATTAAACTGGAGCCTAATCTCTGTGCTGGACCACAACGACTCAGAATAAATGAAGGGTCAGGATATGAACCAGGCTCACTCAACAGCTGTTGACTGCTGGGTTTACCTGTCTGTTGCAGACAATATCAGTCTATGGCTCGGTTAATCTATTAATATAGTATCAGAGGGTCGTCTGGTCACAGATTACAATCGACCACTTCACGATAAAGCAAACCTCAATCTGTTTCCATAAATCAATAAACATGTTTATTCAATATTATCTGCATTAGAGCAAAACAAACGAGGCGTCGGAACAAATTATGTTTAATGGGAATATCTGATTTATACAGACAGACGTTTTATGCGATCAGTGGATGGTGGATGAAAACGGCACAATAATCCACTGATCTCAGGGTTTATTCTGCTGATATTAAAGCTGCTGCTGTTAAAACTCACCCTCCGATGGAGTCTGGCAGGTACATCAGCTGGTTCTCATCCACTTTCAGTGCTGTCAGTTTCTTCAGTGAGCCTGCAGTGAGAGGAAAATAGACACAAGACACAATTAGAGAGACGAAGCTCACGGCAGTTACTGATTATCACTTGCTGTTGTACCACAAAGAGGACTATCCATTATGCCAGTTAACTGTTTTAATTTACACCGTCATCAATACTGTAATCAGTTTAGTATTAATCAGCTCTGACTGTACGGTGCTGGACTCATTGATTTAATTAGCCTGGTAGTTGTTACTCATCAACATTACTTTATCCCCAGTATTATCATTCAACAAAAAAATATATAGACGCAGTACATTTGTTTGCTCTCTTTTTTCATGATTTTAAGTAAAAGGTTTCAATTTAATCCATCCACCTGACAGTTGGGCTGAACAATTCATTGAAATTTTACTGAAATCGCAATATGGCCTACTGAAATTTTGCAAAACTGCAAGAGGTGCAATACTTGTGAAAGGCAAAATACCATTTAAAATGAAATATTGTCATGTTACAGAGATGTCCTGGCCTTTATATCATAGTCTGCATACTTAAAAAACATTTTTTTTATAAAGATCCCAGCAAAAATCACAATATAACCATTTTAATATCTCTTTCAAAGAAAATTAGATCAATTATATAAAAATTATCATTCCCTGTACTACTGCAAATCATATCACATTTGCAATATCAAACTAAAGAATCACAAATAGATATTTTCTCAAAAGTTTTCAGCCCTACCTGACAAGTGTGGCATATAGAGGTGTTAATTACCCAGCACAGTTATTTCACAGGTGTGCCTTTGACTGGTCACCCTCCAAACCAGTCACTCCTCATTCTTAAATCTAACCATGCCGATCCATGAAGGCATCAAGTACTAACAAATCATGACTTTTCCATCCTGGAAGAAATAGTTGGTATCTGTAGCTCAATGTGAAATAACCCCAGTTCAGTCAGTTCACAGCTTGACACACAAAAAGTTCAATTAACTTATTCTGAATGTCCATTCATCCATGACAAGAACTATCAATGAAAAACAAAATGTCTCCACAGACATAAAAATTGGAAAAGAGCAGTTATGAGATATAATTGTTTTTCCATGTTTTATATCCATACTTGTCACAACAACGTTTCAAATTCATATTAAAATTCTGAAATGGTGACAGGGCCGGTACTTTTACGTAGAAGTGTTCTAGTCGGCTGTTAAATGCCAAAGTAAGAAGAAGACTGGTAGGCGATGTTGTCAACAACGCATTGAAAACGGCACAAATATAGCTGCAGCGGCGACAGCTCCGCCTTTGACTCATCAAAAAGAAAGACAAACATTTGTGTATGGAGGCACTTTGCATTCGAGGCGGATCACCAGGGATTAATAATAGTTTGCAAAAAACCGGTATGCAAACAGCACCATCAAACTTTTGAGAGAAGAGGAGGAAACAATTCCAACTTAGTGAAGCACCTCAATGACGGACCTTCAAGATGGTGAGTGAGTTACATTAACAGCGTATCCAAAATGTCTAGTTATGCTGAAATACACATTATGATTGTGGGAGCAGTTATCTTTCTTCATGTTTCAGTTTGATAAACAAGCACAGGCTTTATTTTGCTTAATAGTTCACGTAAATGGAGATTTCAGTGAATTAGGTAGCAGTAATTTGTTAGAAGTCAGCTCATAATGACTTTACTGAAATCATGTTTGCAGGATATTTTACAAAAGGCGACAATATTTAAACTCTTCAGAATGGTGATGCATGGACGGCTTTTGTGCACATGGAGGTGGTTTTTGTTCAGTTGAGGCTCACAAATAACCAAGCCCCGTGGTTGTCTTACCACAGGGCAGTATGCTGATTTGGGGAACTTTATTTTATCTAAGGCTACCATAATGCAACCCGGGTGCCTTATGGTTTCCTGGTTCCTTACTGTCCTGTCTGTCTCATCAGTCATCAAAATATACATGAGGTTTTGTGTTTTGCTTTTTACTGTGGTGTCAAATGGGGTTTTGAGAATTGTGAAATTTCACTGGTAATGGTATCAACTACTACTTAAAACTCAACAGTGCTACTGAACTGTGGACAACTATGACTATACTGCAACTGGAGACCAGTAACTGCATCCTTTTCTGTGATGATTTCTTGCAGTATAATTTTTTCAAGTTGGTGCACTTTTAGTGTTATAAAAATCTATTCTATCTGAGTGAGAAAAACACTTCATTATTATGTCATCTCTTGCAATTGGATCCACTCAAAAACAACACAGGAATGGACTGGACCCAGGAAACATGCACTGGCAGTAGCTTAAAGTGAGTTAAGGTGTTTCATAATGGATTTTCTTTAAGTAAGATGTATGTGTGCTGCGATCTTTACCAATGGAGCCTGGCAGCTGCGTGAGAGCATTGTTGGAGAGCAGAAGGTCCTGCAGATTCTCACAGCCACAGATTTGCTCATCTACCATCTCCAGGTTGTTCTTGGACACATCCAGATACACCAGCTGTTTAAGCATCCCGAGCATCTGGATACATGAAAGGAGAGACACAAAAAACAGAGAGAATTTTCACTGATATCTCATTATCCTCTCTAGATTTACGCCAAGGATTAGGCAGTAGTGTTGGGTGAACACAGAAGCAGTGGATTAAAACAATCCCCAAAACATCCTGAGCAGTGAGGTAAAGTAACCTCGGCAGGAGCATCCCAGGCATACCATCCCAAAGTTGGCCAATTTTTATACTCTTTTTATTGGATTAGAGATCCACAAATCCATCAAACATCTTGTTTCTTTTTTAACCATTAAAGAGTATAATAAAATCCCATAAAATGCCCAATTTCAAGAAGTTGTACGTGCATCGCTACAACTGAATATGTATACACATCTTATATAGCCAAACTAGGGCTGCAAAGTTTGTACATCTTCCTTAAACATTGGTTGGAAACACTAACAACCCATTAATCGATCAATCATTAATAATTTGTAACACACCTTGCACTTTACATTTTAACTTATGTTGGAGTTCCTAATAATACGAAGGAAAACAGTTGCTGTATTCAGTTTTGGTTTATATTCCTGCCAGACGTCATTACTTCTAAAAGGCCAGACTGTGATTACAGCTGATGCTGTTGAAATGCTGGCAGCAGAACTAATGCTTTAATTATGACCCAGTTACAAACAAGCTGGTCATTTGGATGAAAAATGAATCCCATGTAACACATTCTGACTATCACAACATCATTATAAATTAATTAAGTTCAAGGGAAATAATTACTTCACAGCTGCAGAATTTTTTGCAATCATTACTGGGACATGTGCAAACCCAAACGGCTGCATTTTTGTTCCGTTAAAACCGTCTAATTGTGTTCCTTTCGAAACTGCAGCTCCGTCTCTGCTGGTGTTCAGAGGGGCTGAGCGTCTGATGCAAACTGACTGCGGTTTATTTTGATGAAGATTTAAGCGGACACGTGGATTGAAAATCAAAGGAAATAATCTCAAGATGATGTTTTGGGGCACGGCAGCCACTGGAAGTCTGTGTGTGTGTGTGTCTGTGTGTCTGTGTGTGCGTGTGTGCGTGTGTCTGTGTGTGCGTGTAAAGGAATGACTGTAAATTTATACCCCAGGTAAAAATGTCAGTCTGTTCCCGTCCATCCACAGCTCCTTGATTCCACTCAGCTGCTCCAACACCTCAGGCTGTGGATGTAAAGAGGAGAAAAGAGGTTAAGTGAATGGGATGTGTGTGTGTGTGTGTGTGTGCGTGTGTGTGTGTGTGTGTGTGTGTGTGTGTGTGTGTGTGTGTGTGTGTGTTTCAGGGGTGTGTGTGTGCGCCTGCTGGGCAAGGACAGGATGAAGAGCTTAACTCATAAACAAGCTAAAAATGAATCAGAACGCCATTTATTTAATCCACTATGATTATTAATGAAGGCTATGATTTCAGTGAAAACAAATTAGCTCTTACTGGATGTGCCCTTTAAAAACAGTCCATTTTAAATTTTAAAAACGAAGGGAACAGAGCGAGGAACAAGGAGATGAGGTCATCATCAGAAAGGTAAGAAAGCCCTGGGCACTGACAGACCCACTGACAGACACTCACCACTTCAGTGAACTCATTACTCCCCAGGTCCAACCTTTCCAGCTGTGTGAGCTTCTGCATGCTTCTGTAGACACACAGGACAGACAGGGAGTGAGATCATAAACCCAAATCACTAATTTTACATGTTTTCACAAGTGGAGAAAGTCAGCATTATGGAATTTATATAAAACTGACCCCCTTTATTTAGACAAAAGCAACAGTCAGGATTATAAGCAATGTGGGCCATGTGCTTCACAAAAGCCAAAGAAAAAAGATTATCTGTCAATTTTCAGGTTGTATTTTGGGTGGCATACATGCTTTCTACATGCTCTTTCTGCCTTTTATGAGGAAATAAATACCTTTCAGAGCTCAGGCGTGACAGAAATATGCTTTAAATAATGGAAAATGTGACGTATGCTTGCCCTAAGCCTTGCTCCAGAATTTTCTCTCCACATTCAGGTCACAGTCTCACATTCTCTGCTACACTGTAAACAAGCAGATAAAAACCAGGACTACTCAGCTGCTAACAGTCTTTTTTTAACATTTAACTGATCACCAGTGATAGAAATCTTCTGAACAGTAATAGTGACCATATAGCATTCCTCAAAATTTTCTGACAAGATGGCTCTTCGGGCCATTCACAACTCAGTGGCAGCAGTAAACAGTAAATATCACGAAACATACAAAAACTCTTCTTTCAAACAGATGTCACACCCACACACAAACCAAAGTCTCGAAAAGATCTGCCAGAGCAAAATAAAACACACAGCTCACTTGTTTTTCTTCTCATTGTTTTAAGTGTCCTTGATTGAAGGACACTCCTATGAACTATTCACAAACAACACTTGGCTGACGTGTTTAAAATGTGTAATTCTGGCAGGATAAAGAATTGCAATACACAAATCAACATTAAACAAGATAAGGACTACTATCAGCTGTTTCAAAATCAGAAACTTCCTGAGCGAATTACTACATCAACAAAATAATCCTAAATACAACACCATTTATTTCAGAATTCAACATATTTCTGTCACGTTAATAGCATCATCAGTTCTGAATGTAGCATTTCACGATTATGACATATGGGATATACCACCGTTATTCAGGTTTTAGGAGAATTCTTTTGACATGTATACAGCACAATATGCAGATCAACTGGGGTTTTTACTGCAGTCTGTGACACGTGTCCTCTTGCTTGTTAATGGTCCTTGTGTGCGTTGTAAACAAACCAACCAACGAGCTAACAGTTTGCAAGATGCATGCACAAAAGAAAAGCCAGCATTTCTGGTTGGAAGAGAAACACACCTTCTTTTAAACATTATGAAAGATTATATCAACAGGCTTTTGGACATGCGCAAAAATATGGCAACAGCACCCTTTTTGGGTTCCTTTACATTTTCCAGATCCAGATTCAAATACTTTTCAAGCTTTTCTAACATCTTACAACTGTGGTTAATTACATATTTATAGACAAAATGATCAATTCACTTCTTTGTTACATTAAATGGGATGTTTCTGTGCTATAAACAAACAAAAAGTTTCATGCCTCAAAATGTGTCACCTGTATTTTACCTGGCTGAGCTGACATAAAAACAAATCATTCAAGCAATCACTAGACAACTTACTTCAACTTCAATAAAACATTTTTCATTTTTCAGTATGCATGGCTGCTCATACATGGGAATACTGGAATATTCATTTTCATTGGCCATGTAAACAGCTTACTAGGAATATTGGGTACGCTCCAAAACCCATACTACAGTACTACTTAGTATGCCAGACAGACAGATGACAGCTCATTTTAGGCCGTTTCAAATCACGTTTTGTTTTTACTTAAAAGTTGCACTATGGACTGTGACAGATGTATGAGCAAGAGGGTCAAAGTTCAAGGCACAACACTGTGACAAAACAGTATGTCACAACTGTATGCATACAGTAAATACTTTACAAGGGCAGCTGCAGTATGTAACAAAAGTAAAAAGAAGAAGTATGAATTTTGGAACACAGATATTTTCATCTCAAGTGTGTGCATGTGCATTACAATACGCAGATCACTGTGGAACTCTGCAAATGCATAAGAAATTGATGTATTTTGACAATATTTTGCATATTATTCAATGTACAGAATGTCTTGTTTTTTCATAGAAATGTATTCTGGTCTGGAATTAATGACTGCAAATGATGCAAAAGTATCCAGTGGGTTGAAGTGGACCCTTCGGTGGGCCAATACTGGCCATACGTTTGAGAGCCAAGGAGCATGGGTAAAAAACAGAGATATTTTGTGCATGTAAACATAGTCCATGATTGGAGATGAAATGAAGACGTACAGAGTTCTGTTTGGGAACAGATATGATGATCCTCTCACAGCAGGGATGAGCTGTGTTTCTTTAAAACCTGAGTGAGATTCAGCCCAGGAATGGAAAGAGGCCCACCAACACTACTGTGCAGTCTGTTTTGTTTTCAGATGATGCTCATAAAATGAGAATGTAAGCCATATGGCGCAAATTTTAAACATGATTTAAACCCTTTGGTGGTTAATTTTTAGTACTTGGTTCAATATGAAACAATCATGTCAATGTACTTGAGTGTTAGCCAGTTTTGTCACATTCTTACCTCAAAGTTGGCAAGAACACCAGAGACCCCCATGTGAGCAGAAAGGGGTAAGAATGAGCTGTGCTGGCTCATCTAGACCAGTGAAAAACACACACTAAGGCTTATGACCTCAAGTTGTGAGGAACATAGGATCCTTCTTTAAAATACAGAGAAACATTTGGAGTATGCATGTGCTTGGTGTGTGTCTATACACTGGGAAAAGAGGCTGCACTCTCTATGTGGAAGCCCTGAAAAGCTTTCTACTGCGCCCCTTTGTGCACGCACACATTTGTTTACATCTCTGAAATGCTTGTGTGTTGCTCTGGCAACGTTCCCGATCATTAGTCCTTTTCTTTGTCAGGCCTCCAGCCTTTAACAGGTCTGGCCTCTGTCACATAAACACGGCTAGAAGAGAGGATCCGCTCCGAGCTGCTGCCGCGCTGCACTTAATACACCGGCTGGCCCGTCAGTCAGTCAGTGAAAAATAAGAAAAAGGAAAGTGAGTGAGATAACAAAGGAAGCTCAGCCAGAGGGAGGAAGGACCAAAAAAAAAAGGCAAATAAGAGAAATGCAGTTTTGCTGAGAAAATGGGAAGGACATACAATGGAATGATAGAGTAAGTGAAGCATGAGAGAAGACAGAAAGAGAAAGTAACCTCCCCCACAATCACCTGGAGCTTTGTCAAATACTCATGGGACGTTAAGTCTCCCAGCAGCACTGTAACCTTCTCAAATGGTGAAATAACCCTCACCACTGTCTCAGAAGAGGATTATAAAACCTGCCACAGCAAGCAGCCAAGCAAAGGGGGCTCTTATGTAACACCATGGAATTTAATACTACAGTTAGAGGTGCGGAGAGTGAATGTACGGTGCAAAAAAAAAAAAAGAGAGAGAGAGACAGGATGGAGGACACGACAGAGACATTGCAGGGGTTGTGAGAGGAAGGAAACGGCGAGGAAGTGACGGTAAAAACTCTTCACACGCTTCATGACACAAGCATGACTCTCACAGTGATACCGCCGGGTTGTTTTGCAAATAAAATAGAAATTTTGTATATCTGATGTTTGGAAAACTTGAAGTAAAAACCACTTACTTAGGCAACATCTTCAACTGGTTCTCCCTCAGTTCCAAGATCTGTAGTTTAGTCAACCTGCAACCAAGCACACAGCCAGTGTCATAACCTGTAATACAAGGTTTAATAGCTACAAGACACTGTCCAAGATCTCATCTTTTAAAAATATATAGAACAAAAAAAGGGAAAAATTTGCAAGGTTCAACATTGATGGTTTTTTTTCACATTTTTCCCGTTTTCAGTCAAAGATCTACTTGCCCCATGTCAATATTTACTTGCCCAAATTGTACCCCAAAATTGTTTTACTAGCGGTTATTTATTAACAGCAAAGACTAAAGTTAATTGTCATGTTTAATCCAGGGCTGCAAAGTTTATAAAATGTCAGAAAATTGTGAAAAATGTAATTCCAATTTTTCAAAGTCCCGGGTGTTGTCTTTAAATATCTTGTTTTGTCAGTCTAAAGCATTAAAATATTAATTTTAATATGATAATAAACAAAGGATTTTTAACAAATTTCCCAGCATAACACAAATAATTCCAACGTATGGTTAACATATGCTGTTATCATTTTGTAAATGTCCACTGTAATCTCCATCTATGCATTTCAAGTTGGACTATTATTTGATAAGCATTCCCTCGTTGGGGCCTTTTTAGCAGCTGCCAGGACCTTTCTTGTGGTACGAGTCTTTTTCTTTAAGGGCACATAACATCTGAATATATCTTGTAAGGCACGAGGAATGCCTATCCAGAAGTTTTAAATAACAGGGCAATCACCAGAGAACATAATGATAATCATTTGCAGTTAGATTTCCACGGTTTCTCCAGCAAACTGGGGTGTTACCATCATAATGAGATTTCTGAGGGGGTGTAATTAAGGCAAACAGCTGATCTTCACACTGTAGAAACCTTTATTTACCTTCATTACTTGAGTTTGCAAGTATTTCTGTCTATTATAACCCTATTTTGCAACCTATTATTTTAATACTTTGTCCAGTATTTTCAATAATGAACCCTTTATCCCCACTGCAGTATTATGTGAAACGGGTTTTTAAGCCATGACAGCAGCCACTATTTCCTCTGCTGGCTTATCTGCTACTGAGCAGCTATAATGTGCAGCGGTATGACAAGGAGGTTCATGGTTATTTTCAAACCTAAAATTCCCTTATACTTTTATACTACTAAAGAAGGGTGACCATACAGAAAGCACATGTAGATTTAAGAGGAAACGTGGGTTTTTAACAGAAGAGGAGCATCAGTGACGTGAAACAGGCCCACGTGGCTTAAAAGTGGGCAACCCGCGTCACATGTTTTGTGTAATCACATGGCTCAACGCAAACTATTGTGTAACCTACAAACAAAAAGAATGTGATGGATCCTGCTGGTTTGATGAAACAACCCGCTCAGGCTTTAAGAAAAGGAACCAAAGCTTAAAATAACAGATGTGAGTGTGTAAAATCATTATAGGTCAGAATCTTAAACACAGGTTTTATTTCACAGATAACAGGCTTATAAAACCTGTCATAACTGATTTTTTGGCCACTTTAAAGCAGTGGAATCAACATGTGAACACTGTCATTATGACATTTTAAGTTGATAGTGGTTAGTAACTATTGGATGTGTAAATAAACAATTATTCACTGAGGGTTTCTGATGGTCAATGCTGACTGTCTTTTAGCTCTGTTTTTGGTCTCCACTGACACACACACACACACACACACACACAAATAAATAAATAAATAAATAAATAAGAAAAATCGGTTGACCCCTAGTCTTTAGAGTTTTTTAGCTGTAAACAGCTGCCCACTGCAGCTGAAAATGATGCTGAGAACAGTGTGAGCGAACCAAAACAATAAAGTTGTGATCCCAACAGCAAAATAATGAGCTATAAAGCTCCGTAAAGCTGAGGGGAGCTGCAGATTCAGGTGAACTCTTCACTACAAACATCCCTTTAACACTGTCATTTAGTACATTATTATAATAAATATATATATCAATTATAGGTACTTAGAAGAATGGTGTTATAAAATAAAAAGCATCTCATTCTGTATGTAGTACATGCTTAATAAACTGTAAATACTACATTGTAAAGACGGGCTAGTTGACAAATATAAACTCACTTTATTTGTGTCCACAAACTTTTATCAATAATATCTCCATGGGGAGATGACATGAGCATGTCTTATATCATAATCAATATTTTGCCAACATACCACCTGGATCTACTATAGATTAGACAGTGAAATGAAATCTCTCTTGCTGGCTTTGCATTTCTAACCATAAAAACAAAACGTTAAAGCAACGTTTTCAAATTGGAGCCAAGATTTTAAATAAACATCATAGCTGTATTAAATAAGCTACAGAGCTGAATCCATCCTGTGTTCAATATCTGTATCTACCCAATGAACTGCTGCAGTAATCAACAAACTTAAATCTCAGGGATAATTAATATAGTCATTCATATTCAGTACTCATATCTGTATTGTGCTTTTTTTGCAGCTACGCTGCACAGCTGAGTTGTTGCACTATGGACTTTTGCTGCTGCTACTGACTTATCTTTATCCTATTTATCGTTTTCATAGCATCGAAAGGAAATTGCAAATGTAATCTTGTTGTACTTGTGCAGTGATAGATTTAGCAGATATTCTATTCTATTCTATTATCTATTTGATCCAAAATTAGTTTCACACAGATAAACCATATGCTACCACAGCAATGTCCGCGTTATGATCAACTACTGACTGTGGCTTCACACAAAACATACCCTTAAACCCACAGTTAGGAGCCTGAGTGTGCAATCTGTACAGTTTTTATTTATTTATTTTTTTTAGTTTTTATGCTAGGAACAATCTCATCTTGATCCAAAATGGAGAACAAACTGACCTGCCAAAACTAGCTGGTAAGAACTCGAGGAAGGCATCGTTCAGGTAGAGCTGCGTCAGACTCAGAAGCTGGGTGAAGCCTTCAGGGAGCCTGACAAACACATACAGGAACAGAAATAACATCACTCACACACAGAGCCTGACAAAGATGCTGCAGTGCCAGAATACTTAAACTCAAAAATGCTTGTGCAGGATTCAGCCAAAAAGCAGTTAAAGGGATAGTTTGTATTATTAACGTGGGTTTGTATGAGATACTTGTCGATAGTCAGTGATGGCAGTCGGCATGCTCCCAGTTTGGAGAAGCATCGGCATTGAAGCTAACTGATATACTGTTGTGGGCAGGGTCAGCAAGAAAAAAGGGTATTTTAGCCATCTTAAAAAAGGTCCACCTTAAAAAAATAGATTGATTTAAGTACAAGCTATATTGTAATATTTTCACTGCTTTACTTTGCCACCAGACGGCCTTTTTTGACAGAAAACCACCATTTCATTATCCAAATATCACTCTCTCTATACAAACCAAACTGTAGGCAAAATCTGTAATTTTACCTCGCAGAACATGGGAGCTGCTGCTTGCCTCAACCTGTTTGTTTGTGTTATTGTGTGACTTTGGTGAATCCAAACTATCCTTTTAAAACACTTCAGTTACACAATAACAAAAACAAACTAACAGATCGAGGCAGCAGTAGACCAGCATCTCCTGTACTCTGAAAGATTAAATTACTGATTTTGTCTATGGAGTTTGGTTGGTTTGGAGAGAGTGATATTTGGTGGCAGTTTTTCATCAGAAAAGGCAGTCTGGTGGCAAAGTAAAGCAGTGAAAATATTCACTGGTGGACTTTTTTTGAGTAGCTAATATGTCTTTTGTTGCTTACCCTGCCCACAGCAGTTTGTTGCTTAGCTTCCGTGCCGGTGTCCCTCTCTGTTTCTCCTAACTGGGGGTGTGCTGACTGGCATTTGCTGTAACTAATACACTAAGTACCCGACACGACCCCACATCAAATACTCCAGACTATCCCTTTAATTCAGGATGAGAAACTATTATATGAGGGTGGGCAGTACTCACTTTGATATGGGATTCACACTGGCTTCTACAATAGCTAGGACTTTGCAATTTTTGATGTTCTCTGGAAACTCCTGGATACCTAGAGAGAAATGAGAAATAATGACCTTAGATGTTTTAAAGGGTCCAACAACTACACACCATAAATTCAGCATCTGCATGTTGTTTCTCAACCGTTTTATTGCCACTGACACAAAACAAATGACTCCTGTCAGAACCAAAAAGATGAGGGATAATGCAAGCCATCTTGATCGTGTTTAGCCAGTGCAGCTTTGTGAATGTTAAACACAGGTGGATCGTGAGGCTCTCTGTCTGAGCTGTGTGTGCTGAAGATACACTTAGAGCGGCTCTGCACCTTTCCTCTTTAAACAACCACAGAGAAGAGGCACAGAGGTGACATAATAAAAGAGTAGAAAAGGAAGGAGAAAAAAAAGAGAAAGACCGCTGAGTGATCATCTGCAAGTTCTCATGAAACATCCACCATGTGTGAGCTGCACGACGTGACCGCGGGGACGTGACCGAGTCTCGAGGTTTATTTCCACCCACTTTGTTTTGTGTCCACAACACTTAGCGCAGAGTGCTTTGAGAAGAAGAATAAGCTACTTTCAATGTAAACACGACACATGCAGCTCTGGTTCATGAAAACACCACCACATCCTTCAACATTTGTTTAATCGAGGCTGTCTCCGCACTCATTCATTTATAATAAAGCTACCTTTTTAACCTTTCTCTATCCATGAAGGGGTTTTGCTGAGCATGCTATTTTTCTGTTCTGCTTAAGCTTCAAGGTTATATTGTGATGATCAACTATCTTATACAGTAACCTCCAGTGTCACCACTTTCTTTCATCTAAAACAGCTGAACATCATATACGAAGAAAATGTCAAAGTGACCTTAAAGGGATAGTTTGGATTGTTTAAAGTGGGGTTGTATGAGATACTTATCCATTAGTATATAAGCTACAGTAGATGGCAGTCAGCATGTCCTAAGTTGGGGAAGCAGAGTGAAATATCAGCGTGGAGACTAAGCAGGGTCAGGGGCAAAGCATATTTTAGCCATCTAAAAAAATATCGGTTTTAGTTTACATTATATTTAGAATATTTTCACTTTTTTTTACCTTGTACTCACACAACTGTTCCAAATAGGAAATTGCAGTTATTTAAGACAAATATTGCTCTCTCCAAACCAGCTAAACTATAATTTTACCTTGCAGGATATGGGAGCTGCTGGACTACTGCTACCTCAATCGGTTCATTTGTTTGTGTTATTCTGAGACTCACACGGTAACACAAACAAACTAACTGACTGAGGCAGCAGTAGCTATTTTGGCAAAGGAGTTTGGTTGCTTTGGAAAGAGCAATATTTTGCTAATTTAACGGTGATTTCCTGTTGGAAGTGACTTTCTGACAGCAAAGTAAGGCAATATTCTAAATATAGCAACCACTTAAACTGATATTGATGTTTTTAGGTGGCTAAAATACATTTTGCTGCTGACCGTATCCACAACAGTACAGTGTTTAGCTTCCTACTGCAATACTCCTGCTTCTTCTCCAAACTGGGGCCTTGACCATGAGGGCTGGGCAATATGGATTATAAATAATAGAGATATAATTTATTATTTTTAGGCTGCCAACTATTTTGATAATTGTATGTAAGATCAGAAAATTACATCACTTTACCATAATGCTGACTTTAAAACAAAGAAAAGACAACTCTTATGCTATATCATGATATTGCCGGGACAATATCCAAAATCTAAAATAATATCTAAACAGAGTAGATCTCGTCATACCGATATAACAATATTTTGCCCAGCCCTAGCGCCAACCACCATCTACTCTAGGTAAGACACTGACTATGCATAAGTAAATCATACAACCCGACTTCTAAAAATCTAAACTAGCACTTTCATATTAAAATACTGACAATTGTTTGAAGCATACCCCTTTGTAAGGAATATGCAACAGGATGTTCTGAAAATACTTAAATGTTTTAAATAGCACACCTGATTGCTTCTATGTGCAGCTAGGCGTTCTAACAGAGAACTGACAAACCTCCAGACGCTTTCGTCTGCAGCTGTTTTTTGTTCTAAATGTCAGACTAGAACAACAATGACAGCGGAAAGTTCTCATCAAACATGCACAATTGAAAGGCCTTCTAGTACAAAGCTTTCAATCATATTCAACAGTGCAAATGTTTATCTTCAGAGAGCTAAATGTCACACACTGACAAATGCTGTCACTTCCCACTGTATGAAACCGCTGACATGACACTTTCTGTTGAGCAACGTGTACAGATATTCTCACAGTTCGTGAGAAAACTAGCTCTCCAGGAGCTTCACTTAGCTCTACCTGCCCCTGCTCTGTGTTATGAAGGCTGTGTCTACCGTACTGCAGGTCTGAGCCTGTTCACTTCCTTTATCCGTCACATCAGGGGTTTTGTGTCATGCAGTGAAGTGACGTAACATGTGGTAAATGAAACATGCAGTGGCATTTTACCTCAGAGTATCTATGAGGAAATCTATACATGGTATCAATTATGCAAGTCTTTCCTGGCAATTTCATCTTTTAAAAGTCTTTCACTTACTGATGTCAACAGCAGCCATGACAACCCAAGGGCAACAAGGACATCAAAAACATTTGAACTTCACACGTCAGTTTAACGTGACTCATTTTAAAGGACAGTTCAGATTATTTGAAGTGGGGCTGTATAAGCTACTTATCAATAGTCAGTAGATGCACTTAAACTGATCAGAAAACACCATTATATAAGCCACATGTCGCTCTCTCCAAACCAGCCAAATTCCATAGATGAAATCAGTCATTTTTACCTTGCAGTGCAGTTGCTGGTCCACTGCTGCTTCAGTCTTTTAGTTTGTTTGTGTTCTTGTGCGACTTTGCTGTTTTAAAAGCATATTTTAGATTAACTGAAGTCCCACAATAACAAACAAAATAAAATGTCAAGGCAGCAGCAGACCCGCAGCTCTTGTTTTCTGCTTGGGGAAAAAAAAATGATTTCGGCAATGGAGTCTGGAGGATGATATTTGGTTTATAAAAAGGTAATAAAACATTCTAAATTGAAATGAAATTAAAAATTATTTTTAATCTTTTCTCAAGTGACTAAAATACCTTGTCCACAACAGTACATTACTTTACTTCCATGCTGGTGCTCCTCTCTGCTTCTCCAAACTGGTGGTGTGCTGAACAGCTTTACTGTTAATAATACGCTGGCCATCGACAAGTATCTCAGACAACCCCACAACAAACAATCTGAACTATCATGTTAACCTGCCAGCCAAAACACTTCTCGCCTGAGTGACATTTCTGAAGAAAAGATGAATCATACAGTACAGTAAAATAATCAGTCATTTGCTTACTGTTTTTGCTGACATCAAGCTCCCTGAGATTGATGAGGTTTGCGATCGCTGCTGGCAACACCGTCAGGTCATTATCTGGCATGCTCAGTCGGTGGAGTAACTGGCAGTTAAACAGTTGCTGGTGGAGAGAGAGAGACAACAGTTATGACAGTTTTTTTTTTTAAAGTGTACATCTGACTAAGAAAAAAGACAAGGTGTTTGAACAATGCAGTTGAACTTTCAAGACAGTAAGGACATTTAAAAATGAATATGCATGAAGAGTGTCACCAATGAAAGCTTTTCATAAGAGATAAATCTAGTTTGGCAGGCAGCAAGTTCAGATTTATTGGCTTCACAAGTCATGCGTAAATCGGCTGAGTTCATCTGAATTCACATGCATGCATAAATAATCCACCCACCACCACCTGAATGAATTACCTTCACCGATTTAGAGACCCACACCCACATAGACATTTCATTCCACCTTTATCAGTCCCTATAATCTATAATTATCTATACCTATAATCCATTTTAAATCATGTCAAGCAACGGCAAGCAAGGATTCTTTCAGTAATTTTAAACGTTTTCATGCAGCAGTAATGTCACTGCAGCAAATATTGTTAATATTTAAGCGTCAAAACTAAAAACTGTAGTTATAAACTTGATAGGACAGAGGAAACTCTCCAGAGGAAACCGAATTAAACTTTTAGCTCATTAAATATTTAGACAGCTGATGGGAGCTCAGGATTTTACAAGGAGGGGAGCTGCTTTGCTCCAAGCAGTTTCACTGTATGACCTGGACTGTGTGTGTGTGTGAGACGTTTTGGCTGTGTCGAAGAACAAAGAACATTAATTAACATTAGATCCTGTTGGCATGTGTGAAGATAATCAATGAAGATAAGTAGCTGTGCCTCATGCGTAAAAGCAAACAGCGTCTCTTAATTTTTTTTCCATCTTTTGAATTTCAACACCTAAAAATTAAAATTATATATATTCCATGATCCATAAATGTAATCATTTGATGTGTAATGATAATGTTTGTCTACTGTCCCAGAATTGTCCAAGACCTTGTATCTTATTTGTCCATGGGACGGCAGAACATCCTGAATATCGAGCGCTAACGCAACTGATCAACGATTCATCAGAATTTTTATAATCAATCTTGCACAATCCACAGATTAATCACAGTGCCGGCTGATTTAATTACGATCGGCACATAATTACACACCTTCAGGTAGATGTTTTAGGTTTCTATGCATCAAAGTGTGTGTCTTACTTTAGGCAGCTCCTCGATCTGGTTGGCATCGAGGTAGAGTTCCTGCAGGGTCTTCTCAAAGCTAAAGATCTCCTTAGGAACAGTCTCCAGGCTGCAATGGGAGTAGTCCAGCGATGTCACCGCCTCCTCCTCACCCCGCAAGCAGCGGCATGGCACCAGACGAACAAACAAGCTCCGCTTGGACATCCTCAGGCACTGGAGAGAGGAAACAGAGATATATGTAAAGGGAGTGGAGGATTAGGAGAAGCTGAGGGGGTAGGTGTGTGTCAAGTGGTACTTTCAGTCTGAAGTGTCAAGATTAATATTATTTTATCCCTCCTACCTAACATATATGAAATGGTTTAGTACAATGTAAAATAAACACTCATTTAAACACACACCCACACACACCCACCCACCCACCCACACACCCACACACACACACACACACACACACACACACACAGATCTGGATATCTGATCCATGACCATGTGACTGCTGCTTTCAGCACAGAACTCATATGTTTCATGTTCTTCCACAGAACAGATCATTGTCAGCAGACTGAATCCAAAAACACATGGAGAACAATGACTCAAGCTTTGACAAAATGATGAGATCACAAAATCCTCCGGTTAATCAAAACTATATGGGCATGTATTTTTCACGCATAACAACTGCAAGAGCAACAGAACAGAAAAGCTACATGGCAGCAAAACAGTCCCACTCCACCTCACCCATTAGAGAGTAAGAAGGTAAGGATGGAGGGTGAAGTCAAGTGATACACCAAGGATAATAAATGACACTAAGGACGCATCCACATCCAAATACGTTATTCAGAAAAGCACAAATAATGCAATGTAAAGCAGACATTTCTTCTGGTTAAGTTACTTCTTATTACTAGCCAAAAAAATAATTGCCAAAATGTATGCCTTAAGTAATATTCACACATATACTTGATTTTAATATTGAAATAGTCTTATAATTAATTATATTAATATGTATGTATACTAATTCTAGTACTGTGAACTTCAGTAAGAAACATGAACACATCGTCATTGCAATTTAAGATTATTCTCTTATTTTCTCTACTGAAAAGCGTTCCTATTTCTAATAAAGTCTTTCGATTTGTGAGACTTTTTTCCCCCCAGTTTCTTATTGCTCAGTGTCCCCCAGTTAACGGGGTGAAATAAGGACATCTCTGTGCACCTTTACTGAGCACCTAGTGCAACAATTACTTATAAAAAGGGATCTGATCACATGGCCATAGCTTCCCCAAAAATCCACCCACAAAATCCACAGGTCATTCTTTAAAGAGGAAATTTTGTTACTTGCCAACCTGAGTCTCATATTTTTGTCTGTTGTGACTATTAGTCATAAAAATGTTTAACATATGAGCTCCCCTGCAGGAGATTGCTGAGGGAATTTGTGAAACACTGACTTTGACGTGCCAGACAGCTAGTGCTTGACAACACTATCCAGTTTGCTTTAACAGTTACTGTCTGTGTTTACTTTCAGTTGATTTCTAATAAACTGAAGTTTCCTGGAAGGCTGTAGGAGGTGAGTGCTCCTTGCTTCTATCAGCTTTGTTCTTGCGTCAATCTTTCCCAAATCTCTACAGTGGAGACGATGAATAAACCATGATAAAGAGCAAAAATAAGTGAACACCCCGGCTGACAAACACTTGGCATGGCATCACTGTTCGATTAATAAGGTTCAATTTTTGGCAAACTGCACTTATAAATGAAAAAAATACCCAGTTC
This sequence comes from Lutjanus erythropterus, assembly GCF_056507025.1. Classification (NCBI taxonomy): domain Eukaryota; kingdom Metazoa; phylum Chordata; class Actinopteri; order Lutjaniformes; family Lutjanidae; genus Lutjanus; species Lutjanus erythropterus. The sequence continues at coordinate 22,152,292 of NC_139336.1, forward strand.
AAAGTCTGGTGTAAAGGAGACCAGAGTGTGAACCCTTGACAGAGCAAAAAGCTTTCTAACAGTATCAGCAGATGTACAACAGCTCTTCAGTGCAGAGGCACTTCTGTAGAAGGACCTTTCAAAACAGCTGTGGGTTGCTTCATGCACACTCAATCCTATTATTTCCTCCAAAGTATTGTGCCACAATGTGTTCTCACATTTGCATATAGATTACAGCTGATCACTGACGATGAGTCACCGTTCAGTGAATGAGTGCTTGAAACAACTGATTAAAAAATGAAAATAACAGACATACGAAGCCCCAGAAAAGCCTGACATGAAATGTTAATTTTAAGCTTCCTATTTCTGTTTTTCTTGTGGGAAAAAGCTGTTTTCTACTTCTGGAATTTCCATGTAGGCAAAAAAAGAGCAGCTGTTCAATATTGCGGGCATGATGTATTCTCATTTGGGTTGATGCTGAGGATAAAAATGCAAAAAGAAGTGGGCCAGTGAATCAGTCATGATTTGGGAAATCCGCGTCCTTGAGTATCCAAAACTCCTCCTATTGCAAAATAAAGAGATATAAAAGCCAGAGGATCTTTTCAGCTTTCAATCTGGTTGGCAGCTTAAGGGCTGGAGGGGAGGGGAGTTGTAAACTTGTCCTTTAACTTGCTACAGGGATGTATGTATAATCTTTATAGCTCGAGTCTTGGGTCAACACAGACACCCAGTACAGTACGCAATATGGAATGTGTTCTGGTGAAAAGAGGCTTTGTTCCTTAGAGCATGTAGAGAATGTGACTTTTCCTCCCCCTCGTCTTAATCTGAGTGCAGCCACAGCACATAATCTCTGAGTCCTTCACTCACTGCGTATCCTCACTGTCGAACTGAGCTGTAAAATTGTGATAGCCTTGACCTACACTGACAGTGCAGACTGTGTGTGGGTGTGTGTGAGCACATTTTTGTGTTAGCAGTTGCTACAAGGAAATCTGGTTAGCTAATGGATCTATACACAAACCACTGTCTTTATTATCCGATGTACACATTTTTTGCATGAGTGCGAAGTAAGGGGGCCATGATTCAACTTCTGATTTTAAAGGTAGAACCAGTAGGATTTGCTGTGTGTATGTAAATGCACCAGAAGGATAGCTGATTGTTGAGTCTCTTTCCCAGGATGTCAAATGCTAATCATCCCGAGCACAGCAAAATAATGAGAAAATAAGGAAACACAAGCAGAGGGCAGAGTCTCTGCAGATAGTCGCCACCACACACTCATAATTGATCATAGGTCCTAAGTGATGCCATTGTTAGACCATGGAGTCTTGATTTGAACAGACCAACCATCATTGGCTTTATTTCACGAAAACAGTAATTTTCTAACACTTTAAAAGGATAGTCTACATGGCATCAAGTGTGATATATCAGCCAGTTACCCATGCTGTGCCATCTTTGAAGTTTTTGTCTTCATACATGAGCCGGACGCAGCAAGTAGGAGGTGTCAGAGAGAAGTGGAAATACTTGTGATGAAGGTCCGACTCTCTCATCATCAATACAAAATCTTGGCAAAAAATTAATACAACTCTGGACAGAAATAAATGTTGCAACATTGCATTAGTTTGTGTGAATTGTTTTTTGGACAGTCAGTATATGTACATATTAAACATGAATTAAGACAAATATATAAAGAATGTTGCCTATAATGAAAACAATCTGCAAAAAAAGTTTAAATATAGGTGCAACTAATGGTTATTTTCTTTACCAATTAATTTGTTGATTATTCTCTCAATTAATCTATTAGTTGTTTGGTCTATAGCATTACGAAAAATGTTGACCAGTTTTTCCTAAAGCCCAAGATGATGTTGTTTTGTCAACAATGCAAAGGAATTCAATTTACTGTCACAAGGAAGTGAAAAAAACAGAAAATATTCACTCATTCATTCATTGCAGCTCTACATGTGCTGTACACATTTGTGCAAGTGTGTGTAATGATGCTTTTTCTGCACAGTACACAAGTAGGTGTCACTATTTTTGGAGCTATTCAAAATATGACCTAATAGTCTACCATCACATTACTCATGATACTAAAAAAATAATTCTAAGTGCAAAAGACTCAATACTTCTCAGTTTCATAATAATTAAGCAAGGATTCTGCAAGGAACTTCCAAATCTGTGCAAAGCTGACTCAAAGGAGGACCAGTCGGTCAGCAAACCCTCTATCTCTAACTCATTAAAAATGGGTGCATGTATGTACACGCCCACACTCACATGAGGTATGCACAACTAAGAGGACTGTCAGCCTCCCACACACTCTTCTCTATAACAGCAGGCAGCTCGTGTATAAATACTCTTCATGAGTAATAGGGTCTATCACCAAAGGGGATGACAGAGGGCTTGGCTCCATTCACCCCGAGCAGCGAGCACCAAGCGTATGGATGACGCATGCTGTCCAGAGTGGGAGGACTGGGAGAAGAGGAGAAGTGATATGGGTTAACAGAGAAAAGGGGGTAGTTGTGGGTGAGTTATGCAAGAAAAAGCAATCAGGCAAGAGGAGATAAAGTGTCATGAGAAAAGCTGTGAAGAGATATGTACGTATATGGTTTGAAGTAAAGTAAAGTAATAAGAGCAAATCCAGGATGTGCTGAACATGTTAAAGCTGGTAGAAGAATTTAATCTCACACCTTAAGGATGGGTTAAACATTACTTCATCTGGTAATGTTTAATGAGCAGAAAATCAGAATGTTGGCGACATTACAGAGCAACGGTCTCCAGCCACACTGGCGACTCTGTCATGCTGAATTTAGGTACAGGGTTGCTGTTCGCTAAACCCTAATATCAGCATCCTAACATGCTCACAGTGACAATGCCAGCATGCTAATGTTTAGCAGTTACAATGCTTATCATGTTTACTATCTTAGTCTACCATATTAGAACTGCTAATATTTGCAATTAGCATTTAACACGATGCACAGCTGAAGCTGGTCAAACCGTTATCAGTTTTGTTGCTATTACAAAACACTTGTTTGTATTGTGCAGCCAAAATCAGATATACAGTTGATTTCTCTGTGCCTTAAGTCTCCATGGTATCCATGAGCTACACCATTGCTTTGGATGACATGTCCTCATTACCATGAACACGTTATTTTGAGTCTATCCCATTTACACCATCCTGGTACCATGAAAACCAGACAGAAAACACTAACACGCCAACTCTGTATTAATTAGAGGGAATATTCATCATCATCATTCTCATTTTCATTGAAAAATATGCTAAATTGATTATGTTGACTTTTGCAGGGATCTGTACCAAACAAAGATGTTTTCTGAGGAAGCTTTCTTCTATAAAAATACATATATGTAGGCCAGGACGTCGCTGCAGCACGACAATATTCCACTTAAAATCGTATTTTGACACATTTTGCCTTTAACAAACATTGCGCCTCCTACGATTTGAAAATTGAAGTTGACCATATTGAGATTTTCATGAAAGTTTGATTAATTATTCAGCCTAATCTTCAAACAAAACAAATGACCCTGAAAAAACTTCAATCACAACAACAGAGGCTTCAAAGCATTAGGGTCAGTCCTACCATTTTTAAAGATCTTCAGTAGAAACAAATGGGTTCATGCCACAGATAGGTCAGGTAAGTCAGAAAGTATTGCGAGAGAGGCAGACACACATTATTGGTTTTGGTTTTCTCAGGAGCTTTGTTAACAACAACAAAAATGCAGAAGATTGCAAGCCTTACCCTTTAGAAAACAAAACTATGTTGCACAATGTCATGTCAACATGCCAAGAAAGCTGGTAAACAACACTTGAATGATAACCTTGTGAGTCACATACTTTCCCAGTTTGAGACTATAGGCCTTCAAAATAAACATGTGAAAACATTATTGTCTAAACCAATAATGCGTGACATGCTGTTGACAAATGATGCATTTATTCAATTTTTACCAGTTTTGTTGTACATCTATCTCCTACCTCCTTTGAGGCAGTATTGGTCATTCTTCTGTGACATTAATGAGTTATTTCTTCTACAAAAAAAGTTTCCCTTCAAGGAAAATGAAGAGAAAATGAAATGGGCTGGATAACTGTGGCACTGCTAGGCTGGCTGTCGAGCTGGCTGAAGCCCCCCCCCCCCCCCAAGAGTAATCTGGAAGGCAGCACACTAATGAGAACCTCAGTGCCTACAACATAGACAGGCTTATCCACTGACCTACATGTTACTGGAATGATCATCCATCCATCAAGAGCTTCTGACTTTTGAACTAACAAAGTTCAAATCATGCAATGGAGATTTCCAGACATGTTAAGCTCTTGGCAGAGATTTTCTTTCTTAGCCTACTTATTTAAGCAGCACATTTACTTAAATCAGTGGGCTAGCTGTGCAAAAGCTTGGCCTGATAGCTGTGAAATTGTTAAAAACCTAAAAAAAAAAACCCACACTAGCTGTATTTATTCAGAAATTTCAAAATGTGTGGGCATGTGTGAATGGTGAACATGTGACTCTGCAGCCTGGCAGCGATCCCTGTGGCTTCCTCTGTGCATCGCAGAATGAAATAGTCCAGAGGGCAGGCCAGTCACAGATTCCCACTTTATTCTCCCAGTCAGAGCCAGGAAACCACTTCCCTGTCACAACCCCTCTCCTTGTAACTTAAGTGCCTCCTGGGTCAGTGCTGTTGCTAGAGAGACTACGGTCAAGGCTAAGATCAGCTCTCCGACCCCTGAAGTCATACACAAAAACAGACAGCTGAGCTTGCTTAACCGCTATGTAGAAAAGTATTGATTGATGAAATATAGCAGGGCCGTACAAATGAAAATGAATGAAAGCGCACTCTGAAAGAGACAGACAGATTGAGATGTGAGTGTGTGTTTCCCAAAGGTCACAGAGTCCTTCCACAGTGGCCAACTAACACTCACTGACCTACTTCTAGTTTATCCAGTATAATGTGTTGGGAACTAATTAGTAGTTTCTAATGTGTCTCTGCTTCAATAACACCAATCCCAATTAGGGTTGTAAATTTTGTGCATTTTCCTCAACCAGCAGTTAAAAATCTTAATCAATTCTGAATCAAAGTTTCTTATTCTAGTGCCACATTAGTTACATGAACATTAATTCACAAACAATTTAAACAAACAGAATAATGAAAGAATAAGGCTTTACTTTAAACAGCTGCTCTTGTCCACCTGTCCTTATTTCAAAACTACAGTTGCAAATTTTGGACATTTTTATTTGAAACTGCTTACTATTGATTAATCGATTACAATTACTAAATAAAAAATTATGCTTTTTTCCTTCTTTTCTCATTTTCACTTTTTTCCTGTTTATCCCCTCATTTTAAGTTTTCTTATTTGACAAACGCCTCTGCCAGAAAAAACAATGCCAAATGAGGCACAATTACTGCCTTTCCTAGACAATCAATTGTTAAACTGATCGATTAATGTTAATTGTTAATAACCCTGTCCAAAACAATGATAAATGGGGTACAATTACAGCCATTTCTACACTATCAAAGCAGATCAAACCAAACTGAGAAAACCTGTGAGCTCCAGAGAAATGGCACACAAAACATACATTACTGGTTCATCAATTTTTAAATCGGTTAAATCTTAATGGCAATTGATTGATTAATGATCAGTTATTAGTATTCCTAATTACAATATACGTCTAGTCCAGAGATATGAAGTACAAATACTTTGTTCCTGTACTTGCAGAGTTTTCAGCTATGTTTACTTGTGTATTTTTCTACTCCTTCACATTTTCAAAACAGGCTCATTGCTTTGGTTTTAATGCATTGAAGAGGAATTATTGTTGGTTCTGTTTTTTGTTTTTTTTTGCATCATTGCACACTGCCTTCCCACAACCTAAAATGATGGGACAATAACACATAGACAAGGCGTAATAAGAAGAAAAACGATGTAAAAAACATAAGAAGGAAACAGACAAGACAGGGAGACTTGACCGCAGCAAAAAAGGTGACGTTTAGTTATCTTTGCACAGGAAGCAGTGAAACTCTCCTTCAGAAGGCAACTTTTCACTTTTCAGCTACATTTCAGAGCCTGTACTTTTTCAGTTTTACTTGAGAAGAAAGAAGAAGCAAAGTTTAGAAGCTGAATCAGTGCTTCTACTTTCACCAGTTTTTTTTTTTTTTTTTTTTTTTCACAAGTATGAGTATTATCTATTGTTACCTCTGGTCTACTCACCATATTGGTTTGTTCAAAGCCCATAACCAGTCAGTGAAGCTTTGTGAAGAATAGACAAGGCAGAGGTCAAAAGGAGCTACGGGACATATTTGGCACAAGCACACACACATTCATAAGAGCCCAGTGGGTTTTATTGGTGTTGTGTCTGTGTCAAGGTCTATGTGCACATGCATGTTTGTGTGTGTGTGGAATGAGTTAAGCGGAAACGAAAGTGCAGCATTTGACAGAAGCAAGCAGCTTGTGTTATTTATAGTAAATAGTACTTGTCTGGTTGATATGGCAGAATGTGATTAGTACGGGCTAGCTTTTGCCTTATGAAAGGAGCTTTTGATCCAGATTGCAGTGGACTGTTACAGGATTGCTGGGCCACGGCTGAAATTTTATATTTGAGGTTATGGCAACAGAAACAATGCAGGGAGAGGAAGAAAAAAACACACATAACAGCCTGCACAGTCTGCGGGATACACTTGAATTGCCTCTGTCTGTGAAGGAAGAGGAAAGAAAAAGTCACTTCCTCAACGCAGGGCGTAGTGCCAGTAGGCTGTAGCCTTGTTCTCTCACCCTTGCTATAATGCAGCAAATGGGACTGTGTCCTTTAGCATGGAGATCCTCCTTTATTATTCACTGACAAATCAAAAACCAGTAGAGAAAGAAAACTTCAAATGTTCTGTGAATCCAAGTTGGATCTGCATCACAATCGTTTTCTTGGTGAACACATAATTAATGTCTTTTTTTTTTTTTTTTTTTAAATACAATTCAAGTACATTTCATCATGAATGTGTGGCAGAATAAGATAACGCACCACTGTGGAATGCAACAAGTTTGCAAACAAAAGTCTATCTTTATGGAGTTTCCATTTTCAGTGACCTCAGCCTGCTCTGAGATTTGTTAACTTCTCAGAACGTACGTTTAGTGCTTGCCAACACATAACTGTGCAGGATGAAAAAAATGATTTTACACAGGAGACATATGTGATGTAGGCCTAAGAGGAAAATATTACAACTTTAAAACACCTTTTTTCAGTTGCACTTTTATTGTCCTCCAATTGTTGTAACTTAAGTAATTTTTATTTACAATAAAATGTCTATAAAAAGGCTAGTGTGTAGAATTTAGTGGCATCTAATGCACGGCTGCATAATGTGGTAAATAAAATCAGATAATTATTTTGACAGATATTGTGATTGTGATCTGATTCATGATGAGTGGGCTCCGTACCAAACAACAACGTTTTCTTACATTTGGAGAACAAGATGTGTAGACCAGGGCCTCTCTGTAGCACTTTCTCTGCAGTGATTTGAATATTGCACTTGATAAACTGTGCAGCCTAAAACTCAAGTATATCCACTGTTGAGTGCACACCAGAATACGATACCACACTGCTGTGGAATGCAACTTCAGGTTTGCAAACAGAGGTCTATCTTTTTTTCATTTGCAGTGTCTTTAGACCGCTCTGAGATTTGTTAACGTCACAGAACGTACAGTACACTTAGTGCTTGCCAACACATAGCTGTGGAGAATGAATAAGTTGATTTTACACAGGAGACATGCAGTAGATGTTGACTAATAATTGCAGCCTTATATCAAATCGGTTCTTAGTTGACAAGCTACTTTGGTCACAGGAAAATATTCTAACACATTTTAATTTTACTTATAGTATCCCCCAACTGTTGCTATTTAAGTAATTTATATTTAAGACAGCACTTAATTTTAAAGGTGTTTCATCACACATACGATTTGGACACTGCACTTGGCCGTATTGCTATTTCAATAATAATGTGATCAACTGTGCAGTCCTAAACTCAAGTATAATTCACCATGAGTGCACAGTGGAATGCAGCATCAGGTTTGCAAACAAAAGTCTATCTACACAATTTCCATTTGCAGTGACCTTTGACTGCTCTGAGGTTTGTTAACTTCTCGGAACGTACAGTACACTTAGTGCTTGCCAACACAACTGTGCAGAATGAATAACCTGATTTTACACAGGAGACACAGTAAATGTTGACTGATAATTGCAGCCTTATATCAAATTGAGAGAGGACAGTTCTTGGTTGAGAAATTATGTAGGCCTTCTACTAACTTTTCTCAATAAAAGTGACCAAGATTAGCATGGTTATTAGTATCATAGTATTCTTAAAATGAGCTGAAAATGTTCAAAAAATACTAATATACACACTGAAATAATTTCAGCAAGTTTTATATTCAGAACCTCTCAATCATCTGAAATGGCATCATGTCCCTTGCAATGCCAGTGTTTTCACTGATACAGAACAAATCCACATTGCATGCTGGGTCTGTGTCAGTGAGTTTTTCAAAGTGTGGTAATAAAACACGATTTTAATGATGATTCAAATTTGAAATGAAAATACTAATCGTCGGGAGTCTTGCTGTCTTATGTTTCATCCCTATTAGTTATATTACACCTCAATTGTTGCTACTTCAGTGTTTTTTATTTACAGTAAAATATCTTAAATCACATTTTATAAAAGGACCAGTGTGTAGGATTTAGTGGCATCTAGGTTGCCGTGAGGTTGACGATCGCACTATTTGAAAAGCTCTTGCCTCACCCTCCCCTGACAAGCATGTAGGAGAACATATGGTGGCTGCAAAAAACCTGAAAGGCCCCATCTAGAGCCATTGTTTGGTTTGTCCCTACTGTAGAAACATGACGGTGCAACCATGAATGTATAAAGGACAACTGGATGCAGTGTGAGAGGCAGGCCTCCAATCATTCTTATGAGACAGGCTTAGTGGCGCATAAAGCCGACCTCTGTTCTGGATCTTCCACATCATGCAGGCCACTAACCAAGCGCGCTAGAGACTTCCACCAGCCAAGGGACTAACTTCCGGTTCAGCCCTTTGCTAACTTCAATGGGAAGAAAATTATTTAAGCGTGTACCTCTTTCTGACTTTCTAAATGTTACTGGACCTGGTGGATCAAATCCTGATAGTGTGTATCCAGAACAGACGGTTGCATTCAGAGGCAATATCATTTCACAAGATTTTACTTAGACAGGTCTGGTAGGAAAAACACACAAAGTATTTTTGTCCATCCGGCTTTCATCAGTGTTTGCAGACACTGATGAAGACCATGACCTAGTAAAAGCTTGTGAAGTGACATTGCCTCTGAGTGCGACCCTCTGTTCTTGATACATGGATATATGCAATTAATTAGGATAACACACTAGACGGCCAGAACGCAGTGGTAACTCAGTCATTTCACATGAAAACAACTGATCCGCCCTTTTACAGGTGATTCTTTCACAATGTAAGCTTATGGGGAAAAGTGCTCCTTCTGTAGAAATAAATGGCTCATTCTAGGGAAATGGTGATTATACACCAATGAATTTTTGACATTGACATTTTTGCCATATTCTGTCAATAAATCCATCTAAATCTTCTACACTGCACCTTTAAGCGCACTTGGAAATATGTTTGTGTAGTCAGGTGGAAGGGTGGGAACATCTCTTTACTGAATAGCAGTGCACAACAGTCCCTAGTGAGGTCTTTCCTCTGGGTGCCTCATTAACAGCATCACATTCAACTCCAGCTGGCACAACAGGAGAACTGCTGCTTCTCAATAATGCAGTGGGATATTGAGTTAAGAGGACAACAGTTCAGCTACTGACTAATACACACAGAGCCATGTCTCTGTGCTCCATACTCTCAGTCGTCCTGAGCACAGCTTAGACGCAGATCGCTGCCCTGTTTCTTATTTTACCACTGCTGGCATTTTCCCCACAGTAGGGCTCGATAACTAAACATAGGAAGCAATCCATCCATGTATACAAAACCTAAGCAACGGGAAACGATGGCTGGAATTACAGCTGAAAAAGGTAGAAAGACAACCCTGTTGTCAGTGTCTGCAGCGGGGGTATATAACTCAGTGGAACCTGAAGATCCAGTTTTGCTCTCGCTCTGGTTTTGGTTCTCACCAGCGTTCTTAGGTCTCAGTGGTCTTGCGTGACTCCAGAAAACAAAACCATGATTGTTTTCTTTGAATTTGTGGTGAAATGAGGGTAAGTAATCTGATCCGTGACAAAGACAAAGTGCCTTTTACAGCATCTTCCCAATTTTCTACCCTGAGCAGACTAGTTCTGACAGACCGAGGTCTTCATAACAACAAGACTTGCATCCATTTAAACATTTACACGTAGCCTACGCACATTCCTCTATATCAGAATGTGTTTTAAAAACTTTGCAATTCATGCTTTTGAAAATGCAGGACAACACTGTATTATTGTTGCAGCAAAAGGCCACTGTGCCTCATATATATGCACATGCACTAAACAAGCTGAGTTTCTAGGAGAAAATGAAAGTTTCTTTATCTTTGGGACAATTAGCAGTTCATAAAAGGCAACACATTAAAACACAAAACAGGCCTACAGAATACTGCTGTATTTGAAATGCTTGAAAGAAAAGAGTAAGTATATTCTGTATCTGCAGGGGGAAAAAAATGCGCTCACAGTGAGGCCACTATCTGTTTCACAATGTCCTACAATAGCCAGTATTGACAATAAACACAGTGTGTTTAAAGATGCAGTCCTCCCCCATACTGTGATGTACAGTTACACCCCCACCCTAAACAAGTCCACTGAGCTATTTGTTTAGACCATTTTGTGTTGGAGCAAGCGTGGTACAAACAATACTGCTAATGCCTTAATGTTTTAATCTCACGTGTTGTCCTTGGTCACGTCAAAAACACTAAAATTGGTGTAGCTTTCTCAGCGTTTCATTACATTCTATATTGTTGCAGTGTTAACGCTGCCAGCTCCCACGTCTGAAGTCCAGATGAGCAACAGGAGTGAACCGTCCGTTCATAGGGGTCTCACAATTTCAATTCTAAATAGAAAATTGATCAAAAATCAAAAGCAAGATTGGAAATTCTCCCATCATTTTTTTTTCTCTCCATCGCTGCCATCTTGTGAATGTCTCAAGTGTTTTTGTTCCTTCAAAGACAACACAGCGTAACTTACTGGTAGCCTGCGGCTCCAGTGACAGAGTAATCATACTTAATATGTAGCATGTAGCTCATCTTTTTACATGACAGTCGCCAGGTCATAAAATCAATGATCAGTTGATCTACAAGCCAAGACTATATGGCATAGCTGTCAGTTAAAAATCAAAAATTGAATTAAATCGTGACCATAAAATCAAAAGTTAAATCAGGTTGTGTATTTTGAGAATCGTGACACTCCTAATGCTTCATACTGATTGTTTCGTTTTTATCCAGACTACCTGCTGGTCAATGTCAGCGTACACGAGTCCTGTTTTTCAACGCCTTTCTTTTTCATCTATACATAAACGCAAAAACAGTCATCATTACGGATGTGTCCTTGTCCTCCTCCTGCACGCTCTGCTGGCGCCACCCATTGCCTAAACCATAAAGAGTATGTCCAACACGTCAGATGCGGACAATCTCCTGTTGTGTGCCACATGTGTGAAAGGGCAAATTCAGACAATGTCCCGACCCAATTCTCAGGACCTTCTCAGGAGTTTGTTTGTGAAAATGGCTTATGATTTACTGGTTCACAACAAATATTGATTAGGACCTGAAAGAAGTTTTCCACTGATTAAAATGCCACTACTACTGAATAGATTGCCAGTAAGCAACAAGAAATATAAAAATTTAATGGTAAACTTAGTTAAATGTTCATGCTGTTGGATCTAGCGTAAGTGTTGCTGAATGGTCTATAAAAACCCTGCCGATCTTTAAAGAGGTTAAAAAAGTTGCAGCTATGCTACTGACTAATAATATTTTCATCAAGTTAAATGGAGCTTGTATATATTCCAGTGAACCTTTCATTTAGCTATCACATCTAATTGAAACCAACGAAAGTTGTAATGGGATGCATTTTATCTTCTCTTTTACTCTCTGCCCGCTCAGCCCGGCTCACAGTGAAGAGGATTTCAAATATTCTGAATCCAGAGTGTGTTCATTTCGTTTCCCTTTGAGATGACTATCATAATTACTCTAATGAATAATTCCCACGTTATTTCTTTAGACACGGATGGGCCTGAGGCAAATGAATGTGGTCTTATTTTCACCTCATTTGTTCAGGCCTTCACGACTCTGAGGTTATAGAGATGTCATTGATCCCCCAGAGAAGGACAAAGACTTGGAATAAGGCAGGCCACCTGCAAAGGTTATGTCCTCTCTACCATGCAACGAGGGGATTAATAAGCATGTTTATCTTCTGACCTTTTGTGCAAGCTGGTAACCGTCTGTCCTCCAATTCACTTAGTATTGAAATGTCACAATGTAGAAAATATGTAGAGCACAACCCTGGCTTCTTGGCATTATCTAACCAAGGTAATTCTGGCACAATGGACAGGTATTTAACAAAAATAATGTAATATATTTATTTTAGAAATGAATAAAACCCTTTTTAGTACAAGATAAAGCCTAGTTTTGCTTATCTTTGCTCTGAACAGGATCTTGGAGGCCAATCACTGATCACGAGGTCTATCTGAAGCCTTCTTTTTATCGTGTGGCATAATTTATTTAACTACTCTGCTTCACAGTCAGACAACTGAGGACAGAAGCAGTCAGCCTGTAAACAACACTTACACGTGGTAGAGACTCTGCATAGTTTTAATTATTTTAGTGAAATCATTTTCTTGTCTTTTTCTTTGTCATTTGTGACCGCAAATGAAGACTCATTGGACTTTGGACTGTTAAAAGGGACAAAACAATCAACCTGAATTTGTCACTTTGGGGTCTGGGAAACTGTTATGAGCATTTTTCCCACATTTTCTGACATTTTATAGACTAAAGAATAATCGTCACACTAATCTATGAAAATCATAGTTAGTTGCAGCCTTAATTGTGTACAATGTCGCCTGATCTTTGTGTGACTAACAGGGGTGCTCACCAAGTGTTGTCATGAAGTCCATTATGACACGGCTCAACTGTGCTGTGTCTTCTAATGAATGGACTGGTGAGTAATCAGATGCAGAACAGCTTATTTATGAATGGATGAAAGAGATTATTTTACTGGAGACAAAAGTCTACTTTCCCAGTGGAATTTTAGAATGGGTTTTGAATGGCTGCATTTACAATCTTCAACATCTTAGTCCTTCAACCAACAATAACAGTGTGGGCTACTCTCAGACGCAACTAAGGTGTCCCACATCAAACAGTGATCTATCAGATTACTGATAACAGCCTGACAGATGAAATGAAGCAGCACTTTTTTGATTTGATTATTGAAGATTATAATCCTTCTATATACATTTACATGTAGAATTTAAGTTGCTTCTTCATGTCCCTCTTGCCTAAGCACTAATTAGTTCTCACATGCCATTGTTTCGGAGTGACAGGTATGAGTGTGGTGACGTGCACTAGTAGTGTTTACCCTGCTGAGAACCCTTAAGAGTGAAGTGTGGTGTTCGGTGCTGTCATGCTGTTTTGGCCAAGATTAACAGGAGAATAAAAAAAAGAGCATACAAAGAGAAATTCTAGGTTGCTTTTTGCCCATATCCAGAAGGACTAAAAAGGCTAACAACCAAGAAAGAGGGGTACACTTTCAGTTTTACATGGATTCAAACAATTTCATGGACAGTTGCCAAAGTTGCTGCAGTCATTAATGGATGTTTTTTGAGGACAATGAGTTGCTTGCTGAAAATGATGGCACAGAAGAGGGTAAGCATTAACAAACCCCTTTAACTCCACGTCGTGTGGGTTCTTTTGGATGTTTTAGGGTGTGGGGTATCGGAATAAATTTATGAGTTTATGAGTACATGAAGGCTGCTGGTATCTGTATCGGTGTATCCCTAATGGTGATCAATCATTTTTGTAATATTGGGTATGAATCACATGATAAGTCCCCCTTGTTTTACCATAATTAACTGCCAACAACACATATGTATCACAATTAAAACTAGAGAGGCACTCGAAGAGTGCAGACCTCTGCCAAGACCAATAGTTCAGTCCTCTATATCTTCTATGTCTGGATATATTTAGAAAATTATTAGAAAAGATCATTAGCACTTATGCACATGATTTTCAAGCCCATAATAACCTTTAAATAGACTTAAAATAGACTTAATTTGGTAATATCGGCTTTTCACGGCAAACTATTCATTTTAATAACAACAGGCCCGTGCATGCATGAAAGATTTACTTTATTTTACCATAAAAACTGGTATTATAATTAACCAGTGTTAACAAAAGTGAAAAATAACGTATGAGCCATCCCGTGATTTAGATCGGCTCCAAAATGTAATTAATTCTTTAAAGGCGTATTCGACTGCAGTAGTACTACTGCAGTTTTTCCCTGATCCTGCTGACATGACCTCCTAAGCGGAGGTAAAAATTCTATGATACACAAAATATTTTGGGTCAGTCAGCTACAAAACATCATCAAATTCCTGTGAACGTTTTGACTTTGTCTACTACAGTCTTCTACAAGTCTTTCCTGTTTATGGTTTGTATAGAAAGCTGAACTGAAGCAGTATATCTCTGCTCTAAATGCTATTAGGGCTGTTGAACTTAAAATGCATGCCTTCTCTTGCTCGACAGAGAGCCTATGCCCCATTTACAGGTCAAATACTATACTAAGTTTCATGATCAGAAGTACAACCACAACCTTTTTTGGAGTACCTTGTTGTGTCTCTGAAAGCCACTTCCTGGCGACATATAACTGACGACAATTCTGCTGAGATGTGCAACAGGGTATCCTGTGAGACGAGCTCACCACAGCTGTCACTTGATGTCAAATATCAACTTAATTGTCGATGCAAAAAAAAAGGTCAACCTCCATCCCAGAAAGCACAATATTTTAGGTTAATTCTTGCAAATGTCTACCCCGTAAAGGTAGGCTGGCCTAATGAAACAGGACACCAAGGAGGAAAGTCTCATTTAAAACTTCGTTTACCAGCCAGTTCTTTGTAACGAAAGCTGATTTCCACTAAATGTGCGCAGCATAGTGAAAAGTATGTCAGTGTGGCTAATTGAATAATTTCACCCACTTGGTATTCAATGAGCAACCGAGGAAACACTTGTAGTCAGAAAAGCCTTGTTTATTGACAAGAGGGAGCAGATATTTGACTTCTGTACTTGAAAGAGTGCAGAGCTGACTTATCGAATATACTTGCTGCTTTATCAAATGAGCTGGCTGTCTTCTGTAGCAAAGCACCCTGCTCATCACATTCCCCTTCCTCCTCTTTTCCACTCTCTATATGCATGCCTTTTCTCTTACAATCTCTTGATGTCCCATTTCTACAATGGTCGCAATATTTGAGAAGTCTTTATGGACCCAAAGAGTGCTACAAACCCACACGAAAGTCACCCATTTTGTAAACAAAATGCGATAAGCAAAAAGCTCCAACAAGACGAACAGGTCTTCTGCTGACCTGCTAGAGTGGTTTGCATAACTGTTTGCATAAACGTTGCATCATGTGAACTGGCCAACTTTCATTTAAAATAATTTGAAAGGTGAATCCGGACCTCCCCCTTTCCTCTGAAGGCACAGAAAATTGATTAATGAGTTCATTAAAATAACAAGCAAACCTGTTTGGAACCTAAAACAGCTTGCAGGATCTCTAGATGGTGATTTAAATTGTGTTTTTTCTCTGTACTATGGTAAAAAAAAAAAAAAAAAAAAAAAAAAAAAAAAGTACAAATCAATTCATTTTAGATCATATGTCATAAAATTTTTTTGTATTTTTGGGAGAGCAGTTTCTCCCTTGTTAAGACCTAACCAGGGTAAGGAAGGAGAGAGCCCTGTTGGTTATAAATAGTAGTCTGCTCAAAAATCCCTTCTGCCTGTAACCTCTTAATTAAATATGAGATCCAGTAAAATATGAGCCCCTGAGATTCATTTCTGCAGAGAGGAGACCTGAACAATAACATTAGCGCTTATTAACATTGTGGCAATGACTACAGGGGTTGTACTTCATACTGTTAAGCTTTAAAACTGCACATTAACTTCAAACATAGACCGCTCTAAAAAAAATTAAGTTGCTGGCTTGATGTTGCATGAACATGTCTGCCCAAGCAGTAAACAAATATGTTGTCTGATGTAAAAAGGTTACAGACATTTTCAGTTGGATTTCTATGACTGCATATTTTCAAATCAATCATTCTAATAGTGCAGCAGGACTGATTATTTAAAATTATTTAAAAAATAAGTTTCCAGTCCAAACAATCATCTTAAAAAGACAGTGTGGATCTGCTCAACTGTTTGAATTAATTCAGCACCAATTATTTTCATAACTGATTCGTTGGTTTGAGTAATGAGGAGAAAACCTCCCAATTCTCTGATTCTAGCTTCTCTAATGTGAATATTTTCTTGTTTCTTCACTCCTCTATGACAGTCAACTGAATATATTTGGGTTGTGGACAAAACAAGACATTTGAGGACGTCACATTGGGCTTTGGGAAACACTGATTGACATTTTCCACCTTTTTCTGACATTTTATAGCTCAAACAACTAATTGACTATTTGAGAAAATAATCCGTAAATTCAGCGGTATCTAGAGATGAACTTGTCTCTGCCCCCCAGTCCAAGAGTGTAGCAGAAATTACTTTGGCTGCAAAACACACACAGAACGCGGCCGTATCAGGTTTGGTTTGTCCATTCAGGGCTTCTGTAGAAACATGGCTGTAAAACATGGCGACCTAGTTGGAGAACATATTTATGAATAATAGTGTACATTCCACTCCTCCAATATTCTGCCAATAAATCCCTGTTAATCTCACACACTGGACCTTTAATGCAGGGAAAACTTAGCACTATACATAATCCACTGCATTAATGATAAGTAATACCTCCTTGCAACCTGCAAAAACAAGGGAATGTTTTCCTGTCTGATGCATGTAATAACAACTGTGTAAACTATGAAACAGCACAAATATACAACAGGCAGCTGTTAATATCTATGATAATGGCAAAAAAAGAAAACAAAAGAAACAATGGCCCCATTTAGGTGACATTTTGCACGTCCCCTTTTGCCTTTGAAATGTGTCTGTTGGTTGAAATCTGCACTTAAACTTCAATAGTTTGCTATTTCAAAGTAAAAACCTTCCAGCCACAACATTTACCAACTCACACTTCTCTCCATGGATATTCTGTGAAACATTACAGGGAGATAATGCAAAGCTGAGAGTCAGGTTATATTTTATTGATGCTATTCAGTTTTCTTCTAAATTGGATTATTTCATTTTGCTATGGTGCAGCATGTGACACGAGACATATATAGCAGTATACATAAGCGTTAAGGTTGATTCTGCCTGGAAAACCTCATCCATTCTCCATTAACATCACTCCCACGTGACACTTTGAATATACAAAGTTATCTTATTTACCGCAACAGTTTATTCTGCACCATGACGTACAAGAGAAGCAGCCGATTAGCGTTTACAGTAAAATAAGTGTGCCGATATGAATTTACAGTGAGTTCAAGTGCTACAGACCAGTGCTGCTTGTCTCATTTCCAACTCACAGAGCTCAAGAGGAGCTGGAGGGCTATCTGCACATGATCTAGGCTACTCACACAGATGGCGATGAATGGAAAAAGCAGAGGAATGGATAGAAAATTAGTGAGCCAGACTTTAAAAGCAAGAAAAAAAAATGTATGCAGCACACAGTTAAGGTAAAAATCTGGTTTTGCTTTGTGAGGAAATCAGATGAACAAGTCTTCTCAAATTTATCTACTGTAACTTAAAAGAGAAATAGACATTGTTTCAGGCAGTAAAAGAAGTTCTTAAAAATCTCTATCGGTCATATCCATGTTTGAAAGATGATGCTTCTCTAGTAAAGAGAGATCCAGGTCTAAGTATCAGATACAGTTGCTTTTCTGTTTGTGTGTTTTTGTGGCCATGTGAGCGAGAAAGACAGAGGGAGTGAGATGCAGCTTGCCAAGTCTCAATAACCAGGTCAGACACATTCAGGTCAGAGGCACGTATCCATGCAGACAACTGCCGCATTTTCCTTGTTAGCTTACTGGAGAATATGGAAATGGATAACTTTCCCCCAATGTCTTGTTAAAGTCATAAAGTCTGCTCATTAAATGCTGTTTTAAAACAGTTAACAATGAAAAATCACGTGGAGAAAAGGGTCAAGCATACAGTCTCGCCAACGCTCAAACATAACCTCACAGAGAACAACAGTCCTTTGATATCCATAAAGCACAGTAATTAATTTATTTAACATGTTACATGGATGCTTTGAAAAAATGCTTAATTTATTTTAAAATAATATAGATTTTTTAAAATACTTTTTACTTACTTTACTTATTTCTTATTAAAAACAAATATGCATAGATGCGATTGTAAAACACAGAATATCAATATATACATTAAAAAATAGTCCCTGCTCATTTATCAGAAATTACTTTTGTATTAATCTGTATTTAGAAAGGACCTATTGAGGAAAAAAAGCAATTATGAGACAATTTTTCTCACCGATTCGAAAAGCACACTGAACCGAGTTTTCTTATGGGACAAACAGCTTGTTTTAAAAGAAAAAATTATTTCGATAACTGAGTCTTTCTTCATCTTTGCTTCATGTTACCTTCACAATCAACAGCCTCTAGTTAAACTGAACTCAGTGAGACCAAACTGATGAATCATGTACCTCCGGAGAAAATCTGGGGACAGGGCCCCCATGACAACCTGAAGCAGAAGGTAGTTTTCTTTAAGGTGGCTATAACTGATATTTTCTGCCAATGTGAAAGGCGTTACTCGTAGTGATGAACCTACAAAAAATTCTCACATAAATCAACATTTTCCCTCGGCTTAACAGAGCTAAATTACATGTTTCAACTCATTGTTAAGTTGTGCGGACAAAAGTTCACTGTTTTGGTTCATGCTTTCTGTTTGCATAGCTATGATTTTGGCAGCGGCAGGCAATGTTGTGTAACTATGACTAGCACCCACCCAGCTGCCTGCTGGGCAGTGAGGTGAGATCCACAGATAACGTTACTGCACCAAATTACTTAATTATCAAAGCCTAAATTAAAAAACAAACAAACAAGAGAATGGCTAATACCACAAGTCAACGTAAGTAACTACAGGGGAAATGAATTTGTGACAGCCCTATACAATGCTGTCAGTTTAAATCTTCCAAAGCCAAACAAGGTACTGTACCGTATCATCCAGAAAATTCTGCAGGTCTAATTATGGCAAAATTGCGTCAGAGCCAAAAGCACTGTCAGCTGAATCTTTGTGCATGGAATAATCAATTAGATGTTCTGGTAAGATATTAGATCACATGCATAAGGATAGTTAATTCAATCAGTAGATACTGTCTATCACTAGATTCATCTGTTTTACCAATTAATTAGTAGATAGGAAGGTATAAGGAACCCAAGTATGGAAAATCAGCGTATAGCACAAGGCTGGCAATCAAGTTCAAACAAAAACTTTCATTCGCTGAGAGCACATTTCAAAATCTCTGGCATATTCTAAAATACATTTCTCTCTACTGATGAAAAGATATTATGTCAAAGAAGAAACTGGAGGAAACTCAACTTCTCGAATGCAACAGCAGCTCAGCGGTCCTGCACACTTTGAGACAGGCACTGAAAGATAAAGCTGTAACTTCTTGAGAATAGATAAAACAGGACTATGCTGGTATGACAAATGACAGATTGTCAACTTCTAAGATTGAAAAATAATTAATCACGCATTATCGTTTTCAATGTTTGCAGAATTTTAGCCCAAGTGCAGGTGAAAAGAGGACTTCCATACAGACATGAGCTCCTACTTTCTGTAAACTGGTGTTGCATACAATAAAAGAAATTAGGAGATGTGTCCCTACTCTCTTATTAAAAGCACTGTATGCCTGTTTATATACTGTAGCCCTATATATATTTACATATCATCATCTAGTGGTGAATTTTGCAATTTGGTGTTGATATATGAAAAAGAAAAAAGAAATCCATATAGTGAAATACAGAGACAAGTATGTCGACCTTGGTTTAGATACAGGTATCAAATGCAGATTGATACAAAGCCTGCAGCGGTGTGAAAGTTATGCAAACAAAGCGGCTATGACTTACGGGAAAAGAAAAGTAGTCGAACAAGTACATGTGGAAATGAAATGTTGCACTTAAAAACCCCTCCAGCTTTTAAAGACAAACCTGTTCCTGTCAGAAAAGCTAAGAGACAAAGCGTCCTGTCATCTCGTCTTGTCCTCTTCACTATTCGGGTCATAAGACATGTGCATCCATACGAGTGTCCTCGAGACAAACTGACTTTACGGTTTAGGGGGAGTGTCTGGATGTCTAGAAATGTCTTATCTGTAGGCAATGTTTTGGACACACAGGCCAGACTGGAAAAATGTAATAAACCAGTTATCCAATCACAATGATATATTGTGCTTTACATTAGTGTAAGTGAAAATGGCAGGATATTGCTGAATAATACCATTTAAAAAGCAGAAACAGAGTGGCAAAGGAGGGACAGACAAAAGCAAATAGGCTAACTCCAGCTTTTTTTTTTTTTATCTAAACAGCTAACTATTCAGTCAGACAGCAGTTTATTATGAAAGCAATGCAATTAAGATTTCAAGCATTTTCAAGCACTTCATCCAAAATCCAAGCACTTTTCAAACCTTGAAAACATTACTTTAAAATTCAAGAGTTTTCCAGTAACCATATGAAGACTGATTATGAAAAAGCAAACTCATTTGCTGAACAGACCACTTGATTCCACTTCCAATTTTTAACTCACAATTTGAATTTTTGATGATCAAACCTTAATTTGTAATGATCAACAGCTCACTTGTTTTATGACCTGACAACTGTCATTTACATTTTTAAATTCCTCTTTAAAAAGAAGACAAAAAGACAAGTCTACATGATACCATGTTGGTATAAATGCTGGTAAGTCACTCTATGTCATGTGTCATGCCTAGTGTTGCCGTTTTTCTCCAGACACACGCTGGATGCTGCAAGTTGGCAGGGGTGGAGAGAGAGAAAAAAAAAACAACAGCATTCAATTGCCTTTCCCGTATTGTTTTTAAATAAGTTCACATTTTGGCCACCAAAAATGTACTTTTTCCACCAAATTAAGGGGCTTGGTGGCACATGGGGTCAGTACTTAAAAATATTAGTGTCCATCTGTAGCATGAACTTTCTGGAAGATCAGAAGTAAAGCTCTGTGCAAGGACGACAGAACAACAATCAGCACCATGAGGGGACTTTTTCACAAGTCAGCCTCTTTCCAAAATGCAGGCCTTAAGGCAGCCACTGCTGCAAGTATTTCAGTAGCCACAATGAACAAATGTGGGGAGAACATATCATGCTGTAAATTATGTATTGGTCATGCAATATTTTTAAAGTAGGTTGAATAATAATACTAAGAAGCGGTCCTAAGAAGAAAAACATACAATGCACAAACACATAACAGAAGACTTCACCCATCTGTGGTTTGCATTGGACATCTTAAAAGGTGGTTTATTCCTTTTGGATCCAGTATAATATCTCCCTTGGGACTATAAATTTCGTGTATAGCCTTTTCATTTTGAAGAGTTAATGTAGCATGCAAGGAGTTTTCATGCCTTTTCTCCTTGATCATAACATGACAACTTTAAATTTATTCAGGGTTCCTAAGGGTTTATTAGAGGATGTTAATTCGTGCTGTAGCCCAGGGGAATCTTTGATAGCTAGTTTTCTTTCAAGTTTTAATATCTCCTCTTCAATTTTTGTCGTTTTATTTCGAAACGCTTTAGTTCTTGAGCTTTTGTAACATATTGTTTGTCCTCTAACATATGGCTTGAAGGCCCTCCCATGGTTAAATCTGCATGGTATTCAGTTTATCAGTGCTAAATATTGTGGATCTTGCAGCCAGTTTGTATTGAATTGCCATCAAACAAGACTCCTGAATTTTTAACTACCTTGTATTCTATTGTCAGTTAGGTCTGAGGTAACTATGCAGTTATAATATAATTTTTACCTTTTTAAGATGAAATAGGATGCTGAGTGCGCACAGAGCTAGTTTGGCAGGTGTATCATGTAACCTGGCCTCCAGGTGAACAGGGTGGGGCATTCTTGTTGTTTCTTGTTAGAGCTGGACTAATGTTTGACACGGTTTACATCACTTCCGTGAGAGCAAAACGGTTCATTCAGACATGCTTTCTTCAAGAGATGGAAATCTACACCACAACAGATTCGGGCTATTGCTGATGTGTCACCTAACTGCTGAAAGCACAACAGGCTGTTTAATGCCACAACACAGCATCAATAGCTATATAACAAGCAGGGCAGAATTACATAATAAATAAAGAATAAATAGCAATAGGAAATTGCTTGACATGATTGGGCTGCCTTACATACCTTGTCATTTAGGACTCAAGCGCCTGGATCCCAGTGGATGGCAGATGATAGATCCAACAGCAACAATTTGCTTATCTAATGAAAAAGCAGAAAGACAAAAGACAACATAAGCACTCAAACATAAAGCAAACACCAACAACCCCCAACTGATTAAGATAAACTGGTAGGCCTAACTCTTGGAATCCATTTTCAATAGTGTTTCATGGCAGTTGTCCTTGACCTGTACCCTTCAGTGAGAAACAGAGCTGTGAATTATATGGTAACCTTCAACACCACACTACCATTATACTGTGCATGCCCCACAGAAATGATAAACAGATAATCATCTGTTTATCATTACGTCTGCAACTGAACAGGAAACATTTCCTCTTCTTTTTTTAAACAATTTCACTGTATTATGAGATTCCTTCTGAGTTAAACATACAGAAATGTGACCATGACCAACCAGAAATCAGAAAGTTGTGAATGTGATACAGGTGCCAGTGTATTAATGACTTTATAGTGTCTTGTATGGGTGTAGTGATGCGTGTTGTGTGTATGCCCTGAACTGTTTAGTACAAGACATTAGGTTCAGGATGCTACGTCCTTGCATTGGTGTGACCAGAAATTCTAGAGCACAAGTTCCACCCTGAGAGATTCAGCAGAGCAAGATCAGCTGTAATACTAATCGGTCATCCAAATGACAAACACAAATGAGAAACCAGAGCTGGAGGATGCTCCCCTGACATTTAAATCTACTGTAAGTGAGCATTATTATCTCAACTGTATGCCGACATTGTCGACTACAGTCGTGTATGTCAATGATAACTGCTTTTGTTCTTCCATATATTGTCCCGGAAATAATAGCGATAAATGATATTTTCATTTTAAGATCAATTTGTGCCACTGATATCATGGCATAATAACAGAAGTACATCAATTAACTTTTTAATTCTGAAGAATATTCAGACATTGTAAGTAAATAAAATTGACTCTTGGGCTTTATTAACAGAAACTGTACTTAAATAATAACAGCAATAGTTTTTGTGTTTATTCAGTTTTTAGGCACTGTCACTGTGACACTGGCCTTAAAACTTATGGTACGGACAACCCTGCGATTATGTTGGCTTATGGCTTAAACAAACATGTATGTTAACACAATGGGTAATACTGAGATCTACAAAAAAAATGGCAATCATTCATGCATATTGTACGGTCAGTCAAAACATAATTATTGTGACAGGCAATACTTCTTCCCATAGTGTTCAGGCAGCCTTTCACTATGGATTCAGACCAAAGTAATATCTTATTCTGCAGGAGGTGCTTATTATTGTGGATACGCAACCTTCGTCAGATATAGAGAACACAGAAGTTAAACATTTGGTCAAAATAGTTGAGCTCTGTGACACTGACTACGTTCACGTGCACAAAATATTCTGAGTGATGCCCCTTTTCCAAAAAGGACAAAATTCCTAATAAGCTGTTTACACGGCTAATGAAAATGAATATTCCACTTAGGGCTTATATTCCCATTTACATGCAGCAATGTCGACTCTGATTACGGAAAAGTGAAACAGCTGGAGCCACCTGAGCCATTTTGCTTCTTTAGTATTCTTTCAAAGTTTTCCACTGGTGGCAGACTTGTAAGACCGTGTGAGTGGCTCTGTGTCTAAAATTGTGTTTGTATCCCACATCTTAACCGGATCATGACAGTATATCAGCATTTGAGGCCTTAAAAGTTACACTAAGAATTATAGCCAATTAGCCACATTTTTCTAAATAAATGACAAAAACATTTTCTGTACCAAAAACATATTGAACCAGCACCCAAAAAATGAGATACACACTACACCATGAATTTTGTACACTGTTACACCCCGTAGTCTCTTGCAATACATATTGTTGTATTGATCACTGGTCTAATCCCTTGTGAGTGGTGGTGGAAAACTGCCAAAATCCAAACCGGATAATGGGATTAGATTAAGCTCCTGTAAGATCTTTTTTTATATGTTCCATGGTGCATGTTAATTAGCAGTCATATTTAGGTCAAAAGAACCACTTTCTTTCTCATCATGTTAAGTTATGCTTGTTAAGGCTTGGCTTTGCAAGTGTGGAAGCTAATGTTCAGTATGCTCGACAAAAAACTTGATTTGTCAGCAAATACTTCAGTATCGACACAGAGCTGTTAAATGGAGGTGGAATATATTAAGTTTAGGATATACCGAAATAGCCAGGCTCCTCCTATATGCCTTCTCCTGCCACACACAAGAAGCACCGATAAAAACACAAGCTATTTTCATTTTGTTGCTAAGGACTGTACTGCTAAAGCATCAGTGACACAGACATGTTCAAAATGTTCTCATTTTGCTGAAACCTGTCTATTTTATAATGGTAATCCAGCTCATCTAAAACAGCAAGAACCTGAACAAGACCCAACCTTGAAATGTGACATAAGCTAATCTTGTTCCTCAGGTCACAGCACAACACAAGAGCATTGTCTGTGCATGTCTGGAAAAGCATTAGCCTTGCCAGCTGATCGGAGACAAACTGAGCCAGCTAAAAAGATAGGATCATCCCTCTGCTATCCTCGTTGAATACAATAGAGCTATAGAAAGAGAGCAGGAAAGAGGGAGGGAGAAAAAGAGGGGAGGAGAAACAGAGGGAGAGAAAGAGAAATTTTGACTTATTCATAGGATCTCCCAATCAGCTGCTAACACTTTGGATCACACTGACACTCATTAGTTTCTGCTCCACTTCCTCTTGGGTGCCTTTATCCTCTTCTCTTCTATTCGGGATACTGAATCTTGCCAAACAAAAGTTCTCTCTCTCCGTCACATGCTGGAATAAGGCAAGGGAAGCGTCAATTTTTAAACTGGAGTGTTGTTGGTGGGGGAGGGGGGGCATTGCAGCAACACCAACAGCCTCTTATCCTTTGCAGCTTTTTGCCTTTCATCCGCGCAGCGCCATCAACAATGCAGCTATACCGTGAAACTAAAAGTAGACTGTGAAGGAAATCACCTGAGCTTTGTTTACATGAGCGCTACCAATGAGGAAGTAGTTCGTCCTGTTCACATACACAATAAGATTTATGTGCTTCTGCGTCAGAAATCGTGTTCTCATAAATTAATAAACATTTAAAAAGTGTAGCTGATAAAAATGTACCAAGAGACCAATAGCTAAGCCTGGGCAGTGAAATGTTAGCAACATGTATTGGCGATAGAAACAACATCAATAGCAATAAGAAAACAGTTTGATAGTTTCACTTAAATGCAAAGCTAGCATGAAATAACATAATGAATTTGCCCTGGCTCATAAACAGCCTGTCATATCCCTTGATAACGGAGGACGCTATGAGTGACACGCAAACAGACTATCATTTAAGAGGTGTGTTCTGTAATTGCTCTATCGACAGATGAGGACAACAGAAACAGCGTGGAGTGATAACAGAGAGGAAATTGTGCATTAAAAAAAGAACAGGTCAGCTCGCTGCTATGATAGTTTTTTGTGCTATCTTAGGTTGGATAACTATGGTTAGGGGCTGAGGGGGTCCAGCGTACACCTGCTGCTCCTTTGCTGAGAGGTGAGGTCATTTGAGGACTGTCCAGCTGGGAAGAGACCCCTGGGAACATCTCAGGATCCCCCAGGAGAAGCTGGAAAGTGTTGCTGAGGAGAGGGACGTCTGCTTAGCCCGCTACCACAGTGACCCGGCCACTGTTGTATATTATGCAGGAATACCATCCTGACCAAGACCGATAATTACAACTTATTTTATCACCTTAGCTGCTTCCACCATTTGGAGTACACATAGCTATCCTTTTTTAAACAAACCTGTTACTATACTACTCTTAATTTGTTTTTTTTGTTTTTTTTTCAAATAACTATACAAAAGGTAAAGGTTCAGTATATAAGATTTACAGGGATCTATTGACAGAATATGGCAAAAACATAATATAATTATATAATATTCAAGTATATTTTCATTTGTGTATAATCACCTGAAAATAAGACTTGTTGGGTTTCCTTTCCCTTAAAATAAGCCACTTAGCCTATATTCGCCATTTTTCGCATTTCACAGCCACTGTAGATGTCACTAAATTCTAAATACTGGTTCTTTAAAAAGGGACCCATTAGTAGATCTTCTACTGCTTCCAGCAGCTCCAAAAGGCACTTTAGAGACTTCTTCCTCAGAAAAAAACAAACAAACAAACAAACAAAAAACCCTCATACATATGTATGTTCTGGAGAGCCTAATGGAAACATTAGATATATAACCCAATAATGTACTAAAAAAATTGACTGGACTCTCTCATCAAACCAAGTAAAAAAGGCAGGCCTTATTTCTGCCCTTGCATTCAATCAAATAGATGGAACCAAGTAATAGAGATGTTTGTTTGTTTTGTTTGCTATGGTAATAATGTCATTCATTTTCATTACTGGACTAATTGCGTATTAGTAATACCAGTTTTTCTGTTCCTTGTCCTGGCCAGTGTGTTCCTTTGCTCTGCTAATAGACTCTGCAGAACACTATAAGCTAAAATGTAATTTGGCTTGTTCTCAGACTGCTGTCAAACACAAACGCTGTGAGAAAACACAAAGACTCGAACGCTCACTGCAGCTGAAAGGTGTGTTCGTTTTAATGACATCAACACTGAAAGGAGATACTAGTGGATCAAGGTGAGAACAGACATGTCTTGTAAGATCTTTAGCACAAGTGGTAAACAGTTGTAAACACAGAGCTATTACTAAAACTGCAATCTGTCACATGACATCACAAGCAGGCCATGGTGTATTAGGGTCAGTGAACAAGGTGACCAGTCTGTGCCTGTTCAGCCTGGTTAAATCGCAGCACACTGCTGTGACTGAAAGATACTCATGGAGTCACGTCTTTATAGGCCAAAACCCACAACTCTGCCTGTGCAACAAAAAGATTTTATATGATATGAATGATATGGGAACTGGTGAGCTGTTCACATTTTGCACTAAAACACAGGTTGGGTGATTCTTGTACAAATTAACAGCTCTGAAAACAAGTGTGATTCCACCCAAAACATATTGTGGATGCAATGACTCAGGCAAAAATTGTAGGTAGTCAGAGCATGTGTCCACATATGTGGTCAAATACATCACAGACCGCACAGGAGGGCCATTTAGGTAACACTGCAGTGTGTGTAAGCAGATGTAAATGTCACTGTGCCAGTGTTGTCACTGATGTCGTCACACACATAGCAACAACAAACCACAACAAACCTTGAACAACATCATGTGTCCCTGGCCTGTACATGGATCATAAACAAGACAAACTGTATAATTTCAATTGGGGCAATGCAGTCTGGGAGCCAAGCAGGGTTTACGATAGTCGGCATGTGCTGATTTTTTTTGCCAGTATCATGTCTCGTTTGTCTGGCAGATGAAAATATCCATGCTCCATGTTATGCACTACTTGCGATATTCATTTTTTAAAGTATTTATACTCCAGTACCAGCTCCATTTTCTCGCTCATTCTTCTGTCTGACGAGTTAACACACACTGCTGCAGCGCCAACATAGTCCTGTCTTCTCTCCCCTGCTCATACTGCTGTATTCTTCTTGTCACTTGTCTCATTTTCTTTATCTGTTGTCATTTTAAAGCCTTGTTATATTGATCTTTCAATAAAAAATAACTCAAATTTTATTAAATCAATGTTGAGTCAATTTCTTGTGGCATCAAAAATATATTTTTAAAAATACTGTACTGAAATTACAAAGTCTAGTATAGTGACAACGCATGCATAGAAGTGAATTAAAAGTGATTTTCAATAATGATATTAATTGGCACATCTGGATGAGTGACACTATGCAAAGTACTGAAAGGAGTGATGGAGATTTCATTTGGGCATGCTAAATCAGCGTTTAAACTTATTGTTTTGTTATATATGTGCTTTATGCCCTGAATTCTGGAATATTAACGGTCATATCGCCCAGCATGGAAAAAGTCTAACTCTGGATAATTTATGTTGATTTCTTTGCCTTGGGGGATGAGAGGAGGAAATGAAGGTGATGTATGCGATAACTTGAAAAATATCTCATCACAAGCTGTCACTGATAAGCATGACGTTCACTGAAACCAGATTTGAGCTGCAACCAACCTTAACTGGATATAGACATGCGATCAGTTCACAAAAACCCTAATATGAATAAAGGGCTGAAGGCCTGAACAGAGTCTGAGTCTTTTCAGAAGGACACCGTGTCTCATCATCACTTCAGAGCACAGAGAATTCAATCCTGAGCAACCTGAATCATGACACTGTTTATCAACTGATTTTGTTAACCTTGGCTGTCCCAGGCCAGCTATGAAACACAGACAAACAGGCCAACAGTAATATGAAAAGCTGGAAAAAAAAAAAAAGAACCCAGAATTTAAGCACACAAGAATCAAATATGAACAGAAATTGAGAACAGTACAGTGCACTATAAATTACAAAACTATAAACTTTTTTTTGGCCGCACGTTCTTCGGCAGTGAATATGAATGAACATGAATACGGATGAATAAGGCGGCACAGATCCCAATCACCTTCCCAAACCTCATAAAAACCTAATCTCAGTGCATTTAATTTGAAATAGTACACATAATTCAATGATAATCATATTACTGAAACAGCCAACAGGAATTTGTTAGCTCCATTTCACAGCCAGACTTTGCCTTGAAGTAAGCTACAATATATAAGCAATAAAATATCAGAGCTAGAGGCATGATTCCTTGCAGCTTTTGTTGCAGATTTTTAATATTCAATTAATCATTTTTGCTGATTTTTTTAAGATCACAAATGTTGAAAATGTTCTGGTTTCTTTCCTCCTCTCTGACAGTAAACTAAATATCTTTGGGGAAATTTGAGGATGTCATCTTGGCCTTTTGGACGCACATTTTTTCACATTTTATAGACCCAACAGCTAATTAGGAAAATAACTGACAGATTAACTGAAAATTAAAATAATAGTTAGTTGCAGCTCTATAAAATATATACAATTTGTTCCAAATGCTGTATCTATGACAAAGTGCTGGCAGGGAATGATTGCACTGACTAAGGATATTTTACTTTTCTTCAACATACCGATGTACTGGCACTGTACTGATATACTGTTGCCCAACCCAGTGTAGAGTTGAGCTCAGACTGCTTATCATTTGTAGACAGCCTGAAGACAATGCATTGCCCAGCCTAGAGTGCATAAAATCAGTTAGGCTGTACAGTATGAAGGCAGCTTATAGCAGAGATATGGCGTTTATCTCTAGCAGATATTACAACAGACTGTTTCTTGCAGCATATATGTATGTTGGAGAACGTCTTTCCTCTTTCCTCTTAAACCCTTTCAAAAGTCTTCCATTACATAAGCTCTTTTACATAAAAACCTTGTTTTTATATACGTAATTCATTACAAATTTCCATGTGTTGTGTATGAAAGACTGCAGTTGTTCACAGCGTAGTGTCTTAATCAGCCAGTAAACTAAAGAACCAAACTAAGGAAGGATTTGGCTTTATGAGCATCGCTGCTGCTGATCGACAGCAAGACTGTCAGAGGCAGAGACAGATTTTTCTCCTAACTGGGTCACAGAAGCAGGCAAATCATTAGGGAGAAACTGAATGCACAGATGTATATTGAAACAGATAGAATAGCATGTTGAATATTATGAAGATTAACATTTTACTGATTCAACATACTAACTCAGAAAAACGTGTTATGGACCATTGATTTACTGTATGAAAGGGATTTGTTGCACTTACTAGGCTATTCATTCAATATTGATATCTGCGGTTTCTAATGTGCATTACCTGCTATTTGTTAAGCCAGATTTAATAGCCAGTGGGCAACAGACCAAGAAGAAAATCCATAAACAATCTGTGAACATGGGCTTATATCTTCGACTGATTTATCATAATGAAAAACAAAGCAGTAATTAAGTACTGACCCACAGACCTTCCTCAGATTGTAAATCACAATCATCTGCCGCAAGTGTGTTGACAAAATACTTTTAAATCAATTACACTCGAAGAAGAAATTTTTCACTTAGTCTGTCTTCAAGAGCAGCCATAATCAGTCTCTTAAGTCAAATTATGCAGGATTTTACCCCAAAACAATGCACAGACTTTATTTTCTCATCATTTTGCTGTGCTCGGGACACCTTAATAACCCCATTTGTCGTGAAAATAAGACTCAACAACAGCAACTGACAAAACCGACTTCTTCCATCCTTAAAGAGCAGGTAAATTTTGTATAAAGAGGTGTGTTAGTGCTTTTTATACAGCCTGGGTAAGGTCAGTAAGACTGGAACCTTGCTATAAATTATAAATATTAGCTGGGGACATCCCTAGTCTGAATATAGCCTCCTCGAGATCAAGTTAGCTGTGCAGCTTAAGTTACCATGGTGATCTACCCTCATGAAGAGTGTGCCACTATTGTGACACTAAAACGTCCCCTAACCTCAGGCAGGCATATGCATATCTATAAATTTTTTGTGGGTGTCAAGTTGGCATCAATTATTGGGCCCATCTTCATAAAAAGACAAACAAAAGCCTGCACAACACCATTTTATTCCCAGTTCTTCCATTATTCAATATAAGAATGGCAGTAGTTTGATCACAAAGGATGGCAGACTACTAATCCCATAACCTTGCTTTGTCACATAACCGCACTTGCAACATCAAAACTGGAGTCACTGCCTACACTTCAATCAAATCATCCACTATTTTCACTCTGGTGCATGCTTATTGAGTTAGTACTGCTTTGGATGGGGTCAACAACAGGATCTGACAGGAGACAGTCATCATACAAACCAAGTATTGCTCTGTCCAAATAACCCAAACCCCGTAGGTGAAATCAGTTATTTTGTCCCAGAGAACACAGGAGTTGCTGCTTTACAATGACCTCAATGTGGTTCTTTGTGTGCAACCTCAGTGAATCTGAATTATCCTTTTAAAGCACCAGAGTCACACAATATCAAAAGCAAACCAAAACAAAGAGGCAGTGCTAGACCAGCAACTCCGGTCCTCTGTGAAGTAAAATATCTGATTTCGCCAGACATGGAGTTTGGTTGGTTTGGAGGTGTCAATATTTATTATTACAGAATAGCAGGTGGAAAATGCTGTGAGATGACAAAGTAAAGTGGTGCAAATTTTCTAAGTCTAGCGCACACTTAAACTGATAAAGATTGCTTAGGGTGGACCTTTTTGAAGCGTCTAAAATACATTTTTTTGCTGACACCCATCCACGGCAGCAAATTGTTTAGTGTTCCCGCTGGTGCCTCTCTCTGCTTCCCCTAACTGGGGGTGTGTTGACTGACATCTCCTGCAACTAAAGCAGTGACTATCAATAAGTATCTCATACAACTCCACTTTAAATAATGCAAACTATCACTTAAAGGTGTAGGACAAGCACTTCTCCTTTCATCAGCCTCTTTAGGGATTCAAAAAGATCATGGAAAAGTCATGGAAAGGCTCAAAAGAAAACATTACACAGACAAACTTCTACCGAAAGCAGGCAGAGCACATGCATAAACACTGCATTTTACTAATGGCTTAAACAAAGACGCTGCACCAGTTCAAACACTGAAGCTGTGTGCAGAGTGCAGCGCTCTAACAGAAGTTGGCTGAAAATGTCAACACCATATTTACCCTCTCTCTGTTGAAGCCAAACTGGAATAGATGTGACACACACCAGACATGTTCGGGGTGGACTCTGTTTTCTCTTCAGCAACCTCTAAAGCGAAACAGTAAAATGACTACATGGATGAGAAACACAGGACACTCAGGCTTATCTTCAGCCTCCGTTATGAGGTGATAAGACTTCATAAGGACCATTACACTCGATGTTTCTGGGGAGTTTTAAACAACAACAAAGAAGCTGCTGGTTCAAAGAACCATGAATAATTTAAATTAATTGCTGATGTGGACCTCCAGCTAATATCATCCAATAGCTGTGCTAAAATGAGACTCATTTAAAAAAGTTATGAGGCTAATATTACCATGATCCAGTTGGACTAGTCTGTAACACATGTTCTCAATTTCTGCAATGACACACTGCTTCCCAGATGTTGAGAATTAATTTGTGCTGATGCTGTGTTTTGTTAATATAAAACAAAGTGCAATAATAAACGCTAGTATTAAACGATGAAAAGATCCTTAGATTTTACTGCCAATGGATGAACGTGTAGTGACTTTAGGTGCCCTTTATTATCCTATTTTTTTTTAAATCTGTTTTAGGGTTACAACTAACAATCAACAGATTATTTTCTTGATTACTAAATTAATCATCAGGTCTACAAAATGGTGAAGCCCAAGGTTTTCAAACCACTTCTTTGAGTAAACAAACAGTCCAAAATGAAATATATTCAATTTATTTTCACACAGGACCAAAAAAGCAGCAAACATTCACTATTTAGAGCCTGGAATTAAACAATGTTTGGCTTTCTGGCTTGAAAAATGACCACAAATTCAAGCCTATCAAGAAACACGTTATTAGTTTTATTAGAGCTGCAACAACATAATTGATCAGAAATTTGAAAAAAAAAAAGTTCAAATTGTCAGAGCAGCTTCTTAAATGTGAATATGAAAAACACTGATCAACATTTTTCACAAATGCGAGAGAAGGGCTGTAACTACCGACTATTTTGATCATTGATGACTTTATTGATTATTTTCATGATTAATCAGTTAGCTGGCTGAATATTCAGTTTATTCTTAGGAGTAAAGAAATCAGAAAATATTCACATTTAAGATGCTGAAATCAGAGAAGTTTGACATTTCTTCTCAAAAAATGACTCAAAACGAATAACCAATTATTAAAATAGTTGGCGACTGACTTTATGGTCGATAAATTGATTAATCGTTGCAGTTCAACTTTTCTCTTTATTCGTATTAAGTTGCTGTAAGCTGCAAATTCACCACTTCTAAGCAGAAGGGGTCTTTGACTGATAATTTGAATATTTGACTTTCATGTGCCAGCCCTCATCATTAGCATAGAAAACTCTCTGAAACCAGTTGACAGTAAAATAACACATACAACAGCATTCTCTGTATTCACCTGCTACAAGAGGAAAGGGGGTAGGGCTGTTTACGCAAATAAAACTAACTAACTTCTACAAAAGACAAAAAACATGTCAAGGCCTTGATGGGGTTAAATGAAGTGCAACAACTAAATAAATCTATCTGCATGTAAAAAAAAAACAAAAAAAAAAACGATGGTAACCTATTAAAAGAAACAGCCAAAACAAAATCCAATGACATGAAGGAAATTTACAGTGACTTACTCGCCTGCCAGCTGCAATGTATTACAAACAAAACACAAATTGCCATATTCATACTGAGAAAACTGCTACTGACTCATACTGGCTGAGTTCCTAACTTGAGAACATTTTCTCACAGGTTTGCTCAACACCATCACCTACAACTCACATGTGTCGCATCACATGACCGTTTAGTCATTAAACACATGTTCTTTGGTCCACGTCAGCAACTTCATTGTTTATACATTGCTCACACATTGCTCTTGCATATTTTTTTTTATTTTCACCACAAGTGTAGAGAAACAATTTGAACCACTTCAAGGCCTGATTTGCTGAAGAGGAAATGTGCACTTATGAGGTTAAACAATCAGGAATATTAAAGAAGATGAAAAAAAAAACTCTTCCCTGTCTGGTATAGTGTCATTAGACAAACACACTTTACGTCGCAGCCATACTCACAATACAGTTGCTCAGAACATTGAGTTCAACAGCTGTTCAACACCAACACTAGGCGTGAACAAAAACTCCAAGTAATACTATTTTATTAAGAAATCCCACCCTTCTGATCCTCTTATGAAACCAAACAGCCGTTTTCTCCTCAACTAATATCCCACTGGCTCACACTTCAGGATGATCACTGACTGTGACCCCTTTCAATGGGAATTACATCACCTTTAGGGAAGTAAAGATAACATTTCATTGGGCTTTTAAGGGTACTGCCATCAAGGAAAACTGGGCTGAGTTTGAACAAAACAGTTTTAAAGGGAAAAAAAAAAAAAAGTTTTAACCTCTGTGACTGCGACCTGATCCATCAGGAGTTTTATTTGTTCAACTGAAAGTACGATTCAGAGATATGGAAAAAATATACAATGGAAGCATTATAGACTTTGGATTAACTATTGTGCAGCCAAGGTAAAAAATTTAGACGCATAAAGATAAGGACACATGCCACTTATGAAAGCTATCGTCAAGTCTTTGCCTTCATTTGGATTTCCAAGTGGCACAACAAACTGTTCTGCAAGTGTATCTATGTATGACAACAATACTTTGGCATTAGTGTGGGGAAAAGAATGGTGCTGTAAAGTGAAGCTTATCTCTCTTTCCAGATAAGGTTGGTTGTAAATGATCACAAGAGGAAGGAGAAAATTAAATGCTCACCAACACAGGCTTTCAACAACACCTCAGTGGAAACAAACCACTGCAACTCATGACATGTCATTGTGATTTATATCGTTTATATATTGAAGATCAGCTTTGTGTAACAGTATTTGCTTTTAGTCAGATGATTGACCAAAAACTGCGATGTGGAAAGGAAGGGAAGAATAATGATAGCATATTAAACAGTTTGAGGAAATGACCGCAAAGTCTGGAGATACTGAAATGTTTGAGTATAATTAGGGCTGCAGGACACAGTAAAAAAAGTCATATTGTAATTATTATGACTGAAACTGCGATTGCAATATCCGATACGATTAGTGGGAATGATCATTTTTGCATTACCATTTTAATTTTTACTGAAAAAAATATTTAAATTGTGACAATGTGATATTTGTTGGGGACTGTACCAAACATTTTTTCACGTGAAGAACAAGATCTGTAGGTCAGGTCATCCGTGCAGCACTACAGTACGTCATTATAATGCTGTTTTCTCACACAGTTTTCCTTTCTGAAACTTCAGCGCAAAAGCGAAACCATGTACTGCAAATTAATGGACATTTAAATGGTGAGAACTGTTTTGTTTTTGTTGTAATAGTAACAACAGTTAGTTTTGGTTTGGTTAGAGATAGAAAATGAAGTCATCCAACTTTTTTTAATACAAAAATGTGAGGTTTTTGGTTATCTTATTGGTAATGGAAGGAGAAGCAGGTAATCATCAGTTACTATCAGTGGGGAAAAATTCCTTATTGTGTATCCCTAGAATTACTTGATAATAATCTACCAACAGCTGGTCACCAGCTCTTTGATAAGACAAGTGGCAGCTGATGTGTCCTAGTCTTTGTTTACAGCCTTTGAAGAATAATCAGATACTGTTTAACTACAAGACAATGCCAGTCATTTGAGTTTTAAGGCAGAAGAAGTCTCCTCTGCATTTCGACAAGCAGGCTGCAGGACATTTAAACTCACTGCCCACTTTATTAGGTACACCTGTATATTGTAATGCAATCCAATACAACAGCTCTGCCATGAGTTGTACTTCTACTAACTTCTTCTGTAATAAAGTTAAAAATCTTACTTTGTGTTTATTATTGAGGTCATAGTCAGTGTTGTTGTACTGGAGTGCATTATACTGAAAGGTGTTTCTAATATTTTGACCCTGTAATGTATGTAAATGAGCTGGTTAAATATTCTCTCGATATGATGCTCAAAACCACAGCAAACGACAGCCTCAATAATAAACACAGTTTAATTAATACCTCTCGGACAGTGTCAATTCAACTGAACATTATTAAGCAAAAATCACGCAAAGGATCCCCCCACACTGTAATGATAGCACCCAGCAACTTTAATGTAGCAACGTTTCGATGTAACAGTGATCTTTGTCAGGCATTCTCAATTTCTGTTAGTTAGGGCTGGGCAACATCTCGATATTGTCAGGGTGTGCCACGATATAAACATTTTCTCTAAAATAACATACCACAAATTTTCAAAAGATGCAAATATAATGAGTTTCTTGAATATGATGCATTGGTGTAGATTAAAAAGGGCTTCTGCAGGTTTCAACAACTTAGATTTAAGGCTTTTTAATACCTATGCAATTAAAGACCTAGTTCATGTCAATTCTGCCCCCCAAAAAAGTGCCAAGGTTTTAACAGTTTCACTGAACGTGGGTTGAAACAGCTGGTTTTGTTTTGTTGGTATTACAGCATGGTCAATGCAGATTTTTTTTTTCCCCCAATAAGTGAGACTGATGTTAATGCAACTTTTAAAAGAACGATTACTTCAAAATCCAATCAAATTTTAAGACCTGTTAAAATACAATTTAAGACTAAAATTCACAGACAAAATCAAATAAGATTTTTTCCACATATACTGGCTTTAATATTGTAAGGATGACTTTTTATTTATTTATTTGTTTGGATCCCCATTGGCCACTATCAAGGAAGAAACTACTCTTCATGGAGTCCCCACAAATGCCGATGACTCTTGGTGACATTTTTGCTAAATATTCATCAGTAATGTAGAAGTGATGGTTAAAGGCAAATAACAGAACCACTAGAACAATCAGGCAAGTTCAGTAAATTACATCCCTTTCGCAGAAAAGTCAAACCAGGAAAAGACAGCGCTTATGCAATATCACAATATAATGATATCCATAATCTAAGACGCTATTTTGTCTCATCACAATATCGATATATTGCCCTACTGTGGGTGTATTCTAGAGCTGCAATAAACGATTATTTTCATTTTCAGTGCTGCCCAAAGCCTAAGGTGATGTCCTCAAAGGTTTTGGTTAACCAACAACCTTAAAATAGTTGTTGCTTCATTTAATAATCTGTTGATTGTTGCAGCTCTACATGAGTCCTCTCTTTAGCAACATAAAGCAGTCCATCCTGTCAGTTTCCGGGCTTACTTCAGCAGGGTCAAGTTTGTGTTTTAATGAGCCCTTTTGGGTTACAGCATAAATAGTTAATCGCTCGAAATGATCAAGATCTACAGTGCAAGCATAATGTCATGCTGTCATTGGTGTGTTCAAACCACAGAGCATTCACGGATGTAATTCAGGTAAAAAAAAAAAAAAAGAACCACAGATGGAGGCTTGCAGCTGTTTTCACCTGAACATTATTTGCTTCATGGCTTTCTGAGATTCATCTGGGCTGCTTCTCTTGACAGCATTTCCCAGAGAGGTGATTAACAAAACATTAGAAAAAAAAAATCGAGGGACAGGGATGGACCTGCTGAAATTCCTAAAAAAAAAAAAAAAAAAAAAAATCCGGAGATTAGCTCCGCCGTCTATCTCAGATCTTAACAGGATTAAATTACATTGCAGTTAAGTGGAGATGATAATCTGATTAGTGAAGTGGTGAGAAAATGAAAACGCCGATATGTTGAGTGTACAGCAGCACACTAATCCCTCGTCCGTCCGTCGAAGCGCTGAAGGTGCTCCGCAACAAAAGATGTGACTGCTGCTGCTGCTGTTGTTGCACTGCAGCTGTTAGGTTAACGACTGATTTTGGGGGGATGGCAGTAAAAAACACACAAGGGCTACTGACTCATTTACTCAACTGCGTTATTTTGGATGTTCTGAGGACTATGAATCGATAAGAGGCGGCCAAGAAACATTGCAAATAGGAATCCATGTACAGCTGTGGATGTGAAACCTGCCGACAGACAGCTGCTTAAATATCTTGTCACCGTCCAAAACCCCCCGTCATATTATAACAGAAATATGGTCACAGCCAATGTTGAACTGTCAGCCCTCAGTTGAGACCGTAACATTATAAATCCATTGTTAAAAATCACTGAATTTAATGTAAAACTCAAGTCGGACAGCATCAGAATGGGACCACAGCAACAATTTTATTGTTGCTAGGATGGCGAAGAACTCTCCCGCCCTACTCTGCCTCTGATTGGCTATTACGCGTTACCTTCGTTGAGTGGGAGTGATGATAGGTAGGATTAGGGTAGAAAAATCAGCGTAAGCCAATCAGAGGTAGAGTAAGGCGGGATATTCCCTCGGCATCCTAGGAAAAAAAATGTCGCGACCCCAGCGATACTACGCTGCGCTGTAGCTAACCGAGATGCTAGCATGTTATATGGGGCCCCACAAACAAACAGAAGCGGTAACTTGCGCAAACAAAGGGACTTACCAAAATTACTGTCGAGTCAGCGTCTCATTTAATGATGTCCAGGGTGTGAGCAGGATGATACTATCCAAAAATTTGTCGAGAAGTGGGCATTAGCTAGCTTCACTTGTGGATAGTTCAATAGGATTTTGCTAGCAGCTAGCTAAGCTAATGTTGCCCACTTAAAGAGCAACTCGAAGCTGCTGGCCCAGTACGCACATTCTCCTCAGCAAGCCGTCCTTAAGTTGTTTAACGATGTCGTCCCCAGTTCTTTTCAGAAGTAAAAAGTAATTACCTTCCCGGATGTCACTCAAACTTAACTACCCAAAGGCTAAGACATGCGAAAAAATGGTCCTTAATTGGTAAGACTTAATGACAGAGCATTAAAAAAATCCAAAATGTCCACGACATTCAGCAAGGAAATACAAAAGGCAAAAATGCACACGACCTCCGGCAGAGCGAAACCTTTTCATCCAAAGTGTGCCGCACCCAGGTGTTTTCAGTCATAATCTCCTTTCGCGTGATCATGCAGCTTTGACAGAGCCGAGTGGAGCTACATCGGAGGCTGCTGTAGAAGAACAACATGAAGCGGTGGGTTTCTTCTCTGCGACCTCTGAGCCTTACATGTAGGAGTGGGCTGTCCACCAGAAGTCGCCTTTCCAGCAGCCACACCGACCGACCGACCGAGCCCCCGTGATGATGCTTTCACTATCTCACCCAGACAACTGTCGGTGAATCCCCGTATCTCCCTCGATACATTTGCTTTATTTACGACATTTTTAATCTGTCCTTTTAGGTTCAAGAAAGGTAACCACACAGACTACTAATAACGAGTTTACGCACCAGACAAGATATTTTATAAATTAAACCAACCCGCATGTATACAGAAAACTGTTATAGCGCTGTTTACAACGGTTTGACCATTCATGCCAAAGTCCTACATGAATGAGGATTATATTTCAATAAATCAAATAGAGAACATTTCTTTTTTTTTTTTTCACTTTACTGTTTGACTCACATATAAGCATTTGCTATCTTGTGGCGCCCTCTGATGGATTTCTAACTTTTTTTCCTTGCAGGAGAGTTTTCCCAAGATAGGAAAAAAAAAGAAAAAAAATATGGTAATGAACATATTTTCTTAATCCTGCTCTTGAGAGGAGAGATCTAGAGTTATTTTTTTTTTTATTACAATACCCTAATTCCTTTTGAGAAGGGACTTTATAAAGATATATCCAGGCTTGGGGAGTAACAGATTACAAGTAAAGGGATTATGTAATCTGGATGCAAAAAGGGTGACTGTATTCCATTACAGTTACAGATAAAAAAAAAGACATAATCAGATTACAGACAGATTTAGTAAAAATGGGGACTATGATTAGGATGACAACTTTGAAATAAAGGATGATATACTACCATGCACAGTGCACACACAGTTCCCAATTCATTATCATGGCCTGTTGTGAAAATATACTTTGGGTGGAAATTAAATCAATCAGTTGATCAATCAGTTGCTCACAACAAAGGAAGAGACAGCTCATAATGTCTCCCAGAGACCTGGTGGTCTGACCTGTGCTGGATCCAGGTGTTTGCAGCTGGCAGCCAGATTAAAGAAATGCAGGATTGTACAGAAAGTCCACTTCTTTGTGTGACTTGGCCTGAGATGTCCTCTGATCACGTGGTCACACACATCAAAAACTCTTCTGCATCAGTCAGTGCTGTGTTTCCTGAAGTATGGAAAATAGTTGAAAATGAGAAGAAGCAAGTCCCACTGTCCCCCACAAAGGGTATGAGTTAAAATGTGTATTTTGAAAGACTTAAAATTGACCTAAATTTTTATAAAATCTTCATATACCCAAGATTCTCATAAATTAAAAAAAAACATTCATATGAAGAACAGAACAATTTATCTTTATAAACTCCATTACTGCATAAAATGTCTTTGCAGAAATTCCTGCCAATCTGAAATGACAGAAGATGAGCTCTGTGAGTTTGTGTAACATCAGTATTAAACCCAGGGTGTGCTTTTTTCAGGTCATTAGGACTTGGGAAAAATTTTTTTTCCTGTGAATGTTGCATGAGATATTAGATTTTAGGGACTTTTTTAAAAAATAAAATTTGGTGTATTACATTCTTCATTCTCTTTTGACAAATTCTGTTTTCTTCTTCCTGAGAAGCCTTCCTGTTTTATAAACTCTTTGGCTGCTTTAACTGTGTGATTTTCTAATGCAGCATGAGGCACTTATATATTAAATAATAATCTGATTACCTGATAATGAAGTAAATGCTGAGCTAATGACTGACTCTATTTATTTTTAAATTAATTCATTTTTTAAAGTTTTCTTAACCCCCTTAAAATCAAGAAGGGCTTGCAAATCTTCTGTGAAGCTTTGATGACCCCTAGTGGGGGTTGGAACCAGTGCTTTACATCCATAGCTGTAGATTTTTTAAAAAAAGTGCAATTACATGTAACGAGTAGTGAAAAGGCAACCAGATGATCTGAGACACAACAAAAGAAACTTGAAACTTGTTGGATTATTTGTACAATACAATCATAGGTGTATTATTAACATGATATTTCATGTTTTACATTTAAGTTATCAATAGCAGTACATTGCAACAACAAAAAGATACAACGAGCACTTTGTTTTAATCTCCAACAGCTTTTGAAAATACTACAGAAATTTAAAAAAACATCCAGGCTGGTGATCAGAATTTTTACATAACTTGCAGCAGTGCACACATCAACTCTGTCTTTTTTCCATGGAAGATATTTTGACATGTCACAGCAAGAAAAGGGCAGATGTAAATATAGAATTTAGCTGCTTCATTTTCAGAGTCATGGTAATGTGCCTGCTGGCTCACTGTCACACTGTCAGGACTCACTGGAACAAGAACAAAGCAATCGTTAATGTTTATTAGTGACACCTGTGCTTTTCCTACTGTGACAAGTTAAAATGTCGGCCATGAAAAAGGTCTACTGTACAAATCATTACCAGGACCGTCTATCATCTGCTGTACAGTTGCACCAATGGCAACAGGTAGAAAATATCAAGTAGAAAAATGTGTAACACTGAAGTGGACCTGCGTCCAGACACTTAAAAATATACCCTGTTTTGACAGAGATGCTTAAAGCCTATATGAAATTACAGCGTTTCCTGAGACTTCATCAGTCCTTTGCACTGAAAGAAGGCGTCCTGGCACGGGCCACGTCCGAGGAAGGTTTTCAGCATGTCCATTCCATCCACAGAGCCACCTGCCTCCAGAATCACCTCTCTGTACTCCTTTCCAACCTGCGGTAAAGCATGTAAATACTAATAAAGACACTGTCCACAAAAAGTGCGATGTAAGCTTGCAAGTAAATGGATGTATTATACAGTATATGACATACGGTAATAATGAGACCCACCTTTGGCTTCATGATGCCTTCCTTTTTAAAACGACTGAAGAAAATGTCCATGGAGTAGACTTCACTCCACAGATAGCTGTAGTACTGACCATCATATCCTCCAGCCAAGTGGCTGAAACTGGCTGTCATGTTGGTGCCTGCAGAGAACAGATCATCACATCAAAATGGTCTTGGTTTCAAATTATTAATGTACTTTCCAAAAAGAAAAGTCCACTGTATGTTTTATACTGGAAAGTAAACACAAGTCTTGCCTGCTCACAGTAAATATTCACTGTATTCCAACTTTAAAAGTCCACTCTGTCAGATTTGGGAGAATTTATGGGCAAGAAGAGGAAAATAAAAACATTTTTTAAGAAATAAAAAACAATTAAAACTAAAAAGACCTTTGCCTGAGGATCTCGAGGCATGATGAGCCTTAACAGTAATCTGTAGATCTGTCTGTTGAGCCAACATAAGGAGGCTAAAACAGAATGTGATCACACCTCTTAGTTCTGGTTAAAGTTGATCAAGAGAATTTTGGTTCAGGTCTATTCTCATCACTATTAAAAGTCTTTATGCACAACAGCAACCATTCCCCTTGCAATGCTACTGTTGCTAATGCTACAGCTGACCTGGCGTGGCAGGAACACCCAGGATGTCCTTGCAGTGCTCTGCAAACACCTCAGTTGTATCTGCACGAGTGCTGGTGTGCAGCGTCTGGTCCACTTTACTGAGGACCACCTGACGCAGGTTCATCATCCCTGAAGAGGACAAACAAGTCAACACATCCACACACAATCCTGATTCCTGGATAACTGTTACAGAGTTTTATTATTTGGTTAAAATTGAAGAGTCTGACCGGTGTTGGCCACTCTGGATGCAATCAGCTTGTCGAGAAGGTTGTCTGGGATTGGTGTACCGTCCTTGTAGTGGCGGGACATTCTTCTCAGAGGCTCCTTCTCCCAAACCCAGTTCTCAAGCATCTGCGAAGGCACCTCTACAAAGTCCGTCTCCACCAGAGTTCCACTGAATTCTGAAAAGGTGGTCTGAGACAAGTACAGTAAAGTTCGAGCTCTGTCATCCTAATTAATACACAACACACAGAATGCAAACATAAAGATACAGCTGATGCCTACCTTAGAACAGATCTCGTGCATCACATGACCAAACTCATGAAAGTAGGTCTCCACTTCATGGTGCTGGAGGAGAGAGGGCCAACCTTTCCTGGGCTTGGTGAAGTTGGCCACCATAGCCGCCACTGGCAGCCTGCGTTTTCCATCAGGTCCTTTGCAGCCAGGCTGGAGCCCAAAGCAGGCGGCATGGCCATACTTTCCTTCCCTGGTGGAAGAAAAGGCTGCAGATGTCACACATCAAGACTGAATCTCAACTTAAACATGAAAGAAACTACAAAGATCGAGAGTGTTAACGATAAACGCAGCCATAAAGGTTTGGTTTCCTTATGCAGAGAAGAAAGTCCATTTACTGTCATAATAGCTTTATCACAGCATAACTCGTAAATGTTCAGGCAAGCTTAACATTTATATTTATATTCTACTATTTGGTGGTGGCTGTCTGGCTTTGGTAGCTATAAACGCAGAGCTGTTACACAGGCTGTGACGTAACGCTCCAAATGCAATAAAAACATTCTGCTTGTATAATCAACCTGTTTTTAGAAATTCTGAATTTTATGTTTTGTTCTGTTTTTAAAAAGACAAGAGTCTGAAAACACAAACATTTTTCAATACTGTCTTTTCTTTTTTTTTCCACACTTATTCAGACATGGAAATTA
Source organism: Lutjanus erythropterus (assembly GCF_056507025.1). Classification (NCBI taxonomy): domain Eukaryota; kingdom Metazoa; phylum Chordata; class Actinopteri; order Lutjaniformes; family Lutjanidae; genus Lutjanus; species Lutjanus erythropterus. The sequence continues at coordinate 22,195,950 of NC_139336.1, forward strand.
TTAAATCTATCTAATAGTATCTAATTATATACTGTGTATATATGTACTGTGGTAATTTCAATGGGCAATTTTCACAATTTTCTGGTATTCTATGACTCTCTTTTACAGAAATTAATCCATTTAACCCTCTTATTGCTTGGTTTGGAAACCCAAAAATGTCCAGTAAGAACAGACTTGTTAAGTCTTACAGTAAAATCTCAAGGAGGAGTCAGATCAAACTTTTGGTCTTCTATCACAGGCAGCTACTAAGGAGGGCGAATGCTATACTGGTCTGTCAGGACCACCCACTCCAGAGGGAGTTTGAGCTACTGCTCTGAGGGCAACATTTCAGGGCACCTGTTCTGCCGGCTAAAAGACTCTAAAAGACGCTTTTTTCAGTCTAAGTGCTATTGATATGCTCAAGAGCAACTAGCACTATGGCTGCAACTAATGATTATTTTCATAGGTTGATTAATCGGATGATTACTTTCTCGATTAATCGATTAATAGTTATAGTTATAGTAATGTCAAAAAATAGTGAAAAACATCAGTATTTTCCAAAGCCCAAGATGATGTCCTTTGACGTTTTACTAACAACACAAAAATATTCAGTTTACTGTCAGAGTGGAGTAAACCAGAAAACATTTACATTTAACAAGATGAAATCTGAGAATTTTGACTTTTCCTCTTAAAAGATTACAGAAACATATTAAGTAATTAGCAAATTAGCTGACAATTAATTTAATAATCGATTAATAATCCATTAACTGTTGCAGCTCTCACAAGAACGCTGCAGTCTCTGCACAATGCTGACACTTGGCACACCTGCACTTTGGCCTTCTTGCATATTTGTACTTAATGTGAATTTTGAATTAATTGTTAGGTTTTATTCATGGTTGCTTTAGTTGTGGTTGCCCTTTTGTTTTGTGTTCATCATGTGAACCCTTGCTGGCCTACAAATTTCCTCAATAGAACAATTAGGATAAACTTAAACCTTCGTAATAATTAATCAAACAATCGAAAAATAAGCAGATTAATCAATAATGAATACAACTGTTGTGGTCCTAAAGCTGATTTTTCACCTTTTATACGTTTTTATGCATGCATGTATTATTTTTTGTCCTCCACTCAAAGTGACACATTCTCTACCTTGGATGCAAGTCCAGGTAGAACTGTCCAATCTCCTCTCCAGTTTCCGTGTCGTGGGCGGAGTAAAGCTTGACGTTTTCATGCCACGTGTGAGCGTGTTCCACCTCTGTGAATGTGAGACCCAGCAGCTCCTGGTAGATGCCAAACAGTCCTTCTGTCACCACGTCGAGCGGGAAATACTCGATCAGTTTGTCCTTGTTCACGGCAAACTTGCACTGCTCCACTTGATTCATGTAGTAGGGTAAATCCCACGCATTGATCTGTCCGTCAAAGCTGTATCCCTTCATCAAACACTCCCTCTTCTTCAGTGCGAGAATATATTTCCTCTCCTTGATTCCTATGGGCTTCAGTGTTTCATAGAAGGTATCTGTGACATGGAAAAACAGAAGAGACAGAAGTTATCCCATAAATCCTTTACTTGACACACTGATTCAGCCTCTTTTCGCTGTGATATATGACCATGTGTGGCACATGCCATCATGAGCCATAAATCACTCTGTTACTCTACATACAAGAGGCATGTGGCGCAGCATATATTAAATTACATACAACAGACATGAGGTGTAGCAATTCCCTCTTCTGGTTGACTCTGTATCTACTTTCCCATCCATCCCATCCATCTGTCCAATGAGATTTATTTATCTGAAGCCAAGTTGTGAGGCAAGATGTCGAGGGGGACCATACCTAAAAAGTCAGACACATTGCTTGCATTCTTGGCCATGTTAATTTCCAGCACATAGTTTGCGTGGCTGCTGTAACCAAGTAAGTCTGCCACCTTTGCCCTCAGTTGTATCAGCTCCTCGAGGATTGCTGTGTTTACCTGGAAAAAAGAAAGGCTGTAGAATAAGATATGCAGATCAGATAATGTATACAACAGAATCATTATACAAATTATCTAATTAAAGTTATAATTATTGAAAAGGAGGTATTTTTCAGCCTGGATGTTTTTGTGTTCAAGTTCCCAAATGGGGATAACAATTTTTGACAAAGATCCAGAATTGAGGGAGACCGCTGCAGCCGGCAAAACAGGCTGCAATGTAATCCTTATGAGCAACTGAGCACCGTCAAGGTAACTTTACTTAACACAAACAGATAAGAGAGAAAGAAATAAATTAATGTTCAATGAGGCAAGAACAAGATGGCTAAATATACAAGGAGTCCTTGGGGGGGTTGGGTTTGGTGAGAGCAATAATACAGCTGTTTCTGGTTTAAGTAGCAATATGTAGCCATTGTGTGCACAAAAGTGAGTACTGCAGCCCAAATAATGAGTTGGAGACATAGACTGTACATTAAAAAGGCTGTTATCCTGTTTCCTAATAATAATAATAACAATAATAATAATAATAATAATAATAATAATAATAATAATAATAATAATAATAATAATACAGGTTATTCATGATTTCTTCAACTTAACATGTTTCCTTGATCTCTAACGTCATATCATGGTCCTTCAAACAAAATGCATGGATTGATCCTTTTCCCACTGCCAGTAGATGAGTTTGCCTTTCAGTTTTTTCTGGTGTGTTCTTGAAAGCTGAGACTCAACTCTTGTCTGTGCAGAAGAGCAGAGAGAAAGAGATGTTTTTAAAAATGTCTGTGTATTCACCTCTCAGTACTTTTGTAGGTTCTAACTGAATCTCTGTGGTTAGAAGTTTATTTTTTGTCTCCTGCATCGCTGTTTGTACTTTCAGGTATCGGCTTTTTTTTGGTAACAGTTTCATGTTTGCTTTCAGCTGATAGGAGCCATGTTAAGATACTGTTGATGAAAACATTTCCTGCTTTTGTCTCTTCATGATAAAAGTTTTGCATAAAAACAATAGGGGGGCAGAACTGAGGAAAGAGCTATGTAAAGATTTGAAGGAAATAAAATATTTATCCATGGTTGAAATGTTTGCCTAAAGACAAGCTTGTCATCACTAAATACACACCTTCAAACTCCACCATGCTGGGATGACACACTGAGTCATACCAGCACATGTATGAAGAAGGAGCTGCAGTTACAGATGGACACATACCCATCGAAAAGGGAGAAAAAGTAGCTTGTCCACCCAAGTGTCAGGTTTCCATCACTGCTGATTGGGTACAATGCCAATTGTACTCTTTCCCATTGAAGACAAAAGCCAGATGTTGGTGGTTGTTAGTGTTTTTTTTCTCCCGTGTGAAATGGGCTTAAGACACAAAACATAGGAAAATAGGATCCAGGTTGCAAAGTTACCTTTTAAGATTTCATTCCTGTTTGATTTGGTGAGACCAGATTTGTGGCAGTAGCAAACATTCCTCGAGCAGCTACTTTGTCAGAAAAAAATCGAACAATAGAGGAACTGTGATATACTTGTTAACAGTGCAGCCAAACAAACTCATGTTGTTTTAATAAAGACGTCAATCCATAATCCATCATGCCATGATGAAAGGCAATCCCCTTTTATACTGCACATGGCATGAATAGCTCTCTATAAAACAGCAGAGCACAGTCAAAGGAGTTGTACTGTGGGTGCCTGCAGCCTACAACTCTTTATGTAACAGCTCCTTCCTGTTCCACCCAGTGTTTCACTAGTTGAATGCTTTTAATGTGAAACAACAACAGTAGGAGATGTTTGGTTTGCATTAGCAGTAATTTAATACAGCTCTCATATAGCTGTTAAGAGAGTGAACAGGGAATAGTGAGGCTGATATCAATTAGATACAATTACAAACAGTATGCTGGATTACATGCATGCATCTTTTCCTCCAATATCCTTGTGCGTATGTAGGTAATTTCAATCAAGTGCAGAAATAGCAGCCTCCATATCGAGATAACTTCCAATTACTGAATGTAAATCCACTGAGTTGCTATTACTGATAAAAAAGTGTCCATAAACAACATCAAAAACAGGGTCTGATTTCATTAAAATTTTAAGGATTAAAACTTCAAGCGTAGTATTTTTAAGTAACAGCATTATCTCTCCAGATAGGGCTGCAAATGTATATGCCAAAGTTTAAAAAGAGACAGGACTTGCTGTTGACGGGTAAGTGTAGTGTACACAGATTTATTATCTGACTCCAGTTACCTCTTTACACCTGCTGTGAAAAGCTGTTTCCATCTTCCTCCTGGTTTCAGGATTGTGACACCTCTTCATCAGGGGGTAGTAATGGGGATATTCAAGTGTCACCTTAAACCGCCCATCTGCTGTCCTCTCAAGGCCATTAAGGTAGCTTTCAGCCAGCCCACCTTAACAGGAGAGGACAAAAACATGACTGAAAATAGTGAACACTTATTCATAATATCAGACAGACCACTGGAATTACTTTTATGCCTGTAAGCTTACCCAGTTCATGCTCAGAAAAAACAAGAAACGTGTTGTCCTCATTCAGATTCTTGTTAAACTCTATGGAGAGATCACTTATAAGCTTTGAGGTTCTTTTTATTTCCTTAGGGGGAAAAAATAACATAGTGTCAGTGGAGATGAAAAGTCAAGAAAACAGATGTTACATGTGGAGACACCAACTGCAATTTTCTTGGCGATTCCGTTTTTTTTAAAAAAACTCTGACCTACCAATTTCAATTTTGGGTAGATTGTGATGTTCTATCTAAGAACTATAATTAAAACTGCATGATATTATGAAGATTATTGTACCAGAGGGAGTACGAGCTCATGTGATCTCACGGGTAACATTATCTTATGTGACTGCATGGGAAAGCAGATGTAAATAAAATGGACTGATGTGATGCAACAGTTTGCCGTAGCGATGCGTTGCTGTGGGAAAACTAAAGCAGAGGCTTTGTTGGGTCTAGATGACAAAATGTTTTGGGACACACGGCCAACACAGGTTGTCTATTCTTCAGTGAGAACTGAAGGGGAGATTTTAACATCTGTCAGCAGTAGTATGCTCGCTAACGTTAGCCTGAAGGGCTAGAATGTTTACAGTTGTTTGTCCAGCCAGTTACTGGTCATGGCCGATCAAAACAAGCAGACTTTATGATCCAAATGTAAACACAAGAGTAGCCCAACAATCAAACTTCAAAATGATGCCTGATAATAGCGACAAGTCATCGATATTGGCCCACAAAAGCTTTAAAATCAAATATATACCCAAAATGAACATTTTAGCTGATTATGCTGCTTATGCACACGGGACGCAAACATGTCTATCGTGTGGAGGTTTGCTGAAGTGTCTGAAATGGATGGCAAAGTTGCTACTTGCAATGATTGCTCAATAGTCAGTCACGCTAGGTGGAGCTACATCTCATTCCTTCAACATTAAATTGCCCGTCTTAAAAGCCATTATCCTGATCAATAAGACGAAGAACAAAAAGAAACAGGCACTCAATGTTCTCTGCAATTAGGTGGAAAAATAAGTGCATATATCGGTGTCAGAATCAGCAATTGATCAAAATAAGTTGGAAAATAAAGTAACTCCAACATTGTGCATCGCAAGTCACTTAAAAAAAAGATCTACTTGTCTTTTGTCACAGTTGGATATGCATTCTGATTTTATTAACACTGAGTAAAACATGATTATGCTTTCTATTATGATTGATTACAGAAAAACATAGTACAGTATCTAAAATAAGACAGTTTATTGTAATATACTGGTCAAAACTTATGTTGCATTACCTCTTGTATATCTTTAGACAGGTGCAATCCTTTCCGCTTGCCTAATGTCACAAGTCTGTCTAAGAACCTCTTTTCTTCAGGTGAAAGGTCATCTTGGAGCTTTTTCTGTCAAAAAACAATGACAAAAGACAAACACACTTCTTAATACAGGGAGATCTAAGGCCAAATCTGTTGACCTATTTATGCTGCATGTTAGCCAGCCAGTTCTGCGTGGAATGAGATACGTTATTGGCTACAACTAGTTAGATCAGATTAAATTTCTTTTCCAAGCTAAATAAGAACCAGTGGTCGGGGTGAATGAGGACATACTACCCTTGGTCTTAATATAGGGCACTTAAATCCTTACATAATATAATTTGTTGGCCTCTGGTTGACATAAAATGTGAAAATAATCTAACATTGACATAGATATGGTGATAAATGCGTCAACTCCTCACACATTAGCTTTAATTAGCTTCAAATCAGTTTATTTTATGGTTAAGATTACTTTAACACCTCATCAAGACTTGAACCTGATTAAAAGGACCGTTTTTATATCAGCCTTCGCCTCATACATATGGTGAGTGACGTGTATATTAACTGGATGTGACGTGAAGCGTACCTGCAAAGCAAGGATCCTCTTGAACACATCTTCCCTCATACTTATCTCCACATCAAACTCTGACAGTTTCTTGTCTGCCTCAGTGCTCGCTGTCCGGACCTCTTTGGAGGGACAAACGTACTGAGGGAAATCAAGGACATGACGTGACGCTGAGGGAACAGAATAAACACAGAAAACGCCATTAATGGTACAATGATTTGTGCAACATTTGAAATCTTATAAAAACATGAAAGGACCAAAACCAACAACATGTTGGTCCGTCTCAATATCGTTCTACTTTCAAAAAAGTCTAACTGATTTCCTAAAATAGCTGGGCACTGTAGTTTCAGCTGTAGATAAATACACATTTGGCTACCATTTAGTTGTATATGAGACAGACTCAAAAAAAAAAGAACTACAGTGACCATGTTCATGGTAATATGAGTCCCCCAGAGCAACAGTGGGTTAGTTTCCTTCCAAATGTAGCACAAATGTTAACTGAATTATGAGAAAACTGGCAAAATGAAACAAATTATTGCCTGTAGTTTTCTAATACAGTTATACAAATATTAAGAGTCAGTTTATCAAGACAAACAGCTGATGGCGCCAATTTTCCAGTCAGGTGCCATTAAACAATTGTATAAGAGGAGGGTGCAACAAGATGACGGAATTAAAAGACCTCCATTGGTGAGAAACAATGTATGAAACTTGTTTTACGTATCAGTTTAAGAAAGGTTAAGGTCTCTTTATCCAATCAAACTAATGTGATATTTTCACATGCTGGTATTTTTCATTTCTCTAGATGTTTGAGCTGTGTGCGCTTGTGCACGTTGCACTGTACTTTGTCACATTTTACTTTTATTGACACAGCTATTTTTCCAACTCAGGCAAATGTAAAAACCTTTTTGAAATATTATGCAATTTTTTTTTAAATGTTCAATATTTCCACTCAAGTGTTTTTGCAAAATGAGAATGTGCATAAAAACAGGTGGATGGAAACCAAGCTGCAACTTCCAGGATTCAAAAACTGAAGCCAACACTGAGGGGCAGAAAACTGCACTTCCTGGAATGGCTACTTCAAAAGCAAGTCAATACCACGTAGACCCCCATATTAAAATATCCAACCTCACAACATGTTTACAGCCTGGTACAAAAAGCAGTTTTGGTCTCTATAGCTAATTTCCATATTCATGACAGCTGTAGGGGGGAAGACATTTCACAGCTCACCTATTTACATTATATTAAGGCTTAAAGTTATGTTAGTTCGCTTCGGCCACCTCAGCTCCTCCCACGCTTCACTTCTTGGCCCATTTCTGGGTAAGCCAGGAGTTATGCAGAGACAGACAATGTCAGAACGGCATAACCATTAACCATAGAAACTTATGGATGAAATCATGTAGACTCCGTCAATATTTTGTCTACAGTCTATGATGAAAACCCACCACTCACTGATGTGTTTTCAAAAGTTGCTGGACAACAATAAAGCGCAGCAACATTTCAGGGTCAGTTTTTTGGTTTTGGTCTTCTCATGCGATTGCTGACAACAAGAGAAATGTATAATATCACTAGGTTTAACCTTAAAAACTTACATGCATAATCCAGCTTGACGTTAGCCAGTGCTTTCAGGGTGTTTCCGACAGAAATGTTTTCTATCTTTAGAGCTCCGATGTCATCATAGACCTTCTTTACCCTGTTAATCAAGCTGTCTGTTATGGTCCTGATCTCAGTCGGTGACAGGTCCCATCTCAGCGTGTTTCTCTTATTTACAGCCTGAGAGCAGCAGTCTCTGGCAGGTATCACAGATCCATTCTGGATGGTCATTCTCAGGACAGGTGTAGAGATGCTGTAGAGACATTCAAACCAGTTTAAAGGGACAGTTCATCTGATCAAAGATACATATTTTCCTCTAGGCTGTGGTGCTATTTATCCATCTAGATAAATTCATAAATTGGCCATTTAAGATAGTTTTGGTGTGAGTTTTGGAGATATCAGCCGCAGAGTTGTCTACCTTCTCTCCAATAAAATTGAACTAAATAGAATCCACTCATGGATGAGAGGTTACAGCTGAGCCAAGGAAGGTGCCATTATTGTTCTCATCATGCGCTGTTGCAACCACAAGTCTCTCAGCTCATCCATAGTTCCAGTTAGGTCCTGACCAATACTCGATTTTGGGGGCTGATGCCAATATAGATATTGGGGTTTAAAGATTATTTTGGGGGCTTTTTGCTTTTATTTTGGATAGGGACAGCTAAAAATATGACAGGAAAGGGGGTAGAGAGAGGGGGAATGACATGCAGCAAATGGGTCACAGGTGGGAATCGAACCAGCAACCGCTGCATAGAACCAACAGCCTCAGTACATGGGGTAAACACTTTACCAACTGAGCTATGGGAGCACCCCAGATATTGGGGTTTAAACATTTTTTGTTATCAATATATTGCACAATATCTTCTATCCAGGCTATAATATACAGAATATAGCACATAAACATACATGTTTTGCAATGATCCTGTCATAAGTGAAGGCAAATGTCAACTTTATTTTGACGATACAATCAATCACACAGAGTACAGTCAGATTCAGTCTTTACATTTACCCAAAACCCAACATAGCAGTTTTAGGAGCAGTGGGTAGCTACTGGTCAGCACCCAGGGACCAGCTCCAGTCCTAAGCCAGCACCTCGGTCAGGGACACTGACTGGAAAATTGACCTTGTACAGCCTCTGTGTTTTTGACGGTGGGGGAAACCGGAGAATCCAGAGGAAACCCACGCTGGCACAGGGAGAGGATGCAGGCTCCACACAGCATGAACCGTGATTTGATCCCACAACCTTCTCGCTGTGAGGTGAAAGTGCTAACTGTGCCAACCATATGCTGCATATATAATGTAATGGAGGCAGGATATTTCACAGTTTGAGAATAAACTTTACTGTCCAAAATGATATGAGGACACTAAAACAGTAAACTTTCACTGGTATTTTGAAAAAATATTATTAAAAAAAAACAATATATACACATATAAAAACTGAATTAAGAAAAATAATCATATACACATACAATCCTGCCAGAAAAGGTAGTGAGTTCAACATCTCGTTGCACAATACAATGCGTTTTTAATATGGTGGTGTTAATATATATATACACACATTGTTACTGGTTGGATAACACCTGTGGCACAGCCACCAAACAAGAGAGAACATATCTTAAAGCCCACTGCACATCATTTTCTGGAAATGTGCCGTTCAATCTGGAAACCGTAGCAAAACAGTGCACAACGTTTTCAGACTGAACGTGCCCCTGCTTCTTATGTTGGATACTGATAAGATAATGTCACATTTCTGAATTTTCAAAAGAAACTCCTATAAGCTCTATTTTATGCAAACCTGAGGGCAAAAAAAAGACCAAGATGTAGTGATTTAATATTCCAGTTCTGGCCAAACCACATCTAAGTGAATTCACTATTATGACTTTTTCAGTGCATTGTTGAGCACAAAAAATGTTTGGTTACCATTTCAGTCCCTTATTCACTTTGAACAGCTAGCAAACGCCAATACTTATTACTGTTTATAATAACAGTTAACTTAAGAATGGGAGGGACAATTATGGAAGTGAATTTACTGTCATTCCAAGTGTGAGGTGAGATTAAAAAAAATGAAGGAAGGGATTACAAAAGAAGAGGGGGGGAAAATCTCCCCCAGCTCATACTGCACAACATATATCCAAAGGTTGGACAAATTTATCACCTTATTGAAGATGAGCTGAATCTATCGCTGCAGCAGGAGGTGGCAGGGGTGGATAAACATATTACCAATTACCGATGGATGAGCTGACGATGGCCGGTTAGAAAATTTTAACACGTCACCAAACCCTAATATATCCCGATACTGATATAGACTGATATAGCCACGATGGGCCGATATGTGGCCGATAAATGAATCCAGTGATATATCGCTCGGGCCCATAATAGTTGAGAGAGTACAGACATATCTACAAACAGTATCTCAAAAACTCTGCAGTTCACAACAAAACTATCCAGGTGGCACTGCAGAGCACTACGAATAAGATGAAAAATATGCTGTTTTGATTTTGGGGTGAACTGTCCCTTTAACTTCAAAAGCTTAAAATTACAATTCAGATTAAAAACGAACGACTGAACCTAACAGGTGTCACAAATACAATATGAGCCATAAATTCTTCAAGGTCAGACATGAAACGTGCTTTAAATGTTTTCCACGCTAAGCGGTGACCTTCTCAGTCCACCCAGTGTCAGCTTTCACCGCACGGCAGCCGGAGCCTTTCAAAACAAGTTCGTAAAAGCGTGGGATAACTGCGGGGCAGCTGTGGCAAACCGCAGCCAAAAACCTCCAAACAGCTCAGAGATTTTTGGATGAAAGGCCAGCTATAAATTTAATGTTTTTTTTTATATGATTAACAGGTGTTAAATAAATACAACGCACGGCAATTAGCTGAAAACTCCCCATTAATCTGTCGCACAGGTGTCAAAATAAACAGATTAAACATGGCGGAAGCGTACCTGCAAAACGTGCGGCGGACTACAACTCTCAACGCACACATGCCGGCGGTTTCATGCGCTTTTCCCGTGCAAAATAACCCACTCTTTTTTTTTCTTCTGTCTCCTTCTTCTGTCAGCCTCTTAGCAGCAGCAGCAGCTCTGTCTGGTCCCTCTCTCCTCTCCTACATGTGGACGTCTTTATTTCCGCTGTCAACGCGCATGCGCCGAGGAGGATGCGAGGCTCGGGCTGACACACAAGTCCTCATGACGCGGTAGCAGCAGCAGACAGCTGGATAAGAGCTCAGGTAGGTGGGCGGGGGGACACCGAATAGCATCCTTTGGCTCAATGTTATTTATAAATTGGCTTCACGGTGTTTGCAGGGATCCGAGGTCGACCTTTATTTCCTGTCGTCGCGTTGTTTTTTACTGCCTGACAGAACAGAGGGGTTGTGATGCTTTTAGCCAAGCTGCACAACAGAGCGCCGACGATCAGCACAGACAGGCTTTTTAATCACAAACACCTTCCTACCAGTGTCATTGGCTTTATTTGATTGAGCGCATTGTGTTTGTGATAATATAATCCCAGCATTGTGCACAAAAACACATATCGCCTCCCATTGTGGTATTACATCACAGCTTCTGCATCACTGCATTTACGTGTGTCAACACACACTGAGGGAGGAGGAGTGGCTGTGTGTGTGTGTGTGTGTGTGTGTGTGTGTGTGTGTGTGTGTGTGAGGCAGACCTAACATAACATAACGACTGGCTTCAGCACGTGAGGCACATATGAGGCATGTTTGGATCTGCACATCAGTTTCGCCACACGGAGTCAAATTACAGATAATTGGGTCCTTTTTGCACCTGCCGGCTGTAATAACATGTTTGCAACTGCTTTGGGTCACACAGAGAAAACCACAAGAGCCCGACTGATATATTGGATGATCAATTTTATTGGCTCGATATTGGGCTATATCAGTATCGGCATACATGTTGTCCAGTATGCACCAGTTTGTGTTTTTCTCCTTTTTTATTGAACATAATGCAGATTTTTTTTATTTATCAGCTCTATAGGCAGCATTTTATGTATATTTGATCCTCTGTCTTCATTCAAGTTTAATACACCCTTAATACAAAAGTAATTAATGGGACTTAGTAAAACCACTTAAATGTGTGGTTATGAGATAAAAAAAAAATCTAATTTATTGATTTAGATAAACTTTTTAAACTGCAAACATTATTTTTATGTTGTTGTTTTTACATAATAATGTTGGTAATTACATCTACTTAATATTGTGTGTAATTTAAACTCAGATTCCTGTAGTAATTTATTTAAAACAAAACTATTGCAAGGAGTTTAAATGTATTTTTGAGGTGTTTCAGAAGCTGTACTATGACCTTGGACTGGATTATTGATTTGTGGGACAATTTAAATTGAACTTTTCAGGATTTAAATATTGTGTGTTCAAATATACAACTGAAACTCAAAATAAAAAAGTTAATTGTCCGACACTTGTTATTGAATGAATTAACTTCTTAAAAGCTACTAAATGGACAAAAAGAGTAGTTGCAGCAGTTATTAAAAATACCGGTGAAACTTTGCTGTGTCACAGTGTCTTGATGTCATGTTGGACAGTAAAGCTTCATGTTTAACGGTAAAAAAATATCCTAATATTGGTATCGTCATCAGCCCCAAAAATCCAATACCAGTCGGGCTCTTGCAAAAAACAAAAAAACAAAACACACACATTCAACAGCCAGCTTTTTTTTTCCCGTTATAAGCAAGAATCATTATGCTTTTGTCCTCCTGTGAGTTGTCTTGGAAACAAGGACCCAATGCACCACCAGCATCTTTTCTGGTATGGATGATGAAGGAGACAATAGATAAAAACATGGCTGGCCTGGATTAACCTCTTAAGAGGGCCCTTGGCAAAATTTGCTGTCTGGCCCACATTGTTGTAATTTGATTTAACAGCAATTTATTTAGGGCTACCATACGAGCACATGATCCATAAATAAGCTAAAACTGCAGGGTTCGCATCAATCAATATTGCAGTATATGCCTTAACAAATGCAATTAAGTAAATTACCAAATATAAATCGATGTGCAGGGAATTTGTGACTTTTGGGGCCTCTGTGTAGCTCTCTATTCCTGTCTGATAATCCAGATCTGAATAATAACTTATAATCAGAGGCGTGGACTCATGACGTGGACATGACTTGGAAATCTGATGACTCGACAAGATCAAAAAAGACTTGCAGCTCGACTTGGACTTTAACACCAATGACCCATAGGCTATTTAAGGGGGGGTGAACAAAATGCACCTGCCTCACTAACCAGCTATCCCCCCTCTCAATTTACGAGTAGCAGACAGAGTTCAGGGCAGAGAGGTTGTTTAGTTAAATATGTTTGTCTAATCTGCATGACTCATTGATCCTGTATCTGACGGAGATTTGTGGAAGTTAGAGTCTTTTACCCCGACCGTGGTTCTGAAATGTGTTATGTTGATAAATTAATTAAGCTGTCCATGGTGCTGAAATAGCTGACATATTTTTAAAGTCACCTCGCTAGTGGTGGGTGAATGAAAGGAACAGGGCTACTTAAAAGAACCAGTCACTACGGTGCTCCCATGGGGTCATAACCCCTGTTAAAAACGAACAAATAACCTACCGCTAATGACTTGTGGTTTCCTTTGGAAAAAAAGCCTTTCGAATACTTGAAACCTTAGTTCCCCCAAGCTCAAAGATGAAAAAGTATGTTATTTAAAAACTGTGCCATGTGTCAGTTCATTTCCTTTTATTTTCCTGAATCAACTAACGTTAATACTGTTCATTCTTAGTCGACACTTCAATCAAGTTAACGTTATGACAGTGAGCTCCAGTTGGAAAAATGATAGCAAAAAATCATTTCCTTTGCATACAAAAACTACATGTTGCTCAATAAAAAGACTAAGTGCAGTACACAAAATATGAAATCCTAATTCATTTGACATTTGAAGTTGCCTAAAGAACACTCAGTCGATGCATTGTTGTTAAAACTGTATTACATTTGCTGAGGAGCATGTTATGACTTGTTAAAGACTTGAAACTCATAGGGACTTGGGACTTGAGTGCAAAGAGTTGAGACTTACTTGTGACTTGCAAAATAATAACTTATATAATAATAACTTACTCATGCAACAACAGATTACATAAATAATTATACTGTCTATGAATGATAACACTTTATAATACAAAAGAGTTTAAAACACGATTCATTTGTACGTAACTATTCATAAATGATAATTAAATTAATTAAAGGAAAACGTATTTTCTCAATCACAGTCTCGCTGTGAGTGATGGAGTCCAACGTGAGCACAGATTAGTTTCCTGCCAAAGTTTCGACCGAGAACACCCACACAGTCCTGATTATGATTGTTCATAAATAATGCCAAAAGATGTTCTTTTTCTAAACTTTGAGTTCTGTTTATTCAGTCATGAATATTTAATGTTATAGAGAACAACGTAAGCCAGAGGAAATATGAATTCCTGTTGCTCGCCATAAATAAATGATCAGGTCAATATGATTTTTAGTGATTAGTTAACGTCGAACAGACAATCACATAATGATTGTTTATTCAGTTATTTCATACAGTCAGTTTATTATGCTGGAATCCAGCTAGAACAGATCTGTGCATTTGATCAGCCTCTTTAAAAACACAGCAGGGTCCTATTCTCATAGAAATATAAACCGTTTTTTCTTTGTTTATGTCACATTCGCAAGCCAATGGATGAGTTTTGATTCATTTCATTATGATTATTATTATTCACTCCTCCATGACAATAAACTGAATAATAATACTGAATGATCCAAGTTATGGACATAACAAGACACTGATCGCTACATTTTTCACCATTTTCTGACATTTTATGGACCACAGAACTAATCGATTATTCGAGAAAATAATCAAAAGATTAACTCATGACGAAAATGTCTCACTAAATCGCCTAAGTGGAAAGAAGCACAGAAAAGTGGTGAACTAAAACCAAAAACACCTAGCAGCAGGTTCCATGTTTAAGCACATATCAACAGTTCACATTGTGGTGAAGGGAGAAGGAAAAAGTGGGTGTTAATGTCAGAAATCCTAAGATTTCTCAAAAAATATGTCCTGCATGTGTCTGAAATAGTCCAAATACTAATTTGGTGGCATATAAATCAATGTATGTATTATTCATTGATCTATTAAGTTTTTGGGTTTTTTTTTGCATTTTTTGGAAAATTAATTATATAAAAGATCAAAAAGGGTAAACAAGGAAAATAAATAAAACAAACACAAACAAGAAAACTGCAGCAACATCAGAAAATGTGTTAACTGATCACAAAAGCTCAAACAGACTTGATCATTTTGTAACAGCGAGCAAAATATTCATCATCACGAGTCATGTAATAGTTATAGCATGTGTTTTTTTCATAAAGTGCCACCCTGTGAATAATATAGTCATCGGTGTGTGGGTGCCTTTCTGTTTCACTCCTGTTCCCAACAGTTTCGAGGCAAAAATGGCAGTGGAGAAGCGTCTGGCGTTCTCTATTGTGCAGTTCCTACGAGATCAAACACATTGCGGTGCTTTGAATTCCGATGAGCAGGAGAGCCTTGAAGGTAGGTCAACCACACCGTGCACTTACATTTTGGAAAGCTTCTTTACAAATATAGGACACTCTGCTCCTGTCC
The DNA here is from genome assembly GCF_056507025.1 of Lutjanus erythropterus. Lineage (NCBI taxonomy): Eukaryota > Metazoa > Chordata > Actinopteri > Lutjaniformes > Lutjanidae > Lutjanus > Lutjanus erythropterus. Next base: position 22,211,474 of record NC_139336.1, read on the forward strand.
TGCAGAATGAAACTAACGCACACGCACAGTATCTTCTCAGTTCACTATCCTGATGTGGAAAGAATAAACAGGAGTAGGTTTTATCATCAAAGAGTGTGTGGAGTGTTTCATCTATTATGAGAGATGATCAGGACAGTTAAAATTTCTCGCTCTGAATGCGCGGCCAGTTTCTGACTCACTCCGAGACCCATTGTTCAGCTGCTATCTTAAAATCTCACTAATGTAATTTCTGTCATCACAGTTGCGATACAGTGTCTGGAGACCACCTTTAAGATCAGCTCCAGCGACTGCCATCTCGCCGTGCCGCAGCCTCTGACGGAGATATTCCTCAACTCTCTGCTCAAGGTGGGCGCTGCACAAAACACGGGACCATTGCTTTGAAGGGGTGGTTCGGATTCTGTCGTGTGGGGGTCGCATGAGGTCCTCATCCATAGTCAGTGTGTTAGCCATAGGAAGGTGTAGGAAGCGAAGTACTGTACTGCTGTGGACAGGGTCAGCAGCGAAACATATTTTAGCCATGTTAAAAATGACCCACCGAAAAAAATCTATATCACTTCAAACTTAGGCTATATTTAGAATATTTTCACCACTTTACTTTGCTATCAGGCAGCCTTTTCTGCTGGGAAACTGCCATTATATGAGCCAAATATGTGCTTTTGCCAATGGAGTCTGGTTGAGAGCGATATATGGTTTATATCATGTGGACCCCCTGTTGGAAAAGACTGTCTGATGGCAAAGTAAAGTGGTGAAAATATACTAAATACAGCATGTACACCTTCTGCTGTAGGTAACAACCCTGACTATGGATAAGTAACTCTAAAACCACACTTCAAAAAATCCAAACTATCCCTTTAGCTTATACTGCATTGAGATGTGTTCAAAGCAAGATAAATGTACGCTGCATTATCCACAGTCAACACTATAAACCTCCCTCACAACAGACATTTTGCCTAATGTTATTATGGCTGCATTCCATGATGGTTTGCCAGTGCATGCTGGCTCACTGGCAGTGGTTATTGGCTCGCCTGTGTAGAATGGAGTCATCCTTAATGGTATTAGTTACACCTGTGATTTTCTTCCTGTCAAGTCAAAATGTCCACCATAAAAACACGCTTTTGCTCAGTAAATTAGATTATTATTTTTTTTTTTCCTGTTTTGCTTTTATTAGAATGACAACCTCACCATACCAGAGAGCTCTCCATCTCCAGAAGACATCGAACGAGCAGAGCAGCTTAAGAATGAAGGTAAAGTTAAAACTCCTCAGTTTAACTCTAATTTTATTAAAGAGCCCATGATCATAAGGTGTCATTACCGAAGTCTAAGCAATATTAGAAATATAGTGAGCTTAATACAATATTTTGTGACTCCAAAATTAAAATTCATACCGCAGGGTTCTCAGGGAGAGAATGAATGTTGGAGGCAGTGTGGTAAATCAATGGCAGGCCATTTTCATATATTTTACGTCTGGCCTATAATCCATTCATTCTGACAAGAGATTGCAGAAGAAATAAGGAACATTTTTGAAATAGAAGTTGACTGCTCTTTTGTCACATTATAGCTGGGTAATATCCCAGACAGACTCATAGCTCGGGATGAATATCTTTATAACGTTCATTTGGTTTTGAGCAAGAAAGCTATCGCATGGAAGTGTCAGCAGGCACCAAATATGTATGGAGAAACTGACCTTTTTCTCAAGACTACAATCTGAACATTATATACAACACTAGAAAAAACTGATTGCACACTCTGTGGGATGTAACCAACAGTCTTAATAATTGAAAAAACATGTTTTGCACCAATGTGCCCAAACCAACCATTGTTCTTTTCTTTTTTTCCAAACTGAAAACACCAACAAAAGTTCCACGCATCTTAAGGAGGAACATCTTGGACCTTTGCAGCTTCTTTCATTTTGTGAACTTATTAATAGCTATATTTGCAGTTCTGGGGGAAAGTATTGATCGCAGAAAGCCTCAATGTATTAGAAAATTAACGCCTTTGCAGGATAAATTGAAAGCATGAAACTAAAGCCACATTTCATTTATTTTATATAAAACACCAATGATGATAAATATAGAGACTGAATGCCTACAAACTAGAGATTGCATTCTGATAGCACTGAAAATATCTTAATTCCAATATCAGGTAAATTATGATTTCTATTAATAATTGTTCATCTGTGCAAAACAGACTGATCTTAGTCATTTCTTGGATGATAAAAAGCTAAACTACTTCTACATTGAACGGCATAGGTCCAGTGTTGTAACTACAGTTTTTAGTGCTCTGTGTAAACTCTGAACAATCCAATATTTTATTTTTAGGGAACAATCACATGAAGGAAGAGAACTACAGATGTGCAGTGGAGTGCTACACAAAGGCCATTGATCTGGATCTAAGAAACGCTGTGTACTACTGCAACAGGTATTTACAACAGCAGGCAGCGTGATTTCACTCTGTCATTGTTCTGCAGTTAACTTTGGACTCACATTTTGGTTTTTATACAACAGCAGACAGAAGACAAGTTGTTGCTAGTGAATCAGAGCAGCTCCTTGTGCGTTATGCATCTAAACACAATTACTTGAGCCTGTAATAAAGGCAAACACGAGGTCTGAATGTAACACTCTGCAGGGCTGCAGCTCACAGTAAACTGGGAAATTACACAGAGGCAACTGGAGACTGCGAGAGAGCTATTGGGATCGATCCAACCTACAGCAAAGCGTATGGGAGAATGGGGTGAGTGAGACTAGAAACATGCTGTTTGTGAGTCCCTTTGAAGTAATCTGCTTCATAATATTTCAATATTTCTCTTTAATGCGTGTCTCCAGTTTGGCTTTGACAGCCATGAACAAGTATCCAGAGGCAATTTCCTACTTCAAGAAAGCTTTGGTATTAGACCCCGAGAATGACACCTACAAATCCAACCTGAAGATCGCAGAGCAGAAGCAGAAAGAAGCAACCAGCCCTGTAAGTAAAAGCAAGCTCTCACGCTTTATTTTAAGGGTTTGTGCATAAACTGATGTGACGCTGACATGACGCCGCAGAAACCCACGCCGCAACAGCGTCAACATATCGGTAGCTAGCAAGAGATGAGTACTGTTGGAGGTTATTATAGTTAACTAAAACTGAAAACTAAAACTAAGTGTAAAAAAAATCTTTACTAAAATAAAAATAAAAACTAGATATTACAAATGATCAGAAACAAACTGAAGCAATATTGTTTGCTTAATAAACAAACTAAAATAAAATAAAAATGTACAGGAAATGTTCTAAGTTTAGTTCCTGTTAATTTGATCAAATTTGGCAACACAACAAGCACGAAGAGGCAATTTTGCATCTGTTTATTGAGACTAAGTGTTGTATTTGTAATTCACAAGTTCCCAAACAATGTAAACTTTGCATTACAAGTTAAATAATTGTAAAAGTACCTCAAAATTGTAATTTAAAAAACCCAAAACAAATACTGAATCTTATAAAAACTAAACTAAAACTAAACACTTTTAAACAATAAAACCAAAACTGAAACAAGCAAACTCACTCTGGAAACTAACTGTAACTAAGGTAAATTATACGAAACATTCCTAAAGAATTTCATGTTCCTGACAGGTTTCATGTCATGGTTATGACGTGTTGTGCCGTGTCAAGCTGGGTTTTCCTGTTTGCCCTCAATTTGTTACGTGTCATAATGTACCACCCCATCAAAGCTCATATATGGTACATAAACACGGTTATTTTGACGTTTGTCTATGAATGTGTGCCACAGATTGCTGCTGGATTGGGATTTGACATGGCGAGTTTAATCAACAACCCTGCCTTCATCAGCATGGTAAGAGTCTTAATATACTGTAAGCACTGTGGAGAAACAGCCTGGCTGTGCCACAGGAGCTCTCCATTTGTCCTGGAGACAGGTGTCTAATGCTCATGTTTTGTCTGGCAAGGTCAGACCAGATATTTTCCCTAATTAGTCCCCTGAGTGACAGTTGGGTTGTTAATCAGCTGAGTTTATTGTCTGGTGCAGAGGACCTCACGGAGAATCCTGACCTGTTAAACGATGACACACGGGAACGTCTGCCAGGCCAAGAATGCTTCTGCAAGCATGCCAGACTTTTACTGCAGCAACAATGACATAGATACATCTAAATCACATAGCTGTGTGTGTGTGCATTCACAGCCCACGGCACCATCTAATAACTTAACTGTCAATGTAATAATCAGAAATAACATTTGTGGATTTCTGTTCGCAGGCTGCAAGTGTGATGCAGAACCAACAAGTACAACAGCTGTGAGTGTCAACATTCATTGACGGCTTTTGGTTGATTTAAAGTGCAGCTGTAAAACATAGTTTGACTCACTGTCACTGTGTCACTGTGTGGTCAGTATGTCAGGAATGATGTCTAACGCAGTCGGAGGTCCTGCAGCAGGAGTGGGAGGACTGTCAGACATTTCCAGCTTGATTGAAGCGTAAGTACGCTCAACTCAAAATGAAAAGGACTGTTTGATTGTTCATTTTAAAGACTTTTATATGAGTTATATATCTTTGATTATCCATGGTTGACAGTGAAACATTAAAGAAATATTTCATAATTTTGTGAGATTGCTCGCACTGTCAGTCTCCTTTCATCCATAATACCAGCAGCTGCCCTGAAATGTTACCAAGTCTTGACGTGGGAAATTCAGTGGTACAGATTTCCCCAAATATCAATGCAGGAAATGTCCCTGAACATCTCACGGATAGACTGCATCTGTGAAAGCGACTTTGACAAGTCAAAAACTTGACTTGTAGGTGGATTTACTTACCCTTAGTCAGAATCAGGCTCACTGTTTTCCTCTGCTTCCAGGGTTAATGCTAAGCTAAGCTAACCAGGTGCAGACGGCAGCTTCATGTTTACTGTACAGACGTGGGAGTGGTATTGATCTTCACACCTAACCATCAGAAAGAAAGCAAATGACATTTCAACATAACTGAAACAACATCATGTGAAGAAGTTGTACCAATATGGTGTGTAACATTTTATCTCTGCTGCCCACAGTGGCACAAACCAAGTTTCTCTTTGCAGATGCTCCAGTGTGGGTTCCAGATGTGCTCAGCCTGCCAGTTCCAAGTCCTGCATTTACAGAACAGAACTTATGGCACAAAGCCTATGTAATATAATAACTATAATTACTGATTTACAATAGATTTTGTAAAGGCCAGTGGCTGTGTCTGAAATCACTAACTCATTCACTGCTCCCTACTCACATCTAGGGATTTCTATGTACACAACTATATAGTGAGCTCACCATATAGTGGAGAAAAAACACCTTAGGATACTACTTAGGTCATGTTTTTTAACAGTGCCTGGTTAGTGACCACAGTTTTACACTGCTTTTTCTCATATATTATTAGATACTTTGAGTCTAACATTAATAACAAGAATGGCTAACATTAGCAAACTAAGACCACAGATAAGTTGATAAAACCTATCAATCAAAGCGGATACAAATAATGTTTTATTTTAGGAAGTACTGTCACTTGTAAGCTTTAATTTTGTAAACCAGAAACCATAAAATACTTGTGAAAATATATCTTCTCGTTCTTAACACGGTGACAACCACAGCTCCTTTCTAACTGCAGCCAATTGTAATGCGTTTACACACAACATGCGCACATTTTCAGACATACAGCCTGTCATAATTTGTACGGTATCTGTAAACGTAGGACCCAAAGCAAACTTGACGAGCCGAGCACATGTGGCAGCCTAACTACAGCAGCATCATTCAGAGAAACTACTTCCTCTCTCATTCCCTCCCGGCAGACATTTTTCTGAATGATGGAAACAGGCTCAAACAGTGTATGTAAATGAACTTCCAAACTGATGTGACATTTTCTCGTTTGATAATATTTTATCCAGGGAAACCCGGGATGAGAGTCTTATTGTTGTTTCTGATTTAGTATCAACTTGTAGCTGTACTATAAACGTCCACAGCACGAGGAGATAAGGTCACACTCTTCTTGTGTATTAAAAACGGAGCCGTTTCTCATCCTGCTTCCTGTGAGCTATTGTCCTGGTAGAAAGCAATTCAGCGAGTAAACAGAGTTAATCTCATTTCTCTGTCAGGGGACAGCAGTTTGCGCAGCAGATCCAGCAGCAGAACCCAGAACTGATCGAGCAGTTAAGGAACCACATCCGGAGCCGCTCCTTCAGCGGCAGCGCAGAGGAGCACTCATGATCTACTCAGGTACATTAATAAAACTTTACAATAAGACTACCATGATCTATAATGGTTTATAATGAGGTTATAAACACTCTATAACATTTAAACAACTATAAACTGCGAATTAATCTTACTTACAAACTAATTACTATTGTAAGTGTAAAAGTAAATAAATGTATTTTAGTAACTTGCTAAAAATACATTTAGTGTTTGTACATTTAACTATTTACACATTTATGTTCACAATTATTATTAACATGTTAAAAGCTTTGCAGCAGCATTGTTAAAGACAGTTAAATAATTTGCTGGATCTGCCTCTGTAATTCTCACACAACCTCAGTCTAAGTCCTTCGAGCTTCTCATTGGTTAGTTAAGAGACATGTGACCCATAACAAGGAAGTGTAACCAGGGAAATATTATTGTTGTTGTTGTGAAGCTGCTGTTTATTCACAACAAGAGGGATCCAACCACCACACATCGAAGTATTAAACAGTTCATGCTGAAAATGTCAAGGTTAACAATACTGCTGAAGTTTTAGTGTGTGAATCTGGTAATTTGATATGTTAACGGTAGATTTATAGTGTTTACAACTGAACTAATTGCCTAATCATGTATAATGTTAGTCTTCTGTTATTTCTTATCTCAGGTGTGGACACAATTCATCAATCCCCAGATTAATGTTTCTTCACCAAGAGATAAAAATTCATCAAGAAAAATATATAGAAGTAAAAAGCTGCAACCTGAAAGCAGTTTATAGTAAAAACAAGAATAAAATCAGAAATGGACTTTCACTTGGCTACATGATGATTCTGGCTGAGTGGCTCTGTCCATATTACTGAAAGGGGTTTTTAATTTTGGCGTCTAACCTTTTGTTTTCTTATTTATGATGTGTCCGCATGAGAAAAGGCACACGTGAAGCATGGTTTAAGGTTTTTGTTAAGGTCTTTCCTGTTTTATTTTGAGGATTTTTTCTGTCTCTCTCTTGTGTGGCTTTACATTCTGTATCTTTCCCTCCTTTTTTGATCACAGATTGTTTTTACTGTCAAACATGTCAAGCAAGGTAGACCTGAGCAGGGTGTTCAAATGATTAAAAAAGAAAACACACACACACACACACACTAAAAATACAAAATACAAAATACAAAATATAAAGGCTTACGGTGCAGTCCAAAGGCAAACAAATCCAAAAGTGTAAGCGAAGTCCAAGCAAACCAAAAGAAAATCCAACAATCATGAGGAAACGTGGTGGAAGACACAAGGACACTTGGCGCAAAGACAAACTGGCAACCGAGGAGGGAAAGACACAAGACTGAATGCAGATGGAAGCTAAGCAGGGGCAGGTGAAGACAATCTGTCATCAAGTAAGTCAGGAAGTAAAGCCCCAGAAACAAGGGAGGAGGCAAGAACTTCAAAGTAAAACAGGAAACACCTTAACTAAAACCCAAACCATGACAGACAGCGAAGAAATATCATACTACTTGATGAATTAATTTTAAACAAATTATTAAAATAGATCTGCAGATGCAGTGGTTATGTTCAAGCTGCAAAATTGTTTTATTACATTTCTATAAATGTTACTTTAACATCTGCAAGAAAACGCCTAACAGCCTTCATATTCTGTTTGACCCACTGTGGTTCGTGATTTATTTTCATGATTAGAAGCGTGAAAATAAAACAGAAACACTTGATAATAAGCATAATTAATAAACAGTAAATTGATAGTTAATTAAACTTAAGTTAATAGTTATTAGTGGAATGATAATATACTATTAGTTTGTGTAATATTAAATAACTCGTTTGTAAATTGAATATTGTATAACAGAGAGATAAGCTATTTAGTAAACATTATTTATCATTTAATTGCTTATTACAGTGAAATACTTAACTAACTTTTAATCATCAATTTACCATTTATTAATGATAGTTATGATAAAGTGTTAGCAAACACTTTACAAATCACACCCCGCACCAGCTGATCATACATAAGATTTGAATACACCTATCCTGCATCATTAACATGCATTATTTTTATTTCAGTCTCCCCCATTTTTTTTTTCCAAGGAAGGGCAACCATATGGCGCGATTACAATCTCTACACCCATTTCTTAAAGTCAAATCCCCGGCAAAGCTGGAATGAAGAGACAAGGATGGGGTTGAAGGCACTTTACTGTGACTAAAGGCTCTGCGGAGCGGAGAGATGATGAGGGCCTGGAGACTGGACCACGAAAATGAAGCATCCCACACATCTAGGGCAAAAATACACAAAAATATTGTAAAACACCTAATCTTAAAAAAGAGCCAAGAACTCATTCAGCCTACTGAGAGAACATGAGTAAATTCTGTCTTCATTCTGCAGAGATCGTGTTTTATATGTGCTGAAAATACTGCCCTCTTCATGTTATGAGTTAAGGATCCTTTTGTCTAGTCATGATGAATAGAGGGGTGAGGGAGGAATGTACTTTTACAGCCTTGCAGGGAACATTTCAGCTTTTTCTCATACAGTAACATCAGGTTTACCTTGTTTATACTGCATTTTAATATTATTTTTGTAGACAGAAAACGCTGTACGTGTTTATTGGATGATTAACACCATTCAGTCCTTGAACACGTAGGACTCACATCACTGCTTTTCGATGAGTACTACTTCTTAATTTTTGATTAAGACAACAGTTAAATGCTATAGCAGTGTTTGCGGCCTGCATTATGTTGTTATTGCACTTTAGTAAAAAAAAAAATAAATGTTCCCCCCTTTAAGCCTATTTAATTGTTCATTAACTAGTAACAGAATATTCAGATTGTTCATTTTGCATGCTCTTAAATCTGGTATTTGAGATCAGATGCTTTATGGAAACAAATAGGTATGCTAGGGCAGCACAATGTTTTGTCTAAAACATGTGAATAAACGTCTTGAAATTGAGCAACAACACGGTCGTGCTTGTATTTTTGCCTTTGAGTCATTATTATATGAGGGATGTCTGTTATTGTTGTTCTATATTGTTTTTTTTAATAGCCTTCAACGGACATAATTTCCCATAAGCCCTCTAAAAGCAACTGCTGTATTTGATGCCAGTTTGTCAAACAATACGGACAGTAAAGCTCAGAAACACACTTAATATTTTCACATGGACCAATGAAAAAGAATTCTGAATGAGAGTTATAGAAGCTAGACAGGACGTGATGTTGTGACTTTTGGCACTCCAGTAGGAAATTTTGACTGTAACGCCTCCCTAAAAGGTGGATTTCTGCATTGGAAAGTCAGAGGAAGCTCACCAAACCAGACGCAAAAAGCCTAGAGGGCTGCTCTTCACATAGTACTTCACATAGTACTCTTCAACAGTAGTGAAAACTGAAGTAATATCTGTCGTACACATACAAGCACAAAGGTTTTCATGGAGGCATTTTCCAACTTGTTCTACTGGAAAGTGGTCAACTTGGGTATGACATCATTTCCAGCTCTGACTTCCAACATCCAAGGGAAATATAATGCACCATAAGCACTACTGAGTTGCATTATGGGAAATTTAGGATCCAGTGTTTTGTGGTCAGCTGGGCCCAGTCTAGAGACTCACAGTCAGGATTATTTTTTTAAATCTGTGTCTTGCCAACTGCCCAATTTGATATAAGTGCAGCATTAAATTGCTGACGTGCCTCTTGAACTCTGCAGCACAGAGTCGGAAAAGCAGCTGCGTCCTCTAAAAATTCAACCTCAGAAGTTCAGGAAAGAAAGATTTCTGAAACAAGGTGCATCTCATGTCACCACTTACTTTTCCTATGCATCAGAACCAGTGTAATAAAGTCAAACTTACAGCGGTTACTCATGAAAATCCACTTTACCCTTTTTCCTCTTATTTAAATGTTTTACAATCTAGAATAATCAATCAAGTTTTCAAAGATGACTTCAACAGCTTGAACCAAAATGAGCCATGACATGATGAATGGAACATAAGCTGTTATTATGGTTTCAGAATGAGTAGGTCTTTCTAAGGAGGTTGCATAAAAATATGAGACTGCAGCCAAGAAATGTCCACTAAAACATACAAACTAGACTTTAAATTGTTACAAGGGATTGTAAGTTATTTTCCAAAGCATCCTATTTTGCCACCCACACGTCATAAACCTAAACCATAATCTCAGTATACACCAGTTTCAGTGCAGTCTGAATAGTTTCCCACTATATATTTCCATATAGCACAATTACTTAAGCAGTAAATGCTGAAGCGTCTTAAACATACGGCTTAAAATATAAAGAAATCCCCATAATCAACACATCTGAAGAAAATATGTTCAGCAATATAAAGTTTTTAAAAGGTCAGATAAAAAATGAAAATTTTCTCAGATTGTGTCTGGGAGCATTTTTAATGACAAAAGCCACCATGGACACCATGAAATATGTTTTGAAAAGCAATAGGAAATCAATGATTACAGAGATTTTATTAACATTTATGCACATTTACATGATTATTTTCAAAGAAAGTGATTTATATTATTCACAATTTATTTTAAAATACAGTTATTATCCCCTCAGGTTGCAAAAAGAGTGAAATGTCAGCATTATGTGCATAATTCCACTGTTGGTCCATTCATACCTAAAATGCAAAAAAAGGTCAATAAAATTCCTAGCACTCGTTGCTCGTGAACGGGCAGACCACACACACTTGTGCAATGTCGTCATATTCGTACGTCCTCTTCAGAAATGTGTCCGTGAGTCTCAATCCAGAAATACTCTGAAACAAAACGATGAAGACTTCAGGCAAGAACAACACAAGGATATCAGCTGACAGTTTTCCTAAAGGTTTGGATCTCACCTGCAGACCCTGGACGGATGAGAGGAGTGTGAGGGGCAGAGAGAGGAAGGCACCAGGACTTAGTTTGCCCAGCTGTCGCCCTGATACCCCACACCAGTGGATCGACCTGGTGTTACACATCTCCAGCACCAGGTCCATGGTTCTTTCACTACAACGCGAAGGTCACAGAAAAGCTGGTTGTAATTCGATGATTTCATTATTTGTTAATGGTTAAATAGTTTTGAAGGTTGATTTTTTTTTTTTACCTGCAGTTGGTGATTTTACAGATAATATCAAAAGGTTCTTCAAGGTTGACAGTGTCAGGAATCATCTCCAAAGAGAGTCTGATATCTCCATAACCTGGAGCCTGCAGGTTGTTACAAGGACAGAACAAAAATTAACAGACCTTATTACTCAAATAGTGACCGGGGGCCTTTATTTAGATCAACTACAGAAGGTATCAGCCTTAGAAGCAGGCTTTTTTTAGAGGCAGGCTTTTATTTCTAATTCCCTCTGTTTGATAAGTATAATTGGTCATATTTCAGCACAAAGCCTCTTTTTGATTCACTTTTGTTCGCTCTGTTAAAGTCAGTGCATCACATTGTTTCTTACAATCTCAACACTTCCTGTATCCGTTTCAAATGAAAAGTCCTTTTATTGTGAAACATCTGCAGGGAAAGTTTGTGGAAAAACTGTTCACTCGCAAGGTTCCCACAGGACATTTGAAATGTAGCTACTGCCATCTTGTGGACAGCCACTGTGTTTGGTTTGTGACAAAGTTTCATTATAATGACTTACAGGATCTTCTTTGTTTTTTTTTTCATCACACTGGCAGAAATGCGCTTACATACCAGAGACATGAAAGCCAAAGCATGTTTCATAAAGGTGAATATAGTGGGGATCTAACTGTTTGTCACTGTTAACAGAGTCTCCTGTCTGCAGTGTAAACCACAGAATCGTGTTCCCTGTCTCACTGTGTCTTTGTAACACTTAAAATAGTCCAGGCTCCAAAGATAACCAACCACTGGTTATGTGCAACATCTCACCTTATTTTGTGCAATCAGAATCTCAACAAAAGAAACCACACTGACAGAGAGCAAACAGAGTGGGCACACAATGAATGGCCATTCATGCCCTGGGTAAGAACATAAAAAAATAAATCCTTTGATTTTGATAATAGCATACACATAAAAAAAACATCTAAATACCATTCTTTGCAGCTGACTGGTCTGTAGCCTCCCTCTCTCCCCAAGATTAGTCTTCCATACGATGTCGAGCTTGCCTATCACCGTCACGCCCTTGATGACGCCAGCCTTCTCTGCGTACTCCGGCTTTGGCTTCAGGCAGTACAGGTACTGCCGTGTGTCCATAGGCTGCAGGTAGGACATTTTCCCAAATGTGGACTCTCTGGAAGGGAAGTGAGGGTGAGGTTTAATAATTGGCAGTAAATACCGCTATTCATCTTTTTGCAATTACGGGTAAGGTGCTTTTACCCTTCATCTCCGGATACGACCATATTGAGCTCTGTAACGTTGTACATCATGGAGGGCTCTAGAGAGACCTTCTCCATGAACATCGGCGAGGTGGTGATATTCTGGATCTGAGCCTCCAGGAACACTTCATCTGTCTGCAGCGGAGAAGCCGAGAGTCAAACTAATATTTGTTGCTCATAATTAAGTACAGTCACATAATCTCCAAGGCGAACTGAGCAACACATCAACTTTATCATCAGGTATTAAGGGGGGGTTAGGTTTGTGCAAAATCCTACTGTCTTAAAGGACAGGTTGACATTTTTTTCAAGTCCGTCTTATTCGCAGGCTCAAATTAAATTTTCAAGGGTTACTGGTTGCTGTAATTTTCCTCCTGTCGAAACTGACCATGAAGAGATAACTTCCAAAAGAGATTTCAGTGTAAGAGACGGGGTACAAAACCCAAAAAATACATTCTAAATTTCAACCCGGTGATGATTAATTAACAAAAACTATGATGATATATGTTCATCAATTATCTTTTTTCCATGACAGACACAAGACAATGATGAGACAACACCGACTTGATTAAACACTAACTGTGACTATAAAGCACAATCAGGACTCAGAGTAACTTACATTAACTATTTGACAAAAGCCAAGTTAAAGTTAATAATGACAATAACAGGGTTTGGGAGAAAGAAACAAGTTGATATTTGGCACCATTTTTGTTACAGTGAGGCTGAGAAAAAACTCATTGCTTTATCAGAGCAGAAGCAATCTGGTCTCAAAAACCTAGAGACACATGAAGGCTCAGCACAAATTGAACTGGGTTAACAAAACGTTAGGTTGTCTTTTTTTAGGCCATATTAAGCCAATTAGTAACGCTGCAGTGTTACATCATGTAAGCTGTGTTGTGTATCATTCTAGTGTTTTTCATTAGATAATGATAAGGTTACTTATCATCTTATAATTGTTAATTACTAGTTCTAGATTGACTGAAATGGTCAATATAACCAGATGAAATAAAAAAAAGACTAAAATGTCAACAGTTTTTATTAAAAAAACAAGACTAAAACAGGTACGGTTATCTCTAAGATACGACTAATGCCCAGACCTCTAGTCAAATAAAACTTGACAAAAAAAGAGGGCGACTAAATATTATATAAACTAACAGGAACATCTGACAAAGGACTAAGACTACATTTTAAAAAGGTGATAAATTTTCAGTGGTCACAAAGGAGAAGTTTTGAGCTAAAAAGATGGTAACTTTGGAAAACACCAACTTGATTTGACTAACTCAGGCTGCTGAAATCTTGTATTAGCTTCAGTTTCAGATGCCTTTTTGCGCAAAAAGAGAATCGAGGTTTTTTGTCATCTCTGGCTTCCAGTGGAAACATATTAAGAAGAGATCTTTTTATTGTCAGAGTGAACTGGAGGAATCATTACAAACAGCTGTAACTCTTTTAATGGATATATGAGCAGGTGAGTAATGTCTCAAGGTAGCCTTGAAAAAATGTGAAACTATCCTTTAAGCTATTCTTCAGGTGGTGTGAGACTCGTGTAAAGAATAACATGTTTAAACCAGACAAACATTACACATAAATTACATTCTATTAAGTTTGCTCAGTGTACCTTTGAGGACTTTGTTAGTACAAGTGCTGACCAGCAGAGTGTACAGTAGAGGTTGCACCATGACAATCGACAAGTCATTTCAATTTCTCAAACATCAACTAGTGTCAAGTGTGTGCTTTTTTTCCTTTGGGGGACATAATTTGCATTGCAATATTCAGCATATCAAAAAATGTTTAAAACCGCAAAAATATCATATTAAGTACAGTGACAATATTGTGTCATAGGGGCTCTGGTGATTCCCAGTCCTAATACACATACTTACAATCTGTTTATCAGTTACTAAGTCAAGTAACTTACACAAAATAACATGACTTGCTTATCTAAGTATGACTTAAATTGTCACCCACATCTTGCAGGGTTCATACAGCTTTTTAAGAGTGAAATTCAAGGACTTTTCAAGCACTTTCAAAATACCTAAACTAAAAATTTCCAGATTCTTGAAGCCTTATCATCACATCTAAACTGTAACATATTTACAATTGCGAACAATTAAGTTTATAAAATTCTTTTAAACCTAAAACAATCAATGTATATTGATTTTGACTGTCTGTTTTCATCATGATTATTTAATGGTCACTAATTTAGAGTATCAAGACAGAAATGATCTGGTCATGTGTGAGTCACAAATTTACAAGTTTCATTTCAAATATGAAAACACTTTTGTTTTACATGAGTCACTGACAGATAAGAGTTAAAATTCCCTGGTCTTGACATGCTTTTTGTAAAGGACTGCCCTTCTTATTTTTATGTAAACAACCAGTTGATGCTGTGGTAAAGTTAGAGTCAGTGGACTGTACAACTGTCAAACTTTCAGTGCAACCTCTACTATACTGTAAGATACAACAAGAGAGAAGCAGAGATTAGTTCATGCCTGCAATTCAGAACACAAGAACTGACCATGAACCATTCTGAACGAGGTTAATGTTAAATCACAGAGCTCAGCATCTCTGATCCATGCAAAGCCATTCCAACCAACACCTGAAACCTCACGTTTTATTACACAGAATCAAATACATCCGTTTCATTTACTCGAAAACAACTATGAGCCGATGGGAAATGATTGAAAGAATTTTGGTTTTATAATCACTGATAATGAGCCCTTAATAAACCTTAAAACCAACAATTAAAAATGAGATTCATTTGAGCATCATCATTCATTTCTGCAGTGTTATATCATTTTACATGCTGACAAATAGAAAATGAGAACAAATATGGTGCATACTAATTATCCCCAATAATGATAACTTATATAATCAATGGAAATCCCCACCCACAATGATTTGACACCACAAATGTCAATTATAAAGTCCAAGCCCTGTGTAGGATGAGTTTGCAAGAAAGCATGAGTGTCCAAAGAAAGGGCAAAAGACAAATAATGGAAAGCTCATGTCGAGGATCAAAATGTTTAAATTAATGTAGGCACGTCAATTGTTTCTTTTTAACAAGCTAGCAGGCATTTTATTATTCACACATTACTTTCCATTCTTCAACTTTGCACCTTTCTATTGGCCCCCAGAAAAGACAAAGTCTGCTGCACCAAAAAAAGGATTAAGAGAAGCTAATGTTCAGTGATGAGAACAGAAGAAACAATTACCACAGAACTGAGGTCACTCTAATGGAGAAAATAAAATACAAGACATAAAAAACAAATGAAGTTACATGCCAAAGACGATGACAATGAATATTTGCATACCACTAATATACAAAGCTACTGGTATGAAAATGAGAAAAAAGGAAAAAGCTTGTTGTCTTCATGAGGAAAACGCTTGATCTCCAGCTCTTTACAGCGTGTTTTTATGGGAAATTTCTGGAGGTACAAGCATTTTCCAGGAGACGTGTCTTACAATAACTGCCCCTATCAGGATCTGGAAATGTTCCTAACTATGAAATGGAATATGATATGAAGCATGTTATATATGCTACAGTACGAACTTGCATGTCAGACGATACAGTTCTTCTATTTGCAGAATGGCATGGTGGGAAATATGAGTGCACAGAATCTGTACGTTGACAGCGGCACTTTGTATTAATAATATGCTGGTGCTGGAATATGAGAGCAGATAACTTACCTCTGCATTGTAGAACTTTGTCTTCACATCCAGCGGCTTCAAAACCTGATTAAAAATAGATTGCAAACTGAACGTTGTAGTTTTCTCACACTGTACCTCCATTCAGCAGAGAAATATTTGTCTGATGAGACTGAAAATCCTTAGTTTGAAAAAGGGAGAATGGAAATCGGAGGGAAAATGCTGCTTGAAGGAAGGGAACAGGGTTACAATACAAACAAACTGAGGTCCAAAGACCGCAGGACACCAAATCCATAGCATGGACGGTAATTGCATTTGCTCTGTTGTAGACCTGTGACATTTCTCAGGTCTCCTCCAAGCTCGCATGAGATCCTCACTGTTGTCTAATGAGAGTTCTCAAATATAACTCACCTGGAATTTGAAGAACTTCCGAAAATAGAGCTTCTCCCCGTATTGAGTGGTGTAACTGACTGCGCAAACTAAGCTGCAAAAGTGAAAGAGAGGAAATAAATATGTAAGATATTTTTCAAGAGTGCAGCCTTTTTATCCCTATAAAATGGCTTCCCTGACTTGGTCACAGGGCTGAAAGTGAGGAAAATTTCTGTCTGAATGTGTTCAGAGACAGAATGTTGCAGTGCGCACTATCACATTATAATTTTATGTACTGTTCTACCGTCTTAAATTGCTGTTGTTTAGTTTGTCTTGTATGCAATTTTTTTTTTTGTACTGCTTACAGATCAGGGATTTGGGTAGTTTAAGCTTAACAGCCTTCATTTTGATAGTTTAAGATGCTGAAAACATCGCCTTAGCAAGCTGAAGGCTGCGAGCCACATGGATAACGGCTGTGGTACATATTGCATATATCTAAATGTGAATCCTCACATTACCTCGAAAGGTCCAAATGAAAAATCTTCTCCCCCATTTCTCACTCGCAAACCATAGCCTGGTAATTTATCCAATTTCTTTCCAAGCTATCAAGAATATCCAGTGTGTCTATTTTTTCACTTAATTTTTCAGCACTCATTCCTTTGTAGGTCTCTAACCAGCATATTTTCCATAGACATATAATTATCCATGCATTATCAAATTATCATATATTATCACTATCTAATCTATTTTGGAACCTAAAAAAGCCCCATGACAGAATTCTGGCACAGTGTCAGAGAACTTTAAGCACTATGGTCAGTTGGGAGGATATTTTGGGTTTTAGTGGCACAATATGACTATAACAAAATAAACAAGTGTAAATATGGTGAGGAAAAACTCTCACATATGTGTTCCAATTTCTTTGACTTCGTGGTGGATAACATCATCAATGCAGCATTCAGGTTTGAGTTCTGCTACTGCAGAGTTTGACGCCGAGAGGTTGAGTCTCTGTGAGCTGGTCTGGAGGTCAGCCTGTAGAGGATCACATCACACAGCAGGACCATCATAGGTAAAACGGTTAAGTGTAAAGTGGTGAAGAGGTGGACTGGTATTTCTCCATTTTTTTTTTTTTTTTTCAGTACCTTCACAAGAATATCCTTCACGACTTGGTTGCTGTCGTTGTGCACACTGATGTAACTGGAGAAGGTCTCACCAAGGAAAATATTTCTGTGTAACAAAGAGATGTGGACGAGTCAAATCTGGAAACTTCAAAACAAAAGGCTGCTTACCAAAAAGCAGTTTGTGTTAACTGTTTAATTTTCCAACAACAAATAATCATTTATTACCCAAAGTTCTGTGGTAATGTTAGCATCTCTCCCAGCATTAAAATCTCTGCTCCTTTGATGGTGGATGGGTCCCCCTTCATCAGCTGACCAAACAAATCCCCTAACAAAAACACAAAAGGTATGTGTGTGCATAAATATATACATTATATGTTACACCTGCTAATGAATTTGCTTCATGTTCCACTAAGAGCTGGAGCATACAAGACTTGAAAAAAGACCATTTGAATTTGGGGTGTCACAATTAACTGGTATTGTAATTGTTAAATATGATTTTTTATAAAAAATTAAATATTGATATCATGTTAATATTATACATAATAATATAATGTAAATGATCCTGCACATCTTAAACATACTTTATGCATTTAAATCATTTGTTTCTTACCATTCTCACTTTTTCTCCCTTCCCATTACCCTTCGCACACACATCTTAACACTACTAGTGTAACTTTGCCAAAAACAGAGGCAAAATGCACAATAATTAAACTTAAAGACAACTGTAACAGATTTATCAAAATTAAAATTTTATATTGTGATATCATCGTTATCAGGAATTCTTTTGGTAATGATAATTGTGTAGTGGATATCATCACAAACATCTGATAAAAGTAATATAACCAACAACCAAATAGTGTTGTACATGTGTTATTACTATAATAACAATTCTCAAAATTTAGACAGGACTTAAACTGCAGGGGTCAAGTCATACCTAGAAAATTTGGAATTTAGAGTCTCTTCTGTTTTACCAACAAACAACCTTAAGAAGTTGGTCGCAACACGAGACACAAGTAGAGCAGCAACTGACAACTATTTTCATAGTTGATTAATCAGTCAATTATTTTCTCGATTATTGATTAATAGTTGTTTCATTTAAAATGTCAGAAAACTGTGAAAAATGTGAATCAGTGTTTCCCAGAGCCTACAACGACATCCTCAAGTGTCTTGTTTACTCACAACCCAAAGATATTCAGTTTACTTTCAGAGAGGAGAAAAGAAACCAAAAACTAAAATTACTCAAACCAATTTACTGATTTCCAAAATAGTTAGTGATTAATTTAATAATCAATTAATAATCGATTATTCGGTTAATCGTTGCAGCTCTAGACAAGAGAGTTGGAAAAGGTCTTGCACACTCTCCCTCCATATCCATTTCCTTTTTCTTTTTATACTCTCAGATCTACTTCCATTTCTCAGCACCTCTATGACACCCATGCGTGGTGTGTGTTACTTTGACAAACCTGTCCAATCCCACCAGTTTAATTCCAGGAGGATGAAGTAAAATAGTGTATTCATATGCAAGTTAATGCAAATTTGTATCTAAAATTTAACTTTAATTTGTTTCCAAAATCAAAGTCAGTTCTAACTGGTCTGTAGCTTGTGCTAAACCTGCATACTGTGTAGATAAATAAGATGTGGATGTGTTTTGGCAGTAAAGTTTTATTATTAAAGTGTTTGAGTAGTGTGCGATCGGCACGGAGGATCACAGAGAGGGAGGAACTTTGAAGATCAGGTTTCAAAGCAGGCTCAGCCAGAAGGCTTTTTTTTTATTGGGTTCAAATTTCTGTCCAACAAGTTTTTCACATACATCTCATGCTCTGATCAACTGTCTGACTAATATTAGTCAAACTACTCTTACTATCAAGCCCCCTACCAATAAATCATGATTCTGAATATTCTGATTCTGAAATATTCTGCAGTCAGGAACATGAAGACAAAGAGTGGAATGGTTTTATGTTTCTAACATCCATTTCATCTTTGTGTAAGACAAGCCATCACTTCATTGCAACTCTTACATAAATAGCGATCCTACCAAGAAGCGTCAACATGATTTACAGTATGGTTTATATGGAGTTCAGTTACCAGTACGGCCAACACATTTCTCTGTACTGTACTCTGAGGGAGGGGAAAACAGACACTCAAACTCTCTGCAGGGTTTAAATCTAAATTTGGGAGCAAGACCTGAGACTGTAAATCTATAATACTGATTTTCAGCAAATGCTATATCTGGTTAAAAATTTAAGTTCTGAATTTAATTAATCATCAGTCTATGTGTGGTATTTTGTGTGAATTCTGAAGGGACTACAACTCCAATTTTGTTGTACAACCGTCTTTTGTATTATAATAATAAAAAATTACCTTGAATCCTTGGATATGATATTAACTAATTCCTTTACATTTTGTACATTGTACAGTACACAAGGTTTTAATATCAAATGTACAAAGAGCTTTGCAGAAGCAAATACATTACAAATTTAGGAAAATTGTCAAAGAATTACAAGCAGCTGATTTAGCATTATTTAATACTTTTGCACAATTATAACAGATCATTATGGAGACAGACTAAAAGCAAGAATGCCTGACCTCTTTAATGAGGTTTTATGACATTTAGATCTTTGCTATTGTTGCCTCAAATAACATTTTAACATAAACATGGAAGTGTTGTATTCTGTCTTAAGTGAGATTTATGTTAAGTCCTGATGCAACCACAAATACGTTGGCTATTGGTTTGAGAAAAGCAGAAGCAATGTTCTCAGAGAAGCAAAAAGTGGAAGAGAGACCTCCACATGAGTCTGGTCTTCATTTTGTTGCACTGTGCACAATATTATGAAATGGGGGCATGAACTTCTCAAAAATCAAAATATTCAGATTTTAAGTTGACGTGGGCGTTTTAAAGCCACTTTACAAATCTTAACTGTCAAGTTTCTCATTCACAGTCATAGCAAAGAGATCCAGGGTTTGAATGTGACCCGGCTGACTGGAGCCTTTCTGTGTGGCGTTTGCGTGCCTCCCTTGTGTCTGCTTGGGTTTCCAACAGGTGCTCCAGTTTCCACCCACAGTCCCCCCAAGATAAGGGGGTTAACTTGATCTAACAATGAATCTTAAATGGCTGTTTGATCAACTTATATAACCAAAGTCTGCTAACATTTTGGTTAGATTTATAATGATTTCACAAAGCCTTCCATCCCAGCCTGGCTGGTGTTATATTTGATCAGTCAAGAGTAGAATAAGTGACCAAGTCTGACTCCCTCACAATATGAAGACGTTCTGTGTGGAATGGATCAGTCTGCTGTGTCCATATCACAGGTGAGAGAAATATTACATACTGCAATAACTTAAGTCAGCAAATCCACAGATTTACAAAGTCAACAGATCCATAGCTATATGAGCTTGATTAAAAAGTGTGATAAAAAAAAATACAAATAAAGGAGATACTAAAAAAGTCATTAGCTAACACAGGCACCACAACTGCTTCTCATCAGGTATGGATCTGTTGAACAGAATTAAATTCTATTCATCTCTCTTTGAGACTGAAGGTTAAACAGGCTTACCTGGCAGATCTCGATCTTCACATGTGACTGGCAGGTTTGTGAAGAGTGTTGGTTTTGTTAACCGCATCACTGTAAAATCAAGTGACATTGGTTAGTGATTGTTCACACAAGTAGGATAGTTATAGTGGTGATGGTTTCTGTGGTATTAAGGTGATACTACCACTCAGTTGAGCACATCCTCGTGTAGGGTTGCAGCAGTATACCAGTTTCAGACCATGAACATTTGCTTACCTGTGGTATTGAATTCTATTTTGAATGTAATTATTTTAAGCTTGCATTGTATAAAAGCGTCAGCTTAATAAATGTAATGTAATGTCAGCATCTACTGAAGTCACTGATTGTAGTTAAGGCTGCACAATATGATGAAAATTTTTTTTTTGTGAAAACGAAAATCATGATGTAAAAATGATGAGTGAATTGCTATCATAACATTTGTCAAAAATCATTAAAATAACTAACTAACAAATAAAGGGGGTCTGTACCAAACAAATGTCTTCTTACTTCTGAAGAACAAAATTTGTAGGCCAGGCCATCTCTGCTCTGCAGCACTATAGTACTTCATTGTAATGCGGTTTGTCACATATTTTACCTAGATTAAAATTGCAGCCTCTGAAATTTGAATATTGCATTTAGCCATACTGCGATTTCGATAATATTTTTGATTGATTGTAAAGCCCTAGCTGTGATGCACGAATAACCTTTGATGTAGTCCAATAAATCTATTTCCAGGAATTACTAGTATATGAAAGAGTAAATGGTTGACTGATTGGTCATTTGTTTCAAATTTAACTATGATTTACTGGTCTAAGAGCTGTCAGCTTACAACATATAACAATACACTTGTGCACCGGATCCATATTTCCAAAGCAAAATCTGAGGTTAGTATATACTATACTTTATAAATAAACCATTTAAACCATTTTAATGTATGCAAAGTCATCAGAAACAGAACGCTGATTGGCTATCATATATATAATTTGACTGTCAGTGACTTCCTACAGTAACAAGAACAGATTCACGGGCAACATACACACACACAGACATAACCTCTCACCAAAGACAACAAAGCAAGTGAGTGTTCAGGAATCAGGAGAACAAAATTAAGTTTTTGAGCCAGTTTAGCTAAAAACATAACAGCAACAAATAACCTAGCTAGCTGATATTATTCTTGCTAAAATATAATATGTTGCCACGGTGTCTTTCAATTTCAGCTTTGAGATACAGAGAGGACAACAACAACACTTTTTAAAGTTGCACCTGTCACAAACAGTCTTTGTTGCATTTTAACAAACGAAAGAGTTTGACACTGTTTGAGGTAGCGTTAGCGCTATTAGCTGTTAGCAGTTCACAACAACAAACGACAACAGCCGGTCCACTGACACATTTAACGCTCCCGTTTCCCCCCTAAAAGACGCCTGTCGCTATCTATTTGTTGTTGTAATGATGATAAAATACCTTTTAATGCGAGTAGATGTTCTTGTTTGGCCTGCGTTACATCCATTTTGACAGAGAAAAAGGTATTTTCGGGTGATGTTAGCTACAATGCTAGCTAGATGTTATGGCAAGCTAGCAGGTGACCTTTGACCTACAGGAAGCAAGCGTCTTCTTCGTCTTTTAATGCGGGACTCTCTGACGATTTAACACTGCCGCTCACAGTTTAGGATGGGTGCTACAACAACAGAGAATTTAAACTTTCTGTTCTGTTCTTTTCTTTTCTTCTTTATCTTATTCACTTTTTCTTCATTCTTTTCTGTATTTCCTCTTTTCTTTTCTTTTCTTTTCTTTTGTCTCATATTCTATTCCTTGGATTTCTTTTCTTTTTTTTCTATTCTGTATCTACATATCTCTAATTTTTATCATTTGTAATGTTGATGATAATTTATCGACCTGTTTATTTATTTATTACAAATATGAACAATATTATACAGCAATGCACATATCTGCCAAGAGTTAAACAAATTATAGAATGAATCAAGAAAGAAAAAAGGGGTTCAGCAGTTCAGACAACTGTACAGTTTACAAATATTCATTTGTTATATTATCGGTGAATGAAATTTATAGAGTGCTGAATATACTGTGTGTATTGCTGCATGTCATTCATAAAAACATCTAAATAAAGGATTTTTGTTTGTAAATGTGTAGTTTTGCTGACTACACATTTGTAAATGTGTAGTTTTGCTGACATAACACAAAGATCCATAATATAATACTGTTTTTGTTCTGATCTGCTAGCATCAAAAACCCAGTATTGAATTTTTTTTTTTTTTTTAATCTAATTTGTTATTGCATGGCTGCAGCAGGACCATATCCTCACCTCATCTGACTCTAAATGGTACGTTATCATGGAGAGTTACAGCTGCATCACACTGACCTCTAGTGGTCTGGATATGTAATACATTTGGCTGCAACAACTCTGAAACTGTAGTTCATCAATTTAATAGCAAAAGTGACTTATATAATCTATAATGACGACCAAATTACACAGCTGATGCTTCTAAATTGCTATACATTGTTAATAAAATACCACACAATATTACCTAATCAATCCATCAAATAAAGTCAAATCCTCTCCTGCAGACCAATAAGAATTGAATATAACAGAGTGGATTTGTAGCAGCCTCAGTTTGATTTGGAGTGTCCTGAGATGCTGTGGTGGTGGAGATGAAGCATTTGGCCTCATTCAAAAATAATTAAGACAGGATCGAGAAGGCTCAACTGTCACTGGCTGTTATCATAATATCTCAATGCTGGCAGCAAAGTGAACATATTCTGCTGCTTCTTTTATTGCTTTTTAATATTTTTTAATTTTGTGCTTAAACTCTGTTTTGTTGAATGAGCCGTGGGAGAATCTCCTGAACAAGATTTCTACATAAGTTGATGAAAAAAGAAGAGGACAAGATTTTGACCAAAATTAAATAATTTATTCCTTGAAATACATGTTCAGTATCATTATGACAGCTTATATTTCTAACGTTAAACACGCTAACATATGGTTTATTACAGAGGTTGAAACAATCCGTGTTATCAATCACATTGCAGGAAAGAATTTAAAGTCGGTTCTGTCATTTATTTAAAATTGTTCACCTCAGAGCTGCTTTAACATGGGTCATCATGAGTGAAAAGAAATTACAAAGAAGAGCAAATAGTCTATGAAATCTAAAAACAAATTCTGTCTACTTCGAATACTACTAACTACAATAAATAAGGATACTTTCAAAAAAAAAAAAAAAACTTTAAACAAAGTAAAAAACAAAATGGAAAGCCATCAATCAACTGTGAATTCCAGTGCTGTTTTTATCTGTTTGGAAGGAATCCTGCAGACTCCGGGCTCTCCATGATGTTTTCATGTGCTGTTTTCACTGAGCAGAAGCTGTAAATAAAATGACATCTAGATTATTATTTCACTCATAAAATTAAATACATGCATATCTTTTTTTTCCAGTTACCAACAATTACTTAAAGTACTAAAAGCATGTACATTGTTATTTTAGGAAAATGTTGCTGATTATACCTTTAAATGTACTATGTGTGCACGTCACCTAAGCCTCTGTACATTTTACAAGTCAGTAAAAACCACAAGCAGCACCAGAAAGGTTAAGTTTGTTTGTTAAGGAGGAAAAAGAGCCAGTGATTTGGGTTTAGTCGGATAAACTTAGTAATGATCATGATGAACAACAACAACAAAAAAAGGTTTGTGTTGTCAGCCTGGATTTGCGTTTGCCTCCTGAATATGAAGTGGTACATTATTCCAAAGAAGTAGAGTGCAGTGAGCAAAACCTCAACTGCCGGAAGAGTTCTTATAAAACCAGGGAACATAAAGGATTTGATGGGATTTGATAGAGCAATAAGACTGGGGATATATGAGGGAGCCAGCCCATTTAAAGCCTTATAAAATGACAATAATATGATCACTGTTATGTACACATCCATACTCACATGAACACTTTCATCGTCTGCTTCCGGCCGTTGCCATTTGTTTTTGGACAGGATGCCAAATACAACGAACCCAAAGGTCACGATCAGGACGCCGAGGGAATCTGCAAACTTTCCTTCCTCGGGCGGCGAGCTGTAAGGTTCACTGCTGTTTCCATTACTACAGCAGACGGATAAATTACTGTAAGTACATAAGTTAAATTTCTTGCATGGTTCATTTTTTGACACTGAATCATGCTTTTGTTAAAGTGTGTGTAAGATTATGTGTGGCCAGTTTTCCTGTTGAAATAAAGAAGACATTGTGTTGCCGTCTGTTGGATATTTGAGCACTTACAGAGTCAGCAACAATTCCTCGTTGATGCCACTGATGCAGGAGGTCAGACTGAGGATCAAGATGGCTTTTCCCATCCAGATATGAATGGGTTTTCAGGGTGCTACGGAACCACAGCGGAGAACAAGGGAACAGGAAGCCAGCCAGGCCAAGGACCCACTATCGAGGAGAAATGACAAGAAAGGAATAATTCAGTGTTTTCTTTCAGTATATTTAATAATTCAAAATGCAAATCCTTTTCAACCTCTTCAACTTTTCTCAATGTAAAACTGCAGGAATTTAGATTCAGTCAATCCACAATATCATTAAAAGATTCAGAGAGTCCGGAGAAATCTCTGCACATAAGGGGGCACGGCCAAAAACCAACACTGAATACCTGTGACCTTTGACTCCTCAGGTGGCACTGTATTAAAAGCACTTTGGAAAACTGTTGTTGGTACACACAGTTTGTCGCTGCATCTACAAATGCAAGTTAAGACTCTACCATGCAAAGAGAAAAACATCAAGAAATTCTGACATTTCACACAGTGGGGTTTGTTAGGCATTGCGTAAATATCTGTCATTCCTACCTGGAATGTAAACACTACCACAGTACAGATGTGCGGAGAGTACAGGTCGGGGAAGTGGGAGTTTTGGTGGAATTTAAACACAGCATGCAGCCCAGGTTGGACAGAAGGAAAGCCGAAAGCATCAGTCCAGCATGCACCAGCTTCCACATGTGCTTCTTCTGCCTCCAGGTGAACAGGACACGATATACAACAACCACTGCAGGCACAGAGCGAGAAATAAAACACGATTTGTCTTTTTAATAGCTTGCTATCCGGCGAATAATTACTTAAATTGGTGCTGTCATTTTGGGATGAAATTGAAAAGTCTGATGATATTGTCACTTACATTTCACAGTCAAAGCATCTATTGATGCACTCATCCAGAGAAAAATGTAATAAGTTCAGTGTCTGCATAGATTAAATCTCAATTTTCTGAGTGTTATGATGTCTAATTAAAATAATAACAAAATCACATTTTTTCATCAGTTTCACTGAATGACAAAACCTCCTGGCTCAGTCAGCCGCACTGAAAAATCATTTCAGCTAAGACAGCTATGAAAAATGATGTTAGATTACTAACAAAACCAGATCAATTGCTGGAAATCTCTTTTCATTCACAATTGTTTTGATGGGATATGTGTGTGCCATGTATCGACACAGTCCTTTGTTGTGTACAGGAGGTTAGAACGTGCACACAAATACATATGGAAATTCAGCTGTTAATAAGTATTTTTGTGAGTTTTCTCCCAAATTCTAAATGTAGAATAAGTAGGATTTGCTGTTTGTAAATGCACAAGAAAGATATTTGATAAAATAATGAGAAAATAAGAAGATATGGGTGGGGTGGGGGAATGGTGTCTCCGTGGGTGCAGGTGCAGCCACACACGTCTGGTGAATTATGTGTGATTACTGAAAGGAATTTATTTTGTCTGAGTCTATGCATTGTTGGAAAAATCCTGACAGTGTGCCTGCAGAGTAGACCTTTAAAGTGACACTCCAGTGATTTAGCATTGCAAATTTATTAAGTTGAGGTACTCAGAAGAGAGAGATTTTAAAAAACACAGGAAGGTGAAAATCGCTGCAGGGTATGTAGTTTCATGATACCAGACAATAGGAGATCTAACTGTCTAACTGTTTTGAGTAACAACAATCACTTAGGAAACACCAACACAAAACTGGACTAGAATAACCAACAAATATGACCAAAATCTCTCTTTTCACTCAAGTATTGCAGTGACTTCACTTTAACTGTCAAACAAATTGAGCAGAGTAAATAACATGACATGTTCTCGCATTTATTATTCAGGTTCATCCAAACAATAAGCCATAAGTTTACATGGCAGTGAAAAGAACTTACATTTTTTCAAGGAGACACCTCACCAGAAATGATGCCTTAAAGACTCAGGATTAATTGTGCAATAGATCGTCGTCAGTCTCTATTGAGCAAAACGTCTCGAGAGTTATTTGTGAGTCTACACAGCCTGAAACATCCTGACTTTCAGCGTAGGTCAAGCTCCACACACTGGATAGTAAATGGCAAACACTCACATTTCAAATCCCAGGAATCCTGCTTGTAAGGCAGGCTTTCTCTGAAGTCTAAAACCCAATTCAAGAAAATCATTTGGATTTCTCAGACTTCGGAAAGCTCCCCTCAAAGCCACAGAAGACACTGCACTACTGTTTTCACAGGTCAACTGATGTTCATGTGTAAAACTGATGGAAAAATAAAGAAAAATATTTTGTTATTGTATAGTTAATGGTACACAAATGATCCACAAGAAACAGCACTGGTGCATTTATGAATAGTAAAGGGCCATGAGGACAGGGTGCCAGTCGAACTGCAGGAAGGACAAACCTCCCGTCCAGTGTGAGCCCCAGTAACTCCTGAGAAGCAGACAGACGAGGCCCAAACACAGACGCGGCACGTAGGTGATGTAGAACAACACTGACGGTTTCATATGTCAGTCTGGGAGGGAGGGAGTATTACGCATTACATAGACGGAGAATTTTTTTGAGGGTTTGAGCATGTTTATGTGCTGAATATGTTTCGAAAAAAGAGTGTTTACTTGAACGACTTAAACACAGAAAGATAGTTTACTGTTGAGTCTCATTCCCACGAAGTCAAATACTGACGTATGAGGTTGGTAAAGCATCTCGAGCACAGCGAGATAATGAAAAAATAAAGGCAGTACAGGAAGAGAGAGGGCTTTCTGCAGATACAAACACCACCACACACTTCTGTTAGGTCATAAATGATAACTGAGAATGATTATGTTAGTCTATACAATACTGTATATATTATATACTATATATACTATATATATAACTTTTTTTCTTATGATTTGCACCAGCCAGTCTTAACGTAGGTGGAAGGAGTCCAAGGACAAACAGCCGAGGGCAAGCAGGTAACCTAACAGAAAAAATACCTGAAATAGTTTGTATGACCTCTTCCCAGATTTTTTTAATAATGTGCCTTCTTCTGGGCCGCATTTAATTCATGAATCAGGGTTATTATTTTCAAAATGATGCAGCAGGGAGGGAGTTATGTCTTCAGAGATTTCTACCTCTAAGTCACTAAACCATGCCAGTCTATTGTTATTTGAGAATTATGTAGATTTAGCTAAAAATCATTTTATATAAAAGGGAAACCTGGCCACTGCCTTTAAGATGATCTGATGATTTTGACTTTTTACACTGTTGGGAAGTCCAGCAAAAACCTGAATTTTATAACGACAACTGCAGCTGTATTTGTGTCCTAAAAACTTGTTTTCTTAAAATTAGTGAAAAAAAGATCTGCTTGTGCATTTGGAGTAGATAGTCAGATAGTTTCAATCAGTTTTAATTCAAATGGAAAAATAAAGTTGATGGTGCATCAGTGCACGAGAACTATGAAAAATAAAAGCTGATTTTAGAAAATACATGAATACTGCAACTGCAGAAAATGAGAGGTATGGACTTAATTATAGACTACAATGACTTCAGAATAATGAAATTTTAGCTGGAAACAAATGGATTATGATGCATTATAATGCCTTACAGCTTTCTCTGGCTGTGAGGAAGGACCAGCATTGTTTTGTCTTCATCCAAAAAGCTTTAAAGAGAAATTTGGCTGTTTTCAAAGGGGATGTCCAGGCAGCATTGATGGTAAATGTAGTCAGATCCTCAGTACTGCTTGATGAAGAAAACCGAGTCTTCCTGCTCACAAAGCCATGCAGCAGTGCCTACATGTACCAGGATGCACTACGGATAAGCTTGTGACTCCCATGCCGTTGTTATTGTATTATCACCACCCTCGCCTGTAGCTATTGCTTTGTCGGCCAAACCATAGTGTTAGGTAACAAAATGATGAAGCACGGCCCCTGGCTACCCAGAGGCGGAGACTAGAAATCCAAGATGAAACAGCCTGTAGTTCTTCTGTAGACCAACAGATTTTGCAGCGGAAAAAGTCAATTTTCTAGGTCAATATAGAATGCAGGAATTTACTGCTCCAATTGACCATGTGCAACATTTTCCCTCTAATACAGATTCTTCCACTCTGTGTTTCTTCCCTCTTAACGTTGAACTCACATAGTCTTTGCTCACAGTACAGGTTGTTGCTCCACATTTCATTAATCAGTTCATAAGCCTCGTCTTAGATCTTGTTTTAACAGATTATAATTGCTAAGGATATTGTAATTTTAACTGTTTAATTCATATATTTCAGTCTATTTCATTTTATTATCCAATCCATAACATATTTATTATCCTATATTTTAATTCTCAGCTATCATAGTTATTTGTCTTTTGTCAGCTGTTTAATTTTCATGCACTACTTCACATCTGGAAACCACTGGAAATCTCCTCAGTCGTCTTTCAGGAAAAACTATAACTTCAATAATAATAAAAAATCTGATCATATGTTTTATATCAAATTTCTTAATTAGTAAACAAAATATGGAAACTAAAGCTCTGCAGTATGAAGTTTGATATTTATGTTTGAATTGTACTGAAGTAAAGGTATATAGAGGTACCTCAAGTGTTTTCACAGTTACATTCCTCTAGTCCTCAATACATGTAATAAAAAAAAGCTCTATTAGATTTGTTCATGATTTGTACTCACCAGATGAGTAAATCTCGCCTCTTTTGTCTCCATCTAGTTAAAGACAGTGTGAATTATGAAATCAGATTTCCTGTTGTTCTACTTGCTATTTTACATCCATTAAGTTATAGATAATTTTAGGCTGTTACAGTAGCATCCTGCAGGAACTGCTCCTGATTTTAACTAAGTCAGGTGGTCAGAGGAAGGATGGTTTTACTGAGATGAAGTCTGCTGTGTTCAGAGTGTGTGAAAAAACAGGATGAAAAAACACATTTCACGTTTCAGAACATATCTCACTTTTTGCGTAGTCATATTGATTTGCTATAAACTTTGGATAAGACATTTATTTCGCGAAGAGTTAAGGTAGAAATCAGGTCAGGTCAACTTTAACAGGACGTAGCACTAATTTCATCTGCTCAATCTGATTAGGTAATAAATCAGATTAAACTACACGAGACTGTTATGATTTTTAACATCATATCTTATTTGCTCTCACACAAACTTGAGAAAGATTTATTGCTGATGTGCGATGTAAATATGTTTCATAGAGCTTCAAGCAGACGTATAGTGTGCTGGATTACATGCATTTTTTTTTCAGAGGTGTTATGAAGATTTTTCTTTTTCAAAACAACATGTGTCTGAGGGAGAGCCCTCACCGTATCATCTAATTTAGCACAGGGCTCCAGGATGAATAAAGCCTCCACTGTTAAGCGACGATCCTGCACTCTGAACTGAGGCAGATGATCACAGAGGGCCAGTCACGCAGGCAAAGTGACACCAAATCAATGTGTAATCTCATTTCACTTTGTAACGACAAATGCAGCGGCAGGAGGGCCGTGAAGCTGGGCAGCGCTTCCACTGAAGGCATCGAGAGAGAAAGATGTGAAAGGCACAGTGTGTGATTTCTGGCACTAGGGGTCCTTTTCTCACATCAAAACAATAAAAAAAGATGTAGTTTGATGACGTGTGGGATCATGGGAGTGGAAATGTATTGCAAATTTTAACTGAATTTTGAGTAAACTGGCAGAAGAAAATACAAACGAATGCTATTAATGCTTATTAATAGTCAGTTCATCGAGACCTTTGTCATCTGACCCTTCCTAACTCCCACCCCTTTTTGCTCTGTACTCCAATAACAGCTGGTACAAACTTGGTACCTCAGTCTACTTTCTACTTTTCCTGTAAAAGCAACATATGGGGTTGAACAATGTTAGCAAAACACTTCTTATCTAGCTAGTTAATGATTGGCATACCAGATTAGCTAGCTAGCTAGCATTTTTACAGGTCCCCCAGAAATGTCGTCTAACCGTCTTGAAAAATTGTCTGTCTCTTCAAGACAGGACAAATTTGAACGGAGTACCAAGCCTTCCTCAACCGTCACAGGAGCGTAGGTTAGTAAGGGGCTGGACTTAGGAAAGGACAGATTTCCAGTTGGAAAAACCAGCCAGGTTGTGTCCAGGCGGGAACCCTGGATTTGTGTCGCAAGATTTGTATGTGGCAGTGCTGAGACTGAGATCTGCTTAAGTTTAGGGTTCATGGTTAGACACGGCCATTGCAGAAGAATGGGATGCAACAAGATGACGTATCTCCCATTAAGCGCATTACCTCTTTTCGAAAAAGGCAAAACCACCCTAAGTGAGGGTAAACACATTTTTGCAAAGTTGAAGAAGTGTTTCAGAATTTTGCCATCTGCTTTAAACTTTTCTCATGCAATACTTCACTGCAGATTTGTCTGATGATTTCAGGCAGAAATCATGTTCATGTATATATTAAAGCTTTCTTCAAGCTACATTTAATCATGTCCACAACTTCCTTTCTCACTTTCTGACATATCCCATGTTTTCCTGAAAGTTCTAGCAACTAGACGGGGTAAAGGGGATATGTCACTAACAAGGGACCAAATGAAAGCACCATTTCCTTGAATACAATTATAGATTTCTCAGGGTATGAACAATGTTGGAAATATTTGTGATAATGTAAGTACTCAACTCAACAAAACAGATAACATAGGTATAGTTGTTTTTAGACATTTTAATTTGGAAAAATTATGCATTATGCCTTTAACAGGATTAAGAATTCCATAATCTCACACAAATGTTCTACTTTATGATCTGTAATTGTGCAGAGAATCATGAATACATGAAAACAGGTTTTAATCTACACATCATAGAGCAGCACAGTAACTGGAGCCTTCAGCTGCATGTTGTGCATGATCTGTTTGGAACAGATCTTCTCATCGTCTGCGTCCTCCACGAAGATGGACACGAAGCGATCAGCCTCAAAGGGCACCTCCTGAGTCTGAGAGGCCAGCACGCGGTGGCAGCTGACGTCTGCCTTGAAGGTGAACTTCTTGTCTTGGGGAAGGACGGACAGATCCTTCAGGCTCTTATCGTCACCAGACTGGGAGGAGATGAAGTGGTCGATGTCCTCAGCCTTCTCCGTGATGAACACTCGGACGTTCCTCTTGCTGAGGTTGCTCATCTGGGATGCGCTGTTGAGGTTTCCCATTTTATATTTCTGGAGTGAGTCTTGCTTGAGGCTGTAATTTGAAAAGAAACAGTAATATTCATCAGAACCTGGATTAACATTTATGGTCACATTACATTTTTGATATCACTTTCTATGAGCGTCATGTCTGTAATAATAGAATTAATATAAATAACTTAAGTATCAGAGAAAAGTGCATATTGGCTGGGTGTGGATGTATTTATTACTTTCTGTAAATGTCACCTCTATAAGGCCTTATAAACATATGGTATTATAATGCATGTATAAGGCTTTGTAAGTGTTTCTAATCATGCATGACAACTTGTAACAAGGTTCATAAAGTATTGTAACTCCATGCCAAAGTGACAACAGTGTTTGAAAGAAGAGTCTCGGTCCAGGGTTACATAGCAGATTATAACAACCATAACTTTAGCCAGTTATGAAGACACAGAGAACTGCTCTAACGTATTATAACAGATTATAAATTCTAAATTTCTGAAATGCAATAATGTCTTATATAAACATCAATAATACGCTTTAAGTTAAGTGACAGCACTGTATAGGTTATTAGCAATAATAAAATGTTTATAAGACACTAGACTACTTTATGTTCCCCACTTATAGTTTATAAACCATGTAATAAATTGTAATGCATGATTATAAACACTTATGATGAGTTTTTATAAAGCCCTATTATTGCAACAACATGCAACTTTTTTTATATACCAAAAAACAAAAAACCAACAACAAAAAATCACTTTTTCCTCCACATTAACACTTTCTCTCATTCTTTATTGCACATTACGCTTTTAGCTCAGGACTATGTCTCCCTACAAATGAGCATGTGACAAATAAAACCTTTGAATTTTATTATTTTATCACCCCAACTGTCTTTAGAGCATTGCTGTGACATGATCGGTGTTAAGTAATAAAACTTTTTCATTCCGGTGAAAAGGAGTCATCAGCAAGTAAGTATTTTACATATGTACATAACTCCACTCTCCACAGCATTTGACAGTTTTACAGGAATGAAAATGAAAAGAAATTGGCAGCAGTTTTGCTGTATTTTCCACTGTTAATAAATCTGGTTGTACTTTTAGTTTTATTTCAGACACATAGGTCTACACTAGTACAACACAATAAAATACAGTATGACGACAACAACATAAAAGTATAATCATTGCAATTACAGTCTACAGTGCTTGGTCTGCTGTAAAGAATGAAGGAAAATGTTGCTTCTGATCCTCCGTGGTTAAATTTTAGCAATGAACACTACGAGAAATCAAGTCTTCTGCAAGAGTTTTGCATTTCTTTCTTCTCTACATACAAGAACACACATGCATTAGTGTGCATTTAAAACCCATCACTTAACAAAACAGGTTTGGCTACCATTTTATTTTTTTCTGAACTTCTAGCATGTGAAAAGGAAAGAATGAATTCTTACCTGCTGCTGCAGTGGAGGCAATGTGACAGTAACGCACCGTTGCTTTCTGACTTAAGGAGTGTGTGCCTTATGGACAAAGTCTGATAACATGCAAAATATCTGAGCACATCTAACGCAGGGGTAATATACTGCATGAACCTGCTTCAAAAGAGCAGGAACAATGTCTTTTACTTGAAACACACATTTGTGAACTCAGCTGTTTTGTCAGTGAAGAGATAATAACAACAACTATTATGACAAATTAGTACTGAAAGGGTTCTGATTCAGGATTTATTATATTTAGAGTAATCTGTCCTGCTGAAATGAAAGAAAATACAATATGTTAGTCCATCTCTCAATATTTTCTGATTTATTCTGACTTTCTTACCCCCTCTGTGGTCTATTTGTCCCGCTGAAGCACTAAATTGTTGACATAAAAGGTTAAAAATATATATTGTGGTTTTAACAGACTTTACTTAGACTGGAGTGCATAGTGCATTTGCTGGGGACTATTTTTAGCTGCGGATTAATCCATAATTGCTGCTCTAGTGAGTATTTCCGGCGTCAGGCATGTGGGATCGTCTCAAATTTAACTACAGTGCACACGTTCATGCTAGTGAAGGAACACGTCACCCAGTTCAGCTTTTCTGATGTGTTTTTAATAGTTTTCGGACAACAGTGGTGGCTGATGGGACAGAGACATAAGATGTATCAGGCTGCTGATACACAGACAATACTGGTTGGCTGGATGACAACATTGTTGGTTTTGATCATTTCATAGGAATCCTATAGCCTTTTTTTTTTTTTTTTACTATTATTATCAAGTAAATTTTATTCTTCGTCTTATTTTGCTTTAAGTATGGAATTTATCCATATTTTAAAGTTAATTCTCTTTAGTTATGTGAAGCATGTAATTTCTTTGTTGAAAAGCACTTTGATGCATCTCCTCTTGTTATTATAATTGTTATTAATATGGGATCTGTAAATGATCTGAAAAATATAGAATATCACTGGACTTTACAGATAGTCTGACATGCAATATGGCAGTAGTATAATAGGGAAAGAATTCGTCCTTGTGAACATTATACAAAAACATCCAGTTAATTGGAAGTGGAGACGTGGCAAGTTTACCTCTGTATAAGTGATAATAAGTTGCCTCTTTGTTCTCACTGCACCTTGTTAGATAGAGCTGAGCCTTTATTTGCTGCGCATTTTGCATATTCAAAGTGAAAATGCAGTAAAGATAAGAGCATTACTGTTGGGTCCATACTGACTTCCAGCACTCATTCTCAGCACTATGAGGCCGTGGCTGCTGCCGCCGCTGCTGCTGTCCCTGCTCGTCTCTGACCTCAGTCCCTTTGGAGATGGGGACTGGGTCATGGAAAACTACAGCTGGAGTTTATACAGAAAACTGCCACTTAATGGACGGATGACTCCCACAGGACCAGAGATACTTCAGGCCCAAACTGAACACCACTGTGTGTGTATCCAGAGACACTGTGTGTATGTTGCTGTGCTGCACAAACAGAGGACCTCCCCCTTATACTGGGCGTACACACTCCATGATGACCATGGATGCAGTTTGTTTCATCAGGAATTCACAGGGAGAATTCAGAGGATTCATATTCCAGCACTGGTATGCTTATTTCAATCAGTATTGGTGTGTTTGTTTCCGTACGTTATCAACAAAACAACTTTTTCCTTGTGTTGCATTCCCTGCTGAAATGATCACAACCATTGCTGCTACTTTCCATATCTCACACGAGCTGATATCAATCAAAAACACATTATTTATTTTTACCTTATTGCATTTTCTGTTTTGCTGCTCTCTGGTGTATGCATGAATTATCAGTATAACAGGTGGGATAGCACATTTTGCAAGGCGGTAAAGCATCCTCAACATCACACTCCCTAAAAGCAAGAGCATGAAGCTGCTCATAACACAAACAATAACAACCAGGTGTATTTTGTACTGATTTCACACTGTTGTTAATTAGAATATCTGACATGTAGCATATTTTTGCACCAGTTCAGAATATTTAAAGGAGAACAGATTAGTCTCTAATGCTTTGGACTCAGAGAGACAAACTTTACTGTGAAACTCTCTCTGTGTGTAGAAAAGACCTTGGAGACCTGGGGCTGTATTACATAAATGTCCTAAATTAAATATCCTCTTTGATAGGCCTAACCATGGTAATAAGGATCAGGACCTGATTCAAGAAAAAAAGCCATTGATGATGATGATGTTTCTATCCCAGCTTAAAATTTGTAATGCATATAAGACAAGCATCCAAACTTTCCAAAATCTTAAATAAACTCTGTCCTAATTTTCACTTCTCTACCCATAGTAGTAGCTAACCACAGCTAATGGTAGTGTCAGCTAATGGTAGCTAACACCCGGGTTTGCTAACAGCAGCAAACAGTAGTGTTTGCTAATTGTAGCTAATAGTAGTGTTCAATAACAGGTGCTAACAGTAGTGCTAGCTAATGGTATCTAACAGTTGTATTCTCTAGCTAATGGTAGCTAACAGTAGTATTTGCTGACAGTAGCTAATGGCACTGTTTGATAACAGTAGTGTTAGCTAACTTAACTTGTATGGTTGCTCTTCTATTGCTTTTACACAATAGATATGGTGGACACTGTCTGCTATCTTAACCCACTCTCTTTCTCTTATCTCACAAAAATCTGTTGTTGTATATTTATCATCTTTGGGTATCTGTTAGTTCCCATATGCTGATGTTCACAGGGTCTTAAGTTCCCATACTCCTATGCTTCCAAGTTCCCAGGTTCCTAAGTTTTCAGAGTCCTGTGTACCTAGGGCCCTATCTTCCTATGGTCTCTAAGTTCCCATGGTCCTATGTTCACAAGGTTCTGTTTTCCCAGGGTCGAAAGTTCCCAGAGTCCTAGGTGCCTGGTGTCCTAAGTTCCCAGGATCTTTATTTCACCCGGTATTATGTTCCCAGGGTCCTAAGTTCTCACAGTTCTATGTTCTTGGGGTCCTATTTTCTCAGGGTCTCATGTTCTAATTTTTTTTCCCCCAGGGTCATAAATTCCCACGGTTCTATGTTCCCTGGGTCTGATATCTTGTGCTAACCCATAACCCTAACACAGTATAAGCTATATAGAGCTAGAGAACATACACTACATACACTGTATGCAGAACTAGAGAACACAGGTGTTGGTATACTAATTCATTTACCAATTAGCTCTACATATATGGCACAGCTGAAGCTAATGGTTTTGCAGATATTTTGCACTAAACCGAAGTATTGGACAAGTTCAAATTTTGGCCTGATGATGGCACAAGATTAAAAATTCCTGAGGGTGAAATGAATATCCGTATCAAATGTCATGACAATCCATCTGATAGCTGTTGAGATATCTCAGTCTAGATCAAAGAGGCAAACTGACCAGCTGGCATTGCTGTCGCTAGAACCATGTGGTCAGCGTGACTAAAGATTTTCACATGAAAGTTGTGTATTTCACATGGATGTTTCTGTATATGACTAATTCCTTCTTTCTCTCCGGTCACTCCAGGTTGTCGCTTCCCTTCGTGGAAGGGGAAAACGTGTTCCAGCATTTCTGGTCAAGAAGCCTGATACTCTACCAGCTCTGCATATAATTAGTAAAATCACACCAACTAAGGCTGGTGAGGAAACCAGACATATTGGTGTGATTATAATAAGACATCACCCTGATTTACAGTCTGCATGGTCACTCCATCATACTACTGCTGCCTCAGGCCACAATTTTCAAGCTTTCTCACTGAAGAAATCCAAGAGCTGGACACCTGCCATCATTGTTCATCCCCAGACAATGCTGACAAAGAGATGCTGTGCTGCTACAAGTGTGATTATTTCCTACTGTTTTGAAAAAGGGGAAATAAGATCAGCACTGAAAGTCAAGGAAAAATCCAAACAACAGATGGCACAGCCACAAATAAAACTAAACGAGGGCACACGGCGAGCGATGAAAATTAAAGTTCACACGGAGTATGATGGACAACGGCCTTCAAAAGCTTCACTCCAAGCTGCTCCTCTGCACTCTGGCAGCTTTTCAAGGAAAACCTCAGATACATCACGATTAGAGATTCACAGAAAAGCGGTCAGACTTATAAAGAAAGATGAGCACTTGAACTTGGATGAAGGGTCCTTGTTGCACAAAAGTGTTCAGAGGCAGCGTCCTTTAAAAGCTGCATCCTGTATGTGTGATGATGATGATGATGATGATGGATTTTACGTTAAGAGGCAACTCTTGTTGGTTTCCAGAGAGAAGACAGAATCCATAAATAGACCGCAGTATAAGATGAGGGCTGCTCAGGATCACAATAAAGAGGATTTCAGCGGGAAGATAATCACAAAACAAGCAGAGTTTAGACGCCCAGAGGGAGAACGTGGAACAGAACAATCAAGTACTATTGAAAATGGGAACCCGGAAAAATTAGCATACATCCGACAAGCACGCTTTACACATGAAGCAGATAATAATGATGTCGATCGCAAACAAATGCTTACCGAGGCGCAAGAAGACGTCTTAATCTTGTTATTCCCTCCAGACACTAAGAGGGAGACACAAACAGAAGAACCACCGGAAAGAAAACTTATTCTGAACACAGACACTGGGTGGCGAACAGTAAATATACACATAAAAGTGCTGGATGACCCCCCATCTGTGACTAAAGTTATAAAGGAAAACTTTATTATTGAGTCCGATAACTCAAAGTGTAAATGCTTGAAAGACGGCCAATTTTTGTTAGAAATATACGCACTAGATAGAACAGAGGGAATGCATATAAAACCAGCACAAGAGGTCACTACAGTGTCGACGTATACTGAGGAAGGGGTCAAAGAAACGCAGGAGAAAATAGAAAAAGACACTCAGGCTAATAATACTTCTCATGAAAATATGAGCATAAATCAGACTAAACAAGAGCCATCAGAAGAATCAGTCATACCCTCACCTCCCTCACTCAAAATGATGGAAACAGTAACTGCAAAAACAGAGCCTATAGCAGAGACAACTGCAGTAAACATGGAGATAAAAGAGACAACATCAAGTACGGAAGTCTTCAATAAAGGCAGCACGCAGAAAGCAGACAGACTGCCAAGTACAGACGAGACCCCAACGACCACAGTGAATCCAGAAACCGAGACTGACACTGAGCCCAGATTCATAAAATGCGTGACTAATAATAACAATACACCAGCTACGACTGTAAAGCCATTCTCAGGCCTCAGGATGAGAGAAGACGTCCCAGCCGATTCAACCAAACTTCATGAAGGCGCGGAGAGCGAAGAAAGAGCGGCAACAAACAGGCCAGGAAATGAAAGAGAAGAAGATCAAAATGATCCAAAAGTGAACTCATTTACATCTGCAAAACCTTCACAAACAATCCACAAACAAGTTACAGACAAACTTCCAAAAGTAAGTGAAACTGCAGCAGCAGAGTTGTATGAAAATCCTGTTCTAATTAAAGGAATAGTTCACATTTGGGAATCACTTTCTGGCAGGAAGTTAGATGAGAAAACTAAAACCATGCTCTCATATCTGTCTGTTAAGTATGAGGCCACAGCTAGCAGCTGATTACCATAGTTTAGCACAAAGAATGGAAACAGGGAACAGCTAATCTGGCTCTGTCCAAAGCTAGGACTGTAAAAACGTGGATGTAGGCTTGTCTCCTTTCTAAAGAGCCATTGAGACGCTCAGTGTGGTGAATCTGTCTGTCGCCATCGTGGCAGTGCCTGGCTTGGTATTTACCTTACCTTATCTGCCTTACGTCCTGTGTCACAGTGTTGTGCGTCACATGTTCTTATCAGCTTGTTTTGGGTCATCTAATCATTTTTTTGGATAAGTGAGCAAAACGTAATCTTAAAAAGTTGTTTATTAACTTAAACTTTGCCTTAACCGCAAAATTAAACATGCAGCAGACCTCGTGCTGAACTGTAAGTTCAAGTACAGATAATTTTGTATTTTTTGTGATCATCAGTTTATGAAGATACACTCTTTGCATTGCTCACATGGCTGCAACAGAGACTAGACTTCCCTGCATTTTTTCAAATGACTTTTGCCTGATTGTAGATGGATTCTCAAATTCACCATTAGAACGTGTCACTGGGAAAAATAACCGAAGATGGCGTTTGGGTGGAGCTGAGGTGGCCAAATGAAGATGGCATCCACCTGTCACTCAAAGTGGCCATTGACCATTTTTTGTACCCAGCTGTAAACATGTTTATTTAAGTTGTAACACAGGACATTTTCATATAGGGGTCTGTGGAGGTTGATTAGCTTTTGGAACCAGCCTCAAGAGGCCATTCGAGGAACTGCAGTTTTTGGCACATTCACATTGGCCTCAATTTTCTGTTTTTTGTACATGACATGATGTGTTCATTAGTCAGATTTAGAGGTGCTGGTTGGTGGATTTTGTTACCTTATGACTGAGCCAGGCATCCTCGTTTCAACTGTTTGTGCTAAGCTAAGCTAACTGGCTGCTGGCTGACACCTAATATCTCATCTGTGGTATGTCTGGCTGTTCCAGGCAACTTCTGCTTTCTGGGTTTTCAAAGTCTTAATCACAACAAACTTTTAGTATGCAGGTTGCAAACTTAGAGGTTAGTTTGCAACCTGCATACTAAAAATGGCAAGTTAGCACCTGGCTGCTAATGGGACCAACAGGCCAACAGCTGTTAACTTTTAATTTGCAGGGATTTAGCCATTTTAATGCCAGGGCTCATCTCCCCACTGTGCAAATGTTCCACCAAAACAAGTTCCCCTCAACACAGGCGCCACCCAAGATGACTGAGCCAGAGTGTTTTTTCCTCTATAGCAGGATGAAAATGTTTGGAGCCAGACCTTCCTATAGTGCTGAGAAGTGTGGAGAGGTCTGGCTATGCAAGACCACCTTATATCTAATGGACAGAAATGTGAAGTGTCATTCTGCTCTTCTTACTCTCTGCCAGAAAGAGAAAAAGTGTCAAACTATTTATGCAGATAAAGTGTTAAATACAAAAATTAACATCTGAACAACATAATCCAACATTTAAGAGAGGAATATTACTGGATAGTCTTTTTTTTCTCTATGAATTATTGATCTTTGATAGAAGAAAATATGCATTGCATATTATTTTTTTCAGCAGTGGATGTACTAATGAAAAGTTCTCCTCCACAGATGACAGATGACAACAGACCACTCTGCGGAGGTTTAATTCATCGCACTGAAGCTGGGTGGAAACACTGTGTGGAGCGATTCACAGAACCGGGATCAAAGATGTTTTCCTCAAGGGAACAATCGGACAAATCTAAGGATCGAGGAGAGCGGGAACATCTTTCTGGCAATCCTCTGAATGATGATGGATATGATCATTTCTATTATTTTGATGGAGTACTGAGAAAAGTTCAAACAAATTTTTACCCTTACGACATGAGACAAAAACTGAGGAAAAGGAGACATGATGACACAAAGAATAATGTTCTCACCAGGAGAAAGAGAAGAGACACTCATGAAAATCTCCTCAGCTACATCCGACATCTTGTTTTAAGGAATAAGGCTAGTCATATTACATAATCTACTTAGTTACTTTAAGAATCAAAACTGAATACTGAGTATCATCACTACGGACTAACCCTACACCTGAATTAATTGTACTTTTTTTTAACC
The DNA here is from genome assembly GCF_056507025.1 of Lutjanus erythropterus. NCBI lineage: Eukaryota > Metazoa > Chordata > Actinopteri > Lutjaniformes > Lutjanidae > Lutjanus > Lutjanus erythropterus. The sequence goes on from NC_139336.1 coordinate 22,253,074, forward strand.
ACTGTTCAGAACACAACCTCTACCTCTTAATGTACTGTAGTATATACTAGGCTGTAGATTTAGCTTTTTCACTTATGTTTGATGCACTCAGCTTTCTAATAGCTGCAGTATGTACAGTATATGTCGTGTGAAGTGAAGTGACATACCTTGGGGGAATTTATCAGATTTCACGGAGCTCTCTGGAGTTACAAACACATGCAGTAGTGCTCCCTCTTAATTTTCTAGCGTGCATGTAGATAATATTTGTATCTGTGTCATGCATTTGTCTCTTATGACTGTACATACTCACTGATTATTGCTGCTGTAATATATACAAATATATCATACTGTACATATTATTTATTTAATTCAAAATACAATTAAATTCACTCAGATCCATGTATAGCACCTTATTTTCCTTGACATATAGCAAACGTTACAAATTCTGGGAAGCTGTATTGTCTTCACTGTTATGCTCTATTTATGTAACATAGATACAGAAGTAATTAAATATCTATTTAATCGTTTTGTTCCTTCTGCTCTCTGTTCCTGGACAACAGTATTTCTTTTAACAAGTTCTTGTGTCTCAGCACCAACCACGCTGTGGCAAACTCTAACCATTTATGACACTTTAGAAACAATCTTTAGGTAATATTGTTTTAAAGATACACGTTGGATTGCAGCTCTTATTAATATTATTAATGACATATGTGGTTTTCCTGCTCAGTATGTCGATATGTCTGCTTTGAAACAAGCATATTGGGTTTCACTAACTTAATTACACACACATATAGTCCAACTCTCTCCAAGAAACTATATTTATATACCACAAATTTAATTTGCAAAATATAATTTGCTTCTTCTTGTATGTACAGAATATAAGCATAGTTTCTAGGAGACTAGGTTGCACATGCAGGCACAAATTCATATCACTTCTTGTCAGGGCAGCTTTATTTATTTAAAATTTTCTAAGCTGCTTTATGAGGGACATGATGTCTTTGACTTGCTCTATGTGTAACTAATAGTATTAAGAATAGATGCACTTTCTATCAAGACATACGAGTTTTAGCACATGCTCATGTGCATGCTGGTTTACCGGCACACCTGAACCGAACATCGTCAATGATATTAGTCACACCTGTACTCCTGCTGGTGACACCAGTCTGCTGGTGGCCCACTGTTGGCTTGGAAATTAAAGAGAGAGAGGTCTGATAGAAAAAAACAAAAAAAAGGGCTGGAGGACTGGAGGTCACCAGTTCAGCATTTTCTTGGTCTTAAAACAGGTTTTCAGAGGGACGCTGTAAAATAAATTTGCATTTAATGTGATTTTGTTGGTCTGCTCTGTACACACAACATTTTTTAAATGTCTCTACTCCTCTGCAGCTCTTTACAAGGTTTTTTTAGTAGCGTTTTCTTACCTGAATTGAAGGCCTCAGGACAGGACGTGTCAAAGGACTTGACTTGAGAATTCATCCTTTTCCAAGTCTTGTACGAGTTAATAGGATCAGTGGGTAAACAATAGACCTTTTCCACATCAGCCATTTTGACATGGAGCAGCAGAGTAAACACAGGTGCCACCAGTGATACTAATTAAGGTTCAGTTCCATTCAGGTCAAACACACTCAGGATGGTGCTATTGTGCATGTTGGTTCACTGGAGAGACTCTGCTGCACTAAATGGATCTTAATTAGTATAACTGATAACACCTGTGTTTACTCTTCTATTTCATATCAATATGGCTGCCATGAGGTCTATTAACTTTAAGTGCCTGTAACAAAACACAAATAGCCGATTAAAATAACACTAAGTATATCTGTGTGGCATTAGCCATAAACAGTTATGGCACCATCCTCACTCCAGCCCTGTTCCTGATTATTTGCAGCTATTTATAATCTCTGCGCTTCTTGGCTGCATTTAACAAAATAAGTGTTTAAGTTAACATAATACTTAATGTTACATATATTAGACATAATGATCCTTCCGATCCAAGATAATTATGTTAATCCAAAGATTATGATGTTTTAGGATTGTGATTATTTTGTCAGTTAGTGGTGTGCTTCAAAAATATATCAGCTGAGGGGGAAAGACAGATATGTACAGAATATTTAACTGGATATCTGGCAGGGCAATGCTTGACTAAAATGAATAATACCATATTAATCTTTAATGTGCACAAATGAAAATGAGAACATGGATTATAAGCACTACAAGGAGAAAAAAATCGTGCATCAGCTACTTCCCTCCAATTTATTGGTATCGAAAGAGCACTCTTCCACGCTCTTTTGATTAACCAGCTCTTAAGGACAAAGGAGGCATTTTGCATTCATGAACTGAACACACTTGAAGCTTATGGACTTCATGAAGGTGAAAATACATGAAAATATTAACTTATATCTCTCTTCATAGGTAATTTGGGCTCTTTTGGGCATGTTTTGCACTGTACATAGCATATCCTAGTCAGTCAGCTCTATATGGGAGTTAAAATTATGTAAAACTGTGTAATTCTTGTGACTCTAATATTAAACATCTTTTTTTTCGGGGAAAAGTAATTTTGTATAAAATTAAAGTCATGTTTTCACTCATTGCATTTTAGTGAAAACACCCTTCAACTTTGCACATATGCAATGTTCAATGTATATCATGTAAAATATTTCTTATTTTTATAAGTCTGTATTGTATTAAAGTATGTTATTTGTATGTGTATATATATAGATATTCTATAGATATTTATCTTATTATCTATAGTGTATGCCACAGTTTATTTTCTACTATTTGTTAAGTTCTTTTCATTCATTTTCCTATTGATATTATTTATATTTCTCTCTTCTTATGTCTATGTATATTGTTGTGTGGTACTGTTTACATGCAGTGTCAGGATTACCTGCAAGAAAATACCAATTTGGGATCAACAGTGTTCATCTATCTATCTATCAATAAATGTTCACCTTTGAAAAATGCTGAAAAACTGAAAAATGATGACAGTATATCGAGTCACACTACCCACATGTATTTTTCACATGTGTGAGGTCACAGCGAGCTCATGTGATTTTTGTTGGGTGAAGCCGAAGACGCTGCAGGTGAAATAAGTTGTTCGCTCCAAATAAAATCACAGTAAAGTCATTTTTAGTGTGTGCTGGTTTATTTTGATCTTCGCCCGAGATGTTCCTGTGACCGGCCAGCACCTTATCGCAAGTACTGGCTGTGCAGGGAGAGTTCTGTTCCCTGGAAATGTACTATTTTGCATAAACAAACATGAAAACATCAGTAATCTCAAACAATTCAAAGACAGGTTATCTGTACAAAACATTTATTTAAAATTTACATAAAAACAGCTTTGATGCATTTGCATAACTTATATCTGAAATCCATGACAAGCAAACAATAACTAAGGGGGAAATGGCTTAACGGCAACTCTGAACAGAACTTTTTTCTTTTTTTACACAGGTAAAAGGAAGTTAATTGAACAGCTTAGGACTTGTTATGAAATATGTGAAAGTAAAAACGCAGAAATATTTTTTTAAAAAACAGACATACACTCACATGAACTGCCAGAGTGAACGAAACATGCACTGAAGCCTATTCACTGCTCTGCTACTTCAGAAGAGACCGAGAGGAATTTCAAAAGAAAAAGAAATGTGTTAAAAAAAAAAAAAGTTAAAAGGAGAATGTAAGTGAAAGAGGGTGTACAAGGTCCCTAGAAATTGATGCAGGCTGTATTTTCATTGTCCGTCAATAGATGGCAGTGCCAGCACTGTAGCATCACTCTTCAGCAATAATATATAACTCTGTAACTCTGTATTTTTATACACAAGAGACTGCAGAAAAATGGGCAAAATCTAGTTCAAAATGTCACAACCCCAAAAAGCCAACTACCCTGCCTGGTGTTTCTTTTGTTCTCGATAACTTCATACCTCAATATATTCATTCTGGTTTGTTAACAGAGCTGCATATATACATACACGCTTTGTGAGGCTCTCTGGACATTTTATGTGTACACACGACAGGATCAGGGAAATACATTTGAACTTCTTTTTTAAATCCAGAAAAGGTTTCCTTCATCTTGTCTGAGTCTAACCAAGACAAAACAATCTGTACCTGCTTCTCATGTCGCCGCTGACACGCACAGAAGGACTGTTTGCTCAATCGTTCACGTCGGTTCTCGCTTTTTAAGACTGATGTCACCTCAGCTGAAATATGAAATGACACACTCTGCATTTAGCATCACGAAAGCTTCGACAGTGCGCTGAATGTGGTCTCAGTGGAAGCTCACATGTGAAGAAATGGCACACATAACATGGATGAGAACAGCCCATTAGGATTCTTTGCCCCTGTGTCATGCCGCCGCCCTTTTTTGGGTGAAAACAACCACTCTAAAATAAAAAAATATGGAAGAAAAACCAGAAGACTGTATTTCTTTTTAGCTATTAGGACCCCAAATCCTCTGGTCAGTCAGGTGAACAACTATGTTATGTCTTTGTCATCCAGCAATTGGCATCGTTACCTTGAAAGGATGAAAGAACTAGGGGTCTCTTCAGTCTGCCTTTATCTAAGTGCCTCTGCCAAAAATGCTTTTTTTAATACTTTGTGCTGACTTTCCCACAACAGTTATGGTGAAAAACATACTTACTTACTAAATTGGTATCTTGCTGTGCACCTATTTTGATTGCTAATGTGTAATTAATTCTCTTTGAATAAACACTTGAACAGAAAATAATTGCACCGACTCCAAATCAATCAGAATTACTGAATTTTAGTGCTTATTTCATTTTAAATTTACATTTTTGAAATCAAAAGTCAGCATTTTTTGACACACTTGTTGGTACCTGTTCACTGGTCACACTGGAAAGTGATTTTCTGTCATGATTCTGGTCTTCACTTTTCCATCGGGCTCTAAGCCCTTTTGTTTTTTTTGTTTGTTTTTTTGCACACACACACAAAAACTAGAGCCAGGAGAGTGAAATGTGCACAAAAATATTGCACAATCTGCAATTGAGTGTATTTATGTTGACTCCTGTGCCAAAATAAACAGTGTCACAATCTTTGTTTGTTTTAATCTTTTTTCTCCATCTTCCATCTGTCAAACCATGATGTTGTTGTTTTAAGGCACTGTGTACACTGTTCATGCCACGTTCTCTAGCCTTTGCCACTTTGTCTCAAAAACATCCAAGGATCTTTTCATATTGCTAAGACACTTTATTTTGCTGTTTTTGCACAGTTGTTTTGTGTCAAGGTCATATTTTTTCACAGTAATAACTTTAGTTCCACTATCACCAAGACTCTTTTCTGATTTACTACTTGGTCTACAGGCACAATGCTTTCACAGTGCTTGTTTTCACCCATAGGGAGGCGTGGTTGCTCCCCAGACAGGGACGTGACGTCTGGCTGCTCTCATCATTGACACATTGACAGTGTGGACCAGAGTGCTACACTACACACAGTGCATCAAGCAGGAACAGAGTTCAGCTAAATGCTTCAACCACACCTTGAAAGGTTTTAATGTCAGTCATTTTGCCCTGAAGCTAAACGTTAGCACAACACAAGCGCGCGCCTGTTGTTGCCCAGGGTCATTTTTGGTAATGGTATAAATAATGAAAGTTATTAATTATTATTCATTACAATAAATATGTCAATAAATAAAATGACCTTGAATTCTCCAGGTTGCCTGGAAACATTATGGAAACTAAACTATTAACAGTTGCTCCAATAGAAACAGCTTGTGAAATTCCTTCTATAATGTTGTGTGTGTGTAGTAACACTGAACATATAAAAGAGTGGACGATAAGGACTAAAAACATTTCTCCAATCTGACTTGATTTTACAAAATCTGACATTTTGGAATCATTGCGCCCTATAAACATAATAAAGATGTATACCTAAATAAATTTAGTTTATCAAATGACATCAAAGAGGTAAAGTTTATGATTAGTAAGGCTGCACATTGACCAAATGGACAATCTTTTCTTAAGAAAATGTTGATGAACTGTTACATATCTACAAAACAACAAATATAGCATGATTGTAGTTTTACATCCTATATGTGCCAGAGGTCAGTGCAACAAAGAGGCACAGTATTAGTGACACAGCTAATGCCACTCCTACAAACCAGTGTATATCCTTGTCTCCAGGTAGTGTATTTTGATCTGGGTACAGGACCAGATGAGTGACACACGCCCAGAGACGTCTAAGCTTTCAGTATTTGGATTCATGTTGCTTCATTAGAGCCTAGAACATGCAGGAATGCATGTTCTGCATGTGGAAGATGACAACTTCATGATATTTTCTGCTCTATTTGAAGCATGTTTGTCTTTGGTGGCAATTTGACCACAAAACTTCATTTTCATTATTAACACCTCCGGCGAGTAGTCAACATCCTCGGAGCTCTGATCAATACGGATCGACCTTCCCCTTTTTGTGTTTTTCTTTTCAAAACTACTGGCTTTTGAATACGTGGCTGCTCCACCACAAAGAGGTAAGCCTGTTCGCGAGACACAATGTCCACCGATAGTGTCTGTGTGCTTTTAGTTTTCTTGTGTTAAGTACTTTGTGTTTACTTCATTTGCAGTCCCTGTGACTTCAGCTCTCAGGGTGTGTCTGCGTGCTTGTAGTAGCCTCTCTGCAGGGCCGCAGACGCGATGCTCTCAGCTGAGCGCCGCTGGTCCATACTTAGCAAAGCCTCCAACAGGTCGTTGATGTCGGCTTTAAGTCCCTGCCTCTGCATCCAGTTCTTCAGCAGTTCATACACTTTGTCACCTGGGGGGCCGTTCTCCGCAATCCGAATGTGGTTGTCACTGACTCCAATCATTCTGAAGAACTTGTTGTGGATCCGCACGTCCAGGTACTCGTCAAACAGGTCAAAGCTCTTCTTTAGGGATTTTTCTGACCCTTAAAAAAATAGATAGATAGATGACATTTAGATTATAAGACAAAGTGGGACAATATTTATCCTGTCAGTCAGCTGTTTCCACAAAAAGGCCTGACAACTCTGAAGCACATCACCAAATGAAACCAAAATAATTCCACAGATTAAATATTTTACGCTCCTTAAAATCAAGAAGGCCTCACTACCCCCTAAAGGGGTTTGGGACCCCCTAAGTTAGGAACCAGCTGGTCTGACACACTGGAAAATGATGATAAATGATTGGTTTAAGGAAATGCAAACAAGGAAGGGCGCTTTTTTCCCTTAGAGAACAATGTGTATGCATGGAACCAGAGCTTTCTCCAGCCCTGAGCGCTGTGGAGAGGTCTGGCTATGCAAGACTAGGAACCAGTGCTCTAAAGTACCAGGGTGTATTAGTACATGGTAAATGTGTATTGCTGTATTTTAGATATTACTAAACCAGGGACAAGAGTTGAAAATGAACAATGGCTATAAACTCTGTTCTGCACATCAGTTTCATGCTTTGTATTAGAAATGTGTTAAATCACATTCTCCCTATGAAATAAATGAATTCAATTTTATTACTCTGTGTTCTTGAACAATGGAAGTATAATGCATTTTTAACATTAACATTCTGTGAAGTTAAATGCTTTGAAAAACTCACACAGCAATTAATGTTTGGATGCAGCATGGACACATTTTCCCCTCAGGGGATGCATACACAAAAATTTTAATAGCGGATCAAATAAACCTGTTAAGCCATGTCCTCTTTAATTAGGCATGAGAAAAAAACAACAGCATGTTCCAACCCCCTGAAGGCTCAGATGTGGCCTGACTGTCATGAGATTATTAATCTATCAGGCAGCTAATGCAAGATCTTGAGGAGATTCTCTTCATCTGACCGTGGACTGACATGAACTTTGCTGTTTTTTCTGTGTACAGCTGTTTGCCTTTCAGGGCAAATCAGGAAAAGCCAAATGAAATGAGTAAAAAAATGTCTCATGAGGGGAAATCTCCCTGTCGCACAGCAGGAAACGTACCTTGTAGTGGCACCAATCGATGTCGCAGAGGATCATCCTGAAACAAAATACAAATACAAGGGTGATTAAATTTAAAAAATGAAATATTAGAATTAAACATCTGAGATCTTTCTGAAGCTTTTTATCTCTCGGTATCGACTTACCATATCTGCAGGTGGAAGTCGGGGGGCAATGGGGCTCTGGCGAGGGGTGTTACCAGAGGAGGCTGCTGTGGGCAGCGCTGACAGGCTTGTTTGAGACGAACTAGTGGTGTTGGGCAAACTGTCTCCCAGTCCACGGTCCTCGTCTTCGAGGGGAGGGGAGGCCTTGGTCATCCCAGGCTGGGTCTCCTGGAGCAGCGGCCGCGACTCAGGGCGGGACTCCTCTCCCTCCAGACCTGCGTTCTGATTATTCTGTCTCTCCTCTGCTGTGGCTCCACTCTCGTCCTGATCAGAAGAAAAAAGGGAGGATGTAAAATAGTGATATATTGTACCACACATTATCTGTGTTAAAGGATAGTTTGGATTTTTTTAAGTGGGGTTGCATGAAGCACGTATCCACAGACAGTGTATTACCTACAGTAGATCAGTGGTCAGCATGCCCCAAGTTTGAAGAAGCAAGAAGAAAAGAGTAGCATGGGCATGGAAGCTAAGTAATGTACTGTTGTGGACAGGGTCAGCAGCAAAATGTATTTTAGCAACCTAAAAAAAAGACACTCCTTTGCTAGCAGACAACCTTTTCTGAAAGAAAAACACTGTTACATAAGCCAGTTATCCCTCACTCCAAACTAACCATCCACTGGCAAAATCACTGATTTTACCTTGCAGAATATGGGAATTGCAGGTCTAATGCTGCCTCAATCATTAGTTTGTCTGTTTTATTGTGTGACTTTGGTGAACCCAAACTACTGATTTAAAGCACCAAAATCACGCAATAACACAAGCAAGCCAAACGATTTAGGTGGCAGACTGTGCAACTGCTGTGTCCTGTGAGGTAAAATCACTGATTTTGCCTGTGGAGTTTGGTTGGTTCGGAGAAAGACGATATTTGGCTTATACAGTGGTGGTTACCGGTTGAACGGGATGTCTAACAGCAAAGTAAAGCGTAGAAAATATTCTAAATATAGCGGCCATTTACACTGATATTGATTTTTTAATGCGGGCCGTTTTGTAGGTGGCTAAAATACATTTTGTGCGGAACCTGTCCACAACAGTAGTACATTGCTTCACTTCAGACACTGGTACTCCGTCTCCTTCTCAAACTGTAGAGTGCCAATCATCTACTGTAGGTAATACACTTAGTATTAGTAAGTATCTCATACAACCTCACTTCAAACGATCTGAAATATTCTTTTAACTGTGACTTCTGACACACAAGAACAAGAACAACATGGAAGAAATCAAACACAAAGAAAACAAGAACTCACAATAGGAATCTTCACAATTTCACTGGAATCACAGTGGCTCTTTGTACCTGTTTTAAAGCAAAATAAACAGCATTAGGAATACATCCTTAATAGGCAAAAACAGCGCTTCACAGGTACAGTACATGATGTCAACTCACATGGTATTTCACATGAATGCCGCTTGATTATGAACCACCAGGCTGCCAGTCCGATGAGGATGAGGAGAAAGATGAGCAGGGAAATGCATATAGGAACAACTGGAAAAAAAAAACAGAAATCAATCAGTGAAGATGCACAAACAAGTTGAATATAACATCCAATATTAAGCACAAGGCTTTGCATGAAACAGTGAGGCGAAGTTACCGATATCTGGTGAAGAAGCAGGGGTTGGTGTAGGAAGAGCTGGGGAGGGTTTGGTCGGGGACGGATCCCGTTTTCGACACTCTGTGTTCGAAAAGGGGGTGCACTTCTTCACCTCCTCCTCTCCTGGTTTGCACCTGTAATTTTGTAGAAAAAAAAAGTAATTTCCAGTGATAATGAAAGATGTAAAGAACACATAACCCTTGGAATTTCAAGCTGAATTGGTTTTCAAAATAAATGGAATGAATTAGCTATTTAAAAAGGAAACCCAACAATGCAGTGGGTCCTGAAGAGTTAGCCTATTATTGTAAGGATTACATTCATATTGGACAAGTCTGCATCTAGGGATTTTCTACAGTCAAATCACTTAATTTGCTCTGAAAGTGTCTCTAAAACAAATAAGTAAACACACCAGACAACAATGTGCACACCAGCTATATTTAAATATCACTAATGAAACAAATAATTAAAATGTAGTTACTTGGGGAGGACGTTTTGCTGTCCCTATTTCTTTTATGTTAATATGGTAACTAAGGGCCAAGAACTGGTTGCTAATGGCAACCTGGCAACTATTAATGCCAAGTCCTGGACATATAAGTAATGAAGCAGAAAGTAAGTGTGTCAAAGTGTGAAATAGTTTATTTGCTATAACAATAATCATTCCCTAACTTTAACCATACTGTCGTTGCCATCTGCAGATACTGCAGAATGTTGACAAAGGACATAACCCTGAATTTTTCACAACTGCCTGATACCAATAGCCTTGTATGGTGATAAGGATGAAGAGTAGAAAGAAGTAAACAACACTTACTTGGCACAACGTTTGCAGACTTCACAGGCCTGGTCTGGGACACAGAAGGTCCCTGGTTTGCACTGACACCTGGTGTCTACAGTTGTGGTGCAGGAAGCCGTTTCAATCTCATCTGCGGAGAGAAAAAGAAATCTATTATTATCTATATATTATTATATTATCTATATTCACAACATATCTTGTGACATAAAATACAGTGAGTCTTTTTTTTTAAATAAAAAATGTCCCTTATTTTAGCCTTTGAAATGTGAATATTTTCTGGTTTCTTAAGTCCTCTATGACAGTAAACTGAACATCTTTGGGTTGTGGATTAAACAAGACAACTGAGGACATCATCTTGAGCTTTGAGAAACAGTGATCGGCATTTTTCATTATGTTCTAACATTTCATGGACCAAAAAACTAATCGATTAATAGAGAAAATAATAAACCATGTATAATGAAAATAATCATGAATTGCAGTCTGACAGAAAAGTACAAATTACTGGTAAAGTCAGAGTGTAGAAAATGTAAGGCTGCTTCAGGTCTTTAAAAGCAGTAATAGAGTTTGCAGAGTTTGTGATCAAACTTTACAGAGCATATAGCAAGTTTTCTAAGTGAAATCATAATAAAGATGTGATCATTTGCATGTGTTAAAAGAGAAAGAACATGCTGAGTTTCCCAGATAAATTCCAGGCTGTTCGCAAATTATATGGTAATGTTTTGCAAAAAGAAAAAGATAAGTTAGATAATTGGGTTTCCAATTTTGTCTTTCTCTGGATAATGAGGGAGAATGGCATGGTTCATGTATTAGGCTGAACTGACTCAAAGTCAGCCTTGAAGATCTGATCAAAGTTCATAAGAAAACAGCATTCCACCTCCACAGAAATTAGGGAAACATTACAGTGCTGGTTGTAAACCGTGAGCACGCTCTTACTATCTTGTAATCTTCCTTTCCGAGAATTTTATTCAGACATTTCAGCTCATTTTGTTGGTTATGAGGTTTTCTGTGTTTCAAAGAACTCTGAAAAGTAGTTTTTCACATATTTATTTTTAGCTAAAATTTATGACCACAGGGTGTGCCATTTTATGATCTAAATGAGGACACAGGTTTAGTCAACTTTTCCACAGGTGAGAATTTTACCCTGGATACAAAGTCCACAATCAGTCATCTCATCGGAAACACTATGTCATCCTGATTAGGAAACTGCTGAGAAGGTGTGTCAGCAACACCGTGTTTATTCGGGGGATAGTTTGGGTTATTTAATGTGGGGTTGTATGACGTACTTATTGATAGTCAGTGAACTGTGTTACTGAGAGTAGATGCCGGTCTGCAAGCCCTCAGTTTGGAGAAGCAGAGAGTGGCACCAGCACAGAAGCTAAGCAATGAACTGCTGTTGACAGGAGCAACATTTACTTTAACCACTTAAATAAGGTCCACAAAAAGAAAACAATTATATTAGTTTACATGCACGCTATATTTAGAACATTTTTACCACTTTACCTTCCTGTCAGACAGCCTTTCCTGATTTGAAACTGTTGTTAAGTGAGCCACATACCGCTCTCTCCAAACCAGCCAAACTCCATAGGTGAAATCGGTAATTCTACCTCACAGAACACAGGAGTCGCTGGTCTACCGCTACCTAGTTCTGTTAGTTAGTTTGTGTTACTGTGGGTCTTTGGTGAATTCAAACTATCCTTTTAACACCGAAATCACACAATAACATGAACGGACTGAGGTGGTGGCAACATCACAGAACACAGCAACTCCTGTAAAGTTACTGATTTCAACCATGGAGTTTGGTTGGGGTTCGAAGAGAGCAATATTAGGCTCACAGAACAGTGGATTCCCAACAGAAAAGGCTGTCTGATGGCAAAGTAAAGTGGTGAAAATATTCTCAATATAGTGTACAATTAAAGTGATATTGATTTCTTTAGTTGGCAGTTCATTTCTTAGCTTCTGTGCCAGTGTTCCTCTCTGCTTCTCCTAACTGGGGACATGACAGCCGCCATCTAATATAGATAATACACTGACTAGTATAAGTACCTCATACAACCCCACATTAACTATTCTGAAGTATCTCTTTAACTGAGAAAATCTGTCTTTGTCTGTCCATACATTTGAAGTAGAGTATTAAATGCAGTTTACTGATCCCAGCCAGCTGAAAGACTTCAAGTTAAGACGTAAGACTGCAGTGTTTGTTTTCTCTCTACACTGAATTCTTTGTGTCTGTCATGTCACAAATTACAAGTGACTATCAATGTAATGATCATAATGGCCACTGCACTTGGGTAGAATGAGCCCGTAGATGTCAATGCTTTGACTTATGCTATGTTCACATGATGCAAGACTATATATGGAACGAGTGGATGGCTCAAGGCAACAACTTGGACATAAACAGACTGCAGATTTGTAACCAAGGAGATGCATGTTTTGCTCAAAAGTGTGCTTCATCTATTTTCTTTTTTTTTTTCATTAGAAAATCTTTGCATGTACACAGATTGTTTTAAAATACTCGGCTCACATCTTTTAAAGAAAAATACTCGTAAAAGTTGCATAAGACGAGCAAGGGGCATTAGTATTTGCGCAACTGCCCCGTAGTGTCTGCTTCTTTTGTGAACTCCTCCTTGTCCCTTCCTCTTGCCAGTGTTCCTGTTTTTTTGAGCTCATTGTTTACACAAACACTCCAACAGGGACCACTACTTAGTTTATCACAGCGGTTCTTCACTGTTACTTGTGCCAAGTTATTGGGGCACCGGGTTGAATTTAACGATATGTAATAACCACATTTGAATGACAATTTTCCGATACATAACAATTTCCTTAGGGGGCCTGTTTTATTCCTTTTTGAAGATCAGAGTAGACGCTCCCGCAATTTCTATTTTATTTATTGCATGACTGTTTATCACTCAGCACACTATCATGTTAATTATTGTGTAACACACAAATATTTAAAAAATAACAACTGACTAACTGTTAAAGTATGTCATATAAAAGATTTGTCATGTAATTTTTATGTACTTTCTCACAATAATGCCTTTCAGTTTTTTTTAAAAAAAAGAAGGTCTCTGTAAGAAAAAGGGCCTGAGAGTATAATTTGTACAAAGAGTTAAACTATAACAGTAGTTAAACAATGCTGACTTTGTTGGACTTTGAACATGCTCATGACATTGTTCTGTGACTTGATTTGGTCATTAATTTAATTAAATCAAGCTAGAAATCCAGTTTTGTTATTAGTTTTATCACCAGAGGAGCTATTTTAAATTCTGTTGACAACACAGCTCTCTCTGCTGTCTTCGTTCTGTGCTAAAGAGGCAAGTTTTTTTCACAGGAAATTTGTTGTTATTGGACACAAATTCTGTCTACAGCCCGTCGTTACATACTTAGGCTCAGTGCTGATTGGAATGTAACACATGCAGAATAGAGCAGAAAAGCTTTAAATAGGATCTGAGTCACGGTAAACCCTAACCTTCATTAGGAGGAAAAAAAAACATCATTCAGAAGTGGCAGACTGGCGACAAGTCAATACTCAGCAAGCAGCCAGGCAGCTGGTGTTTTGAGAAACACACTATAATTTCTTGATTATGTTATTTTTATTAAATTGGCAGGTGCTTTATATAAATCTGTATGCTGTGGGTGGAGAGGGCGGGGCACGCAGTGCACAAAATCAGAGTGAAGTGTCTGTTCAGCCTGATCTGCACAGAAAAAGCCTCCTCTGTGCGCGTCCTGGCTCATCCACAAAATTTATGTAATATTTAAATGGATATGCTCTGAATGAAAACAGAGATCTAGGATAAATTGATAAATTACTTGCAGATAATGGGAAATGTATATATTTATTATTCTGACAGTGAACAATAAATATTGGCTATAATTACGTCTGATTTTAAAGATAATGACAGAGCATTTAATTTGAATCCTAAGGCAACATACTCTTGAAAATCCAAAGTATATTTTTGATGTTTTTCTTAAGTACTAGAAAAAAAGTTTTCACTTTAGATTAAGACTACGCTACAAGTAAAACGCCATGTCTGGTAAGTAAATCTCGCAACTCACTGGACTGACAAGGCCAGTGGTAAAAAAATAAATAATTAAACTTTTTTTCTTAATAACTTCTACATGAAATGTTTTCATGCAAAAATGCCAGAAGATGTTGTTTTTGGGTCCTCAAATATGGAGATTTCCTGCTTTTCTTTTCATTTTGTTTATTATCATTTTAAAGTGAATACATTTGGGTTTCAGACTGACAAAACATGACATTTAAAGACATCCCCTTGGACTTAACTGGGACCTTTTTCACTAGTTCCTGACATTTCTTCTTCTCTTTAGATGTTGCAGCCCTCGAGTAAGCAGGACAATTTCTTTAGTCTGTTGTTATTTGATAACTACTAATAAATAAAACAATTTGTACAGCGGTAAGGAAAAACTGACTTTGAGCAAGTATATTTCTGACTAAAAAACATTAACGTTGAATCATGAATAGGTTATTAATTATGTTGTATAAATCATTAATCAACAACTATAAACAAGTTATAACACTTTTCATACATCAGTATGGGCTCACTATTTGGCAAAGTCCAGTTACTGCTAATTACTCTTACTAATGAGTTTATAACATTTATATCTGGATAAAGAAGGCTTATTGTAAAGTGTAAAATGGTGCATGCTGAAAATGTTAAGGTAAACAATATTGTCAAATACTTGGAGTATAAATGCTGATGTAAAAGACAAAATAAGTTAAGTAAGCAATGTGACCTGAGGGTTAATAGTACAGATCAATGTCGGCTCACTATTTGCTAAGAAACTGGTGAGCATTTGTATTTAATGTGTTCCGACAGCTTATTGATGAATAAAGTGTTTACGAGCCGATTATTAACCTAATTATAAATAATTTATAACAGCAGTCTTATTGTAAAGTGGTACTGAAAAAATAAAGTGACATTTGAAGAGTCACAGCTGTTCTTTGTTTTTGATGCAATTGTGATGTCAGTTAGATTTGGTTCGGTCAGAGTTAGAAAATATAAAAATGATCCGTCTCTGCTCACTTCATCTTAGCCTTTCCTACCCTCAGGCGTGCATAAATTACAGCAGTGGGTCTTTTTTCCTTGATGCCCCCCTACTCCTATCTAAAAGAAAGCTGAGCCCCCCCTGCCCACACACACGCACACACACACACACATACACACACACACGCACGCACACCAAAAGAATAAATGATTCATTTCAAAGCCATAGACGTTCTTAGAACCTTTACCTTTTGCTTTACCTTTGGTAAATGCATCTTTTCTAGTATAAACTTAACATTTCAACCTCAGAGCAGATGAAGTCTGTGATTTTTGCCGCCCAACGAACTACAGGTTATATGAACTCCTTTTTAAAATACAAATATACGAAATTACTGTTTTTCTTTGCAATGAGAATATCAGTTAATTATTGGTTACATAACCTCCACAAAATTAATAATAAGGCTTTGTTTTAGAGTGATATCATGCAAAACCATGGTTCAAACTTCAAGAAATCAATGCTCTGACTCGTACCATAAATGATTCATTTAATACACTGTGGCTTTGTCAATATTAAGTATTTCCCAACTGGGGCTTTTTAAGTGTTGCCGACAGCAACATAGCTTATTTGAAGTGCAAGCGGTTCACTGTCAGGGCAACTTCTCAAAATTTAATTCACACATGGTTGTTCCAATAAATTATTACATGGCTGTAAAGAAGTTAAAACTAGAGCTAAACACACAAAGCTCTATCTTAAAACGGCAATGAATGAGCACAAAACACATCCTATGTAACAGTAGTCTCTTTTCTGTGGCTCCAGCCCTTTCATTGGACACAAAGACACCCAGTGTGGGAGACAATGAGACACAGCCACACCCAGTTCAGCCAGGTAAGACAGACACACAAGCAAACCTCCCGAGACGGGTAACATGCTCACATTCAGCCCACGAAACAAAACAACAAAGACACGCCCTACTACCCCGTGTAACATCATAAGATCACATTTTCATGAGAGGAGCTGAAAGGTCGGGCCACAGACAAAAAGGTATTAACTTTCCCCAACAATATATCTTTGACTGGATTACAGAAGACTCAGCTTTTTATTGAAAGGGCAATCCATTTAGGTGTTATTTAATGTCTTTTCTTTTCTTTTTAAACAACCTGGGACTTATTTTTAGTGTTCAGATTGGACAAAGCTAATTCCTGGTTCATACTGAAATGACATACTTACTGTAGCTATCTATGAACACAGCCTATTTTTTAGCATTATCGAAGACATTTGATTTATTTAATACGATTTTCTTCATTTTGACATCACAAATATGTATAGGGATGTGCACCATAAGTTGACTAAATGATTAAGATCAGATATACTAGTCGGTTAAATTATTTATTGACGTTTTATCAATGCATATCGCTGGTTAAGATGTTATGCAGCCGCCCACCAAATCTTGTTAAACTGGTGCGGTTTGGTAGCACTTTGAGCTAGAAAATGAAAATAAGGCTGCAGGTAGGCTTCGTGAGTATAAACTAGCCTATAACCCCTTGACTGGAGCAATGCATAACCACATAAAGTACAGGGGCGTCAACGTTCACCTGCAAGGAGAGCAGGCTGCTGGTGCTAGCACTGCTGACGTTAGCCACACTGTGTCACAATATTAAGTATTTCCCAACAGGAGCTTCCAAACAGCGTAATGGATAATGTGCACTGTTCATAATGTACAGCGCAAATGCACACATTTCAGCGGCATTTAAAATATGATTCAACTGAATGTGATAATTGGCTTCAAATGGCTCTTAATTCGCACAATATTTTTTCAGAAAATATGTTTCCTTTTTGGTTTACCAATCAATAAACTGTGCTCGATTTCAACTGTTTCCTGAGTGTTTTATTACTACTTACTTCTACCTACACAACCTATTATAGCCATTCACATATTATCACACAGACCAACATACACTCACCTGCCTACATTTCTAATTTGTGCCCTTATTCTGATCAAATAACTATTTCCTACATGCATATTTAAAATAATGACTGAATAGATTTTATCTCTACTTAAAAGTTTAAAAGTACTGAAGTGTTTTATCCAGAACACATCTTAAATCCACATGGCACAGTAGCTGTGACCCTGAGTCTTTAAAAACCATAAAACAACTCTTAAAATATCCCACCCCCTTTCCTAGCCAGATCTCATGCTTGAGTCTCAGTTTCAGCTGCCTTGAGCTATTTTCTACTGTCAAATATTTTAATTCCTTGAACTGTGAAGGGCCAAGGTGAGAGATGGGGCTAAGGTTCAGTATCACCCTGACTAGTTTAGTCATAGTCAGCCGGATTTGTCCTGTTGATGTAGGTTGAAGCACTGATGCCCTCCCATCCCTCAACCTAAGAGGTTTATATGTAGTAACATCATCATACAGAAACCGATGGCAGATCATGTGGTAAAAAGTTTTTGGAAGAGCTTAGGAAAATAGGTTCTTGATGTTAAAACATACTTGTAATAATTGTTCAGATTTGATCACACTGCTACTGAGAAGTTACAGAATAATATAAAAACCTCAACAAGTAAATTCTTTATAACACAAATATGGAAAAATAAACTAGTTCCTAATTTAAAAATGTGAATATTCTAAGGTTTTCTTTTTCTAAAGGTGCCTAATAGAGTCTCTTATGGTCTTGGACTGTTGCTCAGACATATGAAGACGTCCTGCTGACATTTTATAGATCAAACAACTAACAGATAATGAAAATACATGTTAGTCACAGCCCTATTAATGTTGTTAAATGGCTGGATAAGTCTTATTGTCTGACCACTTGCACTGATTGGCAAAAGGACCTCATTGTGAAGTTGCTTTTCTCGAATGTTATATTACAGCGGCTGCAAGGAACATTTTGTTGATTTTGGAGTCCCCTGTGGACAAAAGTGGTAGTATTTCCATGACTAAAACCACAAAATATATGTTCAAAAATAAAATTATCTAAAGAAAAATGTCATTTTAACTGGCTAATGTACTACATGCTGACTTTTCCTGGGAAAATGTAAACATGGGCACTTCTGTTCTGCATGCTCTAAATCGTTTTATCTGATTTCAAGGAGAATCTGACCCGGTCGCAGACATTAAGAATTACTATATAGAAATGACCAGTCTTCTCGCTGATGTTCTTTTTTGCTTATGTAGGTCATATAGAGACATCAGTATTAAATTGAGACCGTTTCCTAACCACTGTAAACTAAATAATAAGCTTCAAGTGGAAGAACAAGACCCAGGTTGTAAAAAAACAAACATGGCATGACATTTCTAAAGGATTATCATAAATTCTTCCCACTGATTCAATCAAACTGTCTGCATCTTGATGTTTGTCTCATATTATAATCTTGTTACCTGAGCGGCAGTGTGTGCAAGGCAAGCAGCGGTTCATGCCGTTAGAGTGCTCTGTGTAGGTCTGTCCATGCTCACAGGAGAGACAGGTCCCCTGTTCTAGGTCTCTTTCACATTCCTTCTGCACAAAAGTTCCTGCAAATGAAACGAGAAAACAGTCAAACTACAAATCAAGTGATACATATACACAACACGCAGGAATTATTCAAGTCCTCCGAATCTTTGACGTCATTAATGAGATGTGCTTCCTGTTGAAGTAGGATGTTGGGACAGGACATACCACAACAGCACTGTCTGGAACACACTGTATTTTCTGCTTCTAAACTGTAAACCAATGGGATATCAGCTGAGAAGAGAAGGACAGTTCAATTTGATAAAAGCGCAGGGGGTTGGGAATTCGTTTCTATTTTACACGAGGCGGCAGGAGTTAAAGTTTGCATTTCATGGGGACTGGAAGGAGGACAGGGACCGATTCACTGAACTACACAGCGATTTGAACTCCTCCGCTGGTCGCCTGTCATGCTATCCTTGGTTCACGCATGCCATGAGTAAAACCACTTGATTCTCATGTGTTTTCAGGATTTATCTGATGCACAACTGGAAAAGTGACACAGTAGAGAATGAGAAGAATGCAACAGAAGGCAAAGACATCTTTGGTTGAACTCACTGAATATTCAGCAAATGGTCTTGGTATTGTGGTTGGTTCAGTTTGTTTTAGCTCAAGCTAAATGTGGGAAAAACTGATGCTCAGTGTGCATCCGGGCAAAAAGTATCTGCCTGGTTAAATGGAAGCTCGCTGACAAAAATAAGCAAAATGCTAACATTTCATATTATTAAGTGGTCACAGTGGCTTTTATGGCTGTGGTAACAATTGACCAACTGGCAAGAATGTAAGAAAACAGAATTACAAAAGTGGGAAAAACATGAAACCAGAGAAAAAACAAAGATTTTTCTACAGGCTGCAGTTACTTTTCACACTTCATTGTTATTTTAAATGAAAAGTTGAACATAAAAAAATCAAGTTGACTTGCAAGAGTTTGCACTAAACCATCGCTGTATTAAGTTTTCTTAGTGAAACTGACACAAACAACATAATAGAAATAACCTTAAGGGTTTAAACATTTGTGCACTTATAATCTGATAAGGGAGCATGTGTTTAAGAAAAAAAGCATTAGTTGATAAATATTTCCAGGGATGAAAGTGAACCAAAACCAAAACCTGAGTTAATCAAATAAAACAATTTCTTAGAATTCAGAATGGCAAATGAAATAATTTAATTAACTAGCAGCAGCATGCAGTAATTGCATCTTGGCCTAACTATGTTCTGAGTTCTAAGTTAACAGCCTTACCAAATTCTTTACATAATAAATTAAAAGGATAGCCACTTTTAATTACTTGGGACTTAAAAATAACCTTCACTTCATATTCATGCTTCACTCTGATCTGCTGAGATGGAGCAGTTTGCCTTCTGTGTCTCGCCATCATGCATTCTTTCCAGACCAGGCAGAGAATATTTGCAGAAGTCATTTGGTATACAGATCAGGTTATGGGTTTGACATTTGACTTTTTTCACACAAAATGCCAGCCAAAATGTTCCCTCTGGCTTGCACTCAGCTCTTGTTATATCAGGAGAAAAAAAAAACAAAGATATAAATGCAACACTTGTGATTTTGCTCCCACTTTTCATAAGTTCAAAAATAAAAGATCTCAGACTTTTTCTAAACACACGAAATGTTAGTGTCACTCTAGGTCACTCTAAATGTGCAGTTTTATCCTGACAGTTATTAGACACTGGAGGGCAAAGTCTTAACCTACTCTACTCTGCCTCTGATTGGCTAGTACTCATACCCAGGCACACCTGTATCAACACCTGTAATCAATCAGCATCTCCAGCACCTCTAAGCCACACCTGTCAGGTGGATGGATTATCTTGGCGAAGGAGAAATGCTCCCTAGGGCTGAAACAAACAACTTTTTTTTTTTAATTTATCTGTTGATGGTTTTCTCAATTAATCAAATACTCGTTTGGCCCAGAAAATGGTGAAAAAAGTTTAATCACTGTTTCCAAAAGCCCATGGTAACATCCTAAAATGTTTTATTTTGTCAATAACCCCAAGATATTTAGTTTACTGCCACAGAGAACTACATAAACCAAAAAATATTCACATTTGACAAGCTGAACACAGAGAACCTGGACATTTTTGCTACCAAAAAGAAAACAGTCAAAAAGATTAAAAGAGCTGGTGATTAATAGTTGACAACTAATCGACTAACTGACTAATCATGACAGCTCTAATGCTTATAAAGACAAAAAAAAAAAATCTGCAAATCTGTGAACAAAATTTGAGAGAAATACAACTTTTATGTGCATAGAAGTCTTTAACTTCATCACAGGAGAAATAAGAGCAAAAACAAAAGTGTTGTTTTTATGGGTTTGTTGAACATATAATGTTTTCAGGATACAGGAAATTGTGCAATTTGTTGATCAGAGGGAGTTACAGCAGACGTACTAATACAGGCCAACATTTCTTGTATATGCGGTCGCAACTGCAGCTGTAATGGCTACTGTATATCCCATTTTATGTGGTTCTCCTTACCAGCCTGGCAATTGAGGCAGCAGAGTCCCTGGTAGGAGTACTGCTCATTCTCCACACACGTTCTGTGCTGTCGAAGGGTGAGGTTTTTGTATTCATCGCTGGACCACTGAGACGCTGGAAGTTCTGCCGCGTGACAAACCAGCCCGATGAGGAGCGTGGCCACCAACATCTGAGACATCCAGGTCAGGGAGAGAAGAAGAAAGAGAGGGGGGGGGGGAGAGAAGACAAAAGCTTTGCGTTACTTTTGTGTACCAACAATATACAGATGCACCCACTCGAGCTCGTTAAATGAAGGACAGTAAAGAGGAGAGTCTATCTTCATAGGAAACCTTGTGTGAGTAATCTACGACTTAATTCGAACCATCTGATCTGAACATCTGCCGTAGGAAAGCAATTAAGGGAGCCATCCAGCCGGTCAGAACTGGAGGCAAAATAACCCTGTGTGTGCAGGATGCAGAGCTATACGCTAACTACATGCAGCGAAACAGGCAAGCAAACTTAATTACTGTGTGATCTGGTTTTCTTGTAAAGAAAGGTTCAAACAGCAGAGTGCCTCCCTTTCCTCTACTGTGGGTGTAACAGAAAAGGTTTGATAAGGTATCTCGGTTAACACCAGCACGGTGCCCATATCAAATGTGATTCCAGAAATCCATTCATGTGCTAGATAATAACAGGCTTGTATAGGTGGGGTATGGAGAAGAATACAGCCGAACACTTTAGTGTGGCCCCCAGGCGCTGGTGTTTATTCACACGCTTTTCACCATGTCAATGTGAGAAGGCCCCATTCATTGGCAAACAACACACTTTAGTGCCTCTACTTCAAATGACCCACATTCTTAAACCTCGGCTCTTTGAATGCCACGACATGTGACACCGCCATGAAGCGCCTCAAACGCAACGCGACACCTCCTGGGTAAATGAGAGGCCTAGATTTGGAGGTTTTGTCTCTCCCGTGTGCACTCCCTCCACCTCTGCTAGACCAGGAGAGAAAGGAACAGGTTAGGGTGGAGAGGGTCAGGCCGAGAGGGAGGAGGGTCGACGATTCAAAGTGAGAAACTGTAGACAGCGAGTAGAGGATGGGATGTTCAGCAGGGAATAGGCTCTCTAAAAGGACAGTGTGGGAGAATGAGAGGAATAAAGACTGAGAGGAGATAGACAGAGGTAGAGAAAAAGGGACAGGCTGGAGCGGAGACTGACTCTTGACGCTAGACTTGGCTCTCTGGAGGGCCGCCATGCCTTGTTGTTCAAAAGAACTTTCCCCTCTCCCTCTTTCTCTCTCTGCCTTTTCCCTTCTTCCTCTCCCTCTGCTCACGTCAGACTTTCCAAAGACGCTGAGAGGCAGACGTGGAGGGGCAGACGGCCGGCAGAGCAGTCACAATCACACCATTTAGATCTATCCAAACATTCTGGGGAAGGAGGGGGGGGACAGAAGAGAGAAGGAAAGGGGAGGGAGATAAAATGAGAGGGGGGGGACTAACAGCTTGCATGACACAGGGTGAGTCTTTTAGACTTGAATACACTATGTGTATGACTGCAGGGTGGGGGATGTGGAGAGACATGGATTTGGGGAAGTAGAAGGCCGTGTGAAAAGGCAGGAGAGAGAAAAATCTGCTTATAAGCACATGTGCATGACAAAAGTGGAAAGAAAAGATGAGAAAAAAAGACAACTGGGAAAGAGTGAGCAGCACTAACTGTAATCCTACACCTCTATAATGCAGGAGTAGAATGTGAAATTGCACAGAATTTCCAAAAGTTTATTTATGCATGTGTAAGCCAGCTAATAAATCACCACGGGAGATCAAAAGTTCAAACTGAGGTGTCTCTTTGACAGTGAAGATACATAGACAGCATACAGCAGTGATGACATCATTTCCAGTCTTTGTTCATTTCGGGGCCTGTGATTTAAAACACTCCCAGGTGCAGCTGCCCTCAATAGCTAACCTGTTACACTCAGCAGCTGACGGTTGCTACTGTACACAGAAGCTCCATTCACATATTACAAAGGGATGTAGGGCTGCTGCTATCGACTATTTTCATTATCCAAGTCCGAAGAAGTCCAAAAAAGTTGGGACGCTGGGTACAATACAGATAAAGACAGAGTGTGAGTTAATTTGCTGCTCCTTTTTGACATAAACTCAACTGAAGACAGCACAAAGACAATATACTTAATGTTTTACCTTGTTAACGAAGTTGATTTTTGCATACAATAAATGATTATTATGAAATTTGATGGCAGCAACATGTTTCAGTTGAGACGTCGGCAAAAGAAGACTGGGAAAGTTATAGAGCTGCAACGATCAGTCTGTTAATTGAATAATCAATTAATTAAGCAAAAATGCTTGAAAAATTTGCTGGTTCGACCTTCTTAAATGTAAGGATTTGCTGTTTTTGTTTGTAATTTATGATAGTAAATGAAGAGTCTTTGGGTTTTGAACTGCTGGTTGGACAAATTCACTTAGAGACTGATCAAGTGATTAATTTACTGGTCATTAAAATAGTCAGCAGATTGACCAATAATGAAAATAATCATTAGTTTTAGCCCCAGAAAGTTGCAAAATGCTTAAAACACACCTGTGTGGATCACTCCACAGGTAAACGGGTTAATTGGTAACAGGAGATGGTATTGTAATTGGGTATGAAAGAGGCTTCACAAGCAAGGGCTGGCAAGGTTCACCACTTTTCGTGTATAAAGGTTATTACTGCGAGGGTTTGGGAGCACTTCAGAAAACTGCTGTCTGTAAACACAGTTTGTTTGAAGCATCCCAACTGTTTTTGTAATCAGTGTGGCATTTACTCAACTGATCAATGGATTGGCCTATAAACCATAAGAAAATGTGAGCAACATCCGTCCCAGAGCCCAACGTGTCATCTTCAAATGTCTTGTTTTTCCTGAACAGTCTAAAAACTCAATTTATAATGATGAAAAACAGAGAAATCCTCACATTATAAACATTGGAATTAGGTAAAGTTTTATTTATTTATTTTTTTTACAAAATGACTTAATCAACAATTAATTCTTAACTGTCATTCACCTCCTGTCAAGCAACTAATCAATTAGTCAACTACTATTACTGTAATACTGATATTACACTGAAACTGTGATACAAGACTAGATATAGTGATAGATTTTGTATATCATTATACTGTGTTATGGCATCAGTGTTTTTTTTCCCCAGTTTTGAAGGCTGTATTACAGTAAAGACTAAAGACTTGGTCATTATATCCAATTACTGATGATTATTTATCAAAAATCTCAACGTAGAGCTGCAACCATTAATCCATTAGTTGTCAGCTATTAAATAAATTCCCAACTGTTCTGATAATCAATTAATCTGATTGAGGATTTTATTTAAATTCAAAAAATTCTTTGATAGCAGCTGCAGATGTGAACATGTTCCTTTCATTTCCGTTCCTGCTCTATTGTAGTAAACTGAGAATCTTTGTGTTACAGACAAATCAAGACATTTGAGGATGTGATCTTGGGCTTTGTGAAACAGTGATCATCATTTTTCACTACTTTAAAGACAAACAACTACTTGATTAGTTGAGAAAATAAATGAGAGATTAACGGACAATGAATATAATCGCTAGTTGCCCTATTTCCTTGTGTTTTTATTTTTTTGAAAACACTAATAGTCATCACTATAATATTGGCGCAACATCAATAAATATCAAGGCATTCAGTCAAAAATATTTCACTGAAATATTTCATTTTGTCCATATCACCAAGAGCAGAAAAGCAAACAGCAGAACTTGCTATTGGTACAGAGAATTGCTTAAAGAGGGACTGTTTTTGTAGGACGAAAGAGTTATGCTTGTGCATAATCACTTCTCCATGTGGGAATCTAAAACATTCTTTCAGGTTTTTATTTTGTAAAAACACAGCTCAGTAACTTCAGTATGTTTCTAACACAGCCTGCTCGCAGGGAAGCAAAAGCAACAATGCCATCAACATGTGTCCACACTAATGTCCTAAGGCTGCTAAACTACATAATGTACTATATACATAAACACTGGGGCCAGCCGCAATGTGGCTTAGTTTTACCTCCATAACCGAGCGAGGAGGAAGACTGGAGTGACCGTAACCTCAGTGTCGAAAGCCCTCCAAACCCACAATCTCTGGAAACTCTCCAACCCCCAGCTGAAGTGGTTCAGTCCACTTCACAGTCTTCTCTATCCAATGTACAATGAGTGGGCTTGGCTGTGGATTATTTGGTAAAACACTGTCCTATTGTCGTGTTTTCGGTCTGTATGTATGGTGGGTTAGTACTCGGCCTGTGTGGATCCAAATTAAACCAATAAAAGTTACAATAAAATAATGAGGGACCCTCTGTTTATCTGACAACAGTAGCTCCCCTCCACTTCCTCTAAACACCCTGGGTTCTTCCAAATTGCCTTGGCACAAACTCTACACATGCCATGTACACTGAGAATGCATTTGTGACTAAATGACAGGACATCCTTTCAGTTGACCTAGGTTATCAATGGGCCATTTAGAGGGCTGTGATCACTACTTATGCCTGAGGGAATTACAGTGAGCTCTATTATAAAAAAAAAAAAAGGCCAGAAACAGAAAATGTGGTGAACTCTTGCACATACAAAAAAACAAAACACACAGCCTACACACACAGAAAAACCAAGGGAGATTTCTTAATTTCATACTGGACAGATGATTTCAATCATAGCCAACTAATAAGGAAAGACATGATGCACCTCATTATACTCCTGTATCCGGAGAAGGACCTGAGTCTCATGCTTTTCTTATTAGCCAATTTTTTTTCCTTTAATCAATTGTGGGACATTTGTGATAGTCACGATATTGTACTTCCATACTCTCAGACAATGTGCTAGAGAGCGTCGCTGAGAAGATTTTAAAAAGGATAAATCTGTAAAATATTTCCTGTTTAAAAATAAAATCATAAAGATGTCATCAGAGATTAGAGAAACAAGCTAAGCTGAAATACTCGCTTCTCTGCCAACAACCCTAGAGCTGCAGTGTTCTCCGCCAAATGTTCGCTGAATGAGTAAGTGTTTGTTTATGACTCATAACAAATCATTCATAATCTTTCATAAGGAGTAAATGTTTTTAACGGATAAATTGAGCATTATGTTAATTGAGTCTGGCAGGCAGACACCGGAATCCAGCTCCAGAGTGTGTATTTCCGGAGCACTGGGGCTTTTTTTTTTTTTTTTTTAGGATAGCGGGCTTTGCTTTACATTTCACAGATAACTAACAGGTACCAACAGCCGAGGAACTTACTGCACTCGTCTTGCAATCCTGCAGCCTGACTGAGCGGCGGGAACAACTCGCTTCGACCGTATACTGTATATTAAATAGGATTTCAACCTTTTCAATATACCGTCTATGGTTTCAAACTGCTATTTTGACTAATATTAATTTAATTGCTCCTTCAAAACATCGCTTAATACACAGAATTTTAATGCATTCAGGTATGACTTTTCTCAATGTACTCATGCATTTTATAGCAAATCAATTAAAAAGTTGATGCCTTTTAATTTACGCATTCCATTCAATATTTTTTGAGTGTGACCTAAACTGCACAGTGATTTGGTGATTTAACAACAACTTAAATCAGTTCATAAGATTTGAGTCAACAAACACTGATTATCGACCACTACTACTTTATTTCCATGTTACGTTGAGGAATTTGCTCATTTTCCCTCATGTTATTTGAAGGACGCGATCACATGACGGGCTGGTGGATGAAACAAACACATTTCGACACAGCTGCTGATTTACATGCGTCATAAATGATTTAAATATCATGCATTTGCATCATCTAAATGTCAACATGTGTCATCCTGTGACCTTACCACAACTCAATCTTTATCACATCACTGCCTCTCACAACCACAACAAAGACAGCACCCCCCCCCACTCTATCTTGCACCACGAAAGGTGACTGTACAGTACAGCTGCCTCTGCTTAGTTCACACTCATTTGACCTTATCTTGAGCTATCTTTTCCTTTTTTTTTTTTTTTTTTACAGTATATGTTAAAGATACTTTGGTATTTTAGATCTGCTGATTGTGTTCTACATTTGTCTTTATGCATTTATAGGCATTTATAATGATTAAACTCACTGTAAAGTTAACTAACTACTATATTGTTGTTATCATTTTGGACAAGAATAAAGTTTTTGTTCAGCTGCAAAATATTCAGCAGTGTTTTGATGAGCCACATTGGAGGCATCATGCTGACTCTTTGACATTTCATGAGCACAAAGTGGGTGTGTTGCACAATTAGTCCAATTTTTATTTCCTGTTTGACTGGATTTTTCAAAGCCCAAAACATAACATAATTACCTAACGATAACTGTTAAATAGTGTTACACAATATAGTTGACCAGGCTTAATTATGTTGTGTTATGCAATAGTAATTGTTTGGGCCTAATTATCTTGTCTAATTGAGAAAAAAAGAATTCATAATTTATGGTGTTAAGAAGCAGTCAGAGGTAGGGCTGCAACTATGCATTATTTTTATTTTTGATAAATCTACCTATTATTTTGATTAATTTGTAAATTGTTTGTCTATGTGATGTCAAAAAATGTTTAAAAATTGCTTTTCCAAAGCTTCCCCATCCCAACCATATCCAGTTTGGTATGATATATGACAGAGAAACACTTACACTTCACATCAGTACTCATAATGTCTCTGTTTTTGTCTCTTGCCTCAGGACTACGGATGAAAACACTTTTGATAAAATACAGCATGATACATCGTGTATTTTTACACTGCTGGTCATTAACGTGCACTGTCCGTATCAAACAAACAAATTAAGTACAGTAAAGGTATTTGTTGATATTCACTTTGTTGATCTATCAGCAAATAAGACGTCATTCACTGACAGCAGTGTTGTGCTCAATAAATGCTGCACTGGTTATTTGAACTTACTAGATTTCTGTTTCCCTGGCACAAAAGGGGCAAAAAAAATCAGAACAAAAATAAAATAAACCACAAAAAACATGGGATTGGCATTGGCCACTGGCAAAACTGTTGTTCTAAATATTGGTATCGACCCAGAATTTCACAGTCGGTGCATCCCTACAAGTTCTGCTTTAAAAAAAAAAAGACCAAAACAGTTAAATTACAGATCATTCTTCTGTTGGTGGCCTCACTAATTCATTGAATTGTTCTCTAATTACATTAATTATCTGCTTTCTGCTCGACTAGACATTTCAAGGCCAACATCGAGCACAGGTCAAGGTTTTACTGTGTTTACCGTTACCTTCCCATAACTGCTCAATTGTCTTGTCTAATTGTGAGTAACAGTCTGATTGTCTTGTCTAGTTAAATAAATATTTCCTAATTTATGGTGTTGCGTAGCAGTCAGCAGTCAGATGACTCTTTGACCTAAATGAACACAACTGAAGAAGTGGAATTTGAACATTAGGTCAACAGTGACATTTCAGACAGAAAGGAATCACTGTCCTGTAACAAACATCTCCTATTATATCATTAGTTAATCAATGTCCAATATTGCTTTGGCATATGTTTTTTTTAACCTAATTCTAATTTAACCTACACAGCCAGAGACATTTTGTACACTTAGTTTGCCCTGAATTAAACTTTAATTTAATACTGAGTGGGTAATCCTACTGAAACAGTTGGGTATTGTACAATTAAAATCCCTCAAGGCTGACCTTGACAGGACAGTGAATGCACTCTGCTTTACAGATAAAACCCAGCACTCCCTAGAGACCGGGGGTGACCATGCACGACTTTCCTTGAGTGATAAATTACACTGACATTCTGTGTTAGACGATAAAGACAAGTACAACCCAGTTTATGTCAAGAGAAAAAAGTCAGACACTTGTAAATAAATCTAAAGTTCAGCCAAGCTCAGACACATTATTTATCATTATAAATCTGAATGATACAAAATGAAAAGAATGACTCCCCTGTCATTTAAAAGCTGTCAGACAAGCAATTACTCAGTGAAAACCGCAAAACCTGCACGCACTCGCTGAAGAAGACACACATGCATACGCGCATACAATAGAGTACACAACCACACATGCAGTGTATGTGTGGGAGCGTGTGAAAAGCGACTGCCCCCTCCTCTCAGGGAGCACAGGAAGCTCGAGACAATACAGAGGCTTCATGAAGGGTTCAGCTCCAAACTGTTCCCTCCACAGCAGCCTGCCTCCGAGCAAGCCCAGCACCCGATTAGACCCACAACATATCCGCTAGGCTGGATATTTATAACTCAGGGAAGCAGCAGCTCCGCGACACAAATTCTTGAGTTTCCTCAGGAGGTGTGCTTCGCTGATTAGACGAGTGCGACAAGCAGGTTAGGTGACATTCACCCTCATGCCCGAGAGAAAAAATGCAATAACAAATCTGTGATGACGACATTTTTGGTGACTTTCCTGGCCGTCAGGTTTCGAAAATCACACCCTGACGTCGATGCTGACCACATCAAAACGTGGTTATTGTTTTCAGGACTGTAATGTAGAGGGGCTGCTGAAATTTCGAAGGGTTCAAAAGTTGTCAGCAGGTGCATTGTGACACACATTTTCCAATTTGTTTGTGTTGAGAGGTCTCTGTGGTTTCTGAGGAATGGCTGCTGCACATGAACACAACATCATTATGAGTCACAGAGCATGTTATTGAGGGGTAAGCAAGTACCTAGAACTTGAACGTCAATCTGCAAATTGAATTTAGAGATTTATGCGAAGGAGGGCTATTAACTTTGCCATTTCAAATTCTGATTAGGCCTCTTCACAGAGAAGGCTGAGCCGCGACTCACAAGACAACTCCAGAAGGGGAGAGAACGAAAAGAGCAAGAAAGGATGACTAATAGATTAAAGTATGCGCAGGAATCCATCACCTCGCTCTAGAGACAATCACATTAGCTCCATTAAAGCTTGTCTTTGTGTTAAAGGGAAAGAAAGTCCATGAAGAGCAGCCAGTTTATAGCCTTCTCTATAAACACATCACAGAAAAAATGTAGAATATGTGGCTGGTGTAGCAGGGAAACAAGGGCTTAAGTGACGATCAATAGCTGGAATTTATGTTGGATTTATGTCTTTGTAAACAGAGGTCCATTTTCTGGACAAAGGTTGAGTTTGTTCTAAGACTCAACAGTTCATCCAGGAGAGCAGGAAGCCAGAGGATATAGCACTGATGCAAACCTTATGCCACCCTGATGTCGTATGGTGTCATGTATCTCGACTACAGAGCGGAGCTGAAAGATTAGTCGATTAATCAGGACATTAATCTGCAAATACTCTGAAATTAATTAATAATTCAACTGTTTTTTTAAGGCAAAAGTTACAAAACTCCACAGGTTTCTGCTTCTCAAATCTGCATCCTCTCCACCTCCTTCCCATGCTCACTGGATTATAGCTGCTTTACATTGCATAAAGCTGGAAATAATTAGGCACACACTTAAAGGGTCTATAAACAAATTCTTTGAATGCAGAGCCCCTTCTGTTCTCATGTTAAGCCACTAAATTTCCCTGCAGTTTCAGAGTCATGTATATTTATATTTTTGTAAGCGGTCTGGTATGTGTAAACACAGCATCCAGGATGTTAAGATGAACGGACAGTTGTTACAGACTGTATTGTCTGATCTCTGTGACCTGTGAACTACTGTTTTAATACATTTGTTTCTTTGTTTTGTTATATTTCTGCAGCAAAGCCTGTGTTGTTGTATACTTGTTTTTGATGTGGTATTTTTATGCTCCTGCCAAGTAACTTACTTGTGCAATTATTCTGTTAATGTTGGTTTCCTTGAAAATTCAATAAACAAAGTTACAAAAAAAAGTAAATATTTGGCATCTTTCACTCTTCTATTGAGAGTAAATTGAAAACGTTTGCCTTTTGGACTTTTGGTCACACAAAACAAGCAATCTGAATATGTCAACTTGGCCTTGGCAAATTGCAAAGAGCATTTTTCACTATTTTCTGAAACATAACAGACTAAATGATAAACAGCCTTGATTAATAAAAAAATATATTCCACAGATCAACAGATAATGAAAAGAGCTGATCGTTGCAGGCTTACTACAGTGCAGTCTTTTTCAGCTCTGTAGTATGAAATGTAGGTCCGCAACTCACAATTATTTTAATTAGAGTTGCAGCAATTAGTCAATTAATTGATAAATCCACCTGGAGAAAATTAGTTGCCACCTATTTTGACAATTGATCAATCGTTTTAGTAATTTTTCAAGCAAAATGTCAAACACTTGCTCACTACAGCTTCTTAAATGTGAAGATTTGCTGCTCTTCTTGTCATTTGAATTAAGAATCTTTAGGTTAAGGACTGCTGGTTGGATAAAAGGACCAATTTGACATCACCATCAGCTCCAGGAAAATCTGATGAGCATTTTTTTGACTGTTTATAGACTGAACAACTGATCTAATAAGCGTGAAAATAATTGGCAGATACATCAATAATAAAAAATAAAATCAGTTTCAGCCCTAATTTTCATCATCAGTTAATCTGCTGATTCGTTTCTCAACTAACTGACTGATTTTTTGGTATACAACATGTCTAGTGACACTGAAAAATGCCATGTTTTTGTTCAGCCAAGAGATTGACTTAATACTCACACAGACTACAACAAAAAAAGACAGCAAAAAACATGACTCAACCATTATTGGTAGTTTTCTATTTCTGGTTAAGTTGATTAATCAATGACCTGCCCACATATAACAGGATTCTAATGGTGACTTCTTTCTACCTCGTGATTTTCTCTTGATTAAATGCAGTATGAATAGCGTGGCAACTTGACAATCAGCCAGCAGCCAAAAGCACCATTATAACTTCAAGTCACAATGATTTTTTTATCCCTTTTTTCAATTAATCAATTACTTTGTCTATTAAATGTCCAAACATTGTCAAAAGAAATGTTAATCACAGTTCCTCACAACCCAAGGTGACCACATAAACAGGCCAAAACCAAATGATATTCAATGATGTAAAACAAAGAAAAGCAGCAAATTAAAGTTGTTTGACATTTTTGTTTGAAAAATGACGGAAACAATTAGTAGATCATCAAAATAGTTGAAGAGCAGCTGACCTATTGTTTCTGCTCTACTGAAATGCCCACATTTGCTTTAGTAGCATTTGGGGAGAAAAAACATTTCCGCCTCCTTTATGATTTTACAGGCCAACATGAACACAATGCTTGCAAGTATGTACACACACTCATAAAATACACCTCTACACACAGTTGACCAAATAGCTACCACTTTCTGCATCTTAAAACCCTGTAAACAGGTAGCATAAAAATAGAAATTAGTATGAAAAAAAAAGAAGGAAAAGGAAAAGAAGCTGAGAATAGCTTTGTACCCTTTGGCAACCAGCAGCCATTTCTGGTGTAATGTCCTCAAAGAGGACAGTTAACTTCTAACTCATGTGATTTGACCCATCAGATGACTTGTACACACGCAAGAGCTACAGCACTGTAGTACTGCACCTCAAATTAGGGCTCCACAATATGGTAAATAAATCAATGTGGTAAAAATAATAAAAATCATATTGAAATTATTCTGACAGATATGATTCATGATCAGTGAATCTGATGATAATCTTTTCATGGAAATGGACTTTCACTGAAAAACAGCTATTAAAATCATGATGGTGTGACATTTGTTGGCGACCGTACAAGAGCTGGAACGATTTACTGATTAACCTTATTGATTATTAATCGACTATTAAATTAATCACTAACTATTTTGATAGTTCTGAGTCATTTTTTAATAAAGGAAAGTCCAAATTTTCTGATTTCAGCTTCTTAAATGTGAATATTTTCTGTATTTTTTAATTCCTCTATGATACGGTGGACAAAACAAGACATATCACTGGGCTTTGAAAAACAGTGGTGAAAATTTTTTGACAATTTTCTGACATTTTAAGGATTAAACAACTAATCGGTTAATCAAGAAAATACTCGACAGATTAACCGATAATGAAAATAATCGTTAGTTGCGGCCCTAGAATGTACCCAACATGTTTTCTTACATCTGGAGAACAAGCTTTGTAGACCAGAGTGTCTCTACAGCACTTTCAGCTTCTGCGGTTTGGATATTTCCCTTGGCCATTATTGCCATTTTGATTAAATTAATTGCACAGCCTTACCTCAAAGTACTTCATAAATTCCAATGACCCTGTGTGAAGTGGAATGAGTTGCTACTTGGGTCTGAAAAACATTTTGGGATGAAGCTTTCTGAGGTCAATCTGTTTATCTGGTGACATTTGACACACCATAAATTATCCCCACTTATCTCAACGCCGACCGGACCATTCATGTGTGAGCTCTGACTTGCCTCTGTTGGTATGCATTACGTGAGCGTGTAGCACCTGAACAGGTGGCACTCCCTAAGTGAGTCAGCCGGCGTTTGATAAAAGGAGAATGAATCACATCAACAGGTTCCATCACAATAATAAAGCCATAAAACAGCGAAAACACATGTCCGCTCTCTAGGATAAACACCTAAGTGGAAACTGTGACAGTAAAACATAAAAGGGGACACAACCACCTGGTATCTGACAGTGAATTGGTTGCAGCCCATTGCATCATTCAGTGTCCCTGCAGCCTCTCTAAGGCCACAGGCTGGGTTATAACTGTTCACATGGTCACTATGCAGAGCAGCAATAAGCAGCAGTTACAGTATTAAGGACTCTAGAGTGGCCAATTTGTTGACCACTGCTAAGTCCCCAGTGACACAGCTTGGCCTCCACTTGTCCCAGATGTCAGTCCTGCCCTTGTCTGTGTTGTCCATAGAGACAGAGAGGGATATTTCCTGTGTGAACCAACACCCAGACAAAGTAAGCAATCACAGATAAAAATCTAGTGTACATTTGCATGGGCATGACAATTCTCAGAAGTAAATTGATGCCACTAATATCAACTCATCTGTGTACTCGAGACAGGAAGTTTACTGGAGGGCCAGGCACGTACACTCAGGCAATTTGAAGGGGTGTGTTGGAGGGGGGGTTAGAGAGGGGGGGGATCGGGGTGGAGGGTGGGGAGGTGGGGGGGTGAAGTTTCCTCATAGTCCCTTAGCAACAGGGCCTGCTGGCGAGGCCTCGAGAATGTACTGTGGTTTACAGAAGAGATAAACATTGACTTTGCCACCCGGAGAAGTAAATCTGATTTCAGTAATGGAAGACTGCATGACTTAAAACACAGATCAGACAACGCAGAAAACAAACACCGAGGCTCTGAACACACACCAGCAGATGTTACATTCACTTCAGCAGCTACATTTAAGGTAAGCAGAGCTACAGTAGGCATCTGTGATGAAATGTCACAATATTTATCAGTTTAATGGCCAACTCAGACACCCTAGTCAACCACAAAAGGAGCCATGCATATAGAGCTGCAATGATTAGGTGGATCAGTTATCAACTATTAAATTAATCGCCAACTATTTTGATAACTGATTAATTGCTTTGAGTATTTTTTTCTGAAGAAATGTCAGTGATTATCTTTTCTTTAGTCCTCAAAGACAATAAACTGAATATCTTTGGTTTGTGGGCAAAACAAGACATCGGAGGATGTCACCTTTGGCTTTGGGAAACACTGATAAACATTTTTCACAATTTCTTGACATGTTATTGACCAAAAAACAAATCAATTAACTAACAGATAAGTCAAGTCCAAAAATAAACAAGTCGCAGCCCTCGGCATCTGTGATGAAATGCATTTGGCATTTTAACGATGCACACTGATGCCCAAATCAACCACAAAAAAAGCCATGCCTTATTCTTCTTCTACTAGGAACTGTGACTCATTTTCTACCTCTTATCTCACTCTGTAAACCAGTAAATATAGTGTCGAGGGGAAATGAACACCCAACCAGCATCCCATTTAAAAATCACATATTTTTAGAACTGCAACAATTATGAATTGATTATTAGATTTATTGACAACTAATGTGATAACTGATTAATCATTTTGAGTCTTTTTTTTAACAGAAAAAATGACCAATTCTAAAATGTGAATATTTCCCGCCATCTGTCTTCTATGCCAATAAAATGAAAATATATTGGGTTGTGGACAAAACAAAAAAGTCACCTTGGGTTTCGGGAAACACTGATTAACATTTTTTACTATTTTCTTGACCAAAAACCTAATTGGCTAATCAAGAAAATGATGAACAGATTACTTGATTACGTAAATAATCTTTAGTTGCAGTCCTGCATGTCTTAATTTGCTCTGTTATTGGGACCGCTGATTAATTTTCCACTTCTTATCTCACTGTAAACCAGTAATCAAAGTGTTTAAAGGAAAGTGCACACCCTCAGATTGTCCAGTTTAGAAATTAATCACATATTTCACATTACTCCAAAGAAGCTTTCAAAAACTGGTTTACACTTAGAGGTGTAACAGCGAGCATACAGCATTCGTGGTGTCAGGCTTTGGTGCTGCACTGTCGGAAAAAACAACAGCCAAGGAATGAAAAGACGTCTCTGTGAAGGTCTGAGAGTGGAATAAACTTGCTGGAAAAACTGCTGAGAGACTTTGTGGCTTTAATTGATGAACTGGCAAGGTGAATTTGGGGCTTTTTAAGGGGTCAAACTGCTTCAGACATGTCAGCAAACCCCTGCATCTTGCTCTTTTCACACACTTTTGATTTAAAATCTTGTTTCAGCATTAAGTGCACTCCACGCCAGGGCATAGTTGCAATCACTGCGCTTATTAATAGCTCCTATAGGGAAAGCTACATCCGCTGTGACAGACCAAGAGCCATCATATGCTGAATGTCTGAACAATATGACCACATGATGTCCAACACAGATGGTGGTTGTAATGTTGGGAGGGGGGGGGGTAGATGAGTGAATGATACAGCACATGCACTGTACCGAGCACAGAAGCCAGGGAGAGGGGCCTTCATATGAATACATCTTCTCTGCAAATAAACACTTTGATCAACAACAACAACAAACACAATGTTGCTTCCTGTGCATGAGCGCTTGCGGGACAATGAACGGGCTTGTTTCATCCTCCCCAACAAGTTCACAGGCCGAGGCAGTGATTTCTGGTCGCATGTCACACCAAAGCTTCCCAAAAGAGTCGAGGTTTTCTCGGTCTAGGCTTCAACTTAATGAGACAGTCGGTAATTTATGTTATCGAAACTCTCCTGGCGACAATTTGACTCAATATGTAAGTTTTGCCAGTTTTGCCAGTTTTGCCATCTTGACTGACACCGTGGCTAGAAGGGAACCCCAGACTTGTGCCCGATCTCGCGAGACTGATCACTTAAACCGGGAATATGATCTTTCCCCTCATCTCAACCAAGTGTTTTTTTGACCATAAACTTACTCAGATTTACGCCACAACGTTGTCATGATATGAAACATAGTAAATTTATACAAGGTGACCAATGTGTAGACAATGCGAAAAAATCTCGCGAGAGTTCCTCAAATCGAGGTTTCCCTTCTGGACACGACGATTGACTGTCCCGCTGTAGCGTCGGGAGCGCGTACAAGACAAGCCAACTTATTAGCATTTTTAACCATCATTAACGCTCTAATAAAGATTATATAAGCTAATGTTGATCAAATATACATTATGCACATTCAAAAGAGCAAGTATTCAGACAGTTATTGTCGCGTTTACTTACAGAAAGTTTCCCGACCACCGGACCGAAGTTCATCTTTGGGAACTTCGAGATGAGAGGAAATCCCGGCGACTTGGACTTCGCGTTGAAAAGCCACCAATGTAAAGTCGTTAAAACACACAATTACAGCGGAAAAAGTAAGAAGCCACACGAGTCCAGCGTTGAAACTATCCGTCGCCCGTTTTCTTTCATGGGTTTACTCCTGTCACTGCTTAAACTTCACAGCGGGTTTTCTCCAAACAGAGAGAGACACGGTCTGAGCACCACTGAAGGATTTTTTTTTTTTTTTTTTTGCCCCAGAGGAGCTGCGTGTGACGACAGACCGCGGAGGAGCCAATCACAGCGCGTCCCATAGAATAATAATTAAGTAGCATGTCTCCAACTTTGGGCTTAAATGCAGTTTTTCAACGCAAAATAAAATATATTTTGTTACTCTGCAGTTATCCGTTTGCAACATTTTTTAGAGTGAATTATGCAGCTTTGATTTTTGTAAATTAAAGCAGGTTTGTGGTTGAAAAGGATATCATCATGCTTTGAGCAACACATACTCATGAGTAACCAATCCAACCATTACAGCCATTAACTAACATATATAATGTGTAACTAACCACTAATAACTAACTAATGTGCAACAAGTTGAAGCACCAGTGAATTAATGATCCCAAAGTGTGACCTTTGGCTCAAATACACAATCCAGACCTGTGGACTGCCAAGTGGAGACACTTGACTCTTCGTCACACCGAGGAATGCTTACAAGTTTACTGTTTTTTCACTTACTTAAAGTAAATAAGATTTACATGGATATATTGGCCGAGTATGTCAGGAACTGAATACAATATTCATGGTTCCATTACTGTATAATAACCTGAAAATAAGAA
This sequence comes from Lutjanus erythropterus, assembly GCF_056507025.1. Classification (NCBI taxonomy): domain Eukaryota; kingdom Metazoa; phylum Chordata; class Actinopteri; order Lutjaniformes; family Lutjanidae; genus Lutjanus; species Lutjanus erythropterus. Next base: position 22,290,963 of record NC_139336.1, read on the forward strand.
CTGTTATGTTTTCATTAGCTTAGAAAGAGTTTTTTATATTTACAGGTGGCATGGAGGCCACCATGTTGTAATGCCATGTTCTAACAGGGTTTCTGTCAGTGCTTAAAAAGTCTTAAATCCAATCATCTGAATTTTAGGTTTTAATTAGATCTTAAAAAATGACTGGATTATGAAGTTACATTTCTTTATACAGCACTTTGGTCTTGCTTTTGAATGTGTTTTGGTGAAAATCACAGACTGGGGGCACAACACACAACAAATTAAACTAAATTTAAAAAATCCTCCTCACATATAGAATTTCTGCAATGCAAACCCCCAGACAATGAATGCTCATCACAACTTTTAACATCCCAAATAGAGATATTTAATCTTTTCATTGTCCAGCAATGCTAAACCCACAGATATTACATTTATGATCAAAGAAGAGTTAAAAACAGCAAATATTCACAGTTTAGAAGCTTAAGTCTGTGAATTTCTGAGATATTACATTAGTTGATGAATAGAAAATCAATCTGCAGCAGTAAAGTGACACTAGAACAAAGACTCATTACCATTTATACAATTTTCCTTCATATCCTTGTACTTTTTTCAGGTCTTAAATTGCATTCCTGATGGTCCTAAATGGTCTTTAAAAGTCTTAAATTTAACTTGTTGAAATCCGCAGGAACCCTGATGCAGTAGCCCAGAAAAGGCAAAACAAACAGCGACTCTAGATATGACCTTTCACCCTTTTTTTTGAAAGTTTAGCAGCCTCAGGTTCTCCTACATGCTTGGACCCCGGTGTTCGCAATCTGCAAGCTCAGTCCTAAACACCACGAAATCATATGCTGGTCCTTTAATTCGACGGGTTTTTACTTACTTGTTTCTCCCACAGTGAGAAGAGGACACACTTTTTTCACTTTAAGCACTCGGCATGTAGTATACAGAGGAAGTCAACATCTATTTAATGACAGCATAACATTAGTTCACTGAAGGTACATCAAACAACAAACATCCTCTCAAATGTGGTTCCTGTTGACAAAATCTTATCTAAAGTGGGTCTGTGGTCTACAGCCTGTCTGTCTAGGGAGGGAAAAGCGGAAGGTATTCCGGCAAACCTACTCGAGACCACGCCAGGGTCATTTACAAAACAAACAAACAAATAAACAAATAGAGCCAAACAAGTAGTACAAATAAATCTCAGGCCTGCTACTTAGTCAGACAGTTTCGTGTTGTGACAGACGGATTGAGCAATTTGTAGTCACATTTAGAGTAAACGCTGTCTGGCGTGGGTCTCACTTCTCATTCATGAGGATACAACAACCCCGGATGATGAAACATCACGATGATTAGCAAAATATCTTGTGACCGAAGTGAGGGGTGGGGACTATAGGAGTTTACATGTAATTAGTGTGTCAGTTAGTATGGCAAAATGCCTGGTGAACATGTTGTTGATGAAAACTGAATTCAGAGACAGAAGATTTACCACAGACTCCCTCAGCATATGACATTAAGTCCTCCCAGTGTATACCACTGTGGACAGGCTAAACTTCAGAGAAAACGTGACGGTTCTCACATGGCTATGTTGTTTATTCACAGCAAACTACTGAATGTGACCAAAGTAACCAGAAGGGAAAAGTGAGAGAAAAAGAAAAGCGATCAGTGTCACTGGACATAAAAATAAAAGCAGTGGTGAATAACGCAAATATTAAATAATGCTTACAAACATGGAAAAATGACCTCACATTTTCTTTTTTTTTTTATTGCTCTTTAGGCATTAAAAAAAGAAATCCATTTTCTTTAAAACATGCACTTTTCAAGGAGTTTTTCTCATGTCAACTTGAATGTTTTTAACAGAAGAAATGTGTATTTAACAAATTCAATGAATAAAATTGTATATTTTGTAAAAGAAAATTATGTTAAACCAATGTGTTCACATATTTTAACATACTATATTCCCTCCTCCTCATTCCTTGTCTCCTCAGCCCCGCCATACCTCCCCCTGTTGAGCGGTGTATTTTTTCAATGAACATTTTCTACAAAACTGAGAGAGTAATATTGTCCATGGCTCTGCAAATACTAATACTAGTAATTCTTCTGCATAGTCTCTTCAGTTTGATTGACTTGTACATCAGCACACTTACCTGCAGCAGATGGTGTTTGGCATGACCTGAGTTTGGAGAAGCAGCAGGAGTGTAGGAGGCCAAGCAGTGAACACTGTTCTGGCAGGGTTGGCAGTAAAACATATTTTAGCCACTTGAAAATGTCTACAAAAAAAAATCAATATCAGTTTAAGTGTATGCTATATTTGGAATATTTTATCTGCTTTACTTAGCTGTCAGATAGCCTTTTCTTGTGAATACCACCTTATATAAACCAAATATCACACTCTCCAAACCAGCCAAACCCTTTAGATAAAATCAGTTATTTTACCTGGCAGAACACAGGAGTTGCTGGTCCTCCACTGCTTTGATCTGTTAATCCTTAATAATGACTTAGATGGTTTAAAAGGATGGGTTGGATTCACCAAGGTCACACAATTATATAAACAAACTAACAGATCAAGGCAGCAGTAGACCAGAACCTCCCATGTTCTACAAGGTAAAATGACTGATTTCACCTCTGGAGTTTGGTTTATATAATGTCAGTGTACACTTAAACTGGTATTGATTTGATTGATTTTTGGGACCTTTTTTTAAGTGGCTAAAATATCTTTCATGGCTGACTCTGTCCAGAGGAGTACATCACTTAGCTTCCTCGCTCATGCCCCTCTCTGCTTCTCCAGACTGGATGTGCAGACTACCATCTACTGTATTCAATAAACTGACTATTAATAAGTATACAACTGCCAATTAAATACACCAAACTATCCCTTTAATTGTAATTTTCTAATGTAAAATAAATACTTTGCAAGCGTCTCCTTCTATAGATGAATTGGCAAGATATTCCTTAGCTGCTCAGAAAGGGTGAAAGGATTAAACTAAATGCTGTTGCTTGCACTGGAAGAACTTGATCAGACTTGACACCATCTGGAACAAACAACACAACGCAACACTTATCCAGTTGCACAGATGCATCCCATCCCCTCCTGCCAAAGTTAAACATGTGTTTCAATTAAAACTATCTAGGAAACCTCTATCTGTATCTTCCACTTGGAGCACATCCTGTGCTCCTCCTTCTGAGGTCACTGACTACGTGCTCAAAAACAGGAAGTGTATGATTGAGTTATTTGCAGGCTTATCCTGAGCGAGTCAGTATTTATGGCCACTGGGTTGATTAGTTCAGATAGAAGAAAAATATCAACAGAAATCCTGCGATTTATCTTTTATAAGTTGAAGGAGAATGTTTTTCTTTACCAGTGAAGGAAGTTAGTTGCTAAATGCTGTGTAGCTCAAGAATAATTTGCATATCCTGTGTGTAGGCAGCGTGATGGTGGCGTGTTTGTATTTTTGTGTAAGTAGGTGTGTTTGTACAGCAGATGGTGGTGAGTAGGAGAGTTTTTTTCATAGAAGTGACTGACGAAGGAAAGGTCAGAAAAAAATAAAGGGAAGGGAAACCTTCCTGAGCGTCAGTAACTTATCTTGTGACGCCCGCTGGGTATTGTTTCACTTGCTGTTTAGGAAGGTTGAAAAAAAAGAAAAGAAAAAACAATGACAAGGAGCAGAAAAACTAAATGTGAGCCATGAGCCTTAAAATTATTTTCTTATTTAGAGTTATTTGTAGCAACAAAAAAATCACACTGAGCACACTGACTGCAGGGTACTTCCCATAATTGACTTTAATTTGATTATGTTATAAATCAAAATATAAATACCTACAGTGACATCAAAACTGTATTTGTAGCAAACAAGATGACAGGAAATTGTGTAAAAATGGATCCACATTCTTTAAATAGCAGGGTCATGACAACAATAAAATATTGTGGAGCATCAAACTTGTCAGTGGCCTTTATGCTATCAAAACAATTAAGAAAATACTAAATTCTCCCCTGCGGACATCAGTTTCTGTGAGAGCTCTTAGTAATGATAATAACAACAACAGCAAGGGGGTCAGAGCTGCATGTTTACAGTCAGAGGTCAGAGGTCACAGTGTGAATGTTCTGAGATGAGGGGCTGTAGCCTGACACAGAAGATGATGATACTGTTTGTTTCTCTCATCTGGAGCGTGACATTCAGCCAGTACACTCCTCCTTCTCACGTACACAGACACACGAGTGTGTGGCCTTATAAATTACGAAATAATCAGTATTTCTATTAACAATGGATCGCATGACTACTTGCATGTGAACAAGAATGCTCATGAGAAACCCACAGAATATCATCACCCGATAGGTTCCTCTCATCTTTATGGGGCATTTTAGCTTCTTATAGCGCATTGTTTTGGTTTTACTTGCATCTTTACTGAAATATATTGCTTCACTCTCACACTCTAATCTGCATAGTTTCCAAGCAGCTGTTTTCTGGTAAAAAAGAGACTTAAAAGTAGAATATGCAACATTTAAAGTTGGCCCCTCTTCCCCGTCTTAATGAACAAGAGATAGAGAGAGCGCCATAGGCTGTGAATTACGAGAGTGAGCACTGATTGCAAGAACAAAGCAGTGAATCAGAAAAATAAAACATTTTTTTTGCGGATTGTTTGGGATATTATTTAGGATATGGGGTTTACATGGAACAAGAAAAACCTGTTTTTTACATGACACATTATCCTGGTTATTATCGAAGTACTGCAGGTAGCTTATCCATTTTTTTCATAACACGGATAAGGCCTTTCTAAAACCAGGATATGACATTTACATAAAAAAAATCCTGATTATATCCAGGACTCTCATGCACAGTCACGGCAAACACCAGTCACTTAGTGGAGGTGAAACTGAGACAGCTAGTCAGCTAGTCACTAGTCAGCTTTTATTATCTTGCTGAACAAAATGTGTGAGTATCATAAACTTTTGTACTTTCTGCACCGATCCGAAATCCAGCAGAAAAAAATCCCATTGGCTTTCTCTGAAGGGAACTAGAGCGATGCTAACTTTTGGGAGGGCCTTTAGCGCTCTACAAGGCAATCTTCTGCAACATGAAAAACTAAGTGACACAATTCCAGGACATCCTGGTGGTTGACCTTTCAAAATAAAATGAGTAATAAAGGATAGAGAACTTTTGAAGACTACCTTTGTGTATTTTTAAAACAATGACCTCTCAGTACCAATGGAAAGAAATCAACAAGTTCCTTAAGTCATATGACATAAGCAGGAGACAAATGGTGTGGGAGTTCCTGGCAAAATGTACTGGAAATATGTTGTCAAGTGTCTTATTGTCAAATCAGCTCACACTTCCTAAGACGCACACAGTCGGAGGAAGGTGTTTGCTATTGAGCTAGAAAAAAGGGTTAGAAGTGAGGCTGATGAGAGAGCGAGAGGTGCAGGCAGGGAGCGAGAGAAAAGCTCCACGACTGGTTTGGTCTGGTTGAAGTCAGGCTGTGTATTAACACCGTGGATTACGATTGAGTGAGGAATGCTTGTCTTTGTTGAAACCTTTCTGGTGATGTCATCAGTACTTTCCCTGGCACCACCTGGGCAGGATTCACTGGAAGGGCCCCGGCAGCAGTTTAAGGCAGTGATCTAGCTGTTGTAATGTGGCCTGATTAGTCACCTGACTGTTTTTTTTAAGAGCGTTTCTCGACAAAAGACAGGCTTCAGTCAGCAGTGCCATAAAGATTAGCTGCCTGGTGAACTGTGTAAACAGACTGACAAATCTGTGAGTTTGTGTGAGCTGCATGCAGGAATGTGTGTGGGTGTCAGTGTCTGTGTATGCTGTGTGAGTCTGGAAAGAAAATGGCATGAATAAATAATAAGACAGATAAGTTTGAGTGAGTGGAGATGATTAAAAAATAGAGACAGTGAGCTGTGTTTGCATATGTGAATGTGTGAGAGACGGCGGTGAAAGAAATCCAAGTGTTGGAAAAAGACAGTGAGTGGGAATTAAAGGAGGGCTCGTGGCAGAACCCACAGTGCTGATGTTAGCTGTCTGATCCACTGAGAGACAGTTGGCAGCAGACTGTCTACCAGCCGCAAATGTACAGTAATTCAAAGCATGCGACGTGACGCCGTTCCCTGCGAGCTGGGGCTGCAGTCACCCTCCCACCCACACACACACACACACACACACACACACATACACACACGTACATACACACACTGAAGCAATACACCCTGTAAGAGTAACAAATGCACTGAGAGCTCCATTCCACGTGATGCAATTATTCACAGTTCCATGGCAAATTTGGGCTGAAGCTAATCTCATAACTAAATGGCACGGCGCCTCTCGCAAAAACCAGATCTTCTAAACAACTGTGAGGAATTCAACTTACTTATTTGCAGCTTGACTCCACTGCATCCTGAGTTTGTAAGAAAAAAAGAGATCAAGAAACTTAGTTGCAGTCACTGCACACGTACAAAGATTCCTTTAATCTAAGATTAGTTCTAATCACAAAAACAAAAAACAAGTTTAAAATGGGTTTTCTAGATTTAAATGAAGCAGATCTCTGTTGCTAACTGGCTAAATACAAGGTTAAAAAAATGGTATTTTATATCCAAAACTTTAGTAGGAAATCATCATTATGCGAGGTGCATAATATTTCTGGGGAAATGTTACAGTATGTAAGCACTGGACACTACACCAGCACAAATATCCCACAATGCAATGCAGTAGTAATGACAATGACAACAGCAACATAACAGACAAAGGCAGACAGCGAACGAGACTGATCTGGCGTTACGCAAATACAGCTCAAATTTAAATGTAAGAAAGGTTTCTTTTTGGTAAGCATAATTTATTTTTGCAAGTAGTTTGTCGTTGACACGGGTTGCCATGGTTACTCGTCTTCAGCTGGCAAGGAGGCTGTAAGGAAGTGACATGATATGTGCTGTCTGAAAAGATCATTTGAAAAGTATGTTGAACTAGAAGTATGTTGTAACTGATTTTGGATGCAGCAATTGTTTGCTGACTAGCTAAAAAGAAAAATGTTCCGTAGTTTGCTAGCTGGCTAAAAACAACAAAAAGTTATTTTGTTAGCTAGCTAAAGCGTTAAAAAAATTATACAATTTGCTAGCAAGCTAAAAAGTACCAAAAAAGTAATAAAGTTTGCTAACTAGCTAGAAAAGTTGGTTAGCCTAGTTAGCCTACTAATGATGCCTCAGCAGATAATTATTTTGCTCAATTAAAGTAAAAGTAAAACTTTGTCAAGTGTCAAATTTAGAGTTAACACTAGATCACATTTTAAACAGAGTGCTACAAGAATGAGTCTTAAAGCAGTAAGTTAGCATATTAGCACTTTCTGTTGCTAACAAGTAACCAAATGAGACTACAGTGGTTGTTGGGGACATTAAACAGTACTAGTGCTATGCACTAGTCACTTAGTGGGGGTGATGTTGAGTCATGTGGCTGTGGTGTAGTATTTTTTTTATAGGCTAACGTTAGCTACTACTGCTACTACTTCTTGTGATTACATTAAGGCTTCAAATCATAAAAGTGGTGTTCATTTGTGAAGATTATATTGGAAAACAAAACATGTTTATCACAAACTGCTGTTTGCCACAGGACTTGTTTTCTGCACTAATCAAAAAATCCTATCAGCTTTTTGTGGAGGGAACCGGAGAGATGCTAACTTCTGGTTTAGACATTAGCATCAGTCATCCCTGCAGCACTCTATTGAAGTTTTGCTCCAACAGCATAAAATTTAATTGAGGTTTAGAATAAGAACTAAACTGAGGTTTAGATAGAGACTTAAATGTAATATTTCTTAATGTTAAGCTGGTTTAACATAAATAAAGTTATATCATGATTTAATCAGGGTTAAAAATGAATCATTGTTGGTGCAACTCAGCCTTACACTCAATAGTAAAATAGGATTTATTGCTTCAATAAATTAGTATTTGGCAGCTACATAACTAGCCTTCTGTTTCACAAAAATCAGCACAGAGAAATGTGTTGTTCTCACCATCTGCACCAAGTCAAAGTTCTGTGTTGCAAGATTAAGATTAATAGATCGAGAAAGGAGACAAAAGATTAAGAGTAAATAGTCGCTGAAAGGAAAACAAGATTCCAACTTTTGTAGGTTAGTTCTCATGAGCTTCACATGACTTGCATTTAGCCCGTCTCCCCCCTCCTCTCTTCATTCCCCCCTTTCTCCCTCTGTACTGTGCGCACTCCCTCCCTCCCTCCTTTCCTCCGCCACTTCCCACCCCGCTCTCCCCCCACTCCGTGCAGCACATAGACTTCCTGTGTGTCCTGGCCTGAATGGTATGTGCATGGAGTGGGTGTCTGGGAGGCCTTTCATCCGGCATGGAAAGAAAAGAGAAGTCAAGGGGAAAAAAAAGAAAGTGAGAGAAGAGAGTCATCTTTAATCCGTTTGAGTCAGAGCAGTTGTCCAGAGGCGAGTGGGGTGGGGCGTATTAGACGGGGTGAGAGGGCTCTGGTTGTGCCAGGGATGTGTGTGTAGCGTCTGGAGGGGAAGAGAGAGGCCTGCTGGGAAAGCCTGCAGCCTGCCTGTTTGCCTTCCTGGGACAGATGACATCCGGCTGCTGGGACACAGTTTGCACGCCTGAGTGAAGACACTAAACTAGAGCAAGTAGAATAGATAAAAATTAACAAAAGTAGGCCTATTCATGCTCTACTGAGAGAAAGGTTTAAGTACAAAGCACATAAAGCAAGAAAAATAAGCGTTTAAAAAAGGATGATTAACATGGAATGGGAATCGTGCAGCCCCTGCAGAGTGCTGAGCTGCATTTGGCGTTGTCAGACAGGGTGTAGCTGGCTGCTGAGTGCCAGACCCGACTAGACCCTACCCACACAGTGAAGGGGGCACACATGCAAGTCTGTGAGATTGCCTCATGTCATGGAAACAACCTACAGTCGCATGTGTGTGCACATGCGCACACAGAAAGTCAAGACATGCCTAGACAAGATAATCTTTAACAAGAAGAAAGCATGCAGCGCCCTCTGCTGTTTGGACTGGACTGGAGTTTAATTGTTAAGTGTTTTTTTGAGTTACATGAAATGTTTCTGTCCTCATATTTTGTATTGTTAATAGATGTTTAATGATGACAGATAAATATCAAGCAATTATTTAACATACCGGTGAACTATCTGACTGATATTGTGCTGAATCTAATGCATCACACTGCACCAGCGGTGGAAGAAGTATTCAGGTCCTTTACTTATGTATTAGGGTGATTAAGTATTAGTGGATGATACCATAAAATTTGGGTTCAGTTGAATACCAAGAAAATACCAGGGATAGGATCAGCAACATAAATACTGACATTTATACTTTTTATTGCTAAAATAAGTAAATGTATTATTATGTAAGGGAGCCGAAAAGAAAAGAAAAGTCCTGCATTCATAAACTTACTTCAATTTATTTGAAGTCAAAGTACTCATTGTGCAGTAAAATGGTCCCTGTCAGTGTTTTACTATTTCATATGATGTTGCTAGATTAAGGAGGAAATGTGTCTCTAACGCTCCAGCCGCAGTGTCACCCCTTGGAATGTCTTTTCCGTGCCAGAATAACTTTTTGTTTGCTCAATTCATGTAAATTAAGGTTAAAATGAATATCAAATGTTCGCCAAATGACCAAATGTTTGTTAATGATTTGTAACAAAACATTAATAATCTTGTAAAAGGAGCAGATGTTTATTACAGCGAAACTGACCAATTTGTTAAAGGAGTCTGGCGGCAGTGAGGCTGACAGCCACTGAACTCAAACTCCAGAGTGTGTATTTTCAAAGCAGCGGGCTTTTGTTGTCAAGGTAACAGGCTTAACTTAATATCGACAGACAACTGACAGTCATAAACAGCTGATCGACGTTCAGTGTAGGACTCGTCGCTGCTTATTATTGTCAATTCTTGATATTGTGCTCAGCCTGCACTCCTGTAGTTTTTCTGCAGTCTGCCTGAGCTTCCTCAGGTCTGGAGAGGAGGGGTCGGGGGGGGAAACAAGCTGCTGGTTATTTTAATTTACAGAGATTCATCATGTTCTATAAAATCATCATGTATGTGATAACTATGTATCTCTAAAAAGTCAATCTTCATAGTGTCAGAAAAACAGCCCAGTGTTTAGCTTTGTGATGATGTATTTTCCAGTGAATCCAAGAGGGTTTTTAAAAAAAGTTTATTTAGCCTAAGAAGTGGGAGAATTTTCCCACCCCATAAAAGATCATTTCATCCCTCAGTTTATCTGAAGCATTCACATCCAAAACTACCAAATTTGGAGATACATGGTTTTCACTTGGCAGGAAGGGTGTGACAAATTGTAATCTGAAAAGTAACTAATCGCTAAAACTTTCAGATAATGTAGTGCAGCAAAAAAAACAATATTTGCCTGTGAGATGGAGTGGAGTAGAAGTGGAGTTGCATAAGTAAATGTACAATGTCACATCTTATCATCCTCGTCGTGGACACAGTGCACACACTGCTCGCTGGTTTAGTTAAACCACCACTCTGAGCTGCACAGAGGGACCTGCAGAGGAATTTTAATTGAATCTCGGGGCGACAGTAGCTCAGTCTGTTAGGACATGGCTTAGGAGCTGGAGGGTGGACTACAGTATGAAGTGAGGACTGGCAGATCGAGAGGTGCCACTTCACCAGGTGCCCTTGAGCAAGGCATCGAGCCCCTAACTGTTCAGGGCAGCCCCATCACTCTAACATCTCCTCATGTTCTGCACATTGCTGCACAGCTCTTTCATTTAAATAACATATTGTACATTTTTGTAATATTTTGTCCATATTTTATTCTCAGTTGAATCTATTTTCTTTTTGTGCTTCTGGATATTTTTTTGTTTAATAATAAGAATTGTAGATATTGTGTTTTTTTTAAAATCATTCTAGGGTACCTAACAACATCTAGCAAAGGGTCTATTGATGAAAACCAGCCTACTTTAGCTAACTCCGGTGCATTTACATCCGTTTGAATGTTGATTAACGTATATTGTCCCTTTAAAGATCAATAAATCAATACATATACAAATAATGGAATCATTTATTTTTATTTTATAAGTTATACAGCAAGTGCTTTTATAACAAAACATTGATATTACTATTATTTAAAGTCGTTTGGTGCAAAAATAAAAGGTCTGATTGAGCATTAGCTAAATCATTACACACTGATTATTAAAACAAAACATAACAAATTATCAGTAGTTCATATTACAGCAAGGAAGTGTGTTTTTTTTACTCCAATATTCTTTATTTTAAAGACAGTATATAATTTGATATAATTAGTCTGGTACATTAAACAGCAATTTCAACCTTATTATCCACATACATGTAAGGTAATTTAAATTCATGATGAATACATTTGCATGATGTGTATTCTGTTTGAACCTCATTAACTTAATGAAATGCTTTTCAGTGCAGGATATCCTGTCTATCTATTAATTAGATTTCAAGACTTGAGAAACCTTATTTAGAGGTGTTATTTGACACTTTTATAAAACATCCTCATAACAAGAATGTATGTGATTTAGTGCTACATGATCCAGAGCACTTGTCCCATCTGGTATGGTGTTTTTTTATTGCTAGATTTCCTTTGTATTGAGTCTGTGTTATTTTCTAATGATGTTAGGTTCTCAAATATGATAGTTTATATAATTTAATACCTTTGCTGCGATTTGGTCTTCCTGTTTCTGCACTACTATTTATTTATATGCTCATAGATTTGCGGTATTATTTAGTATTGTGCCAAAGTACAGCCTCAGAGAGTTGTAGACTCATATTTCTCTGTTGATAAATGTCTCAAACATTTAAAGGTTCGTTCCCAGATTCCTCTTACCTGTGGTGTTATTTATCCATCTAGATTGTTTTGGTGTGAGCTGCAGAGTTTTGGAGATATCAGCCAAAGATGTCTGCCTTCCCTCGAATATAATGGGATGAGATTGCACTCTGCATGTAATGTTCAAAGTGCCAAAAAAAACAAAACACCACAGACATTTGAAAAACTCAACAGAAATGTCTCTTTCCGGAAATCAATGGCCTGGATACTCAAGATAATACACAGGCCTTGTTGTAGGCAGTTTCATTCAGGAACTATTTTTTTTCTACTGAACTACACCTGCCAACTGTATCGGCGTGCAGAAGGAAGCAGGGGTGTCACACAAAAGTCAGGGCCCCATGCATAAGCAGTCTGTAAGCCGCCCTTCCTCTGTCTCTCATGCATTATTAGAAAAATGTTTAACAAACTGTTCATACCATCTAAACAAGTCATAAAAATCTGTTCAGGTTATATGTGCTTAAATCTGAAATGTGTGAAACAATGTAAAAAAGGTAACTGAAATAAATTTTAGTAGACACTTCATGAGCTGTTAGTTGTGCTCACTTTTCTTTTGAAAGAAATTAGTCTAAAGTTGTTTTTTTCCCTTTCTTTCTTTTCTTATTTAGTGCCATGATCTCCCTTTCTTTGGGAAAGATATGACATACAGTGCGTGTTGGGGCTCCAGCATCAGTGGTCACACGGCTTGATTTGCTGCATTTAGAGGTGAATCTTAGCGGGGGAAGGACTCAACCATTTTGTACCTTTTGTAAGGGGTCAGAAGAGCCTCCACTAGTTTAACTATTCAACTAATTTTAATTTAATGATGATGCCCTAGGAAGGACAAGTGCATCTACTTATGTACAAGAGGTTACAAGTCAGACAGGAGGACACCAGGCAAATCATTACGAGGAATGAGCCTCTCGTCCGTGAGTAGATGCACACTTCATTCTGTGTAGTGATATGGTTGTAGTGGAAAGAAAATAGTTCCTATATTAAACTGCTCACATGGTCTGTGCATTATCTTGAGTTTAAATTTTTTTTTGGATATATTTTTAGGCACTTTGAGCACTGCAAGCTGAGTGCCATCTAGTTCCATTATATTGGAGAGAAGGCAGACATCTCCAGCGCTGATATCTCCAAAACTCTGCAGCTCACACCAAACTAATCTAATTATAGCAATACAGGTTTTGATTTTGGAGTGAACTGTCCCTTTAACAACTGAAAGCGTCAGGATGGAGATTTATGAAACTGTGAGCCCTCCTGTGAGGATTTACATGTTGAGGGAAGAGTAGTCACTGAAAACCAAGCAGAGTTGAGACTTAAAAAAGACAAAAAAATAATCTGAAAGGAGAGTAAGATTTATGAACCACAGATAAACAGTGAATCCTATGCTTTCACTGCATATTTATTTCAACACAATACAGTATATACAGTTTCAAAATAAATTGCAAATCTTTGAAAGAGAAAAGAAAAAGAAAAGAACTTGGCCTCTAAGGGAACATCACCAGTGATAAGCAGTATGACTGTCACACTTTTCAGCTTCTTAACATAAACATTCATATAGCACAGAAATAAAATCTTGAGTACAGAGAATGTATTGAGATATTTCAAATCAAACATACATAAATGCATTACACTGTATACATAACCATCTGAAGAATAAAAATAATAATTATTTAACATTTCCAGCAGTTTCATTTGATAAATAGAGTGATATGAGAAGAGGATTTAAAAGGCAGTAGTTTCCGTCCTGGAAAGAAAAAGCAGAGAAATAGAAACAACAACCAAAACAAAAGAAAGTAATAAAGTTTTGAATGAAACTTTCACCACGTTTGATGAACTGATGACTTAAGTTAGCATTGTTTTCTATTTTCTCCATAGCAATGCAGATCTTAAGATAGTAGGCCGTGAGAAAAACACATTACATCACACATCTGAATAAGCTGAAATAGTAGCACGACTGTAGGCTGGATTTTCCAAGGACACGTAATACAGCTTTTTAAAAGTTACACACAACTTTCCCTCACGCGATCGCGCACTCACTCACTCACTCACGCACGCACACATACACTCTGAGTCACCGCGTTTATGCAAAGGACACTGACAGATACGCAGAGCATCCTCAGGTGACAGATGGTCAAATCATTTTCAGTCAGCTCATTGTGGCTGTAAGTTCCTGGCATCGGAGATAGCAGGTTTAAATGCTTCAGTATTCTTAGGAAACACCTCTGCAGTGTATACAAGGTGGGCGCTGTGCATGGCAATGAACAATACAGCTTGCATATAACATACTAGTTTCTTTGATATAATAAAAAAACATTCTGGTCAGACTCTCTGATGACACCAAACCCACATGGAGAGGCACAATTAGTACTCAACAAAAAAATATAAAAGCAACACTTTTGCTTTTGCTCCCATTTTTCATGAGTTGAACTCTCAGAAATCTTCTGTGCACACAAAAGGCTTATTTCACGTCAAATGTTCACAAATTTGTTAAAATGCGTGTTTTAGTGAGCATTTCTGCTTTGCCAAGATAATCCCTCCACCTGACAGATGGCATACGGAGATGCTGATTAAACAGCGTGATTATTGCACAGGTCCATCTTGGACTGATCACAGTTAAAGCCAATCTAAAACGTGTAGTTTGTTCATGAAACGAGATATTTGTCAGTCCCTCCAGATTTTTGCAAACTTTTTTTGTTGTGATTTTAATATCCCTGATTTCACAGCAGCTTTTCTAAAAAATTGTGATACATGTTGAGATGTTTTTGGGCTCTGAAAACAAAAGAAAAAAGTTGAAAAAGTTTTTTAAATTATTCATTAAACATCAAAGGCAACTTGTTACAGAGAGACTAAAACCACAAACTGCAAAACCCTGCTCACCTCAACCTTACCCAAAAGGCTCAGGATTACTAAAATTCTAACAAAATATACTTTATTTGTAAATCAAGAAATACACCTGGGGGGGGGGGGGGATTTCACAAAGAAGAAAAGTCAGAGTATTGATAAATGTCAATGACAAAGACAAACTTTGTCTTTCTTTCAGTATCCGTAAGAAAATAAATAAATAAAAACCAAAGTTAAAAAAAGAGTACTTAATAAAACACTGAGCTGATTCACTGAGACGTACATGTCTGACATTTGGGTGAGGGGCTGCTAAGATTGGAACTTGCAGGAAGCTACGATGATTGGTCACATTTGCAGGAAAGCTGTGGTGATTGGACAAAATTGCAAGTTTGTGCAAAGTTCTTAGGGATTGGTTGAAGTTACGCTGCAGGTTCCTAGAGTGATTGATTTATTAGGCACTGAACTATGCCTACTCTGCCTCTGATTTCGTAGCTGTCGTTGCCTTCAGTGTTGGGTTGGTTAGGTTTAGGCGTGAGGAGTGATTGGTCAGGGTAAGAATAGCAGGGTACTTTGTCCTTCTGGGGGAAAAATGTGGAATCTGTAGCCCTATGTGAAATATCCATAGTTAAGTGTCTAATAAATGTATTTTTTTTCAAGCTCAATCGGCACATTGATCTTTTGTGATCAGTTCAAGGCACATCTGTGCAGTCATCGTGCTGTTTAATCAGCATCTCTATAAGCAACACCAGTCAGGTGGATGGATTGTCTTGACAAAGCAGAAGTGTTCACAAACCAGAAAATTAACATATTTGTGAACAAAATTTAACAGAATGAACTTTTTGTGTGCTCAGATGAAGTCTAAGATCCTTTACTTCAACTCATGAAAAATGGGAGCAAAAACAAAAGTGTTGTGTTTATATTTTTGTTAAGTGTAGTTAGAAAACTGTGATTTTTGTGATGCACAACACACGTAACTACTGTATAAAGCGAATCTGTTTTCTTTTTAATTTTGCACGTGTACATATAAATGTCCGTGTGTGTATGTGAGAGAGACAGAGAGGAAATTCTGGACTGTGATGCTCAATAAATGTAAGAACACTCACGAGTTCAAGGTAGGTATGTGAGATTTTGAAAGGTCACATTAGAAACAGAAAAAAAAAAAGTTTTTGGACTACGATCTGGCAGCAGAACAACTACGTTTCAAGGTCTCCTGCCAAAAAAACCTATGTCTAAAGTAATCTTCACTCCAGCTGTGACCATAAAATCTTTACAAGATTGCATGAATAATAAGGTCGTCACTGTTGTTATAGATCTGCATAGCAATGTGTGTCCTTCCCTGACTGGAAATCATTTAAAATGAGGGAATGTTGTATAATACTGATTATATGAAAGTTAAACCTTTATCAAATACTTTCCACCCTAATGTTTAAAAAATGCATGCTGCTCATTGGCGTGAAGGTATTCTGGAGAGTTGTGGTGGCATAATAGTGCCTTGGCTATATCGCTTCTTTTCCATTTTTCTTTAATTTCCACTGAAAATACATTTAAAAAACGACTATGGTCACTGATGAAAAGATGTTGGTTCAGAAGTGAGAGCTGTTTTTTGAAGAAGAAGATTGAATGTTTGCATTTAGACCATATTTTCCCCTGCAATGTGCAAATAATAGACTGCTGTCACTTTGTACCCTCAGAGCTTTCGATTTTAATAATCAAATCAAAAAGGCAGAATTGACTGATCTCCCAGTTCTTTTTTCTCTCCAGCCCTGCCTTCTTGCTGTGTCCAGCGCATGTCAGAAGAAAAACACAACTCCTCCAAGACAATGCAGCAGACCTTATCATCTGTTATATCACATTTGATACCACATGGACTTTCACCTTCATAAAGAAGAATTTGAAAATGTAAATGACAGTTGTCAGGGCGTACAACCAATGATCTGTTGATCTTTACAAATCAAGACTTAATAGTCAAACAATGGCATAGCGGTCGGTGTTAACCATCCAATTGAACTGTGGACTTTGGAGTAACCAGAACTGTAACTATAATCAAGACATCTAAGTACTTGCGTGTTAGGCTACAGCATAAAGCGCAATTTCTTTATTTTTCATTTTGCATGAAGAACTTCTCCCATTACGATTCCTAGGAGCTTCTTGTTGGCGGGACAAAGCCTTTATAGTTTAGATTTATGACGTTTTACATGAAACATTGAATGCGCTGAGATTACATCTTCCTGTTGACCAGATTTCACAGACCACTGAAATATGACTGGAGAAATACCTTCTCACTAATCATTACACACTGGTCCTTTAAGGCTTGCCTACAGTCAGAATGGTGATAACAATAATCCTGTATTGCCTATTTGACTCAAAATCAAGCTTCATCTTCTATGATATTAAATTATCTTCAGGTTTTGGTTGGACCAAATTTGAAAATGTCAGCTTGGACCTTGGGAAACTATGATGGACAGTTTCCACAAAAATTCTATAATTTTATGGACCAAAACTTAAATCGAGCAAATCCGATGCTCTGCAAGATAAAATCACGGCTTTTGCCTTGGGAGTCTGGTTGGTTTGGAGGGAATAAGACTGAGAAATACCTTCACACTAATCGTTATCGTCTCTCTTTCACCCCACATCTGAACATATTGTCAAAATGATTAAATAAATTTGTGTTTTGTGACACGTCGATGTTGTAACTGAGCACCTGTCCAACTGCTCTCTTCAAGAGAAATCCCATCTTTGGCTTCATTTCTCATTAATTCAGGCCAAATCCCAACAGGAACATCTTTTTTCTGCATTGACTCCTGTCCTCCCTTCACGCATTTTGCTGGCTTTTTGTTTCTCCAGTGCCTGCTCTAAAATGTTTCTCTACACAGCTGGAATGGACTGTTGTATCAAATTTGGTATGATCCAATGTGACCTAACTGATCCCATCCTAAGCTCAGCTACATGTGTAAATATAATAAAAAAGTTTGGAGTTCACCACATAGGGCTGCATGGAGGATGGAGGACATTTTCTGTGCCTCAGCAGAGAGGTCAACTCATGATTTTGAAGGAGTCGGCTCTTGGAGTGATGGCGCATCAGTGGGAAATGTTGTGGGTAATAGCTCAGGAAACTGACAGTCTTTCAACTCGGATGATTCTTCTCTTTTGAGAGCAACTACAGTGATAATGCTTTCCCAAGAAAAGCAATGTTTGGCACCATTAGCCAACACTACAGCTCTGCTGGAGGCAGCAGACCCTGAATGGGTTAGATCGCTCTTCCAGGTGGCACTGTGGGAGACGTTCGCCCACAGGTGTCAGCAGGGTAGAAGTTACCAGGAAATGTTGGAGCCTGTGTTATTGGAAAGAAGCTGCTGATCCCAGTATGGGAGTAAGAAATACATGCTGGTGTCCTTTATTGAGGAGGATTTCCTATGTATCTGGAGGCTCACTAACTTCACAGTGGGGCCATATTATTTGGGTTTATACTTGAAATCTCTGAAAACACCAGTATTCTACTCCTTCAGCTCCCTTTAGTCCATTAGATGAAGCAGGGACTCACCAATCCTGGTAATTTCAGTGCTTATAGAAGTAACTACTCCTAAATTGAGAAAACCACGTTTCTTGCTGCTTTAAAGTGCCAACGTGTAGGATTTAGAGGCATTTAGCAGCAAGGTTTCAGATTGCAAGCAACTCCCCTCCTTTTCCAAGCATGAAGCAAAACCTATAGTGGCCACAAAAGTTTGGTTTGCCCATCCTGGGCAAGAAATATGATGGTGAAACATGGTGGCGACTATGAAAGAAGATACATGCCCTCAGTAAACATAGAGGACTCATTCTAAGGTAACCACATTACACTGAAGAGGGATCACAACCTGTAGCTCTTTTACCCCTCTCCATTGGCTCCCCTTTGGTTTTACAAAAAAATTAATGGAAATTATTACAACTTTTTTGTTTTATTAACATCCATTTATCATTGTTGTAGGCCTAAAATTATGTACATTCTTCAATTGTAAAAATGTGTAGCCTATACACAGAATAAAAATTTAATTTTTAAAATATTTTGTCAACTAAATGTGTGTCTATGGCTCTGTGACTTTTCCTCCAAATTTTGCAGTCTAGAGTCGCTCTCGGCTACCTCTGGATTCCAAATCCAAAAAAAAAAAGAGAGAATTAAATAATTGAGGCTCCAGAGAGATTTTTTTGACCAAAATGACTCTTTTGAGAGTAAAGATTGCACGAATGTTATGAATGTAGCTTGTTTAGCAGCTATCCTGATGATAAGTAAGCCTTCAGTCAGGATGGTGATAATACCCAATAATCTTGAATTGCCTTTTTGACTCAAAAGAAAATCGAACAAAAATACCAAAAATTCCCTGGTTCTAGATTCTCAGGTGAATATTTGCTGGTTTTCTTCATCCTCTATGATATTTAACTATCTTTAGGTTTTGAACTGTTCTTTGGACAAAACAAAATGTTTTTTAATGTGTCAAAAACTGACATACATACATGGAATCTCAATCACTGGGGGGAAATGGAAACTCATTGTCCATTTTTATTTACAGTCAATGGTGTTAGCTTAAGCTTTGGGATACTGTGATGGACATCTTTCACTTCCTTAACTTGGAAAATAATCTACAGGTTTTTTTTGACAATGAACATAATTATTAGTTTCAACCCCGGTTACTTCCGCCACTTCATAATGTAATTTTAAACAAAAAATATAGAAACCTCACTGTGCTATTTTCTGTATTTTACATGCTTAGTTGAGGTTTATATCTGCATAAGTGGTCTAACTCAGCATGTAACAACTGGAGGGAATGTGTCAGTTTTCCTTTCGGTGTAAATGTGATCCAAGCTTTGACCTTTTTACAAAGTGACCTTTTCAGCTGATAGTGGGGAATCAGTCCCTCCATACAGAGTTTTTTTCTGTTTTATATGTGGTGTTCTTTGATCCATATAGATAGAATAACAAAGGCTTGCTGATAAACGACAGGTCTGATTATTTTGGCGGTCATGGCTCACTGAAAACAGACCTTCAGGAGCTCCAACTATCGAATGAAATACATATCTCTGTGGTTAGATGTCTCAGGATATTTCTATGAATACACACATCAACAGGAATTTACTTTTCCACAGTAGAGCCAGCATGAGCACACTTGAATCTACATCCTCCTTTGCAGCTGGAATTATGAATGTCTTAGTTAATTAGCTTTAAATTAGCTCATTTTCTTGCTGAAAGTTAGAAGATAAGATCGATACACGTCTCAGATCTGTCTGCTTAACTTAGCTTGGCATAAAGCCTTGAAACAGAGACAAGTCAATGCACCTTGGCAAGAAATAGTCCCACACATAACCCTGTGTAAAACTGCAGTTTTTGTATGAATTAAATAAACAAGATGCCAAATGTAAATTAGTGTGCTTTAGAGCTGCTGTTAGGTGGAGTTTATTTCCTTTGGACTGAAGCAGGCTAGCTATTTTCCCCAGTTTCCAGTCTTTATGCTAAGCTAAACTACCAGCTGTAGTTTCATATTTACAGTAAATATATGAGTGGTATTGATCGTCTCATCTAAAAGTACTTCTGAGGAAGAATGATAACAGCATTGTTTCACCTGGCCTTGGTAACTCTAAGATGGTTCAAGGGATAGTGATTTGAAGTGGGGTTGTATGTGGTACTTATCAGTAGACACTGTATTACCAACAGTAAATGCCAGTCTGCACGCCCCCAGTTAAGAGAAGCAGAGAGGGACATCAAGTTGGAAGCCAAACAATGGACTGCTGTGGACTGGGTCAGTGGTAAAAGGCATTTTAGCCACTTAAAAAAAACATTCTCTCAAAACCAACCAAACTCCATAGGCAAAATCAGTAATTTTACCTCCAAGAGCACAGGAGTTGCTGAACTACTGCTGCCTCTATCTGTTAGTTTGTTTGTGTTATTGTGGGACTTTAGTGAATCAGAACTATAATTTT
Organism: Lutjanus erythropterus; assembly: GCF_056507025.1. Classification (NCBI taxonomy): domain Eukaryota; kingdom Metazoa; phylum Chordata; class Actinopteri; order Lutjaniformes; family Lutjanidae; genus Lutjanus; species Lutjanus erythropterus. The sequence continues at coordinate 22,311,540 of NC_139336.1, forward strand.
AAAACAACAGAATCAAAAAATTAACACAGAAAAACAAAGAGATTGAGGTAGCAGTAGACTAGCAACTCCCATATTCTGCAAGGTAAAGTTAGTAATTTTGCTAATGGAGTTTGGTTGGTTTCGGAGAGAGCAATATTTAGTTAATATTATGGCAGTATACTGTCAGAAAAGGCTGATAGTGTGTAAAGTGAAAATATTCTAAATATAGCACACACTTGAACCCATTGATATTTTTTAGCTAGACCCTTATGGCTAAAATACCTTTTGCTCAGCTTCCATGCTGATACTCCTCTCTGCTTCTCCTAACTGGGGGCGTGCTGACACGAACAATACTGCAGCTAATACGCTGACTAATGATAAGAACTTGATACAGTCCTACATCAAATAATCCATTTAAACCATTTCAAAGGTTTAAAATTCAAAATTTTTAATATTTTGGGGCCACTGCTGCGTAACTCTGCATGTGAGAACCCGGGATTTCTTTGAGCATTTGTTCTCCATCTAAAGGTTTGGACATCTAAATCTTTTTTTAATGGATCACTAATTTAATTAGAAGCTAAGGGTTCGTACTAATAGACTGTCAGGCATGTTGAAAAGAAGCCTCTTTCACACATAAGTCACAAGGCCTCCCTTCAATAGTTTTAATGAGTAATTACCTGTAGTCACTTGTTATAACAGCTGCACAATGCAACATCAGCATGTTAAATTAGCCATGACCTGCCTCCCATACTTATAGGAGTGTTTACTTAGTTCTTTTATATCTTTTTCAAAGTTGGACTTTGTATGGGTCTCTGTTTCATCTCTTTGCCGAATACAGTTTTTTAAAGAATTACTGTAGCTGATTTTTCCACTGTACAGTCTGCGAGCTGCCAGGACTTTCAAGAATTGAATTCATTAAGTAGATGAAAAGAGAGAGCCAACACAGAGTTCAACACAAAGTCACTTTATTAACTTTAGCGGCAGGTGGAGCAGCTGAATGAAGGATCTTCCTGATCAGGATATCTGTGTTCAAGTGGATGCTGGCTCTGCCTGGGAACAGAAGACGGTAGACTGGAAGTGAGAGTTGTCTCCAAATAATCATGTCCAGGTATGTGATGATCCAGATGATCCAAAAAAGGCAGCTCCAATCATGCCACACATCAAAAGTCAAAATTTAAATCCAAAAATCCAGAGAAAAGTCCCAGAGGGTCTTCAAAGTATGCATCATTTAACCAGGAAAAAAAGAATTTGCAGTCTATGTAATGTTCCAGCTGTCTGCCTGGTATGAAGTCATTTATCATAGACATTAAGGGCGGGTTCACACCTAAAAGTCCAGTTCCTGAATAGAACCACTGCAGGAATGATAAATTGTTTCAGTTTTCCACCTCGTCTGGTTTGTGTTTACAGAGGCAAAACTCAAATGGTCCAGAAATTGTAAACACAAGTCATGTGCTGGAAATGTCTTTTGATTATGGGTCATACAATCGACGGATGAAAAGACAAAAAAATGGCCCACATTCTATCTGGATATCATCTTGGAGCACCATCAGGTTCTGTTGATGTTGGGCTGAGGTTCTACCCAGAACCATTTGTTTCCGTAGAACCTGTTTTTGAAGAAGGTGTTCATCAAAGGTTCTTTGTAAGCCTAAGGGTAAGAATCATTTTCATCCAAAGAATGAGTTCTTCAAGGACTGTTGAAGAACTTTTTTGTCAAGGGTTCTCTGTTCTGTACAAAGGTTATCAGTAGAACTCCCTGTGTAGATTCTACACAGAAACTCTTGGAATATGAAAGGGATCTCATTAGAATTCCCCAGGTGGGTTCTAGATGAAACTCTTGCAATATAAAAAGGTTCTTGGTACAACCCCCTAGGTGGCTTACAGATATATGAAAAGGCTCTCAGTAGAACCCCCTAAGTGTGTTCTTGTTAGCACCCTTAGAAGGTGGAGAGATTTCGGATAGAACAACCAGATAGGGTTCTGTGTGGAACCTTTACACCATAGAAGGGTTCTCTGTAGAATCTCTAATAGTAGGTTCTGAGTGGAATCTTTCACAGATGGTTCTAGATACACCCCTCTATATTTCGTTCTAGGTAGAAATCTCTGAACAGGTTCCAAGTGGAAAGGTACTGCCAGGAACCAGAAAGGGTTCATCTCAAGTGGGTACAATAATTTAATAATGTGGGCATTTCACACTTTTTGGTGGCGAACATACTTCTAGTTCATCAGTCACTAAACAGGACCAATGAAATGACAAATATGATGGTACACGTCTATGATTTGTTGGAGTGGTGTTAACACGAGAAATGAAACGCTCCAGAGACCACTTGACAGAGGTCTGAGAGAGAGAGAGAGAGACTTCGGTTCAACTGGACAAGCCTTGTGTGAACCTGTGCTAATTTTCTTCCAAAACAACCAGAAGTTGATCATGAGACATTAGGGGATAAGGTGCACCAGGTGCATTTCATCACACAAGGGTGCAAACTATCATCTTCTGCAACCTTTGCTTTGACAAGGTGTTCAGCCTGATGGGTTGAAAATGTCTGCATGTGGGTGGTTCTTAAAATGACTGGTGTCCATGTGATCCATGCCAAAACAGGACTGTCAAAGCCTTTTATAAAGTCAGCTCTTATACATATTCACACCCTTCAGCTGCAGCCTGAGTCGCACTCCAGGGTTTGGTTAAACCAGATTAAACAAGGCTGGTGTGAACCTGCCCTAATTTTCTGCAACCTGACAGTTTGTTCTGCTTGTAAAGGTTGAGAATGTTTTACATGTGTGTGTTTCTTAAAATGATCCATGCCAATTTAGCACTGTCACAGCTTTTACAAAGTCATCTCCTATACATCCTTACACATAGCATGTGGACGTCATCAGTACAGTCACTGGCCACATCGTACGGACAAGAAGTTCTAACAAAACTAATATCCAATATTTGTTACTTTCTGTTTTCTCATCTATCTCCAGCAGAAACACGGCGCAGAAAAGAAAAAGAAGCATCTTAAAAATGAATGACAACATAATGACATTACACCAAACATTTTGACAGCCCAGCGGACTGTTTGAGGGCAAGTGCCAGCACATCCGATCCCGGGAAGGTCACAGCTCCAGCCTGATTGGCAGTCTGTCTAAAACACACTCCATCCTAGGGCGGAGAGTCCTCTTCACACAGATATTCATAATCCTTGATGGAGGTTATCGAATCCAGAGGTGTCAGAAGTTGACATTTCTCAATCAAAGATGGGTGTGGGATACTTATATCCCTTTCTAAAATGTTTTCTTGGTGCCTCTCAACAACACAAATACTTCAGTCCTTCTACATTTGTTCCCCACTCATTTCATTCTCTGTCATGTTGCTCCTTGATTTCCATCTGTCTGTATGTGCTATTTGGTTTAGCAGAGGTGTTCCTTTAGTAACAGTCCAAAACTGAGTTTCCCTGCTGTCCTCTTTACGTGTCCTCCTCCTAGTACACCTGATCATCAGTGTTCATGCAGTAAAGGTTCATCATTATTTTGATCTGCCGTGTACCTGACCTGACCTACCCAAGTTTAGCGAATTCTGAGTCCCGCTCTTCTCTGCTGCTGCCAAGAGTGGTGGCGGTCCTGGGGGACTGGACCTTGCTGATTTCCTCAAGGGCACTGGCCAGAGAGTCCAGGTCCCCCGAGTCCTGGTGCTGGACTTCCCACAGACTCAGAATCACTGATGACGGGCTCTCCTGACATGCAAAGTAGGACAGGTTCCTACAGGGCCATGAAACAGAATATTATATTAGAGTATATCACAAGGAGTAATTGGTGAGAACGAATGAGAGAGCCAGTTAATAGTGGTACAGTAATGAAGTGATTGTCCTGCACTGATAATGATAAGGCCAATGCCAAAGACATTTTAAAGGGCTACTCCAGTGATTCAGTATTGCACTTTCACTGAAGCCAACATTTCTCATTTTGCAACTTTTTCATTACACTTTTCCTGCCTCTTAAATGCTTATTTCAAACTCCACATCTCCAGGTTGTGATGCAGCTTTTGTTCTCAAGCTCAAAACCAACCTTTGTCACATTTTAAAATGAAGCATTACTGCTGCCTTGGTCACTGTCTGCAATGTCCCTGTCCTAACGAAACTGCTGTTAGACATTGTTGCATTTTTGCAAACATGATTATTGTGATTACTTGTCTATGTTGAAAAGAAAACCAAATTTTGCAGATGGTTAAAAGATGATACTGGGGGACCCATAAAAGCGACATATATGTTCATGTCTTAGGTTGGCTAAAGTTAGTAAAACACCACTTAACTAGCTGGCTAATCTACATCAATAGATAGATAGCTAGTTTGTGTTTGACTCTGTAGCAAAATGCTAGCTAACTAGCTAACAAATCTATACCAATCATTAGCAAGCTAATCACAGCTGAAAGCTAATGTAAAAAATAGCTAACTAGCAAGCTAATCTATCTCAATCTGTAGGAACAGGAAACAGGAAAGGAGAAAATGGACTTAGTAAAGGTCAATTGTTTGCTATGTTGTTGTTGTCGTCACTGCTGCAATGCATTGTGGGATATGTAAGCCTGTGTGGTGTCCAGTGCTTTCATGCAGTAATATTTCCCTGGAAACATTACAGGTTGCTTCACATGATATTACTTTTATACTTGGGTTTCAAACATTCCAAAAAAAATCACATTCTCTTAATGAATTTTGGACGTAAACTTTCCTGCCTCCTAAATGTGCACTTCTTTCAAACTTCACACCTCCAGTTTGTCATGTCGGCTGTTTTAAGTCGCAAGCCCAATTAGAGACAACTCTGAAAACATCACTATGACATAGTCAAGGTTATTATTTCCATACAGAAAAGCAACAAAGATGAAAAGCAGTTATGACATATGAACTGTCTCGAGAATCAGGTTGTGACATTGTTCATATCTGCCCTTCACACATGTATCACACAGCAGGTGGTGGTCTGATGTGTTCTCACACGTTGGGAAATACTCGAATGAACGCCCTTTTGTTTTGTCTGAACTGTGACCTGGACATTTTTGCTTTCTCTGACAGTGTGGAAATCTCTAAGTGATAAATAAAAAAGCAATATACAGGCAAGTGGGGCTGCCCATGAAAGTCGATGAATGAAATCATCAGTCTACTGAGATTCAGAAGTCAAGCAGTTATTTTCTTTTTCAGTCAGTGTGCATTACAATAAGAGGATAAAACATACAGCTCACTTTCCCTGCATGCTCTGCAACTGGTAAAACACAGTCATGAAGGCTGATATAGGAGTTTAGTGTGGCACTGAACTGGAAAAAAGAAAGTAATTGTTGAATCTTTGTATTCAGCAGCCAAATCTGTTGTGCCCTCCAGACAATGACCTGTTCTCATGCATGGGCTCACACAGACTTTGTTCTACGGCGCTGGCAAGGTAAAATCTCTTAAATGCAATAAATTAAGGGGCTTACAGTAAGCAAACTGAACTTAATGTGTAAAATTTGTGGATGTCCGTTCAAGTCTTCTCATGGTCTTATTTACATAGAAGATATTTTACCTTTTTTTGAAATATAGTATCTTGCATTACCAGCTCACTCACTATACACAAAAAATACTATTAAAAAAAATTACACTGCTCCATGTTTGTATGTTCCAGTCTGTGGTATGAACACATGGTTCACTATATAGAAAACAAGCAGATCTCTCTCTCCCCTGCTGTTGTTCTAACACATATCCAACAGAGTGCACTGTTTGATTACAATGGGATTTCCTTTGTTGCCTTCTCCCCTCTCTTCTTTCTATCCCTCTTTGATGTTGTTCCCATACATTCAGGGAAATAATTACAAAAATCAGCTTAACTAGGTAGAGACATTCCCATTACATGCTTCTTGGTGTGTTCGACTGGGCTGAAAAAACTCTTAAATCCTTTCCCGTTGCTCAGTCACAGATGTTTGTTTTCAGCCTCGGTTTAAGTGAAATTCCTTAATCACATAGTTTCTGTCACAGTTTCTTAGTTAACTTTTCCCTCTCATGTTTCTCCAACTGGCAAGAAAGAGAGAGAATGCTCACTTCCAGTACTTTTTCTCTTGATGGAGCTGACTGCACAGATTCTTCATGGCTATAAGCACTTGATTATTGACTTCTCCACTGAAGCACAAATAGAGATCAGCCCATACCAAACAACTCAAATCCTCTGCAGCCTACGCAAACACTGACCTGGCGCAACCTCTGGAGAGTTTAGCAGGGGTTGAGGGAGAGAACACATGCAGAGATGCTGCTAATGAAGAGTGCTAACATGAACACATTCTCTCGCCAGAGGCTGGCCTGTCAGCTGTCTGAGACCTTCCTTCAGATTTCTGCAGAACGCGGCATCTTCTCTCCAGTAATTCTGACTGTGCTAAAGTTGGCCCTTACATCTCTCTCTCCTCTCTCTCCCTCCGTGCATGTGTTTCTCGATCTATAATGAAATCAGCAGTGTGGCGTGTTACTGAAGGCAGCTTGGTGATGGAAGATTAGGGCTGACACGGTGCCTAAATTCCAGATTAAAAATAGTATTCAAAGCAGGGCAGCGTTTACACAGCGGAGAGACCAGAACATGCAGCATTCCTGCTTTTTAGTTATTACTCTGTAATAACAACTACACGCAACAGATGATTTGTATATTTGAGTTTACGTAACACATAAATGGGTAGCAATTTATAATAAGCATCATTAATACATGTTAAAGCAAGGATATGTAACATTTCTGCATTAGGATGTCTAAAAATGCTCGGTGTGTTATATATTTTGTTGAACAGTGTAATGACATTATCTTAAATTTTTCAGCAATGGCAACAAACGCAGAGAAATCTATCCTTTATTTAAGGTAACAGTGTTTTCTGCTAGCCGTTGTTGCTAGTTGCTATAACTTCTGGGAAACTACAGGATACCTATGATAGCTCATTAGTCTATTGATTATCGTCATCATCCTCATCATCGTCATTTCATCAGCTACTGTGGTTGTTTATCAATGAAGACAATAACTCCCGCCATCCCATGATACTTCAAAATACATTTTTTGCTAATGTTTTAATGCAAGAGAGACAACTAGTGGTAGAAGTTAGATATTGGGTGTTAAATTAGACTTAAGTTAACAGTTATGTTATGGTTAACAAACAATAAAATGACAATTCATTATGTTTCCTAATTATCAGTAAAACTACAATTTATGTTATTTTATAATGTTCATGTGATATAAAATAACTACTTTATAAATTCATACATTGTACCATAGCTGAGAAGAGACTATCAAAATGAAATTATGATTCAATGAGCAAACTAACATTTTATTGTTGCACACACTGTAATATTCTACATACTATATTAAGGGAGCAATATGTAAGAGACTGTAAGAGCATATATTAAAAGAGCAATATGTAAAACCCTAGCGACAAGTACATCAGTCCAAATAGTCAGTTGGAGTCATAGACGGTATATTAAAAAGGTTTAATCCCTATTTAATATACGATCTATGATTGAAGCGAGTTGTTTCCCCCCGCCACCTACTCCCCAGACTTGAAGAAGCTCAGGCATGTTACCTGCACGCTGCAGGGACAAAAACGTGACAAACAGGCCCTGCACTGTAAGTTGATCAGTCGTTTGTAATTATCAGTTGTTGTTTCTCTGCCTGTCAGACTCTATGAAACAGGCAAACAAAAGCAGTTGTCTGGACCAGAATAGAAACTTGCTAGCTGTAGCGCTGTTGTAGGAGAGGCCGTTATTTCAACTTGTGCATGTTTCTTGATCTCTGATGACGTATTGTCATTTTATGATTTAGTACTGTAAATATGTTACAAATTGCTCCTTTAAATATCTGTTAATGATTACCAAACTTTTAGGAAAAAACTTTGTTAATGGTTAATAATTAGTTTGTAAACTGTCTTTAAACATTTTTGGATGCTACTATAAAGTTGCAACTGATAATTACAATACCTTACATATGTTACATTGTCTGTTACATTATTGACGAGAGTTTACGTAGGAAATGTATTTTAACCAAAAGCATGATCGTTTCCAAGTAGCTTTGTTTCTTATACCTACGGAAGTAGTTTTTTTTGACTAAACTTACCCAAGTACATGTGAAAGTGAAAGTTTACCGAGACGTTGCATATTTATTGTTGGTAACTTGACCACAGAGTTCTGCATGTGCAAAGCTGACATCACAGTCTGGCCAAGCTGCCGTGTTTGAAGTGGAATATTTCATTAGATAAAAACATGTTGTGAATTTTGAAAATGATTTTATTCAATAAACTTTTTCCCTTGGACTTTACAGAGCTCTGGAGTTATTGGAAATGTTAGGTTCACACAGACGCTCAGTATCAGCATCCTCTATCAGCTGTGCCGGTGAGTCCGTCGGTGTGTCTCAGTTTGCATACTTCTGTGCTTACACTTGTGTTTTGATTGCGTAAGTGCATTCACATTGACATTTAGTGCACTGCGATGCTGTACTCAAACAGCCAAACAGTTGAGTGTGGAACGCTGGAGACTTCTCGCCCTCAATGTCTATGCAGCAGAAGTCCATGATTATTTTTTTTCAGCGAATATCATATTTGCAGCAAGATTAAGCTAACAAAGCAGTTTTGTGATTGTATGTGTGGTATTTATTCAATTTGGGACATCTACAGGGACAAGAGCTCATCTCTGTTGCTAGGTCGTAATTTAACACAACTTCTATGCGGCTCAAGCAGATACCTGAACGTAAAAACAGCGGCACGGGAGAGGAACTGAACTTAAAGCTGCAGAGATTAGCTTCTAAAGATCTGAGAGCTGAACACACAGTCACAAACACTTTTAGAAATGTCTTTCTCGGGGCGGCTGTTTAGCTCAGTTGGTAGAGCGTCCGCCCCGTGTATGGAGACTGTCAGTCCTCTGCAGTGGCTGCTGGTTCGACTCCTGCCCGTGGCCCTTTGCTGCGTGTCATCCCCTCTCTCTTCACCCGCCTTTCCTGTCTACCCTTCAGCTGTCCTATCAAATAAAGGCAAGAAAAGCCCAAAAACATTAACTTAAAAAAAAAGTCTTTCTCCCTGCTGTCCTGCACAGACATGAGCTAAGTATCACAACAGGGGGGTTTCTCACTGCTTGGCTGCTGTCGGCGAGACGTCACCGTGGCCTGCTTGGAGGTACCTGCTTTTACTTTGAGAGCAAATTGCCCCCCAGTATGAATACACTCTGATTATATCTTTTGTTTTTTTGGTAAATGTGGTATAATTGCAATATGACACTAGAGGATGAGCTTTAACATCATTATTAGCAGTGTTACAGTCAGGACTGAGGCACTTGCTGGTAAAGCACCCTCTTGTGAAATATTGCTTAATTAATGGTGGTTATTATGTTTATTATGAAGTGGTGGTTATTATGAAGTATTACCCATGGACTCAGCAAACAACCGCCTGTAATAAAAAATGAAAATCAATGGAGGTTTCAGACGGTTATAACTCATACCTGTCAATGTGGAGCTTTTGAGCCAAGAGCTGCCAGTCCTTCCCCTTGGCATTAGCGGTGTCAAAGGTGGCGCTGATCCGCTGACGGATGGACAGGGGGATTTTAAAGGCCCTTGACCCTGTCTGAGAGGTGATGGTGCAGTCTGACTGAGTGAAAAAAGGAACCACTCCCTTTTCGTTCTGAGAAAAAAAAAAGAAAAAGCAAAGCGGTGTGAGGGTGCTCTTGATACTGCGGCTTAAAAACTCAATATGAAGACAAGGACGAGGACTTATCAAGACAATTTGCAATCTATATATGAAAAGCTCCCAGAGAGGCTCATTAAGCAAGCTCTTAAATCAAATCAAGAGTTATTCAGTGTAATAAAAGAACCTATTAACACGCTGCATGACTGCCCACGCAGCGAGCACACGCTGTCTGAGTGCTGCTCACCTCCACCACAGACGTATAGACCTGTAGTATCTGTTCCTCGCCTTTGACCTGTCGGACGCTGATCTTGCAGGAGAGCTGAGACGAGGAGTGGCTGTATCGCTCCAAAGAGAAGGCACACTGCAGGGGACGCTGGTTACTGGCCCACACCTGAGAAAAGGAGAACTCCTGCCGAGCGAGACAGAGGGCGGACAGGGAGAACGATGAAAGGATTAGGCAGAGGAGACAACAAACTCATTAAATCCCCGCAAAAGACGTTCCTTATTTGAATCGAACTGCTTTGCCACCCACTTTGCTGTTTACATGATTAATTAAGACTGAACGAGTGGCCTCTTTAGGCAATCAATGATATTACCTAATCAAGCAGTTTACCAGTCAGAAAGAACAGCAACATTTAGAGCCCGAGGAAAGAAAATGTATCCTGTTAACATCTGACAGAGCTGGAGTCATTAGTGCAAAAATGAAATAAATTACACATTATTTTTTACTTACTGTTGCCTGGGAGAAATAATTAAGTAACTTTACCCTTCAGCACGGCTAGTCTTACATGCAGTCATTAGGTCGAAAAACATTACAGACCTAAGCACACATGATTATAAATAGTGTAAATGACATAAAAATCATCCTCAGAACATTTTTTCATTAACAGCACAGCCCACAGCATTAAATTAAGACTTTATAAGCCATGTATACTACTCATTATGTTTTCTTGTTAAGAGAAAGAGGTAAATTCCTGCACAAACGTACCACCTCTGCAATGACTTGTCTAAAGTCCAGACATATCACAAAGTGACATAGTAAAGTGGATGCATGGCCGTATTGGAGACACCGGGATGTAAACCACAGAATGATTTACACGCTAAATATTCAGCTTGAGCTGACTTTAGGATATCCAACAACGGAAAAGTTCAGTAAAACGTGGAAGCTGAAACTTACAGAGAAGCACTTGGTCAGCAGGAAAGGGCCTGACATTTTGAGAAACTAAGGTTAATAGGTGGTGAGGATCCATACGAGCTGGCTCCTTTGTCTTGGGATGACGACCAGGCAATTTTGGCTTCTATTTCCTGTCCTGACATAGTGAACTACCTTGTTTGTTTGCCAAGCCCTCAAACCGCTGAAGACCTTAAATGTTATAAAGGTTTCGTGGAGTGCGAGTGGTGACAGAGGCTCAGTATCAGCTCATCGACAGCATGTGTACCGGGAAAGTCGAGGTAGGTGGTCAACTGATATTTACATTTTCCACATTTAACTAAACATTTAAGACTTTCAGAATTTTCAGTCTAATAGTTTAGTAGTAAAACTTTTATCATAAACACATATATAGGGTGGCAACTAACGACTATTTTCATTATCGATTAATCTGCAGATTATTTTCTCAATTAGTTGTTTTGTCAAATGTCAAGATGACGTCCTCAAATGCCTTGTTTTGCCAGCAACCCAAAGATATTCAGCTTACTGTCATAGAGGAGTAAAGAAACCAGAAAATATTCACATTTAAGAAGCTGAATCAAAGAGTTTTTACTTTATTTTAATAAAAAAAAAAATAACTCAAACTGATAAAACGATTATCAGAATAGCTGACGATTCATTTAATAATCGATTCATTGCAGCGCCTCAATTAAAACTATAATTTCTAAAAGAAGTCAATTAATGAGAAACTAGCTTATTATTCTTACAAGTTAATATTTGGTTGACCAAAATTGAACATTCTGAACAACAACTGCTTTCAAATGAAATTTGTGAACCCATAATTACTACATTGGAATGTCATGTACAGAAACATGGAGCTTTTAGAAAATGTCCGGTTAATATCACAAGAGGGGGCATTCATATGAACTCTTCTTGTGAACATGGTAAACATGGCCCTATTTGAAAAATTTCGAGTTTGGATGCATTGCTTCGGTTCAGTACTTCCAACATGGCTGACCTCTGGTTTGACGACATGCTGTGAAAACACTCTATACCCTTAAACCACACAACATCTGCAATCCCCTTGATACAACTAAAATGAAGTGATATCGATCAGGACAAATGCCAATCAGGACAAGCAGGTGGGATTTGTGCGTCGAATTTTACTCATCTTTTACTTTGTATTCTGCTACTCCTAATAAGCCTTAAATATGCTTGTATACGGCAATCTGTTTGATCAGGAGCAGTAATGTGATTATGGAATTAGGACAGAGATGCCTTAATTTACCCAGTTTGCACTGCTCGTTTTCCCCAAAAAGTGGTGGCTGAAAAAACCAAAAGTAACAGGGCTTTTGAGTGAATGGTATCTAAAAGGCCAATTTTGGCTTCCATTACTAACTACTGCATGACCCAGACAGCGGCGCAGTGAGAACAGGTCAAAAACACTGTTTTACGGATGAATCATACCCTCTTCAGATCCATCAGACAGAAGGATGGCTACTTGTAAAAGCCTCCTTTAGGCAAGAGTCTAGTCTGAATGAAAGCCTACAGTCATCTTCCTCCTAGGACCCTCACATAGCGTCTCTTCCCCCTCCAAGAGCACCTTCTTGGTATTCTGGAGGCACTACGGTGGGCTAATTCTTCTAATAGGATGTCACTGGTGGAATAAACATCACAGGGCAGGGCAGAACATGCAGCATGTAGACCCCTAGGAGGATAACTATGAAATGTGTGTGTGTGTGTGTGGCTGCCTGGCAGTCATAATTAATACTGTAAGAGTGTGTGTGTGTGTGTGTGTGTGTGTGTGTGTGTGTGTGGGTAAGATAGCTAGCCTTAGTGATCCCCTGCTGTGCCCTTGCTGCTGTCCTTTAGCTTTGATGTGACCAAGTAAGAAAAAGGGAAACTGATGGAGGAGAGAGTTCTAATGGAGAAACAGAGGAAGCTGAGAGGATGAAGGTGCACAGATTCAGTCCAGATCTGTGACCCTGATAAACTGGAGTTCATTTTAGATCAGGACTGAGTGAGTAGAGGTGAGCAGTAACAAGTTAGAAATGCTCGTTGCTTACGCACTTCCTGTAAAAACAGACAGCTCGAGAGGGGCTTGTCACGGATATTAATTGGAGTTTGCAGTGGCCGGCAGAAGAAGATGCTTCAAGCGACAATCCCTAGCCTCACTTTTTATACAAAAACCTAAAAAATTCAATTAATAATTAATAATTAATTAATTAATGTGCCTCCTGAAAAAAACAGAGATCTCCACTTTTGAAAACATCTGCAAGCACACAGACGTAAACTGCACACAGGAAAAAATGTAGTTACCTTGCTAACATTAGATATATTATTTTTCATTTCATTCTTCTTTTGTTATTGACATTATCTTGTAGGATTTTGCCTGAAAGGATCCAATGGATTTTTAGGTTTGATGACAAAGTCTAGGATCACTAAGTAAGTTATAATCAGTCATAACTGGCGGCCATTTTTCTGTCCTTCAGAAACTGTGCTTCTTTTCTTTCTTCTTTGGAACAATCCAACCCACTCAGGGACCCCTGTCGGTCCCTTGAACCCAGCTTGAAAACCACTGACCTCAAGCAATGCCAACTCAACTTTTACTTGAGTCATTTATATCTGAGTAATTGCACTGTTACCTGAATAGAGATTTTCAATATCTCTGGAGCTAGGATGCATACATACTGTTCAGTAAATGTGATCGCTGCTTTGCATTCCTTTACACTCAATGATACACTCACATACTTAGAGTTATAAACCGCCTACCTGGCAGGTGGTGAAAGGCTTGATGCTCCAGAGTAACTGTGGGACGTCCTGGATGGACACCTGGAGGCTGAAAGTGTTCCCCCGGAACAGCATCATTTTAGGCTCCTCCAGCAGCCGCCCGCCCCTGCTGCGCTCGCCCACTGCCACCTCCTGATAAGGAGAGGTGTGGGTTGTTTTTTCAGGGGGTGGGATGGAGGTAAGGGAAGCAGAGAAAGAAAAAAAAGGTGGATATTTTATATGGTTGATAGACTCTGTGTACTAAGCCAGGCACAGCACACGGCTTTTTATGCACAACAAATGTTTCTGTTGATTGATAACTCACAAGAATAATATAATAAACCTAATCTCACACAGACACATCTCAACCTTAGCTTATCTAGGGTGAAGAGTTGAATTGAAAAAACTAATTAAAAACCTGAATTAATTGAATAATCAAATTAACTGTCAACAGTTGACCAGTCAATTAATCAGGATATTGTAATACATTTCTGAAACAAAAATGCGAAACACTACCAACTTTCAGCCTTTTAATTTGTGTATTCTTTGTCTTTTTTGACACTAAAACTGAATGCAGGTTGTGGACAGGACAAAACACTGAAGATGTCACCTTGGGCTTCAGGAAATTGTGCGGTGAATTTGCCACCATTTTATAAACCAAATAGCTGAATCAACTGGTTGACCCTTCCTAAACCCTGCAGCTTTTTGCTCTGTGCTCCAATCATAGCTGAGCAAGCTTGGTAACCAGCAGAACATTGGTCACTTTTCTCTTTTCCTGTTTCATGTACAAAAAAGAAAGAAAACGAAATTTGAAGGTTCTTTAAAGATGTTGTTAGAGGACCTGTAAAAGCCACGTTAGTTAATCAATAATAAGCTGAGTAGTATCTAAAAGCTAATGTTGCAAAATGCTAGCTAACTAGCTAACTGTCAGGCTTGGGTAACAGATTACATGTAACGGGATTATGTAATCTTGATACAAAAAAAAAACAGTTACAAATAAGAAGTAATCAGATTACAGACACATCTAGTTCTATCTTTCTAATCTACATCACTTTGCTAGCTTAAGGAGTGATTATATCTATGTTGCCTTTGCAGGTCTCCTGGCAACATTGTTTAACTGTTCTCAGAGTTTGTTTTCCTTTTCAACATGGACGAGCCTCGCACACTGTTTATTAAAGTACAGGAAACTAGAAGAGGACAAAGTTGACAGAGAACTTTAAGCGAACTTTCAAGGTAACCATCAGTCTAAACCCAGTTTCCACAGAAACACAAATAAATGCCCAAAGTAAGACAAAAAACACTTCACAAACACATCTGAAGCTTTTAGTAATTATTATTGTTAAGTTTGAGGCCTCCACTTTTATCTGTTGGTGCTCTTTGCACATTTGGAGAAACACTGTGACCATGGTGTGAAAAAAAAAAAAAATCAACTCTAAACTAAAATAAGCAGAGCGTGCTCTGCAGAGTGTAAGCACAGTGTGCATCTTTAAGCTTTCAAAATGCATGCAGAGTGATTGGCCCCTAAAAGGTGGAAAGCTCAACAGCGGCAGTCCCCAAGAGCTGCTGCTGCTCACAGGACATAACACAGACACAAAGTGCATGCACACAATATGGATGGCATGAGTCCAGAGCCTAAAAATCAGATAAGCAGAGCGGACAAAATTGTTCCCGGCTGTACGCAAAGATGAGGCATAAACGGAAAAAAATCAAAACAAAACTCCTTTGTCAATATTATACTTTTTGGTTTCCTGCGTTGTTGTATTGTAATTTTTCCTGATCTATGGAGAACAATAACATCTGTGTGTTGTTTGTATGTTCTTGTGTTTATTATTCTGTATCTTGGGAATGCAGCGAAGAGGGGTGGGGGTGTGAGTCCTGTGCTTATCCGCTCAGTCAGAGAGAAGGGGGGGGGGGTGCAAAGCATACAGTCTGTCTCAAACCTGATCAATTCCTGCTGCAAGCTCACAGGGGAAATTAATTGTCGTATGAAGCACAAACAAAAGCCAACAAAAAAAGAACAAATGAACAAATAACCATGTCTGACTGATGGAGAGCCGGAGTGAATTGGCTCTTGGCACCTGCATCCAATTTCTCCTTTTGTTCACATACAATTCTGCCTCTCGAATGAAGCCAGAAGTGAAGCAATGGTAGTGGCTGTACGGGACAACTATCATTGCTGCTTCAGAAAGGCTCTGTGAGTTTAACTATGAAACAAATTACTCTTTCAAAAAGAAGTTTCTGGCTTGAACAGAACGGGGTGTTTTTGGAGTGGGCCCACGCCGCCAAGGACAAGGGCAAACTTTCCACAAAGCGCCAATCAGGCGAGCACACTGACGCTGCATCTGAGAACGTGTCTCATTTTAACGTGTTCAAATACTTGTCATGTGGAATGCGACACTGAAACACATTTAATTAACAGAGAGCAAATTAAATTACGCAAAGAAAGGGCAGAGAGGCAACCTTGGAGCATCTGTTGTCTTTGTAATTAAAAGTCCCTCTTTGTCTCCTAGTCATCAAGCATCTCCCAGTGGCGATGTTACTGAACAGGCAGATCTTCAGTGGAGCACAAAAAAACGCAGGCAGCAATTCTTCCAGGCAAAACCACCAGCCGCACCGCCAAACCCTCGCAATTACAATCTCTTATATACCATATTATATATATTCCAGTTCTCTCTGGCGCTCTATGGATGACATTGTTAGTCTGTCAATCAGTCTGTCCACCACTTTACTCCAGACTGAAGAATCTCAACACAAACTGTTGAAAAAAAAGCCATGAAATTTTTATGTTGGGACTTGTGACTTTTCCTGCATTGCCACCATGTAATTGACATTTGCGGTTTTGAGGGAAATGTCAGGACAATGATTGGGTAAATTGCCATGAAATTTGGGACAGAGATTCATGTTCAGCTCGGGATGAATTATAATATCACTGGAGATCCCTTAATTTATAATCTTGCTGCGTCATCAGGTTTTCTACAGTTTGACTTAATACAATAATTTGATTTTTCACCAAAACTAATTAAAGCTACCACTGCCACAGTAACTCCTGCCTTTGGCATGGATGCTAAGCAACAAAATTTAGCCCAAAGAAGAAGCAGAAGAGTCAAAAGTTTCTAACAACAACAAACATGGCATTGCTGTCTCCTATTGTTGTGTCTCACTTGAACTATTGACTACATTGTCCTCGTTGTTTCCTTCTATATCCTCCCTCTTCCCTCCTACCTGAAACGCATGGGGTGTGTCGTCCACACAGTAGACCCTGAGGGTGAAGCCCAGGGAGTTGCTGGTATCCGGACTACCAAACACGGCCAGCCTCAGCCGCTTGGCTGCCTCCTGGTTCAGCGGCTCCCCCACCAGGGCGTATCGTCCCGGATGCTCCAACAGCACATGGCACCTTTGGGCCTCCAGCAGACAGTAGCAGGACGTGCTCTCCTCGTCCACTGACATCACTTCCTTTGAGGGGAGGAAACATCAGGAGATACCAGATTTAGTTCAGGTGCGTTAAGTAAATACTCTACGTCGTAAAAACTTCATTTTAGGGTTAATCGTGACAACAGTTCAGCACTGGAAGGCTGTCAGACTAATGATTTTTGATTTTTAGTTTTGAGGATTCAGCACACAGCTTTACACAGTGGAGCTGAGCACGCTGATTCATGAATATTAGCATGTCAATTACTGCCAAGACTTTATATGGTGAGGGGGGAGAGATGGGAACACAAATCAACCTGTATTAGGTGAGTAATGCTACTTTATTATTATCTATGCCAAGTCCAACCCTGGAGGGGACCATGTATTTCCTTGTAGGCATGTGTTGTGTGTGTATCTGTCCACAGCTAATCTCCTATGCTACGGGACCCATCAACCCAGTGTTTGTTGGGAAAATTTATGTCTGTATGCTCAAGAATCTCTTGTGATTTCAGTGATTATAAGTTTTGAATTTTTTTTTCAAAAAACTGTTTCATTTTCTATCTGGTTTTGCATTAAGTGTTGACTCTTCAGTCCTCTTAACCATCCAGTAGGGTCACACTTGACCCTTTTTGTCCCACCCCTTTTTGCTCTATGCTCCATTAACAGTTGAGCAAGCTCGGTACCCAGCAAAACCTTGGTCATATTTCTCCTCTCGTCGATGTTGAGAACAAAACCAAATTTTGAAAATGATTAAAAGTTGTTGCCAGGAGACCTGTAAAAGACATATAGTCACATCTTAAGTGAGCAAAACGCTAGCTAATTAGCTAGCTAACAACTGATGTAGATTAACCATAGATGTATCATAATGAACTAGACGCCCATTTAGTCCAAAGGGATTGTGAGTTGCTACGGGGAAAACCTGACAGCAAGGCTGAGTGGTAAAGCCCTATCTAGTTAATATTATGCATCTATGAGATTAACTAGCTAGTTAGCTAGTGTTTTGCTAACCTTAGCTATTAGATATAACTAATTAGATAAGAATCGATGTGGATTAGTTAGCTAGAATGGTTAATGGAGAACAGAACAAAAACAGGTGGGAAGTGTCAAAAGATCAAAAACTACTTGAGTTTGGAATATCATTTCTGCTTTGGACAATGTACAGTATGTGGTGGTCTTGTTGGCAGACTCTTTTGTTGTTGTTAATATTTTATTAGTAGGTGTATAGAAATACACAAATACAAAGATAGTTTTCCCTCTGGCTCCCAACCACCCCACCCTCACCCACTGCTGATACAAGAGAGATTAAAAAAGATCATAATAAAAAAATGAGACAAACATTTATGGCAATAATAATTATATGATAAACCCCAAAATACAAAATCCAATTAAAATAGGCTGAATATCTCATCTCAATACCAGACTCAGGGACGTCGAGTACAAAGCATCATGTACAAAATTGAATACTATAAATAATAGAAGTGGACTTAATCATAGGTAAGCACTGTTATTTAGTTAAAGTAAGACAGAACAGCTGTTGTTGGCATTTTCAGAATGACGAAACTTGCATATTGTCTCTCCTTCATTTCATTACTCTCATGCATATACAAGTGGACACACAGCCTCCCCTGCACTCCGTGTTCCCCACCTACATGCCCTCAGACACACCTGGCAGAGATGTGCACTCTACTGAGCGCACTCTTCTAGTTCTATCTATTATTTATTAGCTTATTACCTGTAGAAAAATAGACAAAAAGAAAAGAAATGGCAATGCAGTTATGTAACAAGCCACAAGAGGTATAACCCCAGCATTTTAACTGTAAGAAGTGAACTGTATTGTTAGTAAGGATTTTATTAAGACCTCTCACAGACTGTAAACTGGAAACTTTCCCTCATGCACTGACTGTGCAAACCTGAATGAGGGCCAAATGAATAATCACACGTCTCACTAAACAGATGGGGATACAGTAACACTGACAAAACGGATTAGCAGGGTGCAGTTGTATCCGATGGCCAATTGCTCCTCATCTTGCGCTCAATCCACCCTAAATCACCTTTGAAACATAACTGTGACCCACAGCTCCCCTCTGCATACGGCCTGGCTGAGGCGTATCAGGCAATGCGGGGTAATTTAGTGGCCCACAGATTCCTAAACCTGCCCCATTAGCGCTGCAGCAGACATGAAGGATCTCCATGACATAGCTCATCCCCGCCAGGCAGCCAGGGAGAAATGATGGAGTCAAACTCTAGCAGTACAAAAGTGCAAGCTTTAATGGGAATGGCACTGAGAGGCAGACGGAGTGAGGGAGAAGGGAAGAGATGAAGACAGAGGGAGAGAAAGACCTCCATCTCCCATTATATCACTAATTCCAGAGATTAGGTTTTGAGTGAGCATCCTTCCTAAGATAAAGGGCTCATTATTTCACAGTGACAGAGACGGGTCACGGCGTAACATTTTCTTGGAGAACATCTTTTCTTTCTCAGAACCTGTCTGTGTCTTTCCATCTGTCTGTCTCTTCCTCCTCCTATTCTCTCCTTTCCGATGGCATACAGCTCCCGTCAGTGATGGCTCTTTTGATAGCTCCCTTTTGTGCAACACGGCTGCTGGCAAATTACATCTGTGTAAATGTCACACAGGGTGAAAGGACCAGGCTGGAAGAGAGCAGGCGCTCCAAGGTCACGCAAACTCACCGGCTCCGGGGTCACTCTGCCTCGATGGGGTCCCCGAAGCTTTTTGATGAGGTTAGTTAAACATTAAAAGAGCATCTTGGATATGTCTCCTTTGCTGAGAAAGGCAGGAGAAAATGGATAGAGGGTGTTTGGATTGAAGTCAGATGTCTGAACAAGTCTCTGTGAAACTGTGAAGTAGCTCGGCCGGGCAAGCTGAAGGACTTTTCAGAGGTGTGATTTTACTGAAAGAGCTCGATGTGAGAAGAAAATCTAACAGCAGCAATCACAGTAATAGCACTTTATTATATTTATAGCAATGAAGTATTGAATATTTTAAAAACCACACTTTCCAGGTTTTCATTTTATGTTGTTGACCTCACACTGATGCATCAGTCTGGACTGGGAACATTAACCTTTTAGCAGCTTTTTCAAATTAAAATCTGTTTATTTTCAATTTAGCTTAATAGCCAATTTAAAACAGAAACGTATCATTTTAAGTTAACTATTGTTTCTATGCTTTAGTCATTACACCATGTCTCAAAGGGAAGGACAATGATATTTCTAAAATGAGTAGCTGATTAAGTTGATTAAGTTGATTGACGTTAAAGGATAGTTCCAATTATTTGAATGGGTTGTGTTAGATACTTATCAATAGTCAGTGTATTACCTACAATAGATGGAAGCTGACATGCTCCCAGTTTGGAAAAGCGGAAGGTGTACTGGTGTAGGAAACTATGTAATGAACTGCTGTGGACAGAGTCAGCAGCAAAACATATTTTAGCCACCTAAGAAACGGCCAACCTAAAAAATCATTTTAAGTAGATAGTGGATATTTAGAATATTTTCACCACTTTACTTTGCCAAATATCGCTGTCTACCAACCAAATCAGTAATTTAACCTTGAAGAATATAGGAGTTGTTGGTCTACTGCTGCCTTGATCAGTTAGTTTGCTGGTGTGACTTCGAATTTGAACTATCCTTTCAAAATGCCAAAGTCACACAATAACATAAACAAAATTTCAATGCATCTATGCTCCCTATGCATTGCCACTTGTACTGCCTGCACCGAGTCTATTTTCGACAGATGCTACGTCAGTTAGCACAGAGCAAATTGAATGGGCACGACACAGAAAAGGCAGGGAGAATCCAGCTAATTTTCAAAATAAAAGACCCTTTGTGGACTCGCGATCAGAAAGACAGACAGACAGAAAATAAACTGTTTATCCATGGTAGAAACACAAAGAGCAAGGAAAGAGGACCTAATCAACAAAATCTGAGCAAGTAAACATAATCAGGTGGGCAAAATGCTCCGCTGCTGAAACTGAAATGGTGCTGGTGGGGCTTGTATCCGTGCATAGGATGGATCAGAACACCTGGTGGAATTTCTGGGTTAGTCGCGCTGTTCTCTCCTGACTAGATCCTTCCTATCACTCCCTCCAAACCAACCACAGGAGAAATCAGTAATTTCACCACACTGAATGTGGGAGTAAATGGTCTACTCCTGCCTCGATCTGTTAGTTTGTTGACTTGGTTGTTGTGACTCTGAATGAATCCAAACTAACCTTTCAAAACATCAAAGTCACACAACAACACAAACAAACAAGTTGGCAGTAAACCAGAACTGCCTGTGTTCTGTGAGGTAAAATTACTGATTTATCAAGGGAGACTGGTTTCTTTTTGAGAGAGTGATATCTGGTTAATATAACAATGATTTCCCATCAGAAAAAGCTGTCTGATTGCAAAGGAAAGCAGTGAAAATACTCTAAATAGAGCATACACTTAAATGGATATTAATTTTCTTAGGTGGGCCTTTTTTGAGTGGCTAAAATACATTTTGTTGCTTCTCTAAACTGGGGGCCTTCCTACCACCATCTACTGCAGGCAATACACTGACTATGGTTAAGTACTTCATACAAACCCACCTCAAAAAATCTGGACTATCCCTTAAAGTAGCTGAATCTGTTTGATGTTTCAGTTCATTCAACTTCAAACTCAAAGTTTAAATGTTTAAACTCAGTGGCAGTCACAGCCATACTGACTGCAGTATAATAACTGACACAATACATATTCCCTCATGCTTTTATTTACACTTATTAAACTTATATCGACAAGTGTTGCTGTTACAACACAGTTGTGCCTTGCAGAATTGCAGTGGTATAATGAAACACAACACAAACCATTTTTATATTACAGATCCAGTTTTGGTCATATAATAAATAACTTGAACAAACAGAAGCCATGTGCAGTATGTGTCAATATAATTGTGTTTTTCCTCCTTTCTCCTTGGTGTAAATTGTGCTTGTTGTATTCAGATTTGATGAACAGCTGCATTGCAGAAATCACAGATTAATGAAAGAGCAATGCTTTAAAATACCATTATCATTAAACTGGAAAAGAAATGAACGTTTCAATGACTAATAGCCATCATTTGCATTTGGTCTGACATTTCTTTTGGATGTACGACAGCATGAGGTAGAGCTTGAAAGGCTGAATTTTATGCAGAATGACGAATCTGAGCTGGCAACCCTGAAATCAGCTCCGTGCTTGCATGACTACACTGCAGGATGAAAATTTTCATCAAAGTAGGTTGTTGCAGTTTTATCAGTCCATATTGATATTCTGGGCGCTGGCGAGAGTTTGTGTGTTTGCACTTGTTAACATTCTGCACTGATGTTGCACCAGCAGAATTTGCGCTTGATAATTACAGTTGAGGCTTAATAGAAATGGCTCACCTCCCACTTGTTGTCCTGTGTTTGTCTCTTTAGCCGAATGGTCCAATTATCAGCAGCAACCTCCGCACAATGGGCTATGGTCATGGCTATGGGACAGGACAGGTCGAGGCCTGGTGGTCCATATGTGACTGCTGGGCTCAAAAAGATCTCTGTCCCCTCCTCAGACACAGTGCTGCAGAAAAAGAAAGACGGCACAAGTTAAAATAACAAATCTCATGATGTAACTTAAGTGTTTTTCAACCCAGATGTTTTTGTGTCTAAGTGACTAATGGGGACAACTTTTTTCTTCTGATATTTTCACATCCAGCCCTGTAAATTAAGGGTTTATTTCAACCACAACAGACCTGGTAGTTGTTAGAGCAGTGGAAACGTGTGCCAAGATGTTTTTCATTCATTCATTTTCTGTAACCGCTTATTCCCAAAGGGTCACGGTTTTGTCAAGTTTAAAAGAACATGACAACGACGATGTTAAAATCACAGTTTTGCAAAGGGAGTCTTGTTTGTTTTCAGAGAGCATGAACACAGAGAGAAGAGGTTTTGTGCAACCAGAAACAGCTAAGTCTCTCTGTTTAGAATAACAATCTGAGTCTGTCAGCAGCAAAACAAGCACTTTTAGTGGACACACTTTGATGGAGGGCAGTTGAGGGCAGACAGAGGACAGTCTGAGGACAGTCGCTAAAAGTCTTCTTCAACAAGTCAGCTTTTTTTAATTTTTATTTTTTCTCCCACATGTCAAAAATGGAACCTTAGCTCTTAACTCCATGGCAGCTCTGAGGAGACGCACTACCTCAAATACAGACGGCTTTTAAATCGTGACGTTATGATGCTGGAGGGCTCTGCTGTTGATAATCATCAGCCATTATGCTGGGAGATGGATTATTATCAGTTAGCCCAACCCTACCGTGCAACAATATTTTTCAACAAACAGTCATTGTGTTCACTCAAACACAAATGCACGTGTTTAATGTAAGTTTGTTGCATTGCAAATTGTCCCATTCTTCATGCCTCACACTGAAATACAGAGACTGAAGAGCATCTGTTACATTAGCACATTGACTCAAGGAAGAAAAACAAGATAAACAAACACTGTTATTTAAAAATTATTATTAAATAAATAAATAATACTATAATATTTCAGTAAAGTGATGCCGTATTTCAGAAGAAGATGCTTATTGAGACAAAAAGTAGCTTGGTTTTGCTTCTCTCGGCTGCAGCATTTTTTCTGAATATCAATTAACCCATTTCAAGAATTGTTGTTCCCATCTGGTACTTAGACCCAAAAAACATGAGGGTCCATGTTGGGAAATACCCGAGTTTCCCTTTAAGTGTTTTTTTTTAAGACAGTATGAAAATTTAGACATCAATTACTAATGAATCACCGCTTAAACAAGTATTCAGATAGCAGCGTGTGACCCTTGCCCATGAACAAAGTAAACTGGAATCCTTGGACACTCATAATGAATCAATCCTTGACTAGCTGACACACAGACACACAGATAGAGGAAGATTAAAGCACCAAGACTAATGGACAGTGGGGCTGGGGAGGACAGGCTCTAGCACACAGCGTGTAAGCTTCGTGGGTCGATGGAGCTTATGAAGCCCGCTCTGGCCAGCCTGGTGACAGATTAGCTGGGCCAAGCTGCTCTTGGCCAGGGGCCCAATCTTGGCTGGAAGCCCTGAAGACTGAGAGCAATCAATGGGACCACCATCAGTCATGCAGTTGGCCCGGCTGGACACCTCACATATACAGGACACAATATTGGTGCTGTTGTCACTGGAGCAGCATGGATATTTCTCAGCATCATTAATACAACTGCAGCAGGGACAAACCCCTGACACGCAGGCACAGATGCATCACAAATGTGTAGAGTGTGCAGTGACCCACACATGTGCATGGAAATATAGCAGACACCAACAGAGTGAGAGGGAGGTAGACATCGAAACTATCATTTTTATATATTACACACATAAACACTACCAAATGACTCAATATAGTTGAGTCAATAGCGGTGCCCCATTTCCACACTGCATACTAATTATTTTTTCAAATATGTATGAAGCAAAATAGCAATTTTTACATAAACAAATACAAAGAGAGTCAAAGACACAAAATGAGTACCTCCTCCCAAAGCCATGGTATGGTAATTTCTCTCTTGTTCACTATTATAACCTAAAAAATAAAGATAAAATAAAACAAAATGAAATAAAATAAACACACTAGGATTACACATTTTGTGGATTTCCTTACCCACTATGTGAAACAATAAAACAGATTCATTGTCAATAATTAATAAGATACCAAATGCATTTTTTTTTCTCATTTTCATTTTACCATTTAAGTTAAGTTTAAATTTCCTTATTCAACAAATGGCTCCACCAGACAAAAACAACGTCAAAGGAAATGCAATTACTGCCATTTCTTCATTAATTATCCATCAATGAATTTTTCATTTCTTAAATTCCTAATGGTGTTTGGTCAATTAATGATTAATCACTAAAAACCCTAAAATAAGTAAAGATCAAGAAAGAAAGAAAGAAAGAAAGAAAGAAATTTCAGTAGGATTATTTATGTTGATAGAATATATATTACGACATAAAACACGTTTATTGTAAAAATTGTAACTTGTAAAAAATGTACTGTACTGTACACTATAATTACTCACTGAAATTCATATTATCATTACAGTTCTCATCATTTTTCTGTCTTATTATCTTTATTATCTTTACAGTTTATAGCGTGCCTTGTTATTGATCCCTCTGACTTTCGTTCTTAATTTGTTAATATTTAAATTCTTGGTACTTTTTCTTTTTTTACTATTTTGTTTCTAACCAAGTATTTCTTAACCCTTGTTGTTTGAATACTTGTATATTTACCAACTCTGCATTTTGATCCTCTACGTGTCCTGAACATAAGGCAGCATTGATAATAAAGTTGACTTTGACTTGACTTTGCCGATGGGAGCTGAGGAGGACAAGTTTCCATATTTACGCTCTAGCCAACTGTGTGCTGGTTTTCTCCTCACACTATGCATGATCTTTTCAAATGTTCTATAAGATGTTAATTCATTTAATTTTAAATTGCCTCTGCAAAGTAGAAGTTCAGATTTCCAATTTTGTAGAATACCTCTTTTCTCAGCTGTGCCTGCAAGTGATGTTTTCTTTTTTATTATTATAATAGCTCACATTAAGTCCTTGGATGTCTCAGAAGATTCAGACCCAAGGGTCAAATGGCATTTAGGTTTATATAATATCTGCAGTTATTCTAACAACATATTCCCAAAATTCTTCAGGATGAGAACAATTCAAAAGCATATTAAGTAAATCTCAGGTATCATATCTCTGACAACTGGGGCAGACATTATCCTGCATACTAATACTAAGCAGCTTGTTAGTATGTAGTTTGCTCGCACTGGAGAAGTGACAAAATAAATTATCGATAAAGCTGCAGAGACATTCAATGTTGCAGATGACTGACCTTAATCAACACCTGTATTGCATTATTTCTTGTTAGTATGTGATGTAAAACTAGATTCATTTCTATATATGAATTATTCATTCACATGTTGGTGCTACAGTGCATGTTTATATCCTTATATATACACGTATACCAGTCTATATAGCCTTATATAGTTTATATGTGCACACAGTAAAGCTTTTGCATGTCTAATGTGCATTTAATCCTGTGCAATAATATGCATTCATATTGTGAAAACATATTTTTACAAGGAAGTTTTATGTATATTTTTCTCTTATTATAACGCTACAAGACATGGGTGCAATTATTGTGTACAATTATCCATATATCTGTATAAGTGAAAAGTGTATATAGTTTTGTGTATATTGTGTATATTCAGTTGTTTATCGCTATTTCCTCTGGCCAAAGGCGACATCTACAGATATGAATCTTAGCGTAAATTCAATCAAGAAGATTATCTTTACACCTCATTAATTTACAACTTTTTTCATTCCTTCTCTCTTTCCAGCTTATTCTCAATCAGCTAATTATGGATATTCACTTTTCAGTTTACCAACCAGATGTAGCCGCTACCTCCATCAGCCAGTCATGTCATTACTGTCGACTTTAAAATCTGTTCTCCTCTCTGCTGTCGCCAGCTGTCATTTCAGCGCGGAATCGTTATCATCAGAAGTCCACTTGTCATCACATCCAGATCTTCGCCCACCTTTTCACCCCCACCACTGTCTAGACTCCGTCGGGGGGTTTAATCGCGGCCTTATACATGACAACGTCATGATGGCGTCTAATCGCCAAAGACTTTCTACATTTCTCTTCCAGATTGTGCACATGTCAATTAAAAATATTTCATGCACTCAAAATGAAGTCTCTCCTGATTGATGTCTTGTTTTGTCTGACCAGCAGTGGTCCAAAACCCAAAGATATTCAATTTATAATTACATAAAACAGAGAAAAGCAGCAAATTATCACTTTCAACAAGCTGGAACCAACAGATGTTTAGTTCTATTAGTTGAGGCACGATGGAAAAAATTACTTGTGTACTGAAATAGTTACAAATACATTTTCTTTCAGCTGACAAAACAATCAAGTCATCAACAATTACTACAGTACACACTCATCCAGTACGCTGGGTGTAACTGGGACACAGTTAATGGTAGTCAAATTGCCGGTGTACTTTCCTGTTTTGCTTGACAAAATAACAACAAGAAGTGCTATTTCTGAAACCTTCAAATTAAGAAACAGCACTTCTACTGGAGCAGGATTTTCTGGTCGTTTCCATCCCTGCAACAATTACCTGTAAGATGCATGACACTGTTTTATGTATGAGACAGAGGTGGGGAGGTTGAGGTGTGACGTACGAGTCTGTGTGTGTCTGTGTGTGTGTGTGTGTGTGTGTGCTGAGAAGGCAGCGTTCCCGCGTGGCACAACATGTGCTTCAGGTTGTTTGGTTCCTGTTATTTTAACAGTTTCAGGTGCTGCGTGAAACTTTATCCTTGATTATTCTATTACCAATCAACACTAAAAAATTAAAAGAGGTTATGATCCGCTGTCTAAAAATAAAATCATACATACAGACAGCAGCGTAACCCTGCAGCTGCACTTTTGTGCTAATCAGCCCCAGGCTCGGAGGAAACCAAGGTTACCTGCTGCTGAGACTATGGTAATTAGCCAGATTGCCTGTGAGCAAAGATTAAAGATGGTTATTTAGCATCTTTGATTGTGGTTATGAGAACAAAGACATATCACTCCAGAATGATGGTGAAAGTATAGATAGTAGAACGGGGTTATTAGTTTAACTTTTGTCTCATATATGCAGTGCATACAGCACGCCTCTTTCACATTTTCACACAATAGCATCCAGAATGACATTCATTTTTCTTCCTTTCCTCAGACCACAATTATAGATAACATTTTGACAATGCCTCATTAACGTCTGACAGTCTGTCTTTCAAGCTCTCACAGAAGTCACAGTTTGACAAAATTACAGCCAGAAAACTGAGCTGGAATTTTAAAACTGGCTTAATATTTTTAGATAAAAGGTCAGTTCAAGCAAATTAAACAAATAGAACAAAACTCTAGTGGTATTTAGCCATGCAGATCATCAGTTAAGGTAAATGGAACTTAATTTGTAGTGTTCAGAACAATGGAATTTTTTATATTTTTTGTACTCTTCATTTAGTAATTTGAGGTACCTTACAATAGTTACTTCTCAAAATGATGGAAATTTAGATATTAAACAACTTTATAGCTATTGTATATCCCTTCTACCACATCCCACCTCATAATCCCAGATCCAAACAAATAATAATCATAATAAAGGAAGAAAAATAATATATTAACATTAATAAGTTCGAATAACTAACAAATAACTAAGTTTAAAAACATAATAAAATAAAATAAATCAAATTAAAATCAAATAAAATAGAATGGGTTTGACTCAGGTAATGCCTCAGTATTCAAATACAATATTCTGTATCCTCTTCCATCCCACATCTAAAAATCCAGTTCCTATGATTTATTTTCTCCATTTTATAGATTTTGTTCATTGTGTCCTTCCATCTGATTAACTGTGCTGCCTCTGATTTTAGGAGTGGTTTTGGTGTTCAACCAAGTAATAATTGCTTGGGGCTCAAATGGAGTATAGACTGAATATCGTAATATTGCCGCAAAACCGCACAGGAAAAGAATTAATAGGTGCGTCTGGCGTCTACCGCCGCACATTTTTGCTAGCAACTTGATTTTGCCTCCTTAGAGTATTTAGCACAGTAAAAGGTGTTATAAAAAAAGAGTAGCTGGATTGAGTTGGCAGGGCAATGAAAAATAACATTTTAAAAAATCCTCTTTCCTAAAACAGTGTCTATGTTGTTCTGGATATAATCCACAGAACACAATGTGAACAGCAACAACATCCCTAGACTATGAATAGCTACTGTTAGCTTGTTATGCTAGGCAGGTAGCCAATAAAAAAAAGTAACATCACTTGAGGCAATTTATCAGATTTTGCGCAGCTCCCTTTGGGGCCACAATACATGAGCAGTAGTGCTCCCTTCAGATGTGTAAACAGACTTTGATGTGTAAAATGATGCAAGTTCACCTTTAATGTTTCTCTCAAAGCATTTGCTAGCCTCAGTGAAGTGTTGGAATATATAATATGATTTTGTCAAACAACATGTTTCCCAGCTTTAGCTGCCTTAAGTTGTACTAATCAATATTTTCATTTGAACAATGGGTCTAATGATGATGTGTAATGTAAGGTGTCGCTGATAGTAATCCATCATTATTCAAATGTATGCAGATGACGCAGCAATTTTTACATGCGCAAAAGACATCCAAGAAGCCTCCACAGGTCTTACATCTGCAATAACCCATGTTCAGGACTGGGGTACTAAATTATATCTTGTATTGAATAATAAAAAAAAAACTGTGTATGATGTTTACAAAAGAGGGGAGGACCATGACATTGTAAAGGAATTCAAGTATTTTGGGCCATATTGGATTCTACATTCATCTTTAAAAGTCATGTGAAAAAGGCATCAAAGAACAAAAACTTAATTTACAAAATCGCACTTAAACCAACAGAATCACTTTTCTAGAAAGCCATGAAAGTGTTTGATAAAAACTTCAAATATGCTTCAAAAATGTTTGGGTAAAAGTGCTTCCTGAACTCAAAATAGGTTTGTCCTCTCCCTCTCCCTCTATTAAAAAAATTAAAGTGAATTATTGTTACGGCATGGTCATGTTAGACCTTAAAACAAACAAACTCGATGAGTTTTGGCATCAAGCCTTCATCAGGGACACTGCTGTGACAGTAAAGGTATTTTAATTGTTTTCAAAGAGATGCTTGGAGATATTTCACTTCAAATGTGCGTGTTTTATGTAGAAGACTTTGCATGGACTTCTTTCAATCAGTTTAATAAATTAACACGGACACCAGAGTCACCACTAGAGGGAACTCTGAGGTGCCACAAAGGTGCACCATATTTCGTCACAGCACCCCCTACTGGCAACAGGAAATTACACGCTTTATACTTTGATGGACTCCTCCCAGCAGGTTGACCAAATACAGCTCAAACTTGGTCAGAAAAGCCTGAAGACCTTGATGAAGCTATGCTGTGAAGATTGTCAGGTTTCATCGAACAGCAATGTCCGAGTGGCAAGGTGAACTCTGAGATTTCGCCATGACGTGCAAAGTTGTTGTAACGTGACGCTTCATGGTCAAATCTGCCCACGTTTGATAAGAACCCTGACCCGAATTAATCTACAAGCCAATATTCAGTTGATGTGGCAAAATGGCTCAATAGCACAATGTATTTTGTCTTTTTTTTAAATCTGTGTATTGTTTATGAATTTGTGTATTGTCACTTGTAATGTTTCAGTTTTTGTTATGTGTCTATGTACTACGGATGTAAATTATCATTCTCGCTAAAGTCCTGCATGTTCACATTTTGTATTTTTATCTGAAATTCATTATCTTGCAATGTCCCTATCAAATAAAGTACATTTGCATAAATTTTAATTAATTGCTTGGGTTGTGTGAAACTTTGTTTTGTTTCATTCTCGCCATTCTTATCAGAATCATTTTCAGGATCAGCAAGCAGCTGTTTTAAGTGAAAAAACTCTGAAAACCCTCTGTACACTACCTTGTCAGACAAAACAGCAGACTAGCTGGGGAACATAGAGGAGCAGTTATCTGCTAAAGATATTTCCCTCAGGTGTTAGTGTAAATGAACATTTGTTAGGTGGCCAGTGATGCGACTCCAAAATAATGCTAATGTGTCTGCCGGATGTGTAAATAGGCAGGTGTTTGCTTACACGTTAGCTGTATAAGGTGAAAATAATAAGTCAGCAATGAGTTTAC
This sequence comes from Lutjanus erythropterus, assembly GCF_056507025.1. NCBI lineage: Eukaryota > Metazoa > Chordata > Actinopteri > Lutjaniformes > Lutjanidae > Lutjanus > Lutjanus erythropterus. The sequence goes on from NC_139336.1 coordinate 22,342,209, forward strand.
AGCTTGTTGCACCGCCAAAAAACTAAACGCAGGCAGGTTTGAGGGTAAATTTAAGGAGAGGCTTACTAGAGTATTAGTACTAGATAAAGTTGGTCAAAAAGAGGACAGCCAAAAACAACCACCAACCACAATCTTAAAAGGAAGCCTAGTCTGAGGCAGGTATGAACGATACTGTTGAGTATATTACAGGTGCCTCCTTGCCTCCCATATGCTCAAAAAATCAGGATGATACTGCTCAACTCATTCACTCAAACTTCACATAGCAGGCGTATTTTGTCACACACTACGCTTCTGCCCTTGGACTACCCAGTGTCCCCTGCTGAGCCGGAGAAGATCACACACAAAACAACCTCACAAAGCCCAGAGGATGAACGGAAAGCTCTCGCGAACACCTGAAACCGAGCCAGAGCTGATCGATTCCCATTCTTTGCGGAGGAAAGCGTCGTCTTATGTAGATGGCCGAGGCCTGAATGGGAAGAAAGGATCCAATTTCTCCCGTGGACTCTGCGGCTGTCAGAAGATAGGCTTTGACTGACAGCTCAGTGGTGCACGGCTCCTGCAGCTTCTTAAACGACAGCCAGAGAAGTAAACAGCATCAGGCTTATCAGAGCAAAGCAGGAGCCTGGAGGGCAGCAGCTCGGCTGAATTGGGGAGACTTTAGGCAGGGGAGGGTATAACCAGCCCACTGACTGAGCTCTGAGACACATCCTAGAAGTGACCTTTCTGTATCTTTAACACTAACCCCAGCACTGACAAGACTTTCCATCATTTATGACACAATGCTTCCCCACCATTGATGGGATATTCCAGCAGTCTGTGTTTTCACTGCTGTACAATAGGGGGCACTGAAAACATCTTATGCTCATGTTTTGAAGTACACTTTGTGGCACAACAAACTGCCTTGATGCACCAACTCTGGTGTCTGTTGTAGTGTAAGACGTTTTTAAACGGTTGCAAGTTGTTAATAACGAAGTTATCCTGGCTTCCTCATGCAAAACACTTGAATATCAGGTGCTGTTTTAGGCATTATACACTGACATTGACATTGTCTTTTCAGTTCTGGTGTCTCCAGTGCACTATAGGAGCATCAGTTGACCCGGGTGAAATGAGGCGCTTCATTTATTGCTTTCAATACGTTTGGGCCTTTAAGCATCTTGTGAAAAGGTACAGCAAAAGATGCAGCAGCCAACATTTAAGTGTTGATAAATAAACAAATGAAAGACGCTAGGATGAAAACTGGATATAAAAACCGAAGTGATATATTCATATTCATTGTTACATACAACAATATTCCGGGAGTCTTGAAAGACTGGTGAATCTGTTATCTGCCGCTGGCTGGCAATTTGAAAATAAGAGCGAAGAGTTAACCGCTGAGGTTTTTAAGCAAGCCTCCCCAAGGGAGCTCCAAACAGTTTCAGAGAGGCCTGGTGAATGGAAATGAAAAAAATATAATATCAGTTTTTACATCAGTTATCAAAAGGAGATCCCATAAAAGTCTAAATGTGGGTGATTAGTACTTTTTTTTTTTTTCATTTTCCCAGCATTAAAAAGTAATAAATGCCTTTGGACAGATATTTTAATGTATTTGGTGAAGTTGGTGAAAATGCAATACTAGGGTATTTTGGCTCAATTGTTTGGTGTCTACGGGATCAAATAACATAATCATGATCACATAGATATCCAGGAATTTAACTGAAGGAATTTAAAATCCCCTGGCTAACAGTAACCTAGGACCTTTACGGGTGGGGGCAGGTGGGGTGAGATGACAGCTGAATTTCAGCTGTGGCCCTAAATTTCAGCTCTGATTCTCCCTCTCGGATGTAGAAATCGAATTTCAATGAGAAGCGCAGGCGGTTCGCCGTGCTGTTGAGGTGATATCTCGCTAGCAGGGTTTCACACAGACCTGCTGACACGTTGATACTGTCTGCTATAAATCAAGAACATGTCCAAAAACTGACTTCTGCTTGTCAGATAGCTTTTGAGGCTCTGTTACCAAGAAGTCAAAGGTATTAGACTCCTTTTTCAAACGGCTCTTATCTATCATGCCGTTTTCTCCTCAAGTAATAGCTTTGTGAAAATCTCAAACGGCAAAGTCACAGAAATAGACTCCTGCTGGCAGGCAATAGTCGTCTAAACTTTGCGGCATATCACGTTCGGCTGAACTAAAAACCAAATCAATATCATCATGACTGCACAATTTTCCCTACTCCGAACCAGTCACGATGGAAAGAGATATTGTCACAGTTATGTCTACAAACACAAAACAGGCTAGCAGGATCGTGGAGTGTCTTTCTCTGTTGAGACAGTTGCTTAAGGCAGTAATGCAATCTGTCTACAGCTGCCAAAGCATTTGTGACACATATGTCCTCCCCTGCAGTGTCGGCAAGATGAGCAAGGATCCCATGCTGGGTGGGAATATGCCGGCATCTGTACTGTATGCGCGAATGTGTACAGTACATGTGACTTTCTGTGCGAGGGGATCTGTGTGTATCTTTGCATGTTTGTGGCGCATGTACGGCAGAGAGAGAGGAGGAGATGAAGTGGCGGCATGAGACATGAGAGATGCTGTGTGACTGCGATTGAAAGATTAAAAGAGAGCAGCCTGAGAAGCAGACTGCGCCGCCTCAGCGAGAGTCCCTCACCTGCTGTCCTCCTGGTTGATGATCATGTACATTTCCCAGGTAGTGTCTTCTGCGATCCCCCCATGAGGCACCAACAGACTGATACCTGCGGAGAAGGAGTATGCAAAAGCTGATCAGCACACACGACACACACGTACGCGCACCTGCCCGGCTGTCAGGTCTCTTTACTAAAGGTGACAGCCAGAGAGGTGACGGCCCCAGAAAAAGGTGACGGAAGCGAGTCCCGAAGGCCTTGTGAATCAATGCTGCCAGCAGTCGCTTTGTCACAAACACACAAACAGACTGTGTTGTTCTTAGACAGAGATGCACATACACACACACACAATATTGTGCTGTATGATAAACAATTACTGCCAATCTACACTGCAGAAGATAAAGCCCCTCGAGGGACAGGATGATGAATGTAGGCCATGGGAAAGAGCTGCCTGAATAATGTGGTAGACGGAGCATCATAGGTTTACATTACAAACACTTAAAATTTCCTTCATAGTGTATGCAAAGATCTTTAAAGGGATAGTTCAGATTATTTGAAGTGGGGTTGTATGAAGTAACTTTCCATAGTCAAGTGTATTACCTATAATAGACGGCGGTCAACACACCTCAAGTTCGGATAAGTACCTGAAATAGGAAGATAACCAATAAACTGCTGTGCACAGGGTGAGCAGCAAAACATTTCAGCCACCGAAAAACCACCAAGTGTACACTATATTTAGAACATTTTTACACTTTAGGCGACTTCTTCTGCAGTTATACAAACAAAGTATCGCTTTCTCAAAACCAACCAAAATTCATAGGTGATATTAATCATTTTACCTCGCAGAACGCAGGATTTGCTGTTTTAATTTGTATTATTGTGTGACTTTGGTGTTTTAAAAGGATAGTTTGGATTCACCAAACTCACAGAATGACGCAAATGAGCTAACTTATCAAGACAGCGGTAGACCATCAACTCCCGTGTTCTGCAAGGTAAAACTACTGATTTTTCACCTATAGAAATTGGTCAATGTAAAGACAGCAATATTTGGTGGTTTCCCATCACTAAGAGCTGTCTGACAGCAAGGGAAAGAAATTAAACTATACTAAATATACACTTGAACTGATATAGACTTTTTTCAGGCGGATTTTTTTTTTTAAAGGGCTAAAACACTCTTTATTGCCGACCCTGTCCATAACAGCTCATTGTTTAGTTTCAGTGCAGCCGATCCTCTCTGCTTCTCTTAAGGCCGGAGCTATACTTGCTGTTTAACCACGTGTTTGCGTTCGCATCTGCACAGCGGTAACGTCTGAGGACATACTCAACCATTGCTCCAAATGGAGGCAGGATACACGACACAGGCAGGATGTGTATGTGATTGCATAATTACCGTAAAAGCAAGTATATCTCCGGCCTAACTGGAGGCGTGTTGACTGGCATCTGCTGTAGGTAATTATACTGACTATAGATAAGTACCTCATACAATCCCACACCAAATAAATATTGTATTTAGAAAAGTTTCCATACATTGAGAAATGTTGTTTGAGTTTTTTATCAGGAAACATCGGTTGGTTAAAAATGCCAATGCTGTCTAACTGCATCACTTCAGTAAATAAAATATTCATGTTTATGTTACTTGGTCTGCAGAGAAAATGTGGAAATGTCATCGATCGACCAACTGACAAGGTCAAGCAACTTCAAAATGCAAAACTATGCTGTTGTTTCAAAGTTACAGATCCCAACTTTTCTGTGATTTATATTTTTAAGTTAAAGGAAATTCAGTATACACACAGGAATATATCAAAATGAAATTTCACCTGTGTTCGGTACCACCAGCCTCCCTCCAGCATGACCGAACACTGCAGTTGCTTTGTGGAGGGGCCTGCTGAGAGTCAAGGAGACTTGTGGAGTGAAGAGGTTTTTGCCTCTTCTGCCCAGCGTCGTCCCCACCGCGACCCCTCTGTAGTCTGGAGCCAGGCCTCTTGGAAATGTCTGAGGGTGGGACATGACATGGTACTCTGCCCTCTCTGCCACCCCTAGAAATGCAATGAAAGGACTTTGCTGCAGTTACACAAACTCAGATCAGCGGCACTCGACTGAGAGAAAAGACAGGAATGTGGCATCACTGTAAACTCCGACTCCAGCAGAAATGTAGACAAACATGTCGAACACTTTTAAAGATGACTCTAAAAATTAAACACAGTATGGTGTTTGTATAACCAATCATTCTTCAACTGATGTTTTGCAGAAAAAAAAAAAAAACCCTCCCCCAAACAGCGGGTGTCCAATCATAGCTCAGCAACTGTACCTTGGCACTTGGCAAGTCTGTCAAGATTTGGATTTCTCTACAAGCCGAAACAGTGTTCAGAGGGTTGTAGTAAGAGTTATACTCTGAATTTAAAGATGTTTTTTTATTTATACTTTCCCACACCTCAAAACATAAGGGCAGAAGTGTGAGGAATAGATTAAACTGTGTGTTTATCAGCCGTAGATAGACTTATGAACAGGTCTATTGATGTGGGTCATCTATCCAGTTTTGAAGCTCTAATGTTTAAAATAAACAGATTTTTCAACACTTGGCCTTCATGTAGATCATCCACCAAAAAGGAATCCAGAGTTTTTAATAGAATCTTCTGAACCTCTAAGTTAATTATTGTTGGTAACTTTAATTTCCACTGATGACACTTTAGATGACACCTCTCAATCATTTTTAAATATCACATAATCTAACAACCTGGTTCATCCTTTTAAAGGCCCAATAATAACCATAGTCATGCTTAGACGCAGTGTTTAGTTTGGGGCTGAATGTAAATTGTCAAAATGTGTCACAGTGAACAAGATGGAGGACCCAAAGGCAGATGGGACGAAGCAGAGCCTGTTCAAAATGCAGCTTAATAAAGAAACAGAATATACAAAAGCTTAGCTGTAAGGTGGGCGGGTCAAAACTAGAGTCCAAAACAAACAAATCCAGCAAAGGGAAAATGAGGAACACAAAAGTCAAAAAACCCAAATGCAAAATGAAACAAAGGTCTGAAACACCAAATGGCAAACTGACACAGAAACAGAGAAATGCAAGGACTAAACAGACAAAGAACTAATCAGACACAGGTGGAACTAATGGTAATCAAAAAGGGCCGGACAAGGACAAAGACAGGAAGTAAAGCAAAGACACATGGGGGAGGACCAGGACTACAAAACAGAACAGGAAATGACCGGATAACCCCCAAGACAGCGAATAATGTTTCCATCAGTGTCAGATCATATGTGCATGTTGTTTGGCAGTGTTGTCCAGACTGTGGAGATAAATTACATAAAAGAAGGTGCATTTTCATGTATCACTGAGCACTTAACAGCAACATTCATTCCTCTTTTTAATAGTGCTGTGGACAATCTGGCATGTTGTCGAGATACAATTAACCATAAATGCTTTTCATAAGCTCACAAGGTTGCACCTCTAAAAATCCATCTACAATCAACAATAAGAGCAGCCCACTGGAGAAACGAAGGCATTCAGACTTTTAAAAGAAAGAGAGATCTAGTGAATTGCAAGTGCATTATAACTCACTAAGAGATCTTTTACAGTATTACACTGGAAACTGAAAATGTGCTGTGCAAGACTGGAAAGCCTGACAGGTGTAACAACTTAACAAAAGGGGACAAGGCTTTGTGGATGGTCAATACACAAGGCTCTCTATGGTGTTGACCATTTTTTTTTCTTTATATGACAGAATTCTTTAAGATTGACTGCCTTAAGAAGAAGAAGAAGAAGAACGGGTACAGTAACGGCTCTCTATACTAATGGCAGAACTCTATGTTAATGAAAGTGAAAAATAATCTGTACATCTCCTCTGTGATCTGGATCCACCCCAAACTTTATTGGGTTCCTCCTTGGCCCGTGCTACACCCTTCCACTAGGTCTCCGAAAAATTGGAGCGGTGGTCTCTCCCTAAAACCCGCTGACCAACAAACAAACTGAACCCAAAACATAACATCCTTGGCTGAGGTAATTATTGCCTCCAGTCCACAGACGAGGGCTTTCAAAACAGTTCTATTTTCTGACCTTTGGCCTTGAGATCAGGCAGCGGGTCAAGGAGCGAGCGCTCTGCCATCAGCTCCTTGTCAATGGAGTCCTGAAAACACATGGGGCTGGTGTAGGTCCGCGACACTGTCAGATCAGGTTGCATGGATGAATTAATAAGCAGGGGGTTTGCTGGAAAAACACACAAAGTAAATTACTGTCAACAAATAGACACCTTTAAGCGACAATTACATTTCTGGAGAGTGACATCTTAAACTAGATAATAAAAACCAAAAGGGTACATCACAACAAATAGGTATTTTGATCTATCTGTGACTGTAATGTCATCACCATGGAAACAAGAATGGCATACACCTTACAGTGCCAACGTCTCAATTATAAGCGACCAATGGCAAATAACAGCAGCTGGGGTATAAATATTCATTAAGACGATATTATAGGGGTGTAAATTCTCTACTTGCACAATGTAGTGTGACATATGTCTGCTTTACAAGCTGAATGTCTGTTTACTTCCTGTCAAAGCTGTAGCAACGTCACCTTCCCCTCCAAACATGATTTTGTTTGTTTTGAGTTTGGTACTTCAGTTACTTTTCAGAGTTAACTTGGTACCTATTGGTGATAGTATTTACCCTTGGTTTTGTAGAATATGTAGAGTTTTTGAGCATTTTGAACCAAAGATGGGCCAAGATGTTTTTGGTATTATTTTGTTTCTGTCAAGTTTGAATGACGATGAAAATGCTAGTTAGCCAGCTAACATTGCTAACGGTTAAAACAATATCTACCATGCTAACTGTGAAAAATGAAGCATCTAATTTAAGGATGAAAAATCACTAACTTTGTAGGCGAAGGTCATGTTTCTATAGCGTTGGTAGGAGGTTAAAAGACTTGTAGCTCGTTAAACAGATACACGTCACACTGCATTGTGCAAGTAGAAAACTGATACAGAATTATAAACCACTATGACATCAAATTGAAGCATATCATTTCATCCGACTATTGTAAAGACGTTTTTAGTGAATTTTTATTGCATTTCGGTTTGAATGAAAATGGTGATGCTAGCGTGCCAGTTAATGTTGCTAACGGTTATTGAAAACACTGATGTGACTAACTAACTTAAGGATGTAACAGCAATAAGGTAACCTAACTATAGCATTGACAGGAAGTAAACAGTGTAACTGTAGTTATAGCCAGTGATGCACTAAATTAGTCCCATGCTGTAGTCTTGTGTATGTATTAAAACAAGGACTCACAGAACCTTGTGGCTCAATCAAGAAACAGACCAGAGAAAGTTACTGTATATAAGATAAATCAGTTCCTGTAAGTTGAAATTATTTTGTGATTAATGATTCATTGACTTTGTTTCAGCAAGCATGAAATGACAGAAGACACAAAATAAACTGTGGATTCTCTTAATGAGCAGAAACAGTATATTGCCAATTAATTTTGTTGGGAATTAGGTGAGCTGTTGTCACCGTAACTCATGATCAAGGACGTGACCGCCAACACGAGTGACATGAAATGATTACTGTGTAACTACTGCAGCAGGGCATCCTACAGCAGGCTGCAACGTATAGCCCATGGAGGGGAAGACATGTTGGATTTTATGGAGGTTTGGCTGTTTTAGCCTCCCTATCAAGGGGAACAGGGACCAAGATTAAAGCTGTCCCTGCCTCCTGCTGCGTTATCAAAATGAACTTTATTATACCCCGCTGAGAGCAGTTGCTGTGGCAACCCATAATGCCCGCCTTGTAAAAATATGCCTCAATCTGAGGGGCAAAACACACCACACTCCTGAGCTCTGAAGTTTCTCTGTTTGGAGACACGGGACTACAAATGCTCCATCCGGGAGTCGTGTGAAAAAACAACAAAAACACTAATAAATCAAATTTTTAATTTTGAGATCATGAATAATTAATTTAGTTTGTAAGATAAAACCAAAACAGCCGATAATGCCACAAACTCCTTACCCCGATGAGGTTTTTCTTCAACATTTTGCTTAAATTATGGCACTAAACAAAATCTAAGTAATAATAGATAAGAGTTAAATTGTAAATTTGTTTACAATACGAAATGTGCTTGTTACCACAAGTTTTCAGTGAACGTTTATTGCTTGGGGCATTCTGATGTTTGCAATAAAGCAATAAATGCATAGTGTGCTTTATAGATTAAGCTTTATACTGTATGTTATTGGACATTTAGTGCACCACAGCACAGACAGCGAGCATCTCCAGAAGGCTCAAGTGAACAAACTGAAAAATTAAATACAGCCATTTTGTCCCCTAAAGCATTTTAATAATTGATGTTGTGATATCACAATACAAAGAAATGTATGCATAATTAATATATACACACACAAATACATATAAATACAACATGGCATGGCTTGCTTGCATGTTTACATGTTCTGCAGTTTATATTACATAAAACGACATTAATATCTGAGGACATTTACATTAAGTGAATGAAAATAATGTGGAAAAGAAGCAAAACCACATCTTGCATTGAGTGGTGTTCTTAAGTCTTAATGTATTCAGCCTCCTCTGAGTGAGTGTGTGTGTATGTGTTTTTTTTTTTTATATTTTTCTTCATCCAAGCTGAAAAATTAAACCTGTGTCTGGCCTCTTTTCTTCATTTGTGCGAATATTGTGAATAATGTCATCTCACTGTATTACCAGGCAAAACTGCATTACTCAGTTTGATTTTCTGGAGGATTTTAGTGTATTTTGAGTCATCAAAGTAAAAAAAATAGTATGACTTTTACTTGCAGTCATAAAGCTACATTTCTTTAAGCTAAATTTTACTTTTACTTTTTAAATTTGACTCACAAGACTTCAGTCAGTTATTGTGGGGCTCATTGCAATCACTATCACTGTCTTCTTCATACTTATACTTATTGTATTATTCTTGTACTTCTACTCTTTGATTGTTTCTTAACTGTGTTCCTTCTTATTACTGTTGCTGCCATGACACCTGATTTTCCCTCAGGGGATCAATAAAGGTTTATCTTATCTTATCATAAAGGCCTACTGAAATGCAAAACAGAAGATAGATTGTGTTTGTCTGTCTGTGTTGGCCAATGGCAATTTATCATTTTAATATTCATGCAAACGAACCATGCATAGTGCTGTTAATTTTATTAAACAGGAAAAATTTTGAAGTAACATTAGAGATGATAAAACCAGTTACAATTAAATTGGGTCTGACTCTTTTAAAACTGGTTTACAACAGGTTCCTGTTCTGCAGCACATAAAACAGCATAAACAGCAACACGGACATTCAGAGAGGCGAGGACTTAAATGAAGCGGGCAGATATTTCGGGTTAAATTGGTGGTTGCAAGTGTGCCATTCCATCAGATGGCGTTCATACGCCTGTTTGAAACGTCTAACAGAGGCTATTGTTCTAATATGATATGGGATCTCATTCCAGAGTTTGGCATACATGTGAAAAAATGATGACCATAGTTGTTTTTATAAGCCGGTCCTGGGATAAGTGCATGGGAGACTGATGTAGTGACGCGTCCTGTTTTGTGTTGTGTCACTCGAGCAGCGAGTGCTGGAGACGTGTTATTGTTTTGGATCTGATAATAAAATTTATTAGCTTGATTATTTGAGTAATGAGAAAAGTCATGGCGTTCGAATGTGAAAGTGCAGGGCAGTGGTGAGAGCAAGGGGGACAGTTTCTGTGGATGTTATAAAGCTCTATTGTATAGTCTTGCTGTTGGTTGGGTAATTTCCTTTGTGGTGAGGGACCAAACTGGGAGACAGTAGGATATTGCTGAAAGTGAGATATGGTCTGATCTTGTTATAAACATACAGTTTCTGGTTGAGCTTCTACATTAATGCTAAAACAGCCAAGGCAGTAATTTTGACCATTTTCAAAATGGTGACCAAATGACCATTTTTTTCTATATGTGCAATAACTTTGTTTAAATGAAAAAATACAATACTGCTGATACCTGACTTTTCCTAAAAGTGTTTATATTTTCATTTAAAAGGTTTTTATATATATATAAATTACACAAAAGGCAAAGAAATTTTCTCCTATTTCAGCCATAGGTGGTCTTATTGACCACACATAAATCCCCACTGTTATATTGTTACTTTTTGCTTGGAGATGCATCTTGGTTGCTAAGCAACTATCGTCGTCTCTGCCAATAAAACTTCACAAGCGGTCCTGATTTCCAATTTCCTGACATTAAAATATAATAATAAAATCAATTAGTTAGACCTAATTAAAAATAAAGTAGAGGAGACCAGGGACGTAATAACACTTTTTGTCTCAGCACCTATAACTCAATGATTTTTTGTGTTAAAGGTCTCAGATTTAACAAAGTACCCTTATCTATTACAAATAGCAATGTTTTATTTGTTTTGATTTTTTTTTTTCAAATGTTTTCAACATTTTCCCATGGGCAAAGATTATTTTTTGTGATAGTTCTAAGTGGAAACTTGTTGAGCCAAGGTGGGTGTAGCAGCGCAGCTGAGGTTGTATTTATGTAAATTTATGGCAAAGAGCAATTTCAGTACTTGTTTTTAACTGCTTCATAACCTCCTCTTCTTGCAAAGTCAAGTGCAAAGACCATTTATTTGTATTTTAGACGGAGAAGAGGCTCTTCAGTATCACATAAACTCCTTTCATGCATGTTGATTTTTGCCTCTTCGATTTCTAATATCGATTTAAAACAGATTCCTTTTTTAAAGATTTAGCATGAGTTTAAATGCAACACACAAACTGAAAAGAGATGAAGGCAGACTCTGCACTGGATTAAACCAAAACAGCATCCACAACTGTTGGGTCTACATACTGTATGTATGAGGTTCTTCTGTTTTAGTTGATTAAGTACCTGAAGCTATCATACGGCAGCAGGAATGATAGGTGTGTTTCTACCCCACTCTTTAATTTATGGGGTGTGCTGAGTGTAATTAAGCAAGAATCAAACAGTGTGCATATCTTAATTAATTAAATAAATCATCCAACATGGCATCAGGCTCAGCAAATTACCCACAGAACTCGGTGTACTTTTCTGCACCCCACACTGGTAAGATATTCAGCATATTCTGAGGAGGTTCTCCTCAGGATATGTACTGAACTCCATCAGATTATTAGAGGGAAATGATTTCAGGAAGCATCATAAATGGTGTGTATCAGATTTTAGAAAACCAAAGCTTCCATTAATTATCGTATCATTATCTAACATAACTTTTCTTGATTCTTTTCCCTAAAGGGATCATTTGGATTATTTGTAGTGGGGTTGTGTGAGGTACTAATGCTTCCACCCCTTGGAGTACACAACATGTCTTCAGTCACAACTTACATGATCAATAATTATCGATATCGACCAATATGAAGCTTCACTACTGTGATAGGTTTTAGAGTTTAACACACAATGCATCTACCGTCCGTGTTTTCAACCACATCAAGTAACATTAACAAAATATTTTCTCCATTTTGTTTCTTCCCTGTTTGGATCCAGTGTTTTCACGGAGACGTGTAGGATTTATGGCACTATTTTGTGTGGAAATCAGATTTGTAGGACATGCAGTCACCGGCTCACCTTGACGGGAAGTCTTGAAGCTGAAGGACTGGAAGCCCCCAGTGAGGGCGGACGAGTCGATGACATCAACACCGTACTCGCTCTGGCTCCTTCGGTAAAGAGTGACAGCGATGATCAGAAGCACCACCGTCACCACCCCCGCAGCAAGGCCTGAATACAAGGCCACATCGCTGCTGTTCTCTACACCTTGGAAAGTAAGAGTGAGCAAGAGAGAGAAGCATATTTTTGAGCAATTTTTTTTTATTTTTCGCTTTCTAAGTGTACCGCGCTTAATTAGGAGGCTAGGAGACATTTTCTCCCAGAATAAACTGAAAAAAAAGTGTTGCTGAGGAACATCAGCTGAGTTAAAGTTATGAAAGTCTTTTATTGGAGACAAGTCTACCTTGGTTACAAACTACTTTAGCGCCTTTTTTGTTTTCTATTCCTTGTCTGCCCTGCCTCCTGATGCACAGCTTCATTGTTCCATCCTGGAGTGTTAAAGCTACTAATGAGGAACCTCGGAAGGAAGGCGATTATAATCAACCCAGCACCTGACTGTCATTTCAAACACTGCTTGGCTCTGGTGTTGGAGGCACTCCGCGTTCCACTGGGATAATGTGACAAAACCAATTCATTAAATTAGCTCATCGGCAATGATTATGCTCTATCTGGTCCCACCAGTACTGCAGCGTCCAACTCCACAAAGGGAAAGAATGAGTGGGAAATAAAGGGGCTGCTGGCTTATTCTTAAAAGATAATGAGATCTGCACTGAAACAGGACATGCCGAGAAATCCTCTAAGTAGCCTGAAGCTCAAATGAGGAGAAATTGACAAAATATGCAAAGCGGCATTAACAGCTACAGTAGCAGGTTAATTGAGGGCTTGGGAAGTTTTGGCAGCCTGGCTGCATTCTTTTTCCCATTTCTGACAAACAAATAGACGCAACTGTTAAAGGACAAGTAAGGAGAACATGTGCCTGTGGCTTAGGAGGTGTCAAATTATTTTTTTCAGTGTGCAAAGTACACAACAGTAATAAATACATAAATGACCAGTTACTCAAGGGAGCAATAATGCATAGAGCAGTGGATATACAGTAGAACACCACTGGCTGTTTGGCTTGAAATGCTGCACCTGATGTATTCAAAGAAATAAAACTGAGGTAATCATGGTGAAGTTGTGAACAGTTGGTAGAACTGATCATCATCCATAACTGTCATTAACATAATTCATAATACAGTTGATCAACACTTGGCATGATCCAACATACAGTGTTGTTTTTGTACAAGAATGAAAATGGATGTCAAGGGTTTAGAAAACACTCATGAACCGTCACAATCTTGAAATAGAGCTTTACATGAAAATCTACAGATACAGTTGTTTCAATTAAGATCAAATGACAGGGATCATAGAAGGGGAAAAAGGCCATTTGAATTTATTTTATTATGTTATTATTAAGAGCGAGAATGGTAATATACTTTTTTTTTCTTGTCTTCCTCCTCCTCCTCCTAGAAAGTACACACTGAAATGGGCGAACAAAACAAAGCTAAGTTATTTATACTTATTATTTTTCACTTATTTATACATTTTGTTTATTACCTGTCTGTCAGAACATCTGTATGTGAAATTATAAGTTTGAGGTATTTCACAGTGAGTCATGCAGAGTGTGTTTCCCATATCAGAGGGATTTATCCATTTTTATACCATGGCCATGGCATTGTGCAAGTGTTTTTTTTCTATTTTAGGGCAACATACTATTTTAGGGTAAACTTCCTAGACTGAAACAGTTCAATTAGATATTTCTGTCACTTACTGCCAGTTCACCATGCTGAATCAGCTGAATGGCTGCGGCTGATTGTCCCCAATAAAAACAATGTGTTGACACTATCCTGGCTAAACAAACACGGACTTAGTTTTACTTCATATCTCCAACATATAGTTGAACTGTAGCCTCAAAACAACTGAAACAAGAAGCCCAAGTAAAAGTAATTTATAATGGTGAGGATGCCACGAAGGCTGAACGATTTTGGAGAAATATCAAATTGCAATTAGTTTGATATTGCATTTATGTTATGACTTGAGACATTAAAGGAAATGCTGTTTGCATTTGCAGCATGACAGTACTTCATTCAAAGTGGTATACTGTCAACATAACTTAAGACTAGACTAGACTTTTTCAATGCAACATCAACTTGTCAGACTTTAGAGTGGAAACAGTGAAGCTATATGAAAACAAAAAATATCAACCAGCCACTCAATATTGAGTATTGTCTGGTCGTTGTAACAATGAAATAATTGCACACTTTTAATCAGTCAGAATCAAATATTCTTCCAGGCCATGGTTATAAACAGTGACACAGTATCTTTAAACTAACACAATATTAAGTAATAGAAACTGAGGAGAAACTCACCCTGTGGCTTTGCATCATGTAGAAGCTTTCGATCTGCAAAGACAGAGAAACATCAGAATTTGAGAATTTCTATTTAACCTTTTTGAATGTGACCAGTCTTAGTTTACTTGATTACCTACTTGTGTATGCATCCATGCCTGTGCACACTGTGTGTTACGTGCACAGAGTGGAGTGGATGAATAATGAAGATGAATGATGGTGCTGGTAATGAGCATGATTATAATGACGATCATCATCTAGCCCACACTGCCAAAAATTACGAACAGTAAATCTATAATGACACAGTCCCTGAACACAATGGGACTGACAGTAACGATGCTAAACTGTCTTTTTTTCCCCCCTCATTGTTAACCGGTGGAGAGAGATGCTGCTGTTACCCACTCTGTGTGCAGAGGCCGCCGGTGCAGTTGTCTGTAGCGAGCGCCACACCGTCACACAGCCGTCCACCATGTTTGGGCTCCGGAGCTGTGCACTCTCTGCTGCGCTGCCTCTCACAGTCTGAGCTACACACCGACCACTCGCTCCACTCTCCCCAGCCGCCATCCACTGAGGAAATCAGATACAAAACACAAATGTTTACTACAAACACAAGAATGTTCATACGAAG
This sequence comes from Lutjanus erythropterus, assembly GCF_056507025.1. NCBI lineage: Eukaryota > Metazoa > Chordata > Actinopteri > Lutjaniformes > Lutjanidae > Lutjanus > Lutjanus erythropterus. The sequence goes on from NC_139336.1 coordinate 22,357,413, forward strand.
GGTTGATGTGCATAATACATGGTTGGAGAACAACCCCAGTTCCAAAAAAAGGGGCACTGTGTAAAATGTTAACAAAAACAGAATGCAATGATTTGCTAAATATTTTCAACCAACTGAATACAGTACAAGCACAACAGTACAGTACAAGATATTTACTGCAACACATTAAAAAAAAAGTTGTGACAGGAGCATGTTTACCACTGTGACACATCATCTTTTGTTTTAACACTCAGTCAGTGTTTGGGAACCGAGGACACTAATTATTGTAATTTTGAAAATGAAATTCCTTCCCATTCTTTATTGATATACGACTTAATTTGCTCGACTGTCCAAGGTCCCTGTCTGTTGTATTTTGCACTTTATAATGCACCACACATTTCCAATTGGAGACAAGTCTGGACTGCAGGAAGGTCAGTCTAGTACCTGAACTGTTTTACTATGAAGCCACACTGTTGTAACACGCGCAGAATGTGTCTTAGCATCGTCTTGCAGAAATAAACGGGGATGTCTCTGAAAAACATGTTGTCTAGATGGCAGCATATTTTACCCCAAAACCTTTATGCACCTTTCAGTATTGACGGGGTCTTCACAGATGTGACAGCTACCCATGATGCCATGAGCATTGACACGCCGCCATACCATCACAGATACTGGCTTTTGAAGTTAGCGCTGGTAACAATCTGGATGTTTGTTCACCTCTTTAGCCTACATGCATGGTAGAGTCTTAACGCAAAATGTGGTTACAGACTATGGTTTTCGAAAGTGTTCCAGAGCCCATATAGTATCCTTTACACAATTACGCAGGTTTTTAATACAGTGCCGCCTGAGGGGGGTCATAGGTCGCAGGTATTCAATGTTGGTTTTCAGCCTTGGACCTTAAGTGCAGAGATTTCTCTGAGTCTTTTAATGATATTATTGATTGTAGGTGGTGCAATACATAAATTCTTCAGATGCCCCTATAATACCCAGTCATGTTTCTATCACCTGTCACCAGTTAACCTGTTATTGCTCCAAAAAGGTGCTTTTGAGTATTTCACAACTTTCCCAGTCTCCTCTTGCCCCTGTCCCAACATTTCTTTCAAAAAACAATTCAGTCTGAATATTAAATATATTGTCCTTGTACTGTATTCAATTGAAAACAAGTTGAAAATGTCTTTTAAAACATTGCATTCTGTTTTAATTTACATTTTACACAACTTTTTGGGAATTGAGGATACACACTGTCATTGCTTCATTCACGCTTGTGTGAACAAACACAATCATACAAGCACAGTGCAAAAGAATAAAGAAGATACAGAGGATAAAAGAAACATTTCATTTTTAAACCTACATGACAAAGATGCATACTTTTCTCATAAAAGACACAAATATCAAGACTAAGTTGATTTAATATTTCTCTGGGACTTTGCATTTCAAGGTAAAAGCTGCCCGACTATCTATACAAAAACATTTTTCCCCTCAGGGTGCCAAAATGCCGTCTGCCATCTTGCTGACTTGGAGCACAAAGACACTCTGCTTATGCCACACTCCATCAAGTCTCCTTTCCACCTCCGAATGCTCTAAAAGTTCCCTTCTTCCTGCTAATCTAAACGCAAATGCACCCCGTTTATGTTCAAACTCAGATGCGGTAGAAAGAATCCTTCAGAAGGAGGCAGTTGGCAGAGCGGAGATAATGTGTGGTGGAATGCACTGCCTCCCCCTGATAATTTTTTTCTTCGTAAACCTGATGAGCATTTTCTTTTATTCTATTGCTGTGGTTAAAATCATAAATTTGGGTTTGTCTAGAAAAAAAAAAACACTTGGGCAGAGCAGATTACACAGTAGTTGTGATAACTGGAACTGCTGCTCTGCTCTTTTTCTCACAACCTAAACTTCTGTTTGTTTTCCTCGCTCTTTAGCCCTTTCTTTTGTTCACCCCTGTCTCCATTTCCCATTAATTTTCTTCTCATTTGCTGTTTAATTAAGCTCCACTGCTTTAGATTTCAGTTACAAACCACTGTCACTGTCAGCAGTAGAGCCATTCAATTCACTCACAGTGAAATGTAACTACTGCTTGTACTATAAAGTTATAAAGTGTACCTCAAACTTTTTGACTTCCTACCCTCCAGGCTCAAACAGTTCTCTGTTAATTTCAGGTATCACAATCAACTCACAGAGACATTAAACTCTTCTGAATGATCAATTACAGCTTTATGGCTTTTGTGAGCAGAGAGAAACACCTCCACGGTGATGCATTCAAGGACGCGCTGACATTGAAAATTCCTAAAACAGGCTGCAAAAGAGCAGTGTTTATGAAGGAATAGTTCAACGTTATGGGAAATACGCTTGTTTACTTTCTTGCCAAGAGTTAGTCGGTTAATTATGAAGCTCTGACTTGCAAATGGTTAACTTAGGATAAAGACTAGAAGCAGGGGAAAAAGGCAGCCTGGCTCTGTCCAAAGGAAAAAAAAATCTGTTATATCTTGTTTGTTGAATCTGTTCAAAGGCTGGAATGTTAAAACAACAATATGTGCTTTTGTGTGAGGTTGAGTGTTGCAGTACTTCATGATCAGGCATATTAAATTTTCCTTTTCGCATAGATTAAATAAGCTATGACTTTTAAAAGAATTGATCAACATTTTGGAAAATACACTTATTTGCTTTCTTGCTACAAGCTGGTCATTAAATATCAAGCTCTCAGATGGTTAGCCTAGCTTAGCATAAAGAATAGAAGCATACGGAAACAGCTGGTCGGGCTCTGTCCAGTGGTGAAAAAAAATCACCTCCCAGTATCTTCAAAGCTCACTAATTAACATGTTATATCTCGTTTTGGTTGAATCTGTGCAGGATAAGTGGCATCTAGCAGTGAGACTGCAGATTGCAAACAACTGAATGTCACTTGTCTCACCCTCCCCTTCCAGGCACGTAGGAGAACCTACAGTGGTCGTGAAACTCATGAAGAATGTGAAAGGCATTCTCTTGAGCCAGTGTTTGGTTTGTCCTTTCTGGGCTACTGTAGAAACATGGCGGTGCAACATGGCGACCTCCATGGCAGAGGACCAAAACCTTCTCTGAAAATAAATGGTTCATTCTAAGGTAACAAAAACACAACAATTCTTATTTTCAATGAAAAATACTCTATACTCAATATTATTTTCCACTCCTGCCACCTTCTGCTAATAGATCCCCCCTAAATCTTTTAGATCTTCTGGATGTTGAATTGTCATTACAGGATTGCACAGTGATATCCATTTTTAAACCCCTCCATTCTACACAAGCAAACAATATATTTAATAGTCAAATGTCTTAAATTACACTAGAATGAAGCTATGAAAATTAGCAATATTATAAAAGAAAGTAAAATATTAACAATGTGCACCAAGGAAATAAATAAAAAGGACCAACATTTCATATTTTCATGGATATTTTCATACATATACACATATATAAATGTATACACCTGTATAATATGTGCAATGTCACTGTAATACGGGAGTTGCTATTTTATTTAATTTTGTTTTACATTTTATCCTACTCTATTTTGAATTTAATTAATTATTTGTGGACAGTAACTATTCTAATGTCATTGTGCAATCCTGTGTTGTGAAATAATGACAAATGACCTTGATACCTTTAAGTTATGGCACACATACATTGTGTGAATAAGCTATGAGCAAAGATTGCTGGATACTGATGTGCAAAAGAGTATACAAGAGACAAGAGTATAATAGGATTCAGTGCAATATTCACAGACGCAGTGAAATGTAGAGAAGAGATATAATGTGTTAATTGGTGTAGCTTCAGTGTTAATAGGCTGATTTTCTACCTTTGGACAGAGCCAGACAAACTGTTTACAGTCTTTATGCAAAGTTAAGAGAACTGTCTGCTGGCAATGGCCTCATATTTAATGAACAGATATAAAAAGTGGTATAAATTTCCTCGTGTAACGCTCATAAAAGAAAGCAAGTGAGAATTTCTCCCAAAATATCGCACAAATCAGAATTTCCGTGTATCCACCCCTGGAGTCAATTTTAAACAGAATCTGTGATGTGGGAGGAATGCGTTTATGCATATGCACAAACACTGACAGCACGGAGACGCATGTCTTTGTGTTTACCTGGACACAGTGTGTTGCAGGTGCTCTTCTGTACCGACATGCCCTCACAGAAGGCTCCCCCGTTGAGAGGAGCTGGATTTGTGCACGTGCGAGAACGTTTCTGCACACCGCGTCCACAGCGTACATTACAGGGAGACCAGTCTGTCCATGACGACCAGCCTCCATTCACTGCATGCGATAAAAGGATGAGGAAAAAGTGATGAATAGATACAACAAGAATTTAACAGGCCTGCATTCTATGCTTAACAATATATTTTCTGTCATGAGAAATAGCATCAGACTGACAGCACATGGGTTCACTCAAAGGTGACAGTGAACGTCTCATCCTGAATAAGCTGAGGTGTCTTTACAAAAATGATCAATGGTGCCTTCCTTTCCATCTTCCTACATTTCCTCCTCTGATTTGTTGCCTAAAATAATTCAGGATGATTGACTAATCAGCTCATTTGCCATCACAGCACAGGAAGAATTACTATGTTCCACTATAGTACATCTGTTTGAGGCTATCGGGAGTAGTAAGCCTGTCTGAGACTTCATTGGCATTAAAGGAAATTAATGATTGATGGGTCTCAGTGACAGGGTGTCAGAAAGAATTAGGTGAATTCCTACGGCCGCTAAATGTCCTGCCTGAAAAAAATAAAAATAACAGGATGAAAGGTCAGGAAAATGAGCACTGAAGCACTCCAATTAACAAGGTGTTCCTCTGGTGTGAAAAGAGGCGGTACTGGTATGACATTATAATTTCACTTATTCTCCTTTGCCTCTGCAGAGCTCTCCATGGGGCTATAAAAATGCTGGAAACAGTGTCTGCTGGCCTGCAGCTTTAAAAAGCATTCCACACAAGGTGTTTAGTGCTGGCAAATAAAAGCTCTGGAGTTGTGACAGCCCACGTCACTGCCTTTCCACTATTAATAATTGAGTTCTTGTAAATATTGTGCCTGCGTCTCCTTGTCTTTACACATGAGGGATCACTTGCCCATTACCTGCTCATTAGACTCTTGTGTGAAAGAGACCACACGCTGCGGTTGAGCAGTGCCTTTTACATTAATGACTTTGGGGAATTTGCTTATGGGGCCAATTTGACAGCCTGCGTCTGTAGTGAAAATTGATATTATGTGCAGACAAGAAAGCTGCTTGACACTGTTTTGATCATTGGTATAACAAAACTAAAGAATTCTACTGTCACGCCTTTTTGGCTAAGATAGAATCTAATACTAGGCACATTTTCTTTGAAAGAATAAGAAAAAAAAGCATATGTGGAATTTGATATCTTACCATAGACTACAACAGTGGCCGTGGCACTGCGTCTCTTGGCCACGATGTTGCTGGCAACGCAGGTATAGTTTCCGGAATCAGAGAGCCGGGCTTCAGATATGATGAGATTATGGTCGCCTCTTGTATCACTGACACCTTCAGAGCCAAGCGGCTCTTCATTTTTCAGCCATTCCACCTAAAAAGAGCAAAATACATGAGTAACATAAACACAGTTGTTTGCCCGCAATTATTTTTGTCTGATGTACCTCCATGGCCCTATCAAATGAGCTCAATTATGCCTTCATGATGAGTGGATTATAAAGTGGATGTTCTCTAACACTATCAGTTAGGCTACATAAAAACTGAAAAATATTGTTACAATATTTTTCATGACCAACTTCCAACCATTTATCCATTGCTTTTAACTGACTGTTTCAGTTTTCCATTAGCCTGCTTTTAGCAAGCAAACAATTTCAACGGTCTACTTTAGCTATAGCTTTAACTATCTTAATTGTTATTCATTAGTGATTCATTAGCAAACTTTTTATCCATTATTTTGAAGTTATAGTGTAGTTATGTACATAAACTATTTCAACTGTGTATCCATGTCTTTGTCGGCATAGTGTTAACTATTTCAGCTGTCACCGATTAGCCTACTTTAGCTAGCACACTATTTTAACAGTTTATCCCTACTTTGTAGATATCAGTATTAACTATTTCAACTCTTTATCCATTACTTTGTAGTGACCAGTTTCAGCTGTACTTTTATCTAACTATTTCAGCAGTTTAAGCTACTGCAATGTGAAATACTTTAAACTCAGCTAATGTTATTCATTACTTTTAGCTAACTATGTAAACTGCTTCTCCTTAACTTTCAGCAGTTGCTTAACAGTTTAATCATGATTATAGCTAAATTATTCGACTACTACCCATTACTTTTAGCTGCTTCAACTCTATATTAACCTATATCATTTTTAGCAAACAATGTCAAAACAGTTATTTGCTACTTTTAGCTAACTATCAAAACTGTTAATCATTAAGTCTACTATTTATTCTTTACTTTAAGTTAAGTATTTCAACTTATCTGGTTGCTTGTCAACTGGTTTTCAACAACAACATGTACAGTGTGTTGTTAATGTGTTACAGCTAACTCTGGTTGATAAGCAGCTTACTGGTTATTGTAAATCTAGCTTACATTATTCCAATTTGCAATCCAATTGACTTTTTATTTTCCTTAAATATATGGCTGCGTTAAAAAAAAAAATCACAGTCAGTCAGTAAGAGCTGAAACAAGTCAATGCTTTCATTTCCAGCAGGTTAGATTATTGTGATAGTCTCTCAGGATTCAACCCAAATAAACTCTCAGACAACTTCATCTCATTCATAAGTGCACAGCCAGACTTCTAACAAAAAAACAAGAAAACTAAACACATCACAACGTTTCCCAAGACTCTTCACTGGCTTCTAGTGTGTCAGAGAATAGAGTTTAAAGTACTGCTGCTTGTCTATGAATCTCTCAATGGCTTAGGACCAAAATGTCTTTTACCACACTGAACCCTGTCTGCCACCCAGGCCACGAGGCTGCTAACAGTTCCCAGAGTGCAAACTGAACATGGAGAAGCAGCATTTAGTTACTGACAAACTTCCAGACGATTGTAGAGTTACGGCAACGTTGGCCACTTTTAATTTCAGGTTAAACTTTGATGTTCTGCACTGCCTTTGATTTAACCTTCATTATTTATCATGAACCATCTTGCCCTCCTACCCCTGTGTCTCTCTTCTTAATGTCTTAGTTTCACCCTTTTAATCTGCATTTGGATGTTTATGCTGTTTCTTTCTTTTATGTTTTTCATGTATTATGTAAAGCACTTTGAACCTCCTTTGCAAATGAAATGTGCTTTACATATAAAACTTGGCTTGGCTGTTATTGCCTCAGAATAACAGTACTATATTTAGAGAGGTGTTTGCATATTTGTTTCACTGGTGGAATTATATATTTACATTATTGTTATGTTTCAGTGGTGTTAAATGAAGGTAGCATCATATACAATAGTAATGATGAAACAGACTTCTTGTTGTTTTAACATGCAATTCTACAATAAACTTTTAATGCAATTTACTAGGGATTTTTTAATTTACAATACAGGTTTAATACAGTACAGAAAATGAGAAGGCTTGACCCAGGAAACTGAGATATGTTCTTGCTATTGTAGTGGTTATTTTAATATTAAATACTGTACATGATCTGAGGAAAGTGTGTGATATTTGTACTACATAACCTTTTCCTAAGACAGTAAAAGAAAAGATATTTTAATTTTCTTTTCAACTATGGCATTTCTCTGATATCTTACTAAAGTTATTAAGTTTAAGTAGGGAGACCAACAAAACCAGGACACTTAAGTTAACTTCACAGTCATGCATGCAGATATGTATGCAGTTATGCACACAACACATGCATTTTTATTATGTATGTAAAATTATATCACAATAAATAAAAATGATAAAGCATCCCCATTACAGCTGTCCACAGCTGCTTTATACTGTATCCAAAGCTTCTCTTTCAGTTCATGAAATTCCTGCAGCACCTGAAGGCAGCAGCACCAGTTCACCATCATGAGATCACAAGAAAATATTTATTTTTAATATATTTAGAATATTTTTACTGCTTAACTTTGTTGTCAGACAGACTTTTCCAATTGGAAACTGCTCAAGCCAACAGGTACAGGTAATTTTACCTCACAGAAACTGGAGTTGCTGGTCTATCATTGTAGACAAATTGACAGATCAAGAGAGCGGTAGACCAGCAACTCTTATTTTTATGAATGATTTTGAGTAAAAACACTCAAGCAAAAATATATTTATATGCTGATGATACAATGATTTCCTCACATGCTCTCTCTACAGCACAGGCTGTGCAAAAGACCCAGACTGCATTTCAGTCATTACAAACTACTCTGCAGAGTTCAAAATTGGTTTTAAATGCTCAGAAAATGGAGGTCACGGTCTAAAAAACTCACTCACGGTTGCCTGATGATTTAAGCATTTTCACATCTGACAGCAAATCAATTTAAAGGGTTCAGTTGTACAAGAACCTGGGTATACGGATGGATGACAAGCTTTCATTTAATGTACATACTGCTACTCTGGTTAGGAAGGTTAAAGTGAAGATTGGCTTTTATTTTTAAAATTAATCTTGTTTTGCTGTCAGTGCTAATGGTGACAAATTGAATATGCATGCAACCTCCATTTTATGTAGCATGGATCAAATGTACCATGCATCTCTATGTTTCATTACAAATGTAAAGTCCCTCACTCACCAGTTCATTCTTTAAGATTTGGTGAGTTGGATGTCACTGACCACTCGCAAACAACAGCTACCTCTGTGCCCCAATCTGTGTGAGCTTTTTAATGTGCCTCAGGTTTGAACTGATCTCAGGAAAAACTGCATTTTCCATTGCAAAAGGCTGTCTGATGGCAAAGTAAAGCTGTGAAAACACTCTAAATAAAGCATACACTTAAACTGACAGGTGCACCTGTTTTTAAGTGTAGTACATATGTGCTTAGCTCCCATGCTCATACTCCTTATGCAACCCTACATCAAATCTATACCTTTAAGTGAGGCGACACATTCTGATTGCAAGATTAGAGGGTTGTGGGAAAGGTATAACATGAATGACATCCAGGTGGAGGGAGTGATGCAGGAGGTAGGGCACATCCGCTGTCGTTACAAATTCAGCGGCCGTGTAGCAAGTGAAAGTAATAAGGAACTACAAAATAAAGGACGCTGTGTTGATGCTCCCCTCCTCGCATGACTGGCCCTGTGAATTGCTATTAATGTGCCACTGGCTTGAGCTTTTCATTGAGAGAGACGAGCTGGGGCAGGAGGGAGTGGGGTTTGATTTATGGCAGTGTATTTGAGGATTAAAAACTCCGCCCCACTGGGAGCTCCATGTGTTTGTGCATGGGGTTGTACTCCGACGTGTTTGTGTGTGCGTGTGTGTTTGCTGAGTGTCCATTTGCCAAGGGAATATAACAACAGCCAACAAACTCAGAGATTGCTTTGCTCTTTCGAAGCACCCTGGATGAAAAAAATTGAGCTGGGGAATCAATAAATCAGGAGTCATGTTGTCACAAATGTTTTTTTTTCTCCTTTTGATGGCCCAAGAAGTCTTTCATCATGTGCCTTTAATTTAACTTTTTTCATCATTTGGCTCCGCAGCTTTCAAGACAACCTAACCAATGACACTGGTGGGCCGCATTGGTCATTCTATCAATGCTTGTCTTTTTATTTTTGCCTTTCACTGTTTCACACCGTCAATGTCTAATCAACCCCTGTGTTGCGTCTGTTATTACATTCTCCACAGCTGCTGTCTACTTGGTTATGGAAGCAGCCAGTTTCAACCTTCCACGGTGGAATAAAATAGAACAAATTTCTATTTTAATCAAACAAAATTCACCTTATCTTGTGGTTTCATCACAGCAATTGTTACTTTGTTAAATACAATTTAAAGGGTTATGATTTTGCTCATGTCTGTCTATCTACACTCTCAGAAATGGGCTTGCCCCCAAAGAAGAACCCTTTTTGGTTCCTGGTAGGATGTTTTCTAAGGTACTGCTAGGAACATAAAGGGTTATACCATAAAACATCTGTTGTCCCTTTGTATAAGGGTTTTATCTAGAATCCACCTAGGAGGTTCTAACCAGAGCACCTTTTTTCATCTAGAACCCACCCAGGGAGTTCTAATGTGAACACTTTTATATTCCAAGGGTTTTATTTAGAAGCCATCCAGGAGGTTCTACTGAGAACCCTAAGACCTTACACTTTCGGAAATAAGGGTTCCAATAGGGTTCTTCCTGAAGGGCTGAGGTTCTACCCAGAACCATTTGCTTCTGAAGAACCTTGTTTTTTTTTGAAGAAACGGTTGTCAAGAATTCTTTGTAAGACCAGTTGTTCCATTAAGAACCCTTTTTTGTAAGAAATAAATAAGACCCTTGGAATTTAAACGCATTCATGGTAGAACCACTGGACCATAGAAGGTTTTTCCTTTAGAACCTCTCACAGGAAGTTTTGGGTGAGACCTTTCACAGATGGTTCCCAGTAAAAGCCTTTATGCTGGATTCCTAGGGGGACAAACTAAAGAACCTTATATGGTTCTCTTTATCACCTTTATTTATTTCTATCTATCTATCTATCTATCTATCTATCTGTCTATCTGTCTATCTATCTATCTATCTATCTATCTATCTATCTATCTATCTATCTGTCTATCTATCTATCTATCTATCTATCTATCTATCTATCTATCTATCTATCTATCTATCTATCTATCTATCTATCTATCCAATATAGACTAAAGTTTGGTACACAGTTCTTGCTCTGATTGTAGAGAGCTTACCTCCTCTAATCGAGTGCGGCTCTGTCTAGTATCTGGGAAGTGGGGAATTAACCTTGACAAGCAGGAGGTTTGTGCTTTATCACCTTCTCTCCAAATACTGCAGCCTCCTTCACGAAGAGGACGCCAGAGGTGAGCTCTGTTGTTTTCACCAGGGTCACATTATACATTATACATCGTCTGTGTATTGTTCGCAGTATTCCGCAAAGATTCTCCCTCAAAGGCATCTATAATGTCAGACTAAACATCTCTAATGCTTGAACTCAAAAGCCCGGCTCTGACAACGAGTTACAGTTTACCGGAGGTCAAACGCCGGGCTGGCAGGGGAGATGAGGCAAACTTATTCAACAGTGAGCAGGTGTACAAAAAACAGGCAGTCGGTCATAACAGGCAAAACTCAGGGAGGCTAAGAACACGTCTGAGTTTCTAAAAGTTATTTTTATTATTCATGTCATTATTATTAATGATGTTCATGTCTTCCTCAGGTAAGTCTGTAGGACAGACCAAAAAACTGACCAGTCATAGCAGTACACCTGTCTTCTGCTGTTGTACATGTTATATTAATGATTAACTGAGCATCACTTCTTCAATGTACAGCATGGGTCGTCAGCATTTAGAAACTGCTGGATGCTAACCTTGCATGTATTGGGCAATATGCATGATTAGCATAATTAACATAATCACTTATTTGAGCAATATTTCAGGAAGTGCTTGGCCAATATTGATGCGGTCTTGGGAGTTCTTGAGGATTTTGAATCTGCTTCTGGCTTTTTCAGATATCAAAAGGGCTGATTAAAACCTGAAGTGGTTACATTTCAGTTCCCAGCAAGATGATTTTCATAAAGTTTTAGTCAGATTAGAAGTTTCAGAGGACAGTGAAAACAATTATCCAAATGATGCAAGTGGAGGTGGAAAGAGGAAACTTGTATTCAAGTACAAGCACTATTACAATACTAAAATATTACTCAATTACAAATAAAAGTAAATATTGAAGTAAATAACTACTAATTAGTAAGTATTAGTAATGTATTAGTTACATTTCATGTTGATGTTTATCAGCTTTATCTACAGCAGCGTTTTAATCAAAGTTTATTCTGTTTCTCCAAATCTTCAGTCTAAATTACCGACAACTTCTGCACTGTTCTGCTCAGTGATCATGGTCACCTTTCCACACCTGTGCCTGCTGCAGCAGTTTTGGGTCTTTTTCATCCATATGTCATGGTTTGCAATCAGATAGAGCCTTAAAGTAAAGTAAATTAAAAGTGAAGTAGATTCACAAATCTAAAACAAGTTCCTTTGTTCTGGCTATGACAAAATAATATCCTCAAAATAAGAGAAAACAGAGCAGTACAACAGGTTTTAAAATTATCAGAGCAGAAAACTTTATGTGCGCTAGTTAAAATGCGTTACAAGTGAAAAACTTTCATCAAGCAAGAGTGCACTGAAATGGATTCAGTATCCTCAAGAACCTCTAAAAACCCCTCTAATATTGTCTAAATCAGCCAGGCAGCAGCTGAAATATTGTCCATGTAGGTGGTTATGCAAATTAATGCTAATTACCCCCCAAATTTCCCAAACATATGCAAGTTAGCATTCAGCAGTTTCAAAATGCTGGGGACCCATACTGTATTGTACCCATACTGTACCCAAACATTTCTAACATAAAACGTTAAATCTAATTTGCGTTTCCCAAATACATTATGCCTAGACAAACAGAGGAGTGGACTTTATTTGAAGGGCTACAAACATGATGAAGTCGTAAAGAAGTATTGGAGTTAATCATGATTACAACACTTGGAAGTCAACACAATGCACAAGCACTGCTGTGTCCCTTTTGTCCTGCTGACATACCCAAAAGTAATAACTTAAAAATGACAATGAATGAAATCCCTTGGTTGTCGCATTACGTAACGTATGAGAAACTGTACAGCTCACGATCTACTACATGAATAGATTAATGCTTTTTCATCCATGAAGTCATGTGTGAAGTCATGATAATTCATGTACCCTTACAATGAAGTGTGAATAGAAGTGGGCTGGTGTTTCTGCTACAGGGCTGATGGGGATGCAGGTGGACGGGGCAGGTCAGGTGGGAACAAGCGAGGTTACTGCAGGGTAAGAGGGAGGTGGCAGGATGTGAAATGACAGCAGCGGAGTTAGTACAAGGCAGGAAGAAAAAAGCAGACAAGGAAAATGTGATATGTGTCTACCAGGAATTGGCTGACATCGTGACAGAGGAAGCCTTTAGAAGCCGAGCCGATAATGAACCAACAGCTGACTTTCTGAACCGACCGAGAGGTTATCTGGTGTTACAAGCAACAAATTACATTCATACTGCAGCTGCTTTTTCTTTTATATCTTCACTCCTAATAAAAAGCGGGCTATTTTTACTTTACCGCATGTGTTGTTATGATGTGAGAAAAGGTCACATTAATCAAATGGGGATGAAGCTGTTGGTCACCAACAATTAGATAAGAAGAACTTATATAGTTACACAAGTTCAGTGGTGTAAGGTCAGTTTTGCAACTACAAACACAACACAAATTGCCTCAGTGCCTCTACTCAGTACATTAACTTAAATCATATCAAATTACATGAAAATACTCTTCCATTTATTTCAGGAAGAACAAAAACAACTAAAACTAGAGAACTATTTTCCCGCAGGCTGCTATAAACAAGTGTTATGGAGACACATAATGTGTGGAATTTGCTAAATTGAAAATTAACCCTCCACCCTTTATTCGTTCCCGACGTGTTATACAGATGGGATGCATATTTAGAGAGAGGTGCCAAAATTGAACTTGACAGCTACCGAGATCTAACTATTATGCTGTGTAAATTAAATATATTTCTACATTTAGTGGATAATATGTCACCTCAGGAAATACAGAGTAAAACTAAATGCACCGCCTAAAGTAAAAAATTCAGAGACGTGCCACACTGGATTATCATAAACACATTTTTTTTCTCCAATGACAAATCTAATTCCTATAACACCGTAGCAAGTGAAAATAACGAGCTGAATAAATGCGCAACCACCATCTATTTTGCCACAGTTTTTCATTAATCAGTTATAAAAGCAATGCAGGGATGTTCTTTTTACTCATTTACAATATCACAAAGACAACAGTAAGTCATTGGTGTGCATTAAATTTGAGTTACTCAAATTGTTAGCTAATCATGGTGAACCAAAGGAGTAGAGATACTGTATGATATAACATAATAAAAAGCTTTACAATTAATGAAACATCCTTCAAAAGTTACCTGACAACAAACTGAACTGTATAAACTTCATCATGGTAGTTTTATTACTTGAATATATATTGATATTGTACGTGTAGGGTTGTTCATTCTCTGCAGGTAACATATTATACACAGATAAATTTTAAATTACAATAGAGAAACACTCTATCAAGGATAAGCGTCTTTGAAATGCCGTAACACTTTCAACGTCTTAAATCAGGGTCATTGAAATGGCAGCGCTCGGATCTTTTTATAAGGAGGGCGAGTGATCATAACTTTTTATTAGAACTTTATTTATTTAGAACTTTGTATGTTATAACTTTTGCTTTCATTATTCTTTTTTATTAGTGTAATAGTGTCCATGTGAGAGTGGAGAGGAACAGAGGAGAGTTGCTGGAGTCCAGGGGCTGTATTACAGAAACTTCTGATCTTAAGTCTTAAAAGATAAAGTCTAAGATATGATTTTCTCAATTTGGCATTACAGAAGCAAATCCAGACTAACTTTAGGGATCCTATTTTATTTTACTTCCTCCCATCTTATCTTAGGTTATGAAACACTAAATTCTCAATCCAACATTGCTTATCAACTTTTATGTCTGTTACCTGGCAACCAAAACTATTTTTCTCATCTTGTTAAACCAAACAACTTTGTAACTGTTGGTCGTTTTCATTGGAATATACTAAAACAGACAAAAAATAAGTAAAACTCAACTATTGGCACTTCACTTCGAGACAGGTCATTAAAAGTTTTGGTAACATTTGTAAAGAAATCCAAAAATGATCTATTTGGGAAGTTTACAACAATGTGAACACTACCGTTAGTTACTGTTAATGAATACTACCATTAACTACTGTTAGCTAACACTACCATTAGCTTATATCAGTGCATACTAAAATTTAAAAAATTAAAATTAGGTTTACAGTTTTCCTAAAGTAAGGCGAGTTTATTTAAGATCAGGAAATTTAGGATGCTTGTACAATACACTTTTCCAATTTTAGGAACTGTTCAGATGTTTTTTTTTTCCTAAATTAGGTCCTAACCCTAATCACCATGGTTACCAAACAGTTAAGGGGCCTTCACATGAAGAAATTTGTCTCAGACTCAAGATGCAGAGAGACAAAGCACAGCGCTACAACTGCTATGTCCAGTCTGCCTGGTATACAAATGGCTGAGCTAACTTTTTAGCCAAGTTCATACACTATATGATTTACAAATCTTATGGTCTGATCTGATTGTTCATTTTTCCCCATGCATAATGTTTACTAGCGAGATCATAGTCTGTTTTAATGTTGTGTTTTAGAGTTTGGGGAACCCTTGAAACTGACACCTATGTATTCTTCTTCCATGCTCCGCTGTGTCATAAGCGAAAATGTGTTTCATTGGACGCAAACTTAGTATACGGTAATATATTCGTGACATAAAGTGCAACAGACATGATAAAAACACTTAAAAACTTTTTGACTTCGTGGGAACTTTTAGGTAAGGCTGGCCAGGAAGGAACAGGAAGTCTTTCTGTAAAGTGGGATTAGGATTCTTGCCAGTAAGGAAGAATTTATGACTCGCAAAGGTGGCCACCATCATTCAATCAGCTCAGTGCACAAGTTCTTTTCACTCGTCGGTGTCTTACATAATCCATTATACTTACATACAGAACTGACTTAACCGAAGGCTGAAGGATTCTTTTATGCTTCATTATCCATGGAGAAACAATATAAACAGTACAGTATATAATGTGTATGTATAGATAAGCGGGTGGGTGGATGGTTTTGGTGCTCTGTCTGCTTGTACTTTTTCTAAAGTGGCCTCTGTGACAAGCCTGCCTCCTCTGTTGCCGTTTTAAACCTTGGCTCAGGCCCTGATTCAGTATTGACAATCCCCATCAGCAGCATCTCATATAGTGTATGTCAATACCAGGGCGACAGGCTCATGGCTAATAATTAAAACTTTTTAATCATATTTGTTCACTATCTGACAACAACATAGTCTTAAATACTCGAGGTAACACGAGGACAGGGATTGTTTTTGCACCAGACACTGAGGCTACCATTAATGAGAGGCTGCAACTAATTTTTTATGATGACATAAATAAAGAAAGTGCATGTAATGTAGATTAGTCATGTCCTGGAACATAATATGCGCAGTAAGGTCAGTTTCAGCACCAGTGTCTACCAGAGAGTGTCTCTCTTAGAAAATAAACTGTTAACATTACTTCACCATTTGCCAACAGACTGTGTGCCGCTATGGCAACCAACTGCAAAGTGGCTTTGACGCACTGTGGAGCCCTTTGACATGCTGCTCTTCCACTCCATTTGTCATTGAGGATTCAAGGATGGATGGAGGGAAGATTTTTTTTTTTCTTGGCAAGCTCATCCGAACCAGCCTGAGTGTGTTTTTTTGTTTTTTTTTTAACAGTGCTGGAATGTAGCTAAACACACATACTTAAGTACGAGTTTGTACTCGAGTATTTACATTCTACACTACTTTAAACTTTTATTCCACTTCATTTCAGAAGCAAATATTTCACTTTTCACTCCACTACATTTACCTGACACTATGCAGGATGAGACTATTAATAAAAACGCAATCTGCTAAAAAAAAATGTGCCTCAGAATGTGTGCCAAAAAAGGCACCTTCATCAGTTACCGTGAGCCACTGTTTAACATCGTCAGTCCAGTTATCCATGTTGAAGGTCTAAAGGGGAACCAAAAGACCCGCAAGATCTTGCGAGAGTGAACATTTTAAACAGAACCATAAAAAATCTTATTAGGTAGTTAAAATTAGCTTTACAACATTAAGATGATGGTCACACATCAACATTTTTTATCCAACAATATGTTTTTTTCTGATATGCTGAAATACCTTTGCTTTTGTACTTTAAGCATAGTTTGATGCTAATCCTGTACTTTTAGAAAAAGTTAAGCATCAAAGGCAGAACATTTAGTCATAAGAAAGTATTTCTACTGCTACTGTAGATAAAATATTAAAAGGCATTATAATCAAATTAAAAAGTGAAGCAGCATCATTATGGGAAGCTGACAATTGACACAAATTTCTGACAAGGATGAAGATATTGTTCATATAATAATATAAATTACATGAAACCTTTCACTGAAATATAAAATAAATGTAATTTATGTGAAATAAAGCTACCTAAAAAGATGAAAATATAAATTTTTACAATGAAAAAGAGACTTCTTGATCAATATAATGAGACATAACGAAAAATAGGCCATTTCACAGGTCTTCTTAAATCAATCACTGCAATAATTACAAAAGCAGACTGAAGGAGGGATGTCTGGGATTTTTTTTTTTGTCTCCAGAGTCTGTTCAGTGGCTCAATCATGCATATTTAAGGGCTTTTATGTCCTTGCAGATGCGCTTAAAACACAACAACTTTCTAATCAATCCTTTTTGGTTGGTATTGATAACATAGTGAGCTGCGTTTGAGTGTTGAAGTATTGATTCCTGAGGCATCGATCTGCCCTTCACCGAGGATCATTCACTCACCCTCTCTTCAATACTGTTGAATTGTTTAGGGCGTTACGTGTTTGTGGTACTTTCTGTCTCTGCTCCCATATACTGGCTAAGTGTTATACTGTGGCTAAACTGTACTGCTGCTTGTCATCTTTCTTTATTTGTATTAGATTTAAACATGTTATTCTATTTGTTTAATTACCCCCCATGTGTTACCCACAGATATCTTCAAAAGTAAGTGTGATAAAAAATAAATCACTGCTCTTGCAAACATACAGTATGTATATATATATATATATATATATATATATATATATATATATATATATATATATATATATATATATATATATATATATATATATTTAAAGAAAGATGAAGGGCTTTGGCTGCTTTTTTCAACTGCCTGAGTGATAACACATTTCTGACACTCGAGTTCATGAAAAAAATCCCATTAGAACTGCAGCCTTTTTTTTCAAATGTAAGTTATGTAACCCTTCTACCTTAAAATAAAGGTTTCAAAACCATTTTGGTGCTTCTTCCTTTCCCTGTCTGCACCTGAACAACAAAACAACAGATTACATTTTATTGTAAATATGTAATAGCATTACAAAGAATAGGCAACTATAATAATCCCAGATTGCAAAAAATAATTAGGTAATTTGATTATATGTTTGAACTGAACTTTTTCTGCTTGCATTCGATAAGAACCTTAAAGGGACGCAAGCTGGTCAGCAGTTGGCAGAGTGACGTCACTTCTGTGCGACATACGACAACCGTTATTATGACAACAACTAAACAAGATGGAGGACGTCGTGGTCGGAGCTGTGTGTTGTGGGTTTTATGATTATAATAGCAGTCTGAAAGGAGACATGAGAGTTTAGATTATGTGGTTGAAAGAGCGAGAAGATGGAGAGCAAAAAGGCCAAAACTCATTCAGCAGTTGGCAGCACTTAATTTTCTTCAAATCCAGGCAGAGAGAAGAAGACAGCACTGCAGACAGGTGATTAAATTTAACGTTAACCTTGGTTGTTATTGCGTTACATTACCAGGAACTGAAAAGAGCCTCTTGCCTTCTGCAGAGGCTCACACTGGCGAGGCTGCAGCTCCCAGCACTGCCACTGGCGACAGCCTCGAAAAGCCGACTGCTGAATCCTTTGTGTCCATCACTGGCATACGGCAGTCTGTGGCAGTGGATAGCATCCGGTGCATACCACTTGCTTGTTTTGTGGTTTTTAACCGTCCTGTAGTTAATCCTGTTTCAGTTGGTCTCCTCCCCGCACTGCTTCGCTGCGTGGTGGATGCCTAATGTAGCAAGCTGACAGGAAATGATGCACCGCATACACACTCAGTAACACCTGGACTACACTGCTGGTCCATTTGTCCATGTTTTGTTCCATTTTAAAATAAATTTTAAGCTGTTTCGTGCTGTTGTTTACACTTCCAACAGTTCTTAGAGCTATGGAAAAGTTCCTGTGGTCTTAAAACAATTTACATCACTAGTTTTGGTGAAACTGGATCATATTTTATGGAAAAAATATTTTCTCTGATGTCCTCTGGCTGCCCTGCCTCAAAACTCTTACTTACAGATTTTTCCTGCTGCTAAATGTAGTTATTGTTATTGCAATTTATCTCAGTTAGTCGTACTACCTGATCTCGGTGCTCAGAGTACCAGAGGAGTGCTTGTGTTTACACCTCTGGCTCAGGAGTTTTGCTGCTGGTGGAGAGTGGTGCCGGTGTTGTGTCAGCACCAGAGCCGGGCGAGTGGGCAACGTAACCGCACTCGGCAACCTCTACAAATATCATGGCTGAGGTGACGAGACTGAAGAGGACATTGAAAGAGGAAGGTAAGAAAAGCGTAAAGAGAGTGTGACTGAGCAAGGAATAGAACTGGAATGTAATAAATGCCAGATTTTAGTTGTTGGCGAGAGATTCGTGAAATAAAACGCTGCAATACAGATGTGGAGCTGGCCTCTTGTTGCAGCACTAGTAAATAATATTTACTGGCTTGTTTTGTGTTGTTGCACTCGCTTGGTTGTTAATTAGCAAAGTTGTCAACTTGCACTCTGAAACTTTGGGCCCCCAAACGCAAAAAGTACCAAATCTTACATAATGTTGCTTTAAAGAAGATTAAAGCTCCTACTAATGTTACCAGTCCCTTCATCAGGAACTATGAGGACATCTGATTCTGATTTCTAATCACATTCCTGTGATCACAGAGAGACTAGACAGACAATTTTATGGTAACTTACACTGAAGAAGACAACAGCTGAGGCAGTTAAATGGATTTGCTTAATTGGCAAATTTGTTCCACAAAGGGGCATATGAGCTCAGTGAGCCAAAAGGATAAGTATAATAGAATAGAAGTAGAAAGGTGTAATTTCTTTAAACCATTTAACAGCCTCAGTTGTTGTCTTCTTCAATGTAACTGACCACATAATTGTCCCTCTAGTCCCTCTGTGATTGTACGAGTAGAATATATGTGAATTCTCTCTTTGGTGGTGAGTGTTCATTTTTTTTGGGGGGCCCTTATCTCAAGAGAATTCTTACTCTAAAGTAAATTAAAATAATCGTCTTGTCCTTTGGTTGGTTTTCCCGTCTCATGTTTTTGCTTTGATTTATCTCTCTCACTCTGCCCCTCCTTTACTCTTTTTTTTTTCCAGTGTTCGCTGCAGGAAGTGTATAAACCCAGAGTGTGATTTGCATTCTATGTCGGTCCTAGAGTCTCCCCTTCGGGGGAAAGCGATAGAGAGATGCACATGCTGATGAGAAGGCAGGGACAGCACAGACTCAAATGAGCCTGATAAGCCAGTGCCTGGGGAGGACAGGAAACGGATTTGCTTAATTGGCAAATTTGTTCCACTTAGATAGCAGCAACCAGTGTTGAACTACACCACACCTAACCCAGCCAGCCAGGCCTTACAGCGGTCTGCTGGTGGTGGGGTTGGGGGGTGTCAAGGCCACCATGTTGACCATTAAACAACAGCTAATTTTATAGTGATCCACATTGTGTCCCTCTCAGTTTTCACTGTAACATTCATCTTGTTTGTTAACTTCTAGCCAGAGTAGAGAGAGCAGATGAAATGAGCTCATGACATATCAAAAGCAGCATCAAATGGTCAGCGGGGGGTCTGTGAAACATGCAGCAGAGTTTCATTTTTCTGATAGCTTCAAGCTGTTTGAAGTGGTTGAGATGAGAGAACTGTCAGGCCCGGAGCGCGCTGTGTTTATGTGCAGAAAGGTATCGTCTCAGGACGGATTCACACCTAAAGGTCTGATGCCTGAATCAAACCGATACGAGGATGATGCATTGTGTTATTTTTCCAAAAGATCCCATTTGCTTTCAAAAGGCAAAACTCGTACAGTCCACAAATGGCAAACGCAAGTCATGTGGTGTAAATATTTGATTATTGCTCATACAGTCAGCAGGTAAAAAGACAAGAAACAGCCCAATTTCTGCCTGTATGCTGTACATTAGGAAGGTCTGTCAATAAAGTTTAACCTGATTAACAATAAAGTTAATCAGGTTAAACATTAAATACCTTGTGTTTGGGCTGTATTCAAATAAAAATAGGTTGAAAGGTATTTGAAAATTGTTGTATTCTGTATTTATTTCCATTTTACACAGCATCCCAACTGTTTTACAATTGGGAAATGTAATTTAATAATACATGTCATGAGTCCAGGTTTGTTCCTTGCCACTCCACATTTTAGTGGCAAATGTGCTACTCATTCACGAGTCACCAAAACAGGAAGAGGAAACATTTTTAACCAGTGAAATGCCACATACAATGGCACACTTCTGTGATTGATTCAAATGGCGTTCACACCGGAAATGAACCGCTCCAGAGGTCACATGACAACAGTCCAAGACTACCCCTCAAGGCGGACCAGAGAGCAATTGTTTGGTGTGGACCAGATTTTAATTCTGGCATCCGCACCGACCCAAACAAATCACACCAAGGGGGTTAACACTCCAGGGTTTCTTTAAACCAAACTGAAACGGGCTGCTGTGATTCGGCCCTTAAACTTGACTCTCAAAAAAAAGTATGTTCTGTTCAAGCTGTTCCAGTCCCTCCCTGCATCAGACCTAAACACTCAATTATTCTGAAAGCAAATGTAATGACCTACATTTACAATCATTTAAATGGGAAGTGAAAGCGACGTGTAGACGATTACAAAGCATTGCAGTAGGTTTTGTTCCATCTGATTCAATTAGGGTTGAGTTTCATTAACAAGCGCCCTCCTCCTTTCACTTCCCTCATGCCTGCACCCTCTCCGCCTTTCCCTCAGTCATCTATGGCCTTTTCTCAATGCAACAATGACTTTCATGAAATCACATTAAACAAATGAGCCCTCCAAATCTGACAGCAGCATATTCTAGAGGCGGGGGTGGCTAAACCCTTGTTGTGTCCTTGGTTTATCTCCACACCATCTCTGGAAATGTTATGTTCATCACTGAATAATTACATTTTAAGTACTTCAAATGACTTTGGATGAGAGGCTTGATGATTAATTACACTTGGTAAATAATACTTTGGTGGTTAATGTGGGGCTAATGATTGTAAAACATTTTTTTCTCCAAAAGTTATCAAAGCTATTTTTTTTTTTTGCACCACTAAACTTTTAACCTTACAGAGCAGAGGCATAATTTTCACTTTCCACGTTGAAAGCTGGCAGGACTAGTTATTTGCTCGGATGTCACTTAAAGCCGGCCGTGCAATATATGTTTGACAGTTTTCTCTTAAAATCAGGCATTAATGCGCACGCTTCCTACATGCTGGATTAAATAATCATATTCCTGGTTGAGACATATAGCTCCTAAAGCAGTTATCTAGTTGATTTGAGGCTTGAAAATAGTCCATGTTGTTCCATTTTTCCATTTTCCATCCAGTTTTTATAAGACTTGGAAGTTTGGTGGAGCTACTGCGCTTAAGCAGTCATTAGTACCTTGGTCTTCAACAGGGGGCCTGTGAACTATAAACGGTCCTCAAAGTCACTGCAGGGGGGACAGTTATTGTTTGATAATTTTTTGTTTATTTCTTCATTTTCTATTATGTCTGAAAATGCACATTAACATGAATCCAGGAGAGTAATGAGAGGTAAACCCAAGGAGACTCAGTTTATCCATCTCTTTGAAATGAGGCTGAGACTTAAATCACCTATTTTCAGATCATTTCAATAAATGAGGGAGAAAAGAGAAATAAACAACAGATGTTTACCCATCTCTGTATTTACCACTGCATCCCTGCATGAATCCAACACATTATTAGCAAAGATGAATTGGCCTATTTATGTAACAAATCCCTTTTTTACACAACACAGACAAAAAGCTATTTATGAATCCTCATGCAATCATGTTTGCATGTATGTTAGCAAATGAACTAAACAACTGTTATCCATAATGGCAAGCTACTTAGTTATTATTGAAACATACTGGCCAATTATCTAATCAAAGACACAAAGCAATTAATCAATTTCTAAACACGATGGGCCTGCTGCCTCACAGCGAGAAGGTCCTGAGTTTGAATCCCCCAGCCGGCTGGGGTGCTGGGAAGTTTCTGGATGGGGGAGGCCCTTTCTGTGCAGAGTTTGGATGTTCTCCTCGTGTCCGTGTGGGTTTACTCCGGGTTCCTCCCACAGTCCAAAGACATGCAGCATAATAGGTTAACTGGTAACTCTAAATTGCCCATAGGTGTGAATGGTTGTCTGTCCCTATGTCTCATCCCTGCAATGAACTGGCAACTTGTCCAGGGTGTACCCCGCCTCTCGCCCAATGTCAGCTGGGATAGGCTGCCCGCAACCCTTCAAGGATAAGCGGTCATGGACAATGAATGAATGAATAAAATAGGTGGCGATTAATTTAGATGACAACTAATCTATTAATCATTGCAGCTCTAGTAATTACAATTTTGATTAAATAGGTACACAAGTCAAAAGCTGAGCACATATTAGCCCAGAGGAGACTGAATTTAAATTTGAAGTTAAAGCTGGGGCAGGCGGTTTATTTTTAGAGTCGTTGGGGACAAATTCCATAATAACCTTCCAGCATACTGTAATTCAAGTGGTCTGAGGAAAAAATAGACTTCTGGATCTGAGACTCTGGCCAATCACGGGCTGGTAAGAAAGTTGAATCTGTTGGCTCAGTCCCAAAGAGTCTGTATTTGACGACCTGTTTCTCTAGAATCATTTACTGCACCTTTAAGTTATCTTAAGACAAATAATTATGTGACTATCATGCTCTAGTCTGATGCAGTAATGTAAAAATTTCAACATTACAGTAAATATAATCTGTATTCTAAGCAGCTATGTGTCTATAAAAAGTGGAGCCAAGTAAAAAAAAAAAAGCTTTGGCCATCTTGACTCTTGTCACCAATAAACTGAAGTGGATTTAAGCTGTTTTACTATGATACATTTTCTGCGGTCGGTCTTACAGTGTGCACAGATTATTGCCTCTATCACTGCTGGGACAGATAATATGGCATTCTCTTACTTTCATTAACATCCTACACAGCAGCCCAGTAAACTCCCGGGTGGCTTAGTTACAGTGAGACGTGGATAAAGTTCTTCCCTCTCTCACTGTTAGTGGTGCCTCTGAGTACATGAGCAGCGACATAAGGGGATTTCAAGCTGTAAAGTCGGCTGTGCGACGTTTATGTTTTAAAACAGCGTGCAAAGTCTGAGCCCGTTTCATTTGCATCCTGTCAACCGAGCGTTTATTGTCAGCTCCCGAAATTAACTGTTTGCATTTCTTCAACAACACAAGTATTAATTTCCATCAGGATCAGCCGAAAAACTGCAGGAGTATGAAAGATTTAAATAAACGTCATGACCAAAATAAATATGCCTCTGAATACAAATAGAGTTCAACAGATCGCACACTGCATCATGACCTCAATTCCTTCAACTCAAACTGTAGCTGAGCTACAGCTTCTCTCTGAGCCAAATTTCACAGAAAAGGCTTTAACCTCTCAGCAACGCCTTAAGTCATGAAAAGAGAAAAGTACAGCCACATCCCCAACTCTGAGTGAGTAGTTTTTTTACCCCCCAGTGCAAGTCATACTAGAGGGAGCTGGATTTGTCCCTGCATTATTTACTATTACCATTCTCTTTGTTAGCCAGAGTCACATTAATGAATGCATGAGGAGTTGCCTATTTGATGACCACAATGCATGGGGGAGACTCGTGGTACACCGATGCTCCATTTGTGTGAGCTGAATCATTCATCACGCACTACACACACACACACACACACACACACACACAAAAATGTACGTGCAGTACGTGCAGTATGTGCAGTATGTGTGTTGAAGGAGTTCATGGTCATCTTTAAAGAGTCTCAATGCTCCGGTCTATTTTTTTTTGTCATATAAAGGCATCAGTATTAAATTGAGGCTGTCTTCATGACCAGTTAAAATCTCCTTCAGTCAAATCTCTTACAGTCAAACATGTTTTAAGTCTGCACTAATGACCTGGTAGGTCTGTGCCCGCAGGCGTCTTTGTGCTGGTTCACTTCTTCAGTTTGGTAGCATGTGTACATGCTCAGTTAGACTGAGGCCAACCTTTAAGTGTGTTTATGTATTTTTCAGTCTATTTGTTTCAAAGCAAAGCCAAAAAAAAAAAAAAAAATGTACTAAATTGAAGGGTAATCTTGTGATGTAAGTGTCTACATTTTCTCAAAGTCTGCAGCAAAAATCTTTCAAACCAGGTAAGAAAAATGTGGTTTAATAGAAATGCAATCTCAAAGCCCGTCGGCTATCGTTTGATAATGACTTAGCCTCTGGGGGCGATGGGCAATCTTTCTAGGCTTCCGGCGTAGCCAGCAGATATCCAGATAACAGATAACCGTCATACGGGCCAAGACTCATTGTTTACAGTCCGATTAGCAACTTGAGACTAACTAATCTCTCGGCCAGGGGTTTACAACGTCTGAGGCTGTGGGCCTCCCCTCAGGCATAGCTTAGAAAAAGGTTTCTCCCTTTGTTTACTTTGTTAGTTTTGCTCAGTTCCTGAATGTTTAGACAATTATGTTGTTTGATCCTGTAGACACTCAACAATTGATCCAAGATAGCCTAATACTGCTGTTTGATATTACTAAAGACTAAACCAAAAAAAAAAGGCCTGTCCTAAGGCATTTATTAGTTTCTGACTCTGGGAACGTGGGAAAACTGTATATCTGAACTATCTTTTTAACCAAATAACTCACTTTTAGGTTATTCTTTGTGATCTTCTTTTGATAACTAATGTAACAGCAAATGAAATATTTTTTTGTATTTCCAGAGCCCCCCCCCCGTGGAGGCTCGCCTCCCACTTTGAAAACCTCTGCCCTAGGTTATAAACAGCTTATGAATACAAAAAGAATTCTGAAGAGCTAATAAAAGCTAAATGGTCGTCAGAGACTGAATTTCGGACAGTGCATTCTGCTCAAAACGTGACTGGTCAATGCTTCTTGGACTACAAACAGAAACCAGAATGCTTCTGATAAAATCTCGTCCATTTCCTTCAGATTCTACATTAATATGCAGATATCTGTTTATAGAGATTAGTAGAAATGTGACTCCATGTAGTCCATGTGTTAATTTATGATTAATGGCAGGAAAGTATGATTACTATGTAGACTGTCTCTCAGTTAGTTAATGAGCTAGCTAGCTAATGCTAATGATTGTTTTTGAATGCACTTCTTTTACAACTAGTAAGTGAATGCAGGCTCATTTAGCAGCCCAAAACTGGTGCAAACATGCAAGTACATGTAGAGGAATGAAGAAAGTTTTTTGCATTTTTGTAGGATTCAGATTGAAGACTGTAAAATTCATAATACCTCCAGTGATTTACACTGAATTACCACTTTTCTCCCTATTTGCACATTGAAATGCATTCTTGCAAGAAATCCCACTTTCGTAAATAGTTTAATGTTCAGTCTTTCCTGAAGTATTGATTCAAGTCTACAGAGGTCTCTTGACAATAACAGTGATACACATATGATAACATGTACTGTTTACAGTTATGGTTACAGACCTTCTCTCCACAGTGCTAAATTAGAATTAATCTATATACTTCTATCAGCGCCTTTAGAGATATGTTTAGTATTATTGCCCTGCTGTATTGTCCTATGGGGAAACTTATAAAAAGAGCTACAAGTCCTAATAGATACATCAAATACCTTAAAAGGTAACTATTAATTACTTTTTTCTCAACCCACCTCTTACTGTGACTGATGACATCCTACATAAACACACTATTTACTTTCAAAGTTAGAACAGTTTTGGTTCCTTCACATAAAGATAAAATGTCACGGTCTTTAGCAACATGAATCAGAATCTGATGGCAGTTGGTGGGCAGTTTGGTCACTGTCAGTCAAATCTGATCAAACCACACCCACACAGTCCTGATGAAGAAGACTGGCTTGTTTTTGTGGGTTAGACGCTTAATAAACACGACCTAAATTAACCTTGATTGCTGTTTATGAATAATTAATGTTACAGAGATATTTGATGAAAAGTTTCTAAG
Organism: Lutjanus erythropterus; assembly: GCF_056507025.1. Classification (NCBI taxonomy): domain Eukaryota; kingdom Metazoa; phylum Chordata; class Actinopteri; order Lutjaniformes; family Lutjanidae; genus Lutjanus; species Lutjanus erythropterus. Next base: position 22,384,381 of record NC_139336.1, read on the forward strand.
GGCTGTAAAGCTGATTTCAGCTGTTCAGCCTCATCATTGTTTCATTGCAGATCCATCATACTGAAAAAGAGTTTAAAAAAGGGTGACTGTCTCAATTATTCTGATTAAGCTCAATGTACAGCCAGACAGATTTATTGATCGCTCAATATTATCAACTGACATTGGCCTATATGATGTCTTAAAACCTTTTATAATGCAAATTGTTTTTTGTTTATCTTTTAGTTTTATAGGCAGATTTTTCTGTATATTAGATAATTTTTCATAGAGGTTAGAACCTGACTAATACTGGATCTTTGGATCTGATACCAATATTAGGGAGTTAAAAAAAAATCTGTTACTGTTATTACTGTTACACCAGCTGATCCTCTTTATTTATATATAAATTAAATTATAAATTAATTCTAAATTAACAAAACAGAGATAGAAAATAGAATTTTGCCAATAAAACACAAAGGAAAACAATAAAAACAATCTGCATTATGTTAATAAAAAGTTTTCATATCTGCACATATCAGACAACATATACACCGATAGATACTGCTGAGCTGGGCCAACACTGGGCTGATAATATTAGTATTTCTGATAATTAAAAATACCAGTGAAAATTTACTGTTTCAGTGACATGAAGTCTTTTGGACAGTGAAGTTCATTGTTAAACAAATGTGCATTTTCCTTAACTGATAGTTGAAAATGCTAACAACTGATTAATCATTAATCAAACTTTTTTTTTAATTGTTTTTTTTTCTCATTTCAAGTTTAAGTTCATGGTTCCTTATTAAGCCAGACAAATGAGGTGCAATTACTGCCATTTCTAGACTATCAATCAATTGTTGATTAATACATTTTTAACCTGTTAAATTCTGAAAAGTGATTAATTGAGTCATGATTAATCACGAACATTCCTCATTAAATTGTAAACTATCCTGCCTCCATTACATATTTTTGTACACATTTTGAGGGATCATTGCAATATCGATTGTTTACTGATACTGTGATTTTTTTTTTTACTTCCTTACATTGTTATTGGTATCAGCCCTGGAAATCCAGTATCAGTTGGGCCCTTGCTGAATGTAGCCTAATAAAAAGTTTGACTTATACATGGAAGTTTGACTTATAGGTGAAAATTAAATTCATGCTTCTGAACTCATACTTTAAAATACAGACTATATATGTCTGTTTCCTGCTGTTTGCAAACATCACTGATGGAGAGACCTGTCAGTCACTTTGGTAAGTAATAGCAGGGTTCCAGTCCCGTGCTTTGAAATTTGCTGGGAGCACTGTCACTTTGTTTACGTATGGATCACGGACTGTGTCTTTAAGTAAATGCAAAGCTTCAGATGCTTGGGCACACAGCCTTTGATATTGACATATCTGCCTACTGAGCCTTCACATGATGCCACGAGCTCAGCACAACACACAGCACTCAACAGGACTGTCCGCAAGAGCCTCATTTTATATTCACAGTAAAAATTAAAATAGCAATGACAGGCTCTCACTTTCAGACACACTCGCATAAAGACTCCGAGGATGGAGAGAGTGAAATGAATACATGACATCTAAATAAGTCATCGCCGTATATCCTTTTACCAGAGAACACAGCAAACAGAGAACACGTCGATGCACACGGGCAGATTTCACCGCCCGTATATGAATGATCACTTTAACATGAACAGAGTGAGCCTGAGAAACTAAACAAAGTGAGATCTTCAGCTCATCAACTGCAGCTCTGGCTTATACTGAAAAGAAAAATGCACGTGTCTGCGGCTGCAGAGTAGCAAAGCATTTTCTTTTACTTTATTTTACAGCACACTAATAGGAAGTAACAAACTGTACCTTGCATTATTACACAAAAACTAGAAATAACATGTTCTCTATTAGACAGAACCTTAGACCTTTACTTGAGGTAATTAGGGCCACATTACAATGGAACTGTACTGTAACCTGAAGTGGAATCACATCACAATACGTGAATGTGATCTATCAAATAAATGCCAAAGTTACAGAGGTAGATGAATATTACGTGTGACTGCACAAACTTATTGTAATACTGTAGGCAAATAATGTGATTTGATCAAAGAAGTAGGCATCCATCTTGGATTCTCTGCCAAGAGATCAGCGAAAGACGGTGTGTCTCAAGTAGCAGATATGTGATTTTTACATGACTGTTTGACCTCGGTAAATGGTTTTCTAATGAGCTTGCTAGTTTTAAGTTTTCTTAAATACAGCATGCTATTCATTTAGTAAATTATGGTCCCATTTAGAGTCAGATAGGTGATAAAGCAGGGCAGGCTTCAGGGCAGGGCCAACATGTGATCGACAGGTCATTCTCAGGGAGTCTGTTGTCTGTTGTATTTCTGTTTTCCAACGGAGCCTTGCAAAACTCCCCTCAAACTGTAAAAATAAGCAGGGCTAATCACTTATGGATCATTATTCTGAGGAGCCAAAACCAAGCCCTGCCCAAGTCGTAGTACATCACCCATCTGCTCCACACTTTCGTTGTTTCTGCGCATGCTCTGGTTGCAAAAAACACAAACTCTTACTTTTCCTCTTACAGAAAAGATAAAATATAAGAGTGAGAATGTTGCTGCATGAGGGCCGGTGCATCATGAAAACAGAGCTACACTGTAAGTAAAGCAGACAGCTGACTGCTCCTCTCCAGGCAACACATGAGAAAATGTTACTTGTTTGAAGTGCAAGAAGCCCTCACCTCAGCCACAGGCACTCCCTCTGGGGGACGACAGTGCAACACTATCATGCCATTCAGAGGCACCTCTGTGCCTTGGGGGTCCTGCTCAAAGTTCTTCCTCAGGTCTAGAGGAGAGAATAAACAGCCTGCATTAAAGAACAATGACAACAACACCAAAAAAATTCAATTTGTTTCATGCGTGACCTGCTCCCCTCTCACATACATGCATGAACATGAAAAAAAAATCCTTCTACGAAATCACGGCACCAGTTTGAAGAAGACTAACAAAAAGGTCAGCGTGGTATCAAAGTGACACGAGGTTGCTTACAGGCGATCCGCACAGATGCCTTGCGGCTCTTGGAGGTTCCCAGGTGGCTCCAGGCGACGCACAGACACCAGTAATCCTCCGGGCCGTGAAAGTCCTCCACCTGCTGACGTGAGACGTTGATCATCACCTCGCGGATCTTCAGCCCTGCAGATAAGACGGTTGATTGCTTAGATTAGCTTTCATTACATCACAGGGACGATCAATCAAAGAGATGGAGATTTGTGGGGACCGGATGGTGAGTGAAAATTTGAATCTGATAAGATTATCAGCAGTAAACAGATCTGCCATTTGCCAAGAGGAGAAAAAGGGGAGAATGTTCATCAAACCAAATACATTGCAGGGACAAGAATTTAAAGGGGTAGTATGGATTATTTGATGAAGGGATGTATGAGGTCCTTATTGATAGTCAGTGTATTAGCTACAGCTGATGTTGGTCAACACACATATTTAGAATATTTTCACAGCTTTACTTTGCCATCAGACAGCCTTTTCTGACCAGAAATGTTGCTCAAAACCAACCAAACTCCATGGACTAAATCAGCCGTTTTACCCCCTTGCTCATCTACCACTGCCTCGATGGGTTAGTCTCTGCGAGGTAAAATTATTGATTTCACCTACGGACACTCCCCCCGCCAATGAATGAACAGGAATTTTGACCCCCCCAAATTATTGCGGGCGCACACATACTGGTAAAAAGAGATGTGATGGATCTGCAGCTTCTGAGAAGTGCCACAATAGAGCACAGTGTTGTTACGCATGACCACTCACTGTTTTTACCTTCATTAATTCCTTGAAACACACTGTAGTGCAAACACTGTTGTGTAACGTTAATTATACAGGTGGTGACATACAATAGAATTATCACTGAAATAGCAGGCTTGTTAATGACTGAGCCTCAAAAAGAAGAAAAACAAACACGCTAACGAATGACAAAGACACCAACCAGATGTACTTGTAAACTTTTACAACTGCATAAGTAGGCATATACTGTACATTAAGCAGGAGAAGCTTTGTCTGTTCCTCTCTGCAGAGTATGTGTGTAACTGTCAGACCCTTTTTATTAAAGCACAGCGCACAGATAAGGGAGGGGGAGACAGAGGACAAATCATCCACCACTAGAAATCTTGCAAGAGTATACACAAATTAAGGGGGCACCTTCTAGACACCAGAGAGAGAGGTGCGCAGCTCCAGAAATAAAAAATCAATCCGTGGCGGCAAATGTTTTTATTATGACGGGCCGCCATAAATGAATGGATGCATGAGAAACAGTCACCTGCACATACGTGAATCAAAATAGAAAATCAACAACACACAGTCCATGCGCCTACAATATACCCCCAAACAGATGCATTTTATCAGTGATCTGATGAAAACATGCTCATACAGACTGTGTGTCAGGTGTGTGCACATTTTGGATACAAATAGAACCCCCACCCCTCCTTATTTCTGGCTGGAGATATTGCCCTAGGCTTTCACCTATGGAAAGCACTATTAAACTTATATAATGGCAGATTCCCATCAGAAAAGCCTGTCTGGTGGCAAACTAAAGCAGTGAAAATATTCTAAATTTAGCATATGGCATTAGTTTTTTTACTCCCCTCTACTTGCTAATACACTGACAACCTCATACACACCCTCTTCAAATAATCAGAACTATCCCTTTAAATTGTGTTGGCTCAAATACATCAAGCTTGACTGCTTCATTGTAAATACTGGTATCTACTGTATGTCATTACTGGTCTTTTGACAAACTCTTGTCAGAACTTCAATTTTGGCAAACAGAGGGCCAGAAGTGCAAAATGCAGTATGGTGTACTAGAAATAGTTAGTGAGCCCTCATATCCTCTTCCAGTATCTGCAAAACACAATCCATTTATACAGAAGTGACACTAAATGCTTTCCACTGGAGGCATTAGCAGAGAGGAGGGACACATCAGCCTGTTTTTGTTTTAAGGGAGAGCGTGAGCACTCATTTTTCTTCTTTGAACACATTTGAAGGGGCTATAATTTAAGGTAGAAAAGAGAAGCAAAACAACGCAATTAAACACTGCATACGAACACAGCTACTTTCTATGACAATCAAATCATCTATTTCTGCAGCGGAACTTTGCCATAATGTCACGCAGGTCATTCGTTAATATCTGTATATTGTCTGTGATAATGAGCGAGGCGTGAGGCGAACATTTTCGGAGACAACTGATGGGAATTTAAAAGCCTGGTATTTCAATTAAACCAGACGATGCACAAAAGATGACAGGCTCGGACCATTAATGCATGATAGGTGGCTTTATTGGGTATCTGGGAAATTGCAGCTTTCAACCAACATGTGTGATGTCTGTCGAGCATGGTGGAAAACCTGAATTTCAGTCAGTCAACTTGAATAGATTCATTAATATATGAATACAGAGTTATGAACAGCTAATGTTTGGTGTCAAGTCTCTGACCTCGTCACTCTCTGCAGCGTACAATTAAGAATGCACACAGACAGAACAGAATGGGCAGTGACAATAACAAATACCCCTCATAGAAAGCTGGTATTCAAGCCTATGGGTGGATTCTGGGTGGAGGCGGTGTTGAATAAATGGATTGTATGAGCAGCAGTGATGCAGTTGTGTTGCTACAGTAGAAGCAGCAGCCTGAGCAGAGCACAAAACAGGCGTGTGCGGTGTCATATGTGGGAGTAAAAGTGTGATTCAACTTGTCTGCTATAACCAGTGACGAGGCTTCGTTCCATTCATGGCTAATTACAGTCAGGCTTGTTTTGTTCTTCCTCTTTTTTTAAAAAAAATCCAGAAGAATAAGAGGTAAGGTAAGGTATGCTTTATTGTCCCACAGGTGTTTTGGACTCAAAGCTGTTGCATCTCACAACATCAACAACTACAAATATATTTAAGGTACAACAGTAAAAGGAATCGCAAAGACAATAGTTTCAAAAAAGATCTAGTAAGATCAAACCAGTTTAAAACTAGAGGAGTGCCTCCAATAGAGTGCAGATCAGATGGTGAAGCACTTACTGCAATGCTGCCACAACTGCCAGTAGAGATTTGCATGGCACGTTGTCTCTAGCTGAAACAAGATTTCGAAATGAAGCAGTGATCAACAAGATCACGTGCAGCCCCTGGTGGTTGATTAAAAAGCTGTCAATGGTCGTATAAAACAGAGCAGTCAAAAATTTAATTACTGCCTCGCAGTTGTACATCTCCACCAACCAGCCAAGTTACAGTTCACATCCTTGTCTGTTAAGACTTAATTGGGAACTCACCACTATACTGTCCTGTAACTTCGAAGGAATTTAATAAAAGGTATTAATTGTATTTTTGGCAAAATGGGAGTTCTCACTTTGCATGTGTGATTCCAGTGAATATTTTCCAGTGAGAAACATGCTGTCTTCACTTAGAGACTATTTTTACAGAAGAGAGCGGAGGACTGATAGAGAGCTGGACATTATGATGTCAGTGAAGTTGACCTTTGACCTTTTGGATATTAAATGTCATTACCTCATCATTTCATCCTATATAGATATGTGTGTGTAATTTTGTCATAATCAGCTAAGACTTAGCATGAATTTTTGAGTTATGGCCAAAAATGTGATTAGTTAGCTCACTGTAGCCTTCAGCTTTGACCTCTCACCACCAAAATCTGATCAGTTTGTTCTTCAGTCCAAACGGACGCTTGAACCAATTTTGATGAAATTCCTTTCAAGCATACCTGAGATATGGCCTTCATGAGAACAGGACAGACATGGCTACTGTATTGCAAAAATTCAGTTATTGTCACAGCTCTGGTCAATAATTGACTTTTTTTTTTATCATATCTCCCACAACTCTTTATCTAACTTTGGTTAGTATTACTTATTCCATTATACCTTTCAATATTAAATTTGACCAGAAAAAAATCACACACTTAATCACAGTGTCTCGATTTGTGATTAACAATTGCATTAACCTCACTGACAAATACATCTTCTTGAATGATTGTTCCACAATAAAATGCTCCTTGTGTTTAGCCAGTAAAATGCTTTTAATGTGTTTACAGTAGTAGGAAATTTTAGTCCGGTACATTCAGGAAATTCTATCACTTACTGTAATGCAGTCTTTAAAACCAGATAAAGACAACAGTTATGCCATATCACCATATAACAATATCCAAAATCTAACACGATATCTAGTCTCACATCGCTCTTGATTTAAAATTGATATATTGTCCAGTCCCAATTTCCTGTGAATCCCTTATGTTAATAGGTAATTTGAACCTTGCATGGGGAGTGGCAGACTCCGCCACCAACAATGTAAACTGGAGGGACGTAGTTGCAGAATGTAAATATACTGAATGGCTACCATAAATAGTATTCAAAATATAATTAATTTGTTTTATTTTCAATTGATTTAAATCTGCTATTTCAAATCCTATGATGATTATGCACCATTTTCTGAAGGTGGCAAATCAATAAAGGTTGCACTTAACACTGATTTCTAGTACAGCTAACAAGTCGTGCCTAACAGCACATCTCACAGCAGCTGTTCAGAAATCACTGTAAAGCTCGGCCTCTTGTGGCTTATTGCTTAATTACGCAGCCCTACACTTGTAGAGGAGTTGTCTCTCTACAGGCTTTTGCCATCATGCCGAACGCTGCAGACAGCAGCTTAGACATGGGCCGGGATTAAATGAAAACTAATAATGTGAAATGGAAGGTTATCAAAGGGAGCCTAATGAAGTAATGTAAAACAGAAATGTTCTCTGAAGACACTGTAATCCTCTGCAATGACTGACTGATATTATGTACAATGCGCTCTCACACACACACACACACCACCACCACTCCATCTACTCCTCCTTCCCACCACTATAAATTAGAGACTTAATCAACATGCCTGATTAAGTGAGAGTGAGGCAGATTTAGCTGCAGGAAAATAAAAAACCCAAGATTGTACTCGAGTGAGAGGGCAAATTTGTCATCACATCATGAGAAATTTGCAGTGTCAGTGTGGCATTGTCCAATTCTTTGGGCTCAATCCAGTAAACAAATAGGAATGCATTATTCAGAAAATGAGCTCTGAACAGGTTTGAATAGCATCTAAATTTCTTTCAGTAATATTTGACCCGACTCCCACCATTGACCTGTCACCAAGTTGACAAAAGTTGTGGCAAATGTCACAGAGTTTCCTCTCAGAGTTAAAACTTTCTTAAAAGCGCAGACATCAAACACACTGCAACAGGCAGCAAAATGCACTCCTCTACAGCGTTGTCAAGACACTGTATAAAAACCAGTGGAGTGCAGATTCCCACCAGGCAACAGATGGTGAAGCACCTACTGCAATGTCACCATAACTGCCAGATGCAACCAGCAGAAATTTGCAAAGTTCCGCCCACATTAACATGACTTCCACATATGTTGTCCCGACCAGAAACGAGATAGATTTCAATCTGAAGCAGGTGATTGTGGCCTCTAGTGTGTGAATAAAACGGCTGCAGCAATAGCCAAAGTAGTATGACTTTGTATGATGTAGATTTGAAAAAATGCAAACAAATAGGCTACAGGCCAAAAACACAGAGGTGCAGAAGTTTAACATTCAGACATTCAGTGAGATTCATTCACATGAACTTTTCCACAGTTTTCACCAGATTATTTGACAGATGTTCCACAGATATTGAGGCCTAGCACTGTGCGCCAACTTCAACTTCAACTTTATATCTCCCGAAAGGGCAAATGTTTTTGCAGCAAGACAGATACAGACAACGAAAAAAATACAAATAGTCTACATAACAAATACAAAACCCTAGATAGGGTACATCAAATGGGAGATGGAGACGGTAGACACTGAATGTCGCGGGCAAAGGAAAACAACAGTGGTTCAGGTTGACCTTAAAATCAAAGAATTCATGCAAGGATAAAGAACTGTATTTTGGGACATCAAGCAAAAGGGTGGGACTGTTTTGAAAGTGCATGCAAAACAGCCGAAAAAAAAGAGATATTTCAAACCAGCTCCATCATGCACACAGAGAGAGAGAGTGAAAAATCATGCAATGTGGCCCAATCAGGATTGGCCAGCGAGCCTATCCGGGAACACATGCAGCACACACAGACAGGGCTGGACGACCGGCAAAAACTTTAAAGATTTTTTGATGCTCCACCGGCCCACCGGTGTGGCGGCCTACTGGGATTTGTCCCTGTATGCCAGATGGCCAGTACAGTACTGGGCCAAATGCAATTATGACTTCTATCTTCCCACTGCTATCTCCCATTCTATTTCAACTATTTATTTCCACCTGGACTCTTCACAGTCACACAGCTTTTATCATGACTCAGCTTGGACTTTCTTTACTCCATTTTTTACCGAGGATTCAAATACAAATCATGTTTTATTAAAGCAGAGCTGTGGACATGAGTCACATGACTTGGACTTAAATCACAAATTTGATTACTTTAGACTTGCATTAACAGAAACCAAAAACAGACTTTACCACCAGTGACTTGTGACCTCACTTGAACCTGAGCCCTCTGATTAGAAAATACTTGATACCTTCCCCCAAGTCCAAAGATTAAAAAGTAAAGCCCACAAAAGAAGACGTTTGATGTTGCCACATTTTTCACAATTTTCAGACATTTTTGAACTAAACAACTCATCAGCACTTGAGAAGATGATTGACAGATTAACACTGACATTGCAGTACGCACAACTTGAAGACAAAATAACTTGCAACTTCGTAGTTAAAATAGTGTTAAATTTGACGAAGAGCACAGTGTGACTTGTTTAGGACTTAAAACTTCCAGTTTAGAACTTTGGACTTGATTTGATGTGCAAAGACCTGAAAAACAATGACCCACATCTGGCACAAAGCAACTTAATCCAGAAAATGAAGCTATCTCAATGATTTCTATCAACTGCTGCTGGTTAAATCCGAATCCAGATACTAAGAGAGATATTTTCGTGGCATCAGTAGATTCAGATAGTTGCTCGGCGGTACACCTCCACAATGCAGTGAGTCTAGTGCTTCACTGATGGTTCAATTTCCTCCTCTTCAGCTCAATAACATTATTTTAGCTGACTTAATGGTGACATTCTTTCGTGGACGTGCAGCGGATGAGTTTGAGTTCAGAAAGAATCAATTAACTTTGCTTGTACTGATGACAGCACATGCATTTTGTCTCAGAGCAGTGGATACATAAATGGAAAACTGGTTTGGTCAATACAGGACTCTGTGTCTTTAAAAATGTCAATTTAGAATTGAAAATTCTTGTAACAAATTGTTAAAACTAACTAACCTCACACCTTCATATCTGTCTTTGATGTAACCTCTATACTTCAGTAAGTGCTTTTTGACAAGCAATTTCACTACTGGATTGTGACAACAGCCTAAAGCAGTGAGAAGACGAGGGAATGGGTTTCGGCATGTTGTCGGCACATTGTCTCTTAATTCATAATGTCTTTTTTTCACAATCAGACCGCCTCATCTTTATTAATGATGAAGAAAACAGAAGAAACTAATGAATAAACAACAGTCTACTGTTCCTGATGCAACGTTTCATGCTGAAAGCAGACAAACTGACTCATAGAGGAGAGGGTGGAGTGAGCTACAGCTCTGCACACTCACCCCAAAAGCTCTTTTTTCTGGCACACAGTGAGAACACTTCAGACCACTGAACTAAAAAAAAATAAGAAAATAAAAAGGGATGCTTCCCATATCACCCCATTGCATATTACAATTAGGGTTCTGTACCGAAACGTGGTGACAACGCGACATCCGTTCGTGTATAACCAGTACCTACCAGACTGAATCACAACACAGATTTTGGTGCCTGACCTGCCCTCTGGTGCTGATGTTACAGATGTATCATTAAATGAGCAGTTACCATTACAGCAACACTCTCTCCTCATTGTTGTGGCAGCAGGTAGCCTTCCATTAGCTAGTAGCTACTTTAAAAACATTCAAAATGCCAAGTGAAACCATCTACAGTGTGGCTGTTTTGGTTTCAACATATGCAACAATTGCATAAAAACAATTGTGTGTAAAGGTTCATTTACTGTACATTCGATACATCTATTCATCATTTTCTGGCAGCTTTCGGATGAAACATAGCGGTAACCTGAAGTCGTGGAGGAAGTGTAGTGGTGTAGCCAGTAGTTCAAGTGAGACATAACCACAGGACGCGATAAAGAAGTTTTATAACTCCTAAAGTACTGGAAATGACCTCCATCATAAATTAGGTAGTGAAAAAGAATGCTCCATCCACAGGCCATGATGTATTTAGTGGCTGCACAGACCACCACTGAAATGCTCCCTGTGCTTTTGCCTGTTTCTCAAGAGGTCCATTATTTAAAAAATCCTTCAGCGTCGCCATGTTTGTTGTTGTCAGGAACTGATTCTGATTCTACTTCATCTTTGTCACACAATAACAGAAACAGATAGAGGCAGTGGTAGACCAGCAACTCCCATGTTCGCCTGTGGACTTTGGCTGGTATGGAGAGCAATATATGGCTATATAACAGTGATTTCCTGTTAGACAAGGCTGTCTGACTCTGGGCAGCACCCTCTAGTGGATGTACTGCCACATGAAAGTGATGGTTGCATCATTTAAAGTGCATATAAATCTATTTTTGTATGTAGAGGGAGCATAAATGAATCTTAAGAAGGATACGCTGTGGCTATATAATATCCAAATCACAAAACCAGAACCAAATTGTAATATTTTGAAAAAGGAAAAGTGTGAGAAAACAACATTGTAATGAATTACTGTAGTGCTGCAGAGATGGCCTGACCCAAAAATCTTGTTCTCCAGGTGAAAGAAAATATGTTTATTTGTTAACAGACTCCCAAAAACATAATATCATCATTTGAGTCAAAATAAGCACAACACGACTTTTTTCCAATATCATGGAGCCCTAGTTCTGGCCCCATTAGGCACTGGAAAACCCAAATGATACCCAACCCTAAATACAATGCAGCAGTGAAAGAAAAATAGATAATATCTGTGTGCTTAAATGTCTTCACACACATATTCAAAGACAAATGCATGAAATACTAGTAATAAATATACACCCACATGGAAGGGTGGTGATTGTTTGAGTGAGCGCCATGGTGTTTCTGCTGAAGGCGAGATAAACAAAAGAGAGGAATCAAAAAGACACTCTGACTCCCAGGTTCCTTCACATTGGGCGCAGACCAAAGAGCTTACTCCCTCTTCCAAGTAGCTCGGAATCACCCTAACTGACACTGTTAGAGAAATTATCCAATAACTGCTTGGTCATGTTGATGACATGCGGTCACTTCTCGGCATTCAGGAATACAAACGTCCATTCAGCTCCTTCCATGAGCCTGTCCCTGGGTGCCCGATTGCTTTTTTTTTTTGCCTTCCCTTCAGGCTCCTGCCAGTGGCTTTTTGACAGAGCGCCACAAAGCCTCGACAACAAACCTCACGGTGGAGCAGCTCTCGCTCGCCCCTTCAATCACGTCCTTTAATATGCCTTTAATGTAGCGTCTATAAAGGAGTCGGGAAGAGATATACCAGTGCTGATGCTCACTTATCATCCCACGTTGCTCTTGCTCTTTCTTTCTGTCTCTGTCTCTCTTTTGGTCTGTCTGGCACCGGGCCTGTGGTGTGATTTCTCCCGGCTTTGGCCCATTGTTTCGCCTTGGCTGTGTCTATGAAAAGGCCCTGAGGGAGCCAGGCGTTGCCAGCTACAAGTGGCTCCTGATCCAAGCGGCTCAGCAGAACTCGGCTGGTCCGGCTCGGCTCAAACAGGTCCAGGATGTCTCTGTCGTACTTAACGCCGCGTTGGATGGGGGATTTTCAGAATTATGTTTGTCTGAGGGATCCTCGCGAAGCAGCTGTGTACATAGTGGGTGACACGGCGTGGGCTGCGGGTTGAGGTGGATGGATATAGCTTGAGGAGAGCGTCTGACTGATGTGAACTCAGCTTAGGGGAAATGTTTGTGTGATGTGACATTGCGGCATGCAGCTCAGCATGTGGGGGCTGTGAGGGTTGGCTGAGGGCCAGACACAGATGAACCCTGCTAGACAAGCGGAACATGCTCCCAGCAACATCTTCAGTCTGGTCCCAGCTGTGTGTGTCATACTTAATCCTGGAACCAAAGGGACGCATTACTCCGCGCATAAAAAAATCATGATAATTCAGCCATTAAAATGCTGCGAGTCCTTATTTGTGTCATTCCCCCAGTTGCCTTGTTTATGTTTATCCAAAAACCGCGTGTCTGCTTATTAGGAGCAAGTTTTGCATACACAAGTGGGTTTCACTCTGTGTGCCACTTCGTTTGTTTCACTTCAGTTTCTTTAACTAATAGTCGGTGACACCGAGAGACTCCGGGGCATCTCACTTTCCCCTCACCAGTCACCACCTTTCTTTCTTTCTTTTTGTCCTGACTGGTTGATGCTATCTCTCAGCTGGTTGGGATCATAATACACAACACTGGAGTCAGGCTTTGACAGAGCATCAACAGGAATAGACATCCATACTTCCTCTTTCCACCCTACACCCTTAAAACTAACGGTGCTAAACAGAACCATATATGGTCCCTAGTAGATAACCTTTTTTTAATTCCTGGTAGAATGGTTGTACCTAGAACTCTTTGCCCTAGAACCCCCTCTGTGGGGGTTTTTATCAAGAACCTTTCCATATTTGGAGCACTTCTAACACAAAATTGTTGCAGAAATGTAGTTGCATCATAGCTTTTGCAGCATGTGATGCTTTAGCAACCTACCGAGTGAAACACATTATTTTTTCCACCACTCTGTTGCAACAAACTCATTATATAAATTACAAGAACCATCGCGCAGAGACCAACAGACGCTGCAAAAATACCACAGAATTCCTGTTACGTTGTAACATTTCAACAATACACCAGCAACTTAACTAACTTTGCAGGTGTTTGTAGGAAGGGTGCTAACAAAAGTCCACCCAGGAGGTTCTACCACAAACTCCTTCAGTGTAAAATCCAAAAGACTGAGTTAGGATCAAAAATCAAAGATCTACTGAACGACACTGCCTTGAAATTATGCGTTTTCTCAAACTTTCAAACAAACGTTTGAAGTAATAATCTTTTGTTGAGATAATTGAGTTTTTTTGTCTTTAGATAAATTTGAGTTGAGGTTTACAAACCTCCCAAAATTTGTTTTTCAAAGTAAAACCAAGAACCCTTTCTACTTTCCCAGCATTTCATTTAGAAAACACTCAGGAGAGTTCTACCAGGACCACCATCTTGTCTACAAAGAACCATATTGTATTTTACAGATAAGGCAAAAAAAAAAAAAAAAAAAAAAAAAAGACAATCACCAATACAAACACACTACTCAGTCTAGCAGAGGAGGCATGATGGGAAATTTGAGCTGTTGTTACAACCAACATTACAAACAGGAGCAGAGAGCAGCACACTCTGCTCTGCTGACTATTGTATGGCTTGAAATCATGCCAAAGATCTCAATTATGGCAGAACACAAGCAAAATGATTAAGAGGATTTCAAATATATCTTTGTATTTAAAAATACAAGTTAAAACATCTTTAACACTCCAGCTTACAGTAATCCTTGAAGAACTCTTTCTTCCAAAAAAAGCTTTCTTGGGATGCAAAGTTTTCTTGAGGCAAACATCGATGAACCCCTTCTTTAGAACCCTTATTTCTACAAGTGTGTATTCATATGCTTTTCCTCAACTACTATCTCCTCATCACTGAATCTGCAGGAGCTGCTATCCTCTCCTTCTCGATACAACCAACGTGGTATCCATTTTCAGCCCCTCTTTCGCTCCCCCACCTCCCCTCTCCATTTCCAATGTCCTCTTTCTCCCTTATCCCCCTCTTTCTCTTATCTCTCCATCAGAGTATCATCCTTTCAGCTGAAGTCTATAAGCACAGATATCCCCTCTGTTCCACCGTCCTCTCTGCTCTTCTTTCACTCTGTCCTTCAGTAATCTCCTGAGTTCTATCACTCATTTCCATCTCTCACCCCTCTCACAGCCTCACAGAGACAAAAATAAAGTTGTTTTCTGTGATAGGTCAGATGCAGTGTGCTGCAGCTGCTCTTCTTTTATTTTCTCTTTGGAATTTCAAGACAATTCCCTCATAAATAACAGAAACTGAGTGATTTGCTGTCTGTAAAGGCTCGATACAGCCTCCAAAAATCGTTCTAAGGAGTTTATCAGAGCAAGCTGTTTTCCTGAAGGGAGGTTAAAATCTGGGTAGCAACGATTACATGGAATATCCAGCTGAGCCTTGTCTGCCTGTGGTTTATCAAAAGGCTTAGCAATTGCAAAAGGGATAAAGAAATAACACTGTTGCGCTGAATTTGAAGATACACTCTACTGTGAAGCAGTAATCATGTTGTCCAGAAAACTGATCAATGTACCTTTTTCTTGGTATAATCCAAATTTCTGATCAGCAACATGACAATGCACAGGCTTGAGGACTAATAGACATATCAGATTACAGTTAAAAATGGAGATAATAAGAATGATTACAATTTTTAAATACATTTTAAAATAAAGAATGATATACTACCTTGTGCCATGTGCACACATTACAACAACTCCTGAGTCTTAACATCACTCTGGTCTTAATGAAATCTAATCTGACAGTTGATAATTCATTATCCCTTGAAAAAATGCTGTTACTCGGTGGACAGTTCACCATTATCTTCTCTCAACATCTAATTTAAAGAAACATTTTCAGGTAAATACACAGTCCAACCGCTAAAGTTAGCTACACAGACCAAATGTTAAAGTTAGCTAAACAAACCAATTGCTAATGTTAGCTACACAAACCAACCGCTAAAGTTAGCTAAACAGACCTACTTAGCTACTCATTATTTAAATATTTTAGTCAGTCATAATCCTGAAAAATATAGATAAAGAACATTAGAATAATGATAATAGTGGCATATGTCAGTGTTTAATAGTCATAATTTGTTTGACGCTTGGTAAGAAAAATAATGGACCTTAAATTCCCAAGGAAGACTATTTTAATCACAACCCTTGAAATGGTCAGGGATAGATATAATATATAATATCCCAAGCCAAATGTCTATATTTTGTATATTGGAAAATACGGATAAAATGAAGTTTAAAACAAAACTACATATGAAGTGAAATTTCAAACAAATCAAAACAATGTAGTGAAAAAATGGACTGCATATTTAGGATGTTAAAGTTTCTGTGTTTGCACTCTTCCTTCTCTTTCATGGTGCATTTCACTTTCAGTCTCAGATTACAGTTTCAGGCGTTGTCTTCCATTAGCCTGGACAACCCCTCACAGCCTCAAGATTCACATAAGAATATTTGAGTGTACGGACTTGAATATGTTCTGTCCAGACAGCGCTCTCCATTTGTTTTTACGTGTGGCAGCCATTACTGTCAGCCCTTATCAGCCTCCCGTCTCATGGTTCAGGTGGGGTCAGTTAGCTTTAGTGCTAAAGCGAGGGCACACAGAAATTAATGACAGTTTTTGATGCTTGTAAAGCCAGAAACTTCTGGAAAGCAGGCGAACGTGCTTGCTCATGTTTCGTTTGTTTTGGCGGGTATGTCGAACCAGCCACCCTCCTGCTGAGACAGATTTCCGCCATCCCTGGCTCTTGACGGACCAGTCATAACTGTTGAAATTAAAATGGGGAGGGTTTTTTGTACAATGACCGACAGAGGAGCTTCACCAGTCCAGATCGGAAAAGTCACATGTTTCGCCTCAGGCTCATGAAACTCAAATCAAACCTTCAAAGCAGGCAGTGCTTTGTGTACCGTTCAGCTGTAATATGAGACAGTTTGTCATCAGGGGCCCGTATTTCAAAACTTTTGATCGAGATCAGAATTATCCAGATTTTGTAACCCTTTTTTTTGACATCCCAGATAAAACTGATCTTGCTGATTTTGTCCTGGCTTTTCAAAGAAGATAGAACTCCATCCATTGGTCAAAGTAATGTTTCATTTCAGTTACAGCGCTGCCAATTGTAGGTCAGGGACATCTACTTGAGGCTTCTTTTGCTATAGTGATATTATGAAGCATGACTCAGGTGACAATTATGTTACACAATACGCTTTCAGAGGAAGAAATGTGAAATTCATGCTTTGCGCTGACCCATTTTGAAACAGCAGCTTGGAGATTTGTTGGTGTTCTAATTGAAAATATTGGTTTAATATAGTTCAATTTTAAATGGATGTTGTATTTGTATGATCTATATTACTTTAATTTAATAAAAGAATGTCCTGCATGTCTCTACGTTCACCTTGAATCCATGCTGAACCCACCTTCCCACTGGGATCAGGATAATCATGATTTTTAGCATCAAAATGATCCAAATTTCTTAGAGTGGAAATTTGAAATACCCAAATTTGAGAATTAATCCTATCTGGATAATTCTGTTCTAGATTAAAAGTTTTGAAATACTGGCTTCCTGCCTCCTATTTTTCCTGCTTGAAAACCTCAATATGCATGTGTCACATTTCATTGCTCTGATTGGTTGTTGTTCCACCCAACTGTGTCCAGATAGGCATTTTGGTCTGATGAATTGTGAGGCTTCTGACTAACACATATTTGTGAGTTAGTCTGGTGATGCCAGGCTACCAGAAACTCTGTTTGCTCGTAACATCCACTCTGGATGAGTAAAACACTCTCTCGTGTCTACACAATACATATTTACACTTTTTTTCTCAAACAGTTATGCATACCCACAGGGAAACTTCCAACCACCACAAGAACTGCTTCTAAAATGAGTGGAAAAATATTTCATAAGCCCAAACTGATAAGATACTGTAAATTCAATTCCATTTACTTACTTAAATTCCCCCTCTGACTCAACAGATGTGGACTGCAGCAACGAGCCTCCCACTGGCCGACTATTCTGCTTCCCTCCGCTCTCCCTTTCAGTCTCTGTTATTGTTTTCAGTGAAAAGCAACAATGACAAGCAGCTGATCTGACAACATCCTACACTCTGAAGACAGGAAAAAAAAAACTTGTGAAAGTTGTGAATAAGAAAAGTAATTATTGGGTGAAAAATAAAAATCTCCTCCAGTGTTTATAAGCATGACTGACTTCAGTCATAATTGAAACTTTGCAGTATTAAAAACACACATCACAGATGTCAAAACTGCTCAAGCAGGGAAGTCTCAATGAGTTTAATTACCCACTGGGATGAAAATGACAAAATTTAGTTTGGACACAATACAAAGTAGTAACAGGCCCAGACTTACCAACATCAACACTTATTTTTTATTATTAAAAGTTGCTAATGTACTGTCATGGGGAGGAACGCCATGTGTTTTGGTTAATGAGGTGTATTCATTATTAAAAAGCTAATTCTGAATACATTTTCAATATCACCAAATGATTTGCTAAAAAGTCAAGTGTTTCTTTTTACAGTTCTGTGTTAATTAATTAATCACAGGCATGTAAAAACACTGAACAGTTTTTCACCATCCAGTGAAAAGCATGCATCTCCATCCTTATGAATTTTTTATAAAGCCTTTCTGTGTGGAGTTTGCATGTTCTCCCCGTGTCTTCCTCCGGGTACTCGAGCTCTTTCCCATAGTTCAAAGGCTTGTGAGTTAATTGGTGACTCTAAATTGCACAATCTGAGGCACGGATGTGAGCGTGAGTGGTTGTTTGTCTCTATGTGTCAGCTCTGTGATGAACTGGCAACCTGCAGGGTGTACGCAGCCTCTCACCCAGTGTCAGCTGTGATTGGATGCACCCCCTCACTACCCTCAAAACGATAAGCCCTTTAAGAAAATGGATAAATTTGGAGATTTTTTTAAAATATAAACTGAGGGATTAAAGGAGCAATATGTAACACATGTCCTACTGCAGTCCAAATAGTGAGTTGGAGCCAGTGGCGGTATTTTAAATTGGTTGAAATCCTATTTAATATGAAGTGAGTTGTTTCCTCCACCCCCTCTGCCCCAGAGTCAAGGAAGCTCAGGCAGGCTGCAGCAACACCGCAGGAGTGCAAGACGAGCACAACATTGTAATTTGACAATAACAAATGACAACGAGTCCTCTTTAAGTCAGTCAGTCATTTATAACTGTCGATTGTCTGTTGATGTAAAGCTAAGTCCGTTATCCTGAAAACAAAAACCCAGTGACTGCCTGACTTCTGCCTGCCAGACTCCATTATACTCTTTACATATATTCCTTCTAAAAGATTATTAATGATTTCTTACAATTGATGAACAGACACTCATTCGGCAAATATTCAGCATTAAATTGAACTCTAATTAACAAGAGACGGGCAAACAATAACACTGTTACAGGCCGAAATAGAAATTTCAAAGGAGAACATGGTGGCTGTGGTGTTGTTGTTGTCAGATAATCAAGTATTTTAACTTAGCATGTTCCCTTAATCTCTGATGACATATCATGGTCTTTGTATTGTTTATTACGGCAAATATAATTTAAGTGTCCCTTTATAAGTTGTGAAGATGTTTCCCCTCTCTAAGATAATTAAACTTTTTAAAAACCCTGTGGATTATCTGAAAAATGCATTGTCATGAAGCTAAAAACTGGGTTTGTTTTTGGCTTGTGAAAAGTTAATATTTAACAGTAGCAGAGAGGCAAAGAGTGTGTCCAGAAGAAGTGTCTAGTATCTGTCCAATCTGAGACATAAGACCAGTTTAAAGTTAAAGCTGCTATACAGAGTTTTTGACTGGATATGAAACAGTCTCAGTTCATTACTGAGGCCTCTATGTGACCTACATAAGTTAATGAGAAAATCCACGAGAAGACTGACTGTTTGTTTATAGTTGTTCCTAGTGCCTGCCAACAGGTCAGATTCTCTGTGAAATCAGATGAAACAAGCTTGTGTTGACATTTTCCCAGACAGAGTTTGGTGAGTGGTACATTAGCCAGTTAAAAAGAAGCAGGAGGACTTTTAGATAATTTTAGATTTGTCGTTCTGGTGGAAACCCAGCTGCTTTTGTCCACAGAGGCCCCCAAAAATCAACAAAATATTAAATATTTAAAGTTCCTTGTAGCTTTAACTTATTAACTACTTTAACTTAGTGTAAGGATTGGCAGATAAATCAGACATTTTACTTAAGTTGTAAATGCTTTGGTAACATCTGAAATGGTTTATACAACATTTAACAGCTGGAACTTCTTCAATCATGCAATCAATTAAATGTTGGAAAGATTCAGAAACATAAACTGCTCCCATCAAGGACAGAGTGAATCACATATTTAAGCTCTCTTAGTATGAAATACAAATTTTTGTCCCTCATTCCTGGTAAAAAAAAACAGTATGAATCCATTTATTTTCATTGCGAATCAGAAATGGACGGAGACCCACTCGGCACCCGATGGAGGGCAAGATCTGAGAAACGATACCGCTTCTACTTAAATATAACTTTTGTCATAATTATAGTGTTTATATTGTTAACAACAGTGTTGTAATATGTTGTAGCTTTTGTTCTCTGTGTTTTTATAAATTATATTCACCGCAGCAAAATGACATTACTAGTACAATTCTTGTTAACTACCCATTTGTGGGGGTAGTAAACGTTTCTATGGTAACAGTGAACTCCACCAATCAGAGACGTTAATGCCACAAATAAGGATTGTGGGCATTGTAGTACTTCTCCATAACAGTGCAAATTAAAAAACTGTACAGGATGATATACCATCGTTTCACAGTCTCACAGCTCGTGGTCAGTCTATCTTGGATGGTTACAACATAATGATTAATAATCTGAATCTTTTGTGCACTGCCTGTTGAGTAACTCAGAAGGGTCACTGCAACCGTTATGCACTCTACAACGTTGATTGTGGATCCAGACTGTCCAGACAGAAAGATTTTAAGAACTTGAGGTATCTGTTTTTTAAGATATGTCGGGTTTGGTAACTGGTTCTCGTATCTCTGTTATAAGATTGACTGTCCACCAGATTGTTTCTAGGTATTTGTATTTGTTGTTAAAATATATTCCAAAGAGGACAGTGGAGACTGTTTAGAGTGTGCTTCCTTATTCATTAATATAGAGCTTGACCTGAATGTGCTATTTTTATTCATGACTCACTACGGGTAGTATTGATACTTTAGGTATCGATCCAAAATCGACCACATGCTGCATCACTCTGATTTGTTGAGATTTTTAGACTGCGTGGGAGCCTGCCCACTCCTCCACCCCTACAGACTGACTTTCATCAAGAAGGCCCAAGAGGATGTTTGTTTTTCTCTCCAGCAGATGAAGAAACAACTCTTTGTGCTGTCGTACTTGAGGCTGGTCTCAGGAAGTTGTTTTCTTCTGTTGTTCTGGACTAATCTCTGTCTTGTGGGTGGTTCACTTGGACTTGGCAACTTCAGCACTGCTTCACAATGAAAAGTAGCTGAACTACTTCTTAAGTACTGTAAAAATGTTAAGTTTGTCAAACTAAAACTAGACACGGGAAATGATCAAAATCTGAGTCTGAGTAAAACATAGGTGTGTTTGATTTGGGGACTAGGACAGGCCAGTCCTCGCTTAGGCAGCTCGAGGATGTGTTTTAAGTAGAGGACAGAAAGTAATAACTGAGGGGGGATGATTTAAATGTCAGATTGCTCCAGAAATTCATAGATGACATCTTGGTTGCTAACCAGGTTTTTTTTTAAAGCAGGTGATTGTGACCATATAAAAACTGTGGCCAATGAGCTGTGGCATTGTGAAAGTCAAGATGAAATGAAAAATGCCCTTTTAATCCCATGAGATCTCACCCCCAATCATGTTGTGTACAAAATATACAAAAAAACGTATTTCTTTATATCTTCATATCAAACTCATGAAAACTCTGTTCATTTTTCCCCCAATAAAACAAAACGTAATGGCTGCTCATGTAAACTAGAACCAATTCATTTTGTGACATCTACCTGTAAGGCTGGAGATATACTTGCTGTTTAACCATGCGTTTGCGTTCGCGTATGAGTAGCGCTAATTTCTGATGACACACACAACCATTGCTCCAAATGGATGCAGGATACGCGAGGCAGCCATGAAGCGTAGGGGTGCGTATGCGAACGCGTAGTTAAAAGCAAGTATATTTCCAGCATAAATCAATCTTCAACTTCAGTGGTGCAGAGTTAAGGCTAAGAACTCATATAAGCAACAGTATGGGACGTCGTGTCTTCCAAGATTTTCGACCCCTCGAACCTTGTTCTGATTCCCGAAAATACAGTGGTTATCGGCCCGCTGGCTAGAATTTAGTCACTCTGGGAATTGTTATCTGTGCCAGCAGACTATGCTCAAGGCATTTTACCGTAGACTCTTTCAACATCTAGCTAACGTTAGCCACATGGACCATACAATGTGCTGGGAGCCGAGCCTCACTGTTTAATGTTACTGTACCAAAGCACAAGATTATACAGCAACTTGTACAAAACTCAAATGACTGTTCGCTAATTTGGGTTATCCCTCTGATGTCCTAAGGCTGCTTAGCTTCAATTTTGGATCAGAGTTTCTGATAAATTAGCTGCCATTAGCAGGCCGGACAGCCAGGCTCGGCAGCCTCCCAGTGACCACAGCCAGAATGTGAGCAAACGAACAATGGACACAGAACCAATGTCATTTATCGAGTTTCCTGATGCTTTCCTGAGCGTCCTGATTGCTTTACTTGCTAAAGTAGCTCACCGCTAACTGTCATTAGCTTGGTAAACCATGCAGGTAAGTTAGCTGACTCAGCTGTTGGGCACCAGGAGCCACACCACTTTTATATTTTATTTCCTGTCATTAAATCTCTCTCTGTCTGTAGTTGAAGTATCTGTTGTTCCATTAGTTGTGCATGTATAGATGTGTATCTTAGAAGAAGTTAAGATTGAGTATATGTGTGACCATGTTGGAATGTTAAAAGGTTAAAGGTTAAAAGGGTGGAAGTGAATTAGGTATAGGAGAGGGTTCAGTCGTAGGTTTATAGGGGTCCTGTTTACAGGGGGCAATATATCTGTAATTCCTTTGTTTGGAGAAAGAGATGCTCTGGAATTGACAGAGACCATATGCTAAGAGAAGCCCTGTTGTTTATGCAATTATATGTTAAAGAGATGTATGCATACTCCTATAAAGGTTGGTTGAAACCACAGTTCTGGGAGAGAGACTCATCCTGGCTTTAAGTCATCTCCCAGGCAAACCATGGTGCCTGTATGATAACTGGTCTTTTTGTAATAAACCTATTTTATACAAAGCCAGTGTCAGCGAGGTTCCTTCATCATCTGCACATCATCAAGGTTGAGAAACAACATAGTCTACTGAGATTTAAGTGTAGTTTTAACTACCACCCAACGACTAGACTAGAAATTGAACCACATGTAGTTAACCACACCCCAACACTGAATATTAGCATACCTCACCATTTTCTGTGTTGTGTCTATATTTGGGAACAATATTTGGTAAAGCATTTTTATTCTTCTAGCTCTCCAACTTCCTTCATTTCATAGCAGCAAAAAGACTACCACAAGCAGCTTTTTGACATGTTGGTGTTTTTCTGTTTTTATTGTTATTTTCATACCCAGCATGTTTGGCACAAAGGTGCCAGGAAAAGCACAAACAGACAGTAGTTTCATTCAAATGAGGCGGCACAAAGGAAACTATATGTGGCAAAAATAAACATCCAAACACTGGTGTTGTTTTTGGCGCGACCTCACCGAGCTGATAATGTGGTGATTCTGACAATGAGCTCATCCTTCGGAGGATATGTGCAATAAACAGTTTTAATTAAACACTCACATACAAGTTGATGCGATTTCAGAATAACACTCTGCAGGAAGTTAAAAATTAATTGGTAGTATGTTCCCGTATCTGTCATCTACAGGTGCTTAATGCTGAAAATATGAAAGCCTTCTTCTTCGGTTGCTGTAATTAAATCCCAACAACCACCTGAAGGCCGCAGGACAGATACACGCAATAAATCTGCATCCCCCGATTTGAAAAGTAGTTCACTGGGCAGAGCCACTGCCCACAGTGATCAAAGTGTTTGCGTTGATTAAATTGCGTGCAAACAACACCGACATCAGGCTCCACATGGACTTCTGCACACATCAAACTGCACAGGTGGCAAAAATACACTCAGACTTAACTCAAATAGAAACAGAAATACTAGAGTAAAAAAGTCTGAGGAAAGACGAAGTACTGATTTAACTTTTTTACTCAAGTAATAGTGAAAAAGTACAGGCTCAGGAATGTACTCCATGTATTTAAGTAAAAAGAAGAACATTTCCACCAGCTGTTTCTGTGCAAAGCTAACAGAGTCTGCTTTGCTGTCTGTTTCATCTTGTTACATCTTTTATATAGTTTTTGATGTCTTTTTCTTTCTTGTTATGCCATGTTTGTCTTGTTGCATCTTTTAGGCCATTCTTGTCTTGTTCCTTCTTTTACATCTCTTTCGTCTTGCTACATATGTGATATGCATTAATGAATACACCAAAAAATCTTTTTTTTCCCCCTTTGTTTTACTGTCTGATCTATTTAGGTTGAAATCTGCCTTGGGAAGGTGGTGGGCAATGATGTAAAATAAAATGAATCAATAATTCAAATGCTTTAAAAGTAAAGTAACAAGCCCATTTTCAAAGTATAAATAGTAGAAAGTACAGTTATTTGTGTTAAAATGTAGGGCATAAAAGTTAAAAGTCGTCTGAAAAATAAATACACAAGTACAGATACCTGGAAACTCTGCTTAAGTACAGTAACAAAGTATTTGCACTTAATTACTTACCATCTTCCTCAAACTGCTGGCCTTGTGGGTACACTGGACAAAAGCAGCTCACAGTGAAAAACACTGAGTCAATTAAAAGTTCACTCTGTTCTCATTATCACTCATTCTTGCTCTCTTCCTCTCATCGAAAAACACTGGATTACCAGCAGGCGATATTCCCGCATGTCATGGCCTCCTTTTTTTTGTGGCATCTCATTCTAATTCCTGAAATGCATTTTTAGATGTGCCATGATGTGATACAGCAGAATTAGTTTTTCATTGATCCAATCATATAAACGGCTTAAACAAATTATTGCCACTTCTACTAGTCGTTCTTCTTCCTGAAGCCTACAACAGAGTATGTAGGTTAAGCACAGTAGAGCACGGGAAAATATCAGAGAAAAGTTAAACATGACATAACTCTAACTCTGCCTTTCAATATCTCTGTGATTCGTCTTTAAATGCTGCACCATCTGCCTCTGGCAGCAGATTTGTTGTGCCTTATTATATTCAGGTCTACAAACTCTGCATCATTCAAACATTATTTTCCTACTTGGAGAAACACTCTCTGCTCCTTCGAGTGAGCCATTTTCAAAATGCTACTTCGCTTGCCACAGCTGTTCAAAAGGAATGAGACCAGTAATGAGACTGGCTGAGAGGTTTAATGCTTCTGTTTCTATGTGTTCAGCTCTTACTTCCCCGTATCAGAGTTTTCATTAACCCATCAAAAGCCGCTTCATGTCACTCCACAATATCTGGGCCTCCCAGGAGTATTTGCTTTTTTTTTTTTGTAATGGCCACATATTCTGTGTGTTTACAGGGAAAGTCTGACATTTTGGGAAGCACGCTTATTTGCTTTGTTGTCAAGAGTTAGAAGAGAAGATCAATACCACTTTTATGTCTGAAGACCAAATACTGTATGAAGCTACCATCAGCTTGGCTTAGCAAAAAACAAAGGTCTCCAGTCAGAAATTTGATGAATTTAGTCTCGCCCTGACATAAACGAAAAAAAAACTGCAACTTAACTTGGAATTTAACACTGATGACTCGTGATTTCACTTGGACGCAAGTCTTTTTGATTCCTGATAACTTCCCCAAAGCCCTGAAATGAGAAAGCGTGTTAAAAAGTGTGCCACAAATTAGTTAATCTCCCTTCAATTCCTGAATCAACTGACATTAACGCTACTGATTCTCAGCAAGTAAACACTTAATATCCCAAATCTACTTTGCAGGACAGAACCATGAAGAGCTAATGGCCACACTGGCTGCATGAGCACTACATGTGCGTGGCGCAATGTCTTGTTTTTCATTTCAGCACATACAACAACGTGTCACATGCACCTCCAGCCACACTTAATCTAGAGATTTGGGGTATTGTCTATTTTTTTCTGTGATATGTGCTGTTCCAGTAAAATAGACAATATAAAAGGCCTGTTGTGAATTCAACATCTAACCAACAACATGTCACATTTCACTACAGTTTCAATCTGTAGAAAATGTCACAGACATTAAAAAAAAGTGCAGGGCAGTATTTTTCCAGTGCGCTCTCCCTTTTTCTTTCTCTCTTTTCTCCCTCTCTCTGAATGAGAGAGGAAAATCACACATCTCTGTGGTTACAGCTCTTTTCTTCGCTTCAAAACTCCTCGGCAAACTCAATTTAGAAAGACAGGACAGGCAGCACTGCTGCAGCAGAAACCACAGGTGTGCGAGGTGCAGCAGTTCAGCGAGGTAAGCGTCACGCGCAGGTACGAGCAGCCAGTGTGACCCAAATGTTACATTATATTGCTGAGCTACAGCTGGAAAAATGATACCAGAGATCAGTTTGTTTGCGTGCAGAATTTTGGATTTGGGACTTGCGTGCACAGACTCAAGAAAGAATTATACTGGACTTCAGAAGAACTTATGGTGGAAAATGGAGAAACAGGGTTAAAAACCACCTAATGCGACGTCATTAATACATCATATCTTGTTTCTTTAATCAACAAAAACTGAAAAAATGTCTTCCAGGAAAACTTCCTGGAGTTTCGACTGGCTGCCGGGGAACCGATCCTAAACAAGAAATATTCCATCTTTGTGCTAAGTTAGTTGGCTGCTGCTGGCTGCAGCTTTGTATTTAGCATACAGAGATGAGAGTGGTATTGATCTTCTCATCTAAGTCTTGGCCAGAAAACAAATAACTGTATTTCCCAAAATCTCAAACTTTTCCTTTAACACCGAACCAAAACATTCTGGTTTCCCAGTGCTCATAACAGATTCATGCATCTCACAAAATTCAATATTATATCTTCCCTGGACATGTTGCTCACTTCGCATCACCCCTCTGCTGTTAACAGCCACGTCTCAGACTGTGTATTTCTCCAAGTTGTTGTTCTTAGAAAACATCTTTGAAACCACTTTTCTCAAATAGAAGAAAAACTAGGAAAACACATCTAACAAAACTGAGTGAGACTGTTTTGATGTCCTCTTCTATCTCACCAAACATTTCTTTATGGATATATGCAATATATTTCAGGTTGACAGCACACCATTGCTCAGTTAATGGTTTGAATAGCACAACAATGTTATTATTCATAATAACTCCGTAATGATAATAAATGGGCATTCATTAGAGATTCTACAACCTACACTCCATCCTGCAGTGATACATGACAACAACAGCGTGTGGTTCAAATCTCCACAAGACAACAAACTATCCTGTGTACTGTTTGAACTCTTGGCCTGCGTAGAAAGTGTAGCTTGAAAAGATGACAGTGAAATAGTCATATCCAGGCATCTGAGGATTTCTGACGTACTGACCTTCATGGTGAGCATTTTATCTCCAGTAAGAAACGCACAAACCACAAGTCAAGAAAAGACAATTCTTTCAGCATCTGACACTGCTGTATTTGCTGCCGTCTCGGAGAAGTGCTGAGAGTTAAGTTACATGCACAGCGGTGTCCTGCTCTAAATAAATGTGGTCTAGCCAGAACAGCCAGCTGTCAAGTCCACACGGTTGAGTTTGTGGTGCAACAAAACATTTTCAAAGTATGCGTCTTATGCTTGGTGCACATGAGAGGATTTTCAAAGACAGCACAGACAAAACAAGAGATTTATCTGATTTTTAGGATTTTAATTGTAAGCACTAAGGGAGGGGAAAAAATACTGATACACTTAAGTATCTGGATATTATGGCGATACTGTATAGATCCTTACTTGTGCTGTATCAGCTCTCAGATGTACGTTGCTTTGGATAAAAGCGTCTGCTAAATGAAATTGTAAGATTTTAAGATTCTCAAAAACACTACATTGTGATATTGTGATACATGCTAAGATTTGTGGCCAAGTTTCATTTTGTGTTTAATACCCCGACCGCTAGATAGCAGTGTGGTTACCTAACTTCACTCTTCTGAATGCGTAAAAAGTTTTAAACTTTTTTTCTTTTTCTTTTTATGCTTATGACAAAATGACCCCCACTTCTCACTTGATTTGTTACCTCAGTAAACAGTTTTCTAGTGATTCTATGGTCTCCATTACTTGTTTCAGGTCATATTCAATACAGAATAATGTTCAGTTTGTAAATTATGGTCCCATTTAGAGTAAAATAAATTATAACGCAGCTTATGCGTAGTGTTGATCAAATATGGATTTCTAGCCTTAAGTGTTTTCATATAAGTGTGCTGTTTCACTATAATACACTAAAGATGGCAACCAGGCAGCCACCATTGTGTGTCCAGCCACTCAAAACAGTCAGGTCGCAAATACTTCCTGCTGAAAACAGGTGAGCCAAAATCAGGCACTGCCCAACTCGCAGTGTGTCGCCCACCAGCTCAATGCTCTCGGCAGTACTGCACATGTCCTGGCTGCAAAATAACTTACTGCACCTTTCATGTGGCTGCTGAAGAACAGACAATCTGCTTCTGTAATGTTACACAGAGCCTTAACATCATATCTGGGCGATAATGTCAGTAGTTTTGAGTAAAATAAAGACTTACTGAGCGATTGCACCACACGAAACACAGATGAAGGGTGTATTTTCTAAATCACATGAAGTCTCTTGTAATACTAATACCTGTGGGATTAGATCATCAGACATCTACAGGTTTCAAGAACCTACATGTTTGGAATCTCATTATATTTGACATTTCATAGACAGAAATCCCGTTTTCTTCTGCATTAACTTTTAAAAAGCAAAGACAAATACAGCTCACACGTGCTCATTGTTGGAAAGTTGAGAAGTCAGGATTAGCTCACAGAGACGATGAGTAGCAGGTATGAAATATTCAGCCATTACATGGTGTTAAAAATGTCTTTTTACTCTGCTGCACATGTTACAGATTGAGAAATACAACACGACCCATCCAGTTTGAAGAGACCGTTATATTGTGCCAGCTTTTCTTCTGCTTATGGCAACAGGCAGCTATTCGCAGAAGCTGTAATGGATATTTTCTTCTATCCGTTTCTACATTTCTTTCCTTTGTCTGCCGCTCTGTCTCCTGTAAGGCACATCGAGCTAAGACTGAATCTGAGAAAAACAACACAACACAAAGCTAAAATATATCTCCCTAGCTGCATTAGATGCCTCTGGACAGACACGGTTTCTGTCCTCCGCCTCAAACCCTCTGGTCAAACAACGTTAGGGCATGTGTTGTTGAGTCTGTCTGCATTTAATTCACAGCTTACTGCTTTAATAGCTACAGCCCCCCTGCTCGCTGCTGAACCCAGGGGCCATTCTACCACCTGAGTCAGAGTATAATAGCTTGTACTGAGATACAGCTGTTCAACTGCCTCCTACTGATGAAACTGGATGAGCAGCCAGAAGTGCCTCAGCTGAGGCGAGATGTTCATTTTATCAACATGTAGCATGTTGGTCCACCCCTGCCTGCGCATAAAGCCTGAGCAGTAACCTGGAAACCGCCGGTGACAGATAGTCTGTTTAGAAACACTCGCTAAAACCCTGGTCATGTCCACAGAAATCCTCTGTATCCCACACCTGTGAATACTAAAGCATGTCCAAGCAGCAAAGCCTCACATCATCATGCTGGGCACCCTTCAGGGTTTCAAGCAGAGCGCACTATATTATAATACTAGTAGATGCATTTTAAGCTTACATATTTTGTGGGAGAGAAATTCTTAAACGACTGACCGCAACAAAGAGGGAGCGAATGAACGAGTGAAGGTCAACAAAAGAAAAAGAAAAGGACAGTGAAAACACATGCTGATTTATATTTAGCATATGCTTAATAATAATGCTAATTTGTAGCCTATACAGCAGGGGTCTTTAGCTACATTGTCCAGGACCAGAATCTTTCTAAGCAGACACTGTGGGGGACAGACTGTTTAATATTTTCAACTTCTTAGAAAATTCAAGTTATTTTTTATTAGCTTAAACCAAGGCACAAAATTATCACCAGCCACCAACCCCTTAATTCACTCTCAAGCCAAAATAATCAATTGTAATCTATTGACTGGCTGGGAAAATAAAAAGTTTTGCACTCTGAACAGACTCCTCAAAACTACGGGAAATCCATAATGTTAACTAGATCCTTGCCTAGAAAATGCTCTCTGACCTCATCTGAGGAGGCGGTTCTCTGAACAGTGATGATAAAAATCTGTAATTCCAGAAACACAATCGCAGACGTAACCTAAAGTGTTTTTTATGTCTCAAATCTATTTTTTCAACAATACGCGGAAGACAAGACAAGAAAAGACAGCAGTCTAAAAGAGGTGGTCTATTTAAGCTGCATGTTTGGAAGGGGAAAGTGAAACAAGGTATTTGCCATCTCCTGCTACATGCCAATAAATCCTACACATTGTTCCTTTAAACAACTCCAGCAGAGGCTGCACGCGGTGGCGATGGTGCGACTGAAAGAACAGGCAGTGATACTGATGCAGGATAGCCGTGCACTGACAGGGCGGAAGGAGAGATGGGAAATTTTGCAGCTTAATCAGACCACCAAATTGGGAGGGTGTGTTTGGTGGATGAATGTGCAGAGTGAGGTGTGTCATGTGTGTATAGTAATGCAGCTCGAGTTGACTGCATGAAGTAACTCGCACTCCATTAGTGTCAAACTATTGGACAAAGTGACATTTTGATCTGAAGATGGCACCAAATGGTTAAAGGTTAAAGGTTCAACAGAGTTGTCCAGATTACTTTTGCGAGCAACGTGAACGTCGGAAAACAAATTTCAGGGCGATCCATCCAATAGCTGTCGAGGCATTTCGCTCAAAACTGTGAAAAGTTAATAAAAGCATAAAAATCTTTCAAAAAAATCTTAAAAATGTTAAAGTCAAGAGATCACCAAGTAGTCAGGATTCACCATCGATAAACCGTGAATATCTGCACCACATTTTGTGCCAATTCATCCAATAGACGTGGAGGTTTCACTGCATAAGTGAAGTCTTCAACCTACTGTTGATTCTGATGATAAGTCAAAAGATCAGGATTCATTCTCTGGTGAATGAATGAAATCATAAATGTCTTTGTAAAATTTCAATAATTACTGAGAAATTTCTGTCTAGACTAAAATGATGGTCTGATGGACCCAGACAAACTACCAAAAGTCGTGCCATGAAAAAAAAACGAACTCTTTGAATACAGACAGACAACTTTATATACCACGTATGGAAATGTGTGAATACTAAAGAAATATATGTAATTCTGTTATAAGCTCCTGAAAGAGAAAAAGGTATTGACCTCCTAAACCAGATGATAAAGTGGAAGATATTTCTTTTCAGTCTGTTGCAATAATAAATGAAATTTTGATATTCTTGGATCATAACTAGAAAACACATATCAAGTTATTATTTTTTACACCTTGCTAAAATTTTTACACAATTTCACTAAAAAGTATTTGAAAATACATCATTCTTGTTTCACAAAGCCACAAAAAAGATGGCCAATATTGCTCCTGGCTATTATATTTTGCATTTTAGTTTCAAAACCACAGTCATAATTTACCTGAAAAAAACAAATAAATATGTAATGGAGAAAAAATATGAAAGCAAAAACAGTCAACATTAAAGGAGAATAATTTTATACTCCTGCTCATTTATTGTTGGATTGAAAGGAGGGACGTGGAATCTGTTATTTGGACCTAAAAAATTATTCCACGCTTGAAAAGACTCCTCTGTGCACAAATGATGTATTCAGTAATGATGATTTTAACATTTGAATCTATTTACTGCTTTCAAAGGGAGGCGGTTGGAGTGTGCAGTCGCACCAAGTGTGGGCTGTGAAAGATGGCCAGGTCTAGTGTTCTTTAAAATCACATCATATTGGCATTAATTTGGGGACATTTTGTCCTCCTCCTTTTTGAAGCATCCAATAAAAGAGCTGAAACAGTTTCTAGATATTTTATGTCATGCCAGAGGGCCACTACTTCATGGAAATTTTGCGGTTTACCTTCTGTACTCAAGTATTGAACTGCTGCATCCATTTTCAATTTGCTCCATCCTGTGTGTGATTACAAGTAGGTTTTCAGGTAGTAGGTGTTTGGGTTATACAGCGTTTGGACATACCACTTACAGATTACATTACTTGCCCACCGTCTCCACCATCTCTTCCTGTCATTAATATTT
Source organism: Lutjanus erythropterus (assembly GCF_056507025.1). Taxonomy (NCBI): domain Eukaryota; kingdom Metazoa; phylum Chordata; class Actinopteri; order Lutjaniformes; family Lutjanidae; genus Lutjanus; species Lutjanus erythropterus. The sequence goes on from NC_139336.1 coordinate 22,416,594, forward strand.
AATTGGACGATGGACGCTACAATTATACCGGTATAAAAGTACCATTAACAGTTGAACTGACATGGTACCAATACTGGTGCCTGAAAAATGTCATTTTTATTGTAAAAAAAAAAAATAAGGTAAAACTTGTTAGTTACATTATTATTCATTTAGAATATTTGGTTATCTATTTAGAGCATTTTACACACTAAACAAAATAAAATCCCTCCCTTTCCCCTCTCAAACTTGTCTAAAACATCAACTTCATCCTGTCAGTCTGTCACCAGGGCAACTGTTATGTTGTTGTTGTCTGAGGCAGCAGCAAAGCTGTGCTGACATACTGTAATATTTCACTATTAATAGTCCGCAATTAACACTGGTGTCCTACTCAGGATTCGGTTGTACTAAAAAATCTCACACAATGTTGTAGCAAACTAAATGTTAGGCTAAGTTAGCTAAATCAAACTAGCCTTGATAAGAAGACTAGCTACAGAGTTTGGGGTCAGTTTGGGGTCCAACCTTTTAATCTAATCCTTTTAAATGTAAGGGAAAGATCCAAAGCTCTAATGTTAAATTTCAAAATAAGCATTCTAATATTAAAGATATTGATATGTTTCCTTGTAAAATGTTCAGTGCAACTGGTAACACCGGTGTTGTCATGTGTTCATGAACCACTGGGAAAATTTCCTCACCATGGCATCACTAATTACAAGGCTACACGCTGAGATGACAAATCAATATTGAACCCTGGTGAGAAATTTTGACAGCTAACCAACTACTGCACTGTAAGGGTATTAAACAAAATTCATGAGTGACAAATCTACCAATAAACTACTGACATAATGCTCCCAACTGCATTTGTGACATTTTTCCAGTAGGTTTTATGTATGAGAACCAGCTGCTGCTTGCATGTAACATTATCATGGCTTAATTTCTCCAGACTGAAATATTCAATCAAGTCCTTTTTACAGTACCATGTCAAATTCACCATGGTTAAGAATATGGTTATGTTTAAACCTACAGTACTGAGGTTTGTGGGTACACTGTGAACACAGAATGTATATATGATCCACATTTTAACTAAAAACCTGGAAGCGACACAGAAGACTTGCTTATTTACACATCCAGCAGATTTGCAGCAAGTTTACCATTTATTCAGTGTTGTTCTTCTGGCCACTTGAGGAATGTAAGTCCAATAATTGCTCTTCTTATAGCTCTGTTTTTGGTCTCCACCACCTCCCGAGGCAAAAAGTATGTTAATTAATGTACCATGTTCTCCAGCTATTTGCTCACTTCGTCTGCCTGCTTCTTAATGCTGGGAAGGGAGCATACAGAGGACTTTTATAGCTTATTTTGCTTAAAACAACCGCCTTCCGTGGCAGAAAAGGATGCTGTGAGACCAGTGAGAGTGAACCAAAACAATAAAGTTATAGCTAAGCAACTACATCCTTACGGTTAGGGGAAAAAAAGAAAAGAAAAATGCTCTCATGGTTCAAAGAAATGTTGCTAGAAGATGGGACAATGCATACAGTCTACATGTAAAAAAAACAAAACAAAAAACAACAAAGAAAAACAGAAAAGTTATTGGCAGGGGGATCAAGTCATGAGTTTATGCCAGCAGTTTCTAGCAGCTTCTTCACAAACAGCATAGCTTGTTTTTTTTTTCTGCCTTCATTAAATTTAAAGTTTGCAAGAGTTGCCTGCATCTCTATACGGCTGTCACCTCGGCTTTGAGCACTGGTGCTATAGCAACAGTCTGAGGTGTTGATCGACAGGAAGCAGCCCTCAGAACAGCATACACAAAAAACTTGCCGAGAACTTCTACAGCGTAACAATCCAACCAAACATTGAGATGCATTCATGTATGGGAAATAACCAAAAATCCTTTTCCATACATACGCATGTGCTGGCTTAGCTTTGACTCAGCACATCAGCCCAGCACAGTGGGGATTTGCATCTCCACTACAACACAGCTACCCGCTTAAAGGAGTGTCTTTTAACTGAAGACGGCTGTAAAATGGTGCATGAACACTTTATTTCACAATCCCAGTGAATTCTACAAATTCTACAGTTTTCTGCAAATTTGACCAATCCTGGAGCTTGCTCATTAACATGCTGGTGTGTGCACTGCTACGCAAAACCACGCCCATCCAGGTGAAATGCCAACTTTTTAAGGAGTAAAGTAAATAAACTTCAAATCAGCGTGGCATGTTTTAACTCGACCAATGGAAAAGCCCCGTAACTTTGCTAGTGCTTCCTTTTTTTGGTACAGACTTCACAAAACCCACCCATCAAGGTTTTCTGAGGGGACTTTCAAATCTATTTCTGTCGAGCTTCTACATTTTTAGGTCAAGGTCACAATAAAGACTAATAAAATACCCTCATTCCACATGCACTCTATTATGTTCCATCCTCCAGCAGCTTGTACTTATGGGAACACATCCTCAGGGGCGAATTTAAGGCAAACACAGGCATGGGACCCACCACATCCCCTGTTCTCCTCCCTTTTCAAACCTTGAACAAATGATAAGTCATAAAAATAAACTTTTATTCATAGAGGAGAGCAGAGAATGAATTGAGGCTCAGCCTCAGGAAAGAAGTTGTTCGGTAGTCTGGTGTAATGGCAGTGGATACTTCTGTATCTCTCGGTAGGAAGTTGAACAGGCTGTGGCTGGGGTGGGTATTATCTTTTAGTATCCTCCCACACTTCCTTTTTTTGAGCTTGTTTATAGACCCTTTTTCTGCAGGTAAACATGATGTTTTTTTGTGGGCAGAGCCTAAGTGAAGGAAAAACAATTCCCTTATCACGATAGACAACACTAGCTAGCAAGACTGTGGCTGGGGTGAGAATTGACATTTAGTATCCTCCCACTTCCTCCTTTTTTCAGCACTAATGGACGAGCTTCATTTGTCAACAGTCTGTACACCGAGTCATGCTGTTTGTTCACATGAGTTGGCTACTGTCATCCTGAATAATTTACGCAAATGTCAGTGAGATCAAATTAGTGGGAGGGAACTGAGATACTCATGAATTAAAGGAGAAATCTGTAATATATTAGCTGTAATTCATCATAAAATGACCATGACATGTCTTTAGAGGTCAAGGAAATGTGCTAAGTTAAAATACTCATTTCTCAACGCTGCAGTCGTGGTTTCCCCCTTTGAAGTCTCCATGCTGGGTGAATTTATATTAATGCTGAATATTCACCAAATGAGTAAGTGTCTATTTACGAGTCGTATAAAATCATTAATAATCTTGTAGAAGCTGTATATGTTTATTACAGTTAAACTGAGCAAAATCTTTATGGAGACTGGCAGGCAGTACTCACTAAACTCAAACTCAAGACTGCGTATTTTCATAGCACTAGGTTTCTGTCTTTAGGACAACGGCCTAAACTTTACACTGACAGGCAACTGACAGTTATAAACAGCGGATCAACTTATAGTTGTGGACTCGTTGCGTGTTATTGTCAACTTACAACAAAAGTTTGCAGAGCTTTCCAGAGTCTGGGGAGGGCGGGGCGAGGGGAAACAACTCTCTTCAGCCACAGGCTCAACCTATTTAATATCTATATAATATCTAACCTACAGCTCCAGCTCGCTATTTAGATTGCTGTACTCATTTTTGCAGGTGCATTTGCTACATATTGCTCCTTTAAGCACACTAATGGCATTTTAGCATATAGATTTTTAGAAAGACGTAATTAAATTAGAAGAAAGTTAAAAAAGAACACTGTCTTTTTAAGTTTATGGGGCCCTTGGTAGCTTGGGGCATAAGGCAATTGCCATGTTTTGCCGAATAGTAAGCGCCGCCCTACACATTCTGGGACAGTCCGGGCCAGGACCGTCCTTTCTACTTTATGAGATACATGCACAGGTGGATATTAAGATGCCCTCCTTTTCTGGTTTTATTCTCTCTCCTTCTCTCAGTCCTCTCCCTTCTGTATTTCTTTCCATCCTCGTGTCTGTCCCAGTGGAAACAGATATGAATGGTGATAAGGAGCCAGATGGGAGCAGAGCTATGAATCCAGACCAGAGGCAGTAAAAATTTAGAGGTCCATTGTTAACTCAGGGGGGAGATATTGATTGGTGCTGTGTGTTAAGTGAAGCATCAACACTGTCGAACTAATAGCAGCCAAGGCAGGCTCATAAATATTTCACCTCCATCCTCAACTTTTTCAGCAAGTTATACTCTAATTACATAGTGGTCATTTGATGTCCAGTGCTCACCTAGGACCTAATTATTAGTGAAGGTAATATTTTTATGTTTTCAGCGCACATGGATACTTGTTAGGGCAACACATTAAAAACAAGATTATTGGAAAAAATAGTCAAGCATGTTAATTATCCTGAAGCTTTGAATCCAACATTACCCCCACTGGATTAAAGCAAGTAACTTTTCTGAACTTATACTTGAGAATCAGCCTCTTTAATTACAATACAAGTACATTTTAGGGGAAAAAATACAGTAGAATTCTTTTCTTGCCAATTTGCTGTACAATCATTACTGAATTCATGAGACATGTAATACCCATTGTGAGATGATGCAATAGAAACATACAAGGGCTTTAGAAAAGAAATAAAAAGTAAATTTTTCTTTGTGGTTGAGTGGCTTCATTTTTCTTCAAGTTAAAACAACAACAACTGCATTTCAGCAAGTTGCATCAGTGAAAGACACCATTCAGAGTACAAAGTCAAATCCTAAAATTGAACAAGTTGGTGCCTTTCATGGTCTAACAGTTGTCATTTCGGCTCAAATCAAATGTGACACACAGTGTGCAGTAAAGAAGTGAGGCAAACATATTTGCAGGGTTGGACAGGGTTGGACACAGCTATAGGCACTGTCATAAAGCCCCTTTTGCAAAGTTCATTCTTAAGACTTAAGTCCTCGCTAACAGAAATGGATGCTGTACTCATAAGTTAATGTGACAGGAGAAAGGTTTAACAGGAAAAAGATATCATTTACGTTGAAATGTCTGTCTTTATATCCTGTACAGACTGAATCACTGTGCCGTTACACGAACATCAACAGTCACTTCTGAGTAGACAACTGTCAGTTGATCTGAATTGCAGTGAGACAAATGTATTTATTTCTGTTGTCATTTTCAGCCATAAGAGTAAAGTTTAAAGATGAAAAATGGTGGTCCAACCTTTTTGATGTTCCTGCTGTGCTTATTTTTTGTACTGGTGTCTTTGAAAACACATTGGATGGTGACATCTCGCCACCAGTCAGACTAAATCAGCCTGAAATATCTTTGAAACCAGGCACAATCCCGGCAGAGTTCATGGTCCAAACAATGATACTCTCCCAGTTGTGTCCTCGCTTGGTTTGTTTTGTGTAAACAGCTTCGACATCTTGGTCTGGCTGCAGCTGATGCTGCAAAATAGCAACACCAAGATGTTTCCTCTGGTTTCTCCCCATTTGTTTCAGAGAAAGATTGTGCACAGTGTTGATCTCATAAAGTAGAGACATGAGACACATTTGTGTGTATGAGTGTGTGCATACATGATCAAGGGGTCCACATCTTGTCTGGAGCTATTTTTTGCATCCTCCTGGACTGATCCTGAGCCTATTTTTTGTGTACATTCAAAACTGTGTGCTGAAGGACCTCTGTGGTTGAGAATTTTTAAAAAATCTTGGAAAACCCTCAGTATCGTGCCTCAGTGCCTTGAGGTAATATCTTCAAACTTAGCACAAAAGATGACTTGGACTCAAGAATGAACTAATCACATTTATCTTATTGGATAAAATGATGGGTTGATGACATTTTATATCTATAAGGTAAGGGGGAAAACTTCACTGTGACATCATAATGTGTACAGCATGTACAGCATGTTTCTCACTGAACATTATTCAGTTAAATCATACATGTCAATATAGTGATAAAAATATGCTGAATACCTTTTCCTTCAAAGTTACAGGCCAATATAGTAATAAGTTCCATCTTACATTGCTCCAGAGTCTTCACTACATACATCATGTCAGTCTGGACAGACATGGATGTAAAACTGCAACTTGAGTGGTGGGTGGAGGCATGCAGCTTTGAGACAGCAATTCTGTTTTCTGACTCTTCTAATTTATATGATCATTGGCAAGTGACTTAAACAAACAACTTTATGTGGGGTCACGTTAATGTTGATGCAACTTTGCAAATCTTTGCTGGTTGCATCTGGCACTTGTGGTGAAATTGCAGCAGGTGCTTCACCATCTCTTGTCGGGCAGAGATCTGCACTTGTCTAGTTTCCTGATTATTTCTGCTTAAAACATAACTGCTGTGAATCAAACACTCTTTCGAACTGCTGCACAAAACTGCACTAAATGCTGCAATACCTAATTTGGTTGAAATACATATGTCCATGTGAATAAAGCCAAACTTGCTTTGGGCAAACTCAAGAAAAACACTTTTGAAGTTCCATCATGAAAAAAGAAATCGTTCAAGGTTTCTGCCTGGAAGTTATTTTTAACAAACATTGTGATGCTACAAATACAGCATGTTTGTCCATTTGTATCAGGGCAGGAATTTCATGCAGCCCATGAAGGTCATGGCCACCGTGTCCCCTCAGTTTGGCCTTTTGCCTCTCAAGAAATTATCTGCCCTGAGGCCACAGTGCCCTCGATGCCCCGCTCTTACTGCAAAAGCTGATTTTGGCATGTCCTCCTCTGCCTCTTACCGGTCAATACAGATTTTTTTTTCAGTGTCTTTTGAGATTCTGAATTCTTATTGGGCAACATCAAGTAAAACACAATGGGCTGTTAATGACTACAGCTTAATAAATTAGCAAAAGAATAAGACAAGAAACTCAACATATAATGTAACGCAGTGCTCATGTATTGTTGACTGAGCTGACCCAGTGGCCTAAGAAGTGCCTAACGAGTATTACGGAATAATGTTGGTCACATTAATGTCAACAAACATAACGTTAGTCCTCCTGACCCTCCGTCCCGATTTTCAAACAAGTCCAGTGACTCTGATTAGTTCAGGACTAACTGACTCAGGAGTTTGAAGAAGTATTCATCAACTGCAAATAACAAATTATTTTGCGAAATAAATCCTTTTTCCTATCTATTTAGGCCTATGTCTAATAAAATCCATTATATTAATCCATTTAAAATAAAATCACCCTTAACCTTAAGTTAAATGAATAATTTCCGTGTTTTATTTGATGGCCTTACCACCCTGGCATTTGGCCTTTGTGCCCTCAAAAAACTGACCACACCACAGGCCAAGAGGCCTTGCACCTAAAATGTTCTGGTCTGTATATAAATGAACATAGGTATAAATATTTAATCGGTGTTTACTGCACCTGTCGTCAGGTCTGTGTGCTCCTGAGACATGTGCTGGCTCTGGTGGACCCATTCTCCGTTGCACTTGAAGAAGATCTGAAGAGCCGGCCGAGCTTGACACCGGAGCTTGATGGGGTTACTCTTGACGATGTAAGCATCAACAGGCTCCTCCAGAAAGTGGGGCAGTGTCCCAGACTGGCCATGCTGCAGGGCTTCACCTCGGGGACCTGCAGAATAAAACAAGAATTAAAAGAGGAGTTAAATAGAACGACTGATCAAAACGGAATAGAAAAGTTAATTATTAATCGACTACAGCAAGATGGCTGATTCAAACTGGCTCGGATTTCTTCGCCGCGACTAACCCTGCAGTTAAATCTCCAACACACAGGGACAAAACACCCTAAAACCAGCTCACTTCGTCTTCCCCCGGCTTCAACTATCCCTCACTCCCTTCCTCCCGCCCTGAAACCAGACCCAACCAGTAGCCATTACTCCTCACAGCGACGTCTCCCTGAAACAAATCGCTTTCGAGCACAACATGAGAAATAACACAACAACAACAGAACATCACCCCATCCCCACAGTCCATTCTCCGCCACAGCATTACAATACCATAATTTACAGTTAGTCTACTGTAGAGAAAATCCTCCCGAGTGCCACAGTGTTTAATATTTCAAGTACACAGGGACCACAGACAATGCTACAGGGTATTTTGCAGAAAGCTGGGCAGCACTTTGTTTTGCAAACCTGCAAAATATTTACTATGAATACTAGCATCCTTGTTAAGTTTTTAATAATTTATGTCATTAGTGTTATTGTTTGTTAACATTTTTTTTTACCTCTTTATTTCTTGAAGGCTGAGGTGTTTTAGCTCCTCTGGGAAATGAGAGGCATTGAGAAAGGGTTATCTCAACTGCAGTGTTGCTTCAATATACATCATGTTTTTCATGTCTGTATGGGTTACAAATAACAACAGCAAGTAAGTGTAGTTTTGGCTGATGGTGAGAAATCCTGATTTTAAGGTTGTTTTCAGGGGAAGACTCTCGGGAAAAAGAGCAGAGCTCCAGGACGGGACGTGAAACATGTTTTTTATTTCATCGCAATCCTGCTGTAATGATTACTGCCTATTACTATACAGGGGAGAGCTGGTGCGAAAGTAACACGGAATGAAAGTAACACGATGATCATCAAACGAGTCTGAAATTCCAACCGTGTCAGCACGTCCAGCACATGACACTAACTAGAACTGCAAGAAATCTTGTGGATAAGTTTTACCTGAGTTGAGTCATACTGAGTTTTACCCAGAGGATGTCATGGTTTGGGGTGTAGTTTAGTCAGTTCCTGTTTAATTTTGAAGGTCTTCCATTTTATCTTGTTGCTGCAGTTCTTTCCATCTTTTTTGGTAACTGATTTTTTTCACCTGTCCATAATTGACTTCCCTGTGTACTTAGTCTTGTGTCTTTCCTTCCTTAATTGCCAGTTCACCTTAGTCTTTGATGCCAAACACTCTAGCCTTTTCCCCCAGTGTTTCCCTGTTTGGACTTGTGTGTTTTTGTGGACATTTTAACCTGATGCCTGCATACTCCCCGTAAGCTTTTACTTTTTGACTTTGGGTTTTGAGTTCAGACATAAAATCACTTTGAACTGCACAAGTCTGCCTGCTCTCTGTATTTTGGGTCCGTCTTCCTATTTCTGCTACCTGCTGGACACAAACTGTGACAGGAGGCAGTTTTAGACTGCGGAATGCAAATGTAATCAGACAGTATGTTTTTTTTTGTTTAACAAGTTGTGTTTATTGTTGTCAGTGTCATGATCATTACACAGATAATTTAGTACTTTAACACATCCTGAAGTTTGGGTTAGGGTTTCTAGGGTTTCTTCTTCTTCTCTGCAGTGAATTCAGCCACACTGTGTGTGTTACAGCATTTATTTACAACATATATCATATTTCCCCAACAGAATATTACAAGAGTCAGGGTGAGAACAACAGAAAGAGGTCTTGTTGTCCTTTTTTGTCATTTTTTTGATATTGAATTTAAAATAAGATCGAATTAACTAATAAGTCATGTTTACACTGTTCTTATTGTTGGTGTAAAATGTTTGATGAAACTAAAAAATGGAAACTGAAAACACATTTTAACAACTGTTTATTATACAAGATAAAGAACATAATATGTTTGCAATATGTTATTAACAAGGGCATTGTCAGATGATCTATATTATGTACGTTCTGCCGCTAAAGGTCTCTCTGACATTAAAACAATTTTGATCTCCCCGTGAAGTTGCCCACCCTCATGTGAGTTGTTGTTTTCACTTCTAAACAACCATCATGAAAATCTAACTGACATGACTCAGACAGAAATCACGTTCATGGACGCAGTAATATTAAAATTTATTCATGTTACGTTTAGTCACGTGCTCCTCGCTTGCAATGGCTGGAAGGAAATGCACGTTACCTTGAAATAATTGGATTCCTCTGTGTTTGAACATTGTTGGAAACATTTGGGATGATGTAAGTACACGACGTAGCATTTTCAGAAATTTTAATGCAAAAATGTTGTGATATCCCGACCAAACAACAATGCACAGCTTCCCTTCAAAGCCAAACTACACCTAAGCTGTTCCAAATTTTGTACAAAAATAAGGTGTGGTATTGACAGAGCACACATGTGGGTTGGAGATCATGATGAAAATTAGTTTTTATCTCAAAAATTATCTTTTAAAATGAGCTATATATACATATAGAAAGTGTTACTTTCGAACCAGCTATTGCCTACGGTAAGTGTAAGTTCTTTCTGACAAGCACTTTGAAATAGAAAGGTGTGACACTGCATGATAACCACTTGTTAAAAATGGCAACGAGCAGGATCCACAGGTATCCTTGCCTTGGGTACGAAACAACAAGTATAAATTACTGGTATAAACACGTCATTGAAATCAAACAGCATTTGGACTGCCTACTATAGATCAGGCAGATCTACAATCGTCCCAAGACTTGTTTGATCTCTCAGACAGTTAATTCAGCTGAAGAATTCACAGACAACACACTGGCAACACATTAACAGGCATTACTCCCTTCTTCCCCTGCCCGTCTGAGGTGTGTTCCAGTCAGTGCACGTTTTGCTACTTCTGAGGCCCCGCAAGTGTAATTACACTCTGTCTAATCCCCTAGTTTGCTGGAACCTCTTTCATGCAAGTGTGAAGGGTTTAGTGAGGCAAACCGTCCCACAGCCCACCCCTCCCAATCCCAGCTCCCCGCTGCACACCGCGTGTTCCTCCACAGTGATGGGTGTACCTCTGAAAACCCCATCAGGATTAGAGAACCCACTCACTCTTTCTCTCTCGCTGCTCTCTAGCTAATCTAATCCTCCTACCTTTCCTGCCGGATGTCTCCTGATTGAGGGGAATAGATAAAAGACTCTGTGTGATTCCCTGGCTGTGAAAATCACAGCGCTCGCTCAGTTGTTCCTCTCCCCTCGGTGCGACACATTCACATTCTCTCCCTCGTTCCTGGAACTGAGGCTGAACAAAGAGACATGCTTTTAATTTCAAAATGACTAGCCCCAGGCAAGCTTTTCTTGTACAGAGTGCTCCAATTTGTTTAGTGCACGGAGCATTGACATGGCGTGTTTGTGTTTGGATAGATGCAAAACATAGACGTGAGTGCGCATCCAGACTGTGATAGATGGGAACATGAATACACAAACACACAGTTGTCAAACAAAGCCACAGCCTTCCATGTAATGACTCATTTGTTAATAGATCAGGTATTATACCGATGCTTGCCAACATGACAGTTTAATGCCGGTGCAACTAATACTTCAAATATAATCATAAACAGCGGTAAGGTTTAGCAAAGCATTACAGGCTTTATTTCAAAGTTAGTTGTCCGTTTACTTTTCATATTATCATCTTTTATTTAGCAGGTGGGATAGTATTGCAGCAGACAGATTAGGCGAGACGTGAGAAAAGACACTTTGGTGTGATTTAACCTCAGGCTGCTGGTGGGACATGTGAATCTGGGGGGAAACACAAGCACTTAACTGTCTCCGCGAACAGCATAACGTAGTCTTTGCTCTTGAAATAGCTGAATATAGATCACAAAGTGCAACACTGAGGAAGGACTATAGGACGCCCCTCCAGCACCGCGCCCTGTAGTAAGTACACACATGGAAATGAGATAACTCACGCTGAGCAAGTTCTCATTGGTCGCAAAACTGCTGGTGTTACTATTAATCCATTATTTTCAAGGATGGGAGGGACCTTCAACATCCTTTACATGTTGAGTTGAAGATGCTTCTATCAGTGGTGGAGGATTCGTCTCCCTAAAGGTAGCACTAATAAATACAGGTTGTCTTTTATTCCATCTGCGGTTGTTTTTTTTTTTTTAACAATCTATAATTACAACCTTCATAATTCATTCATGTCACCAGTGTCAGAGATATGGATCCTGTGATGTGTTGTGTATGATGTATTTGTGCTGGACTACCATCTGTAAAGCAAATTGCCCCTTGGGGACATTAAAGTTTTACTCTACTCTATTATGCCGACCTGATGTAGTTTATTTTTTGAGTGATAGGCTATTTACTGAACATTTAATTGGCTCCAAACTAATTGACACCATGTCAAAGTACCCTACATTGGCCTGCCAGCCTCAGAGGACAGAGGAGCTGGTTGGATAAAAAGTTTATTTTCGATGACAACGTGCGTGCATTGTAACCTTAACATTACTGCGCCAGACTGCTTTTATTGAGCAGGGCGTCCCGGCAGACGGGAGACCGTTTAGAGGGGCGTGGTAGCTGTCAGTCATGTTTTCATTTGGCAAATCAGAAGCTTGCAATCCTCTCCAAAAAACAAATTTCGCTAATATGTTACCCGCACTAGCTGACAATCACTTTTTAATTCAGCTAATCAGAAGGGCTGCCTGTGACTTGACTTGAAACTCGCTAGCTGTTTCGCCATGTTTTATGTTGTTTTTGTGTTTATTTTGTAGGTTATCCTGTTGAACGTAGTGTTAGCAGTTAATATGGTTGAATACTGTAATATTAACGGACAGTCAAGAAAGTGTTAAGTGTAAGTGTTAACATTAAGACTCATTTAAAGCTAAACTAAATAACAAAAGTAGTAGGTTGGACACAAATATTGTCATGTCATGTCATTTTTCATGTTGATTTTTGTGGAAGTTTATACTGCAGTGCACAAGTATATTTGTGTTGCTGCTGTATGTGAGTGAGCAAGCAGGAATTCAAATGCTTGACAACACTGTGTAACTTTAATTAGCACCCATTAAAGGCTCATTTATGCTAAATGTTATATACGCATACGCACATGCAGTACTTTGTCCATATTTGTGCATGTTTTCTGAAAGCTTAAAGATATGGAAAAATGGATCTGTGCCACTGGTAGTCGTGGTGGGAATCAATAGTCTGTAGTCAATAGTTCAAGCGAGACATGACCACAGGACATAAAGAAGAAGCTTTCAAAAGCCCAAACTATTTGAAATGCAGTTTGTTGTCACTTACTTCTCCTTCCACATGTCAGATCTGTTTTATGGTTGCTCAAACCACTACATTATTGTAACCTCCTCCAGCATTGCCATGTTTGCTGTTATCAGTGACTTCTGACTCTTCTTCTTCTTCGGGGCAACTTTTGACTCCAAAATGTGCCCTATAGTGGATGTATTTAACATCCATGCCACCATAATGCATGGAAGTATGTGGGCAGTGACAGTTAGATAGTTTGAGATGGACATATCTATTTTAAAGGGTTGTAAATGAGCCATTAGACTACTGTTGCTAATTTAGTTAATTTAGAGATAATGTAGTTGGCAGAATTTCAGTTGGCCAAGACTTTCTTTGGTCGACTAAAGCCCTAGTTATAATGTGGCTCAAACAAAGCTGCTGCAGAGTGTGATGGTGTTGACAGTACTGCGGGGTGTCAGTTTGGTGCAGGGCAGTTATTAGTTCATATGCATGTTCCCAGAAAAGGCCGAAGACCAATATCTCTCCCCAATATGCTTCGCCGCCGTCACTCAGGAGACCGCTGTGCCCCGTGCTTCACAGTTTTCACAGTGATCTACAACCAATGCTTCAGCCCGGCAATAACATATAAGGGGCACAGATACATCTCGCCTAGTCTGAGAGGAAAACAAGATATCACTGCCAAAGGGCTGAGTGATGGCTCTATCAGACACCCTCTCTCCTTCTTTCTCCTCCTCTGTCTCTTGGTCTGTCTCGCACACAAACGAACTTTTGTCCTGGAAATACAGTCTGCTAATACTGCATCGGCTGTGATGCAACCTGTGAGGGAACTTTTCATTTCCTCAAGCAAACACTCCGTCTCTCCACATCCAAAATTAAAAGCAATGAGTAACTGTGGTCTCATATGTCAGTTCAATGTATTCATAGCTTTAGTTTTAACGCCGGTGACTCATGACTTCACTTGGACTTGAGCCTTTTGACTTGAAAATACTTGATAACTTCCCCCAAGCCTGAAGATTAAAAATTGCAATTTGAAAAGTGTGCCATAAATAAATTCGTTTCTAGAAATGTCACCAGTCTGTTTGGTATGAGCCTGATATTGACGCAAGGCATTCATTGGGTATCAGACTCACATCACTGATCCACATTCTGATCTAAATTCCACAATGCCATGTTTTTGCCACGTTAAACACTAGACTAAGCAGTGTGATTTGAGAGCTATATAGCATTTTTCATATATACTCTGTGTTTGCATGTAATATAAATGAAAAGCATTCCAAATTACTGTGAAACAATACAGCTGGATCGAAGACATGTAGCAATGTCACTGAAAGAGTAACAATAAACCAACAAAAAAATGACAATTGGCAACAAATTATGCCAATGAGGGGCATCTGTCAGCCTATCAGTTGCACATGTGAGTGTCACAAGACAGAATCCTACAGCACCCCACTATGGTTGAAAGATGTCATTGCACAAGTTACATTACACAAACCGTACAACCTTTCCAGCCTTGTTGGTTCAAACCTCATGTAATCTTACTAATACTACTACTAATACTACTACTACAACCAATAATAATAATCCACATTATCATTATCATAATCATCATAAGCACCAAGAGAAAAGGAACACTGGAAAATATACAGATTTGGATTCTGGGATTGGACAAAAGGACATTACACAAGTTACATTACACAAACTAAGTAACCTTTCCAGACTGAGGTTCAATGTCAGCCACATGTAATCTTAATATTACTACTGCTGCTTGTAATAATAATCCTTATGATAATCATAATAAACATCAAGAAAAAAGGAACTTAATTTTTGGTGCTTTATGCACCACAAGTCATGTGCCATTTAGTCCCTTTTCTGATTTCGGGGTGATCTGTCCCTTTAATTTACCAGACCCACTTTGTTTAAAACAATCCGACAGCATCTATTCAAGCTGCAGGAGAAAAATACATTACTGAGCTTCAGTTGGAAAAAATGGTACCAAAGACAGTTTTGTTTGCCAATAAAAATTATGCAGTGGTGAACAAAAAAACAAACTGCAGTATGGAAATCTACAGGTCAAAAATTGCAGACGGGGACGAAACAAGGATTATCTGTTTTCCTTTCTCTTTCTCTGCCTCTCGATTCGTCTTGCACACAAACAGACTGTGGTCCTGGATGTGATGCAACCTGTAAGGAAACTCACCAACATTTTCATTTCCTCAAATACAGAAAACACTCCATCTCTCAACATGCAAAATTAAAAGCAATGAGTTAGTGTGGTCTCTTATGCCAGTTCAATGTATTCATAGCTTTTAGGGAAAATCTAAAAAAAATGAGGGGGAAAGAGCCCCTAGCTGACTAGACTAATTTGGTAAAGCCTTTGGGTGGTAGCCCAGGCTACTTCACACAGAGAAAGATGACTGCTGCTCCAGCACACGCATAGTGATTTGGAGAGACTGAAGGCAGCAGAGCGGCTGATGTTTGCCAAATTCTCATCCACTTTTCAGCACGCTGCAACCTAATATCCTGGCAGGTAAACTGCTGTCCTGCTTCCACCTCAAATGCCAGCTGATCCTGTGGATAACTGACTTCTTGACACAAAGTCAGCGCATGATCAGGGTCAACAATCGGTACTCAAACCACTTCTACAGAAACAGGTTTGCGTCCTCTCTCTGCTGCTTTTTTTTTCTCTGTACAGAACCAACCAGGATAGTGTGTGCATCAACCCCCCCATGTCATCAAATTTTCAGATGACATGGACCTTCTTTCCCCTTCTTCCACCTCAGACTCAGATCATGGCAAAGTACTGACTGAGTTCATCCAGTGATGCAACAACACACGCCTGAAGCACAATATCAGAAAAACAAGGAAATGCTGGTGGATCTGACAAAACAACAACAAGCTGTAAAGAAGTGTCACATTCATCTACAGCTGAAGTGCAACAAAACTGTTTCGTGCATACTGTCTTTGATAATGAGCTCTTGAATAGAACACAAACATCGTTGTCAACACTTTAAATGCTTTCAAATTATCAGGCTAGCTGCCACAATGTCCTTTAAATGTTGTTTTGTTTTATTTATACATGAAATTGTACTGTTCATATTAATAAATTAAAGAAGAAATAGATCTGAATAGGTTTTAAATACATCTAAACACAAGGGGAAAAACAGAGCAAACCAAAACACTCGAAAAGGCAGATTCAAAACAAAAACACTGGGATCATATATAGGGAACTATTTAGTCTGCTTTCCTTCCCTTAGTTGCCAATGTGTCTTTGTCTTCATGTCAAATGTTCCTGCCTTTGCCCAAGTGGTGTTATTTTTGTTTCTTGGTCTTGACTTTGTTTTTGGACCATTTTGACCTGTGCCTGCTTGGGATTTTGAGTTGCAGTATTAAATTATTTGAACTGCTCCAGCTCTGCCTCCTGTCTGCATTGTTTGTCCAACCTCTTATATTACAGCTGTCCTGCTGGACACATTACAACATATTTATTTTCATTAGCCATACAAACTGCTTAGTAGGAATATTGTCTTTTTCTGGAAACTGTAATATTTTGTGTATGTAAAAACATAGTCACTTCATGTGGACTCACTGAATATCACTGACAACAAGAAGCACCTCCAGAGCATTGCAACATCTGTTTACCCAGCAACAGGTCGCTACTGATGGAGCTCCACCACAATTCACAAATGGAAAAAAAACCCCAACAACCTGGAAAACACATCCTGCACAAAGACTCTGAATTCCAGCTCCTGGGAGGCAGAACTGATAGCAGGGGGACCATCTTCGTTAAAGAGGCTGTTGCCTTCTGAACCTGAACCTCCTACCTCTGCGACACTTTACAGGAAGTAATTCTCACACCTCTCTCGCGCACCGCACACACAAAAAGCCCTTGCGCGTGCGGGATACTGAGCACAGGTCAAACCGTTTGTCAATTTGCACAAAACAATTAGTCCTGGGTTAATAGGGGTCACTGTTGTTCACGCGAAACCTCATTCACAACTGCAGCTTCATGTCACTCGCCTAACAGGGTTGTTATGTTGTCATTAGGGTTGCCAATAAGAGGTGCTGCAGTGGAGATTTAGCATGATTTTAGGATTTGTTTCCGTTAGTTGGACACCTCTTGAAAAGAGTTTCAGCAAATAGCACTTTCTGATAATACTGTAATGTTAGTATTTTAAATCCTGGGTCCTATTTTCTTTGCATAAGTCTGGGTCTAAATGACTTACAGGTACAAGACTTTCACAATATGGCCACTAAAGCTGCAACTTACAGCCTCGGATTGTTATTCTACATGTCTCACAACATTATGAAAAGGTTCAGCCCCTTCTGATGGGGAACTGAAGCTGTTATATCACTCTCTTCAAAGCCACCAGACTCCTTTGACAAAATCGCAAATTTTACTTTGCAGAACAGTTGTTGATCTGCTGCTGCCTCGAGTGGTTGGTTTGTATTTTTGTGTGACTTTGGTGATGTAAAGGGTCAGAAATAGAGGATGGACTGTTTGACCGAGCAGCGATAGACATCAAAGCCATTATGTGCTTTTATCTATTAGGGATGTAACAATACAAAAAACTGAAGGTACAATAATACCACATTAAAAAAGTCACATAACAATATTTTATTTTATTTTTTTACAGGAAAACAGAATAAAAATAATAGAATAACACAATTAACCATGTAATATCATGGTAGATATCATCACAGTCATGATATCAGACTTTTTAGGGCAATATTTAATATATAGTTACATCCCTAGTATCTATACTGTCCTATAGGAAGTAGTTACAACAGTCGGCCCAGTTCATCCCTGCACTAAACCCTGACTGTGGGCAGATTTCAGTAAACAGGTCTGATCATTTGTGTTGACACATTAAAATAATCTTGTTTGCTTCAGTTTGAAAGAGTTATAATGGATATAAATGTCCCCGCGCTTGCAGTTTCACTAACCGCAACAACAACACAGCCGCTCTCTACCCTTTGCTGCTTTTTAATGCAAGTTTACTTATTTGTGTCCATTTTGTGCCTGCCCTTTCAGCTGCTCTTCGTGAGTGATGTACCCTGAACCGCAATGAATTCAAACACGCACTGTCACAATGGTGCAAGTGTGATCTCTGATTTCAAACCTCTAACAGGTGCAAGACACCAAAACCTAATCTGCTAATACTATATGCAAATTACCAACATGAACAGAGAGCAGAGAGGAGACAGTGTATGAGTGTGTCTGTGTGTGTGTGCCTTAAAAAAAGAAACAGAGAGTGGGAGAGAATATATGGCTTTAATAAAAAGCAACATTGCCTTAATGTGTTATTCAATAATCAGTGGCTTGAAGCCTAAAACAGTTTACAGAACATCTCATTTGTAGAATTATTCTTACATGTGAGGAAATGGCCATCCTTTAATATCTTAAAAACAGAGGTGGAAAACGACAAAGTACAGATTCTTTGTTACTGTATTTAAATAGAGCTTTCAGGTATCTGTACTTTCCTTGACATGTTTTCAATATTACTCTTTATTTTAACACAAATGTTTGTGCTTTTCTTTATTTTCTTTCTTTCTTACATTTTCCAGACAGGCTCATTACTTTAGTTTTAATGCATTTAAGGGGACTTATTGATTTTTTTTTTGTTTGTTTGTTTGTTTTGGGTCATTACACCCTGCCTTAAAAATGACATTAAAGATCTAACAAGATCAAAACAAGGTAAAACACATAACAAGTTGAAAACAACATAACGACGCAAAGACAGAACAAGATGAAAACGATGTAAAATACATTAAAGAAATAAGACGAAAATGACGTCACAAGATGAAGATGACATAAATATGTAAAAGAGGTAACAAGATAAATACAATATAATAAGAAGTAACAGGAAAAAAGTCACAAAAAATTTAACAAGATGCATATGACATAGGACATAACAACAAAAATGATGTAAAAGACTTAACAAGATGAATATTATATATTAATAAGATGTTACAAGATGAAGGCCTAACTGAAAAGGACCAAACAAAACAAAAAACTACGTATAAGACATAACAAGAGGAAAACCTCGGAAAAGAAATAACAAGACAAAACAGAGAGGGAGACTCAGCTGCAGAGAAAAGGTGAGGTTCAGTTAGGTTTGCACAGAACAGCAGGTAGAAATGTCCTTCAGAGGGAAACTTTTTACTTTTATACTTTGAGTACATTTCAGAGCCTGTCCTTTTTCACTTTTATTGAGCAATCAGTACTTTTACACAAGTGTCTGTACATCTACTTGAGTAAAGAATGAGTGTAATTTTGCCACCTCTGCTTAAAAATGCTGCACTTTTAAAATAATAAATAACAGTTCCATTTAAGTTCTTGAAAAAAATGGATAAAAACTGGACAGAAGCACAGGAAAGTTCTCCAACTCACTTGACAGCATTCAGTATTAATAAGCAGGAAGCAGCTGCTTAGCCAGGAATTAACAAACAAATCTACTAATTAATTCTTAGTTTGTTAATTAAGAGTCAGCGGCATAATTATTTGTTAATTACTTCACCATGTTGACATTTCAGTAACAGGTTGGAGAAAGAAGGTGCACGGTTAGCTTGTGAACGGGGGGGGGGGGGCATTTTGTGGATTTTATTTGCTGTTATGTGTCGCTGCCTTTGTGTAAACACGGACTTTCGGGCTAATGTGTCTGTGTAAATACATGAATAAATACAGCTTGGCGACGGTAAATGCAGCATTAATTATATATGCCCAGTGTGAGGCGTCTTCATAGGCTGTATTGACGCAGTTCCGTGCAGCAGATGGACGGTCTAGATTGAGGATCAGAGGTGAAGCTAGCAGAGGAGATGGGGGTGGAGGGAGATTGGTGAAGCAGATGATAGGTGGGTGTTGAAGATAGTGAGAAGTACTGGGGGAGCATCTGTTCAGATCAACCGAGTGCACGGCAGGAAGACAAAAAAATTGTTCAGCATTTTCAGGAAACTCTTATAAACCTGAGTCCACTTCTTCTTGGGTTCTCAGCCAATTTTCGTCCCACAGAAGGATCAGAACCTCTGCGACGCACCAGCCCCCACAGCCTCCTCCTCTCTGTCTGCGGAGATTTCTGAATGACAGTTTCTCCACAGGGAAAAGAGAGACAGGCAAACATGGGATTACTTCATCCCCGAGCGAAACAGCAAATGAGGCGAGAAAGGCGGCGTGACACGTGAAAGCCTGATTGCGTTTGGTGTTTTGCAGACACCACCTACAATTCAGCGACATCAGAACCAAGCTAGTGTCCCCATGACAAGCTGACAGGTAATGAACTGCTTAGCAACCATGTGTTATGCACACCAGCTGGATGCACACGGATGCTTCTCAAAACATGACTCCGCTGTCTAGCTTAGGTGTGGCTTGGTTTCCATGTTATTCCAAAGTCTTGTGATTTGATATAACAATTTATTGCCATTTTTATTAGCTTTTTTAACACAAGACCATGAGAAAAAGTTAAATCACACACTTCTAGAGACTGTATATCAGGTGGTATATCAAGGTGCTAGACCAAAATGAATAGGGCACCTGCAAACTTCACAGCACAAATGTGAGCCTTTAAATGAACTTAAAACTGAAGATGAAAATGTATAAAAGTGGTAAATAAAATATTCAGTACAATGAATAAAACCGCATTTAATAGATGCTATTTGTCAGATGCCTGAGAAGAAAATACTGGACCTCAAATTCAAAAGGATAGTTGTGCTGCATATTAATTTAATCACTAATCACTGTGTCAAACTTTTCCCTGAACTGAACAAAAAGTATCTTTACTTAAAACTTAAAATGGTAATGACATGAATTTATCACTGGAGCAATATGCAATAAAGACAATCACTGGTATTTGTAGGTTTGCATCAGTGTGAGGCAAGGAAAATAAATGATTTACAGACTGTAACAATAGTGTAAGATATTTTCACTCATGCATATATGGTCATTAAAGAAAAAATAAGGGAATAACAATGTGATATGATGTTAATTTTTTCCCCCATCCCTACAAAGGTTAAATTCAAGGTAACCAGGCAGTAGGCAGATTTTAGATCATTATTTAAAATCACATCCCAGTTATTTTCCTTGTATTTCTCCTCCCTGTCTGGAGGCGAGTCTCACAGTGACTTCAGTCAGACTGCAGAAATGCCCGCAGCTCTAAAGCTCCTCTCTAACTTGTAATTTCTTTTGCAACAGGAGTCGCGCAAGCAACACATTTCTGCTCTGCCTCTCAGACTCTTAAAAACAGCATGGCCTCAACAGAAAGAGATGCCAGAGCGCTTTGTTCAAATATTGATGCAAACCTCTCATCTGTCATCTCAGGACATAACAGACATGTGCACACCCACAAAACACACACACACAGGCAGACACACTCATATGCTGTGTGTGCCACGAGTGAAGCACTGCAGGCAGAGACCGTTTTCCTTGCACACATGCCAGATGTTGTCCAATCAAAACAAGAACAGAAAAATGTTTACTCTTTGCTCTGATCGACTGTTTTACGCTCAGATGATCACGTTTTTTCATTTTTCCTGTGTTGATTCAATGAATTTTTGTTCATACAATACAGGGAAGATGTCAAAAAAAAAAAAAAATCCTGTTGTCTGTCTTTATCAGCAAAGCCTTGCTTCAAAGTAACACTCACACATGGGAGCTGCTCAGTACGACCAAACTCTTATCTGTTGGACAGCAGCTCCACTGGAGCAGCAGGGGGTTGGGAGCCTTGTTTAAGGACACCTGGATTGTGGAAAATAAAGGAGGGGGTAAACAAGACTCATTCGCTTCACCATCAAGATTTATCCTGCATATCTGTGAGAACGGGTGCAGTAAGTGTTTGTGAGTGTGTCACGTTAGGCTCCTGTTGCTTTGTGGTGGGAAGGAGATAACGCAGACTGTCAAAGCACAAAGCATGAACATTAGAAATAGAGTAAATCTCTGATACTACGCTCGCCTTCTAAAATCATTTTTGGTTATACTGTATTTTTGGTGTGTTGCGAGTAACGCCTCAACATTTTGTGCCAAACGGCGCTTGCAGATTTGACTTGATTTGTTTGAGAACAGAGATCAGAGTGTCCACATGCTCACATATTTTACCCTGGGTTTCATCTCACAAGCAACACACTGGGGTATCTTGTTGGTTATCAGGGCCATATGCAGACAGCGGATTAAAAAAATCTGTGTATCTATTCTGAACTTCAATCAAAGATAAAGGATGGTGCCGTTTGTGGTAAAGATGCGAATACAACATGATCTATCATGAAGTATTAGTTCTCTATCAAAGAGACGTTTTGGCAACTTTGCCTTTCTTTAAAGGGATAGTTTGGATAATCTTAGGTGACTAACTACAGTAGATGAGAAGCAGAAGCAGAGAGGGGAAAAGCATAGAAGCTAAACAACGTACTGCTGTGGACAGGCTCAGTGACAAAAGCTAATTTAGCTACTTCATAAAGATCCACCTTAAAAACACATCAGCATCAGTTTAAGAGCTTTGTATATTTAGAATATTTTTACTGCTTTATGCTGCTGTCAAAAGGCCTTTTTTGATGGGAAACCGCCATTATATAAGCCAAATATCGCTTTCTCCAAATCAATCATACCATTCAACTCCATAGGCGAACAGATTGCTGCATTCTGCAAGGTAAAATTATTGATTTCGACTATGGAGTGTGGTTGGCTTGGAGAGACTAATATTTGACATATATAAAATTATGTTTTTCTCTTGGAAAATATTTTCAGACAACAAGATGAAGGCAGTGAAAATATTCTTAATATAGTGTACACTTGATACACACTGATATTAAGTTTTTAAGGTGGACCTTTTTAAAGCTAAAATACCTTTTGTTGCTGATCCTGTCTACCTCAGGACATTGCTTAGCCTCCATGCTGGTACCTCCTCTCCGCTTGTTCAAACTGGGGCTGTGCCGACCATCACAAGAACTACAGTAGTTAATACACTGACTATGGATAAGTACCTCATACAACCCTATAAGTCAAATAATGTACACTCTTTTGGTAACAGCTGATAGACATAAAACAACGGGAGAGAGATTTTGAGATATTGTGACTTTAAATAAGTGCAATAGTTTTTGTTGTACAGCTTTTATAATGGAAAGCATGATAGATACCCAATCATTTTCTAAATTGAGACAATCTATTCCATACATATAGGCCTACACATCCACAAATGCAGGAAAGAGGCCCATTATAGCACTCCAGGCTAATACTGTAGGTGTTGCTGTGATATCTCTGCACCACAGCAATATATTTTTGTGAAAACAAAACATTTTTCTTTAGGAATTTAAGAGTGTGTCTGCTCCTGAACATGCACAAACCAGCGCATGTGTGTGTGTGTGTGTGCGTGTGTACAGTGTGTCTGAATGTGTGTCACCTATAAACACCCAGGTGGTATATGCGTCTTCATCGGTGTTGTGACAGCTTGCCAGCCTGGTTTTGGCAGGCGGGAGATAGTGCTTCCCTCAGCTCTCCTGATAATCAAAGAGTAAACATGTCGAAGCAAAAGTGGGTTACCTGGATGTCAAACTGACAAAAAAAGTCTACCATTTATATATCCCATCAGCCACTTCTCCATAAGATTTTGCTTATAACTAAATTAATATTAGGAGGGAAACTCATTTAAATAAATGCCACAGACATTTGTACATTTCTTTCATATTCGGTGTGTCAAAGAATTCACTGAAGACTTTTTCCCTCCACCAAAGAAATGAGGAGTGTGAACTAAAAATACGACAAATAAGCTTTAGAGTCAGTTTGTATGTATCAGTACAGAGAGCAGGGATAATCCCAGAAAATCCACTCAAACTTGTGAACTGACTTTTGTGAATAACTGGGCCTCAATGACGAACAGCACAAATTTAAATAGAGACTCGCTGATTACATAAACTGTCTTCTGTGTCAGTGTTGCTTCAACAACAATTAGCCTGAGAGGACCAGTGTTTGAGGTTTCATGGCATCTAGTGGTGAGCATGCAGATTGCAAAACACCCTCCCCTTCAGAACATGTAGGTGAAACTACAGTGGCCATTAATCTCACTAAAAGGCTAAAGGTAAACAGTGGTAACTACAGAAGCTGTAAAAGAATTTCAAGTATTTTGATGTGGTTAATTAGTCTTCCATTAATTTTATTGATATTTAATCTGACAGCAATATTTCAGAAAGTCTGCAATCTACAATTTACATTTTTTAATGGTAAAGTAGATTTCAGAAAGTCAGAATAAAGTCTCTGGCCAGTTTTTCCCCGATATGTAGTTATCGTGTGTTTGTTTTGTAGGACAGAACTGTAGAAACATGGTGGTACAACAGGGAAGCCTCCATGACGTGTCCTCTGTAGATATAAATGACTAATTCTAAGGTAACAGAAACACAACAACTCTTATTTCCATGTGATTGTACACTAATGAAAAGATACTTCTGGATATTATCTACCATAGTCTGCCAATAATTCCCTGAAAATCTTACATACTGGTCCTTTAAATATTTCTCTTAAACTATACTATCATTCTTTTAAATGTCACCTGATTTGATGTTACTTGCAGACCCTGAGCAGAATATACTTATCAGTCACCAAAGTTCTAATTTTCTTAATATTTTCATGAAATTAAATCACATTTTAGATAGTATTTATGCTTGGCAAAACCAAGCCAATGAATTTACAGTACTCATTCTTAGTGGCGGAGTCCGCCATTCCCATGCAGTATTTTAAAGTAATAGGAAATGGTCACTGTTTGTAATGTTGCCTCATAAATATGAGCCTGTTTATTGTTCACTTTTCTACAGCTGTATCAGAGCTGCTTCAAATTATTGGTAATGACAATACACATTTTGCCACCACTGCTACCTCACAGCAGAAGCATTCAACTGCTGAAACACAGAGTGGCTTTTATTGTGAAACAGTCTCATGAAAATGCATTGTTTTTGTCACAGAGGTTAGCGATTGTTTGCTTCTATAAAACAAGACATTTCTGCATTTTTTTTTTTGACAGCAGAACAGTTTTAAATATTGCAGAGAGGGATTTTGGATCAAGAAGGAGAAGCTGTCAGATAAAAAATTCACCTCCAATTTCTCAGCAAGGCAACCAAAATGTTTTACTGTTTACTACTCTGTTGCCGTGTGCATGAAATCAAATATCTGTCACTCGTGGCATCATGGAAAAAGGCCAATTACTGACTGATTTCTTTATTAAAACATCATGAGTTTCTCTGGCTGCCTTACCTCATGTTACCACCTGAACTAAGCGGTGCCACCAAATCAAGCAGGACGAAACTCATAACAATTAACTTTAAAGGGACAGTTTGCATTATTTGGTTGTATGAGGTACATATCACTGGTGTATTACTAACAGTAGATGGTGGTCGATGCATCCCAGTTTGGTGAAGCAGAAGGAGTAGAGAGCAAAACTATGCTGTGGACAGCATCAACAGTGAAACGAATTTTTGCCACCTAAAAAAATCAATATCAGTTTAAGTGTATGCTATATTTAGAGTATTCACTGGTTAACCCTGCTGTCAGACAGCCTTTTCCAAAGGAAAGCTGACATTTATAAGCTAAATATCACTCTCACTCCAAAGCAACCAGATTCCATTTACGAAATCAACAATTTTACCTTTAGGAAAACAGGACTACTACTACTGCTGCTGCCTTTATCAGTTAGTTTGTTTGTGTTATATATATTGTTGTATAATACACATATTTTTAAATATATCTTATTTCTATTTTCCTGTATGCTTATATCAGAATTAGAATCAGAGATATGTTATAGATCCCAGGAGCGAAACTGGGTTACATTACAGTTGCTCCCATATATTATAGATAACTCCCTTTTATTTCTGTTCTTGAATAAGAGCACCTCTAACATAATCCAATTTCCCCCCAGGGATCAATTAAGTATTTCTGATTCTCATTAAGGATTATAATTTTAAGTGCTCTACCAGACTGGGTGTCTGCCTAAACATTTCGACTGGAATTAAGACTTTGAAGAGGAGACTTTCAAGTTCTTTGTCTCATATATTCAGTCAAACAGGAATATCTCTCCTCATAGGAGAAGTCTTTAAACTTTTAATAACCCAGATAAACCTAATGACAAACTATTAGCCTATCAACAAACTATTCTGCAGCCTATCTCTCGAGTCAGTTTAATCATCTGCACCTCTGGAGAAGAATGGGGTTAATATCAGACTACTAGATGATTAGGGTTTTTTTTGTTCTTATCGCATGAACAACAAAGTCACTTTTGAGTAATGACAGATGCAGATATGGAGTGGCTTTATTAATATGTTATACGCAGCACCATTATTACCTCATCTATCAGCGCTCATCCTATGGTTTGGCTCTGGTGTCGTTTAGAAAGCGAGCCTGCGTTGACTGACAGTGATAGCAGACAAAAGAAGATAATTGCTTACTTACTCTTTCCCATATAGCCTTTGATCCATTTTGTCTTTTCTGACAGAGAAGAGACAGCGACATAATTAAAGGCATTGTGTGGCGTATACAATCTTGGCTGCAATCACACTGGCAACCTGACAGCTCACTCTAATGTGAGTGTACCTCGATAAATAAGTAAAACCCTAGAAAACAATCCTCTTGCACTCTCTTTCTCACATTTTCTCCCAGAGAGCTTTAACACAGACCACAAAAAATAAGAGTGGGACTCTATTATTGAATGAATTTATGAATAAATTACTGCTGTGTGGCCGTACGCGAAAAGAGGTTCAGAGCACAAAAGTTTATTTTAAACATTGCTGTTTTGTCATCTTATCAAGTGTTTGGCAGGGTAAAAATGAGATTCAATAAAAAAGCTAATATCCTGCAAATGATGAGGCGCACAGCTTCTGTATTAATATCATTAATCATCTGTCATTATGTATAAGGTTGATTAAGGAGGGTGATATACTTGAAGCCTTTTTCCCTCTTTTAACTGCATGTCATTGGTTTCATGTTGCTTCGTTCAAAGTAAGCTTTTACAGGCTATAGTGCTCATAGCAGCACAACAAAGTAGCACATTTTCTAAAAGACTTTTGCCTCAAGTTTGATGGCGATTGCTTTATCGACAGCACAAATGGGTGCTGACACAGAGTGGTGGTATAGCTAAAAGCTGACCGTAAATAACAAAGAAAGTGCATGACTTGGTACCAAGAACACAAGCTACTGATATATGTTATTTCAGATCAATGTGCCAACTGAGACTCAGTAGCCTTTGGACAAAACAATCCACATTTACTTTAATGCATTGCAGCCAACATACAGTAATAGCCTTGTGTTTATATTTGTGTTGCATCCAGGATGTTAATAAGAAGCTTCAGAGCTTTACACTCAAGGGATTAAATTTATAGCCTGGCATTTTCAGGAGCACTACATTTACAGTTATTACGTTAAAGGGGCACTCTCCCACATGCAGATTGGTTTAGTCATATTGCTACTAAGTGCCACTTAGTCTGTGAATACAGGTGCATATAATTTCTTCTGTGGTTCTGGAGGGTTTTCTAAACTCTGAACAAGACCAACGTGTTGATTCCACCGTGTCACCTTCCAGCTGATTGAGGCCATTCTGGAGAATGCTTGTGGTTCCGACGGAAGCGCTGCAGTGTGTTTCAGAAGTGTCCTAGAAGCCACTCTCCGCTTCAAATACGCGTCGGGTCTATTTTTGACGGGAGCTGTGTCCAGCTGCACAGAGCAGATCAACCTGGTCAGACACGTGTCACAGGAACGAGTCAAACACAGGAACGGCACAGAGCAACTGGTCAATTTTCAAATTTAAACACCCCGTACAGACTCCTCATCGTAAAAACAGACAAAAACTGAAACTGTTTAACTATGTAGACTACTTTCCCATGGTAGATGCACAACAAGCAAGTCAACAAAATCAGGCAGGCAAGATAATTCACTTCTCAAGACCAAAGCAGAGCTCCTGAGTATGTTATTTTCCAACTGTGGGGAATAGCATCGCTGATGCAAGGAGTATTATCTGCAGTGGAGTAGATACAAGTTGACCTGTTTTGCACAAATATTGTCATAATACCGTGTCAAACCATGATTACACTACAGAAAAGTCAGGGCTCACCAAAGTGAGTTAATTAGGTCAATCCACCGTTCAACTGCGGGTGTTATTTTGGTCTGAATCTAAGTAGTGGAACAACAAACTGACAAAGCCATCCCCAGAGCCACACCGCTACCTTGGCCGAAAAATAACCCAAGTGATATCAACATGGTTATGTCAGCTCAGGCGTGAAGGCTTGAGCTTGTGTTACACAATTGGGATGTTGAGTTTGAAAGACAGAAGTGTTTACCAGCCAGGGAAGGTCTAAGAAAAACACACTACTGAGCTGCATGATAGGGATTGTAGGATAAAGTTCGACCAAATGACAGCTATCTGTTTTGGATTTTTAAATCTCTCACAAGTCCCCCGACTTGATGGAAGTGCAATACTAAATCACTTGATTTTTATAGTATAGTTAGCCTGTGCAGTCCATCCACTGAGGATGCTGAGACAGATGAGTGAGCACGCTGAGCTCAGTTTGCGGCCGTAAAACTAGAAGCCTTTAAGTTAAAACATTATTAAAAATGAATTGTGCAGTGTAAGAATATATCATTGTTCAACCTGTGACACTGTGATTGCAGCACATTATATTCCACAGTCTCACTTGCAGCTTTACAGTAGAGATTAAGAGCTATCGGAGGTTTCGAGTTCAGCTTTAAGGCTTCATGAAAGCCTTGAACATTTCACAGGCTTATCTATAATTTGAAAACACTCTTTCTACTATACAGAAAAGGTGTTAACTTCTGCCAATATCTGTCTGACTCATTCAGCTGTATCAGCTTCACTTTCCTGTCTCCCACTGGAGAATTCAGAAGACGAAGCAGAAAAGATGGTCCGCACAATCCTGCACTACCCAGTAATGACCTACTCATGATACCTATTCCTGAATATATGGTGAAATTGAAAAATAAAAGACAAAGGAATCTGACACTATTGGTTCTAGAGCTAAAGAAAATGGAGGTTAGACAAAAAGCCCATCATGAAAGCAGTCAGTGGTCTCTTGACATTTAAAATGCATGACAATCAAACACCTGTGCAGTGCTTTTCCATGTCCCAGAGCATCCTTGCTTATATCAAAAGGGAAAGATCTCTAATGGCCACTGAAAAATGCAAGAAAGTGAGTAACTTTATCCTGCACCTCTTCTCTCACTGAGCACTATTCTCTCACCTCGTCTCTGATTTTCTTTAGCAAGCAAGGGGCCAACGGTTCAAAGCACCGCATCGGAGCCCAGACTGCCCTGCATTTTATGTCCCAGTGGAGGTCTTCAAACGTTACTTTTAACTGCCCCAGTAATGCAATCCGAGTGGATGGCGAATATGTGATCCAGCCAAAAAGCTCTGCAGTAAATGGCATGTGATCGAGATAACATGAATAATAAACAAGAGTACAAAGTTGAGAGAAAGGTTGGATTTAAATCAGATAGTATATAGTCTGCTACTATCTATGGTAGCAAGCTCAGCCCGAGATAGAAGGATATATATGACTTCTGCCAAGCAAAGTGGATGCAAGTCCCTGCTTCGCTGTGCAATACATTACTAATGAACAATTTCCCATTTTACTCCTTAATAACTTAAGAGTCCCAGTGTACTGAGCCAAGGATTCCTAATGAATCTTTAAAGGAACAGAAAAAAGGAGCAAAACAACAAGAATTGAGATCTTTTAAGGTTGAATACCCACATTTGTCAAGCTTAGATGGACACGACAAAAGTATGTCAACATGGTCTCTTCGCTGTTGTCACACAAATGATGCTTCACTTCAAATAACCAAGCAAATGAGCAAGTGAGCAAAGTGAGCGGGGGCATGCTCAGCACCTTGTGGCACATCCTCCTGCACACAGTGTCCCAGATTCCACCTTATGTAACCTGATTATTTGTGCACACCATACAAATACTCATGACAAACAAAAAAAAAAAAAAAAAGAGAAGGCGGCACATTGCTCAGTGTCTCAGGTATTGCAGGACCTATGCATTGCAAAGGTTTGCTGTCTCAGCACCACAATGTGTGAATTCAAGAAAGGGAATGCTGAGTAAAGCTAGCTAAAAGACTATAGCTGCCATAAGGTACAAGGTTCATTTATTTATCATTCTGCAAAACAGGGTGGCAACGAACAGCAAGTTCTAGTCCCTTGATGCTACTCATAAAACAAAAATGATATAAATGGATGAATAAATAATAGGTAAATAAACCATTTTTTATGGTGGAGTGCAAAGGATGAACTTAGCAGTATCACAGCCTGAGGAAAGAAGCTGCTCTTTAGTCTGGTGGTACGACAGCAAACACTTCTCTACCTCTTGCTAAATGGCTGCAGGGTGAACAGACTGTGGCTGGGGTGCAGAACTGAATGATTTTAAAAAATATATCTGATTTTAATTATTTTGACTGATAGTGCAATTGTGATATGATTTGCGATATTAGAGGTAATGATAATTTTTACATCATTCTTATTTTGATTGAAAAAATGACTATGGTGTGTTTTTTGCAGGAATCTGTACCAAATGAAGATGTTTTTTCCTCATTTATCTGAGTGAGAGAGTAAGAGCACAGAGAGCAAAACAGAGAGCGACATCCCCCCTGCAGCTTGTTCAAGTCACGGTCAGGGCAAAGGCGAAACCAATGCTGTCTCAAGTGTGGTTAAACTTTTCAAAACTTGACACTTGCTGCGATAGCACAGAGAACACCTGGCCAAACACAGTTTAAAAACTTAAGAGTGTACCTTGTTTGATAGCCTGAAAGCCAAACCTCCCGCAGCTTCGCTAATGTTAACACTGGCCAAAGAAGTTCACCCCTCCATGAATGACAGAACTTCATCTGCATTAACAACTTCAGGTGGTTAATTAGCTAGTTGGATAAGTTGTTGTTGACTAATGAGCTATTTATCACTGTGTTGGTTGACGTTAGCTTCGCATTTTTACTTGTGTAAGCCAACACTGTCTGAAATGTCTGAAACCTTAGTATGAAACCAATGGCACATGACCTGCATACTATTTATGGTGAAATATTATTGTATGCAAGTGCTGCAGTAGTAAGAACAACAAAAATAATGTAACAGAAGGACATCAGATGTGCTTCCTCTGAGACACACATGACTGTATACCCTGGTGACAGACTGACAAGCTGCAGGTTGTAAGGACAGGTTTGAGGAGAAGAGAGGGAGGAGGAGAAGGATTTGATTTTGTGTGGTGTGTAAAATAAAAAATATTCTTTAAATTGAAGTTTGGACTTTTTTTTTTTTTTACAACTAAAATGACATTTTTCCTATTACAGAGAGAGAATTGAAAAAAGGTATTGCTCCAGGTGCCGGTACCAGTTCAAATGTTAATGGTACCTAACCCCGGTGCCATAAGCTGTCCATATAAATGTTAGTAGAATAACTTCTACCACACAGTCTCAGACAGAAGGCCGTCTCTCTCCTCATTAGAAATCTTCTTGGACTTTAATTAACAGGTTAAGACCACTATAAACCCGCTGCTGGAGCCCAGCATCAGAGGCAATAATGCCTCAATTAAAAGACCTTGACAGCCTTGAGCTCAAACCCAGAAATCAGCCAGCTCTCACACTTTCTATCACACATGCATACACAAACAGCTCATTTATGTGTCTGCTGTGTTGCCCATGGGGAAAGCAAAAGGCACAAACCCACCAGTTATTCTGATCAGTGGACAGCAGAAAGAAGAGTGGGGTTGCGGTGTCCTGGACAACTCCCACGTGTGTGTGTGTCTGTGTGTGTGTGTGTGTGTGTGTGTGTGTGTGTGTAACTGCATGAATGTGAAGCAGGATGCTGCTGGAGCAGAGACGGTGTGCTCTTCCCTTGAATAAATCAATGTTTAAGCCATGTTTGAATAATGCCATGTAAGCTTGCAAATCCTAGCTGATCACAGAAAATGCCTAATTCAGAGTTTTTAAACACATCTAATTTGTAGAGGAGGCACAAACGATGCAGCAAAATAAACTTTTCGCCATTCACGGTGCATCATACAATAGTTTTTTGTATCAACATTGTGTGATGATCAAGAATGCAACTATTCTTTTTCTGCTAATGGACTTGATGAGAGATGGTATAAGGAAGCTGGGCAAACCTGTAAGTGATTGTGATTAAATGTGGCAGTGGCTATCTACAGGAAAACCGGAGCCTGTTACGACCAAAGCTCAGCACTAAAATTAATATTGTTTTGATTGTCCCGGTCGATCCATCTAATGGGAACCCGGAGTGCGATCGCGGCATACAGAATTACAGTGAAGTCACAGGAGGTCAAGGTGAGGCCGCCACTCAATCTTAAAAACATGAGAGAGAGGTCCGTGGTGTGTCGACCTGTGTGGTTCCTGTTTATACAGCCTGTCAAGCATGTGTGTGCATCTGTGTGTGTGTCTCTATGCATCTTCCCTAATGCATAATGTGCAGACAAACGGGAGAGGTGAAGAATAACTGTGACCTGGTTTATTGGGTGCACTCTAAAACAAATATTTTGTCTCAACAAAAAAAATGAATGCAACAGTCTGCATTAATTTTTTTGAACTGTGACAGCTTCTAAAGAAATCTGTAATACATTTACGTAATTTATCATATAATTCCCGTGGTGTGTCATTAGAGATTAAGGAAACATGCAAAGTTGAAATGCTTGCTTCTCTGACAACAACGCTGCAGCCACAGTGTCCTGAAATTTCTTCTTTGCCCCTGGAAGAGGAGGGTGTGGGGGGGAAACAACTCACTTAAACCTGACAAGATCTGACAAGTATACTCGGCTGAATTATTTTTTAGAGTGTAGAGTGAGCGTGGCAGAATGTGTGCGTGTGTTCATGTATGTGCACGTCCACCGCAAAGTGTAAGTCAGCAAAAGTGCACATACTTGTCTGAACACGTTTCTCCATTAATGAATGTATTCACCAAATACCCAGGATTACGGCTAATCCTGAACATTGACTGATCCCACAATGCACTGCGAGTGGGCTAAATGTCAAAAAATGATCATTTAAATTTAAATGTGATTCTTGGGCAAATTCTTTTTTTAATTAAAGATTATTTTGAGACATTTTTGCAGAGGGTACGAGGGCAGGAAAGACAAGAGAGGGAATGACATAAAGTAACAACGAAACCAGGATGGCCTCAGGATCAATATCAATTTCCCTCTGCTATACATAAACATCAGACCACAGATTAATCCTCCTGCTTTATTAGAATCTATAAAACCTATTCAAACACACATTCTTCACACAGTTAACCGCCCCCGTTTCATATGACAGCAATTAGAATATTCATTAGATAAAAATCTCTTTAGCCCAATCGATGGTCTTTCAGCCAAAGGGATCTCTGCAGATATCTGAGTTAAAATCCATTGGATATAAAGGATCCAATTGCATGAGCTTTGTGACTTCTCCCACCACGGTATAAATCAATAGACCAGACCCTCTAGTGGATTTAGCTGCTTGTTAGCAGGCCTGAAACAGCTGTCCTACCCTCTGTCTTGTGATGTTCCACCCCCACTCCATTTCGCGCAGTGTTTCAGCCCACTTTTAGGTTCATTGTGGGTTTATCAGTGTAGTGTGCTCAGGTGAGTGAACACAGCCCCACATCCACTTAGGCTTTTCAATCTCACGGTGACACGGTCAAATCAGGAGAGTGCACAAGATTAAATCGATGCCTGGCCAGTTGACTGCTTGACGCAGCATTCTCTTCCAGACCATTTCCTTGGCCGAGCCATCTATCACTCACCCTCTCGCCCAAACATTCCTCCTCTTTTGTCTCCATTCTCCTC
This sequence comes from Lutjanus erythropterus, assembly GCF_056507025.1. Classification (NCBI taxonomy): domain Eukaryota; kingdom Metazoa; phylum Chordata; class Actinopteri; order Lutjaniformes; family Lutjanidae; genus Lutjanus; species Lutjanus erythropterus. The sequence continues at coordinate 22,450,134 of NC_139336.1, forward strand.
ATCTCTTTTCTGGCATAATGGGATCACACCATCCAGGACAATGCCCGCTCTCTGGAGATGTGACACGCTCACTATGGTGGACTTCATAATATCTGTATACCAAGTGATTCTTTGCTGAAGTTGGTGGGGGGATGACAAACAGAGGTGACACAGCAACACAGTCTGTGCTCGGAGAAAAAAAATCTAATTTACAGTTTGCCCCAGAGGTCAGCCTGACGGACCAGGTCCAAACATCTATCAGATAAATCGGCTTTAGGGCGCCGGCAATCCACTTACGAACTCCACCTTCTGCCAGCTGCCCTGCCAGTTAAGTGACTAAATTGTGCTGCAGTTGAAATAGACAGGACACACAGTAGATCTGTTGAAGTTCAAGCTCATCTCTGAGTTCGAAGCCTTTGAAATATTAAAAATGTTGGCATGCAATATGGATAGATACATGCATATCACAAGCCTGGGGAAGGGAATATTAAACCATGCATAGGAGTTTAAAAGAGAGGTCTGAATGATTGATTGGTTTCACCTACATGTGCTTTTTTATGTTCTCTCTGCTCTGTTTTAATCCTGCATTCATGTGGTGTTGGAATAATTGGTGAAAGAAATTCCAGACTCAGAAAATTCATGCGAACGGCCCTCAGGTCGGAACGACAACAAATTTTGTTGCACGACTTGCTGAGATGTTGTCTGCTGACATCATACACACAGAAACATGGTGGACACGTGTAAATGTCTGGTTGATAACGTTTTATTAATTCATGTATTGCATATTTTTGCTTACACTTATTAGTTATTTATTAGCATTAACACTGATAGCAAGTCAGGTATGCAATATTTTAGTGGTTTTAAGCAAACGTAGTGGTGCAGTGTCTCTGTTATTTCCACATTATGACATTAAAGCTCATGAACACGCCAAACTCAGAAGAACAACCGTCTAAGGAGCACATGAATGCTGCATAAACCTACAAGTGTCAGGAACAAGCTTGTAAGCTTCTTACACTGTTGTTACCCCATAACAAGCATTCTCATCTCATTAATGTCCAAGTAAAGACACCCAAAAGAGGTTGAGCTCCTTCTGTGAAAAGATATGAGACTCATATACCTTCCATGCCCGGGAACACTGCACCCTTACTGCAGTAGCAGAATAACAGTCAAAGCTGAGGCTAAATGTTTGAGAAAATCACTATTCTTTAGCTGTTGGCTGTTTCTTAAGCCGCTGCTTAATGGTAAATTCTTGCTATCCTGATGTCAGCAAATAGAAAATGCTGACTTTTTAAAGGATAGTTATTTGATGTGGGATTCTTTGAAGTACTTATCAACAGACAGTATATTACCTATAGTCGATACTGGTCGAAAGCTAAGCAATGTACTGCTCTGGACAGGGCCAGCAATAAAACTTATTTCACCCACTTAAAAACAGGTCTATCTTAAAAAAAAAAAGAATCTATATCAGTTCAAGTGTACACTGTACACTGACCATGACGTCACAGTGACCTCAACCTTTGACAAGTAAAAACTAAGTAGTTCATACTTGAGTCAAGTGGACATTTGTACCGAGAAATTCCCTCCAAGCATTCTGCAGATATCGCTTCACAAAAGTGGGATGGATTTGAGGTTAGAGTAAACTTTGATCACCAAAATCTAATCAGCTCTTCCTCGAGTCCAAGTTGTCATTTGTACCAAGTTTGAAGAAACTCCCTCAAGGTGTTTTAGACACGAGAGTGGGATGAGCAAAAAACAAAACACCTCTGGCTGCAGCTGTTGCCGACATGGAGGCTCAGAGTTTCATCTATGAAGTTTGGTTGACTTGGAGAGAGTGATATTTGGCTTGTATAACAGAAGCTTCCTAACAAAGTAAAGTTGTACATTGTACAGCAGTACATTGCTTATCTACTGTGCTCATGTCTCTTCATGCTTTTCCAAACTACAACCCCAAATCAATAATCAGAACTATCCCAGAACTATCAGTGCAAATACTGATTTAAGTTGCCTGCTTTTTCATGTACCTATAGCATGGTTCCAAATAAACATTAAAAAAGCAGCACCTCCTCCAAACATACTGAATAATTTATACATGGACAACAGGAGAGTATCTTTCAAGGATCATTACCTTTTTCCTGGACTCATGGACATTACCCACTGTGCTAATCATAACCACAGCGAACCTCTTTTTATATTCAAGCTCTGAGGTAATATTTATGAGAGGTTCTTATCTGTGAAACCATGTTATGGAGTATTATTCCCTCCAGACGCATAGTCAGAAGTACACACCATTTCCAAGCCATTTTTTTTTCCTACAGTTCTCATTAACAAATAACAACATCTGGTAATGACACCAACACACTCATGCACGAGCCTGTCATTAATGGGGCCCTTTCGCTGAAGTAAACCAAGCGAGAACGCGTCACATGTCCGTGTTTCCACTCTCTCCTCAAACACAGCAATTAGGAGCATTGAGGAGAGTGTCACTTCAGCTGCCTCATTGACCTTTCTCTGGCTCCGCTGGTCCGCCTGCTCGTACAGCTCTGCGATATCTTCATTAGTACAACCTGACTGCAGCGGGTGTGTGCGCCCTGAGCAGGAGTGCACCGTACTGTTGCACAGCTGACGCCCTCTGTTGCAGGCAGTGACAGTTAAGACTCTAAGAAATAATCACTATCTTTAGCAAGGTGTTTGTTTGTATGGTATGTGTCGCCCGAGGACATGTAAGTTTTTGGACATATGGACCAAATCCAGCTTTTACTTCTCGGTTACCAACCTTGTTCAGCTCCAACCCACGCACAGAGCATCAGCTGCAGCCTATCTGTCTGGCTCCAGTGTTTCACTGTTTCAGACACATACTCCTAGTCATGCAGGGGAAAAGCTTCGAGTCTGAGGATGTTCTCACATTTGTAGGTCTGTTCACTTGTACCTGACCAAGGAAAAAAGACACAGTTGATTTTCAGCTCTGAGTCTGGATTTTGTTCTTACTGACTTTTTAAAAATGAACCAGGAGGAGTGAAGTCAAACGCACGGTTTGGACAAGTTTGGTGACTGTCACCCTGCATCATCATCATCACTACATCAACCCATAAGGGGAAATAAAATTTTGGTGTCTGAGAAGAGCTAACAAAGAAATAACTTATGATGACAATTAGGGACGCACAGTTAATCAAAATATTATTGAAACTGTGAAACTGCAAACTGAAAACTGATAAAAGAAAAATGTGTGACAAAATATTATAATTTAAATGTAATGTAAAGTACTGTAGTGTGCAGAGATGCCCTATAAGACTTGTTTTGCAAGACTGTGTTGCAAAACCGATCATTCTGATAATTGTGAAACATACTGCAATCTGTTAAAGTATTCTCAATATGTTATTTGGTTTGTTTGTTTGTTTTCTTTTTAAGCATATCATGCAGCAATAGATTAGAGGTCTACAAGTCCATCAGGACCCAACCCATCAGGGCTAGGATTCGCGCAATTTTTTTAAATTAGTCCAGACTCGGGTTGGGCTTTCATTTGCAGAAATATGCACATGCATTACACACATCTTTTTGTCACTTGTAATTCACTTTGACCATGCATAAGGTGGAGTGTTCCTAAAGCTTTGGCAGCATTTCTGAAGTTTCGATTTGATTACCACTAAAAACACAGAGGGTCGTGTGCTGTGCAAAGAAAAATAAGCCAAGAATCTTTATTTACTTACGTGCTGCTGGATCATGTCACTTCACTTGTGTCACAGCACATATCAAGAGACGGAGTGCATCAGAGAGAGGCGCACACCAGGCGCACTGTACCGCATGCTTTTGTTGGCACATCTTGATGCGATTGCTCCTTCAAAGAGAGCTTAAAGTGATATTTTTGTTGGTCTGGCTGGTGCTGGGCTTAGGCTTGAACACCACAGGCCAGGACCAGGATAAGGTTCTTTAGGTTCTGTACGTTTCACTCACTTTTAACTGACAAACTGACAAAATATATGGAGCAGGAGACAAGTTCAACAGACCTGCTGTTTTAATCCGTTTGACCGTCTGATGGATTAGGAATCAGGAACCATTAGGAACCAGTCATAACAGTAAGCACTCACCAGTGAACACTTACTTGCCTATTAGATTTCTTCCTCACACTCTTCACAGTCAGCAGACAGATTTAATACTTATTTAGCTTTTAAATTCATGATAAAATGCATATCTACTATCACAAATATCTTAAAAACCTGAACCAAACAGGCAAACGCCAGAGTTTGTTTGAACTTTACCCATTGGACCCTGCAGATAATTCAGACTACGGCAACAGCTTTCCTGTATTTTATTAATCGGCAGAGGATGTCACTAAACAATATGTAGTTATCCAGCTGAGCAGCTCTTATTTATGAGAAAAGTAATTTAAAAGTAGATTCTGGCTGTGTAGATGCCTTTGAGGAAACAAACGACATAAATGACTATTACATTATGTAGAAAACAGGAAAGAAAACTCAAGATGTACCTGGAGTCACAGGAGAGTTAGAAACACTCCTTTGATTACATAACCTTTGTGGGCTGTCTCCAGAATATTCATGCAGGAGTAGTTGATGGAAACTCACACTGAATACATGATGACTTTTAAAGGACCTTATCTGTGCAACATTTATTAGGACAGATATTGTTTTTTGATAGCAAAAGAATAAATAATCAAGGATGGTAGGAAAATGATTAGATTGTGGAGAAGGTTTCACATTTATTAATAAATTTCTTTGGACTTTATCCTTGAAAAACTGCTTCTCTCATATATATAAACTAGAATTACAGTCTCGTGGTAGTATACCTTCATCAAACCAGACAAATTACAGTTTACATCCATGTCTGTATAAAATATGATGTGAAGAATTTAAAGTAATTTAATAAAAGGCATAAATTGTATTTTTTATCACTATATTGACATGTATGATTCCACTGAATAATGTCCAGTGAAAAACAAGCTGTCTTCACTTAGAGACTATTTTTACACAGGAGGCAGAGGACTGATGTAGAGCTGCACATTATGATGTCACAGTGAAGCTGACCTTTGACCTTGTGGATATAAAATGTCAACATATCAACATTTTATCCTATTTGGACATTTATGTGTAATTTATCATGCTTAGTGTGTGAATTCTTGAGTCCAAGTGGACGTTCATGCTAGGCGTAATGAAATTCTCTCCAGGCGATCCTGAGATATCGATTTCACGAGAATGGGACGGACATAAAGTCACGGTGACCTCGAACTCTGACCACCAAAATCTAACCCATTAATTTTTGAGCCCAAGCGGTCATTTGTGCCAAGTTTGAAGAAATTCCCTCAAAGCGTTCTTAAGGTATCATGTCCATGAGAATGGGACGGACGTCACAGTCCGTCAAAGGTCACAGTGACCTTGAAGTTTGACCACCAAAATTTAATCTGTCCCTCTTTGAGTAAAAGCGGACATCTGTACCAAATTTGAGATATTACATTCACGAGAATGGGCCGGTCATGAGGTCGCAGTGACCTTGAACTTTCATCTTTGGCCACTAAAATTCACTTCAGTTTGGAGGAGGTGCTACTTTTCTATTTTTCATTTGGAATCATGCAATAGAAACATGAAAGAGCATTTCTCTACAGGTTTTTGCAACATAAATAAAATATATACTTTCTGTGTGTGTGTGTGGACTGCTCAGAGTAGGAACATCACACTCTATTGAAAATCAGCTCACCTATCATGCATTCCAAACCGCTGCTATACGTCTCCAAGACATTTTTAAAAAGATAAAAAGTCAGCATTCTTCCATTTGCTGATATCAGGATTTCAGGAATTTACCATTAAGCATCTGTTCAGTTGATTTCCATTAGAAAGAAAGAGCCAACAGCTAAACAACAGCAATCGCCTCAAACGTTTAGCCTCAGCTTTGACTATTATTCTGTTACTGCAACGAGGGCGCAGTGTTCCCGGGCACGGAAGGTATATGAGGCTCATATCTTTTGACAGAAGGACCTCTTGTGGGTGTCTTTACTAAGACATCAATGAGATGAGAATGCTTGTTAGGGGGTAACAACAGAGTAACACACTTGCAAGTTGCTGATACTTGTAGGAGTAAAAAGCAAAGAGAACATAAAAGTGCACATGTAGGTGAGCTATGAAACCAATCAATCATTCAAACTCCTATGCATGGTTTAATTTCCCCCCAGGCTTGTGATATGCACGTATCTACCCATACTGCATGCCAACAACTGTAATATTTCAAAGGACTCAAAACAGAGAGAATTGTAAGATGGTGCTCCCCAGTTTAACCCTGTTAAAGCTACGATATGTAACATTTCTGGATTAAAATGTCTAAAAACAAGACATGTGATATATTTTGTTTTGTTGTGTACTTACATCATCCCAAACAAGGACATTTTCAGCACCGTCTACTCAGAATTAAGGTAGCTAGGTGTTAAAATTTGAAAAAATAAATGTATATACAGCTTCACACCTTACACTAACTCGGTGACTGTGTTGTTGTTAAACCTCACATCAGTTCTGACCCCCGTTCTCCATTTGATGATTTTCCCACAGCCCCTTCACGTTGCCTGACAAAATATCCACGACACAAACACCGAAAACTGTCGCGGACATGAGTTTGATTATTTTGTTTTCTGCTCGGTTCCGTTGCAACAAAATGATATGCAGGGAAACAAACCAGTGTCACTGCAATACGGCGCAAAACCAGAGCAGAAATGTTGGCAAATAAACACAAGTGAGATGTTAATGTATCAGTGTGTCCTAAGTGTCTGGGTGTTGGCGTGTGTGCCTCACACCTCTATTTGTGGGCCCCTGACTCTGTGCTGTGACAGTAGGCAGAATAAGAGAGTGTTTTATGGCATCTCATTGAGACACCCTTGACGCTGACACCTCCTCTATACTATTCCTGTCGCCAGCTCCTTAGCTCTCTTCCCCCCTTTCACTGCTTTTCAGCTCTATTTCTTTCTCACCCTCTCTTGCTGTCTTTAAATCACCCCCTTTTTTTCTCTCTCATCTTTTCCTATCCATCTTTCCCAATCATCTTCTTCCATATTGCTCTCTATCCTCACAAATCTTCCACTCTACCCATCCGAGCACTTCCTCTGTCCGCCGTCTCCCTCGCTTCACGTCTCCTCTCCCTCTCCACCCCCCCACCAGCCTCCCTCTTTCCTGCCGGAGCACTCGGTGTAGTAATGGTGCACTCTGCCACCATGTTCATTTCAGCATCATCCCCCGAGTGGCTCTGTTTATATCTGAATATCAGAAATACTTTTTTTTTGTGGAATAGCTGTAGCAAAAAAAAAAAAAAAAAACTTTTCAGGATGAGTAAGGCTCATTCATCCTGTCTGACTGCGCTGTGCATTTGGGCAAACAGCATATACATTTACAAAATGGCATGTGCTGTGAATACCAATGCGCAGGGGATAAACTTTTATGTTAATTTTCTGCAAGCAGGAGGCATGAAAACCACATTCGTCTAACCAGATTTGCACAGGATCAGATTTGTTTTAAAGGTGATTTCTGAGCACGGTAACAAACCATCAAGACCATTTTCTTGTAGTTCTCCTCTCTCCACCACCAACTTCTGGCCGTATTCTTTACACGAGGCAATGGCTTTGGAGTCCGTCCACTTATTGATCAGCATGGCGACTGGAGGGGGTGGCTGCCTGTATGACTTGTCTGACTATAGTGTAATTAAAGCTGAGGCAAAGGATGTGTAGCCCTGACAATGCTGGCTGCCCTGCTTAGAGAAAGCTATTTGAGGAAATGCTGCAGCTCAGTATGATCAAACTGGGGCTTTGGGTGTGCAAGTAGAAATCTGAACGCAACAGCTTTAGGTTTTAAAGGGATAGTTTGGATTATTTGAAGTGGGATTGTATGAGGTATTATCAATAGTCAGTGTATTAGCTGCAGTAGATGCCAGTCGGACGGTTAATACAGGGCTGCCCTACATATACCATCTTTAAAGCCCATCTCAAACAGTGAATTAATGACCTATTTTGTCTGTTAATGGATGAAAATTAACGTCAAATAAACAGGAGTAAGTATAGCAAAGTAATGAGGCAAAGAAAGGACCTGGAACAGAAGCTAAATAATGAACTGCTGTGAACAGGGTCAGCAACAAAAGGTATTTTAGCCAAAAAAAAAAAAGAAAAAAAGAAATCAATATCAGTTTAAGTGTACAATATATTTAGAATATTTCCACCACTTTATTCACTGTCAGACAGCTTTTTAAAATGGGAATCCACCGTTACACAAGCCAAACATCACATTCAACCAAACCAGCTAAACTCCATCAATCAGTAATTTTACCTCACAGAACACAGGAACTGCTGGTCTACTGCCACCAGCTTGTTAATTTGTGTTATTGTGTTGTGCGAGGTAAAATTACTGATTTCACCAATGGAGTTCAGTTTCTTTGGAGAATAATATTTGGCTTAAGTGTGTGCTATATTTAGAATATTTTCACCACTTTACCTTGCTGTCAAACAGCCTTTCCCAACGGGAAATCGCCGATAAGGAGGTGAAATATTGCTCTCACCAAACCAACCAGACTCCATAGGCAAAATCAGACATTTTACTTTGCAGAAGACACAAACTGCTGCTGATTTGATCTGTTTGTCTGTTTGTTTGTGTTATGTGTGACTTCTGTGGACCTCAACTAATATTTCCAAACACCAAAGTCACACAATAATACAGATAAACTAACCTGCAACTCCTGTGTTCTGTGAGGTAAAATTACTACATTTGCCTATGGAGTTTGTTTGGTTTGGAGAGAGCCATATTTGGCTTGTATAATGCCGGTAAAGTAGTGAGAGTATTCTCTGTATAGTGTGTATTTATTTTATTTTCGTGCTTAAAGATGGACTTGCACCCCTCTTTATTTTTCCAAACTAGGGGCGTGCAGACCACCATCTACTGTAGGTAACACACTGACCATTTATAATTACCCTACACTGAATAACCCCAACTATCTCATAAATGCAAAATTTAGTGTCAAATGGGGAGAAAAAAACAAGCCATATTCAAGGAGCATTAAAAATCAGTTTTAAATAAAAACAAAATTGGATTTGATGCCCTCCTAGAGCCTCTTTCGCTCTCCAAAACTCGTGTTAAAGTTTATAAGACCATCTGTTTCAGGAAAGCGAGCAAAGCAGCCTAAATCAACAGCCCACAGAGTACAGTTGAAGCCATTGGAGTGTGTGTGTGTGCTTTATGATTTTATGACTGGCTCCAATTCTCTTTCCTTCTCAGAAAGCCTGTGAGGTGAGGCAAAGTGTGGTAGGATGCAGAATAAAATCCCGCTTAGGGATCATGACTATCGAGGAGCCGTGCATGCAGGATTTAGATATATTTTACAGGCTTAAAAAAATGCTGACATCACTGTGAGAGGAATGCAGCTGTGATCACGAGTGCGAGTGAACGCTGGGGGTAATGGCAATGAGAAAAATGAGCGGAGCAGGGCAACCCTTCCTTCTGTTACACTGCATTACCCCCCCCAACTGCAACTGATGGTGATTCACTCAGAAACTCTGATACTGTGGTGGGCAGATGTCATACACTGTTAGAAGCACACCACGGCAAACACACACAGACACACACACACATTCACACTGCAGTACATGCATGCACGAGTGTGTTCACACAGAGAGCTGCACACTAGCATACGTAGGCTTTTTTCATGGGCCATTTCATTTCACTTGATCTTGTGACATGGCGATGATCTCCATTTTGTCATTTTGAATTGTAATTGCCCTGAGTAGCCTGGAACACAGAGAGAGGGAGGAGGGACGAGGGAGAGGAAGGCAGATAGACGGAAAAGTCAGAGTGGAGTTGGGAAATATGGCTTATAAATAATAATTCTCTAATTTTTAGGCTATTCAGCAAAATACTAAATAGGTTTAAATCTTCTAAATTAATTGTTTGCTCGATAAAATGTCAGAAAATGGTGAAAAATATCAATTAGTACTTCACAAAGCTCATAATGACATCCTAAAATGGTTTGTTTTGCTCACAAACCAAAGATATTTAGTTTACTGTCGTAAAGTAGTAAAGAAAGTAGAAAATACTAATATTTAAAGGAAAATTCTGTAATATTTTTTACTGTAATTATCATAAAATGACCATGATATGCCATCAGAGATTAAACATGCAACAAGTTGAAATACTGGCTTCTCATGCTGAGTGTTTGCTGAATGAGTGAGTGTCTGTTTATGAGTCGCAAGAAATAATTAATAATCTTTTGGAACAAGTACATGATTATAACGGTTAAAATGAGCAATATGTTAATGGGGTTTGGCAGGCAGTGAGACAGGCAGTCACTGAACTCAAACTCCAGAGTCTGTATTTTCAGAGCAGTCTACTTTTGATATTCAGAATAACAGGCTTAACTAACAACTAACAACTGATGCTTATTTAATATACAGTCAATGGCTGTAATCATTTTGGACCTGCAGTTGCTGTATATTCCTCCTTTAAGAAGCCAGAATCAGAAAAAAATAGACTTTTTTGTTAAATTCTTAATGGCTATAATTTTGCTAAATGATTGATCATTAACATCCCTATCAGATATAATCCAAAAAAACTGAGCACAGACCATTTTACTGCACAATGACTACTTTAATAAGTAAATTTTGCTATAACTAGTTAGCAGCTACAAGTCACACTAAAGACAATTAAACTGAAAGTCTCCAGATGTGTATCGGAGATGGAAGCTGTGGGTGGAGCAGCGAAAGCCATCAGATGATCGATCACGTTTTCTCGTACCAGATCATATGGAACAATTCACAACTTTTCACCAACTCTGCAGTGAAAAGTACAAGAATATTACATCAAATATATATTTGATGTATCACTCAGGCCAAAGTCAGAGTAGAAAAAAAAGGGAGAAACAGACAAAGAACAGGAAAAGATTGGAGAAGCTTGGAGATGAAGGGAAGGAAGAAATGTCTCGCTCCTTGTTTCTCTTTGCATTTCTAACACAAGAAGAAAAATATAGTAATGCTCCACTTTTCTTTTCATCCCTCCTCTTTGAGAGGTGGATGATATCTCCGATTTTCATTTTCTCCACCTACCCCTCTATCACTCAGTGACGGAGCTCACATAATTATTCCCCGGCTCTCCGGGTTGTAATTACAAGCCTGCAGAACAAAAACACTCAAGACCATCAGGTTCCTTTCATCATAATTCTCCTCTGAGGCTGTGTCACTGGCCTGATGTTCCCCCCTGGGAGGCTCGCTGTTTGTCCACGCTCTGGGTCGGAAGTGTCACTTGATTTTTCAATTGAAAGTGTCAATATTCTATCCATTAGGGCTTTTCATATAGGCATAGATTAGATGCCTTACCTGGCTGAATGCTTTAATTAAAGCAGCAAAGGCAGTGAAAGTACAGCCCCGTCTCCTGCCTGTCTGTTAACTAAAAGAAAGAGTGTTCAGGGAGCTGGACTTAATATCACAGGTCAGATATGTTATTCTCATAGCAGCAGACAGAGATCATCCTTCAGTTTGATGATAGAAAGTCTGAAAGTTGGAGAAAGTGGAGAACACTCTCCTCACAGGTGGAAAAATGAAGTGTAGTTTTATAGTAAATACATTTTACTGTCAAACTCAAAACCGTCTTCAATGGCTGTTTAAGTTTTATATCCAACATAACTATTAAGTTTTTAAAAAAGGGGTTTGCTGACCTATGACCTTTTGTTTAGATAATTTGCTAGAAAATTGTATTTCCACATCAATATGCAAAGAGGAGCTCAAGCAGGGAGGAAGTCAGACACAGCAACAGCATAGAGAACCAGTTCAATTTTCAAAATAAAATACCCTCACGATAATAAAAACAGACAAAAAAGAAACTATTTAACTAGGCAGCAAAGGAAAATGTGATCAAATTAACAAAATTTGAGCAAGTGAATGCTCCTGTAAATGCTTCTGAAACTTGCTAGTGGGACATGCAGTTATGTGGAGGACGGATCAAAGCCGTGGAGCAGACTGGAATCAACAGGTTAAAGGGTTTAATAAAATCTTTAAAACCCAAACATTCGGTGAAGACAGTTGCCTTGAAATGAAAAGTTCTCAACTTTTTTTTTCAGGGAAATTAAGATCCAAGTGAGGTCAACATTATGCCCCACATCTCAAAGAGCTTGAAAGTTTCTGGTTAACTCCGAGATAAAGAGCATTCAGGGACAGATTTACTGAGAAGGTACGTAATGTGGTGCAACTCAACTGCAGCTCAACTTATTGAAGCTTATATAGAAATGATAACATAGTGATCTTGACTCAAGACACTCAACCTGAGAAAAAAAAGAAGCTATCTCTCATGAAGTGATGATGAAGAGGTAAGGTTAAGACTATAAGGTTACGATACAAACAAGCCTCTTCAGCTGGCGGAGAGACCAACAGGTAGAGGTGAAGATGGTGTTGACACAGCTGACATTTCGCTTGAATACTGAAGTAAATGCAGTTAAACAAATACACTAACATGCACATGTACTGCCATAAGTAAGATTATTGCAGCTGCAGCCTTGCAGCTTGTGTAAATACCACTTACACTATTTATTTTTTTTGCTGTTTTAAAGCATTTTCCATGAAAAGGTAACTGCAGCCTATCGTGGGATGTTAGTAACTCCGGGGAATTCTACAGTCAACCTTTGTTAGCATGTCACCTCCTGGGTACATCGTACTAAAACGACAGCCTGTTGCATCTGCTTGATAAAGATAATGTAGCCTACGCATTTGGGACAGACTGTGTCAGATTGGTCCCTGAAAAATAGCCGAAAAGGTCTTTTTTAAATCCGCCCCTTTGTATCATTTGATCCCTTCTAGGATTTAAAATGGACACTATGTCATCAAACTTGGAGGTCCTGTAACTTTACAATACAGTACCCAAAAATGTGAGTAATTACTAAGGAACAAGTGAATAATGAACCAGGAATAACCTGATTGTTAATGACCTGTTAATGAGTAATTTCTGACCAACTCTGTTTTGAGGACTAAATTGTAGATCAGTCATTCGCAGAAACTGGGTCTGGACCGACACGTGGGTCACTGGAGATTTTATTTGTGTAACCAAAAAAACAGAAGACTATGGAAGAAATTATGCAAATTAAAGCTAAAAGCATTTATTTCTCATTCCTAAAATATTTTAATATTCAATAACACACGTCAGTATAAGGTGATGCAGAAATGGCAGTACAAAAAAGGGCAGAAATGTTCATTTATGCACAAAGTAAATCTCCCAAGGTTTATTGATAAGGCCAGTCGTGAACTGGGTCGCAACGGTTGATCATTTTAAAAAAGTGGGTCCTCAGAAAAAAAAAGTTTGGGAAACACTGTAGCAGATAAAGTAATGATGAGTTACTAACAGTCTGGGAGATACCATGTTAACGATTTATTATGTAATGATAACTTTATGGAATCGACATACTGAGCACTTTCCTCCAGAGTCGCTCCTGATTTTCTCTGAACCAGCCTCTGAGTGGAAAAAATACTAATGACTCATTGATTACTTATTACTTAAACATTTGTTACTCTGCTTCTGCATCATACATCACACCAAGTAGTTACTAAGTAATGAGTAATTCCTTAATAACTCTGATCTGAGGATTATATAATATATAATGACGGGTATCTAGAGAACAGACTGGGAGATACTATATTAATAAATAATCGGGTAAAGATCAGTTCATAAATATCTGTGAATCAACATACCCCCCACTTTCTTCATGAGTCGCTCCTGATTAACTTTGAACCAGCCGCTGAGTGGCAAAAACTTCAAACAAACTCTTTAATAACCAATTACTTAATTACTAGTTACTCCTCTGTGGCCCCTAAAGAAAGGGATACATCACACTCAGTAATTACTAAGTAGTCCCTCCTCATGAAGTAACAAGAGACTACTTAGTAACTACTTGGTATGGTATTTGATGCACAGAGTACTTAAAGATTAAGTAATAAATAATCAATGACTAGTTACTATTTTTGTCCACTCAGAGTTAGTAACTTATCATTATTGTACCTGCTATACAGTCCTCCAAACAGAGTTATTCAGGAATTACTCATTAATAAGTCATTAATTATTAGGTCATTCCTGATATATTCCTAATTAGTAAGTATAATTTTTTAAAGTTACAAAGACAATAGCTGCATTATGAGGCAGCACACAAAGTTGATGTATTCAAGTAATCGTGCACATGAACAAATTTTGCATCAGAGTTGATGTTGACATGACTATTGAGTATCAGTAAACATTAGTTTTTCATCAGAGTGTGTTGTCACATTTCTAAATGTATCTTTGACTGCACAGTTATGGTTGTGTTTGGGTTTAATTGTAATTTAATGGCTCTGTTTGAAGAGTCTTTCTCTGTGTATATGCACAGATATAAGCCCTGAGAAATCCAGTTATGTGAAAGGTTTTGGTCCGCAACACACATTCTGATCATTCATTAGGATGTGAACATCCTTTCATAGATGACTGAAATGAAACTAACTACTATGAAACACAAATGCACATTAAATTCAACTCTCAGTGGAAGGATATAAGAGGAGTGATGTATCACATCTTCTTTCATCTTTCTTTATAGCATAAAGAAGTCTTTCGTCTGTTGATTTTTCCTTGCATTGGAACTTTCAACAGTTTTGCACAGCCCATTATTTCAGCATCTATTTTTCCATCTCTGTTTCTCGATCATGGAAGATCCCTGGGGGGCGAATCTTCTTGGTAATGAATAAAAATCGAGGCAGTTGAATTGCCTATAGAAGTAGAAAGACAGTGAAGTCTTAAGTGTCTCCCCGATGATCAATTATGTCAGATCCAAATCAATACAAGGAGCAAGAAAAATACATTTATGAGTCTTTTGAGAGGAGTGTTTCAAAGATAGTGAATGATGGGTAATGGTTAAAAATTGAGCAAAAGTGTGCCGCAGTTTGTCAATCTGAAATAAATTAAAAAGCTTCTCCTGCCTCACACTGTAGCAAAGAGGCTGCCATTCAATTTAATAGTGCTTTTAAATGTGTTTAAGGGCTATATTTATATTCATAGCATATTGACATTTTAATAATACCGTCAATAACATTGTCAGCTAATATGCTTATTAGTGTTTGACCACATCGAGTACTTACAAATCAAGACCTAACTGAATTAAGACAGTGAATCAAAGTGAACCATCCATTAACATTCTCTATGTAGCTGTTGGTTCAGATTGCAATCAGCAGAGGAATATAGGCCATCATTCACTGGAGGGAAAGTACAAAACAAAAGGATTTTAAAGAAACATTTATGCAAATCTATGCACAATTTCTAATTTCACCACAAAGTGAATTCCTGATGCTCGCTATACGTGTCGATATGGTTTGTCACAAAGATGAGTAACAGTTTGATTGCTTGGAAATGTCAAAGAAAATTGCTCTGAATGTGACAGTATGTCCCGTCGCCTATAAATATCTCCACAGATTGCGAGGTTACAACCTGAACTTTCAATCATATTCAGTATGATTGCATAATTAGTTTAACGACGTGACAGAGTAATTGATCTCAGTGGTGAAGTATATGATCAAGTCACGGTGAGGCATTAAATGCTTCAAAGAAAAGAAAAACTATAATCGCATTTTAAATTGTGTGCTCTGGCCAATGAGCACACTCCACAGTCTATTAGTAATGAATAACAGATCATTGTTTCATATAGCAGTTCAACGTGTATTCATATCGATCCGCGCTACCGCTACAGTGGTGATCAAAAGTAGCACATTTCTTACGTGCAATCAAATCAAATTAACAGCTTGAGGCAGTTCATTAGCTGCCAGCATTAATGCTTCTGTCTGGTGTGTGACTAATGAGGCTGCAGACAAACACTTAACAAGGCTAACATTGTGGAGGAGCTTTCCAGCATTACTCACACACCAAGGTAGAAGCTGCACAGCAGAAACAAAAGAAAGAAAAGAAAAAACTCCCAGGCAGAACAGGAGGAGTGGGTTGTAGGTAGGGACGTCAACAATACAAGAAATTTAGTAGTCGATACCAATATCAGTGAAATTCCACAATTCTGAATACTCAGTTTGATACACTGTAAACAGAGCATCATAAAATTCAGCCATTGTTATTCTCCTTTCTCAACTGAAATGAATCTCCTCAGAGCTTCTAGGACAAAAGATTGAGGGGGATATTTACTGAGTCTCGCTCAAATCACTGTCAGGTGAGCATGTTGCCATATCTGGAAACTAATGGAGTGCAAGAGAAGTTTCTGCTGCTGAACTTTGAATATAAGTTGAACTCTTCCAAGCTTGCAAGCAGTAGTTTGAAATCACTGACATGCTGACAGACTATTAGTCCTGAAATATTTATTTAAAACGCTGTTGCTATATTTTGATGACAGATAACATAGACTGAGTGGTAAGGAGTCAGGATGGTTGGATGTTTTGGTTTTCTTTTGTACATTTCAAGGCAGAGCTGACGCTGGACCAGCACTTGTTGGCATCTTTGGCATGCTGCTGTTTTTCCATGACATTCCTCTTCTTTCTTTGGCATTTAACAGTAGATTAGAGCACTTGTAGACATATATGCGGCCCACATTGAATCCAGAATAATTCCATCCCTGGTACCAATGGTAGTGAATAAAAATACAGTGTGCCGTAAGTACTGTCATGGTGATTTCTTAATTTGACTACAATAGCAAAATGTGAACACACTCATGAACAACTCCTCTAAATCCAAGATAAAACTAACAGAAGGGCAGGACTGAGAAAAAAAAGAACAATTAACAATCCATCTGCTACTTAAGCACCATGGACAGCACCATGGACTCATCTATACACAGTGCAGTTAGACTACTGATATTTCAGAACCATGGTTGGAGTCATAGATTCTAACTTGCCCAAACCTCAGACAAAAGATGAATGCATCAGGCAGAAACTGAATATTCATCTAAACAACCCGTCCTCTTGAACTCTCTCCTCTACCAGGGGAAGAAGAGGAGGGAATACAGGTTAACAAAGGGGATCTTCCCACATCCCCCTTCAAACTGTCTTCTGCCATCACATTTTCAGAATTTTTTCACCAGCTTTGTACCAAAGTATCTGTTCTCATGACGTCCCTCTTTGTGTCACATGCTTCAAAATCCATGCAAGGAGCTGCAATTTCCTTCATAAGTTATGACAAACACTCCGAATAAAAAAGAGCAGCAGGAGCGACACCACCAGCTATTCCAAAGAGAAGGAACCATTTCTGCCCTGTAGTAAATCTCCCACCATGTGCTGCAAGCCAATCGAAATAGTCAACAGTCAGTCTAAATAATCTAAATATGAATAAATGTGATACTGCAGTAATGTAAATATGTTGGGGCTGCAGTGCCTTCTGTCCCTACACTGACCAAGTCCAATGTGAAGATACGCCAATGTAGAATTGATTTCCTGACTGAATTTATGTAGAAATTATCATGCATTTTAAGATGAATGTTATAGGCATCAGTATTTTGCAATACATATAGTTTAACTGATGACAATTCTGAACCTGCAGGTTTGATTTTTCCCATCTTGTCCTGATCCCATGATACAAGTCTTAAATTATGAATGTGATGTCAGCTTTTAACCTGTTTACCTCATATTATAATAATATAAGAACATTTGAAGAAATGATCAAAATCCTCCTGCTTTACTTTAAAGTTAAGTTTGCAGTATATATTATTATCATAGCTGTGTGTAGTTACTGTGTGTGTGTTTGTCTGTGGTATGTACATCTGTTTATGTCCTTTGTGTGTGTGTGTGTGTGTGTGTGTGTGTGTGTGTGTGTGGGCTGGGTGCAGCGTTCGTTAATGTGTTTTGATAGGTGGGTGGTTTTTCTTGCTTTTTGTTGTTGCCTTTTCTTGTATTTTATTCATTATATATTTTTCTAGACACATAACTTGTTGTCGTGTATACTTCAATGTAAAGCACAGAAATGTGCTATAAATAAAAGTGTACTTTGGGTGATTTTCTCCCATCTGAGTTGTGTTCAATGTTGGGCTCTGTGGTTTCACAAGTCAGTTGCATTCACATTTCACATTTGACTAAATTGTAGATACAATGCATCTTAAACCCGGTAAAGATATGGCTTGAGTTGTCAAATCAATATTCTACAGTGAATCAAAGCATCAAAGCAAACAATGGTATATTTTGTTGATAAAACTTCATAAATGATGCAATAATGCTTGTAATGCCTTTACCAATTCTGTCAGGCTGTATACATGAGGGATGTGTGTGATGTGTGTGCAAAGTTAGGTTGCCAGATTGTTGCAGAGAATAAAATATAATATTGTCTCAAGCAGACACACAGTGTTGTTCTTTCTGGATGCACACAAAAACACACACACAGGTCTTTTTTATTTCTGTGCTTTTGTGCAAGAGTGCTTAACCAAGCAGCTTTAGTCAGTTTTGCTATCACATGGAATGACTACTATGGAGTGACGGCTTTTCATGAAAGATATTGCATCTCAAGACTTGGCCTACAAGAGATTGGACAGGAAATGGAGATTGTGTGGCTCATGGTGGGTCACCTGAAAGTCTGACAGCAGCACCATCAACTGAAATGCAAAATTAAACTAATTACTCATATTATATTAATGTACAATGGTTGTTAACTAATGCATCTATGACGTTATGCAGCCACTCACCACTAGCCGAGGCTAATGCCTACATATAAACCAGAGGAGTGAAGAGTGAAGAATGATGACATCTTAAGCAGTGCAATTTGGAAGTATTTTGATTGAGAAAATTACAGTGCAGGTACACAGAGATATCATTATTTATATATGTATCTAAAAGATCCATCTCTGTATCTGTATTCAGACAGAAGACAGGTAGTGGTTGAGGTTTATACTTGAAGTCATGTTAAATCAGGCAAATGTTTGGTTTTCTAACCTAATATTCATTTGCAATGCAACTGTTGAATCTACAAAGCATCAAAATGATGATTAAATTTTGGAAGTTATTGTTTCTGAAAAATTGTGAACAATTTCAGATAGAACAAATATCTTTCCCTGTTGCATCATCTGGGCTTTTCTGAATAACATATTCACATCTGGATGACATGGTTTACTGCCCCTTAGTGTTTCCTCCCAGTTCAACTGGTTGACTAGTCTAAATTTAAATTCCCATTTAATCGACAAGGAAATTAGTTGTTAGGAACATCCCTACTTCACACAGAGTACATGTTGCTTTGAATTAAACAGAACAAAACAAAAAGCAAAGACACAATTGTGACTGCATAATTTGCACCTTTGAAACAATGCTATGAGTTATTTTCAAGCCTGTTCAGGACAGATTTTCACATACTACCAGTGCTTCCCAAACAACCTGAGGGAACAGAAAGTTAAAAGGGAGGCGCAGAACGACTCAGTTAGAAAATGAAATGTGTGCAGCAGCAGCTCGCTCACTGTTCACACAGTTTAAGCTTGGCTGTCGACCTGCTCTCTGCTCAGCCCAGCGGCTCCTAAGTCCCCAAACAGAGTCTGACCACGGCCAGATTGTGAGGACCAGCGTATCGTGGGAGGCCAATAGGCAAACCTCGCGAGTGGCAGAGGTGACATCTGTAAAGTGTCATAATGAGATCTTTTAGTGTGCCAATGAGGTCCCTGAGAAGCTCAGTGAGTGATGCCCACAGCTGGTCATTATCTGCTCCAGTCGCTGCAGAATCATAAACAGCTCTTCAAAAAAAGGCCCTCAAAAAAACTCGGGCAGGTAGTCCTCTTGCTAAGGGCTGATGAAACTCCCATTTATTCATCTTAAGGACTTGGCTATTTCAAGGTCTATGGTGTGGCTGCTGCTTGAAAGAACATTTGCTTTATTTACAAGGACTTTTATGATGTACTTCATAATGTTACGGCTGATCCAGCCGGTGACCTGACACGGCTGCGCAGACACAGCCTTGAGGAGCGTATAGTAAAAGGCACACGGCATATCTGTATCATTACAAATGGCAGCTCATCTCTGCATGTACTGTATGGTCATCAGTCATCAGGAGTGACTTTATCTCTCAGGTGCCAAGGATAACAACGCCAGGGAGACATTGGACGGGGACCCACAGGGTGATGGCGGAGGAGGGCTGATGAGGGCAAAATCACAAACAAGATGAAAAAAAAAAAAAAAAGGAACAGGTGAGGTGTGAGTGAGAGGGAGAAAGAGTGACAGAGTGATGGAGGAAATACTATTAAAGGTAATGAATGTCACTCTGTCATTCCTGCTGTATGATCCAGGTGCCTTTGCCAATTATCCTGACAGCCAGAGGTCCGGTCCCTGTCTCCTTCCCACTGGGGAAAAAAAAAAGCTCCATTCCAGAGCCAAAATGCTGGCCTTGTTAGAGGATTCACCAGGGACAATGCCTCCAACTAGAGATCATCACTTTTTAGATAAAGAGCCACAGCTCCTGCACACCTATAAGAGCAGAGATCAAGGGAGCTGTTAATGTGGACAGTGAATTTGATGGTCTTGTAGTGTGCAGACCCCAGGTGTTCACGGACAGGAGGAAGGACAAATAGAGGAGTCCTCTCTCACCACTTGCGGGCTAAGTTTCCTGAATAATGAGGTGAATGAGGCCATAACTCAGGGTGCGTTTTTCTCCGCATTGTTAGGATAAATTGAGGGATAATTAAAACATGATCCATCCCCTGTAATTTAGCGAAATGTTTCATCAACACTGCATGGAGCGCTAATTGCACACAAAATATCCATAAACGTCTGGCCTCCCAACAATTAAAATGGAAGTAAATTAATATACCTATACATCAAAACACTGATGAATATTTTGAGCCCCGAGGCCCCAGAAAATAAATAAATGATTAAGTTTTCACAACACTACGCAAAATTAATCTCAAGAGTGCTTTTTCACCTAAAACATGCAATAAATTGGACTCCTAATGAAGCACAGAAGAGGTGTACAGCATATGGCAACTAATATTTAATCACGATACAGAAATAAGCTGTGAGGAAAGGAGCAGCACACAACACGCCCCCCTTAAAAAAAAAAATACTGCAGCCACTTCAGGAAATACTCACTGTGACTTTCAAACAATTTTCTGTAACAAATAGTTAGTTAGTTCGACTCCAACTGCAATTAGTTAAAGTCTCTGCAGGAAGCTCATTTAAATCCAATCAAGTGTCCTAGTAGGCGTTTTTCTTAACAATTTTAAGGAGATGGAAACCACCCATACACACATACACACACATATATATGAGGAAAATGTGTGTGTTAGCAATATTAGTCAGAAAACTCAACAATGATTTATGCAAAATAACTGCAATTTAATTTGTCAAACTCCAAGCCTATATTTGTGGTGACAGCAAACTTCTAAATATAACTAACTTTCAACAAAACTTGAATTTTCACCCCGTGGTTGTACGCCTTCGCCAACCGGTCAAGTCGCAGTTTACATCCACATTTGTCTAGACTTATGTAATATACGTAATGAAGACTTTCAGTGACAGTTTTGACCACCGAAATCTAATCTGTTCATCTTTGAGTCCAAGTGGCCATTTGTGCCTGATGTAATGGAATTCCTGCCAGTTGTTCCCGCCAGGCGTTCTGAAACGATGGATGGATGCACAGAAAACCCGCAAACATGATGCCTCCAGCCACAGCTGTCACCAACGCGGAGGTATTAGTATTTAATTGGTAGTTTAACTGACTTTACTCAGTACTCTTCAAAAGTGTCGTAATTACAACAGCCACATAAGTGGCCAGTTATGCAGCAACCTGTTGGTAATCTAGTCTGACAGCCACTAATGATACTCTGCTCTGGACTTTAGCTGCTTAAGATAAAGTTAATGTTTCATAGAATAAAAGGGCGTTCAGGTTCACAGCTGTGAATTCTGAAAGTCTCAAGCTTTTAAGGTGTTAAACTAAAAGAGCCCCCAACAACTCAGTTCACCTGTCTGCCATTTACCTACAGAGCTACATGACAGCTGCGAGGCGTGGGAGAAGAAAATCAATTCCCTTAAGTATCTTGATTCTTTTTTTTTTTTTTTACACTTCCTTAATCATTTTTTGATGCCTGAATCAATTTAATATTTCTTTTTGTAAATAATTAGCTCTTACTCTGTTACCTTGATGCTAACACAAAATGGAAATTACAATTAACGCGCTAGTGGAAATTAGCATCACAATCACTGCAAAATTATCTTAACAAACTGATAGCTGCTGACTTCACTTTGTTACTTCAGTCTGTTCTGGCTTCAGACTCTACACTGATCAGCTACAGCAACCTTAAAGAGTAAATATTCCCACTGGGTTTAAAAATACAGCCAACTCTTGGTGGAAACACTGTGTGCAAGGAGAGGGCAACACATACTGTATATCTACTGTTATATTATAGCACTGGCTTGATGAGTAGAAACTGCTAAATGTAGTTGTTTACTTCAAAAAGTATTTTACTTTCCACTTTTGCATGCAGTATAGCAACGACACTGCTGAACTGCAACTGTGTGATGTTAATGGTTTATGTAAATATGAATCATACAGTCTCTGGAAGTGTATAATCCAACTTTTTTTTTGCATAATTTCATGTTATAAAAGAAAATAAAAAATGCAATAAATCATAATATTGAATCACAGTAATTAAAAATCACAATACATAAAGTTTTTTTTCCACTGGCTAATATTATTGAACAAGATTATCACGTTTTATCAGATAAATTTTTCTTGCCGTTTCTTGTTGGGTTCTTCCATCTTCTTAAACCAGTCAACTTTCTCGGAAAACCTAACAAATTTTCAACAGAAAGACTGACCGATTAAGCTCACATTTATTAAGATGTCAAATTAGCGGATTAGTTGACATTCTTCAATAATATTTAAAATTAACTGACGACTGATGACCACTAATGATACAGCCGACAGCTCTGTACTTTATCTGCAGCTAAATGTTAACGTCCAATTAATTTGATTAACTCATTTTATAATCTCTGTTAGCAAAAAGGGATTTTCTTCTTTTTTTCTGCCACAGATGCAACCATTTTATGGTTGATTTGTGTGCGAGTTATATTCCATATTTATTCAGCTGAATTTATTTTGTAGTTTAAGTCAAGCCCAAGCTACAGTACGGTGCAGAGGGTCTGGAAAAGCAGCGAGCATGTAGAGAGAGTTTTGGCTTTTCCTGGCCTCTTTCTGGACGCTTTCAACTTCGTACGGAGATAAAGTCACAGCTTTGATCTTCAAACAGTCTGTTTGAGATGGAATTGGATCCCTTGGTTATTATCACCACACATGAGCTGGAAGTTTAATATATTTTCTACTTTTCTAATCTTATCGTTTTAATTTTTCAGTGCCACAGTGTTCTACCAAACCAGGGGGGCTCAATAATTCACTCCACAAACCTCATTGGAGGGCAAGAAAACCTTGTTGTGGACATATTTTGCAAAATTAATACATCTTTAATAATGCAAACTAACTCAACAAATAAATTGAGTGCTTACCGCTGAATGTATGAGAGTGTAATGATGTTGCCCTTTATTATGTAGCTTTTTAAATCATTGATGTGTAACTCTAAACACATTACTTATGCCCTCTTCTATGGGTGAATGGTAACTGAGTCAACCAACTCTGGATGTTAATTAGTCTGAAAAGCACACACCCAGAGCAAATAGGAAGCTAAGGCAAATTAGCATTTAAATCATTTCATTGCTAATGGATAAATCAGAAATCCTCCTGATGTGACTGTGTGATGTGATGCCATTCTGCGAGGGGCTTGATCAGACGGGAGGCTGGTGTGTCAGCCAGGCTGGCAGTGGATCCCCACTGCGTCCATCTGTGTGTCCGTCCTGCAGGGATCCATATGGGGCCAGCTGATAGCAAAAAGAGGACGGCCGCGTGAGGCCAAAACATGTGGTCAATACATAAATGAGGATGCGCTGCACATAAAGGAAAACCAATGAACAAAGCCCAAGTGCTACAGAAATAAATGAGCAGTACAAGACACAAGGAAGTGTAACAATGTAGGACATGAAAGAGTTTAGTGTTTTAATGGGGTGTAACTTTCAGATCTAAATAAAAAAAAAAGATGTGAGGAGAAGAAACTATAGATTAAAGCTCAGATAGTTGCTGCTCTTCTTTATATCATTGTAAATTAAACATACTGTATAACTGTATCTCAGTAGAAGTTGAAGCAATGCAATGTTTTGAAAAACTACTTTTGTGGATTATAACAACTAGAAATTATAACAACTTTAAATTACACCTCATTCCTCATTTAACAATTCCCCCCCGGGGGATCAATAAAGCATTTCTGATTCTGATTCTGATTCTGAACTTGCTTATTATTTCAGATCTGAAAATACCAAGAGAGACCCAACTCTCTTGGTATTTTCAGATTTTCTTTCTGCAGTTAACCTTCTTTC
Organism: Lutjanus erythropterus; assembly: GCF_056507025.1. NCBI lineage: Eukaryota > Metazoa > Chordata > Actinopteri > Lutjaniformes > Lutjanidae > Lutjanus > Lutjanus erythropterus. The sequence continues at coordinate 22,474,450 of NC_139336.1, forward strand.
TGAGTCACCAAGACAAAATTGGAGGTTAAGTCTAACAAAAGACAAAATTATAGTTTGTGATCAAATAATGTGTTGTGTCAGATATAAAACAATCCACTTAAACTGGTTAATTGTGTTTTCTTAAACTCATAGTCAGCCGTTGTTAAGTCAGGCTAACACAAAGTCATGCTAAGGTTAGAAATTTGGCTTAAATTTAAGTTGTAATTTAAGGTGTGTTCATCTAACTTGGTAATTTTTTGAAAAAACAGATTCATTTGTGTGTTACAAATTATAGTCTTATTTTTAAGTTGGTACAACAATTTTTCTCAGTGAGTAAGTCAAACAAAACAAGACTGCCACAGGCATTTTTCACAATTATTAGAAAAAACAATAACAAACAAAAAAATGTAAAAGTCTCAGTATTGTACTGGACTGTGATGATATCTACCATGATATTAGATGATAAATTATTTTATTTTCTAAAAGCTGTCACTGTTACTGACTGCTGTATTGTTTCACTGTCATTGCCAAAGACAATTCATGGCAAGTTTTTGCACATGCTTAGGCATGGCATATTTTATTTTCTTAAAGATAGAGAGCAGACGCGCAGGAACAATTTTTCAAGATGTAATTTTTCAATTTAAATACCCTGAAAAGTATCTTGCATTTACTTTTCCTCAAAGTGGGCAAGCTAACAATCAATAAATCAGTTGATCATTAATAATTTGTCATTTTTTTAATTCCAAATTTAAGTTTCCTTATTCAACAAACGCCTTCTCCAGACAATACAGTTTCAAATGAGATGCAATTACTGACATTTCTAGACTATCAATAAATGATCAATTAATACATTTTTAATTCTTAACAGCGATGAATTTATCAGTGATTAATCATTAACATCCCTAGCTGCGATAGAGACATTTTTAGATTTTTTGAGTGACACAAACAGCTCCTCAGAGGCCTGTACTGGTACAGTCCAATCTGTCTGGGAGGCATTTCATGCTCTGAATATCATTGTGACATAACATCCAAATGAGATGTTTAGCCTTCTGTACGCTTTAAATAGTTATTTAAAATGTAGGTCACTTTAAACTGTCCCCAAAAAAAATGAATACACCAACCCTGACAATGTATGCTTAGATCTGCAGTAACACAGTTTTTGTTCAAAGCACCACTGTTTGGGAAATCTGACAAAAACATCATCTCTATCCTCCAAACGCCTCATCTCTGATAAATCTACAGTCACCTTTTGCTTTGTTGCCTTTCATCACTGGCCCTCACTCCCGCCTTTATTGGTCGTTTATAAGAAGCAGAGCGTAAGGACAGTTCAAAGCATCATTACCGACCTCACATCACTAACAGCCATCCAGACTGTTTGCTTCCTTGTCTTCTAAGAAATCAATCGTAGCGTTTAGCTCTGGAAAACTTTTCCAAAGGCCGACTGCCAATCACAAAACCTGGTGAACCCAAGGGTAATTCACACATACACACATTTTGTGGTGTAAATAACTAATTGGTGTAAAAAGTTTTGGAATTAGATAGGGTTAAGGTTAGGGTTAGATTGCATTGGCCGGAAGCCGCAAAACAGGCTGCAGTGGAATACTTGTGGGCAAATGCACCCAAATCAAAGTTTGTCCACTAAAAGTGCTTGGTTTTGCCACTGACAGGCTAAGATCGTTAACTGCAGTGTCTGACAAGATTATGAAAAGGAAACATGCAGAGACAGACCTTTTCACACAGCTCCTTCCAGCGAACTGAAGCAGTTTCAGAAGTTATATCTCTTCCTTCAAAGCCACCAGACTCATTTGACAAAGACAGTAATTTTACCTCATAGAACACACTCCTGTAAATGGACTCAAGTCATTACTATAACTTATTTTCTCACAGCAAAAACCCCATCACAGGTACAAGTTGCTTTGAATCTTTCCAATCAATATATATCAATATCAGTTTTGTGTTTTACATGCAAATAGAAACAATAAATAATGCAAATACATATTTTCAGCTCGTTAATGGTTGTACTTTACTTGTAATGCACACAGCATGCTGTCTTATATTTATTTGTATCTATAATTTCTGAAAAGTGCATATTAGCAAAACTGAAAATGTAGCATTCAGAAGAGACGTAAACAAACCAGAAAAAAATATTTTTCCTTTTTGTACATAAAAGTAAAATCAGGACAGGGATTTGTGGTGGGCGTGTCACGTCAGAGGAGTTAAAACAGACTAACCTATAGTTTCCTGGCTCAGGTGACAAGTGTGTAAAAGTCATTTTAAACGTCTTTTAAGCAGCTCTTCCATTTTTTAATAATAAAAAGCAGGAATTATAGCCTACATATCTGATTTAATCAGAATATTTTCACAAATGCATGTGTTGTTGACATTATGTATTAGTTCATTTTTGGGATTCGGCACAACTGCTTGTAAGTCAGGACTGTCCTGAATTTTTCAGGACATCTGGTGACCTGAGGCAGCCGTGACACAGCCGAAATGCAACACAGCAGCATCCAACAAAAACAGGAATCCTGAAATTCAATTGAAATGAAATGAAGGTTTTTGTTCATTATACTGTACAATTACTATTATAGTCAACAAAGACAGACGACATAACACACTAAAAGAATCATATGGTACTAAATAGTTATTTAGATGAATACTTAAGAGAAAAGGTTAGGTCAGATTACACTGACAACCCCAAACAAACAGTGCAAACCTGTCCAGAAAAAACTTTTGCTGTTGATCCCTTTCCATCTCTTTTAGAGGACAAGAGGCGCTTTGTTATACTGCCGTACAGTAGAGCACCTCAGAGCAGAAAAAAAAAGGTATCACCAAAGACCCAACAAGGAAAAAAACGAACAAACATAGATGTCAGAAGTGCTCCTTCTCTCTTTGAGTGCTTAGTAATAGAATGAAAGCTTTGTCTTATGCAGTGTACAACATCAAATAAGACACCCACAACCAGGTGCTTTATGAGGTTTTAAGAGAAAATCTTAGAAGAGAAAAGCTAAAAGCAGAGGTACAGCTTGAATCTCACAGTAACACACAGAAAGACAGTAAATATACACTGTTCAGATGGCTAATATGTAGAGGATGTTAAAGAAGCAGACATCCGTAGTAATTATAGAACAATGAGTTATTGTGTTTGATCACCCGTGATACATTCCTTTTTTCTTTATTTCAACTTCCTGTTTTCTGGTAATTCTGGGTTTTCCAGTGTTGGTCCTCTGCCAGCTTTAGTTTTTGTGCTCTGAGCTTTCTCACTAGATTGTTGGCCAGCTCGCAGAGACTTAATGTGGGGGGGAAATGCTGCTGTTTTAGGAGCCGGGTGGCCTAGCAATGAGTGTTGTGAGGCAGGTATGAGTTGTGTACACTGGCAGCAGATTTCCGCATCGGTTCTGCCAAGTCCATCTGGATTCTGCCCCGCCACTGTCCAGAGTAATTATTTCTCCTGAGAGTCGCCTCTAATGCTGCCACGCTGCTCGCCATACAAAGTGTGCAACGTGCCTGGAGATAAGTGTGAAAATGGCTCTATGTAGGTGCAAGACTGTATTTGGAAGTCTGCTAGTCTGTGTGTGTGTGTGTGTGTGTGTGTGTGTGTGTTTGTTTTTGATTTCAGGTTGCGCTGACTGAACAAAGCCATTCAACTGTTTGGCCTGCTGTGCAGCACTTCATCTCAATTTATAGAAGCAATTAGGACGTTTTTGTTTCCTCTCTTTTATGTAACCACCGCAGTTTGAAAGAGTAAAAATTGTGCCCGGCAAAATTAATAGCATAAATGCTCAAGTGGCTGTGATCAAGTGTCTTATTAGGCTGGACTAAATTAGTTATGTATGACTTTTTTTCTTTCATGCTCAGTTCACTTTTAATGAGCATCTATTCCAATTTCATTTGGCATGTCATGTAATAACAATTATCTTAAAAAAACACAGGCGGTTCTCTCAATGAGTGACTCAATCTAGAGACAGAGATAGTTTACACAACATTACAGTGTACAGTTGGGCTGGGCAATATATCAATATTATATCAATATCGTGATATGAGACTAGATATGTTCTTAGATTTTGGATATCATTAAACTGAACCATCTTTGCTGTCATTTAATAACCACTACTAAATATAACAGTTTACAAGGGCAAGTAAAAATTGACTTCAGGCAAGTATATGTCTGACATATTTGTGAAAAATAACATTAATGTTTAACCCTGATAAATGTTGTCCTTCCCTGGTTTTAAAGGCTAAATTACAGTAAAGTGATGTAATTTTCTCTGCCTCTGTCTTACCAGATTGCTCTAACTGATCTATTATTTGCTTTTATCCAGTTATTTATCTTATTGTAGTTGTCAAAAATATATTTTGAAAATTAGATTTTTATCCATATAACCCATCCCTATGGTACAGTGTCCTAAACATATTACTTCATAGGGTAAAAACACATAGAATTCACATAAAAATTTCTCCAAATTCATAGTTTCATCACTATAATCAACTCATCTCATCACAGATCTACATGCTGTACTGCCCAAGAACACATCAAACACATCTATTTCAGTCATGTAAAGATTGGAGATGCAAGTGCAGCCGTGACACCAAGAGCAGGAAAGATGCAGCGTGATAATAAATCACGTTAAAATATTAAAAGTACCAATAAAGGTAGTGATAACGTCTAAGCTTTGCAAATTTTCAAAGATGCGTGGCAAACTAAGCTCAACAGACCACATATACACAGCTTTTGTTTTAGCTTGTTTGTAACAAAAATTGCTACAGTGCAAACAGCGAAGAGGAGAAGTTGGTTAAAAAAAGACTTGGTTCAGGTTTAAAAAGCCCGAAAACAAGCAGGAAAAGATCATCCGTTTCAAGTGGTGGTAATACTTGATATACCTGAGAAAGGGTTTTGTATGTTTTTCTATTTATTATTTGTGTTTTACACATTAAATGTTCCTCTGTACTACATGAAATATGTCTTAGAAATAAAGTTAAAAGTATAATATGTAACTTCTGTCTCAAGGATCTCTCCCACATTAAAACAATAACAAAAGACGCAGTTTGATGGGAGTTACCACCTTCACTTATAAACAACCACCACAGCTGATCACATACCCTTGTTCAGACATTCACCGACGCGAAAATGTTAAATATTATAACTTTAGAGTGTAGTAATTTATTATACCGGTGCTTTGTCCCTTCAAAAGCTTTTATTGAAATTTTAAGAAAAATCTCCCTTAATGCTAAGTATTATGGCCGTTAAGCCACTGAATGCTTACATTTTCCAAAATAAATGCCAAAAATGTTATTTTCTACATATACATGCTGGTGGTGATCCAAGCAGTTAAAAATGCTAATTTTGGCCATTGACCCAGCAGAGCACACAATGTGAACATACTGTCAGTCATTTTTGCTCTACATCCTCCCTTTCTCTCAACCCCCGAGGCTATTTCCCATCACCAGGGGAAACAGGGAGTTCCTCTATGCAAATGACTGTAGCTCCTCCACAGCCTCACTCTCATTACCTCATACATCGCTGAAGGGAACGAATATGTATGAAAAAAAGAGAAGTCAAAGAGCAAGTCACTACTGAGTACCTCCTGTTGTCTGTGCTGCTTTTGCCAAACTTGACAGAACGCTGGGTTGGTGGGGTTGCGTACTGGCAAGGTCTCTCTTTATCTTTCTCTCCATTTTTTTTTTTCTTTCTCTCCGTCTCTGAACTGAGGCCAGGGTCCTCTTGGGCCCGCTGTATTGTGCCGCAGGAAAATTGCCAATCCGGGCTACTCTGATTGAACACTGAAAGCAGGAGTTTTATAAAGAAGCTGATTTGCTATTCATTACCTCTCACTCACTCCCTTTTCTTTCTCCTGCACTCTTCCGTTTTCCACTGGCTCACGTTGCCACACTCCAACTTCCTTTCTTGGCCTTTTTCTCCGGCTCTCTTTATACTCCGTTCATCCCCCGCAGCCCCCCACTGGAGACTCCCATGGTTAGGCGAGGATATAATGTGGCTTTCTCCAGTTTTCCAGTACTGTGTGAGTGAAATCACTGTTGGTTAGTCTGTCGATATGGCAAATACTGTAATTACCTCCTGGTTTACTAAAGGATCAGCACACACCTGCCTGGATTATCGAGCGAAGGCTGTGTTTGGAATATGCAAGCCCCTCACGCAGGTCTGAATGTGGCAAAGGAAATGATGCAGCAATGGCACAAATAAATAAATGAAGAGTGTACAGAGATGGAGAACAAACAGAGCTCCCTCGCCGCTTCATTTGACTGACGTTACCCCGAATGGCTGCGGATTTAAAGACAGTTTAAGGACAGTTTCTCTGCCAAAATAAAGATCAGCTGATCCCACTGATACTTGAAGGAAAGGTTAGAATTCTTCTCTGCGGAATAGAACAGGGATGTGTTCTCCAGGTGCTCTGCAGGGTGTTCCCTGCCTATCGACCGGTGTGTGCCGGTTAAGGCTCCAACCGCACCCCCACCCAAGCATGAAAAGGATAAGCGAGAATAGAAAATCAATGGATGGATGAACAGGATGCAGCCCTAACAGTAAATCTCAGATTACTGTGGTATCAAGCTAAACCTCACAGCATAAATATTCCTCAAACACACACAAAGGAAATATTATGGTCTTTTGACCGTGTGATTTGGAATCACTAAGAATGGAAAACTGGACAGGAGATACCCTTAAGGTCAAGTTCAGGTCATTTTTGTAATTAAGGCTTGGTCACATCATATTGGCACAACAAACCTAAATCTGTTATCGTACAACTGCAAGAGTTAGAATTATCTTCGAGCTGGCAGGTGCTTTGTGACCTCAGGCCGCAAGACACGAGAACCAAAATCTAACCCTAACCCTAACCTACAGTACTGCCGTAAAACTCACTAATAACATGATGCTTCAGTGTAAATGTCACCCATTGCACCCATGCACCGGAAGTCTGCATGCTAACCAGGGACCAACAACCTGCTGAACCTGTTCAGCGAAGGGATAATCATGGAAATGGAAACTGCTGTTTGTTTGCTGTTGCTGACCTGTGTTGCTATTTTTCAGCTTCTCACAGGCCTGTACCACTGTGCGCATCCCCCAACAATGCCAGTTCTCCTACTATATACTGTATTTTATCATGTTCTTATTTTAGCAGACGCTGTCCTCTGCCCAGATAGCAAAAAATTCACTGGATGAGAAATGAGCTGCTGCGCTGATATCACTACTAGATGTGAACTGATTGCAATTTTCTTGGCCGTTTCCAATTTTTTAAAAGTCTGACCTACCAATTCCAATTTGAATACACAAACATATCTGTATGTTTTCTTTGATGAATAATTAAATTAGTAAAACACTGACTATTGGATGCCTTTTACGTTTATAATTTGATGTACCAGAAGGAGCATGATTTTGTGTGATGTCACTTGATCTCTTGTAAAAGCAGATGCAAGCAAACCAGAGACTGATGTGCTGCAACAGTTTGTTAGTAAAGCTTTTTAGTGGGGAAAACAAAGGCACAGCTGCTCCATCTCTTTGTCTAAGACTAGAACTGACAATGGGAAAAAAAAAAAATGGCTGCAGCACACAAAAGCTCACCTGTGTTCAGTACGATAGCGGAAATGCGGCTCGCGACTAACTTGCAGGGCCAGTTTCTGAACTACAGTAACTGGTGAGCTAACTGCTAACTCTAAAATTGCTGTGTTTCCTCTGTTTGGCATCTTGTTGTCAGGAATGTATACGTAATGATTTAAGTGATCTTGCTATCTCACATGCTATATCTAACTCTCTGTTCTCTCATGGGTCAGCACTGTTACAACGGCTCACTATTAGAGTTGGCATGAATTCGCGGGTCTTCAGACGTGAACAGATTTACTTTGTCCCCGAGTGTGAATCCTATAACCTTTGAGAATCCACTATGAGTTGATTTCTGTGCAAAATATACCCATTTTAAATGCCGGTATGAGACAGCCTTTACAAATTGTAAAGTGCAATATATCCAAGAAACAGTGATTCTCATGAGGTGTTGTGACAAATCCCTTTGGTAGAGAAATCCTGCTATGTTGAGGCATATACTGCTTGGATGTGCAGTTCTCCCTGGAACTGCCCTTAACTCAATGTTACAATAATACTTTTTTTTTCTATTTTATCTCCCTTGTCCACATAAGTGCTACTGGAGATTCATTCAGGCTGATGGATTGACCTTCAACTTGCCACCTTAGGTTTGTCATCCCTCTTCGGGAAAGCCTCAGGGCCCGAGTCCCTTTGAGCACCGTCCAGATCGCTGAGAGCGTCTGTACCATGTGTCCACATGAAGCAACCACTAAACAGATAGAGGCAGAGTCGAGATAAATGTCTCGGTCTATTTTCTCCACTTTCAACTGGAATAGGGGGTTTATTATGTTTTCTCAGAGGGAAGGAAATGAACGTTTAGGTTACAGTGACGAGGAACTGAACACAACCGCAGTATACGTCACACAATCCACAATCAGAAGCCAGAGATCAAGTAGCCAGGTTATTCCACCTAATCAGACAAATTATTCCATAAAATTATTTAACTGTAATTCCACAAAAAGCAGCCAGAACTCTTTAACTACACTGAATTTAACACCACAATTAAAAACGCTTTCCAACACAATTAGTAGAACAGAGCAATCAAAATAGCTTGTAATTAGCACAAAGATGGGAACAAGATGAGTAAGCAGATTTCATCTTTGATTGTCATCTTTCTTTGGGACTGAAAAAAAGACTGTATTATGCAAACCTTTATAAACACATTTGGTGAAATGACCTGCATTTTGTCATGATGTTTCACTTTTTATTTAATTTTAAAGGGCTTTTATTCTGACTCATGCATAATCTTCAATGCAAAGGTCTCAAATATAAATACTATAATTGCATGAACAAACTGGGGTAATGTCCTACATCCAGCAACACGCTCCTGAGTGTTTTGTGTCATGCTCCGTTTCCCATTAAAAGAAAAACAAAGAAAAAAAGAAAAGCCTAATTGCTCTTGAGTGCATAATGTACAGAGTACACAGAGATAATTTCTCAAATGTATGGGAGGCCAAGCTCATCAACATTATAAGCTGCAAATCTGTTTCTGTGTGATTAACTCGGGCTCAGAATGCAAAGTCTGAGTGAAACAATTAAAAACAGGGTGCTTTAAAAAGCAAGTGACTTTTAATGAATTTAATATTATTCCAAGGTTTAAGCCTCATGTCCGATGAGACCCTGCCACCTGCTCATGTTTTAGAATTCACAAAACAACCACGTCGTCATGACTCAAACAAATCTCTTTATAACTGTGCATAACAGCGCCGTGGAACTTTAATTATATATACAGGAAAACTTTTATTTTAACAATATTTTCATTTTGATTCATCTGCAGATTATTTTCGTGATTAATTGATTCATCGCTTATTATATAAAATGTCAAATCATTTCCCTGAGCCCATACTGACATCTTCAAATTGCTTCTTTTGTCCAACCAACAGACGAAAACCCAAAGACTTCAATTACTGTTATAAAAGATAAAGAAAAACAGCAAATCTTTGCTTGAAAAAAATGACTGAAATGATCAATTGATTATCAAAGTAAAAAGCCTGCTGTATTTGAGGTAGTGTGTCCCTTCAGTTGTTGGCTAAGATCCACATGAACAGAAAATAAAAAGAAGCTGTTGCTGCTGGACATTATGTCTCCACGTGCCATTTATTAAGAACCCTAGATGCTCAGTTGCATTGGTAGCAAGAGGGTTTCTTTTCTGTGGACCACTGTCGCTGTTCATTTGTGCCGTTGTTAATTTACGCTGTTGTTTTCTTAGCTTAGCTTCCTCGGAGTAGCTAGCCGGTTAACTTTGTTTCAAGCTTCAGAGGCAGAAAACAACAAACCAAGGAAACATGAGACTGCACAGTCTCCAAATCAGGTTTAGTATCTGGATGTCTTACTGAACATCCCTGGATGTGCAAGACAGGTGCATTAAATTAATGGTTGATAAATTAAATATTTTTAATTTGGGAAGAAATAAATAAATAATTCATTAGCAACATAATGATTATTGTTCTTGAAATGACAGAGTGTGAGAAACTGTTTTATGCGCTAAATTAGGGCTCGTGCCCCTGTGGACATCGACGCTTGATGTTCAGAAGACCTCATAAAAAGGACTCAAAAACCTTCATTATGGTTCCTCAGGGGACGTCTTTTCCATGTACAACGAGATGTTCAAAATATGTTTTTTGGACAAATCTTTGCTCAGCAGGATGTTACGGACACGAAGAAGAACCTTTTAAAGACCCTGTGAGAGTTAATCTGCTTGCTCCCTTCTCAGCTGAAACAGACTGTTGGAGGTTGCAGAAGCGGCGGAGACTATGGGACAAAAAACAACCATTAATGAGGTTTCACTGTGGACAATTACAAGACACTGCCCGAAACAGGAAAACTTTAATTTCTGCAGTATTTTTGAGGTGTAGTATGTCACAATTCCGTATTAAAATATCTTCAAACTATCTACGTTACATATTTTGTTCTGTTGTGTACTTTATTATCCAAAATGCTTCCAACAACGTTTAAACCATCATTTTATTCAAGGTAACAGTGCACTTCATTTGGTCACCTGGCGTCTTATTCGCTTTACCTCTCTAGCTGCTACATGTCTGGGGGAACATGGGAAACACCAGATGCTACGTCACTGAGCGAGGAAGGAAGTTGGCGAATGTGACTAAATGTATCGTGAAAAAGCACGTCTTTAAACACAATTTCTGCCTGAGTCACGATAAATTTTTATCAGCCAAAACGACTACTACCCACGCTACCTCACAATGTCATCAAAGCCCATCTTTTGTTAGTGTTTCAAATGAAACACCGCTAGCAGCAGAAATTACATACTGTGTCTTTAATTGAATCTTTTTTTCACAGAAGAGTTCTTGTTTTTTTTTCATGTTGTTCCAGCTTTCACACTCCTGATCTGAAATAGCATGTGCACTGTTTTTCCACATCTTGCAATCATGTTATTAATTGCTTGTTTGTTTGGTTTTTATTTGAGACTGTAGCCTTCATTTGTTTCAGAATGTGGCGCAGTGTCTCTTCTGCAATCGAGAAGCAACCCTAATCTCAACCTGTTAAAATAGTGGGTCATATTAAACTTTTATTTTCGGCCAAAATGCACCTTTCCTATATGCCCTGGATAACATCGCTGTCCAGGCAGGGGTGATGAAAAACAGTTAAGCTGTAACTGCATGGAAAGACTAAGTAAAAGATCTAATTGCAGAAGTTACAGTAGGGCTGCGAGAGCTCTGTCTCTCTCTGGCATTATTAAATGAAACTGTCATATTCCTTTGGGGTCCCATTTACTGACCAAACCAGCTCCTTCACCAAATGTCAGCCCTGATCACTCCCAGTGAAGAATTTTTAAGCTATTTTCTAAATATGGTTGCCGATCGATCCCTCACCTCCTCCAACATGACTGAGGCAGACTTCAAATTCCCTCAGAAAGGTCATTTCTAGGAGGAAGCATTCCTCCTTTTCTGCCCAGAACATTTCTCCAAGAGGTATTTGATTTAGTCCAAATATCTTGTCTTCCTTCAGTTTCCCATTAATTAGTGGCTGGGTTAAAGCCTACATTTACAACAGTATTGATCAAAGTGTTGGATGAACTGCTTTCAGCCACCGATGATGAAAAGTCCTCGGTTTTTGTTCCTTCACATCTTGGTACTGCACATGATACTGTCGAGCACCGTCTTCTGCTGAAATGTCTCAAACCGTGTGCTGCCTTTATGGTTTATTGGTATTTGGTAATTTATGGAAATTTTATCTATTGGTAATTTTAGTTTCTCCCGTGTGAGTTGGTCCAGTGGGGTGCTGAAAGGTTCTCTTCTTAGACCCACTCGCTTTCCCATTTATATGCTGCCCCTGCGGCAAAATATTTGTAGTCATGGCATCGGTTGTCATTGTCATGCAAATTACACACAGCTATTTCTCTCTGTTGATATAAAAGACAGAAAGCAGATTGACTCACTTTTTAAAAAGCCCTTTGCAGACTGAAAAAACTCTGTCAAAATGTAATTTCTTATATTTAAATGCTGACAAGCCTGAAGTAATGATTTTAGCTTCTGATATAGCAACATTTCTCAGCCCATTACCCCCTAATGTCACCTCTGACAAGGTGTATACTGGTTCATGACAGCGTGACAACTGAGGGTGAGTGAGCTTTCTCTGTTAGGACCAATAATGAATAATCTATTTCAAGTTACACCTTCCCCCTCACCATCTTACATGCACATCTCTTCTTAAAACAGGTCCTTTTCTACATGCCTTCTTGTTTCATACGTTTACTTGACTGCCTGTTTGATATATGACGTTCTTTGTTCCTATTTAAATTGACGGTTCATATTATTTGATGTAGGTTACATGAGGCACTCACTGATGTTCAGTGTATTACTGACAGTAGATGGTGGTTGGCACACTTCCAGTTTGGAGAAGCAGAGAGGAATACCAGCACAGAGGAAGAAGTTATTTTAGCCACTTAAAAGAGGTCGACCTTAAAAAACATCAATAAGCGTTAAGTGTACGCTATATTTAGAATATTTTAACCACTTTACTTTGCTGTGAGAAAGCCTTTTCTCAAAGAAAACCGCTGTTATAAAAGCCAAATATCACTGTCTCCATATCAGCCAAACTCCCTAGGCAAAATAAGCAATTTTACATTACAGAGCACAGGAGATGCTGGTCTTTCACTGCTCCGATCAATTAGATTGTTTGTGTTATTGTGTCACTTTTGGGAATCCAAACCATCCTTGTAAAAGATTTAGTCACACAACAACACAAAGAAACTAATAAATCAAGGCGGTGATCGACCAACAACTCCCATGTTCTGCGAGGTAAAATGACTGATTTTGCCTGTGGAGTTCGGTTGGTTTGGAGAGAGCGATATTTGATGTCAGGCAGCCTTTTGAAAAGAGCCAAAGAAAAGTGGTGAAAAGTTCTAAATATAGCACACACTTAAACTGATATTGATTCTTTGTTAAAGTAGTATTTTCTATCTGGCTAAAGTATAGGGATGATAACAATTAATCCATGATCAATTAATTTGATAAGAATCTGATCGATATGTAATGTGATCAGTCTACTATCAGATAAAGGTCTTTATATATTTCATAGGCCTCGTAATGCTGTCAGAGAATATGTTGCTGCTGAAATTAAGCTTTGATTGAAGGGGAAAATGCATTTAATATCATTTGGTAAATGCACATTTTTGTAATTATGATGAATTAATTCATTGATCATTAATGTTACCTATGATTGATTAAGTGAAGTGCTTATTATTTGCAACCCTACTAAAATACCTTTTGTTGCTGACCCTGTCCACAGCAGTTCACTGCTTAGCTTCCATGCTGGTCCTCCTCTCTGCTTCTCCAAACTGTACCAAATAAACTGACTCCTAACACAAATACAAATAATCCAAACCATCTCAGCATAATTTCCCCTTATTTTAGCATTTTCCTCACTTTAGATTAGTAAACGAAGCTTTTAAAAGCTTCATATAGATAAATGAACTTTATTAGTAACCATAATGAAATACCTTATCTTTGAGTTACTGACTATTTGAAGTGTTGCCCTTTAATTTTCTAGACAATTTCTTCACTCACCATTGTGGGATACAAAGGCGAACTCCAAATATCAAAAGTCAAATGTATTTAAAAGCTTAATTAGAAGAATATATTTTAGATTCTAGCCATTAAATCAATATTCAGTCCACTTATGCAAAATACCACATCATGTGGGTGAGATAATTATCTCTATGGTCTGAGAGCCTACTTAAGGATGGCATACCTGTGTGAATGTGCAAAAAAAAAAAAAACCCTGAATGAAGTGTAATGATCAAATAGATAAAGACCTTTAGCCCGTTCTCCAGCGTTAATTTGTTGAGCTGTCCTTTTTATTTCAGTGCTAAATGCACACGATTCAACTCCACACAAAAGCCCTAGAAACGGTCCCTAGAGAGGGAAAGCTACACATCTGATATAAAGCCCCTTGTCCACGTGTGTCTGGGGCTGTCCACAATGTGTGTACCTGCCGGTGTGTAATAAAGCACCTAAGACGAAACTGATGTCTCATGAAATCTGTGGAAAATCAGGTAGGTAGAATACCTACAGTATTGTGAGCCTGTAAGTACAGTAAGCAAACGAATAATATTAGTAAGCTAACCAAATTCTGGACAGGATCAGCAAAAAAGCCAGTCATCTTATATTATTACAATCTATGGGTGTACATTACATTCAGAATGATTTTACCACCTTATTCTGTTGTCAGACAGTCACTGAAAGGAAACTGCTGTTACAGAAACCAAATATCGTTCTGTCCAAACCAATCAAACTCCATGGGAAAAATCTGTAATTTTACCTTGCAGAAAATGGAAGCTGCTGGTCTATTGCGATCTCCTGTTAGTTTGTCTGTGTTATTGTGTGACTTCTGTGAGTCTGAACTATCCTTTTACAAGTCACACAATGACAAAAATAGAACAAGGCGGTAGACATGCAGCACCCCTGTTCTGCTAAGTAAAACTGCTGTTCTTGCCTGTGGAGTTTGGTTGGTTTGGGGAGAGCGATATTTGGCTTTTAGTGCTTTCACGTGAGAAAAGGCTGTCTGAAGGTAAAGTCAAAATATTCTAAATATAGCATGCACTTGAACTGATATTGGTTTTTAAGGTGGTTAAAATACATCAATTTGTTCGAGCTGTTCTTTCTATTTTAGTGCTAAATGTACACAATTCAACTCCACACAGGAGTCCTAGAAACGGTCCCTTGAGAGGGAAAGCAACACAGCTGATATAAAACCTCTTGGCCACGTGTGTCTGGGTCTGTGCACTATTTGTGCGCTCGTGGGTGTGTAATAAAATACCAAAGATGAAACCGATATCACATGAAATCTGTGGAAAAACGGCAAAAGGTAAATTACGATGCCCGGAGGAGCCTCCCGCTCCCGTTCCCCGTGTATCATACGCATCACAGATCCATTGAATTAAAATTCAATAAGATCTAGGCTGTTTCCCAAACCGTTTTGCACCAGTGAGCTGTGATATCGCCTCTATTCTCCAATCAAATCCTGGCACCACGCTCTCACTACCATTTCAACCAATCAAAACAGCTGAAAATTAATTTGCTGATTTTCAATATGAAGTACTCATAACTGATTAATGACATGACCTCTTGAAGCTTCTTTTGGGGGAAAATTCTATTCATTTCTAGAACGAAAATAACATATTTCTTCTAGGGATTTAGCATGAAAAGTATTTAATGAACATCCCATTAAATAAACAGCATCAAGAGGTATGGGTATGGTAAAGCCTTTTGATTTTCTGTGCTTTGTATTCTGCCTCTTCTCCTGGTCTTTAGCCCACACTCACATAATTTTAAATGGGATGCAGTGAATGACTTTGTTCCAGGCTCTCATTATGCAGGCAGCAGAGATATGCACTCTTTGTCCCATGAAAACTATTAGATTAATTAATGGGTGAACATATTTCCCTCTCCCCGCCATCCTTGCAATCAGCTTTCTAGGTCCATTCTCTGCTCAGTGAACTGATTCATTCTCTCTATCATGACAGGCCTTTACTCCTTTTTACAAAATAAGACCTGCAGCTAATTCTGATTGACTTGATAGATTTGTACAATTCAAATGCAGGCAACTTAATGAGGGCGAGCTATAATCAAAAAGGGGAACGAAAAAAAGGCAAAAAAAAAAAAGAAGAAGAAGATGACCAACTTTTCAAACCCATCTTTGCCTCCAGAACATTTCACTCAAGGAACCACTCCTCATCATTTTTTTCCCCAGATATCATCCGGTGAGCAATTACAGAGAACGTACGGCGGACGATGCATCATCCATTCTTGCGCGTTGGCGGTTGGTGAAAAACAGGAGCGTTTACTGAGTAGGGGTGCCATTTACCATGGTAAATATGTGCGTCCCAGGCCGGTGAAGGGTTGATGGTTTTGCAGTAGCGTGACATCTGATATACGGCTGTATGCAGGGAGAGGGCTGATCAAGGCCACCTCTATCACTCAACCAGATAATCTCTGCACCCGGGAAAAACAAATGACTGTTGCTAGCTAGCCTCAAGAGCCTGTCTCACATCTTCATCCTGCTCATTTACTGTGGAGCTATTCTCACTCTCTTCTTTCATTCTCAGAGTTTTACCCTGCCCTTTACTACTGGAAATGTGATAAAATATTTGTCAAAAGGATAGGCTTAATGAAAGTCAGTGTATTAGCAACAGTAGAGGCCATTCAGCTCGCCCTTAGGAGAGGAACACCAGCACAGAAGCTAAGCAATGAACTGCTGTGGACAGGGGCAACAACAAAATTTATTCCAGCTACATTAAAAAAAAGGTCCTCCTTAAAAGAAATCTATATCAGTCAAGCGTACACTATATTTAGAATATTTTCACTGCTTTACTTTGTCTTTTCTGACAGGAAACCACTGTTATATAAGCAAAATATTGCTCTCTCCAAACCAACCAAACTCAATAGTCAAAATCAGCAGTTTTACGTTGCTGAACTGGGAGTTGCTCCTTTCTATTCTTGTGTGATTTAGTCATTTTAAAACAACACAACAGTACAAACAAACAGATCGGGGCAGAGGTAGACCAGCAATTCTTGTGTTCTGCAAGATAAAGTCAATGATTTTTATTTTATATATATGATATTTGTCTAATATAAGAGCAATTTCTCATCAGACTCTTTGATGGTAAATGTATTCACTTCAACTGATATTGATTTTTCAGTCGCTAAAATACCGTTTGTAGCTGTAACTGTCTACAGCAATTCTTATTTTAGCTTCCACGTTTCATGCTCCTCTCTGCCTCTCTTAATGAGAGGCGTTTCGACTACCATCTACTGTACTTAATACAGACTGTGTTTTAGTACCTTACACAACCCCACTTTAAATACCACCCATTAATACAATTCCTTGCTTTGAAGTTGCTCTAATTATGTTCAAATTGCTATTATCTCCAAGGCTACTGAGATATAGTGGGTATGAAGGTTATCAGTGCTGTTTTGTGCTTACCTTTGGAAGGATGTTTAAATTGTGCCACAGAGACACAGGTGTCAAAGAGGGTAAGACAGTGATTTAGGGGAAGGCGTGTTGCAAAGCAGGAAACATGAGGAGGTCAAGAATAGTTCCCTAGGGCAATTTATAGGCCTCTGTTATGGTTGGGAAATGAGAATGGAGGAGTAAATTGCTCGCCAGCGAGGCCGAGGATAAGAAAGAGCCTCACATTCGGTTCACACGCGGAGGAAAGCATGCACATGTCCCTCTCCAAAGCCTCCTCCGCTGGCTGGGTAAACAGAGGGTGAGATGCTGGGTAGATTGAGATGGATTGGACAAAGCCAATCGCTGACCATGGCAGCTGAATTTCCTTCCTCAAATATAGAGCATGTTGGTGGCTTTGATATTCATAAGGTGGTTTAGAGAAGGTTGGGGAGTCAGATGGGATCTGTGATATACGACAGAGGTGTGATGCGAGGTTGGCAAATGGCCTGACACTGGCATTTTGTTAAGTGCAAAAGATGAAAAAGAAAGAAAAGGGCAGACAGACAGGGAGAGTGTATTTATTCTATAGTGCTACAGACAAGGGTTATAAGAAATCATCTTAGGAGTACTGCAACTCTCAATACTGTATTGTGATATCATGATACATGCATAGATTTGTGTGACAGTGGTTCATTTTGTGTTGTTTAAACCCCCGACCGCTAGATAGCAGTGTTGTTATCAAACCTCACTGTTCTGAAAAGTGCTAAGTAAAGTTTTAAACTTGTGCATATGCAGCGTTGGGCAAATTACAGAAGTGTAGTAATTAATTGCAGATACTAGTTACTTGTCTCAGAAAGTAATTTAACGATTTTACCAATTACTGTATTATAAAAGTAATTATTTACTAAGGAAAGGAGCTTTTGTGTTACTTTTAAATGTTTACTTTGATTGTTTTTTAATGCACACATATCTACTATTTTACTGTAGATATTTTAGTACAGTTATATTATTTTAATGTAGCTTTATTATTTCAGCAGCTGTATTATTTTAGTTTCAAGTGTCAATTTTTCCGTATCATTGTGCCACCAATAGGAGATATTATTTCCAACTACCAGAGAGCAGCAGCCATTACCATCTACCTGCAAGTTACACTTTTACTGCCTATGTTTTAGACAGTACGATTTAGTTTACCATATCTATATGATATTGGTATTGGACTCACTTTAAGGGTACTGATATCATTACAGACTTCATAATTGTTTAAACAATTCCCAGCCTTGGTGCCGAGGTTGTTATCAGCAAAGTGAGACCAGTAACATCCTTTAAAAACAGCGTAGTTTGGCAGCATTCTGACCTAGAAAACGAAAATCAGGTTGTATGTAGATTGTGTCGGAATAAACTGGCAAACAACCTGAAGCAATGTATAACCACATTCAGCACATTAATGTGGACATTAACTTTGAGGAGAGCAGGCTACTGGTGCTAGCACTGCTAACGTTAGCCACACTGTGTGGGAGCTAACATCAAAATGTCATACATTGTTTACCAGCAGAAAGTGTGACCCTGCCCGGTCTGAGAAGATAACACATTTAGTGAGTTGTCATGTTTTGTAGAATAATGTATAATGTTGATAACATGCGGTGCAAAGTGCCACACATTCCAGCAGCATTTATAATACTACTTGGCTAGAGAAGAATGTTATTAATGACTTTAAATGGCTCTTAATATATGCACTATTCTTTTGGACAATGTTTAACATTATCAAGAAAATTGTGCTCAATTTCAACTTTTTTCTGGGTGTTTTCTTACTTTGACTTACACCGACTGTTCTAAATTAAAACTTCTGTTAATCATCAGGAAAATTATTTGCCAGGAACATCCCTAATCCTCATGCTGTACTTGTCATCTCTCTGTCTTGCTTTTTTTATGTTTAGCTAGACTAAGTTTTATGAACTGTCTGAGGCTCACCGCCTCCTCTTTAACCAGGGGATATAGAAAAATCAAAGAATGAAAAAAAAAAGTTTTATAAATCAAAAGATTCGGTCTTGCATTGGAAATAGACTCAACAGTCAAGATATTCAAGTTTATAAAAATATCCCTCAGTTGAAGGGAATGATATTGGTGCATTAAATCAGTTATTGGTTAAGGTAGATGCAACCTTTTACTAAATTGCCGAGGTAATCACGGAGCTGACTTTTTCCATAGATAGAAGAAATATGTTTCCATCGCATTAGTAATGCTTGCCTGAAAAATGTATTCGGGTGCATCCCCATTACAGACATGCACTGAGCCCATGCGTGCACATGAACTGACTCACACATTGCCAAAAGTCAAACTCTGTTAGTGCAGTTCAGGAATCGCACACAAACCAGGCAAGAAAAAGCAGGCTCCCTGAATCAGGCCGTCACGTAACATACTCATTACATCCTACACACTGTGAGCGCTTGGGTTTGCAAGGGGGCTATGTTTATAGGATGTAATGAGTCAGAGATAAAGAAAAACAGAGAGCGACACGGGAAAAAACTGAGAAAAAGGGACAGAGGGAATTAGAAAGAGAGAGACTCCCAAGTTCCCCGTTGGCAGAGGGTTTCATGTAATCTTAGCACCCATGGGACCAGAAAGAAACTTTGATCACAAATATTTTCTACAGTCCATTTGGAGCTCAGAGTCTGTTGTGTGCCTGCTCGTGCATTCGTGTGTGTGTGTGTGTGTGTGTATGTGTGTGTGTGCATTTTTCTGTAATGTAATGTGGAGGACATAAGCAGGTCACACAGACACATGCCTCATTCCACTTGCAGCAGACCCAAAGGATTAATTTAACGAGCTGTCGGACGCTTGTCCTATGCGGCCCTCGTTAAGACCATCATGCAGAATCTCCATTTGACTGCTGCCTGCCGTGACTAATTGACTTATTTTGCAGGCCTAAGCAGTACTGAAAGCTCTCATATTTCATATTTATCTCTTTTTGGAGCAATGTCAGGAAACTTCAGTGAGAGCAGGGCGATGCAACCTCCCTTGAATACCAGAGAACCAAAGGGGGTGGAGGATACTTCCCAAACTGCTCTGACCACACAGAAAATAAACCACATGTTCCAGTTTGTCTTAATTTAACTTCAAATTAAAAAAAAGAAGGAAAAAATGAACTCACTGGTTTATGTTTTCCAGCTATACACTCTTAGAAATAGGGTTTCTAAAAGAGTTTACCCTGAACGACTGACGTTCTACCCACAACCATTTGCTTCTGAAGAACCCTGTTTTGAAGAAAGGCTTCCTCAAAAGGTTATTGGTAAGAGTATGGTTCCATAAAGAATTCTTCATCCAAAGAACCCTTTTTGAAAGAAAGAGTACTTCAAGGATAGTTGAAATCCTTGAAGAATTCTTTCCTCAAGGGTTCATCAAGGGTTCTTTGAATCATGATGTATAAAAGCTTTCCCATCTGAACAACTTGGGTGGGTTCCAGAATATAAAAGCATTCATGAGTTTGTTCTAGATGAAACCCTTGAAATATAAAAGAGTGCTCTGCAGAACCCCCTAAGTGGGTTCTGAATAAAGCCCTTGTGTTCTAGATAAAACCCATGGAATATAAAAGAGTTTGTGGTAGAGCCCTCTGAGCAGATTCTTGTTAACACTTTAAGAAGGTGGAAAGGTTCTGGATGGACCAGTACACCATATAAGAGTTCTCAGTAGAACCTCTTAGACAGGGCTTTTTCCATCAACAAGGAACCGGCACTGTTCTGGTTCAAGCACCAAACTTTGAACCGTTCTGCACATTTCCACCAAAAATTAACTGGTTCGGAAGCTGATAAGTTGGTTCCCGGCTGGAACCAAAAGACAGCTCCTTTTTCTTGAGAACCAAAGTAGGCCTATCATATTCTACAGATTGCTCCACTCAAAATGGCTGGTTCACTAGAACTCTAAACTTAACTGCTTCAACAAACAGAGCTAATTTGGTGGAAAAGGGTGTTTCATGTTGATTTCTAGGCAAAACTCTCTGAAAGGGTTCCAAGTGGCACCTTTACAAAATGTTCTACCAGCAACCAAAAAGTGGGAACATGCAAAATAACCCTTTATGGTTCTAGTTTATCACCTTTATTTCTAAGAGTGCACTGATCTGATCCCAGCAGTCATAATCCACCCTGACAGATACGTCTTCATCTCCGTCTTTATCTCCGTCTACACTGTATTTTATCAAGATTAAACAGGTTTCAAGCGTGCTGCTTCCAGCCCAGGAGCAGTAATGACTGCATCAATCAGGCTTTACCTTGTACCGGACTAATACCCGGAAAAATTGACTTGTTTGTTTTTCCACTGTCATCTCATCGTGAACATCAGGCTCCTCATTCCCTCCTCATACCATCCTGGCAGAGTACATTCAGGAAGTGTCAAGACACACAAAGCTCCCCGGGGCATACAGCCGGGCCTTTAAAAGCTATCTTATTGACTTAAGTTCCGTTTCATTTGTCTGCTGCGCTGGAGAAGGTTGGTATTAACAAAGGAGAGAAGTGTTGCACTTTCACATTTAACTTCGTTTGGATGTGAAACTTCAGCAACTCGTCTTTGTTAGCGGGTGAAAAAGGAGTCAATCGCACGCTCTCACCCACACACATAACACACACACGTCACCTCCAGTACCACACCATCTCGCTCTCTCTCGCACATATAAATGCAAGCGCAATGCCCGAGGCTGCTGTGCTGTTACAACGCTGCACCGCTCTGTAGTTTCAACAGGGATGGGCCAATACATTTGTGTTAGCTGGTGGCGAATAGCAAGAATGGATCTGAGGCTGTCTTTTATTAGATCACTATTGTGTCTGCGAACATAAAATCTGACAAGTAAATGGAAAAACATGGATCATGTGTGAAGAAAAATCAATGATAAAGACTGGGATGCAGCGGCCAGTGTTTCGTGGATGCGGTCGGCTTTGTATCTTGTCTCTGCTGGCAGATTATCACGAGACATTTCTTATTGCTTTAATAGAGCCATGATACAACGTGTCTGAAATACACACACATGCTCAGAAACACACACATACATACACCAGAACCCAGTCCTACTGCCCAGCCCCACTTTGTCTACAGACTCTTAGAAATAAGGGTTCCAAAAGAGTATTTCCTGAAGGGCTGAGGTTCCACCCAGAACCATTTGCTTCTGAATAACCTTTTTTGACGATAAGGTTCATCAAGGGTCCTTTGTTAGACTAAGTATTCCATTAAGAACCTTCTTCTAGATCAAACCTTTGGAATATAAGAGAGTTCTTGATAGAATCACCTGGTGGGTTCTTGGTAAAACTGCAGGAATATAAAAGTGCTCTTGGTAGAACCCCCAAGGTGGATTCTAGATAAAACCCTTGGAATTTAATTGGGTTCTCAGTAGAATCCTCGGATGGGTTCTGGATGAAAACCTCAGATTATAAAAGTGTTTTCAGCAGAACTCCACAGGTGGGTTAGAAATAGAATCATTGGGATATAAGAGGGCTCTCAGTAGAACCCCTTGGGTTGGTTCTACAGAAAAATCCCTGGACTGTAAACAGCTTCTCGTTACAGAAAAATCCCTTGAACTTAAGCAGGTTCTTGGTAGAATCTCCTGGATGGGTTCTTGTTAGCACCCTTAGAGGGTGGAAAGCTTGTGGATAGAACAGTTACTCCATCAAAGGGTGTTCTGGGTGAAACTTTTCACACATGGATCTTGGTGCAGTGCTTTTTGTTGGGTTCTGGGTAGATTGCTCTGAACAGGTTCCAAATGTAACATTCTACCAGGAACCAAAAAGGGTTCTCCTATGGGGAAAAGCTAAAGCACCCTTTATGGTTCTCATTTGCACCTTATTTCTAAGAGCGCAGTTAGAGATGTGCTGATGGATTGACAGTCTAATTGGATGTAAGCCATATGAAGTTCCCTATAGTACAGACAGACGTGGTCCAGATGCGAGGCAATCAAGTAAAACAGTGTGAGTGGAGGACAAGAGAGCTCTCAGCACACCCACTCACACAGTGAACTGGCCTTGAGACAAACGGCAGAAAGAAGAGGATGAAGAAGACGAGTGGGATGGAGAGGTGATTATGGGTCTGAGGTGGACGCTGAAGGTTGGAGACGAGAGAAAATGTAGGTGAGGCAAATGACACAAGATTGGCAGCAGAACAACAGCTATGAAGAGGAAAAAATGAGGAGGGACTTTTGCGGCGAGGGAGGCATGTGATAACAGAGGAGAGGTGATGTTAAGAGTTCATTCCCAGCATGAAGAGATGCATTCGTTGTGACCATTTAAATAATGCTCCACTGTGGATGTCTGGCCAGTGGTGAATTATTCAAATAAAGTCAGTAATGTCAGAGGAAAATGAATGTTTTCTGCTTACAGTCGAGCTCCCATTTGCTTCAACCGTTCCTAGTGTTTACTACAAACAACAACTACATGCCAACCAGTAAACACAATAAAATACTCCCTCGTTTTGCTCTTGTCATTGTTAGTTCCATTCGGTTTATCAGGTGTGTGTGTGTGTGTGTGTGTGTGTGTGAGTGAGAGAGAGAGAGAGAGAGAGAGAGAGAGAGAGAGAGAGAGAGAGAGAGAGAGAGAGAGAGAGAGAGACGCTTTGTAGTGTCTCAGCAGTGAATGGTGTTGGCACCAGAATTAGACAGAAAGTGAATGGGGATTTGTTTGCAGTATTACTAGTGTTTGGTCCCAAGGACAAGGACTACCATCATTGCTCGGGTGTTTTCTTTGTCTTTAAGAGCTGTTTTTGTACGAGCTCCACTCTATTCTTCTCAGTCAGCTGGACAGCTCCTCCAGCAAACCAACCGTGCAACATTCATCTCGTGCAGCACTGTTGTTTTGGTGCAGCTGGCTGCCAGGCATTGCTACTTATTGTTCCAGCTTCCTGTGCTGATGCCAGTGGCGGAAAAAGGAAGGGGAAAGCAAAGTAACCTGCCAAGTACGTAGTGTATTTGTCAGACTCTTACACAGATATTACAACACCATGACAGTAGCATTTTCTTCTTGAACTAGGGTTAGAGTCCACAAGCATAAACTCCAGTTTCATCCACTGCATCTCTTGGCAGAATATTTGACAGTTTTTAATGTGTGTCCATGTGTACGACATTGGTTGACTTTGCATAATATATTGGTCATTAAAGGGGAAAGTTGGCACATGTGGATGTCAAGTGCTGAAGGTAAAAGTAACCAACTGAACCAATAAATTCTCCAGTGCTTGCTTGATTGACCAAGGCAGCTTAGTTGTGCCAGCGGTGCCTACACGTACCAGCATCCATTGGGTGCAGACACCCATGCTGGGAATTCTAACTTTTTGATCCTGTTTGAATCAAAGCATGACTTACACATGACACCTGTCAGTTTAAAAGATAATTTTAAGTTCAGTCAAGAAAGTTGCTATCAACATTCTTTTGTAGTTAAAAATAGCATTCAAAGATTCTTCATCGTCAGATTCTTGTAAAACTATTTGATGTAACAACACATAGTAATAGTAATATTTTCAAATCTCCAGTCAGTTATCATCACTGACTTAATGTAGGGCCATGTGAGATCTGTGCAATGGATTTTTTTAAATTCTCAGTTCCGTCAAAAGATACCCACCAACCAGGCCTAACAACTTTGTTTGGGGTATATCCTGAATATACTGTTGCAGCATATTGTTTCAACTGAACACATTTACCACCAACATTGCCTGAGCATCCCCATGAATGGTGCCAAATCTTCCTTTAAAGCCTGGCAAAACTCTGCAGCAAAATCAATGGTTGCAATGTGTATTTGATTTGCTAGAGCAAGGAGGTGAAGAAAATTCTCACAGGCTTTTATCCCACTCGCCTTTATCGAATGAAAAGATGTAAAATCCTGAGAGATTTTACTATCAGGTGTAAATGGAGTGTATGTCACCATGCCTGTAGAAGTACTTTTGCTGATGCATGGATGAATTTTGTTGTGCCACTTTCTGGTGTGATCAAGTTTTTACTCCATCCTAAAAGTCATGAAATTAAAGTTAGAAATCAATGGAGCATTCTAATGCCAATGTTGAACTTGACCTGGTGGTATTTACCTTCACTGCTTCAAAGGAATGATGGAGAAATCCCATCAAATCAAATCAGATCAAACAAAGTGGATCAAAACACAAAGAAGGAGCTTAAAGCGAGTAAATGCCATCATACAACAAGCCTGGTGTACTTTAACACACTTGTCATGTTGCAGTCCCTTCGCTCCTACAGTCGACGTGATGTGAACCTTTGTGTGATGTAACATAAAACCACAACTCATCTATCATTCCTCTCAGCACGCTTTCATCCATAATTTAGGCTTGTGTCTGGTTCAGAAGGAGGATTTTCTGTGTGGTGATGTCCGTTTGGACCGGTCCCACAGACACAGGTCTACAACATGATTACACATTCATGCCTCGGGTTATAGCCACAGGACCGACTGCGCTGTTGTGTTTTCTCTTTAATTTGTATTTTGAGATCATCTACGGTAATTTCCTTTGTGTTTTTGCCCGCATTTCTGGCCACATCATGCACCATCTTTATCTTTTTATCCTCTACCATGATAATAAACTTCTAACCGTCTCAGATCTTACCGTGGAGAGGTAACTGCACTAGCTATTTTTTATCAAGGCTCTCCAAAACAATGTGACAGCCACAGCTTGGGATTGGATCTGTTTGAATAAGTATCTCTGTTTCAATCATTTCACTGCGCGTCCTTGTCATGATCTCATACCAGCTCAGTTCTATCGCTCTCCTTCACTTCTTCCCTTTAAGTGTTTTCCCCATCTGTTTGTGAGTGTAGCTGTCAAGCAAATGTGAGCCACTTTCTGTCCCTTTAGCTCCCCTCCTCTCGCTTTCAGCCCTCTTTTCTTCCCCTCTTCTGCTGCCTTTAAGCTCTCGGAGTGTGACTGGTAGCTCCTGTGATTGCAGCGCGTGTCCCCTCGGACCGAAGCAGACGCTGCCTTTGCTCCAGGAGGGGAAGCTCATTTAGGCTCTTCACTCATGAGGGAACAGTGGTCTGTCCTATTTGTGTGTCTGTGTGCATGTCTGTGTCTGTGTGCATATGATGGATGAGTTGTACAGACAGTTAAAAGAAAGGAGACATTAGTGCAGACAGATAATACTCAGGTGGTACATTCTTAGAAATAAGGGCTCCAGAAGGGTTCCTCCTTAATGGCTGAGGTTCTATGCAAAACCATTTGCTTCTGAGTAATCCTTTCTTTCAAAGTAAGGGTTACTCAAGGGTTCTTTGTAAGAGTAATGGTTCCATTAAGAACCCTATTTTATCTAAATAACCCTACATGGATTTCCACAATTTTGTCAATGCTTCTTTGAATCATAATATGAAAAGGTTCTCTGTAGAACCCCCTGAGTGTGTTCAAGATAAAATCCTTGAAACATAAAAGGGTTCTCTGTAAAGCCCCCTGGGTGGGTTCTAGATTTAAGGCATGGAATATAAAAAGGTTCTCTGTAGAATTGTCTGAGCTTGTTCTAGATAAAACCCCTTGAATATGAAATATTTCTTGTAGAACCTCCTGAGTATGTTCTAGATAAGACCTTTAAAATACAAAAAGGACTGGGTTCTAAATAAAACATCTGGAATATAAAAAGGTGCTTGGGAGAACCCCTGGGTAGCTTCTAGATAAATCCCTTGGAACATAAAAAGGTTCTTGATAAAACCTCCTGAGTGTGTTCTAGATAAAGCCTTTGGAAAATAAAAAGGTTCTTAGCGGTACCCCCCTGAGTGAGTCCTTGTTAGCCCCCTAAGAAGGTGGAAAGGTTCTGGATAGAACCCCTAGAGAGGGTCTGTGGTGGTGTCATTAAACCATATGGTTTAATAAAAATAAAAGCATATGGTTCTCTGTAGAACATCTGATAGTGGGTTGTAAGCGGAACCTTTCACAGATGGTTCTTGGTGTAACCCTGTATGTTTGGCCCTCTGAAAGGGTTCCAAGTGGAACCTCTACCAGGAACCAAAAATAGTTCTATGGGAACAAGCAAAAGAACCCTTTTATGGTTCTAGCTGGCACCTTTATTTGTAAAGGCCTACACCAGTCATGTTCATTCTTGTTGGCATGCTGCTCACGAGGAAGAGAACATGTCAATTTAAAGACTCTGTGTGTAAGTGAGAAATGTAGCGCGAGACTAGAAAGACGGAGACTAGAAAGAGACTAACTGGTAAAGGATTGCACTCCCCAGCATGTTGACAGTGAGCCTGACAGTTCATTAATCCAACCAAATCCCTCCAAAGTTACTCAAGTGTGGATTCTATTTTCAAATTTCCTATTAGTTCCTCTTTGTGGATTAAGCACTGCAGTTCACGAGTGAGTGCCCAGCCCCGGCCCCGGCCGGCTCATATAATTGGCTTGTAATGGATTTGGGGTCGTCTTTGCATCAGTGATACGGATAGATCCGAGGCAAAACGGCTGCTTTCCCAGTCTCTTCTCACACACAGCCCATGTCGAGGCCTCTGGTTCTGTATAATTCCTTTCTTTGCTGCACATTGTCATTTCTATTTCTGTGTGTAGCTGTGGCATCCATAGCTGGAGGACTGTGGCAGGGGAACGTGACACGGCTGGAGATGAAACATGTCAGGTGTCATGCAGCCTTAGGGCGCCTGTCACCGTCAAGACCCCTGATTCACATTCTGAAACTGTCTCCCCAACATCTCTAACCCTGTGCTTCTCTTTTGCCATCTCTGTCAGTTTCTGACTTCCGTTCTTTCTCTCTTTATTTTTATTTTGTCCTTGAGCCACCTTCATTAAATAGTGCACTTGCTTGCAAAATCACACATATTCCAATGCACTCACAATCATAATGAAGAAGTCTATTAAACTCTGCTCCCTAAGCTGGTAGAACACATTCACATTTTGTCCAGGTATTACATTAAACAGAATTAAATAAATACTAAATTTGGGTATGTTGGGTTTTTTAGTTTAATTGTGACAAACCATGTTATATTGATGATTATATCCAGAATAGGGATGCCTCAATAACTTCTTTTCTTTTTTTTTAACCAATTAAGACCTGAGAATTGGCTCAGGTTTTTTGCATCATTGATCAGTTTTCCCAACCTGCAACTTGTCAAATCAAAATTCATTTGTATTGTTCAATATGAATGACAAATCAGGGCAAATATTTTTAGTATATATTTTAGATTTTACTTAATATATTACTGATAACGGCCAATTGATGTGACCATCCCTAATTCAGAATCAATCATTTTATTTTTCTGAAATCATTCATTAAGGTGACAATTATTTACTGAATTTCATTATAGGGCAGGTTATTGTATTTACAGTGTCACCATCACTTAGGAAGCAGGTGACAGAGACACTTGTCCCCTCACACCAAGGGTACTGGGTGGAGGTGTGGTCCAACGATATCAAAAAACTCCAGCATGTACAAAATAAAGCCACAAGACCAGCTCTCCATTGCTCTTACAAAATTAATGTTGCAAAGATGCACCGCAGTCTTTCACGGTTGATCTGTGCAGAAATTAAAATCAATCTCTCTCATATTTACCAGAAATGCAACAGCAGATGGCAAACCAGACTTTTTCCCAGAGAAACTTCTAAAGACTAGATTAATGCATAATCATCATACTAGACAGGTCACTATGGGTCATCTTCAACTTCCTAAGCTGAAAAAAAAAAATCAACTTAAAAAACCCAGTTGGTGGCCTGGTAGCTCAGCTGGTAGAGCATTTACTCCATGTACTAAGGCTGTAAAACGTCTGCAGCGACCATGGGTTCAACTCCTGCCTACAGCTCTTTGCTGCTTGTCATCCCCCACTTTACTCTCAAATCTTCATCTGTAATTAAAGACATAAGAGCCCAAAAATATATTAAGAAAGCTTAAAAACCCAGTCATTAATAAATTCTCCAGTCAGTGGAGCACATTACCGACATGCATTAAACAAACTAATAGCAAAAAATCACTTTAACAAAAACTAATGAGTCAGACCACAAAACAGGAATAAGGCCACCTGATGTTTTGCATGATGTGCTGATTTAATTAACAAGTTGTCAGAGAATTTCTCTCCATGCATTTATCAAGTTATCAGATATGTTGAGGTCTGTCTCTTAATATGTAAATTAGGGCTGGACTGACAGGAGTGAGTACATCTTTGTACGTCTGTGTGATGTCAGTGTTTTTATAATGTTGTGTGAAATTTTACGTGGGACCCAAGAAGACGAGAAACCGCTTTGCTGAAGTTGATGGGAATCTGAATAAAGAATAAAGATTTATGTGGGCATATAGTCAAGGTGGTATTGACATATTTACCAATATGGAAAAAACAAGGTGATAGATTTTATTTATTAAATTAGTTTAAATAAATATCTGGCAGCGATCCTTTTTTTTCTTTTTATACAGTGACAAATATGAAATGGACTTTGATTTTATGTTGTCTTCAAAGTAAAACCAACTGCTCATGAAGAAATTATTTATAACATATGGCAATAAGTTTTGAAGGTTCACACCATTATTTTAGATTAATTTCCTGCCTAATTTATCACTGAGGGAGCTGATTAAAGGACAGAAAGCACCTTGAATATAAACAGATTGATGCATACCTGCATGTTATCGATTCAGGTTAAGGGCATCACAGAGAAAAATCAATGTGATTATCACACAAACTTCATCATATCCATCATAACAGAGCTGCACCAATATTTACACCAAGCAGACATGGACAGAGTTTAGAAAACAGCAGTTTGCTGTCTGACTGGTCATCGGGACAGTCACAGCATATGGACGTTACTGCTGCCTCCCTGAGTCAATCCTCAGCTGCTAGTCTTGCTCTGACCTCACCCTGGCATCCAGCCTCCAGCACATGATTGTTGTTGAGACAATGACATCACTGTGCTGGGACTTCACATAACAGCTCATGATGTGCTCCAGCACTGTCGCGGGATACAGAAGGCAGCGATGGCGACTCAGCCGTGCCCTGGCAAAGGAGGTCGACAGATTGGGGGAGCACGCTGACTGAAGCTTGAACATGGTATGAGGTTTTGCCAGAGCTTGAACCAGAACACTGCCCGCATCCATTCTTATTTATTCACACTGCTACCACTTTAAAATGGTGTTCAAGTCCAGTCATGTATGCACGCTTGGGTTGACCACAGGGTCTTTTGCTTTATATTTAGAACAGGGGTTCTCAAGGTTTTATGACTCTATGAGTGCCACTTTGGGAATCCACCACGTGATTGGTCTCATAATTGGTGATTTGCGATTGGTCTCATAATGACATTTAACTTTAAATCCTGTGAGCACAGATTCACCTGTTTGCAGATAAGGCAGATCACTTTATCTGCCCGCTGAGGTGCAACAAAAAAAAACCTGAACCATTTTTCCTCCTCAACCAAACAGCTTTCTTTCTCTGGTGGACTTTTTCCGTATTAAACTGCAAAGTTGTCCACTGAAACACAGCATTAGCAGTGATGACAAAACATAATTCCCAGCAACACTTGCAGAGTGCCATGAGGTGCTGAGCAGTCTGAAAGTTAAAGTATTTAAATAGACCATGGATGATTAAAATATAATGCATGTGGCCACCACTGGCCCGGGGAGAACACTTTGAGGAGCTATGATTTAGAAAGTGAAAATGTAGAAGACATACGAGGGGAGATATGGAAGTAAAGACGGGGTGTAAATATTTTCTAGTGTATGACAGTGACTATATCCCAAATAAAAGCAAGTGTCCTTTGAAAGTTTCAATCCCATCTGAGATCTTCCTCTTGTGGAAATAAGATGTGAGAATCTATGGGAAGCCTATACTGTGTAATTGAATATATTACCACTATAACTTCAATTAATTCAGTTGAATCATAATTATAATGTTCTGTGAGGTTGCTTAGTTTACTGGCTGGAACAGACAAAGGCACTGGCGTAAACACACACACACACACACACACACACACACACACACACACACACACACACACACCTCATTCAATACTGCACTTACACAAACATCCACACATCCACACCAGGGTAATGGTGGTGCAATTCAAACTAACAAGGTTAGGGTCTGCCATCTCACAGTCTGATGGTCCCGAGCCAATTATCACATCATAATGAGCTGGTCAGCTAAAGACGCCTGCTTACATTCATTTAGAATGCACCAGCAAAGTGGGAACGCGCCTTTAGTGCTTGAAGGGATTTGTGTGTGTGTGCGTGTGTGTGTGTGCATGTGCAAGCTCCAAGTGCAATTATTTACCTTTACACACTAGCAATATACAGGCCACATATAGTGTAGTAAAGCAATACGCTGTGCTGCAATGTGAAATGTTTATTTCCATTAGAGCTGCCTGTATCACATTTAGTGGGAATGATCATTTCTGCATCACAATTTTCATTTTCAGAAGTTAAAATTCTCTAATTCCTTAAATGTGAATTTTATCTAGCTTCTTGATCCATTTATTACAGTAACCTTAATATATCTGGATTGAGGGCAAAAACCAAACATTTGACAACGTGATATTGGGCTTTGGAAAACACTGATCAACGTCTTTCACCATTTTCTGACATGTTATAGAACCAGCACCAAACTGATTAATCAAGAAAATAATCAACAAATTAATCAAGAATGAAAATAATCATTAGTTGCAGCTATAGTTTGTACCCAAAAGGAAAAATAAACAAACAAAAACAAAAATGTTTTCTTACATCTGAAGAACAGTATCTGTTGGCGAAAGCATCTCTGCAGCACTACAGTACTTCATTTATTATAATACAGTTTCGTCACGTATTTTTCCTTTTAGATATTGCACTTGCCCAAACTGCAATTTCAATGATATTTCGATTAATTGTGCAGCCCTAATTTGCATGTATAAAGAAGAGATGGGAGTGTAATTTTAAACAGTTATATTAGATAACATGTTGCAGAGACAGATATTTGCGATAAAAGCATGCCCAAAAGGCTTTTAAATAACATTTGTTGGTGGTTGATTTTGTCAGTGCTCCCACACTGTGCATCCCAGTGGTTATAATTGCTCTTGTTGTACACCCATTTAGGTGTGGTATGTAATTAAGATTGGCTTACCATCGTTAACAGCTAGACGTAGATTTGTTGCACATGCATACCAGCCCTTACACAAAGAATCCAAAAGCAAATGGAACCCCTATTTTTGCTAAACAAAATCACAATATTAATAACATCATGTCTCTGCCGTTTGCTTTTAGAGTCGCTATTTTAATCTCCGACTCATCTGCTGAAGTTTGTGTTCGTCCTCCCATATAACATCAAATGCACCTGCCGCGCCATGTCTACACTACAGAGCAGATTTACTGGTCTTAAGATGCTGCACAGAGCACTTTAAAGATATGCAAAGGACAAAATAAACATCCTTCGATGAGATGCACATTTGTGATAGAGATCTATGCAAATTACAGTGTGTCTAACAAAATACAGATAAGCAAATTCCAACCTTCAAAGTCATGGAAGTCAATGAAAAAGCTGTTAACAATCCTCGAATAAGCCCACTACAGTGTTTGTCTGAAGGAAATCTGTCCTATACATTGAGTTAGGATTTTGTTTGATTAAAGAACAGATTGATGACTGGTGGGGTGCCAAAGCTGGGTTAAGCAGTTTACAAAGTGTCTAATGTGTGTAATGAGGAAGCATCTTGCTGCACTTAATTATTTGACACTTTTATGTGCAGAAAATGTGTCTAATCCTTGAAATATTGAAATTAAACATGTACACTTGCAATGTGACGTGTTAATGCGTGAAGAAAAATTCATCCCGTGAAGCAAAATCAATAAAATTCTTATCTTCATATACTGCTATACATACTGACAAGGTCACAAGACTGTCGGAGCATCTGGTTCGTGTTTGCATATGGAAACGGCATGTCCTGCCTGCAAAACCAGGATGCTTTTCATCTGGTTTTGAGAAGAAACTGTGTCCCTGACAGATTTTTTTTTTTCCCACTCTTCACTTTACGCTCGCCACCACCTGCTCCCACCAGACCTCACAGTGCACCCTCGTCCACAGCTGCTAGTAAGTATGGCTGTGAAATTGAGCTGACTGGGATGGCCTTACAGCCCAGTGTACATCCAGCTTTATACTGTCCACAAAATAAACTAGGACCCAACTAGGGCTGAAGAGAAAAAAGAGAAAACAAAACAAGCCGACATATGTATTTTATATATATATAATGTGTTTTTCTATTCAATTCTGTAGCAACAAGAGAAATTACCATTTTTTCATTCCAAATTACATTACCTGAATTTAGCACATCCGTTGGCACCAAAGTAACGATTCCAGAACCAGCGCATTAAAATACTTGTTGATAACCAATCACAGTAAATGTGCTGCCAAACAAAACCAAAACAATAAGCTAAGACAAAAAAGTGCCATCAAACTTCAGAATCAGACATTATCTATCTGTAATTCTAGGACTATAAACAACCTTTTCACATTAAACAGTCATTTGATTTAATGTCATCGAACATATCGATCGATGCAGGTTCAGAAACCCACCTTGCCAAAGGCCTTTGGTGCTCTGTGTGTTAAGCCCATCACAATTTGTGAGGAACAGGAGATCGCTTTTTACCACATACAAAGAATGAACTGAGCAACAATATGACCCCGAGGGCTCCCAGCTCCTCGCCACTGATGGCAATTGATTCCGATCCGGTCGGAGCCCTGGATTTTAATGATGCAGCAAATGCCTTTGCCCAAAGACAGCGAGGTAAAACACACATGGTTCAAGGTCAGACAGCTCTGTTACCAGGTGATAATGTTTACTGCTTGTTTAATGACTAGTGCAACAGTTTGTCTCACTCAGGAATCAATGTGTTTCTGGTCAAGATGGATGGTGGCTTGGATGGGACATTTTTAGTGTCAAAGTTAGGGGCTATATCTTTTTTTGGAGAGCCAATCTTTACCTACAAATGGTGCAGAAATGGCAGATACAAATTATCAAAATTTGTCTCTGCATACACATAATTCAGGTTTAACAGAGGTGGCTAAGGTGCTAATGAGTGAAACTATATGCTCTGCAGCCATTAGCCCATGCTGGGACTTTTACCTTTATTTAACCAGGTAGGACTAATCTAAGATTTTTCTGCAGATTATTCCAAGCCCATGGTGTAGAGTAGGAAATTGATTTTCTCCCCAGATCAGTTCAAAGCCGGGACACATTTTCCAAATCCAATCCATTTCCAATTTCCTTGCATCTTTGCTGTTGTAAGCCATTCCTTATTATTTTTTTGCCCAGAAACCTCATACAAACTTACAGTCTTAACTGTTTTTTTCTAAAGATGGATACATCAGTCAAGAAAAAATACTACTAGGTTGAATTTTATGTCTGTAAAAAATATGAAAGTCTGACTTCAACCCTGTCTGACAATTTACCAGAAAAGAAGTTTAGAATGTCCTGAAATGAACCTTTACAGACAGACAACGCAGATCAATGCAGCTGTGTTCACACAATGAATTAGATGCATTATTCATTGTTTATTTTGTTTTACTTGAAGCAGGTAAAATGTATCCTATCTGTATAATTGCTTGACATCCCTGTTCAAGGACACCTCAATTATAGCAAGAGGCTACTAGTCAGAAGCGGGAGGCAATACATTGGAGAATTCTTATATATCTGCATCTGTATTGATGAAGGTAAAACAGGAAGCAGGATTGCACAGATGTAAACACTGTAGCATATATAAGCCTATTTCAATGTCAGTATCTTGCTCAGGTTGGGATTACTTAATGCGCTCATTAATATGAACTCAGGGTTGAAAGTTAAGTGCATTTCTTTTGTTTCGTTGGCCTGGTTAATTGAGGTCTGCTCTACTGTAGGATTAGGTAGACTGCTTAACGTAATTGTTTCTCCTTTCTTCAAGAATTTATAATTGCAATGTTTGTCATAAATAAAACATGAATTTGTAGTAGGCTGTACATGGAACGGTGCACATAATTCATCAAATCCTGTGGTGCAGTGGGGGACTTAGCACGTTGAGCACAGGATAATGTGGACAGGTGTCTGTGAGTCACATTTTTCCACAGATATCTGAAATTATGGTGCACGCTTAACATATATTGTACATGCTCATATTTTCTGACAAGAAGGCTTTCCAGTAACACTCTACAATGCATCATCAAGCACTTTTGATCTAATGAATAATTGCTTTTTCAGTCTTCTTTTTTTTTTTTTTTTTTTTTACATTCGCTGTTTTTCAAATTTACAACAAAAGATGAACTTAACAGAAGCAACTGCTGCTTTCAGAGCTAGTTATTAATTATTAATTTTAGGCCTGGGCAATATATCTGAAAAGCCTATCATGATAGTAAAGTTTCATATTGTTTAATATCGATAATTATTTATCATGTAGTTTGTGACTGACGACATGTTTTGTACTCCAAGAGGTAGAAGCAGCTGAGGAGATAAAATTGGTAAATATCACAATATTTTTGACCAGATACCTCGATATTGCAATAATATTGAAGGTATGACTATTTGTGCTTTCACAAAATATTAACCCAATGAGATTTTTTGGTAAATAATCATCACTAATGTGGATCATAATGACTATGTAAAGGAAAATAACAGAACAGTTAAAACAGTCTGATAAGTTCACAA
Source organism: Lutjanus erythropterus (assembly GCF_056507025.1). Lineage (NCBI taxonomy): Eukaryota > Metazoa > Chordata > Actinopteri > Lutjaniformes > Lutjanidae > Lutjanus > Lutjanus erythropterus. The sequence continues at coordinate 22,510,001 of NC_139336.1, forward strand.
ATTACATAATTTTACTGTAATGCAACCAGGAAAAGACAACACTTATGCCGTATTATAATATATTGATATCCAAAATCTGTCATGATATCTAGTCTTATATCACAGTATGATATAATAGATATATTGCACATCCCTAATTAAGTTATAAAAACCAGTAACAATCGAATGAAGGCAATCATATATGATAACAAGTACAAACATTTATACAGTCTAATATTTATAACCAGCCCTTAGAGTCGATGCTGATGTGGCCCAGGATGAAATTTGAGTTTGACACCCCTGCATTATGTGATTAACGTATAGTTGTACCTTAGCATAGCTTACTACAGACCAAATGTATCTGATTTAATTAAAAACTATGTCACTGTTTACCATTTCAAGTTTCATCGAGAAGCTGTGTTTGGCTGGGCAGTGTGCCATTTCTATTTTCTGTTTTCAGCCTCAGCAGCAGCAGTAGAGGAACAGTCTGTCATGGTCCAGTGGTTGAGCATTTGTATGTTTATTTGTCCATAAGTATATGTGTACGTTTGTTTGAGCGTGTTCTTGTAAGGCCGACGTTACCAGTGCCAGGCCAGGCAGAACTGTGGCATTTTGTTTGTCCTGGCTCCTCTCTTCTCTCTCTTATTGACCCATCACCGCATCCATGTGGACTGGCTCTCACTCCCTGACACCACACAGATAATGGCTTTTCTGGAAAACTCCGAGCATTAGGCATCTCCAGTGAGCTGTAATTATACCACTAATGTGCCAGTTTCTAACGCATTCCTCTAAGGTATTCGTTTTTTACTGGTTCAGCTGAATTGTGTTAAGACCAAAACAGAAAAGTCATTGAGAAAACAAAGCTTTTTGCAGACATTTTCCATTTATTTCCCATGTAAATGCAACCCTGATAAAAGACAAACAGAAAAATAAAACGTCGTACAGGACATCAGAGTGATCTGTTCAAAACCAGTCACATGTCTTGTCCTTGTAACCATGGAGATGGAATTATAAAACACCTTGGAGGTTCTTGCCCTTGATATTTTTAATTTTTCAAAAATTAATGACATTCAGTCTTTGGCTGCATATTCATTACTCTTTGAGAGTGGCTCAAGTGATGCAATGTTTCTATGACTTTGATCAGCCTTTGAAGGCAAAATTTCCTTGCCTTTTCCTTTGACACAGGTACACCCACAGTGTGAAAAACCATTTTTCAAAAACTTTATTTGTTACTTCAACCCGAACAAGCCTGTAATGACATGCAAAACGTCTCTCTGTCTCTCTCTGAATCCCTAATTATTGCTCGCACACACTGTGATTTCGGATGGCATCAATTTAGATTCCATTACGTTCTTCGGCTTGTCAGTCCCAGTGGTGGCGCTAATGCAGTCCTCCCAATCTGCGCCAGTTGCAAATGAGGACGGAGCATTATGATGAATGGCCCATTTGTTAGCAACTACATTAAACCGACATTAGCTAACACTGTCCGCACCACCCAACCTAAACACACACACACTCACACGCACCAGCAGCTGATTTAATTGATCACTTATTCATGCTGAGAATGTATAGTTATCATTTTCACTCTTTCATTATTAATCAAATGCGTGGGATTGTCACCTCTCGCTCTGTAGCTGTTTTCCTCCATTTTTCCTCCAACCTCTTGCCTTAATCACATTCAAGGGCCCAGGTCTCATTCCAACATTGTGCAGGGAGGGGGCATATATTAAGCAGGGGCCCTCCACTAGGAAATTCTGAGCATCAAACACTTCATTTTCTGCACTCTGGTGATTTTGTTTTTGCACAAAATTATAGTGGAAATGTCTTTATTTATGTAAAGCAAAATACAAAATCCAGCACCAGGAGGCAATTTAAAATATAATGGAATATTATGTATTGTTGTCAAGGAACCAGGTTTTAGAAAAGCACATACTATTTGCCCCCTTGTTGGAAAAGCCAATGTAGCTATTTGCATCCAGATTTATGTAGCATAGCATGACAGAAACAAGCTCCCAGGAGTCTGTAGACAACAATGCTACTTGTACCAAGAGTGTAAATAACCAATGTGGCTATTTATACACACATGGCAGAGACAAAACTGTTATTTTTCTTTACAGTAGGTGCTGGAATATTATGTATTGCTGTTAAAAAAACCCAAACAGTTTTAATAAAAGCAGATGCTATTTGCATCCAGGTGTCAGTAGCCAATAATGCTATTAGCACCCGGGAACCAAGTAGTTTCATTTTCTAAACCTAATAAAGTAGATTTTGTTTGCTCTGACCCAGCACAACTGTGACTGGAAACTGAAAATAAAAATAATGAAACAGATAAAACAGACCCAGGTCAGGACTTGAACTCAGCTCACCCGTGGGGGAGTCTTGTCTTTAACCCGCGCACCCACTGCAACACTTGTCTGTTAACTGACAGTCAGAGGTGAAGGGTGCAAATAGCAAATCGTTGTCGCATCCCTAATCTTGTTAACAGACACCGTTAACAAAATGTTTTTTAAAAATATAAAACGGGATATGATGTTGTAAGGCTCTCAGGCGAGCTGTTCATCAAAAATATAAGTGCTCTGCTACTTTTATGTTTTTACTGGTGAGCGAGGGGGTGGTGGACCAGTCAACCCCCTACACACGCACACACTCCTCATTTTCCTTCTTATAAAACTTACTTAATTTCCACTCACTAATCCACTCTTCAGTACTGTTGTCTTTTGCCATTTTAACTTTTATCACCTCCCTTTTCTCTTTCGCCATCTTTTAAAGAGGAGAGTGCACTTAAACAAGTAAACGAGTGTAACTCTATTCCTCGGTGCAGGTTTTTGCAGTGGTTATTACCATATGATTATTAGTGATGGACAATTGGCCTCAAAGATGTTTCATTATGAAAGAGCTCGCTGGGATCTCATTAGCACTCTCAGTCTAAGGGCTGCTGCTCAAGCCTACTCTGCTCAGGGGAATTACATTTCGATCACCAGGGCTGGAGTTAACAAGGCAACATTAAAGGAATGTGAAGGTGCAACAGCCAAAAAGAGACAAATTAGTAACCTCCAAGAGTGTCAGAGGTGCTCTATTCATATAAATAAATTATAAGAGCTGGGTTGGATCTGAAGGCTATTACATTAACTTACAGTACAGCCTGGTTTACCTACACAATCATTGTTTGGCAGGGATTGCAAGCCCTGATGCTGTAGGCATTTGTTTTTCTTTTTGCTTGACAGGAGCATCCATCAAAAAATGTAATTTCATTTCTTTTCAGCTGTTGATAAAGTTGCTGACTTGTGCCAGTCCTCCCCGCAGGATCAATAGCTGTTTATACAAATAACGCTGGGAAGTACAATACAACCCGTCGCGTTGCTGGAGGTGACTCTCCAAGGGCAGCTGCAGCAGTTTACCGCGGTGGCCCTGTGGTAGGCTGTTTTCATTCTGTACTGTGGATACACTTATATTAACCACATAAAGCTTGAAGAATAGTGCAAGTGTTTGTATGGGCCGTCAGCACAGGTTATTACATGTACTGGCTCAATAACTGCATGCAGTAATTGTTTCCGCGTAAAACTTTGTAGAATTACAAGACCTTTAGGTTGCAACCCACAATTTGTCATGCTATTACACAAAACACTGCGCAGTGTGAAGCCTGGAGAAATTAGATCTGTTAAAGGCTTATTGACCTTTATTCACTTAATAAAATACACACTGTTCACAATGTGTCACACATGGCAGAACCATCAATGATGGAGGCTAATTACGTTTGGCATGTCAACATTTCTAAGTTGTAACACCTTACTTACTGTAGTTAGCGCCACTCTAGTCATAGCATGACAAAAGTTAGTCATAACAGAACATCAGAAACAAAGTGTGAAACCTTTCTCTCCCAGACGCCCTCTACCAAGGGAAAATACATTTTTTTTTCAACCCAATTTGAAGACTTTGTCTCATCTTTTGTTCTGAATGAAGTCACCTTAATCTGTGCTCTTTGGAAGGTGCTATAATTACCACAGATATGCTGCATTCACAAAACAGTTTGAAGACACAAACAGAATATAAAAGGATAAATGTTTCCAAAAATGAGAGAGAGAAACATGAAAGAGACAAAAATAAAAGGGGAATGAAGTGAGACAGCAGGTAGAAAAGTACATGAGAGTAGGGGAACAAAAAGAAACATGAGCAGACAAATGTCACTACAGTACAGTTACAAGTTCATCTGACTGGGTTGCACCAACAAAGATTAAGTTGATTGAGTTTAGCAAAACCAGGTTTAGAATGAGTAAGTTATCTTTATTTAGTGATGTAAAGAGATTAAAATAAATTTAATCAATTAATTAATAGGAAGCAGCTGCAATGACTACAGTGGCCATGATGAACACTGAATTATACAGATACACAGTTCTGCATGTACTTTTTATCAGTACCACTATATCGTTGTCGGATCTAAGCCACTTGAAGTCTGTAAAGATTTGGTACCACGACTGAACATATACGTACATTTTCAGCCAGTAGGAGGTGGAGAAAGGTTATAGCATATTTTTAACATCTCAAGAAACTGGAGACAAAAGCAAATGAAAGTAAAAGGACGTTCATGTTGAATATGAGTCAAACTATCAAAGCTCCTCTTCAGTATAGCAGCAATTGTGCGTCTCTGAACAGAAGTGCATTGTAACACACCTGAGAACACATCACAAATGACCAAAGAAGTCTGTGTGCAGGGTGAAATTTTTTTGGGTTTTCAAGCTACTTAGTGGTGGGTTACATGACTTTACTCTATTGCAGTGTCCACTCCTATTACTGCCCTCAGTTTCTTTCTTCTGTTTCAGTGACCTGTGAATCATGTTCATAATACCTATTGATGATATCATACTTTCTCTTATTAATTCATCTTGTTCCAGGACATGTCACCATGAAAGATTTCACTTCTCATAGTTGAACTGAGCAGTTATGTGATATGTCCTGAAGAAATCCAGCTATCTGCCTCATCTAAGGCTCTCTTAAACTCCCACATGCTGTCAAGAATGTGGCTAATGATACATAAGTTTTCTCAGTTGGTTGTTATTAGACTTAAATCTGAAATTTGGCCACTCTGGAGCAGCAAAAACAAATACAGATTACCTTTTAAGTTAAGATGATGAACTTGTTAGCAAATACTTATGTCTTTATACATCCAGCGGTTAAAGTGCAACATCATTATTCACTTGAAGTCAAGTTTCTGGTCATCTGATAAATCTAAATCCAATATTCATTCTCTTTTACCTTTGTTTTTTGGTCTCTAACATGTCCTCTGGGAAATATCTGGCTCTTAAGCTGCTAAATGCTCCACAAGCTGTTCACCAGCTGATCGCTAACTGTGTCTGTCCGCTCTTTGTTACAAGACAAGGAGGACAGTGGGTTTGTAGTAGGGCTGCACAATTGATCGAAATCACAAAGTGGCTTTCTGCAATTTTGAAATCGCAGGAGGTGCAACATATGTTAAAGGCAAAAAGTGTTTCAAAAAAATTTAAATTAATTAATATCATGATGACCTGTTCTGAAATTCAGATTCTACAAACTTGAAAAAACATTGTTCTTGGGTATAGCTTCCTGCAAAAACATCACATAATCATAATAATGTAAAAATTATAATTTCCTCTAATACTGCAAATCACAACTGACTCTCACTACGAGCGACCGCTTTCACACAGTCATTTAATACAGCATTCTAAAAATACTGATCACACCCCCTTTAAACTACTTTCGGTGGTCATACCATATATGCAACCTAATAACGAACACAACAGTGGTTTTAATGATTCACCCTGTGGCCCGGGAGAATAAGATATTCTGATGAGTTTGTGGAAATCCAGTCATTTTATTTAACATACAGTCTATGCAGTCATATTTGATGCTGAGTTTAGCTATTGATTGTAAGAGGAGGAAATTAAAATATAAACTGCACATATTTGTAAGTTGGCTTGTGTTTCAGTAGACCCGCTGTCCAATGACCTAAAATCAATAAATTAAGCAACTGAGAATAGGAAATCAAGTTACAGTGGATGCTTATAACACTTTACATTAAAGCTCTGCAGTAACACGTAATAGTGGGGGTAAGTTGATAAGTAACTGTACCAAGTAATCATTATGACTCTTGATATCTGATTACCATTAAAACAAACAGAAACAGGTATATGTTATAACTTATAATTATTACCTCTTAATTATCAAATTATCACAGTTTTACGAAGCTGTAATGTAATGTGCCACTGTCACCAATGCATTTATTAGCATCTAATATATCACACCCTGTTAGAAAATGTATTTAAATTAATTATAGATAATTATTAAGATAATTAGTATCAGGTAATTCTTTAATTATTCTATCATACAAAGATGCCAAGCATTGTGAATAGATTATATTTTAGATTTGGTCTGTAAGAAAAAACAAGCAATCTGAAGACCTCACCTTAAATTTGAGATGTTATATCCAGAATTATCTTTTCTATTGTTTCATATCTTTAATGAGTGAATGCATGACTGAATTCCTGAGTTGCAGCCCCAGTGACGTTTACTGCATGTTCACTCTGCAGATACTGTGATCGTAATACAGCTACACATTTAAAAGATTCCATAGGTGAGCACATTTCAACAAAGTCATTTCGTTGCTGCATTTTGAAGTTTTACTATTCAGCACAGTAGTTTGGCATTCCTCTACAAAACCTCCCACACATTTTCTCTGAAATCTTTTCCAGTTCAGCAGATAAAAAACAATTCCACCTGCATGAGAACTCTATGCCTCCTTTCCCACCTTTACCACAACACCTCCTCCTCCTCCTCCTCCTCCTCCTCCCCCTCATCCTCCTCCTCCTCCTCCTCCTCCCCTTCCTTTCTCGTTTTCACAGTTCAAGCACATCAGCAGGCTGCTGAGACACAACCCTGGGGTTTGCGGCTCTCCACTCAATATTTCCTCATCAGAAAGAAGTGGCAGACCAACAGGAGTGAGGGGAGTGTGCGACGACAGGCGGGCAGGCATTAATGACCAGTTGGTTGATGTGCTACAGGCCATATCTCCAACTTTGAGCCCGAGACCTCAGTTACCCACCACTTCACCTAAGCACTTAAAGGGATATTTCAGATTATTTGAAGTGGGGTTGTATGAGATACTCTCCAACAGTCAGTGTATTACCTACAGTAAAAGCAGGTTGGCACTTCCCAGTTAAGAGATGCAGACAGGGGCACCACTGTGAAAGACATGCAACCTACTGCTGTGGACAGTATGTAGAATATTTTCACCGCTGTACATTGCTGTCAGACAGCCTTTTCTGAGAAGACACAAAAAAAGAAACTGTATAAGCCAAATATTGCAAAATCAGTAGTTTTACCTCATTTGTTTGTGTTACTGTGTAAGTTAGTTGTTTTGAAATGTTTGTTCAGGTTCACCGAAGTCACACAATAACACAAACAAACCCACCGATCAAAGCAGCAACTCTTTGTGTTCTGCAATCTGAAATTTCTGATTTCACCTAGGGGGTCCGGTTTGGAGAGACCAATATTTGGCTTATGTAATGATTGTTTCCTGTCAGAAAAGGCTCTTTGACAGCAAAGTAAAGTGATGAAAATATTGTAAATATAGTGTAGACCTAAAGTGATATTGACTTTTGAGGGGTTGGACCTTTTTTAGTGAGTAAAATACCTTTTGTGGCTGACACTGTCCACAGCAGTAGTTTGTAGGGATGTCAATGATCACTCATTAATCGTTTAATTGACATTAAAAGTTTATAAAAAGTTTAAAAGTTATAAAAAGTTATTTTGTGTGCCAGTCCTCCGGAGCTCACAGGCTTTCTCACGATTTAGTTTGGTCTAAAAAGGGCAATACTGTAATTGTGCTGCATTTGATATAGTTTTGTTTGACGTAAGCGTTTGCTGAATAAGGACAGATAAGAGGATCTGTTTTTGAAGGAGAGCCTTATTGTTTTATTTTTCAGGTGAGTTTAAACTATTTCATGTAACATGCCACTAGAATATTTCAAGTGAACTAAAATGAGAAATGTTTCTTATCTTATTAATTAAGTCATTTTTTAATTCAACATTTAGCTAATCTTGAGGAAAAATTTGCAATGATGTCAGGAGAACAGTTTAAACAGAAAAACACAACAAGAAAACAAAACAAAACAATAACTACTGATGAATTGATTGTTAATGTTTTCAACTATCCATTAAAGAAAATGCAGAAACTTTGCAACCCTGGTCCATGCTGGTACACCTCTTTGCCAACTGGCATCTATTGTAGGTAATACACCGACTATGGATATATATTACCTACATCAAATAACCTGAATTATCCCTTTAAGTGTATTTGCCCACTGACCAGGCTCCTGAATCTCTGTTTTACTCCAGTAGGAAACGTGATTAATTAATGGCATTGATTGAGTAGTGATTCTTTGCACCTTCCCAAGGTCACAATGCAGTTGATAGATACGAAGTGGCAAGCGATGCACTTCTGAAATGCTGGAGATTCACGGCTGACTCAATAGACTGTAAGGGTGTAGCACTGTGGTGAAAAACATGGTGGGCATGTGAGAGAAATAATATCGCAAGATAAACAAGGGGAGGGGAGAACAGAACATTGTCATGATGAGAGAAAACACAGAACAAAGCCCGTAAATAGACTGACAGAGTGCAAGCTGATGAAGAAACCATCATGTACGGGAAAAAGTAACATGTAAAAAAAAACACAAATGCTAGGTGCATATTAGACAGCTGCAGTTTTTATAGCTTCATATGTTGTTATAACTGCTAATCAGTTCACCTGACAAGTACGCCAGCATCCTCTCATTTTTAACAAGGGTCTTTCAGCTAGAACTCATATGCACTGCCGCTAAGTCGAGGCGGGTACACCATTCATAAAACATTAAGGCAGCTTTTATTTATTTAATTATTAAACACGTTCCCTTTCACAAGAAAGGGATATGAAGCCTCGAGGAATGTGGGGAGCAGTTTCAAGCTTTGTTGGGGACAATAAAAAGAAAGCAAGGGGAACAGAACAGATGGGAAAGAGAAGATAGCGAAAAAAACTCGAATGACATGTCTAGAGAATTCTTTAGTCTGCTCCTCTGCTACTGTCACAAACTGACTCCGTTCTCTTGTGGGGTTCTTTAAAGCCTCCTCGATATTCTTCTCCAAAACCAAAGCACTGTGGTCTGTGGGGTGTTGAATATGCAGTACTAAATTGAACCTCATTTTAACCCAGATTTGTCATTTAAATTTTATGCTAGCACTTGCTCATTCTGTCCAAAAGTGTTCTCTTGTGCTTGCTTTATTTTTCATATCAAAGCACCACCCTAAATTTGACCCTTAGATTTTTATAATTTGATAATGTGCTAAAAAAAACTGGAAGATTATTTAAGGGGGTGCTATCATGCTCATTTCCAGCTCTCTATTTTTATTCTGGGACTCCACTAGAGTAGCTTTGCATAATTCACAGCTCAAAAAATTCCTTATTTATCTTATAGTGGCCCTTTATGCAGCCCTCAGTCCATTATCATTCTCTGTCAGAAACAAATCATTCCCTCCTTAAAAAGTTTACTTTTTTTCTGATTGGACAAGTTCTGGAAACATACAAGGGGTAACTGCTTGGCTGAAACAAGGGTTACCTTCTAGTAATGCTGAGGAGTGGTTAGAAGTAGTAGGAGGACTAGTTACATGTAATTAAATTACAAAATAAACATAATATTATACCTTTTAATTACCGAGGAAAAATATGTAGTAAGTTTATAGTTACTAATCAAAATGTTGGTGATTGTAAAGAGGTTACATGGTAGAGATTTGCACTGGTCCAGTTTGAAACCCTGGCCACATTTAATATGATATACCAACACTGTAACATTAGATATAACAGAAAAGACAGGAAGGCATAACAGGTTCACTTTAAGCACCTTGGCTCTTCTATTATACATACACTGTATAAAATACTGTTAACACCTGATAACCTCTTTTGATTGCTACATTCTTTATGACTCTTCATGATGAGCTGTCATTAACTTTACTTTCCATCTCAGCTACCACTGATAGCAGACGTGACCAAATGTAATGCTTATGATAATTGTATAGGCTGCAGTGTGTGTGTGTGTCTGTGTGCGCGTGTGTGTGCGAGGTCCAGTCAGGGAGATGGCGGCCCACTTTTAGTAACTGATGAGAGAAGGAAAATAGAACGCTTGATTACCCCCGACACCGCTCGAACAGCGCTCCTGCCAATGAAGGTTATTGGGCCTCTATACACGAGTGGTCAAATATAGAAGGACACAATTATGATCTAGTTTTGAAGTCTTTGTCTTACCTCTGAAGTGATGAGGCTTTTGATTAAATATATATATATATATACGGTCAGGTGGTCGTGTTTGAATGAGCCCCGATCATGACCTGTCCCATCAGCCTCATCAAAACTTACATCATCATTAACAATCAGGGGTCATCAGCATCTTTAATCATTATAACCACTGTCAGTCATCAATATTGGCGCTGTCTGGTCGTGATCGTCATCATAATCCCAACCACCACCGAATGCCAATTTCCACTTGATATCCATCACCATACTTTTTTGAATCGCACACACATTTCCCACATCTGCAATTTACTCTCTGTGCTTTACTATTCAAACAAGCGTGCCAGACATACAGTGAAGGCCGTAGCAGCCCTGAACAAAACACTCCCCAGAGGACAGAGTACTGATGGTTTTTCTACTGTGTAATGAATAAAAAACACAGAGTGCCACTGCTGTCCCCCAAGCCAGTAAAACCCTATACTCTCTTAGATATAAAGGTTCTAGAAAGGTTCTTGCTGAAGGGCTGAGGTTACACCCAGAAGCAGGAAAGAGTTTGCCAAAAGTTCTTCGTAAGACTATGGGCTGCATTAAGAACCCTCTTCATCAAATGAACGCTTTTTCAAAGTACTGCAGGGTATGATGAAATCCACGGGTTATAGATAAAACCTTTGGAATATAAAAAGGTTCACTGCAGAACCCTTGACTGTGTTCTTGATAAAATCCTTGGAATATACAGAGTTTTTTAATAGAACCCCTTGGGTGTGCTCAAGATAAAACCCTTCTTAAAAGGTTCTTGGTAGAACCCCATTGATAAGTTCTTGATAAAACCCTTGGAATCTAAAAAGATTCTTGGTAGAATCCCATAAGTGTGTTCTGGATAAAACCCTTGTAATCTAAAAAAGTTCCTGGTAGAACCCCCCTAAATGTGTTTTAGATAAAGCCCTTAAAAGATCTTAAAAGATTCTCAGTTAAACCCACTGGGTCAGTTCTTGTTATCACCCTTAGAACACCTGAGAGGGTTCTGGTTGGAACCATTACAGCATAGAGGGTTCTCTGTAGAACTTCTCATAGGGGCCTCCAGGTGAAACCTTTCATATATGGTTCTAAGTATAACCCTGTACATTGGGTTCTAGGTAGAACTCTCTGAACTATTCCAAGTGGGACTTTCATAAAAGGAACCAATCGGGTTCACCTATGGTTCTAGTTAGCACATTTATTTCTAAGAGTGTAAGAACGCCCGCATCCTCCCCTGTACTCCACCGCTGCCTTCACTGACTGGGAGAAGATGTGGGAGAGCCGACACATGCGTTTTATAACGAACAACACCTGTCCAAGTCCGCAGCCATGACAATGCATCAACCAAACGAAATCCACTGTAATTGTAAACATTGCCTTTGTTCTCTGAAGTGTAAAGACTCCTGCCAAAGACAAGACAACAAACAATATGCAAACACAAACATAGAGTGCAGCCTCCTGACCCCCCTCGGTAAACACACAAACAAAAGCTAATACACACCCCTAAAGAAAGACAGATGCACACACAGACGCAGAATGAAAAGGAACCCTTACACCTCTGTCTTCTGAAGTAATGAGGAATAGGTTGGGACTGTATTTTTTGGGCCTTAAGCTCTAACTGCTGCCTGCTCTTTGATACCAAAATGTAATTACCTTTTGAAGCTCTGCATTCCACTTTTTTTTTTTTTACAGAAGGATGTGAGAGACAGAGTCAAATGTGTTTCATGTGTCTTCATCCTGTACTGACACTCAAATTAACAAGAAAACTTTGTATAAAACCTCAAACACCTGAGCTCTAATTCCTCTCTTACGGAACTGACTTTCCTTTCCTGCTGCATTCCTGGCAAACACTTTGATATCTAACATCTCTCTTAAACCAAAGATGTGACTCAAACTCCATTAATGTGATAACACTTCGTTCCACTTTAGCTTCAGAAAAGTGCCTCATTTCCTGTGTGTGTGTGTGTGTGTTTTTAGCACAATCTGCAGCACAGTACTGTAGCAACAGAGGTGAAGTCATCGCCAAGTCTCTATCCTTAAACTCCTGTTTGCTGTTTTTTGTATTTTTTATTTTTTTTTTAAATGGAACACACTAATGGTGTTCTTCTAAAAGTTGTGGTGAAAAATATCAAAACTTTTGAGAATAAATATAACAGATAAAGATAACTGCCGGGTTTAAAACTGGCCTGTTGCTTAACATTTTCTCTGGGACTCTGGGTTCAGGGTTCCTATACAATTCCAGAATTTTTCCAAACTTATTTTTCTTTTGAATTCAGTTCATGTAATCCCATTACATGTAATCCATTACTTTCCAAGTCTGTGTGCTATTATGTTCCCAAATAATTGCCAGAAGATTATACTTATACTATAACTCAAACAAACCAATAACACCATTTTATTAAAGCTGCAATTCTAAAACCATGAAATGTTATTCATTTTCACTCATGTAAATTCAAAACAACCATTTTTATTTAATCCCTTCAGTAACAGAAGGGATGTCCATGTACAATTAACTGACTTGACTTTGTTTTACTGGCTGTTAGATGGAGTTAAACATACTTGTAAACTCTGTTTAACAAATAACTATAAATAAAGTCAAATAATAATTTATCACAAGCATCTCTGCCCAAAGAGAGAGCAAACTAACCAATGCTACCTCTACTCATATAATATATAGTCAATATGATGAAGGAAAATAATATAAGTCCTGTTTGCCCCATGTTTGTCTCTTTTATAAATAAGAACTGAAGATCATCAGGTAAATCATTTTCAAGGTTTCTGTGCAGCCTTGTTCATTCACTGTATCCATGGAAATGACAATGAGCCATAAAGGTTTGTTTGTTTGTTTACACAGAAAGAGTCTGTTTACTTGTCTGCTAACTGAATCACTGCGTAACTCATTCAGGTTAAGACAAGATTCATATCTGGTCATTTGTGAAGTTATGCAGGTATGAAATTCAAGGGTATTGCTGCATTTGCTTTCAGTGTAGTCAGTATGAAAACAGCATGGAAAAAACTGCTTGTATTTTCAATATTTTCTATTTCTTTTTTAGAAATTTAAAGTTTAGACAAAAGTGCTAACAGTGGCAACAGTAGAAACAAATATTTTTTCATACTTTGTTTTCCATTCTTATCCAGACATGAAAATTAATCAAATCAAATTCCATATTTTTCCATACTGGACACACTACCATATTCCTTACAGGAGTTATGCTACTACCTGATTTGGCCAGTCAGCCCAAAGTGTCTGTATTTAATGACCTGGGAATGAAGCTCAACGATAAACTTTCTTACCAACCTCTGATCAGCAAAAGTCTCTTTTTAAAACCTGAAAACGGAGCTAAGAAGAGGAGCAGAAGTGTACTTTCCTCTCAGACAGCTTGAGTTTCAATATGCTTCAGGCTAATTATGAAATTTTTGCCCCATGATGCAAAAACTACACTACCTACCACACCTTTAAGTGTGCTCAGCAGTTGTGGGTGTAAAGACTGAAGAGTGTCTGAATCACTCCTTCATGCACCAGGTAGGATGATCTGCTCGCTGAGGTTGTTACAGTACGTACAGCGGTCTGTGTGAATAATTTATGCACACTGTGTTTTGTATCTACTAACAAGATAGCAATATTTCACATTACTGGCTGAATATCAAATTTTATACTTATTACGTTGAGTTTTTGCCTTTCCATTAAAAAAGCTATCATCAGATCTGCTGTCTTGCAGCTCCTTAAGGTCATTCCACTAAATTCTGGCACTGCTAATGGTAGTGTTTAATTGCATTGCTTATCATACTGCTTTTGGTTTCCAGAAGTTTACCAAAGATCTAAATCCCCTTTTTCTTTCCTGGATGGGAAGCAGAGAAGCATAGAAACAAAATTAAGAATTAATAAAGTTTTCAAAAATCACAAATGGTTGCACATCACACAGTTTTTTAGCCATGCTAGTGGCATGGCTTCATGGATGGTGATGCCAGGCCATGTCTGCCAGACCACTCAGAAATGTCTCAACATTACTGGATGAATAGTGATGAAACTGTGTGCAGATGTTCATAGTCCCCAAAGGACGAAGCTTAGAGATTTGATCCCCTCACTCTCTAACTAATGCCACTGTGAGGATGACATTTTTCACTTTTTGCACAGACACAGTTCCCCGTTGTCAGAATGAAATAATAAAACTTCTCTTTTTTATGATCAAATATCTGAAAACTGTGACACTATCATCAGCTGTACTTTGGTTTTGGTACTAATCACCAAATGCCTGTCAACATCAGGCAGTGTCTGGGGACAAACAGCAAAATGGGAGGGTGCTGGGGGATCGCCTTGAAACATGGGAGAAACCTGGGCAAAAAAAAAGGGGGTGTTGGCAGTTATGCTACTCTACTCTAAACTAGAGGTGTCAAAGTAATTTTTCATGGGCCACAAACAGTCCGATGTTAACAATGCCTTTAATTTCTTTCCCTTTCTTAGTGCACAGCAGTAAAAGTACATTCTGAAAAGTTCACAATTAATGAATCGCGCTTTTACAAAACAGAACAAACACTGTCTTTATTTTTGGGCATTACAATATACAGCTTACAGTGGATCTACAAATGTGCAAAACATCTGTGTATTTTGGAACTGTACAATAATTTGGTATTTTCTTTTTTATGATCCAAACAACTTATCTAGAAATTCTTTTAATCATTCAGACTTTTCCACTCCTCACCACACAACGCCAACTACAGTGGAAGCTAATGAGAAAAAAGGTGAAGTTATCCCATGCCTTATTAGTAGGGTGTGACGCAGATTATTTGTACTGAGGCTGCTGGTTGTTATTTTTCACAATGTTTAGAAATATGACCACAATAAGTTGTTTTTTTCAAAGAACTGTGTTCTGGTCTGGGATTAATGACAGCAATTTTCACGCTGTGCAAATTCTTCCAGTGGGCCAGATCGAACTCTTTGGCAGACCAAGTCAGGCCTGTGGGAAACATGTTTAACACCCCTGCTCTAGTGGCTCTTCGTCTCCTTTGAAAATAAAGGAAAATTATGTTTCCATACTGCCAAAAAGTTACTCAAGTTGTTAAAGTCCAACCATCAAACTTAGTTCAACTCTGAGTTCAAGCCAAAAGTAAATAAATCAATTTATAAAGCTTTGCAACATTTAAAATATTTCAGTGCCATTGGTAACCTCTGCACTGGTTCAAAGGTGTGACCCATGTGGGCGGCTGAATTTATTTAAAAGTAGGTTCTATGTTGATACATATCAGAGTCAGATTAGTCGGTGGAAGCGTGGGTGGTCATGATGATGGAAGGCCATGACACTCCCACAGGCATGGGGATAACAAGACAGCATTAGGCAGGAGGCATGCACATAATGCCAAAATCGCTATGAAGTGGTCTAAAGTTTGTGATGTTTACCGCTTCTGAGGAGTGGTTGAACTTCAAGGGTCAAGGGCAAGGAGTATTAATGTGATATGCAACTACAAAACAGGATAATTGGCTTGGAATTTAAGAAATGGCTGACAGCTTTAACAGATTTAGCTTTAAGTTTTTTTTGTTTTTAAGTTCAATATTTGCAGTATTAAAGTAGATTTTTTTTTTTTCATTTTTCTGGCAACTCTGATAATAAATACAGCAGATAGAGTATTATAATATGCACAACAACACAGGGGGACACATCTGAGAATAAAGATATTAAAAGAATAATTATTGCAAGCACATTGAAAACCAAGTTAAACAGCATAACAGATGTGACGCGTCAGAATTAAATTAGATTCAATGGGTTGAAGATCAGACGACTTTAGATGGGATGTTCTTGTTGGCATTTTGTTTCATTTCCTGTCAGCAAAAATCCACGGTCTGCGTTTTATTGGGAACACTCGAGACTAATACGGACAAGATTACTGAAAGATGAAATGAAAGCAGTATTTCCTCATCATAAAGGGCATCTGCTATGATCAGCACTTCAGTTTAAACATGAGAGTTATCATGCACAGGCTTGCTAAGAAGCCACATATGTAGAGGGAATGACTTTAGTGCAACATACGTTGTGTAACCATTAAATACGGACAGATTTGATCGGATGAGTTTTTGACCAACTGAGTTTTTGTTGACTGAGTGCAAAATAATTACTGCAAGCTAGTGTTTTTCCAAGGCTGAACACTTTCTTGTTGTCGCAATTAATCACTTAAATTAACTCCAAGAGATTTTTTGGAGCAGAACTAATGGTTGCACAACAGGGTTATTGAATTTTCATTCCATTTTAAGTCTTGGAGTTTCCCCCCATTCTGGTAAACTGTAATTATTGCATATTTTAATTCATCTACCAGAGAAAAAGTAACAGAATAACGGGAGGGAGACCAAGAGTTAAGTATTTGATTGTTGTTATTCTGGCTTCACTTGAGCATCTGAAGGAGGAGTTGCTGAATCACTGGGCCAGCCCGCTGTGTTTGAAGCCATGAGCGTTTGACTGAGAAAAATATGGATTCACCTGATGCTGCAGTCACACATTCACACTTGAGCATGAGCTTCTGTCCAACAATTGTGTTTACAGATGAGCAAACTCCAAAAATAGCATAGTACTGAAGTAAACAGTTTGGGGCGTTGAATACACCACAGTCTTAGTACTGCTTACAACATCTTAACCCCTACAAGTGCAGAAAAAAACATTGGGTAGGGAGGGGATGAGGGTAAGAGGTAGTCTTTATAGTGAGTAATTTGATTCAACTGGAGCCTGTGTGTCAAGATTTTCTAGTTGTAAAGATGTAATAAATGTGTTTTATTTAGACACCTAATCAGAATTTTAAAGTTTAGAGTGTGTAAGTGAGCAGGTCATTATCAGGATGATGATTCAAGACCGCCTCATTGTACATTATCCCACTTATTCCATGACTGACATGATTAATTTCTCCTCCAGAGTCTATGATCAGAACTGCATCCATAGCAACAGTCTGTTATACAGACATATCAGACATTAAGATGCTGTAATTGATCAATAAGAATTAAGTATTTAACAAAACCATGTAATAAGACAACTAGATTTATTTCCTTGGATGTTCTTTTGCAAGTTTTATTAATGTTATTATTGTCTGGTTTTCTCACTCTATGACAGTATACCAAGGATATATGGATTGTGGATGAAACAAGACATTTAAAGACGTCATCTTGGGCTTTGAGAAACACTAATTGACATTTTTTACCATCTTCTGACATTTCATGGACCAAACAGCTAATTGATTGATCGACAATGAAAATAATCATTAGTTGCAAGCCTAGTTGATACCATTTATTTTATTTTTTTTAAAAAAGTGTTTTATCTGTCTTTATCTATCTTTATGTGTGACCTTTTTTTTTTTTTTTTTTCAAATATTGGCAGCAGGTGTAGGTTATGCATTTAGTTTCATCTCCTGCTCTGTAGCTAAATGATAATCTTAATCAGAATGTGAAGATGCCACAACGTCTCCTTTAAAAAAGGTTGACTGGGTCCTTTGTCGGTCACATGGAAATGAGATGTTTTCACGGTGAATGTCAAACTAACAAATGTATCTAAGCCTCTGGTTTATACATCACAGCAACAGCTTTCTCCTTTAGCTCAAACTGTTTCCCCAATGAAAAATTAAAAACAGAACGATGATGCTAAAAACAACTCTTAAGATGCAGACTAGGCTCATTATATCTCACTGTGAGGAAGAAGACTGAGAATGAGATCCAACTGGTCATTAAGTTAATTATTATCCTGGCATAGAAAAACAAAGTAATTATAAGGATTTAAAACATATGGTGCGTAGCTGTACAATACAAGAATAATACTTTGCAGGTTTTCATACAAATTTAGCTGTACTACTGACTAAATTCTCATGTGTTTGCTATCGACACAAAAGTGCCAATACAACGTCACTTAATGACACAAAGTAATGTGCTGTAAGTCTCCATAATTTACAACAGGAATTTAGAAAAGTCCCCTGAATTATACAGGGGGGGAAATAAAGAGGAGTAAACTCTTAAATGTTTAATATTGGCATTAAACAACATGCCATTTTAAAACTAAGTGGGAAATAAAATCTGTCTCCCAACATATTGAAAGCATATAGCAATTACAGTTTGCTCAGCGTCTGCTGTTGCATACCTCAAATAATTTCTAATCTCCTCACAGGGCCCTAGGGTTTTATTACTGAACAATGTATGACCAGCAGCACACTTTTATTTCTTTTACTGTGCGTCTGCATGTCACAAATTACAGTTAAAGGCACTGAAATATGACTCTTATAGGCTGTTATACAGTAGGAGTGTAGCGTGGTGCTGCTCATTTGCTAATGTAAAGGACTATATTGTAACTCAGCAAGAGTAGATATTCACGGGTATGATGCTAAGAAACTCAAATTACTTACTAATTAGTATTATTTGTCATCTCATCATTACAATTATTTATCACATATTATTTATTATTCTCTTTTATTTGTCATTACTCAGTCACTCTTGTTACAAACACACCCCATCTAATGTTAGATGTCTTGTCATAAACGTTTGCTGAACTCCACATCCCAGTTCAAGATAAACTGCTGTACTCTACTGCAGTGTACTATATTGTCTTACTGTTAAAACATCCAGCTGTCCTATGTCTTTTATTGTTATATTACACCAATTAAAAATAATAATGGGGAGTATGAGCACATGACGTCGGAACATCAAAGCCTTTTGTCCCAACTGGGAAGAGGAGGACTAAGTAAGTACATATGAGCACATGACAAAATAAACAGACAGACAGATGGCTAGCAAACATAGTTGAATATTCTGCCTACAGTGGCGATGATTTGGAAAATTCTGAGGAGAAAACCTCAGGACAGTTACTGTAGCTAACCTGTAGAGCCAACTAACAACTCAGTGTTGATACCGACACTTATGGATGTTTAATGCAAGTCCTCGACAGCTCCGCATTCACGTTTGGGAACCAGCACGAGTCCAGCACAAACCACGTTATGAGGTGTGGACTGTTAGCTGGAGACGTGCCAGTTCTCATGAGCAGGGCACCGAACCTCTAACTGCTTGTGCCAACAATGTCCCATCAGAGTATGTCCCATTACCGTGACAATTAATGCATGTCTATAGGTCCTGTGTGTACATGAATAATGAATCGAGAAATGTGTATTGTGTGAGTTCTTCATTTTCTTATACTGCAGAACTATAATTTTCTGCATTGTCAGTTAATATATATTTCATCTAATTATTAATGGAACAGAATTCCTTGTAAAACAATCAATTATACTTTCTAGTATTAGAAAGTCTGGAATTGGGGAACAGCAAGACAAATGACATAGAGACATAATTTTTTAAAGTAAAACAAAAAAGTAAAATTAAACTCACCATCTTTGGGAACCTACCTATGAGTCCAGTGGGAATAGTAAATTTATGATCTGTTCGGAGCCTGTGGTATAGTTACTCACTATGACTTCTCTCGCTTTATCTATTGCTCGACTTCACAGGGACATAGTTTTACAGGCCTTATCCTGTCCAATTTTATGATGAGAAACATAATTAAACTCTCATTCAGCATGTTTTAAATGCCACGGGACCACTGATAGAGCCGGAATATTAATGAACATAAATAAAATTGAGAATCTCACTATTCAGGTACGGCAGTGGCCGAGCTACTGCTTCAGTTCCCCCGTTTTCCATTTCCACCAGGCTGCTGACAGAGAGCTTTGAAAAGTTACCG
The DNA here is from genome assembly GCF_056507025.1 of Lutjanus erythropterus. Lineage (NCBI taxonomy): Eukaryota > Metazoa > Chordata > Actinopteri > Lutjaniformes > Lutjanidae > Lutjanus > Lutjanus erythropterus. The sequence goes on from NC_139336.1 coordinate 22,529,975, forward strand.
ATCGCATTTCATCCTCCGTCTTTCTCCGTAAGTTCCTGTAAGAACTGTAACCAATAAACAAGACTTCAAACAGCAGGAATTAGTTGTTCTGTGGTGTAGGTGTACAACACAAGAATCTACAAAGCTGCTCTTTGCTCTCTGTGGTTCCTCAAAATGGCAGGATGAAAACAACACCGCTCAAATTAAGACAAAGTGCAAACCTGCCTTGAGAGGAGAGCTAAGAACTCTGACACTGGCGTTTTTAAAAAAAGAACAGCGCGAGAGGAGCAGGCAGAGAGAATAAGCAGAGAGGTGTCGAGGGCCAGGGATTGAAATGCCTCCAGGACAGAGCCCTTACTCATCCTCGCAAAAGTAAGACAAAAAGTACTGGAGGAGAAAAAAAAAATAGAGGAGGGAGAGATGAGCTGAAGAGGGCACCTCGTGGTCTCCCACACCCATCAGCTAGCAGTGGGAAGCGGGGTTGCGTGTGGTTAGTCCAGGGGGACCTTCCAGCGCAGGTCAGATCGATGTATGCCCTTAACGCAGATCAGAGCTTGACAACTCCCCTCGGCGTTGGCATTTCTGAGTAAACAGCAATTTCCCACCTCCACACCAGTGAATAGCATCAAAAAGTGATGAAACTCCAAAGCTTTGTTGTAAATGAGGAGCTCAAGACAATAATTTGCTCAACAGTAAGAAACTCCTACGTTTTTTTTTGTGTGTGTGTTGGAAATTCAGCTGGTGAGACACAATAACATAAAGGAGAAGTAAGGGCAAAAAATAAACTCATTAAAATCTTTATAAACAAATATCATGTCAGGCCATCATGCACTTTTTTTTTCTCTGATGTCGGCTGCATTCATGCAATTTGTTATCCATTAAGAATATATATGCAGTGCAGCTTCAACACTCATAATAGCACAAAAACATAAACACAATGCTTTTGTTGTTATGCCTTTTTTCCGCAGGAAGGCAAAGTCATGATCTGCCCTACCAGGGTTCAAAATTAATGTTCCTTTTTCACATGTCCAGTCGGGCAAGTTGGACAAAACCTATTCGCCCAAAAACAATTTTTACTTGCCCCTCTTCAAATCATTTTGTTAGTGGTTATTACAGCAGCAACAGCAAAGACTAAAGTTAATTATCATGTTTAATCTCAGACTACAATGTCCATAAAATGATAGAAACACTATTCATTTTGTCAGTCTAAAATATAGATTTTGCTTAATATGATACTGATAATAAATGAATTAAAGTAGAAATTGCCATATTTGAGAGGCTAAAAAAAGTCATTTTCTGCCATACTGCATGAAAAATTACTTTTTTTCAAATTATTTTTTCCACTTGCCCAGTCAGACTAGTGAGTTGCCAGGTTTACTTTCCCGACATGGTATTTTACAACACCTGGGCAATCCTTACTGTTGAGGCCTGCCCACTCCGCCCTACACCCCTCTGACTGGCTGGGTTAGGATTAAGGTAAAAATATTAGGGTAAGCCAATCAGAAGCAGAGTAAGGTAGGTCATGAATCTGCCCTCCTGGTTTCTGTAGCCGTAACAGCCAAGGTTCAGTGCCTAATAAAAGTCTCTGCTCTGTAGATATACATATCATATATATATATCATGCCATATATATGTAATTATAGTATACGACAGTGAGGTTGCTGAGTTCACTCCAATCATCAAATGTTTTAATAACACAAAAAAACAGAACATAAAAAGAAAGGTTGGAGAGAAAATCCCTCTTTTCCATCCACACTTCTCAGGCCACATCTGTTCAGTGTTACAGAGTGCTGTGACTCACATATTGATGGCGTTCTCTTGTGATGAAAGCAAATCATTCACTCTGCAAACACAGGAACGTCCCACTAATGTCGTGACTTTGAGGTAAATGTGCTGAAAACAACAGAAAGTTTTCTGACAATTGACCACAGTCAGTGCAATGACAAACACAGAACACAACGCCATCTGTCAGAGGCATTCGATCATGAAATGAGCCCTGGGCGTAGTGACATTAATTTCTTCTCTACCTGATGACATTTTTCTGTGCCGTGTCTCCTGCTACGACTGCATGTCTTTATAGATTTAGAAATCCAATAGATTTATATGGTGGAGCCTTGTAAATATGTAAAATATGAATAGTATTTCATGACAATCTGCACATAATAAAACTATTTTCATTTTATTTTATGATTTTAAAATCTAATCATTAATAATCCTGCAGTGAAAGAACAAGAAAGCAAGTAATGTTGCTTGTGTATTTTAAGGAAAAAAAAGAAAACAGATACTTTTCGAGTTTTAATAACCGTCACAGCCATTTAAGTATAGATTTCTGAGTTTACGAGGTGCGTTTGAATGCACCATGAAGTCTCACGATACCAGACAACTGGAGAGCTCTTACCACCAATCGACTGTCTGGAGATTTCCACCCAGTGTTAACAACAAAAGCTGGGAGATTCTCCCTAGTCTCCACTGATCATTTAGAGACTGGCTTGTAACTCCGGTCAGGTGTTACTTTTGGACACTGCTGCTTCTTCATCTGATCAGCTCTTCTGATTGGCCCTTATAGGGATCAATGATCAAACTACTTAGCAAAAAATTAGGGATGCACCAATTCCAGTATTGGGCTTTGGTCTGATACGCCTCCGATACCACCAGAACTGACACCAATTTATAAAAAGTAGCTCCTTCAACACAAACAATTTGATCAAACATGTAAAGAAGCAACACAATAAAGACTTCAAGGAGTTCGTCAATACCAGCATCAGAAAACAGCAACTACGATTTGTTACATTTAGAAAGTGAGGAACATCTGATTAAAAATACAAGATGTTTTTTAAATTATTGAAAGAACTGTAACAAAATAATTCAATATCAGTAAGTACCCAAATGTAAGTACTTGTACTGTCTGAAAAAAAAAGGTATTGTGCATTCCTAGAACAAATATTAGCCGATATTGATCGGTAGCCAATCGATAGGGGCACGCTTAGTCTACTTTTTCCTACTGACGATTAAACCTTATGTCTTTTTCAGTTTCACTGTCTTGTATAAAAAAATATACAAGAGTTACCCTGAGCTGACAACTTATCAGCACTCACTGAAAATGAAAACACTGAAAATATCTGCTAAACCTAAGGTATTGTTATGTGGATCGACGGAACATAATTGCCTTGTATATGGTACAAGACATAATAGGATGTCTGCAAAGCTTCACAGAACCCACTACACCTTGTGGGAAGAAAACATGCCAGCTGGTATTTTAGGCCCAATTACCCATATGTTTGGGACAAGTGACCTTTCCACACTGCTGCACTGTCTGAATGTCCAGGTAGCAACAGCTACCAGCCATCAAAAACGGTTTATTGAAGTGTTTATTCTTAGCCTTTCCCCAAAGGTTAGACTGAGCTCTCACACTCACTACCCATCAGCTTTCTAATGTGTGTCACAGCGTAACATGGGCCCACAATGATATAAGAGAGAGCAGATGGCTGATGAGCTAGATTCATAATTTCATCATTCTCTTTTTATCTAGGATAAAATATTAGCGTGCTGTCATCCACCCCTGACATAGTTATGATCCCACTTTCCTTCACTTCTATTCCAAATGAGGTTTTATAGCTGCGTTTAATTCTGTGGTGGTTCATCAGGGTTTCAGAGGCAATTACCCAGCAATGGGACACTCATCCTAAATCTGAACCATGCTACTTTTCATTAAATAGCATATGGTCTCCTGTGGCCGCTAAAATACACCGATATGAAACGACACAGACAGTGGCATTACTTGCACTTTTAGCTCAATGCCGAATATTTTGTAGCAGGCATCGCTTTGTCCAGTATGTGCAGAATCATGAAGAAACATTCACCTGGAAATGGTTAGATATCCGTTTCTCCACCAGCTGCAACTCAACGGACCGTACTGCAATGCAGCCACAAGACATTTACACAGCTCTGACTCTCAGCAAGAAGAACTCACTGTTTTGTTCCTGCTATCTTTCCCTCAGCATGTATACAAGGAACGGATTGATGAAACAATTTTATCACTGCTGGGAATTACTACCTAAAATAAAAAAAAAAGGCAAGGCGAAGTAAAAAAAAAAAAAAGGCTAAAAAAGGTTCAGAAAGTCCAATTAAAGCACAGCCATGTGTGTTACAGTTGAAAGTGATGGTTTGTCTGCCCAACTGGCTATCATAATGTCTGATGTTTTGGGGCTTCCAGTGTAGCATAATGCATAATGGATATCTGGGCCAAGACTTCATTGATTAAAATGTGAGAATGATGAATAATATGCATTTCGGCAAATATGTATGAACAGATATATGCACGTGAAATCAGATAAATACGAAAAAAAAAATCTAATAAAAGCTAAAATGATGATCAGATGATAGCCGATGTGTCTCCAGATGCATTTCGTCCAGTGTGTTCCACCTCTTTTGCTCTCAACGACGACTGTGTACCTACATGCAACCAAAGCCAGCTCAAACATGATTGGTCAATAACACTTGGACAACAAACTAGGGATGCACTGATACCAATACCAGCTTTAGTTATCGGTCCAGTACTGTCCTTATAAAACTACCCCAATACCCCACACCCGATACCACGTCATGACAAATAGCCCCTCGACACAAGCAAACACCTTCAAACATGACACAGAGTTCAAGAATTTTTGCTAATGCTTACTCTCTTTTTCGGTTGCGTCATGTTTATCACCACCGCCACCAGTCTGTAACCCTTGGTAACAAGCTGCTACAACTTCTTTTTGTATTCTCTCTTTTTATTCTCCTGTTAGTCTTGACAGCACAGTACACCCAGCGCCACTCTTTGGGGTTCACAGCAGAGTAAACAAAACTGTTACACATGGCACCACATTCATACCTGCCCCCCCCCTAAACAATGACAGGTAGGAACTAATTAGCTCTTAGACAAGAGAGATATGAAGAAGCAACTTTAATACTACACATGTAAATGTGTAATTAAAATACCAGTAAAAGTGCTGAAAATGATGATGAAATAATTATCATAAGCAACACCCTTTGTAACAGAAAACTTAATTTTGCAAGTCCATTATGATGTAGAATTATTATACTGAAATATAGCATGTACACAGTAAACTGTACAACTTAATAAGGAAAACAAAATTAGTAAAGTAACTGCTATTAATAATCCAAGAATGTAATGTGTACAGTAACTATGACTATACTAGAAGCAGGAAACAGCAAAAATGATTTGTTACATGTAGGAAATGAGGAACATGTGATGAAAATAAAACATGTTTTCAAAGTTTTTGGAAGACCTGTAATGGCATTATTAAATACTCACATCAGTACTTGGTATTGGCAAGTACTAAAGTCTGTTGTCTGTACTAAAAGTGTTATTGGTGCATCCCTATAACCTTTTGCTGACCCATCCATACAAATCAAAGTTCGTCTTAGAAGGCTCTGTCACTTGAACATAAACATAAGTATGTTTGCTTTGGAGCACTTACTGAAATGACCGATGCTGTCATTGTTTTAGGAACGACAGACTTCTATAAAACGTCAATCTAACTGAAATATGCAAGACCCTTAAAAGCATGTTGGTATGAGAAAGTCTGCATTTACAAGAAATTGTGTTTTACAGAGACAGCCTCATGTTAGCTCACACAAGAATGATCCTCATGAGCCTCAAGCAGCAAGGAAGTGTTACACAGATTTTAAATTAAGATTTAAATACAGAGCACTAGCCTCAGATCAGTACTTAATATCTGCAAATACCCTGACTTTAGCTGTCGTTATCGGCAAATAAAAAAGTCAAATCAGTGTGTCTGTAGGTATAATAGTATAAGAGCCTTGTGCTGAAGATCACAAAGGCATGACACTTACCCATTTCCAAGCTGCTGTAGTTAGAAGCCCATAGCCTAGATTCAGTCTGATAGAACTTAATTTCCTTTACTTAATTAAACCATCTGAAATGCGAGGGGAAATTAGTCTTGACAAGAATATAAGCATTTATTTTTCAAAGCAGTTCACTGGCTTAAAAATGGATTATAGAATATTTTCTAAATGTTTGAGTTCTCAAAGTTTAAGGTCCAAATACACAAACAGCAGGCCTTTGTTTGAAAGTCCAGATTGTTGTTCTTTAACGCTGCGTTTTTTCAGGTTCCACTTTCTCTCAAAGCCTTTAGCGCTTGTGCGTTTACCATCAATTGCTACTGGTGAGAGAGCCTTCTTGATCAAAGCCAGCCACCTTTACTGAGCCCTAATTTTTGCCTGAATGAAAAGGTTCACAGTGGCAAGATGTGGAGACACTGGAGATTGGGGATGTACTGTAAGGGTACCAGACTCCCACCGCCCCAGCCCTCATTTTAGAAGCACTGGCAAAAGGTTAATGCTCCACTACCTGCAGAGGAGAGGGAGAGAGGAGGAAATAGTGCAGGGGGGATCAAAGCTTTTAGGAATGTATTTCTGTGAATTTAAAATTCATATGCTCTATGTCTACAAAATTATATTGAATATAACAGAAGTGGATCTGAAAGAATAAGCACAGTTTGTAGTTGTTGTGTATACAGATATTGCCTTTACTGTTTATATTATTGTACTTTTTTGTCTACCATAGAAAGTATGTTTGATTGCTTTGTAAAGTGATATAAAAATGTTTTCAAATGCACTATTACTATGATTACTATGTCATTATTAACAAAGCAGCCATATTAAGGACGCCCAGAAAGACAGCATGCAGTGGTCCTCCTCCACTTCTCTCTGTCTCCCTCTCTGTCACACACACACACACACGCACGCACGCACGCACGCACGCACGCACACACGCACGCCGCAGCAGAGCACATAGCAGCGCATCCAGTGCGCTCTGTCTGACAGACTAATTACCATGCTAAGATCAACCTTGCCAGATGGACACACACAATATCAAAACAGCAATATAGAACTGAATTAGCGTATTTTAACAACTCTTGCATATTCTGAAGCAACCTGGAAGGATACTAGATTGAATGGCATAACTATGCTAAGTGCACAACAGGCTTCGTCAAAAATAGGTAACATTGAGATTATCTGCCTTTTCTGGAATTATTCATCATATATATCATACAGCTGTTAGACTTGTGGTACAAATACAATAATTATGCTACATCCGGCAACACTGGCTACAATGCAACTGTGAAGCCACCTCACTCATGGTGTAGCAATAAACCAGTACAGAAATGACAATTTCCAACATAAACCACCAGTAACATTTGCATTTTGGAACATAAAATAGAAAAATAACTCTCGGCAATGCATCATGGGATAATTGTGCAAATGAGTGCTGTCTCTCGGCCTATGAGCTGCACATGTGAATGCTACAAGCCACAAACCTACAGCATTCCACAATGGTGTAAGGATGCCATTACACAAATAACATTACACAAACTGCACAAGCTTTCTAGACTGAAATTCATTTTCAGCCTCATGTAATCCTCCTCCACCTCCTACTACTACTACTATTAACAATAATGATAATGATAATAATAATAGTAATGATGATGAAAAAAGAGCACTAGTGTTAATATATCAATATAGAATCAAATATTCAAACTCATATAACGGATCAGAACTCGAAAAAAGTGGATTGCTACACCTCTAATTAAAAGAAGGTAAACGTCAAGGTGCTCTGTCTCAATCATTGCATAAATGCTTCAGCATTCACATGTTATGCTTTTGCTCTGAAATTTCATCAGAACTTTCTTTACTCTGTTCAAAACACAGAAACAACAAAACAGTTTCTAAATGGAACTGCTAATACAATAATTCTAGTTTGAAATTTAATCAAATACCATTTATCAACTATGCAGCTATGGGATATGAGTACATTAGAGGACCAGCAGAGCAATTTGTGCCTGTGTATTTTTTTTTCTATATATTTATGGAATAGCTATTCATCATAAATTCTCTCGTGTACTGCAAAGGCCATGGAAACATAAAATTATATTTATTTTAGAGATGAGGTGAATTTTCTGGAGGTCCTGCTCCATATTGAATATGTTTTTGCAAATACACATAATAGAAACATCAACAAAAATGTCACATTAAGGAGGGAGTACAAAAGCAATGGGAGGTTAATAAGGTTAATGCCCCCCTTCATCCACTGACAGGTTGCTATGAATAACCTGCATTACATCCCCAGACCAAGCTGTGTCACATTCAAAAGCATCATGTTGATGCTTGTGCCATCTCCTTTTCCTGCAGGACTCCGTTATTCCTCACCTGCCCACTTGTCGCCCCTGTTCTGTCTTCCCACCCCGACAGTCATCAGATTCAGCCACCTGCTTGCACACCTGTTCTTCATCTTCCTATTAGGTCCCTATTACCTATCGCTGTTACAGCTTTCTGACAGAATCCTGTTTGCCTGTTTTCTGAGGCATTACTAGACTGTTGTCATTGTCTGACTAAATTGCTTCTAAATTCTACTTGTCTCTGCAGGAGTCGTTCTTGCTTGATGATAGGGGACGCTATACTGGGCCTCAACATTGTCCATTTTAGTATACAAAGGACCATAGTGTACTAAATTAACATCATTCTGTTTTAAGGAAGACCTAACACTAATGATAAAAACCATAAACTCATTAGGAAACTGTTTACTGAGGTCAAAAATCAAGTGAGTGATAAGGTATTTTTTTCATATGATGCTGTACAATCAGACTTCTCCCTCTACTGGCTATTAGAAAGCAGGTTTAAGGCATTTTTGCTTTGGCTTCACTTTTCAGACCAAGAAGGTCTGTCCACTATTTACACAAGAGGTTTTTAAAGTGTGGCCCACAGAAGCATTTTATGTGGCCCCCAAGCTTGACATGAAATGCAGGCATTATACTTAAATCACTCCATTTCAACACTTAATACGCTACTGTGCTAAAATGCATCCCCCTAACAAACATCTGTCAGATTAAGACTGACAACTTGTAGAAAGCCACTGATTGCGTGGCATAGCACCCTGCAAGTGTTACAGGAAGTACTTTTTGTCATCAATGCTAGTGCTGTAGTTCAGTGGACGACATGACAGTTTAATGTGTAAGTGACATGAAAAATCCAGCACAGAAAAAAACACAGCATAGATGAGGAGAAAAGAAGGTTTCAGGAAAAATGGATCAACTCTTACTTTATGGGTTTTCCTTTGCGGCAGTCATATGCTGGCTCTCTAAATTGGCACTTAGTCATAAAAAAAACTTTGAGAGCCACTGATTTATATGGTCTATGAAGAGACTGGATGTTGGCTGGGGGAGTGTATGCCATTATCTTTAACCATTGTGTATGGCTGAGTATCAACCCACGAGAACTGTCCAGGGGTGTTCGCCAGAACCACAATACACAGCGTACGTTTCAACTTGCGCCACTTTCTATAATAAAAAACCTTAAGTTTACATCCGTGTTTGGTCAAACTGATGAAATATATGTAGTGAAGACTTTGAATTTTTGACAAAATGGATATTTACATGTCTGATTCCCATAAATAATTTCCCGTGAGAAACTTGGAGACTATTTTTACAGAGGGGTGCAGAGGACTGATGTCACAGTGAAGTTGACCCTTGACCTCATAATTTTATCCTGTTAGATGCATGTAATATTTTGTTATAATTACAGGATGCATTTTTGAGTTATGGCCAAAAATGTGTTTTGTGAGGTCACAGAGACCTCACAAATCTAATCAGATTATCTTCGCATCCAAGTGGACGTTTGTGCCAAATTTGAAGAAATTCCCTCAAGGGGGAGATATAATGCTCACGAGAATGAGACAGAGTTAACATGACCTTGACCTTTGACCTTCAAACTCTAAGGTAGAAGCATAAAAAGACGATAAAGATAGTATAAAAGATAATTAAGCTTCTCTCTTTACTACAGTACACCAAAGTCGCCAGGTCAGTCTAATTTGCACAACTACCCGTTTCCACTTGTGACACATAACATGGATAACTTGGCTGCTAAACTTAATAAAATACTTCTATAATTAGGCAGACTGGAACATGGGCTGTTCTCTTGCCTGGCCATTAGAACCAGGTCATCTACATAAATAAAAGAAGACCTAAATCCCTCTTTGGTGAAGCAGCTCAGAAGCTCTGAGGACCATTGGAGCCAGATGGATTCATGCTATATACAGATGCTATGCCTTTTAAAGGAAAGCTATAGGAACTTCATCTAGGATTCATGAAGTGCAGGAGCTCTGATATCACAGAGACATGAATATAAAAGTGAGAGTGAACCAGTATTGTGGAGCAGTCGTGGTGAATTATGAATGAATTGTGAGTGATTTGATGACCTGATCTCAGTCCACCGAATGAAGGTGGAAACTACAAAGTGAGATTCAGACAAACCATTTTGTTTGTTCTGGTAACAGAGAGGCTCCTCCATTCCTGAGAAAAAAAAACTGTCAAAGCAACAAGCGATGCCAAAGGAGGTGTGTCCAACGATGAAAAAGAATGGCTAATGCACAAGCAAAGCACTGTCCTAAATCGAGGTGGTGAAATGAGGAAAGATCCAGTTGGTTCGTAAACAGATTGATTCACCGGCTATGGTTCAAAGCGGGAGAGGATGACTGAGCAATGAGCTTTGCAGTCGGACTTGCCAGGAGCTCTCACCCTAAGCCAGGTTTGAAAGATGCCAACAGGTTTGCAGTTTCACAACCACCATTTCCACCTGTCCTTAACAACATCTGCAAAAGCTGCAGAGAAAACAAGGCAGATGCAGCGGGAATGAGGACGTTTCAGGCAAGTTGTCTGTAATTTATGAGGCCATACATAATTTTGTCTGTGCTAAATAAAAACAGTCAAGTTTTATTTACCATTTTATTGTCCTGGCATAACTTGAAGATGTGATAAAAGTTTTGGCAGTTGTTTCTGAAAAAGATGGCAATAAAGATTTTATTATATATTTAGTTATATTCACAATATGTTCTCTTCTTCTGCAGCCTGTTTCAGTTACATGTTTATGATGCACTTGATACTTTTGCTGAACTGTGGCAAACTTGCAGCCCTTCTTCACAAGTGAATATCTGGAGATCAGACCAAATACAGTGGTATATTTTTCCAAAAGCTAGGCATTACATACCCAGCTTTGAAGCAAATCCGACAGACTAATTACAGCTCTGTATAATTGCTCCAATCAATTGTGCACTGCTAGAAATGTTTTAAGACACACAAAAATATTCAGCTTTTAATAATAATTCATGTCTGATATGGTTTTTCCACAAAAAATGCTCAATTACTGTGCAAAAAAAAAAAACTTCAATTACATTTACTACTTCTCTCTCACTTACAAAAATGTGATTTTATAAATATGCAAATCTTCATTTCACAAGTTTAACAACTAGACACATAATGTGTCCTACTTCACTAAAAAGTCCAATCTCAGAGTTTATGCACTGAAGCTTTAAGTTGTTATGCAACATGTTGCATATTGAACCCCAACTGACCCTTTCCAAGTCCTGCCCCTTTCCGCTCTGTGCATCTCTAATACTTATAAGCCCATTTATGCCATATTTTGCCGATAGATCCCCCTAAATCTTACACAGTAGACATTTGAACTTTGATTTTTGGTGATCTGAGAGAAGCATTTTAAAGTGAAAACATTATTCTACTGTCAGACTCTGCCCATGTCTTTCTACACAGTGAAGGTCAAACATCCAGGTGAAGTAACAATGAGCAAAATACAGTTTTGAGGAGAGGGGGAATAAATCCTTTCAATTTGTGTTAAGGCTTTGTTTGCTTTTTGTATTCTGTGATTTTCTTCCGTATAATTTATTAAAATTAATAGTTTCATGTCTTTTCTTCTATGATAGTAACAAGCCACAGAGACAACTACGGTGTTATTGTGAAATCATTAGTGTTCTTTGTAGGCCATCGAGGATAAAAGACAGGGTGTAAAGAGGAATAAGTGAAACATCACAGTGTCAGACCTTTTAGTACAAAGCTATCCTCATTCACAGGATTCACATTTTGTGTAGCCAATCACAATCTCTCTCCTGGCATAGAAAGTCCTTACCATAATTCTGCCTGACAGGAATTTTAATTTCTATCCTCCCTGCATTTTACCATTTGTTCAGTCCTCTAAGAAAAGTAAAACTCACATATATTGAATTAATAAATGAACAAATAAAGAAATAGCCCACATAAATAAAGTAAGGACAAGGCATATTTAAAAGAACACAAACTAAGAACTACTTTCTTTATACCACAGAGGAATTCCTTACATGGCTGCAACTAATGATCATTTTCATTATCGATTTATCTGTCAATGATTTCATGACTAATTGTTAGTTGTCTGGTCCAAAAAATTTCAGAATATGATGAAAAATGTTGATCAGTGTTTCCCAAAGCCCACAATGACATCATCAAATGTCTTGTTTTGTCTACAGCCCGAAGGTTTAGTGACTAAAGACTCTTTTATCTTATTTTGTAGCCTTTCCTTGCAGGATAATATCTGTTTAGATGTGTAACATTGCCTTTTTCTCTGGCACTGGCTGGTTACTTTGTTTGTCGGTTTGTTGCAGCGGGTACAGGTTTGAGAGAGGTGACCATGACCACTGACCAGAACTGCACAGAACTTGGGTGATATTCTGACCAGGGCTGCAATTAACACTTATTTTCATTAGCGATTAATCTGCCAAAATTGATGATGACAGAGTTCTCAAAATTATTTTTTTTTTCCACAACCCAAAGAAATTCAGCTTACTGTCATAGAGGAGTAAAGAAACCAGAAAATATTCACATTTGAGAAACTGAAATTAGAGAATTTGGACATTTTTTTCTGAAAAAAAAAAAGATCCAAAATGACTACTCAATTATCAAATTAGTTGGCATTTAATTTAATAGTCAATTAGTAATTGAGTAATTGTTGCAGCTCTGGTTCCTGCAACTTTGCAAACCAAAACAAACTAGATGAGCAAAAAGTACTACACACCAGAGAAAAACTGTGTATTTTTGATTTTGGGGGGTGACTTTAATCCTGTTTGTCCAAAATCTTTGAAAATGTGACTGTCTCCTGGACGTTTCTTCCAGCGTCCTGTCCTTTCTTGCAGGTCAGGTGTAACTGATAACATTAACAGCGGCTCCGTTCCATTTCAGTGTGCAAATATACCATGGAAGTAAGCCAGCATGCACAATACAAGGACCCTGGACCGGCACACCTCTTCATGGTGATCTCTCTCTTTCTACCTTTGTGTGTTAGTGTTTTTTTGTTTTTTTTTGTATTGTCATTTCAGCCCCTTTCATGCCGCAGCTGAAACACCTTCAGAGCTAAGTGCCTTTAACACTGTTGTTGTTGATAGTCACCTATCACCTTGACCGAACTAACCAAACTTATTCATGTTTAATGCCTTTAGTGGCTACAACCCTCTCACTATTTGCCTGGTTTGACACATCATTTTAAGGAAAAAGTGTTGTGGTTGTGCTAATGCCCTCACAGCCTTATTCAGAATGTTCTGCAGATAAACATCTTAAAGTAGTTGTGCTGTTGATAAGACATGCTGCACTTACATGCCCTGATGGATTTGGGCTTATTCTGATTTTAGTGTGCCGAGTAGTTAGACAACTCTGACTTTAGTCATAGGACTATGGTAACACAGCACAATTTAAGATACAAGAGTTTCAGCCCAGAATGAGGGTTTACCCTGGAAAAACAGTCCATGTTTCCAAAAATGAGACTGAAGAAAATGTTTTACATTAAGGCTATGTTTGTGGTTGCATCCGAGTAATAATTTGTTTGAACAGCACTTTATTAATATAATGGTTACTTACAGAAATGGCTAAATAGTAGATCCTTAAACAGGATTACACAAACATTTGCATCTCCAAATATTCTATGAAATCAAGTGATTTGCCATTGCCATTACCACAAAGAACCAGGTGAACTATCTCTGGAGTGGGGCCAAAGCGTGCCTGAACCTCCTTCAATCGAGTTGCTGTGACGTCTCATCCACCGTGGCCAACCTGTGATGACCGCCGCTTTCTCTCCATCAAACAAGCATTTGTCGCGTGACTCAACTCATGTCTTTGCAGCGGAGAGAAAAAGGTTTTTAAAATTACTGTGCACAACTCGCTGTTCTTTTGTATCTCTGTGGTTTGAATCTCAGGTATCTGCTTTATTTTACTATTTCATCTTAATTTTCAGATGGTTAAGGATTGTGCCACTTAATAATAAAAGCGTTTAGATAAATAACAAAATAATGGGGGACTCCAATTGTGCAGAATTTATAGGAAATCAAATGTGTTTGTCCCCTGTTTTACAGCCGCTTGACTCACGACAAGCTTGAATCAGTTAAGAGACACACCTTCAGGTGGGTAGCCCTATTGTAATGGAGATACAAATCCCTGCTGTGCTGGGCTGACCAAGCTAGTACATGTGTATGGAAAACGGGCACTTGTATGTCTTGGAATAACTAATCTGCGATGTATTCTATGGGGACTGAAAAAACTGTATGAATACAAAACAAACTATGTTTACATCTACCTGACCAGTGACCCAATTTGGGATAGTAATTACTGTGCTCTCTTGTAAGTAATACAATGTTTATTGGCCTTAATGTAACAAGAGTCTTACGGTAGGAGTGGTAGATCAGAAAATACTCCACAGAGTTATTTGTGGATCAGACATTTAGGTTGTTCTGGAATTCACAACCTGCTTTGTGGTTTAAGTATTAGGATTTGTGGATTCCTATCTCTCTCTCCACAAGCATTTGTGAAAGCAGAGTCTACAATTATTTTGCAATGATTTCAAGCTACACCTGTCTCAGGCCATCACCACATTAATCATGTGGAGCACATAATAAATGCAGCTCTATGCATCTTTGCAAAGTAAGCAAGTCATATATTGTCACAAGTGGTGGATAAGAAAATGAAGGAATGACAGATATGAAGACAGAATGAGATATAAATAAAGCTGAAATAAATAGATGGGATTCAAAATACACACAAAATGATTATGAACAAATAGCCTGGTGTGTACTCGACAACTGTATGTGTTCACTTTGTACCGTAACTTGCTGACTCAAAAAATTAACATTGCCCAGGTGCACACATGCCTGATAAACACTAATATCTGCTGTGTCTTACATTTGTTCAAACAGATAAAAAAGAGAGCAGGGACCAAAAAGCATTTTTTTACATGTGAAACAATTCTGTAGATATGAATGAAGGAAAGGGACATAAACTGAGATTAATCCATTGCAATATAGGATGGAGAGACATTAATAAACAGACGCAGACAAATCAATAGCACCTACACACACAATTAGACCACATGAGATTTCTTGGCCTCAATAGAGTACACTTGAGAAAATCATCACACACTTCCAAATCCACAACATTTAGCATAGCAATTTATCTTGCCTCAATTATTAATGCAATTTAGTAAAAAGCATAAAGAGAACCTGTGTATTAGTTTATATTTTTATTCAGCACCGCCTTAACACCAAGAACAAGGAAACCTTGTAAAAATGTGCATTTCTGTCCCTCCTTTCTTTCCTACTTGTGCAGGATCTCACAAAGAGCTGGTTGTCATAATGTCAGTAGGTAAGAGTACGGTAGACAGCTTCCCCTGCCAGTTAACAAAATAGCATAGTAATATAGTCAATATTCCCAGAAGGAGCTAATGGGCTGCTGTAAAGAAATGACACAGTGAAAAGAACAATGGACTTGCAAAAATGTGCCCATATTCGTCACGGTGAAAAGAGACAGGTGGAAATAATAGGAATAGGAAACTAGGCATGGACGTCAAAGCAGTGCTTCTTTCAAGCACAAAGGAACCAGAGCTTCCAAATGTTTATCATATTGTATTATATTACATGATACTGTATTATATTATAAGCAGAAGCTGCAGAAAATGACAATGTGGGAAATGATTTGACAGAAGCACTGGGCCATGAATAGTGCTGCAGGAGAAAATGCTATTTTGATGGTTGCACTAGTAGTCATGATCACAGCACTATCACATATCCATGTATGCTGCAAACAATTGTGGGAAAATGGCAGAAACTGAAGAAAAAGAAACAGCAAAAAGGAAAGAAAACAGAAATCAAGAGTTCAAGGCCATGGTCCATACTGTAGGGATCCTGAAATATGCTTAATAAATTCACAATCATCAGTAGTTTATGAGACACATTCCTCCATGAAGTAGGGTTGTTTTTAATCGATTCTCAAAAATATAGAAGTTGTAAATAACATACGTTTTAATGTAAACTGCATCATTTAACTGCTACTGCTCAGCAAGCTAGTGCCATAAAAATATAATAAATAAGACGTTAGGCCAAAATGAGTAGAGCATCTGAAAACTGCACACAGCACAAAATTGATCCTTTAAATTAACTTCCTTCACATAGGAAACTGAAATTGAAAATTGTCCTCTCAACAACCTGGACTTGATTGCATATACAACTGGTAAATAAAATGCAATATAGAGTAAATAAAAAACATATACTTTCTGAAGTTAAACGCTACATCTAGCTGTTCCTGCTCATTAAATAAGGAACAATAAATCAAACAAAAAATATAAATATATGTGCTGCCCTCTCCTGGTAGGCAATGCCTCTTCTAAGTGGTAGCTGTATTTCCCAGTAGGAATATTGAGGTTGAGTTTTGAGCATTTGGCTTCAACATGCAAAGTAATAAATTGAGTTAACAATGTGAGGTCAGCTGTTATTAATTTCTTCCCAAATTCCAGAGGAAATACACACCTGAAAGTATGAGCACAGATGTTATTTTTATGTTAAGCATGTGAAATAAAATGGATCCATTTGTTAAGATACTACTGCAACTGCAATGCTAATTTCCATTAGCACACCAATGGGAATTCCCTTTATGTGTTAGCATTGAGCTAATGAACTAAACACTTTTTCTTGTTTAAGTATAATGTTGCAGTGACACTTTAAGTGTTGCTGTTACGTTGCAACATCTTAACTGAACGAACATCACAGTCAAAATGCTGCAGAGACATACTGTGTTTGTAGGGAGAGATGGAGAGATGTGTGAGTTGGTCTGCCTGCTCTCCTCAAAACTGTGGGCATCGTCAATAAGCCAATTTTGTTATAAGCCAACCCTAACGTAACAACAAAAACATCCTCATACCGAAATGCTAAAATACAGTATCACAGGTATCATATCACTGGCAGAGCGTACTGGAGGCCACAGGCTCACCAAACCTTCACTATCTTTATGTTTTAAAACTGCTTGGGTAGGTTTAGGAATGAAAACTACTACGTTTAGGAAAAAACCCTGGTTTGGGTTAAAATATATATGTTACATATGCTGCATGCCAAGGACGTGATGCAACAAAAGAAACGGCTGACCATAAAGAGAAACTAATGGACTAATATCAATACTTCAAGACTCTACAGACACCACAACATAACAAGCACGGCCTTTCAAGAGCCAAAACAATTCAAAACTACAAGATTTACATGATAAAAGACAACCCTAACCTTCTTTTATGTGCTCTTCTCTAAACCCTTCTCATGCGTCAGTCCTTGCTCTGAGTCATAGAAAAATAGCAAGTCGACTACAGAAATTCTGAAATTGGTAAGAAGTAACATCAGCAATTATTTCTCAGCAGTCATCTAGCAGAATATTACATTGCATCTTACATGTTACATACATTAGTAGCCTACGTCTGCATATTTAATGTAGAGCAGCACATCCACCGAAGGAGCACACTGTACACGGAGCAGTAATTCAAAGTCTAGTGTGTTTGAAGAACTTGGTAAATGATACCTACAGCTATTGATTAAATTTAAGCAGTCACATTACATTATAGACTCTACCCCATCGAAAAGGAAATGCTAAGAGTGAACAGAATCCCTTTGAGATGGGTCATGACATCATTGCTTTCTGTTCTGTCTTGGGAGTGCTCTCCATTAGCCCTGAAAAACAAACCTGCTGTTCCTGTAGGTTATCATCCACCTTGTAGGTCAGCGCAGAGGGAGCTGAATGTCAGCAGTACACTCCCTCAGTATGTGAGGGCCACAACAAATAAACACTGTATTCAACAGACAACAAAGCCATAAAACAGACCAAATCCAACCAAGAAAAATGAACCCACATACCTGCACGCATGCACTTATAGACAGTGTACTTAAAGCTCACAAAGATGGCAATATCTCTGATGTTCTGCAAAGGTCACAGGCCTGTCTGGGGTGGGGTCTGTCTTACACTAGGCTGTCTTGGGATTAAAAAAAGCTTTTTCATCATTGGGGTATATATAACCCATGTCAACATAGCTCCCTCAGATTTCGCTACTTTTCTCTTTTAATCGGTTATATTTTCAGCTTTATTGCTGAAACACGTATCACAGAAATATGCTTGTAGACACTGGAAAAGGAAGCAAGGAGTTAGAATACAGAGTAGCAGACCTTGAGATGATCAACAATGCAGTTGGCATCTTTCAACCGCGCGGTCAGATCTGCTGCATGTGCAGCTGCAGACCACTGCAGGAGGAGTGGACGAAAGCGGGATACGAGCCATACTAACTGAGCTTGGACCCAAGGCTGCTCTTGGCTAATGTCCACTCAGGAAAATGAAACAGATGAAATGGGACTCAGACTGGCCAAGCAACACAAAATAAAAGACTGAAATAAAAGAACGAGGCTTTGATTTTTAATGAATTATACCAAAAAAAACACCTTTTTTTTTGCAATGTTCACTTTTGTCCACAATTTCATTGCAAAACACCTACAAATATCACAAGATGAATCACAGCTTTTTAGAAAAGCTGCCATGAAAACAGGCATTGAAGGCAACAATTCCCAAAAAAAGCCTACAAAATATTGGGTCTGACTATTTAATTACTGCTCTTTACATTCAACCATATGTGTACATAAATAACTGTATATATTGCTTTATTATAGATATTTATTTTTCATTTTTATCATATTCCGCTCTGAATTTAATTAATTATCTGTATTGCATGTATGTATAGCATGTCTCTCATTTTGTTATGCAACCCTGTATTACATGATGATAAGCTACCTTGATAAATCACTTTATTATCCAGCCATTTTACTGTAATGTATCGCTTAAAACGAATATAAAGAAAGTTTTGAACATGCAAGAGTATTTTTTCTAACCCAGCCTTTATTTTTCTTTGGCCATGTTGAGTTTGATTGTTGGCATTCATTGGCTGAGACCAGGGAGGCCAGTGTTATCGACTGACTATGGATCAGGACCACTCCAGCCTGTAGGCTATTAGGAGAGCCAGCAGTTCAGGCTCCTGCCCTGCCGTTCCTTAATTGGTCCCCTCAGAAACCCAGCGCACACAAACTTCACAATCACATTGGAAGATTATACTGAAGAGTGGCGAGAATCCCTGTGTGCAAGCTGCTTGGCATCGATTAGCTCACTCTATCACTTCAGTTTCTTCTTCACGTTTTTTTTATCTTATTTCTTTTCACCTACAGATTACAATCAGCTGGGGTGGTCTTTGAGTAAACCATACAAGTCGAGATAAAGACGAGTAGACAGAGGAGAAAATGGCTGGAACAAATGGGAGATGACTCAGGACTGCCTACTGGGTAATTGGGTTTTATCCTCTCATTTTATCAGGCCTTGTTTTGGATTACAGCTATACAACACACACATACACAGGAAAAGGAGAGGGATACCTAGACATTAGCAGATCTCAAGATAACTGATTAGGTGTGGGAGAATGAGACCATTGCTGCAGTCTCATTATGATACTCCAACAGAAGAAAAGCTTAGCCATTTTCAGTGGAAAACGCAGGGATTTTCACTCTAACCAAATCTGGTATCAAGGTATTGGACACAGTCAGTAAACACAATGCACACAAAAATGTCAACACGAGATGCTGCTGCACAATAGCTTGTCTTTTCTATTTCCACATTCTAATTCAAGGCATGTTCATTTCAACCTGACATTTCAATTTCAGATGCTTCTACAATTCAGCGCTTTGAATATGGATCTTGTCAGTACATGTGTATGCTCTGCTTGGAGACCACGACAGGCTGACAATTGCAAGAGTCATCCGGCAGAAATACAGTACATATATCTCATCCTACACTCCAATACGCAGTATTTCACACCGATTTGTACCGTGACTTTTGACAACAAAGTGAGGTTGTTACAAAAGTTGTTCATGCCAAACAACATCACTCAGCAGGAAGGTTTATTGTATAAATATATACAATAAAGGCTCCGGCTAGATGTGGGAAGGCGAACTTATTGTTTACATCAGTGACGCTCAGTGCTCAAATCCTGTCAAATATGATCGACAGATCTCCAAGTGTCGAACTTGTGAGGATGAAAACCATATCATCACTATCTTGTTGGTGCAATTTACATTTCCCCAGAAGAAAGTCAAAAAAAGCATTACAGAATTATACACTGGGTGTATGCATATCTATGTATATATTGTATATAAATAAATTGCAGGAGGTACAATATTTGTTAAAAGCAAAATGTATGTCATTTTAAACAAAATATTGTTATGCAGAGATGTCCTGGCTTATGCATCATTTTGATACAGATTCTCATAAAAATCATACTATACTTTTATTTTGTTTTTCAATTAAAATGAAAATAATGGTGTAAAAATTTTAATTCCTTCTAATGTCACATATATCACAAATGCAATATCAGTCAAAATAATCACAATTGGATAACATTTCAGAATTTTTGCAGCCCTATGCTAGATTAAACTCCTGTATCAGCCAACATGAGTATCTTTTTGGCAGAGAGATGAACCTTTTAACACCTTTCTTTGTCACTTGTGATGTGAAAACGTCAGATTTCACACAGTTAGAGAAAGTAAAAGTGTGCATCCTACTTATAATATAAAATGCCAGGGCACCACAGAGCATCTCTCCTGCTGGGCTGGAGCAGTGCTGTCAGCCACTGTCCAGTGACACGCTGTCCTCCATTTCTATCACCCTTCTTTTTATTTTATTTTTTTAATTTTACCTTTATTCAAACATGCAAGTCATTAACAACAAGTTTTTATTTACAATGTCGGCCAAGCAAAAGACAAAAGTCTCTTGTGAAAAGGCTAAGGACCTAAAAATAAAAACAAAAAAATCTAATCAAAAGTTAAAGGACAGCAATACATTACATGTAACAGAGAGCATTAGATGAATGACATGCAATCTAACAGACGAAAAGCACATGCAAGGGGTTCACTGCTTCCATCACACTTAGGCTGTAAACTTAACGTAGTCTCAGAATCACCACAAACATCATGCATCATGCTGTTGCACAGCTCTGTATACGGCGATGCACCTAAAAAACAAGAGCTGAAACTTATTTACCAGCCACTCGTTTCACCTTCTTTCATCAGCCCATGTTTGCCAATTGCGCCAGCCAATATAAAAATATATTTTGATTCCCTTTATTCATAATTTCTCATTGCAATGTTATCCCTGTGTATTTTTGTAAGCTGTTTTATGCGCAGCATTTAGGGACTTACACTTTAATTTAGAGCTAGATAACTAGATTCAGTGTGGAAAAAATGTGCACTTTTTCATTTAACTGATTTATATTTTCTATAACTTTTTCCAAACCAAACTCTGACTTATCATGAAGATGCACCCCTCTCATGTCAGTCAAATGAGATTCCCTTTAAAGATCATAAACTGTACTTTCAGACCAGTTGGTACGGGGAATGTGTTTATTCCGCTCAGCTTGTCAGACGAGCAATGCAGATTAAATACGGAACCGGGTGCACCAGCATGACATCTGCCCAACGCCGAGCCGTGTCGTGAAGCCGTTTCAGAATAAACTACACCCCCAGTGTTGATTGCAATAAAGGAGCACATCACCCAGTGCGACAGTATGGCTCTTTAATGTGTTTTTAATAGTTTTGGATGACAGTGGTGCTCTATAGCTTGGAGGCATACAGTAAGCTGTTCAGACTCTGGCTTCACAGAAATACTTGTTAGGTTAAATCCATTTTGCTTATGGTGTCTTCAGAGAAATTGTTGATAATAATAAAAAGATAAAATAGCACTAATTCTTTAACTCCTGGCAGCATTGGCTTTTTGGATGCTGTATTGTCTTCTGCTCTGGGGTTGAGTTGGCCTAAACCAGCTAAGATGAAATGAAGCAGAAATAGGCAAAGCTATTTATTGATTCTGCTGTCTGTGAGGTGAAACAAAAGTAGTCTTTAAATGAATGTAGCCACATCGATGCACAGAATAGATGTTATCTATCTTAATGACAAAGGGGAGTCCTTGGCTGAAGGGGAACCTCATCAAAGTTACACATGCATAACCTTGCAACAGTGCACGGAGAGCAGAAGAAAACACACAACCTTATGTATGGATAAACATTTAAATTTAACCGCTCAAATCATTAACCACTGTCAATATGCAAGAGGACAGAAATTCAACACTGCTCAGTAGGAATGTAAATAAAAGAGCAAATTTATTACATCCATATTTCCTACATTTTGTTTTAAAATGCTTAATTCATTCTCATTTAAATGTAAATCAGTAGCACATATAGAATTCATTCAAATTCATATCAAACAAATGCGACCAACCATCAGGCAGCAGGAGGTTGTGCATCTACAAATAATATAACAAGAATAATGTGGAAGGCAATGTGTAATGACTCACACCACCAGAATAGGTGCAAATGAAAAAAGTGTGGTGATTTTTCAACAATCAACACCGGAAATACCCAGACTGCTATGACAACAATAAAAGTTGAACATATTTTAAGAGGTGAGAGCGAGACTGTTGGCAGATAGTAGGGTAAAAAAAAAAAGCAAACAACAAAAACCTTCATGTTATAAATCCTGGTCTTTGTAAGTGGCAAGGATCGAGGGAGGACTAGAGTAACATGGAACTGGAGCATTAGAAAGAGAGGAGAAAGTCTACAGTGACTTTAGAGTGACATGTTACCAGTGAGCAGGCTAGAAGGAGAAGAAAGGGAAGGGCAGCTGAGCAGTGTTGGCTGATCACGGTTGTTTGGCTTCACACTACGAGACTTTCATGGAACATCAGCTGGTTGAAACTTGGGTGGAACAAAGTTGGACCGAGTTGCATGGTGTGCAGCCCTCTGCAAAACACTTGAAACTAGTCTGAAACTCTTATGGGCTGGTGGGGAATTTTAGTGTGAGTGGCCACTGGGAAAAACTGGTGGAACGGCTGAGCTGCAATTCTCGCTCTAGTTTGATTATAAGCTTATGTGAAAAATGACCTGGCACGATTGAATTTCTCTAAACCAATCACAATCTTCAGGCTAAACTCAGGCGAGCCCTAGTACTAAAATGGTTAAATCACAACAAAAGCAGCTTGCTTTATTATGTTTTCATCGTTAGCAAACCAAGTGATCATTTGCTATTTGCCTGAAGGTTGTATTCCGTACCGACAGAGGATGCAGATATGGTGAATGGCTCCTGAAACAGGCATCCAAAAGCACGTTAATACATGCAGTCTACATGTAGTAGTCTACATCCTGCGAGCGAGACTACTTCCTACTTGATATAATCTAGCAAGAAAACAACCATTATGAAAAAAATACCAATCTAGCTGGCTAATTTTAGTGAAATCAATTGTTCAATTGCGTTGCATGAGACTTATTTTTGTAGCTTAACTGTCAGGTTGCATAGAAATGATGCAACCTGCAACTATAGCTGCATAAACGTTTCATCGTGTGAAGCCAGCCTTAAGGTCTAACAATGGAGATAAGCCTACAAAAAGGACAATACAGCAGTCAAGCTGGGATATTTGCTGCACAGACTGTTTAGTGAACTCTGAACTTGTTATTATTGAAAACACTGAAGTTCTGCTTTTTCACTGACAAACAAAAACAAAAAGGAGGAGACAGCAAAGGCAAACAGACAGAATGGGTGTAGAGGATCAGTGCAGTTTCAAACAACTCCTCCAAACACAGGTGTGCCTCTTTGTGCTCAGCAAGAAGCATGTTGTTCCACCCCAAACTACTAAAATGTTACCAAAGCTCTCAACAATGAAAAACTGCAGATTCAATACCTACAACACGGTGAAATCATGTATTCTAGACATGATGGTGGTAGTGAATTACATGTTCAGTAGACAAAATGGATATTAAGATGTTTGAACACAATCACCTGAAATGATATTTAATTATGAGGTGAATAATTACCATGCATCATTACCATGCATCTTATTTTCAACTCCATTAACCTCAGTGTTGTTTATTTCTTTTATTTTCAGAAAGTATGATGACATGCTGACATACTGATGACATACAGTAGCTTAAGTCTAGATGACCTGCAAACATTTTCTATTTTTTTAAGTTTTAAGTTAGAATGTACTTATTACTCCAATAAGTGCAGATTTTTTTTAATAGTTATTTTCTGACTTCTTGGATAATACCACTTGAGGGACCGGAAATCTGAAATCTTCCAAGGTTTTAAATCTTACTTGTCTAGAGGGACGGTTTTGACCATTTTAGAAGTGAGGTAAAAATGTTACTTGCAGGTAATTTTGTCGTTGAATACCTGTGTTTTTTATAGACTCATGAAATCCAGATGGAAGAAAATACATTAGCCTTTAATATAGTCTGTTTGCACCACGTTCACTGTGGTACAAAAGGATGTAAGTCATCATTTTCTTCCTATCTCTGAGTTCAACTTTGATTTAAATGTTTTAGCTTAGCACTTCTCAAAGACAGTGCTTCTGAATCTTTCCTCTTTATCTGCAGGCCTGAGCATTTCTTCTGAAGGCACCTTCAAACACCAGCGGACTTCTTCTTTCTGTTTTTATTATGAATGACGGAGCTTTGTTGGTTTTACAACATACAGTCACACATGACTACAGAGAGGTATTATGTAGGCTTCATACGCCAAGAGGGACTCTTAAAGCACACCCTGCATCTCTGACACTCACAAAAGCACCAAATGGCCATTGAGAACAGACAGGGCTGCGTGAAATATAGCTAGGCATAGTCCTTTTCTGGAGCTTGGGATGTTATCTGAATTCTTTTGCAAAGGAAAGGAGGAGAGCTAGCAAACCTCACTTAAATTCAAAAATGGGGACTAGACATGAGGAATATGCAGCTAAACAGCTTCTCAACCATTAGCAAACCTTTCAACAGCACTGCAGTCATGAGACAAAGGCAGGACATATGAGGATAAAAAAAAAAACAATTCTGCTGATCGATTAATTAAGAAAACTATCAAAAAATTAACCGACAATGAAAATACTTGATACTGCAACTAACAATTACATGAATGCAGACTGGAAGGCTGAGAGAAAACAGAACCCACACTCAATCACACTATAATCCCTACAGTTGCTGATGCACAACATTAAAGGCATAGTACATAATAATGCAACAGCACCAAATTATGAATAGAGCACTGCACAGCAACAGTTTAATAATAAATAACTGTCTCACCTTCATGTAGTTAACAAGCTACAAAGGAGTTTGCTCCAGATTCATTAGGCACTCTTCCTCCGTTGCCAATAAATCCATTATTTTTGCACTTTTTTAACAATCAGTCAACAGAGTTTTGTTTTTTTCTTTTTTTTTCTCCTCTGCCCTGATTAATTTTCTTTTAGCTTGGCGTAATGTTAAATTTAATACCCTCTCAATTTCAAGTTTCCACCAGGCTTGGGCAATCAGAACAATAAATCAGATTAGCTATCACCAGTTGTTTTTTTTGGGGGGGGGGCGATCTGTGTCATTTTATTCTGATAATTTAACGGTCTGCAGAGTTCTGTATGACTGATTCTCATTCAGCGGCCCAGGATAAACCCGGAGTCGGAGAAATATTTTCACATCCAACTCTGATTTGTGGATTTATTTTGACCAAACCAGAGTTGGTGATTGTTGCAACAGTGGAAAGACTGACCACTACAGTTCTGGTGACCTTTACTTTGTTTCAGTCTGTCAAATTTGAATGAAGTGTTTAACAGAGTTAACAAGGCAATTAACCGCGTCTTTATTGGATAAAAGACAGAAACTTGATGAACACGCAGCTCGCACAAATTTCCAAGTTGAAGGAACTGATTAAAAATGCATTCATCGATAAATAATCCATGGTCTAGAAATGGCAATAAATGTGCTTTATTTTAATTATTTTTGGACTGATGACGCTATTTGTTGAATAAAGAAACAAACAAAAAAGAACAAAATGACAGAAAAAAAAACGTTTTGTATCTTTTTAATTATTCATGAAAAATTGATTGTTAGCTTTTTCAACTATTAGCTGAGGAAAATGCACAAAATTTGCAACCGTACACCTTCCCATTAAGGACAGACAATATCAACCGTACATGACAGCATATATTTCATGATGTATGTGGTATAAAGGCTATATTGGTTCTGAAGTACACTAACAAGGAAATCAATCACATGTTCACCTCTATAGATTTCTTACATTTGTCATTTTTGATGCGTTTCCAATACGTATTAGATCAATACTGTCATGTACTGTGGTGTGTGTTGAGTCAGTGTTTCCCTTGAGAGACAATCAAAAAAGAGAAAAAAAAAACCCTTAATGCTGATGTCTAAATGCGTTCTTTTTGATTTACTTTTCTCATATATTCCCTCACACGGCACCGATACTGATGCATGAACATGTTTGCGTCTGCATGTCAAAACACTGAAGCGCCGAATGCACATAAACAAACACCGAACCCGTACTTTAATCCAAAAGTCATTAAATATGTATTTGCTTTTGATTACTCTTGAAATTAATTCATCAGGGAGAGCAGTGACAGGTGCTCGCTGTTACTGACAAACTGCTGTGGCAGTTACTGATAACATGACATACTTAAGCATTCTGCACTGTAACCCTCCTATCTGTCTTTCTCTCTCTGCTTTTTCCTCCTAACATTCCCCACTCCCAGTGTCGTTCTGCCTCTCCGGGCTCAGCCCTCCTTTCTCCTTCAGTCAGGTGAGTTGAGAAATGATACCAGAACCAAAACATTTGTCACTGCAACAATCCACTGAAACTAAATTACATCGAAAGGAATTGCGAGGGAGGAGTGGACAACAAGAAAAGATGAGAGGACGGCGTATTTATGAAATATAAGCGATTGGGAGGAAGCAAAAGTGCTACCCATAGGTACACGCTGAGAGACGAGGAGGGAGGAGAGTATTTGGCATTGAAGCGAATGGCGTACGGTGTGGATCTTGCCTTTGTTGCGATGCCCTTGAGTTAGCCAGTGAGGCATTGAATGGTGCATTGTGGATGGGCAGTTATCTCCAAGGCTTCCCTTTCACTGTTATTAGAAAACACATGACGGCATTGCTAGCTCTTATCGAACAGAAAGCTTCAAGGCTGAGGAGACGAGTCTGAGAGGCAAACCTGCAGGAGGCGAGTGAAATGACAACAACCGACAGCCCATCATTCTCTGAGCATTTGAGCACACAAACACCATAGTACAACATTACTGCCTGGATGAAACCATTCAGTATTCATGCAACATGTATAAATGATGCTAAATGATGAAAATATAATCACTGTGTGATAATGTAGCTGCTTACATTGCAGAGATATCTTGAGCTGATTCTTAGAGTTGGTATCAAGGCCGATCAAATGTCAAGCCTTTTGTTGTGGTACTTCTTTGTCCACCAAAGTGTGCAGGACACTGCAAAGCTGCTCTTCTTTAAAGAAGTGTACAGGACCTTCAGTATTTGGATCAAACAGCTCGTGAAGAACAAAGTGTGCAAAATTTAGTAGGCTACAGCTGTTATTTTAATGTGCCAGATATTTAATCAATATTGCATATACTTTGGTGTTATGCGTTTAATTATTTCTGGCGTCTTTGGCACAAAAAATGATTTTGGGATGAATTAAGTCCTATCTTATCTCAGGTTGTAGCTTGTGAGTGTACAGGGAAGCTGAGTCATTTAGTTAGCATTAGTATCAGATGGGACTCAGCAGATACCCAGTATTTAAGGACTCTGATCAGGATCTGGGCCAAAAAAACTTCATCAGGACATCCCTAATGAACACGGACTCTAAATTAGTTGTTCCGATAACAATACCACTGTTGGCAAATGCCTGTGATACTGCTTAAAATGCTAATATTGGCAAATATGGAAGTCTGTGTACTGATCCAATACTATGCAATTTATAAACCTCGATCTGCTACTTCCCAGCAGCGTCATGTATGCCCCCCCACCCCCCCACCCCCACCCAGGATGGCAAAATCATGTTCTATGGTATTCATTCTCTGCATGTATATTTAATGTATGTATTTGTTAAAGGGATAGTTCACCCAAAAAAGAAAATTCAGTCATTATCTACTCACTCTCATGTCAACTGAAGGTCAGGTTTAGTTTTTCAGTCCACAAAACACTGCTGGAGTTTGACAGGAAAACAGCATTGTAAAATCTCCCAAACAATGGAAGTAAATGGTGACCAATTTTCAAACATAAATAAAAACAACAGAATAAAAACATAAAATGTGTCTCCATACTGCATGTCTGGTGTAATCCAGCTCTCCTAAAGCCTTGACATGCCAAGTTGACTTTAAAAATGTTCTTTACACCACATTTTTAGCCTAAATCTTCATTGCAGATACTTAGCTTGGAGCCACATTCACCTGTAAGGGGGATTTTAGGAGACTTGGACATGCAGGACAGGCAGTATGGAGGCATTTTATGTTTTTTTTTTCCAGTTGTTTTTGATGTTTGAAAGCTGGTCACCATTCACTTACGTTGTTTGGGATATTCTGCAGCGCTGTTCTCTTGTGAAATTCCAGCAGTGTTTTGCAGACTGACAAAATAAGCCCAACTCTCAACTGTTCATTTAATGTATACATTGTAAGCCAACTGTAGAAAGGAACACTGAGAAATACTAAATACAAATAAAGTAAATAGATAAATAAACATTTGTTCTGTTCAACATTAGTCAGTTGCTTAATATTTTAATGTTTGGGACAGGTTGTGAAATAAGAAGCTTCTCAGCATTTATACTGTCAGGAAGCTCCTCTTGTCCTCATACATTTCTGTGCTAAATCTAAAGCCTCATTTTCTTTGTTATATGTTCTGTAAAAAAAAAAAAGTTTTCATATCAGTGGTAAGCATATACAGCAATAATGATGCAGCTGAGATATACCCTTATCAGGCCAATATCGGTCAATATTCGATTCTAAATATAATGTCCAATATAATATGCTCAATAGACTTAAATGCATTAAATGTAAACTGCCATGAACGCACACAACAATACACCTTAGCTCATGAACAGCTTTTCATATCCTTTCATAATGGAGTGCTATGAGCAGTGCGCATAAAATAGGTGATTAAATTAAAAGTATGGTAGGTAGGTTTGATCTTTATTCACCCCTTCTTTATTAAAAACAGGTCAATAAAATTATCATTAAACACTGACATCAAATGAAGTGAAATATGTTTTTATGTTAGATATATTAGCCAATGACTAATTGAATAATGTCAAATAATAGAATCACTAGAACAGTCTGGTAAGTTCAGAAAATTATATCACTTTACTGTAATGCATCGTTTAAAACCAGGAAAAGACAACACCTATGTCATACCATGATATAACCTAAGATGATATCTGGTCTTATATGACAATATCAATATAATAATGATATATTGGCCCAACCCCAACTCCGAAAGATTATAATGCCAGAAATAACTGCATCCAATTATGTCGAAATAATTCTACATTGCAACAAACACAAAACTTGATTGCACAATGGAGAAAACACCTCCATTAATCCAAATATAACCACAAAGGAACTGAGCAAAAATATGAGGCTACATCAACAGACTTACAGTATAATGAAAGCATTGTTTTTTATTGGAACAAACAAAGGGATTCTGTTCCAATCAATCGCAGCTCTCCTGGGAATATCATGTACAAAAGCTTATCTATTGACGAGATTCCAAAGTCTCTATATCGCATAGACAAAAAACAATGGCTATTTGATTACTACTGTAGTTCAGTCCAACTGAGACTCTCATCACACTTTATCATTGTAATGAGCGTGTGTATGTTTACTTCCAAGCAAATTCTCTTCTCTGTGCACAACATTCCCAAGCATTTGATTCTGCAGTTTTCTGCTTTCACTGTAGACAATATTTCCTCAGCTTGTATGGCTGCTGGTGAGCTTTGTTCCCGCTGAATGTGGAGAAGAAATGACGGGAGAGGGGGGTTGGTGCATTGGATAGAGAAATGGGTTCCCTTTGAATAATGCAATAGTGAAACTGGGCAATATGACCACCATGCGATCTCCTACAGAACAGAAGCAACTGTGGATACCAGCTCAGCTGTGCTCGTGAATTCATCTCATGTGAAATGTCAGTTAAATCAAAGCTGCAGCTTGAGAAAGAGTCTGGCAGTCATTTTTTTGGGATAAATAAAACATGGCAGAGAAGACTCTGCTGCCCTTTATACCTCTCTCACTCTCTCTGTCTCTGTTTCTATCTTGAGTTTTTTCCACTTGCGCCATTGCTCAAACAAGGATGCATTTTTATCAGCAGGAGGTATAAAGGCTATATGGGCTGCAGCGACAGCCTCTGCCACTAAGGGCTTGTCAAATTTGATTACATTTAAGGCAAATTTATGCTCCTAAATTTAAATGAAATTGTGCAAACACTTCACAGTGCTGCTGTCATGTTTCTCCCCGGCGCTGCAGGACATTCTGGCTGCAGGAAGGTTAGAACGGTTGTTATCCTACCTGACCTACTGGAGGTCAATCAGGCGTCTGTCATGGAGAGTAGCGGGCCGGTACTTCTGCGGACAGAGAGTGGTAGCTTGCTCCAGGCTGGCCAGTTACATGGCTTAACAGCATTGTCATGTCAGTGTCACAGAAGAGGGATAAATTTATTGATTTAACACCTGATAACCTTATATAGACCATTAGGACCAAACGGGTTCAAATCAAGCAGTCTATCCAATTTGTTTATACCATTAAAGCATCCTATTTTAAAAGGAGAACGTTGGCACTATTCTATATTTTTTTCATTCTTAACAAATCTGGGGCTGCAACAGTTATTTTTGTTACTGATTAATCATTTTCTTGGCTTGAAAAAAGTTGATCACTGTGTCCTCAAGCCCAAGTTGACACCCTCAACGGTCTTGTTTTGCCTAAAGTCCAAAGGATTTTCAGTTTACGGTCATGAAGAACTCAAGAAAACAGACAATTTCACATCTGATCAGTTGAAATCAGAGAATCCAGACCTTTTTTAAAATGACTCAAAACAATTAATAGATGGTCAAAATAGTTGGTAATTAATTTAACAGTTGACAGCTCACATATTAATTGACTAATTGTTGCAGCTCTAGACAAATAAAATGAAAATTATTAGGCTACTGAAGATATAAAGGGTGAAAAATATATTATATTATATATTATAATATATATTTTTTTTAAGGTTAATTAATTCACCCAGAAATTACTAAAAGAGCAAATACAGTGCATTTTGTTGTGAACCATTTTAAGCTAGAGTATTTATGGCAGCAAGATGGTGTATGTGGGATCGACTCAAAGTAAAAGGATCAATAAATTAATTGATTAATCGATAGAAGTGTAATGACTAGCTGATAATCGCTTAGTTTTCCTACCCTGTGTGGCACTAAACCCAATTCATTAGGCTATTGAAGATCTTTAAAAATGGGTCCAGCTGCATAGTAGCGAGTCTTGCATTTATTGGGTACTATTTTCATCTGTAGATTAATATGCATTTGATGCCCTGGTGAGTATTTATGGCAGCAGGATGGTGTATGTGGGATTAACTGCAAGTTAAAGGATCAGCCCATTAATTGCTTAGTCAATCGAGTATTTTCATAATTCCATTCATTCCTTAAGTCATTTTTCAAGCAAAAACGCCAAACATTCCTTTGCTCCAGCTTCTAAATTGTGAGGATTTGCTGCTTTATCTTATGCGATATATATCATATGTAGATTTTTAGAGTGCTGGTTGGTCAAAGCAAGTAATTTAAAACATAATATGCACCATTTCTCAACATATGTCCTCTTTTTCTCATGTTTTGCTGTATTCAGGACATTTCGAGGCTTCAAATGTCGTGACCAATGGTTACATCGCGTCGCAATCTGTGCCTCTTTCCTCAGAAGGAGCTGCAGAAAGAGTTTTGCACACATGTGCACACACAGACAGGATCACTTCAGCTTTATCCTCACAATATTCAGTGTGTGTTGTGCAGAGGTGAGGCCATGGTTAATTGTGCATAATAGCTGTGAAACAATCAGAAAATATATATTTTTTTCCCCCTGATTCACTGCTACTGTTCTCACTACTGGCACGCTGTCCTAAACCAGGGAGAGGGGCCAACTTTGAATGGTGCTTTCAAAACTGTGTTGTAGATTCTACTTTTGATTTTAATTTTAATTAACTGTAGCTTTAGGAAATTGTGGCATTGACATTTTTCACATTTCTTTATTTTTATGATTAACCATTAAAGAATGTACAAATTGTAATCATTCTTTGCAGCCATAATCTACTAGACATTTCATTAAACTAAAACTCACATGTGAAACGTCGAATATGTTTGAGGTCGCCTTCACGTAAAAGAATGTGACATTAAAGCATTTTCTGAATGAATAGCTCTTTTTCAACATGAATGATCTGAAAAGAAATTAATTTACAGTCATGAGGAAAGTCACAGTTCTTCACACAGATGACTCACGACGTGCAGCCACACTATTGTGACTCACTCTACTTAGATATAAACACAATCCAAGCTGTGGTGCTTTTGCTCAGTCTTTCACTGCCAGCACTGCTGCTGATCACACTGCAAACACCTCTGCCTTGTTCACTGTTCAGCATTTCAACATTTCATCAGCCCCATCTATCTCCTCCCTGAATCCACCTGTAGGCACTAATTCTTGGTTTCTCCTTTGGGGTACGTTTGTTCGTCACTTCGTGTTCTCTCAGTGTGCTAAACTTTAAATTATACACTTGCAGGTGAGTGATAGGGTCCTGTCCTTGTGAGACATAAAGAATACATTTGGATTACTGAATTATAACCCAGCATCTAATTGAGAATTAAATTACCATCTGTAGGTGTATGTGGCGAGAGAACTGAGTTTTCATTTCATCCATGCTCCATAACTTAGCCTTGCCTGCATGTTTTACATTATTTAGTCAGGGTTTTTTTGTGGAGTCTGCCTTTTCCATTTCATCTCATTTCATTTCTACATAAAGTATTTGACTGTTGACATCCATATTATTGCACAACATAAATATTTATTTTACAGCCTGGCATAGAGCCATTGCAAAAGCAAGCCCTGGACGATGTATAACAACATACACCTATTCAGCTTGTGCAAACTACATATTGCACTGTGATGCACTCAGAAGATGATGTTTTTTTTTCTAGCAAGCATAGGTCACTCCTTTCATGTATCATTCAGCGTTTTACATGGAAATGTAACTACTGTGGAAAAGTTGCTCATGTAAATATAATGTACAGCCAGTCTTGAAAGGTTATACTTGATGCCTTTCAGGCTAACATTAAAAGAAATGCCCAAAAAAAAAAAACATGATGCAACCCCTACATGCAAAGTTGCCCTGAAGATACATGTGCTTAATCTAATATTTATGCTATGCAAATTTCCAAGTTGAAGTTAATTTCAAAACTTGGGATGCAAAAAAAAATTGAAAACCTTGGGGCTACGTAACTAATTGACTTGCAAATTCATCTTTGTTACACTACCATGTGAGCTAAATGGATGTCAATAGGTCAGGACAGATTCACCAGAGCAAAAGGAAGGATTTCATGATGATCTATTCACTCACATAAAGGAAACACTCTTGTAGACAATGCAGAATATTTCAGTCTTCTCTCAGGCACACATCCCAAACCGTTAACAAATCACAAATGTGTGTATTATCACCAAGAGTGACGCTTGGATTTTTCAGCACAGTCACCTTTGATAAAACTGGTAGTCTGGGCATCTTCCATAGGACAACCAAACTTGTAACCACTGGTTCATCTAGCCTTTTATTGATATCAAATGTCTGCGCATGCCTGAGATATTAAAATAACCACAGCTTTCAAAGCAACCAGTATCAATTAGAAGTTGCCTGCAAGCAATCATCTCCATAAACAAGCCTGGGAGTACCCTGAATTTTATGAGAAGCAATATCTTAGGTTACACAAGTGAGCAAAATAGGACCACAGGCAACCAAATTCTCAAATTCTATTGATATTTCATCAACAGGAACACTTCTCAATGAGAAAAGGGTATCCTCCATGGGCAGGGTTAAACATTATTGTTTTGTTTTGTTAGTTTTTTTTGTTTTTTACTTGCCCAGTCAGGCAAGTGGGTCAGATATCTGTTTGCCCAAAATCAATTTTTACCTGCCCCTGTATGAGCTGCTTTATTTACTAGTAGTTATGAAATAACAACAAAAACTTAACTGTCACGTTTAATCTATGGTCGCAGTGTCCATAAAATATCAGAAAATATTGGAAAAAGCCTGTCCCAGTTTCTCAGAGTTGATGGAGATGTCTTTAAATGTTAAATTATTTTGTGAAACCAAAACCCAAAGACATTCATTCATTACTTTAATGATTAACAGATTATTAAAACTATTTTAATTCCTTGTTTTGGAGCCCTGCATAGAGCAACCAAACTTTCAGATTCATATTCAGATTCAAAGGTTTCTTGCAATATCAACCGCAGTTGATTGTAATTTGTTTCATTGTGCTCCACACACCAAAAACATAACATATAAGCACAACTAATTTGACAGTCTGCCCACTGAACCTGCAAAAACACACAAAAAACCCCTAACAAACAAACAAGTGGAGTGCATGGAGCACTTGTATAACCACTGGACCATCTAGCCTTTTTTGCTATCAAATATCTGCACATGCATGACAAATTAAAACAAAAAGCATCCACAGCTTTCAAAGCACTAAATATCAATTAGAAGTTGCCTTCAGGCACTCAACTCAATAACC
Source organism: Lutjanus erythropterus (assembly GCF_056507025.1). Lineage (NCBI taxonomy): Eukaryota > Metazoa > Chordata > Actinopteri > Lutjaniformes > Lutjanidae > Lutjanus > Lutjanus erythropterus. The sequence goes on from NC_139336.1 coordinate 22,564,818, forward strand.
AACCACAGGGGTACACTGTATTTTTTATGAAACAGTAGCTTGGGCTAAACAAGTGAGCAAAATAGGACCACAGGCTATCAGCCTCTCCAGTTTTATCTTCTTCAGCCAATTCATGTGGTTAATGCAACCATTTAGCGACTGTCCACATGTGGTGGTTTTTGCAGCAAAAAATGTAAAAAAATTAAAACTGGAGAGGAAACAGAGACCACCAACCTTTCCAATTTTACTGATATTTTGACAGCTTCTCAATGATCCAATTCAGTTGACACCCCCTAGCAACTGTCCACATGTGGTGACAGTAGCAGCTAAAAATGTAAAAAAAAAAAAAAAAAAAAAGAAAGAAACTAAACAGAAAACAGAACAGACACAAAAATGTCAAACCTTACCTGCACAGTAGGCTATGGGTAAGATATGCAATGCTCTCCTTTTTTTTATTACTAGACAGGCTGAAAGGAGACCAACAACCTCTTTTTTACTTCATCAACAGGACAACTTCTCAATGAACCATTCGTGTGTTTAATGAGAACTATTTAGCAACTGTCCACATGCAGTGACTTAAGCAACTAAAAATGTAAAAACAAAACACTGAAATACTGAATTATGAGTGAAATATTATGGTCCCCTGTTCTATACAGTTAAAATGCGGCGTAGGGCAACAGAGCTGGCATTATCTTTGAGTGTAGCTGTTATGGAAACATTCTATTAGACGCACACTGCAACACTGGGATTTTACAGCACAGCCGCTGTTTGATATAAGTGGTAGTTGAATATCCTCCAGGACAGCCCAACTTGTATCCCAACTGAATATTGCTATGCAAGGCACATGCCTGAGAACCTCAAATAAAAAAGCATCCACAGGTTTCAAAGCAACCAATATCTATTAGAAGTTGCCTTCAAGCAATCATCTCCATAAAGAACCTTAGGAGAATGCTGTGTTTTACGCTAAGCAGCTTGGGCTACACAAGTGAGCAAAATAGGACTCACAAGCTACCAAACTCTCTAGTTTTACTCATATTTCACCAACAGGACAACTTCTCAATTAACCAGTTCATTCTAGCAACTGTCCGCATGTGGTGACTTCAGCAGCTAAAGGTGAAAAAAACAGGAAAAAGGACCCAACCTCTCCAGATTTACTGATATTTCATCAGCAGAACAACTGCTCAGTGAGCCAATTCATGTGGGCAATAAGACGCTTCAGTAACTGTCCACATGTGGTGGCTTTAGCTGCTAAAATTTAATACAGAAAAGAAAAAGAAGAAAATGAGAGCAAACATGTGAATTGTCAAACATTAATTGCACAGTAGGCTATGGGAAGGTATGGAATACTGTACTCTCCCTTTCCATTACAGTTAAAAGAAATGCCTGCACATGCATAATAAATTAAAATAATAAAAAAAAAAACATCCATAGCTTTCAAAGCAACTGGCATCAATTAGAAGCTGTCTTCAAGCACACATCTCCAACCTTGGGAGCACACTGTACATTATGCAAAGGCTAAGTAAATGAGAAAAATAGAACCTCCAGTGTTACCGGTATTTCATCAACAGGACAACTTCTCAGTGAACCAATTCAATTGTTCACGACTGTCCACATGTGGGGTGACATTAGCAGCTAAAATGTAAAATAAAAAAACACGAAAAGAACAGCAGAGCAGAAACAGAAAAATGAATTATTAAACATAACTTGCACTGGCTAAGGTTAAGATATGGAATCCTTGGAGAGGCTACCAACCTCTCCAATTTCTCTGATATTTCATGAGCAGGACAACATTTCAATGAGCCATTTCATGTCATTAATGAAACCATCTAACTGCTGCCCACATGTGGTGGCTTTAGCAACTAAAAATTAAATAAAGAAAAAAGGAAAAGGAAAAGACTGGAATATAAAAATGAATTGTCAAATATTACTTGCACAGTAGGCTATGGATAAGATAAGGCATGCTCTCCCTTTCCATGTACAGTTTAAACGTGGCAAAGGGGAACAGAGCAGTCATTATCTTAGAGCGTAGATTTAAGATTTACAGTGCAAACTTATCAAAAAAACAAATCACATGCATGTGCATTATCAGTAAGAATCACACTGGGATTTTACAGCACAGTCAGCTTTTGATAAAACTTGTAGTGACTTAAAGGCGTGTAAGAAAATACTGAAAACACTGAGTATGGCAATATCATAGTCATACTCTATCAATATTCTCAAAACACTGTATCATGATATTGAGTTACATGCAGAGATTCATGGCAATGGTTCATTTTATGTTGTGTTGAACTCCTGACCAACTAGAAAGCAGTGCTGTTACCTATGTTCCTTGTTGTGATTGCATAAAAAAGTTAACTTTTTATTCAAATACTACACATATGGTGGTTTGTTTTGTAAACAATGACAGTTTTCCTAAAATTAGATTAAAAAAAATAAATATATCATCTCGCTTACAGTATCACAATTCATCACAATATACTGAATAGTAACCACTGTGTTCTTGATTCCTTCCAGTGCACAGCCCCAGCTAGTATCCTTCACAGGACAACTCAACCACTGAGTGAACTAGCCTTGAACTGTCATAAAATATGCCTCGGGAATTAAAATTAAAAGCATCCACAGCTTCAGAAGCAGCCGATATTAATTTAAGAAAAGCCTTCAAGCTATCATCTCTATAAGCAACCTTCGGAGTACATTGTATTTTATGTGAAACAAATAGCTTGGGCTAAACGATAGCAAAATAGGACCCACAGAATACCGACCTCTCCAATTTTACTGATATTTCATCAACAATTCATGTTAATGAGACCTCTCTGGCAACTGCCCACATGTGGTGGCTTTTGCAGCTAAATGTAAAAAGGAAAAGAGAAAAGACAATGAAGCCTGTCAGAAAAAATGAACTGCCAAACATTACTTGCACAGTAGGCTATGGATAAGATGTGGAAGACTGTGCTCTGCCTTTTCATTACAGATCAAATGTGCCAAAGGGCTACAAGTTTTAGTGATATTTGATCAACTGGACAATTTGTCAGTGATCCAATTCATGTGGTTAATGGGACCTCACAAGCAACTGTCTACATGTGGTGGCTTTAGCTGCTGAAAATTATTTAGTTATCTTAAGAAGATGAAACTATGGAATATTATGCTGTCCCTTTTCATTACAACATGACAAAATGTGTTAATTTTAGTGATATTTCATTAACAGCACAACTTCACAATGAGCCAAAAATGTGATTGGTGAGACCTTCCCATATGTGGTGGCTTCAGCAGCTAAAATGTCAAACATTACTTGCATGGTAGGCTATGGGTAAAACAAGGAATACTATGCTCTCTCCCTCCCCATTACACTTAAAAACATGGCAAATGGCAGCAGAGCGTGCCTTATCTTAGAGTGTAGCTGTTATCTGAACAAATCAGCTCTCCAAGCTGATTCTGAATCACTAATTAGCTTAATTACAGTGCATTAAATGAGACTCGTTAAAAAACACAAATCTTTTAAGAGAAGGGGGGAAAAAACACACCACTCACACACAGCTCAGCCTGCGCGTGGCGCATTAGAAATAAAAACTTATCGTAATTCAAATGCAAGCTGAGAAATGTCTTACTTTTTTTTTTTAACACACAAACTGTTCACTTTTCAGACCCCGAAGCAACTACAACCTCAGCTCCAAACACAGTGTGCCGAGGCTCACACGTTTGTTCCCTCGAGTTTTATGGTTAAAAAACACTCCGTGCTCTTCTTACCTCTCGCTAACGTGGTCGGGACTCGCGTACCGAGGAGCACGAGGATGCCCAAACTGAAGTAGCATCCACCTGAAAACTGTCCCATCACTGCTCCGCTGCTGGTCTCCCTCCCCGGCGGGTCTGAGGGCAGCGGCCGCGGGTCTCGAACATTTGTCGTCTCCGCACGAGGAAAACCTCCAAACACGTCCCCCGACGAGCGAGCACCTCTCTGCGTGCGTCTGTCCAGGTGTTTAGCGTCCGCCAGGAGAGCCGTCAAGCTGACGGTATCGCAGTGCGGAGGGGAGGAGAAGCTGATGAAAGTGGTGCGGAGCTTTCAGCGGTCTGCACGCTTCTCCTCTGTGCGAGAGAGGAATAATTAGACAGAGCGCGCGAGCCAACAGCTTTGGGGTTTTCTGAGAGAGAGAGAGAAGAAGAAGAAGAAGAGACAGCGAGACTGAGGGAGAGAAGAAGAAGACAAGAGTGAGGGAGAGATGTCTTGTCCAACCCCCCGTGGACCTGTTGAGAAATTACAAAGGTGCTTGTGTGTGAAGGTGTGTGAATGTTAACGTGCGCAGGTGCTGGTGCTTGTGCCTGTGGTGATCCATTGAAAGAAAACAGTGTATTTTAATTAGGGGAGAGCGGAGCATCTTGTCACATGGGTAAGTTGTCGCAGGGGGGGACCAGACTTCCTGAAAACATTCAGTACAGTCCCACATTCCAAGCAATTATCCCATTTTCCCTGCTTGTCCTGAAAATTAATTGTTATATTAATAGAAAATATGAACAACATATGAATCCATGGAAACAGTATGATCAAATCACTTACGTAGGCAATAAATCCTGCTTTTAGCTATTAAAATGATTAAATGATCCCATTCATTATTGTGAAATATGTAAGAGTACTGGTCATGTGTTTTTTTACTTGTCTATTGCCAGGGTTGCAAGGGTTTAATCAGTTTAATTAGTCAGTAATCTACTCAAAGTATCATAATATTTACGTAATGTAATCTGTTTACTTTCTGTTACTTTTGGATTACCTCAATATATTATCCCTCTAGTGAAATACAGTCCTACACCAGGTGACAGGTGACCAAGGGTGACCCACAAATATGTTGTAAAGTGGGTAAAAAATATATTTACATAAATTCACAGTTGCAGGCACCAATGAAAATTAACTAATTGCACACAGACAGCAAGTGAGATAAAACATATAACACATACAATACAATAATATGTTTTTTTTCCCTGGAGAAATCAGAAATGAAAGTCATTGCTAATTATACCAAGCCCAATCAACCATCAGGATTTTATTGTGAATGCCTACGACACAATTTTTGACCCCACATCATGCTAAACAATGTCACTGTTTGATCTGACGGCAATGTAAGCTAGCTACCGGCTAAAATGGATGACATAAAATTGCCAGTGAAGGGTTTCAAATTGTGGTTAGTACACCATCGAAGGCCAAGTCAGACATCTGGGAGGATTTTGTGGTACTCAGAGACTGCGAGCATGACGCTGTCAGTGGCTTTGCTGCCTTAAAAGTTTTCAAAAGGTGTTAGGTTCTGATAGTCACAAGCTAGGCATCAGCAGCTTCATTCCTTTGTTATGCGCATGCATGTTTACATAGCGGTAATAATGTGCATTTAAATGAGCTATGCTAAATAGCTAACCAAACTTCATATTCAAACTTGAAGTAAACCTCCATACACTTTTTTTATTAGTTTTTATACACGCACCGTCCCAGTCACAAGCATCACCTACAGTCCTAAAATATTTTTCAGTAGTAGCAGTAGTTGTAATAGTAGCGGTATTGACGGGTTAGCTAGCTATCATTAGTAGTCGGACTATGTAGCTAACATTAACACCTGGTCTGTGTAGCTAACATTAGCAGCTGGTCTATGTAGCTAATGTTAGCAGTTGGTCTATGTAGCTAGCATTAGCAGTTGGTCTGTGTAGCTAACGTTAACAGTTGGTCTGTGTAGCTAACATTAGCAGCTGGTCTATGTAGCTAACGTTAACAGTTGGTCTGTGTAGCTAACATTAGCAGTTGGTCTCTGCAGCTAATGTTAGCAGTTCTGTGTAGCTAATATTAGCAGGTCATCTGTGTAGCTAACATTACCAGCTGGTCTGTGTAGCTAACATTAACAGTTGGTCTGTGTAGCTAATGTTAGCAGTTCTGTGTAGCTAACATTAGCAGGTCATCTGTGTAGCTAATATTAGCAGTCGGTCTGTGTAACTACATTAGCAGTTGGTGTTGCCTGTTACATGTCTCTTTGAATTAGGTGTTGAGTTGTTGGATGAAGACTTCATTTTCACAGCTGATTGTCTGCTGTCACTGTACTGTGACGTGGTTCCTCTGTTCTGATTTAAAAACAAAATAATTTTGAAATTTCCACCCAGTGAAGCAGTGACTTTTAACTGCAGAAATAGTATGTAAAACCTCTGCTTTTATACATTAATTTATTTGTTGAAGGCGTGAGCATCATGTTGCAAATGCACATATCATATTTAACCTTTTATAACTCTATATTAAAGTGAGCAATGACTATCTAAAAATTACGTTTGTGCACAAGAATTTATTGCTTAATTTAATATGGAAAATGAGTGAGTTTGATGTACTGAGACCGAGAAATTGAAGTGAAAGCAAAAAGTGTGACAATATTCCCTGGTCTCCCCTATCTCTCAGTTTCCCTTTCCTTTTTAAAAATACATTTTCCGTTTTACCCAGGCTTGTTCTCTGGACACCAGTGTGGTCATTGAAATCGACACTATTGCATTGTTGCTCTTGCCAGTGGCGTTGTTTGGAAAATTACGTTTTTACTAATTAATGCCTATCTTCAGCCTATGAGCATATGGCCTCTGATTAGCATCCAATTGGCAATTAAGCAGGCAGTGGCTGAGTTAAATTGGGCTACTTCGTTCCAAATGTCCTTTTTTCCAAATGATTTTATTCATCTTTGTGTTTATATTGGAGTGATCAGCTGCACATTTTGTCCTGATGGAATATATAAACAGTGGTGGGAGAAGTATTTAGATCCGTGTTTGAGAGGCAAAACACATCAAATTACAATTAAAACTTCGAAATCTTTTCTTTTCCATTATCAGGAAAGTACTAATTTTCAGATAGTAGTTTCAGAGTGCTCTATTATTGTATATATTAAATAATAATAATAATAATAATAATAATAATAATAATAATAATATTATTATTATTGTTATTGTTATTGTTATTATTATTGCAAAAATAAAAACCATTACAAGTAAGAGTCTTTATTTCAAAACAGCATTTAAGTATGTGTGTGTGTGTTTTTGTGTCTCAATGCATTATGTTTTACTTTTGTTTTAACATTTCAACTCTGAAAAGTCGTGGAGTACAAATATACGAAGTAGTCTGAAATTAAAATACTCGAGTAAAGCACATTAAAATTTTACTCACGAGGGACATCATGGCTGCTAGATCGATGACAGAGTAGCCACCATTTCAACTTAACATGTTCTCTTGATCTCTGATGATATGTCATGGTCATTTTATGATAAATTACAGTAAATATTTATGTAATATATTCTTAAATATATAATATTTTGCTTGGCTGCAACTAATTTTCATTATCGATTAATCTGCTGGTTATTTTCACAATTAATCAATGAATTGTTTAGACTTACTAAATGTACAAAGTGACATCTTTAAATTGCTTCTTTTGTCCAATAAACTGTCCAAAATCCAATGGATCTTTATTTACTATCATAAATGACAAAGAGATGCAACAAATCATTATATTTACGAAGCTGGAACCAGCAAATTCTTGACATTTTTCTTAAAAAATGACTGAAATCAGCCATTGAAATTATCTAAGTTGGCAACTAATTTTCCTTCAATCAACTATTTGATTAATTGACTAATCATTGCAGCTGTGATATTTTATAAATTGATCATATGTTTTGAAGGAACAGTCTGAAAGGTAGTATATCAAATGAATGCAGAGTAAAAAAATACAATATTTCAATGAGAAATGTAGTGAAGTGGAAGTATAAAGTAACATAAATACTCCGGCTCATTCTACCAAAAGCATGATTCTTATTTTCAAGTGATTATACATAGATGAAAAACTACTTGTGATTATTGTATTTAATTCCAGCTTTTTCTGCTAATAGATCCCCCTAAATCACTGGACTTTTAGGTACCATACTTGAATAAATTCAAGTATGAGCTGCCGTTCTCAATTACTACAATAATAATGTGATGAGTCACTGCTATCAGCTGCTATTGAATATATGTATGGAGATAATACAGCTTTCTAGTGATGTTACTAAAGGAATCAGGGTGAAAGTTTCCACTGAATCATTTTCACACTTGCTTATCATCAGTAAATGGTAGGGTATCTCATTGTTTTGTGTGTAAATCACTGAAGTTTGACCTTCTCTGACATAATTACCCTATTGACCAGAAATTCAGTGGTTCATTTCCCAGAGTTCTGGCCCTGGGGTCAGCCTGTCAGGCAAGGTTAAATACTTGATAATATTTCTAAAGGAGCCATAAACTGTGCATTAAATATTTGGGACGGCCTTAAGGCTATTGAGCTACCTCACAGACCATGAACAACAGAAAGACACTGCAGATGTTCTTCTTTTGTTGAATGTGTGTGTCTGTTTTTTTTTATTTTATTTTTTTTTAAAACATCAAGAGTTGCAAGATGACACACTTACTTGCTAGCACAGTGTAAACTCTCACCCTTGCATATCTCAAAGTTTGTGATCACTCCCTGAGATGACAGAAGTGGAAGGATTTGTGACAGCAGAAAAACATTTGTAACTTGTCTTTCATGTGATAAAAAGCACAGGCTGCTGACTGACAATTAAATAAGAGTAAGTGAATGCCCCTGGGCTGCTCTATAGTGCCTCGTACTCTTACATTGTCCCTAAGATGCTCATGGGAATTGGGAAGTGTTCAATTACTCCAGTGTGAGGAATAATGTTGCGGGTTATAATAGTGTTGGACGGCTAAAACGGCAGCTTTAATCAGGACAAAAAATTTGGACCTGGAGTATGAGCGTTCTTGTATAGTGTCACTGCAATCCAACACACACAAAAAAACACCTCATCACAAAATAAATAAATAAAAAATAACCTTTTTCCACGGAGATGAGATGAAAGCATGTTTTCATCCTTTAAAGATTTATTTGTTCCATCCGGTGTACAAAGCAGGCAGATCCAAACAGTCATACTTAATGTGGTGGGTTTTAGTTATTTCTAAATCCAGACTTCTTAATTTATTTGTAAAATGTCTTTGGACAATTTAGTCACAATTCAATGTAATATTAGAGAATATGTTAATGTAATTAAGGCTTTTTGAACACGTCTTGTAAAACTGTCATCAAATCTTAAAGGGATAGTTCAAAGTATTTCATGTGTGGTTGTATCCAGAATTGTCAATAGTGTATTACTTGCAGTAGATGGCTGTCAGTTTAGATTTTTTTCACTGCTTTTTTTTATTGTCAGACTGAAAAAAACAATGATATATAAGCCAAATATCACTCGCCCCAAGCCACCAAACTCCATAGGCAAAATAAGTCATTTTACCTTGCATGACATAGGAGTTTATGGTCTATCTCTGCCTTGATCTGTTAGTTAGTTTGTGTTATTGTGTGACTTTGGTGTTTTAAAAAGATAGTTTTGATTCACCAAAGTCACACAATAAGACAAACAACTACCATATCAAGACAGTGGTAGACCAGCAGCTCTTGTGTTCTGTGAGGTAAAACTACTAATTTTGCCTATGGAGTTTGGTTGGTTTGGAGAGAGTGATATTTGGTTTGACAAAAATGGCTGTCTAATGGCAAAGTAAAGCAACCCCATATCAAATAATCTGAACTATCCCTTTAAAGATTGTCTAGTACTTCAAATTTACTACGTTTAATATTTAGTGTGTGTCCTTGTATGACAAGAGTGAGTTAGTAAGAATGGTTTGCACCTTCTTCTGAATAAATATGATGCAGGGAAAAATCCAGCAAATACATGTTCATGTAAATAAACAGACATGTTTACCTACAGATAAATCCCAGCAGTGTTTCTATAAGGCAGGACAGACTGCAGTATTCATTGCTGCCTAGATTTTCTTCTTTTATATGTGTGATGGAGGGATACACAGTGCGAGTGCTTGCATAGAAATTCTCTGATGGAAATGTGCAAAACAAGCAGTTTCTTGCTTTTACCACATAAAGCATTTAAAACAACAAGGCAAAAAGTTCATCGCCACCAAGCTGCAGCATGCGGCATCAGCTCACAGCAGCAATGAGTGACAAGCACAAAATAACCCACCTTATTGTCTTCTGTATATTGAATTTGGTGTATATTGTGGAACTCACCGAGTGCTGCCGGTATGTGTTTCTCAGAGCATTTATAGTCTTCTCACAACTTTGCAGGGTTGAGGAACAGTGAATGTCACTCATTTACTCAGTCAAGCGGATCTGTCACTCAAAAGAGCCCTGCCTATGAAAATGATATTGTTTTTAATATGCAATCTTCTGCTGAGTTTGCAGGTCTTTTGCAGCATCACCCTCATGCTTCACAATCCCAGTCATAAACAGTCAGACTTGAGTGGTGCCAATTTCACTCTATTCTTTGACAGAAAAACTCCACTGACGCAAGTAAGTGTTCGGCCACCAGCGGTACTGTAGAACAATGTTTTAGTTTTGTAGTGTTTTCTTTTTCTAAAACACTTTAGTCAACATTTGTTCTTTGTGAATGTGAAATAAATTGACTTGATGAGCGGGATGTTTCTTTCTCATTTTCTAACTGCACATAGATGGACTTGCCCACTGAAATAGAGGAGGGAATTTCAACTGAGCATGCTTAATCTCTGATCACATATCATAGTAATTTTATGATTTATTACAGTAAATATATTACAGATTTCTGCTTTAACTTCCTAGTTAGCATCTCTTAAACTTTGTCCTCACCACAGAAGGCTTGTTTCTCAATTAATAATCCAATTGGACAATCACAGAAAAAAAAAGCCTTAAGCTGATTTTTTTTTCGTGGTATCTGAAACGTGAGGCGCCTAGGGTTCATTAGCAGCATGCAAAATGCCCACTGCCTAAAAGAATTGGAAAAAGTTGCCTCTCACTGCTAAAACCGCACTCTGTCTGACTGGGGCTTAGTGTTTTCTCGAGTGACGGTGAATATCAATGCATAAGGACTTTTCTCATTCCACAATGTTGAGTGCATCACTTGAAATGTCTTTAAGGGTGACAGACAGTTACGCATCGACCCTCTCTTCTAGCTAACCTGAAGTTTGAACCAGCAACCGCCTCAGTCATACTTTAAGTTCAACATTCCTGAGGCTCATCAGTGTTGCAGTGCTTGTTCAGTGTGCTGATACTGAATAATTGGCTTTTTACTTTTCACTATTCACTATTGGTCTTTGTTGTTTAGGGGCTACGAGGATGTGAATTGCCAAAAGGTGCAATTATGTAACAAAAGACGAGAATGAAAATCAATTTATTGGCTGTTTTTGTTCTATCTAATTCAGCAGTATAGTGCTCACCATTCATATATCAGTCACTGCGATCAATAATGGAGAACTTAGACAAAACCATAGCATTACTTATTGAATGAATCACTCGCGCAGAGCATGGCTGCCCTGAGAAAATCTTGTATGTATAAGTATTTCCTACAGCATGTTCCATTTTCTTTTTGTTCAGTTGAATACAAGACACAATTATTAAGTATTTATCTTAAATGCTAATAATGCAGAACACGATACCAACATATTTTAAACATGCAAGTTTAAAATGACTGGAAATCAAGAAAAAAGTAAGTTTTGTTATCTCTCTTTTACGTTCCTGTTAAAAATCTTGCTGTGGGCATTTCTGACTCCACTGCAGAGGAGCTTGAGCTCTCTGGCGAGAGGAGCAAATGTGCAACAATCGATTCAAAATTAGATAAGGGCCTGATCTCCGTGTATTGAGGCACATGCACAGGCTGCAGCACGTGCTCACAGTACAAGCTCATTTGGGCGTGAACAAGCAGTGGGCAATTTTGTGATCAGAGACGAGGGATGACCACCTCCAGTGTAGTCGTGAAAGCAGTGTGTGTGTGTGTGTGGGGGGGTTATATAAGGAGGTGTACATTAACAGTAGATGAGCTGGGGAGCTGGTCAATAAAACAAGGTCTTTTCGTCTCCTGTAAAAGCAGTGCACCTCCCACTAGGCCGTAATGGCAGTCATATAATGGAAAAGAGAGTCGGCACCAGCCTGTAGATCATGTCCGTGTGTAGGAGGTGCACAGCCACACAATATATAAATATATGGCACCATAATACATACCCCAAATATGGATATACAGCACCCCAAGTTTGTTGCCAGGGCAGATTCAGTTACTGTTGAGGCTGCATTTAAGGTTTCCTCTGTTGCATGTACATTTGGTTAATGCACTAACTGAATAAATTTGCATTCAAGCAGTCATGTGGCTTTATATATAGTGCAGTCATACACAATGCCTCTGCTTCCAGTACTCATTAATCCCAGTCTGATTAATCCATGTACATGAACTGACAGCTCTCCATGTAATCATTTTTACAACCCTGAAATACTAGAACCGGTTCTTTCATTTCAGGTGAAATTAAACAGGTGAAACAGGTGTTTTATCATTACAATGTGGTATATCAATGTTTCTTCTGTGCAATGGTGTAAATTCAACTGTAGAGTCTGTTTGTTTATATTTATATGTTGTTTATATATCCCCCTTGTTTATATTGTTCATATTTTGTACATTTACTCTTGTTTATGTTGCTTGTTTACTTGTTTATTATTTATTGTTTTTTATGCTTCTTTCTGTTTTTACAATCAGCTTTGCTGCTGTAACACTGCAAATTGCCCTGTTGTGGGACTAATAAAGGAATATGTTATCTTATCTTAGTTTTATTATTATAAATAATCTCTGGCATCAGAGGACTCTGATGCCAGAGATGATGAAGATGCCCAGAGAGGCACGAAGCAGAGAAGAGAAGAGGGGAGCTAAAATATTTCCATTAAGGTTTTGTTTTGAACTAAAAGAGATCTGGTGATTGTTTAACAGTGGACAGACTAACAAACTTTTTAGTGAGTTTTGTTGTTCTGTTTTTTTTTTTTTAGAAATCCAGTATAGTTTTCCCTCTTCCACACACATCAGGATGGAGCTGGTATCAGACACTTGTAAGTAACACTCCGGGACTTGACTGGTCCGTAAAACCTATTAAAGCTTCAGTAGAGCATTAGTGGTTTTAAACACCGGCATTTGTAAGTCTGTGACAAATGAATTAATCAGCACAAAGATTTAGTGGAGTGGTGTATTTCCTTTCTTTGAGCATGCTGAGCTGAGAGTTTTAAACCAGAAGACACTGAGAGTGTTTACATGTCAAGCACATTAGTAACCTGGTTTTGAGTCTTTTTTTCTGGTTTTGATCAACAGTTTGAAACCGTTTTGTTTCTCTGAACTCAGCTACGACTCGTTTTAGCTTCTACATCTGATTCCCAGTAATGAAAAAAGTTAGACTCTGTATTCAGAGCTAGCAATTTGGTGTCCTAGGCAAGATTTTAACCGGTGCTGCTTGCTTTGTAGCCACTTACCATCGCAGACAAATCATTGTGTTAACTTATAGACGTCTGCTGTCAATTTTCACTTTAACTTTTCTTATCTGTCTCTAAAAAACTGTTAGTATTGTACAGACGGCGAGGTCATGACGGGTTCACTGCAAAGGACATTCTTATAATCTTTAAAGATCACAATTTCTGGCCTTGCTGGTCCGCCACCTGTTGTCTGGCGCGGCTGCAGGTATTGTCAGGAGTTTCTATTCTGTGGTGGTCAAGCGGTCCCATATCCTGTGCATTTCTAAAACATCTTATTCTTTTTTTTTTAGAAATGTTTCATCGAGAGTGACATGGGCAGTAAAATACCTTTTCTAATCTCCAATGCTTGCCATGCATTTACATTAATATGGTAAATTTACAGGGTGCGGAGAGTGCAGGGGATCTCTCTGCAACGCTGTAACAAAACCCCAGAAGTCCTTTTAGCTATTAAAATTGATAGACTTACAGGCATAGTTTGGATTACTTAAAGTGTCATTGTATGAGGTACTTGTCGATAGTCAGTGTATTACCTTCTGTAGGTTGGCATGCTCCCGGTTAGGAGAAGCAGAGAGGGATATCAGCACTTAAGCTAAGCAATGAACTGACGGGGTCAACAATAAAAGGTATTTTATCCACCTAAAAAAAAGTTCCATCCAAAAAAGTCAATATCAGTGTAAGTGTGCTCTATATTTACACCATGTTAACCTCTTTGCCTTGCTGTCAGACAGCACTTAGCAACTCTGATGACTCAGAACCAAACCTTTAAATCACCAAACACCTAATTTTCCCACAGGAAACTGCCGTTATATAAGACAAATAATGATCTTTCCAAACCAACCAAACTCCATGGGCAAAATATTACAGTACTTTTTTTACCTCACAGAACACAGGAGTCTCTGGACTGCCTCAATCTGCTAGTTTGTTTGTGTTATTGTGTGACTTTAGTGAGTCCAAACTATCCTTTTAAAACACCAAAGTCACAAATCTGTAAAGTAAAATGACTGATTTAGTCTATGGAGTTTTGGTGGTTTGGAGAGAGTGGTTTCCCACTGAAAAGGCTGTCTAATGGCAAAGTAAAATATTCTAAATATAGTGTATGCTTTTATTGCTGACCCTGTGCTGGTGCCCCTCTCTGCTTCTCCAAGCAGCCCTACTGACTATGGACATATAACCCTACACCAAATAATCTGAACTATCCCTTTAAATGAACAAAACACTGCTTTATCTTGCAGATAAAAGATGTTATGACTGCTACAATTTTTTGCAGGCAGGTATTACCACAGCGAGTGTAAATATTCTGTACCAATAAAACAGGTGTGACATTTCTGTTTATGCTAAAGTACAGAAGGGAGAGAGACAGACCCTGTTTTGATGAGGCAGCAAACACACATCGAGCACAGCAGGTTATCTGTGACCGCTGTGTCCTTATAAACACAAAGCGATTATGCTGAAGACGTGATAGAAACATTTAACCAACGTGTCCTTGCTTCTCTCTGCGGTGTTCTGCCGGCCTTCGGGCAAAAAGCGGTTGAACAAAATAATAGAAAGAAAATTACGCAGTTTGTGTGGGAGGTTTTACTGTAAAGCAGTTTTGTTTTTCTTGTGGTAAATAAGCTCTGAGAGTCAGTCCTCTAACACTAATGGAAATTATGCAATACCCATGACTTAACAAAAGATTCTCTTGCTTACTGTTTTTCCTGACTAAAGGTAAAAACGCAATTAAAGCTATTAGCAAAAAAAACTACCGCTGAACAGGTACTACTACTTTGGGATTGTAAAACAGACCGGTAGCAAATGTAAGATGCTGCACAGGGCTATATTTGCAGAAATCACCCAAAATTAACCGAAACATCTCAGAGTAAATTGATTTAAAACACTGATTATATTGTTTTCCCAACATCATAATCTTTAGTGTGAATGTGAATGTGTGAATGTAGTGAGAGGCTGGTAAGGAAAAGAAGTGCAGGTGGGAAGATGGGAGGGGAAGCTCAGGTGAAGAGAAAAAAATCTTTGCAAAGCAGATGGGAGCGGCAGGATCTGGACAAAAGTCTGAGGACATCTGAACTACTGTTGGGGAATAGAGTGATCCAATAGGCAGGTTGTGACTGTCTTTGTCTCGTCATATATGAAGAATGCCAGGAAGAGGTTTACTTTTTGTTATTGTTTTGCAACTTACAATGTGACAGGGTCAGAAATAAAATGTATTTTAACCATTTAAAAAGGGCCCACTTAAAAAAATCACTATCAGTTTAAGAGTTCACTATATTTGGAACATTTTCACCACCTAACCTTGCTGTCAGACAACCTTTTCCAACAGGA
Organism: Lutjanus erythropterus; assembly: GCF_056507025.1. Taxonomy (NCBI): domain Eukaryota; kingdom Metazoa; phylum Chordata; class Actinopteri; order Lutjaniformes; family Lutjanidae; genus Lutjanus; species Lutjanus erythropterus. The sequence continues at coordinate 22,580,447 of NC_139336.1, forward strand.
AACAACCTTTATTTAAGCCAAATATCGCTCTCTCCAAACCAACCAAACCTCATTGGCGAAATCAATTATTTTACCTTGCAGAACATGAGAACTGCTGATCTACTGCTGCATTGATCTGTTGGTTTGTTTGTGTTGTAGCGTGTATTCGGTGTTTTAAAAGGTCAGTTCAGATTAACTGAAGTCACACAATAACACACACACAAAATAACAGATCAAGGCAGAAACTCATGTTTTGCAAGTTAAATTACTGATTTTGTCAATGGAGTTTGGTTGGTTTAGAGAGAGTGATATCTGGCTTGTATGATGCTAGTTTCCTGGAAAAGGATGTCTGACATTAAGGCAAAGGAGAGAAAATATTCTAAATATAGCATGCAGTTAAAATGATACTGATTTTTTTAGGTTGCTAAAATACATTGTGCTGTTGACCCTGCAGGACATTCCTCCTTCTCTTTGCCTCTCAGGTGAGCCGACCACCATCTACTGCAGGTAATACACTTACTATGGATAAGAATAAGTACCTCATATAACCCCACTTCAAATAATCCAAATGATCCTTTTAACCTCCCTGAGAATAAAATTATTTAAATAAAAATAAAATATACATTCTTGAATGTTTACCTCTCATATCTGTCTGCTCAGGCCTTGAGGAGAATAGCGTACCCTCTTCCTCTTTAAGTATAAACAAGTATTCATGCACACGTCACCTTCAAGGTCCAAGATGCACGAGCACAAGAAGCGGAGACATGTATCATATGTGTATCAATGTCTCTCTGTGTGTGTGTGTGTTTGTGTTTGTGTGTGGTAATGGAGGCAGGACACACTTGGCGCAACACAAAGAGCCATTGCCCTCGAGCATTGGGCTCAAGCCGTAGTGAGCCATCCCAGTGACAAGGCTGAGGGTCCATGGAGCTAATCAGACCCCTGGGACATGCTCTCGGGCAACAGTTTTTGTTGTTGATACTTGGGGATTCTCTACACATAAGGACAAAGAGGGATAAAGTCAGTCTGAAGGTCTTTCTCTCCCTCTGCTCATCGTCCACCTTTGGCTCGGTGCTGACTGCGGGAATTCATCTGCTGGTGTGTGCGAGTACATAAAGTTGACAGCTTTCTCTTAAGTGCAAATAGTCTCACATCACTGAATTGATTGATTCAGTATTTTTTTTTATCAAATGCATGATGCAACATATCAAAAGCTGAAAAAAGTGACAACTATGTCCATGAAAGTAATATCTGCACCAGCCAATTACTTACAAAAAAATCCATATTACTGTAATCTAATTAAAGAAAATATCACTCTAATAAAATAAAAGCTTCCAGAAAGTTTTTGATCATCAATCATGTAACAACATCATCACTATTCAAGAGAACCGGACCTCTGGGACATGCTCTCAGGCAACAGTTTCTGTTGTTGATGCTTGGAGTTTCTTGATATCCAAGGACACAGAGGGATATAGTCAGTCTGAAGGTCTTTCTCTCCCCTGCTCATCGACTACATGTGAGTGCAGGATGAAGCAGTACATATGCTAATATAAAGCACTACTGGCGGTACACGGCTGCCAGAATGTGACTTTTACAGCTGATTCAAGGTAAATGGATGTCTGATTTTAACACACATAACGCAGCAACGGAGAGAGAACAAATGTAGTAAATATCCAATATTGATATCATGCATCATATGAACTAAAACCTCATTTTAACCACAGATACTGTATGTTTCAACAAGCATCAACATTGACAGGGTAATATGTTATAAACATCACAGCATTTTTAGACTCTTATTACATCAAACTGTCATAACGGTATCAGTCACGATGGTACTGTATTCTGTTGTCAAACTGGCCTTACGACATTTAACGACATCTTTATGACAAGTCCAAATGATACTACTTTACTTGAACTCGAGGAAATTATTCATGACAGAGTTACGAAAGCATTTGACAGTGTAATAAAATGTAATGTCATCTTTATGACAAGTCCAAAATGTACCACTTTACTTGAGGTCAAGGAAAGTATTCATGACCCGCTTATAATGGTGTCATGATGGCCGGTGTCAAAACCAACCACATATGACAGTTTAATGTCATGTTAAAACATGAAGCAAGGCTGTGTGGCTTCAAGTGTGATAACGTCAACTTGTCACGACAAAGACTTAAAATTCATTAATTCATTTCCCCTCTAACTTAACCATGACATGAATGAGAGTAGGGATAGGTGATATGGATAAAATCCTCAATCATGGTAAATACCATGATTATTATGTTACGATACTGATTGATAGAGCAGTTTTTCAATCGAAAATTTATAAAATACTATTCCTAAACAGGTACATCTACTTCTAAGGCCACCCAAATGACTGTTTATTACTCCAGTTTATAACTCACCATTCATGAGTATGTAAGACATGTAAGGTAACCTACACTACTAACCAGCGTACCTATTTTAACACACACCATGACCTACCCATAACCAAGTAATGTTAACTATTGACTGTTAATAGTTAACTGTGTGACAATGAAGGTCAGGTACGCCTGCTGCTCTTTAAGAGTCATACAGCTTATATGTTGTTGGGAACAGTCAATGGAAAATGTTCTGTTTTGCTCTCTCTCTCTGATCTATTGAGTTAATCCAGTGAAATCAAGGCAAATCATCACATTCATATAAAAATCCGAAGTCACCATACAGTCCTGCTCATAGATTTAGAATTGTTGCCTGCAAATGTGGAATACAAAGACATTAAAATGACATTTTGAAATTTTGAAAAAAATTTTGGTTCTGTACTTTTAAAAAAACGAAACGGACAGTTCAAAAGAGAGAAAGTCAAAGCCGTCTGCTACTTCAGCACCACGGACAGCACCGAGGATTCATCAATACACAGAACAGTGAGGCTACTGATATTTCAAAGCCAAGAGTCTAACTTGTACAAACTTGAGTCAGATAAAGGGTCAATGAGTCAGGCAGACTAGATTAACATATTAAACTGTCCCTGCACTCACTGAGCTCCTAAGGGATGAAGAGGGGGATAGTATATTAATCAGGGGGGTGTATTTTGTTCATTTTGCTAACAAGGGGGGTGGCATGCTCCCTTATATAATCTACTGATTTTAGAGCAGTGATTCAGTATTATTATTACTGTTTTACCCTATACACATCTTAATTGTGTACATTGTGCTTTCAGTTTTAAAAAAATAAAAACAAAAAAGTGCACATATCTTATGATTAAGCTCTTTTCCTTTTACCCAGTGGAAAGGTTAAACCACCATGTCCAGAGAAAAACATCTCTAAGTGAAATAATGTGACTCACACCAGAATCTTTCCTCTCAAATCAGCCTGCATAGATATTCCACTTCTTGTGTTTTATGGAAATCAAATGTCAAAATTGACTAACTGGATTCCCCCAAAGCCTCTCCAGTAATCTTGCCCCGAAGCCACTGACATTCACGCAAAGGTGAAGACAAACTGTCTTTGGTGATTGGTGCAATATCGCTCGTGGGGGTTAGAGAAACTGCCAATCAGCGGTCTTGCAAAATACCTCAGACTCTGATCCAGATTTTCTCTGTCGACTGTGCCGTATTCACAGAGAGCAGAGGAAGAAAGAAAAAGCACAATGCAGAATAAGAATGAACACATGCTTCATGTGCCACATTAAATACTATCCCGCAGTATATTATATTTCATTTATGTGTGGTTAATAATGCAGGTCAAGGATTAAAAGCAGTAACTGACAGATATAAGCTGCCATAAGGAAATTCTCGCACTCTACATGTGTTTTTTTGCTTGTGGCAATTAAAATAAGAAGAACTTTGATTAAAATAGTCTGAATTCCTGCAATCCCGCTACTTGAATATGCCATACTAATGAAGTGTTATTATAAAGCAAGGATGACAGAAAGCAGAGAAAATATGCTCCCCTGTTCACTTCATTTCCACAAAAACAGGATGAAGGAAGCGCTATATATCTGTTAAATTTCATAAGTTTTATAATTTACTTCAGTCTTGACATATTTGGGTAGTTGTGAGTTTGTTAGTCGAAGTATTATAAAAGTAAACTGTGTGTGGGAAAAGTAAGAAATATCAAACTGGGCTGACTGCCAACAGTGCCACTGGCAGTGTACATCTTAAAACAGCATAAAGATATCTCAGAACAAAGTTCAGATCATGTATCACATCCTCTGAGACCAATTATCTGTTTCTGCTTCTTAACCACGCAGCTCTCAATTTCCTCTCATTTCAAAACAAAACACAATAAACTGTGCGAGGAGATGAGCAGATTATTATGTGAAGCAGCTAAGAACTTTATGTGTTTTGAAATTGAATGTATATGAGGACTGTTGATAGTAAATATACAAAAAACTTTTTAATAATAAAGGAAGCTGTATTGTGTATGACTGATATACTTTGTGTCATGCTGCAGTTAATAGTTACGATGAAAAGAAGTTGGTAACTTTATTTGAAGAGGTCACCATAAAACTGTTATGACAACCGTTATAAACATGAAGGAGTCTGAATGTTTCTGACTGTTATTATTCATTGTTCATTTGATCAATATAATATGTAATGTTAAATGCAAATGCAGAAGCTTTCAGTGTGTCATGAATGGTTTCCTGGACTTCAGGTAAAGTGCTACCATTTAGACTTGTCATAAAGATGCCATTAAATGTTATAAGGCCGGTGTGACAAAAGAGTACAGTACCAAGGTGATTTAGGTTACAAAGTTACCTGCTGGACAGGTTAGCTAGTTTACCCTTTGCGGAAGTAGTCTACCCGCTGTCAGCTGTTGTCTGTAGTTGACATTAGCTGGTTAGTTGTGGAGCTAGCCGCCAAATTAAGTGACTTAGCCCCGGGGTGCCAGGAGCCAAAAGAAAACCACATCTGTAATGCATTATGGCTTTCTTTATGAACACAAAGTCCAAAATGTACTGCTTTGCTTGAGGTCAAGAAAAATATTCACAACAAAAGTATAACGGTCTCATGACAGCCAATGTCAGAACCAACCATATATGACAGTATAAGCAGTTTCTTTAAGTTTGGTTAATGTCAAGTTGTCATAACAAAGACACATTTGTTAAATTAAAAATTAAACAAAAATTAAAATTAAACATTAAAAATTACAAAATTGACTGAATGACACTTCAATGACAGTCCTAACGAGTCCTTTATTATCATAATGACAGTGCAATAAAAATAAACTCAAAGAAAGTGTTTCTAAAAAGTCCTTTTTAATTGGCAAACAAAATTATCAACACTGCTGATTCAATCATGGATGACACGTGTATCCTATAAGATCATAGGTAACATGTATACATAAAGAGTACAAAAAGACCTACACATCAACTATATGTAACAATTACTCCTGAATAAAAGTCGTGAAAAAGTAAGGCAGGTACATTGCAAGGTCTTAAATCAGTGCTCGACAGCTCAGGTGTTTTGCTTGTCTGCCACTGTGATTTGTACCTCTGGGAGACGGAATGACACCCTTTACCCTCCTTCTCCATCGACCTTGAGTGGGAAAACCAGAGGAGGGATTGGCTCCAGCCCAAACTTGAATAGTCATCTGTCCCCCCCAATCAGTCAGCCTTTCTCTCTTAAAACAAGGGCAAAGCACAGAGTGAAAATATACGGGGCTAAAACACAGGTGTCTGTGTAAAACAACAGAGACGACGATCTTGCCAAAAACTCCGGGGGTTACCACGAGGCCTGTCCCCTTGTTGGATGCACCGTCCCTGGAGAGTACAGACTTTTGTTCCTGAACACATGTTGAGATATGACGTGCGGGCAAAGTATTTGGTAATGCAGAGATGTCGGTGGCAGTTTAAGACTTGGCAAGAGTCTGTCAGGTCAGGATTGACTTCACTTAAATCTACATGTGCTCCTCAGTTATCCACCTGCCAACTGCCCCCATAGGCTACCCATGAAAATCCATATCTGCCTACACCTGCAAAAAACCATCATTTCAGTCGTATGAAATGACTAAGATATATTCAGATTACTGATACATTTAGTAAAAATAGGGACATTAGCAAGATTACAATTTTAAAACACGTTTTAAAATAAAGGATAATATACAACCATGTGCAGTGGACACATTACAATAGTCCATGAGTCTCAAAACACCAGTGTGGTCTAAGAGAAACCAGCCAATCTTACAGCTGTGAAAATACTGTCAGCGTCCAAGGACTCAACATTTACACCTAAGATCAACTGCAAACGTTAGCTACACAGAACAATCACCAATGTTAGCTACAGAAATCCAGTTAGCTAGCTAACCTGCCAATATTACTGCTACTGAAAAATATTTTGGGACTGAGGGTGGTGGTGTCTGGGTTAAAACACAAAGAGCAATAAATTTATGGCAGTTTACTTGAAGTTTTAGTGTGAAGAGTTAATAACTACTTGACAAAGTACATTTAATTGTACATAATTACAGCTATTAATCTAAATGTGTTTTTACACATAAAGGAAAGCATATCTGGACGAACACCTAATCTAACATAAACCATAAAACAAAATGGGACAAAATGTTGGTATTTTACAATCTGGGAAAGAGAATGGGTTGGATAAACCCATTGTACGCTACCTGCACAGTGCACAACACTAAATGGAAGTAAACTGAGAATTTATCAGCTACCCAGATGGATATATTCTTGAGGAGTTGGTGGAGACCAAAACAGAGGTAAAATCTCATCAACAGGACACAATAATGACTAACTGTGCTGGTGAAACTACCTTGAAATCTACCCAATCCCCAAATGGCCAGTTCCCCCTGTGGTTGTTCTACTGAAGCAGTGCTATAGTCAAGATGGCCTAAACCAAGACCAAATCCCGACCAAGACCAATGCAGGGCAACTCTCTGAGGGAATGGTACCATGGGGATGTTGGTGCTGACATTACATAACTTCGATGTAATGTAATTTTGTGCATTTGAAGTGGGTGGGGAGAAGCGACAGTCTGCAACAGTAACGCAAAATTTAAATTAGAAATGAGCCAAGTTACTGGTTGCATTTGATATGGGAAATCTTTCATCCAGTAATGATGTTGACAAAGACAAAGCACGGACAACTTAGTGATAATCCTGTAGTTATGGGCTTGACCAGTCTTGAAAGTAAAATACAGAGCCGTCTTTGTCTGAGACAGAGACAAGATCAAATGAAAATGTGATCAAGACTGAGATGAGACCTTCAAAAAGTGGTGTTGAGACCGGTCTCAAGACCAAGACCAATCTTGAGTAGTACGATGCTATAGGCCTACTGAAGACAAGCACCATTCATAAACAGCACAAATCATAAGCAGATGGCTACAGGTTCATGCTTATATATTTGATATTATGAATGAGTGATGAACATCTCCAGTGTATGCAACAATATATTATACAAATGACTTTAGTTAATTTAACATTATTATTTGTATGAAGTTGAAACTGCTAAGTGAGAAAAAGAAATAGTACATCCTGCTACAGACGGCAAGAAAATTTCTCTTCCTTGATAAGAAATATTAAGGCTGCAATGGAAATTACTGATGAGAGCTGTGATAGCATTTTGGGGGCAAACTCAAGATGCTCATCTGGCTACTGTTCTTTTCTATCTGGAAATATGGTCCCCACAAAGCACAGAACAGAATGCACCACACGGGACAGATGTGGGGTTCAATCACGTAGGATCCTCGGATAATTTAGTTCTGACCCCCAGTGGTCATGAGGAGGCATGGCTCACCGCACAGATGACACAGAAAAAAATTATTCACTTTCCTCCTCTGCCATGATAATGAGCGGCACAGGGGTCTTCTGCGTGTCTTTGCTAAAAAAAAACATGAATAAGAGGAATTAAGACGTAAAACTGAATAAAATTAAGACGTCTCTTGTCTTTTTTGCCTGACATGAGCCGCTGTGATGATTCCTGGAGTCCCTCTGTTTTCCCTGATTTATCCCAGTTTGGTCCGGCTAATGTAATCAGAATACATTTCTGCTCATAGCCACACTTGGTTTTTGATCCACATGTTTCCAGCTGAGCACCTGTATGTTTAATTCATGGAGTCGTGCGGATCACTCAGACTCTTTTATTTTTTGAGTACAGCTGGTTATACAAAGACAATGATGCCACATTTTCTCAGCAGACTGGAAACATTCAAAACAAAAGCCCGTCTCCTGTCTCTTATGAGAGCTTCATCAAAGTCTAAAGCGACGGACCCACAAATTAGCGGCTGAATGATGCAGGTGACACATTGTTTCTAATTTCACCATGTCATTCTGCCTGTAATAAAATGAAATTAAAACTTAGAGGAGTGACAGTAGACAGTCGCAGCAAACTTTAAATGAAAAAATCCACAGCTTGAGTCTTTGAACAGAAACATACTGTGGCAGAATAAAATAACTTCAGATAGAGAGTATGCATAATCAAGTTTCACTCTCCTGCTTCCTGTCAAAGAAGGGCACATACATCAATAAACAAATCATATTTAAAAACTAAGTATGCTATAATGCAGTATATAATTTAACAGTATGATAAATTATTCACTAGAAATCATCAGATGGGATCCCTTGCTGTATTATTTATATATCTCTTGGCAAATGGCCATGGCAATGATTTTTCGAAGATTACAACGAGATACTTTGCAAGTTTTTGACAGCTACCAGAACACATACAATCCATCCTGTAATGGCCATTTCCTTTGTACTGCACCACTTCATATGTTAGAGGTGGTTGATATGGGAGATTTCACACATTTACGACTTTCAAAAAATGGTTAAAAGTACTGTGCATTTACAATTTCACACTGTACCCATTTAATTTTGGTTTATTTACTTTGAATGTCAGACTTTGGCTTCTGATGCAAGTTTGTTTAGTTTTGAAGCACTTCCTATGTAACGTAGCCAGCCAAAAGTTGTGGAAGTGTGGAGCTTTTTAATTGGTGATTTCAACTTGAATATTGACATGAACACTAAGTACAAATGATTAAAGTTACGAAAACTCTGTAACTCAGTCTGATATGGCCTGAACAAATTAGCATAACTCTGCACTGTTGACTTTGTGAGGTTGCAAACAACCAATTTCTTCCTCTTAATCAAGCAGACTTTCCACTGAGGCACTTCCTGTTTTAGGGTAACACTTGTTTCCCCCAGGTGTCTTTAAACAGACCAACCAGTAGGAGTCACAAGAGCGGAAATGAAGGTGTAATCCCTCACTGGCTTCCCATCCAAATAACATTGCCAATTGTTCCTGGAAGTACTTTTTTTTTATATATAATAAAACTGTACATCCAATTATAGCTTGACAATAACATGACAATAAGGTTATATGAATATATTGCCTTGTTGTTGAAAAAAAAAAACAGATGGAACAACATCTTCAGGTCCTCCAAAAGACGTTTTCCTTGAAATTCAAAAACTCTTAAGGAACAATCAAGAAAACACACAAAGTCCAACTTGATTCAATGAGAACTGAACTTTACTGCAACTTAGGCAGAAGCAGTAAACTGAGGGCTGATCCAGACAGCAGCACACTGAAGAGAAACTCTAAAAGAGTCTTCTTTTATAGTCCTTTACTGAGTTTTCTAAGGCTTCACCCATTTATACAGCTACATACAGCTACATTTTACCCCACCAATATTTTCACTTGATAGTTAAAATAATATTAACCTTATACCAATGACAAGAAAAATGTTACCACAGCCTTCTTATTACCATGTTATTGCTTAGATTTTCTCCCGTGTTGAGATGCTAGTCCTAATAAGACTCTTGTGTTTAGTTTATTTGTAAGAGACAAGCACACAAACACACTGACAGTTTCAGAAGCAGAGTTTGATGTACTGTGCACAGGACAAAGGCGAAACCAATTTCCAACAACAGTCCCTTGATGGGCGTTGATAGTTCAAGCAATCATTAAAAATTACATGTTACAGTGTGAAATCACCCTGACCTGCATTCACCCTATTAAAGAAAATGAACCACGGTGGTCTGGTAGCTCAGTTGGCAGCGTGTGCTCTCCATGTACCGACGCTGTGAGTCCTCTGCAGCAGCCACGGGTTTGACTCCTGTCTACGACCTTTTGCTGCAAGTCATGCCCACGCTCTCTCTCCCCCATTTCCTGTCCTCTCTTCAGCCACAAAACAACTAAAGAAAATAAATCACAACATAACCAGTATGCTCATTCTCATTACCAGGTTATTACCCATGTAATTACCATGTAATTACCTCAGTATTACCTGTTGTTCCCAAGACATTATCCCCTTATTTCCAAGTTGGAATATAAAATATACCACTGACTGTCCAACCATTGTCCTACCTACAAACAAATATCGTTTATCTTTCTTTCTTTGTCTTTCTGTCAAGATGTCTTCTGTTCATGCCCTATAGAATGACAAATAGAAGCGTCTCTGTTCTGATGACTCGATTGGCGGGACAACATAATTTCTCTGTGCCTTCCGAAATTGTTACAAATCATTGTTGACAAATAAATCGGTATTATGATGTGGCAACACTGTGGTTAAGGTTTGGTTAGGTTCAGTTACAAAAAAAAATGGACTTGTACAGCTCTGGTCACGCTACAAGAAAAAAAAAGAAAGAAAAACTATGTTGACTATATACTTTATTCCCTATGTGGAGTTCTGTTGCTCTTTAATGTCACTTGTCTTTCTCTTTTGCTCCTGTCATAATTACTACAGCTGCCGGAGGGCTTTGTCGGTTCAACATAAAAATAATTATACTGCTTTGGGGCATTTGCTGAACAAATGATGCTGTCATTCTTCTCTGGAGGACAGTCCCAACTTTTCAGGGTAGATTTCAATGTAGTTTCACCAACACCAAGTTAGATTTAACTTTAATTTTTTTTTTTCTGAAATTACCAAACTATTTCATAGAGCCAAACAGTCACTGGTAAAAAAAAAAAAAAAAAAAAAAATCATTCCTACTGCATGGTAGGCTGCAGGAATGGCAGCCTCATGATGGCCCATTACATTTGTAATGAATATTACTCCACTACAGTACTCCAGTAAGAGATAAGTATGGGTTACTGTGGTATTTATCTGTCTATCCCTTGCAGGCATCATCATAACTTAAAATACAAGTTATCTTCCTCTGTAAAACAACACATCCTTCACATGCAGCTTCATAATCAGTCACTGTATAAGAGCTCAGTGAAAAATTCTCTGGAATATTGAAGTAAACATGAACAAAGTGATCTGGTGATATTGGTGTCAAATCCCTACCTTATTAAGAAATAATAAAGCATGCACAATAACCTCGAGAGAGCCTAACCTAACAATCAGCCGAGTTGATGGATGAACTCGACTGTGGAGGAAGTGCACAGTTTAAATGCATTTCCCACCAGCTGAAGTTATTTGCTTGAGCATTCACTCAGTTATTCAGTCAGTCAGTAAGGGGAGCCGAGGCTTAAATCAATCCATTAGATCCATCCATCATCTCGGTATCTCAGTGGGAGACAAACACTGATGGATCTGCTCACATCGACTGGCATCCCACCTTCAAAATGGGGCTTTCTCCTGTGTCTTCCATATGCTCTGGAGTGTACAGTGCACATGGACAGGAGGGAGGGAGAAAAAAACAGAATATATTTGTGTTAAACTATTTGAGAAAGCTTGTGCTGCCATTAGAGAGTTCTCCACTTCATTAGTCCAGGCATGAGTAGGCGTGATAATAAATGTTTAAAAATGTATTTGAAAGAAAGACTGAGATGGTGGTAACAGCAGTGAAAGCAGGAACCCAATCACTCGTCACGTTTTCTGGACTTGTTGACCGTTGGCACATGACCACTGCCAGATCTAGTTAGTTTTTCCCTTGAAATGAGTAACTTTTCCCAGACTGCATCAAAAAGATGGTGCAGATAATTATCTGAATAAATGAATATTTACTGAGCTGTTTAACACATTTAGGCTGGGTTACACCAGCAAGGATCAACCTGATTAAATCATGGTTTGACTTTAAATTATTTTGCACTAAACAAACAAACAGCACACTAGCTGGAAGTTAAGAAAGATTAAATTCAATGCTCTTTTTAAACCTCAGTTTAATTTTTACTCTAAACCAGGTGCTGCGTTATGGGTGGGCCTGACAGACCTGGGCCCTCTCACTTGCACAACTGGCCCATCTTATATGACTGGGAGAATATATACTTTCGCCCTCCACAGCATGCCATCAGTCATTTTTGTTAAAGTGAGATCACCAGTTGCAGGCAGTGTTAACTTTTGTAATTAAGGAGGCCCAGTTACTGTGGCCCACCCAAAATTTAAATCCTGGCGCTGTGTCTGCTCTAAACCTAGATTAAATTTAATTCTATTTCACCAAAACATTAAACTCCAATTCAAAATGTGATCCAATACTTTAAACTCACACTTGAAGAGGTTTAACTGCAGCTTAACTGAGCAAAATAATTAAGTTCCTCAAAGACAGTTAAAGAACAGACACTTTCATTCTTGTTGATAATTCAGCCAACCAGAGGGGGAACCCTGAGGGTCTTCTAGGCCTTCAGAGAAAGCCTAAATATTTCAATTGTTATATTCAAATGTATTATATTTCATTTATCTGATTTAATAATTAGGCTATTGCCTTCTAATTCTAATTCAAACCTCATTTTCTAACAATTTTGCTTCAGAAATGAAAGGTTTGCTGTTCTGAACAGCAAAATACAGTTATCAAATCAGACTTTTTTGTTGTTGCTAAAGTGACTTCATCACTCCAATTCCAATCACAGTTTGATTTACAGTGGTTAGGACCTAAAATCATCCCCTTAGGCCTTCTTAAAGGCCAGCGATATCTTGCTTGAGACGAAGCAGTTGAGTCCTTCGCTGTTGCTAGGCGGCTAACTTCATAACCAGCCTTTTTCAAGGTGGACTTTGGCAGCATAGTGGAGGATCTGCAAAAGACGGAATTATTTTGGAGACTGAAATTGCTGTTAGTAACAGAGTAAATGGCAATTATCCAATACAATATTAAATACATGTTTAAGTAAAGAAAACTCTGGAAAAAACATTACTTATTCTACTATCATTGTGTAGTGTTTGCTGCCCTCTACTGGGGTTTTTGTATATGGCAACTATACACTACAAACACATGTCACAAGCTGCCTGGCTGCCTGTTGTTTATTCAAGCAAAATCCTTTTCCATTTTGCTGCATTTTTGGTGTGTGTGGCTGAGTTTTGGCCGAACTGAAGTCCCAGCTCTAACGTGTTAACTTTTAAGCTAGATGATGCCATGTATTATCAAACTATATAATTTAGAACAAATTGTTGAATTTATTTGACATTTAATGGAAATTCAAATGCTGACAAAACTTAATGTGATGGAACTTCTTTATTTCTTTTGCAAGTAAGGAAAGAAGGTGTCATCTCTTAAGTAAATGAGTCAGCATCTAATAATGATAAGTTGGACAATAGATGAGACAACCTCAAACAATAAACTGACAAATTTTGTGACAGCACTGATGAGCAGTTAGAAAATAAAGAATGAACAAGTTACAAAACAGACTTAACTTCTTGACAGCAATAACTCTTCTCTCCCTTTTAACAAATAATTTATTTTGTCTTAATTTTTTTTTTTTTAAATGTTTAAAAAGTGTGTTTGTCACAGAGGAGGCGATAATGATAATACCAAATGAAATGTAAATACTCTCTGAAAATGAGAAACAAATGGATCCATATATGAGTCATGAGTGAGTAATATGCTGAGAAGCCAATCAAGATGTAAAAACACAATATACAAAAATAGAAGCGTGCCAATCACAGTCAGATGTTGTTATGTAAGCTTTAAAATCTTGCCTTGTGTAGCCAGTTAATTAGATCATAATCACTGTGGGGCATCGGAGAGAATGCACAAGGACCTGGCTTTAACTCTGATGAATCTTTAATCCAAACAAGTTTTTCTCTACACTTGTGTGTGTGTGGTTCTGAATAATACAAAAAAAGAAACTTTCACTGCATCAATAATAAAACTTGGTATACCGCTGTAACTACTAACTTTGCAAGATCATTAGAGATACGTCTGAGGTGAGCTGTTGCTCCACACAGCATGCGGTGAATTCATATTAATACGCTCTCTTTATGAACATGCTAGCATCCGGACTTATTTAAATACTATTAAGAGGTGTAATGAGGGGAGGAGTACAGCCACTGCTCCAAGTACAGCCACTGCTCTTTCACATCAAAAGGAGCCGGTTGAGGTGGTTCAGATGTCTGATCAGATTCCTCCTGACCGCCTCCCCTTGGAGGTTTTCCAGGCACGTCCAACTGGGAGGAGAACCCAGTATAGACTCAGAAAATGTGTGGGAGATTATATATCTCATCTGGCTTGAGAACACCTTGGAGTCCCCCAGGAGGAGCTGGAGAATGTTGCTGGGGAGAGGGGACGTCTGCACCTTGCTTATCCTGCTGCCACTGCAGTCCAGCCCTAGATAAGTGCCAGAAAATGGACTGATAGATGGACTGGTGAATGAAAGCCATTTGATTGTGTTAAATTGGCCATATGATGAGAAGATGTGCAGGCTTCTTCTCTATCATTCCTCAACCCAACACAGTTGACTCTTCTTAAGTTCTGCCCCTTTTGTCTCGTCTATGTTAAAAATAAAACCAAATTTTGAAGATGTTTGAAAGATGTCAGTAGCTAGCTTCTTGGTTAGAGCTTTGCAAACATCAGCAAACTTTGGATGTGATATTGGGGCTTTTTTATTGGCACTTTTGGCCACACTGAATGAAACTGTACCTAGCTGATTTTTATTTAGATTACCATATTTTGGAATCTATCTTACAGTGATCTAAAGTACATGGTCCAAAGCATAAGGTATAAGGGTTGTAATTAATTAAAGGCGTGTCCAAATTCACCTTTACCATCATGCATCATATGCGCTCAGGGGTATTTCAACCATTCTTTGAAGAACTCTTTCCTCTAAAAAGGGTTCTGTGGATGAAAAGAGTTCTTCATCAAACCCTTGACAAAACTTTTCTTCAGAAAAGGGTTCTTCAGAAGCAAATGGTTCTGGATAGAACTTCAGCCCTTCAGGAAGAACTCTTTTGGAACCCTTATTTCTATGAGTGCAGTGCTGTGAATTTGGCTGTGGATCAAAATTTTTGCTGCAACATCGTCACATTGCAGAGACTGTTGGCCTGTGGTGGTGAGGAGTTTTGTCCATACAGTTACAGTATAAAGATGACCTTGTCCCATCAAGGATATTTGGACATGCTGTAAGGAGGAGCCGGGAAAGGAACCAACGCTCCTGTGAATATTGGACCACCTGCTCTACCATGCGAGATACTGTCAGCTGTACAGGTCAGATGCTAATCAGGTATTATAGCAAGTAAGTCTAAAGCCTCACCTTTATAACCTTCACTGCATCTCACATCTAAAGGTCAAATGTAAGCATCAACTATTTACATTCAGTATTATCTGTGAGGCGAGAAAATGTAATGAAATCAGGAAAGTGTGGCACATTTTATCTGTATCCTGTGCTTTTTTCCCCACTATTTTCTCAAAGATTTGTTTCTCATTACTTGTCCACCTGCAACAGATAAAGTATGTGACCTTTTGCTGTTCACTAGTATGCAGAGCAGGTGGCTATTTGAATCCAAGACCCGTGATAAAACAGCTGTTACCAGTAAGAGATGTAAGCTGAGCTGTGCCGAGAGAATTCATGCCCAGGCTTTGAAGGGAAGATAAGGATCAGTCGGCAATGAGACCACCGCCGTTTTCCTCTGCATATCTAACTCTCATCAGTCTTTGTTGAGCGGCAGTTGCAGTGGAAAAATTGACTTGGCGCTCACTTTCCACTGACACGTGACACTGGAAAGCCATGCTGCAAAAGCGATCGGGCACTCTGAGGGTCAGATTTACTATGTGAAACATGGCTCTCAGTTCATTTACTAATACAATGAATGAAAAATAAACATACTTATGAATTAATCCATTGCCAGTATATCAGTACTATCAATAATCAAGCCATGACCCCCTTAGCTGATAGAGAGACAAAGCAGGAATCCAATACTTCAATCCACTTGGTTGAACCGTAGCAGTAGCATGGCTAATGTTAGGTGCATTAGCTTGACTTTCTGCACTTTCTTTAGTGGTTTCTGAGGTGAAGGTTATGTCTCCTCTTTGTGAAGGTACAAAATGATGAGTGTCTGTACACTTGAGATAATAATACAGCCAATTGGCCAATATATTTCAACAACATGGAGCTAACAGCTGGCCATTATGTATATGTCCTGCACAGTGATTTAGAAGGTTAGCTACAACACAACAAGCCAGCAAGAGCTCATGCAGGGAGTGCAGGATGTGAACATGAGGTGTATCATCTGCAGCATCATCAGCATTTAATAAATGAATAGTAGAATATTATCCTAAAGGTCATCAAGAATGAGCATTTAGTAACTTATTATGAATCTTTCCTTTTCACCCAAAACCCGTTTGCATGATTGTTAAACACCAAAAATATATTAATATATAAAAAGAATATCTGCCAAAAAAAAAAAAAAAAAAAAAAAATCTACCATTGGCTACAACAGATTGTTCTGAAAAAGAGCATTTATTTATATAAACCTTTTCCCTCCTTTATCTTTAGAGTGCCAAACTGGTTGAGTCAGATCAGGCCGTTGAGCATTAGTCATCCAGGCATCCCATGACTAATGGCATTGTTTTGAAGAATGCGGCTTGCCACCACAATGTTGCACACCTATATGGTATGTAGGCAGCCCCTTTGTGTGATGGAAGCAACGGAAGTTAATCTTGAGGGTGCCAATTTTACGCTCAACAATGCCTCTCACCTGTGATGGGAAACGCTGTAACTGAGCGCTGTAATGGAATTGTTTAATGAAATAACAAGCCAAGGTTGCAGAGGATGCCTTCCGTTTCCTGTGAGACCAATTCAGAAAAATCAATACATCTCACATGTACATAAAACTTTAGACCTGTTAGTATAATGTATATGTATTAAAAATACTAAATAACATGGCTGTCGCTGTAGATTGCATCCTAAATAAATTACTCAATAAAAATAGTGTTTAAGTATCCAACAAGCAAAGCAAGGGTTAAAACATAATGATAGAGCACACACACATATGAGATATAGTCAATAATTAATATAAGCTTTTTCAACAACTGTCACAATGACAGCATGTCTACATCTGCAGCAAATTAGCAGCTTTGCCTACTCACTGTGAAAACAGTAACATCCACTGACAGCTTGGAGACATACTGACTATCAATATTGTACACAATACAACAGAATGTAGAGTGGGAGTGTAAACATGATATTCATTTACCCTTGAATCTATGTTTTCCTGCAGGCTTCTATAATGGCAGGTGTACTTATTGTATATTAACACAAGGTTGGTGAATGCAACAGCTCTGACTGTTATTTCCTCAGTGCCCAAAGCACTCCTGGCGGTAATAAACAACCTGTGTGGTAGAGCAGAGTTTTGATTGTAATTGCTTCAGTTACATTTCATACTGTATTTGTTTGACAGTAAACAAGCATTTGTTATAGAGAGAAAAAAAACCCCAAGTGTTCATTGTGCATCGATATGCATGGAAAGCAGGGTGGCAAAACTTAGCAATATCACTAGAACTCAAATAAAAAAAGATATCTTCTCCCTTTGGTTGCATATTTATAGTACCTTATAGCAATATTTGGGCTGTTGTATATTATTCACATTTTGCAAATTTATATAAACCTGGCAATGATATTTCTCTCTTTTTTACTAGATGACAATTTGAACTTTCTACTTCACTACCAAGCTGTCAGTGCACCACAACAGTGAGATCACTGATTTTAAACGGGGAGGGAGGTACTGATGTAAATCATTATTTGTCTCAATCTACTCCTTTGTCCCGCCCTCCAGCCCAAACCTGTCTGCAATAAATTAGTTTGGTATATTATTAAATTGTTGTCATGTTTCTTTGAAACAATACATTTATAAGGATGTGGTTGGGCTTGATGTAGGAATACAAAGCGCAGGACTTCAGCACCACAGTCTGGGTTGCACATCCTCACTCCTGCAACAAAAACGCTTTGACTGAGGAAAGGAAATATCTTGATTTTGGGTAGGTTTAGGCAACAAAAGCACTTTGCTTAAGGTTAGTGAGAGGTCGTCACTTTGTTTACATATTAATAAATAAATCTCATGCCTCAAGTCACTGCTGACTTTTGAATTATGCTGCAGTCACAATGAGTGGAAAGTGTTTGCTTATTTTGGCAGAAAACAAATGAGAGTGAGAGAACATTTTACAAATTCAGTATCAACATTTTTGCAACTTGCCTCAACAACATTTCCTCATTATGTTAATAGAAAATGTATTTAGGTTTGCTGTTGCAAATCAGATGTATATAATTTCTATAACGCAGTTCTGTCTAGTCACATTCCCACTTCTCTAAACCTGTTGAATATTATATATCTGTCCACCAATTCTCTCTGACTTTTCTTTTATTCCAGATCCTGCCACTCCCATCTGCTGTGCAATCACCTCATTCCCCTCACCTGAGCTTCCCTGCCTTATCTTCCCAACGGCAGCTCATTTCCTCGTCAGCCCTGCAGCTCATATACCAGCGCCATTTCCCCATCCAGTTGTCAGATCGTTGTTCTTTCTGTGTTGCCTCATTTCTTTGCTTTTGAACTACCTCTACCTGCCTGTTGCATCTGCTATTGCTCGTTAAATCATTGAACTGTCCCTACTTGCCTTGACTAACATTTTTAACATTTCTACAGCTTTTTTCAGACTGTGGGCAAATTAGATTTCTTTTTTTAAATCAGATCTTTCAAACATCACCCATCTATCTGCTTAGGTTGCTGTGGTAACGACATATGCGCCAGTTACTACGTTTGCTGGTGATGCTGTTTTCCAACGCAGAAGCATGGAGATCCATCATCTCGCCTCCATCACACTAAACAAACTCAACGATGGAGGAGCTTGCTATCAATTGCAATACCCTCACGCACTTTCACGACATAAAATACACATTTCAAACCACCTTCAAGTGTGGCCTGGATCTGATTTGTAAAAATCGCATTTCATGTGTGTGTTTTTTTTTCATAAAATCAATTTGTATACAATCTGGTTGTGCCAACAAATTAATTTGGACTGACAGTCTGGACAAGGCTGCCTCACAGTCACCTACCTGACAGTTATTAAGTAATAACACATGTACCGTAGGCAGTGCCATACAACATAAATCACAGAGAGATTGACAAGTTTTTGCTGACCTTTAATCAAGACCATACATCTCGTCTGCAGCCAGGTTACTGCAACCTCACAAGCCTGCTCCATATATGTATGTAGTTATACTGAATACCTTGTTCCATCAATGATATGTGGAAATACAGTTCAGAGGAGTTCAGAAAGGAACGAGTAAAGGAAGCCAGCCCTTAGCTATTCCAGTGATAATGTACAATAATCCTGCCTAATTTTCAAGTGCACAGTGGGTCTGGCCCTCGTTGAGAACAAAAAAAACAAAACAAAAGTTCCCATGGTAAACATCTTAAGCTCTGCTGCAAGTCCTAACTGTGGTTGATGACTGTGGAAGCATTTATAGTTCCAGGAAAAAGATAAGCTGTTCTGTTGATTCTGTCACCAAGGCCAGCAGAGTAGAGCTCCAGGTGAGGATCTTGTTGTGGCAGCCCAGGACCGCCAAAGGTTTCAGCAGCCACTGGCAATCACCGGGCTTATGTGTTCCTAAAGAGCGAGAGGGAACGCTTCACAAATGACAAAGTTATTCCTACATCCCTTTGCTTTGACTGTGGATCAGTTGCAGCCCTCTTGGCAGCAAAAAGATCTGTATTTCGCAGACGATGTCATGCAACATTTAGTGCATCAAAGGCTACATGCCAGCGGGGACAGTTACAGGTTTTAAAGACTTTAATTCTGACCTAAAACACTCCTTGGTGCATTGTCTGTGCTTTCTCTAAAGCACCCCCTGTACTCACAGCCATCACCTTCTGTCATCAGACAAACTTGGCAGCTTTCACTGGGAAGTGAAGAATGCTGAGCTTTAGCGAAACATCTGTTGAGATGGTTTCGAGCTATTCTTTGTGTCGGATCATGTCACTGGCAATTACTGTAAATTGCTTCAGTGTACTACTGTGCAGTGGCTGATATAAGTTCAGTGCCATAGTACTTGTAGTGCCTACAACTGTTAATGGCAAAGGCAGTAAACACAGACAATGCATGATTGGCTGCTGATGAGAGGTGTTTAGCATTAACAGACTATTATCTGATTGTGTTTTCATTATTCAGTGCTGCTGGATTCTGGGCAGCAGGTAGTTTTCTAAATATATAACTGAAATATTTATCTCTTTGTCAGAGATAAGCATCAAAATTGACGTGATCATTAAAAAAAGCAGATATCTGAAGCTTTTCCATCATCTCAGTGTTATTTTACTGAGTGTTGCTGTTGAAATTGTCACAGTGGGTTCAGTTCGTAACACACACACACACACACATCAGCATTGTTAATTGATTGTTACTGACCAAATCCGCGGCGACTGTCAAATCTGGCCAGCAACCATAACTACGCACAGCAGCCCTGTCAAGCTTTAGGCTGGATTTGGAAGTGTTGCACATAGAGTTATAGTAATAGAGAATAATTTGCAGTTTGGATGGTGGTGCACTTGACAAGTCTGAGATCTCAAAAACAGGGAGGATTTTGAAACCAAAGCAGAGGGTATGGGGTCTTTCTTTCTTACATTCTGGTGACTTTTAAAGAATTAAAATAACAAAATGATAAGTATTCATTTTTTGCAAACAGATGCCTGCAGATGACAGGTGACACTTATTACCTGGAGAATAAAACTCCAACTAATGGGACCACAGCATTGGACTTACCTTGTTCAATTTTAAATTTGATTACAATGACACAGAAAATATATATATTTGACAATATTATTGCCAGTCAGCCCTTATTTTCTGAGGGAATGTTTGTTAGGCTGCTATGCTCTGTTTCTTTAAAATGTTCTGTGAGAAATCAGAATTCTTTCCAGGACATCTAAAATTTACTCCAGCATTTCTTTCTCTTGGTACTCTGCAATTCTCTCTCTGTCTCTCATTCACTGAGGAGGACTAGGCGTGAGCATGGATATATTAAGGCTGCCCCCACACTACAGAAAAATTGGGAAGATTTTGGGTCAGATTTTCCTCTCTCTAGAGTCGAGGGGGCGTTCTTGATTTGAGGCTGGTCTAACTAGATAATCTGTCCAAATGATCCTGTAGTGTGAGGTTTTGTATCGAAGATATTAAGCATGTTTGATATTTATGACTTAACAACATGGATGGTTATATCAGTAAGTGAAAGAGAGATGTTGCCAAGCAATGATAAACTCTAACCCATGTTGCTAACATTAGCTTATTGACAGACATTTAAACTATTAAACTCTCACCTTCAGTTCTCACTGAAGAAGAGATATGCTTTGCTGATCATGCAAAGCATGTCATGTTTAACTTCTTTTTTTCTTACTGCAGAGCACTAATGTTTCTACAGTAATAGGGTTTCCATCCACCTATTCTTATTCGAATTTTCAAAAATAGCGAAAATAAACATTAATGGAAACGCAAGAAATTTGAAAAAAGGCTGAAAAATTCGCAAAAAAGTCTTTACGCTTGGAGGGGGTGGATTTTGTCTGCGTATCGATAAAAGGAAAGTCGACTTTTTGCTATGGAAACAGGTTTTGCGGATAAACGATGACTGGACCGGATACCACGTCACGCGTCTGGACCGGATATCACTTCACATGTATACATTGTGGTCTGAAAAATTTCTGGAGTTAATAAAATAAAAGTTAATAAAAAATGAAGTTAATAAAGTTGATCAGGAATCTGTCCATGATCAGTTGTTGACTGTCAGCCGAGTGTGTTGTTTGTTTTGTGGCAGAGAGATGCTCTCTGATGACGTCATCTCATGGCGCACTCTCCTCTCAATAATCACAAAATAATAACAAATGGAAACGGGCATAAAGTCGCATTTTCTTTTTGCGCATTTTCACTAAATCACTCCAAAATTTTGAGACATTTGGATGGAAACTTGACTAGTGAGTTGTTACACTCTGTCCGTCTCCATCGCTTACATCTACTTCACCATGACATCATGTTCCCCATGAGTTTTTTTAAAGTTTGTACCATTACCCAGCAGGTTGCTAGCTTGGAAGCTGTTGTTGTTTCTCGTAGCGACAGGGATTTTGAAAATGCAGACAGCAGATGCTGCAATGCAGGCTTATCAAGCATGCAACCGCTGAGTCAGACTATGTTAGCTTAAAATTATTGAAAATTCCCAGTGACCAATCGCACAACATTATTACTATGAAATGCAAGTGACAGGTGTGGCAACAGACAGCAGGCTAATTAAGAGGCCATCAATGGTCAAATACCAAGTCGTATGTAGTCTTGCTTATTTGTATTTCATGTTAAAATGAATTCAGTTGTGTGCGTGACAAGATGACCTCATTATCCAAGTGTGCCTGTATTTTTTGAAAATCTTACTTGCCGTCTTAATGAATACCTGAGAACTGCGGGCAATGGGTGGAAAACATCACACAAAGTGGCACTTCGTTAAGTTCAAATACCATCCAGGTATTAGGACGGACCTTTCATTAGAACATTTCAGCCCCATGGAGAGAGACAGACATAAGGAGATTCTAAATGTTATATGACCAGTGACATGTATATATGTATGTGTGTGTGTGTGTGTGTGTGTGTGTGTGTGTGTGTGTATAATTAATCAAAAGAATTTAGTTACTTTCATATGCAAAGTTTGCTCCTTAGCAATTTACCTTCCATGGCAACATCTAGAGCCATTTCTTCTAATCTTCTCATTGTGCCACAACTCCATCAACTCTGCTTTTATCAGTGTTTCAGCAGCACAGGTTTCCCTGCTGCTGTGACCTCCCAGTTTGCCTCTCCTTGTTCCACAGCGCTGCATTAACCAATCCAGTTTGCCACCTCGCCTGAATTGGTTTAATTAAATCCAGGGGCCTTAACACCGTCATGAATTTCAAAGAGTGCAGGGATGCATGCACGCATATGCCAAAAAACCTACACCAGCCTGGTCCTGCCAACTAAACGTTTGATCGTCATTAGTTGATATTCAGGCAGTGCGCAGCAGAGGTCCTAAAATTGAATCCCATATTCTTTAATATTCCGATGTTCATCAGCATGCATATTAATCATAGAATTTAAATCATGGGAACTGATTTGTCTCTAATGGACTGTACAACGCATCTTTATCAGTTTTCTTAATTCCTTTTCTCCTCTCAGGTGCTTAAGCTGACATGAGAATATGTAATTAATTCACTTAGTGTATAGAAGACAAGGCAATCAGTCAACATGAAAGGCAGTAAGATTAATTCAGGCTTTTTATATTGATGACTGCCGGCTGAATATTATATACATTAATGAAATTGTTCATAAGCACTGCTGCAATATAATAAATGACCATAGCATAAGGTGGTGCATATATTATTTCTATAATGCTGGTCTTCAAAGAAAACAGGAAGGAGTGTATATATGCATACTGTATCGAAACCTAACCCTCAGTTAATGCTAGAGTCCAAGTGGCTGTGTGTTTCCTTTGTAATCCTCTCTCTGCATTTCCTGGATCCCCGGGAAATTTCATCCCTCTCTGTTCTGAACTGTAGGGAGGGAAGAAGGAGGGAAAGAAAGAAAGAAAAAAAAGGGGTGAATTACTGCTGAGCTGATGCTTAGTGATGCCTAACACTAATTACATTTTTGCTGCTGTTTTAATGCAGTTTACATAAAGTCTTGTGGCAACCATGTGGGGAGAAGAAGTACCTTGTTTTCATTAGATTGATCACTGATGCAGAAAGTGCCTACAGTATTTTTTGTTTAAAAAGGCACTGTATTGTTCTGTATGTGGGCAAAAGTCACCCACTATTTCTGCCCGTAATGTCAAAGCAAGGCTGCTGGTGACTTTCTCGGAAATCATCAAATCAGGGCAGGAGAGAGCGAGCACAGTGTGATACGTCTTCCACTGTGGTAAACATTAATGCTTTTATGGAAACCTTTTGCTCTGTGGGATGTTTGTGTGCATATTAGGAGGGTTTAAGTGAAAAGCTTCTGAGATAAAGTTGGTTTATGTGATATGTAAGGAAGAGTATAGGGCCAGACACGAGGGAAAAAAATAAGAGGAGGAATTTTGCAATTTATTTTCAACATTTCAACTTTATTCTCAAAATACAAAATAAATAAAAATCTGATTCATTTATTATTTATCTCTTTATCCAATAGTATATAATTTTAAATGTTTTTATGTGTAGCAAAGAGGGAACTACATGTTCCTCAAAAAAAAAAAAAAAAAAAAAAAAAAAAAAAAAAAAATCATCCTCTCCTTTCTTTCCTTAACGTGGCCCTAACACTCCGTCATAGATACGGAGAACCAGCATGTGTCAACCATGTGTGAACGTGAAGCTTGTCTCCTGAGAATCCAGAGTCTTTGATGTGCGCTCTAATTAACCTACCTCCAGTCTTTGATCAGTAATTTTCATTAAAACCTCATATGTTCTCAGTTGCTTCATCTTCATACGACAACTATTGACAGCTTGTGTTGTAGAAAGCAGGGCCAAGGCCACACTCTCTTATTGCCGTCCCATATTACATAAAATGATTAATGATTTTCTTTGTCACAACATATTTTACATCTCAGCTGCACCACAGGGGAAGAGATGTATTACAAGGTTCAAGGTTTCTCCACCTTCAAGAACAACAAGCTAAAGAGGCTTATTCATGTATTTAAGAATCAGTGCAATGCAATTTACATTGGTGAGAAATGTTGAATGCCACTAAATCCTACACACTGGTGCTTTAATAGGAATCAAAGGACAGAATGTTCTAATCAAGCCTTTTCAGCCATGCCGGCAGCAAGGCTCTTGGCACGGCAGTGTTGACTGGTTAGTTGGTCGGTTGGCCCACCAATCTGGACCAGCCTTAAACATCTCAACAACTACAGAATGGATTTTTTGCAGAGATGTATGGTCCCCAGAGATGAAGCCTATCGACCGAGATGATCCCTTGACTTGACCACAGAGAGACTGATCCATCATATTGGCCCACACTGACATAATTGGATTGAGTATGTCGGACTGCAGACATTCACGTTCCACACAAAACGAGGCACTTTAGTATTCCTCAACTTTTCATCAGATTTCATTTTCAGGTCAACTCTTTGGTTTATGACCAGACATCCTCAAAACATTCCCATCAGAATCAGCTGTACGTTGTATCTTGTATGTTGCTGGGAGAAGCCTTTAAAGCTTTCTGCCAGAAAGCCCTTCTTAGTGAGATTTAGGTGAAAAAACATGGTTTTGGTTCAAATGGTGAGATTTCTGCCAGCAATCCTAGAAGGCTAACTTCTCCCATGTAAATGTCAGCATGCTAACAAGGTAAACCGAATCAGGGAAAATAGTAAACTATACACATGCTTAACATTAACATGTTAGTATTGTCATCGTGAGCATTTTATCATGCTGATATTAGCTCAAAGTGCAGCATCACAGAGCTGCCAGCACTGCAGCTAATAGCTGCTATGCTTCAAAGTTTTAAAGTCATCAAAGCATGAAGTCAAAGGGATCGCCTTAATTGTTTGGTTTTCATCAAAATGTAAGTTCATTTGTTTAAAGGTCATGTGTGAAATTCATGGGGATATATTGGCATTATATGGCAGAAATGGAATATAATATTGATAAGTATGTTTCCATTCAGGTATAATCATCTGAATAAGTGCTGTTGTGTTTTTTTTACCTTGGAACAAGCCTTTTATATCTATAGAGAGGGTGGGTCATCCTCCATGGAGTTCATCAGGTTGCTTCACCGTGTTGCTATGGACTGTAGCCCAGAATAGACAAACCAATAACTGGCTCTAGATATGGCCTTTCCATTCAGCATGATTTTCATGGCCACGATGGTTTGGTTGAAAGGGGAGAGTGAGATGAATGTTTGCAATCTCACACACTGGTCATTTAATAAAACCTTCATCAATAGGCTGGATCTGATCTTCTCATTATCTAGTAATTTACCTCCACAGGAATATTGTTTGACCTGATTCTACTTCTTTTTGCACATGTCCTTGCCTTCATTTGAATGTAGATAAATTATTTTACATTAAATGTTTATACTATACTATACAGTAAGCCTCTCTGCATTAGCTGCCATCCTGGGTAGAAAGAAATCTGCAGATTTATACATAAATGCAGGTTATCACTGGGATTGTAACAGTAAGACCTTGTTGGCAGAGCAGAGCGGACTTCCTTCCTTCCTTACCATGACCCCAGACTCTGGGTTTGTATTTTTCATAAGCTAATGCATTTTATGAGAAGAAATAGTAAACTTCAGTCATAGATATTAATATGTTAAAATACTGAATTTTGGACATCTGATAACATCTTTGAGCTGCCTTGATATTACCAATAGATGCCTCTACTTTAGGCACTAAATATGCTGCGAATTCTTACTATAAATGGTAGCTATTTTATGTCACCAAAAAGCAAAATTTGGGCTTATGCTGTATGACATGTCATTATTACAGATGAGTAGGTCCTTGCTGTTGCTGGAAAACTTCACCTGTGGGACTGGGGCTCGAGTTTTATGTGTGTTTGAGTGGACACTTCAAAAGCTGCTTGTATAAATGCCTCTCTGAGTCAACTTTTTTTTTTTTAATGTATTGCAAAAGTTTTTGGAAAGAGTTACTGTGACTGTGAGTTTGTCAGTTGGGAATTTGTGCAGTTGGACTGCAAGTCTCTCAGTCTCGAAGGAATAAAACATGCCAACATTGGTTTGCAGTACGCCTGCTCATCACATGTAATCAAATCACTTAAAAGTCATTCTTGTTGTGGGCTGGTATGAGTTACATGCACATATTTCCTAACTGATTCTATCATTTTATATTAGAAGAAAATAACTAATATAACTAACTATATATAATTAAAGGAAGTTTCAGCTTCTGTATTTAAATATTACAATTATGATGATACATGAGCAATACTAACTTACCACTGATAACACTAGATCTAGTCAAAAAATAGATTATATTGCTACACTCACTAGCTTAGAACATATCAGTAATAAAAACTACACAGACCATAATCTGCCATGAAATTCTTAAGCACCTCTGTAGGAGATAGAAGGAAGCAAACAAAATTATTCCAGACCTCCTCTCCTCTCACAATTCAACATAAACTATAATCTGCGACCACTCTGATTAGACTTTGACTTATTATTATCACAGAAAGCAGCAGTATGTTACTTCTCAGAGTCAAAGCTCTGACTTCCTGGGGATTTTTCTATTTACCGATCCTATCAGTGACAAACCCGTGCACAGCCAAGCCCCAGTGACCATGTTTATTAATAGACTGTCTTCTCAACTGCTAGCCAATGAACTGCTATTCCCTAAATATGTAATGGGATTTGCCAAGTGCCGAAGGAGAATGTGGGTTGACCAGACCGCATATTGTTTTGCAGCAGTAGATGGAAAATCAGTGAAGAGATTGAGAAAGTCATCAGACTCAAAAATGCGTCCTTGTTCCTTTCAAATTATATTTGGGCCATTCTACCAAACTGGTGCAAACTGCTGTCCTACAACCATACAGCAAATTTAAAAAACATTTAAATGTGCAAAATCTTAGATGTTTACTACAAGCCTACTGTTATCTGTTAGAAACCAGAATAATATTTGAGATAACAGTAGATTGAAGGGTTGATCTGTATATATTTACTGTAATAAATCATGCAATGATCATGATATATCATCAGAGATTAAGGAAACAAAATGAGTCAAAATAATTGTTTCTCTGAAAACAACATTACAGCTGCAGTGTACTCCTTTGCAATTTCTATTCTGGACCATAACTTGTTCTTGTTTGCCCATTTCACATTTATTAGAGCTCAATTTAATTCCAAATGTTCACCGAATGAGTAAGTATCTGTTTATGGGTTGTTAGAAATATTAATAATCTTTTAGAAGGAGTAGTTGTTTATAACGGTCACACTGGGCAATTCTTTAATGGAGTCTGGCAAAAAAACAAAATAAAAAAAGAAAGAAATCGTAATACCCTTTTTATTATGTTATATATTATTTAGTTAAGGTAGTGACAAATGTTTGGAGAGGAAAAATATTCCAAGACCATCTAAAAATGCAATGTTAGAATTAATTGTATAGATTCCACAGTCTAGAACAAGTGTTTTGGCTCAACAACAACAACAAAAATAATAATTCAACAATATGGATCTTTTTTTAATTATTATTCTGACAGCCGCTAATGTAATTAACTTCAACCAACAAAATATATCAAGTTAGGAGAATTAGCTTCTCGTCTACAATCAAAATGTTTACTTAATTATCATAATGGTGAGCACAAGTTTTAATTAAGTTGCTCAAATTAGATTTTGTCCAGTGGTTTTTAGTTTAGTTTTTAGTATGTTTTTTATGTTTTAATAATTAATTAATTCAATAACAAAAGTGTTAGGCATGTAACTTTTTGGAAAACAACAACACAGCATCTGAAAAACAAGAAGTTTCTTGCAATGGCTTAGTTTTAAATAAATAAATGCAGAAATTTTAGTTTAAATTACACAAAATATTAAGTTAATGCAGTGTAGAGTCTTATTTCAACACAACTCATCAAAATAATGCCATTTATCTTGCAACCATACATTTAATTAAGTGGTGGTATTAAGTCCACTGAATGTAGAAATGTGTACCTCAGATGCATGCTCCAAGTTTGAGTCAAAAAGACAAATGAAATGGCTAAAGGACGAAAAAACAAACAAACAAATGGCTGGAGCAGAAAAGGTCAGAGAGAAAAGGAATATGAATCTCAAGGCTGATGCTATAAACTACTTCAGTTTTGTTTTCCAGTTCAGGAAACGTTAAAGACATACAGTTGCCATAAAGTTACGTTAGCACGTCACGACTGTCTGATAAGAGCAGCTGTAGACACATAAACTGGCTGATACTGGACACCGGCAGAGAGACACTTTTTGGCATGACACCTGTCCAGGAGGATTAAAAATGAACTCAGGACTATAATGCCTGAAGGCAACTTTCTCTCATGGAGGCTGGGAGTGAACAGACCAATATTTTGGCATGAGATGGGCCCAGTCCAGATGAAAAATGCCAGGGCTCAATTTTGTTCCCAGCCTGATCCTGCCTAGATGTGTATTATATGTTTACATACAGAAAAGTTTTGGGTATAAGACGCTTTTATTTTAAGATGTTTACCACACTGACTTTGAACCTCTGCTCTAGAATGGCCCATATAACAAACACACACCCACTCATTAAAGATTGACAAAGTGGCTCGTACTGTCTAACATGACTACATTCATCAGCTTCTGTGCATCTGCTGAGTTGTGTAACCTTACTAGAATCACTGTTTATACAAGAAACTGAAAACCTGAACTTGATACCCCTCAGCACGTATTTCAATTTAAATGTAATCCACATGCATGATGATGTATGTTCAGTTTATGCTTGGCGGCTGCTCTGCATGCGTCCACCCACTGGTGTGATATGTGCGTCTTGTTTTGATGTGTACACAGCATAATGTTGATGTTAGTCATTAATAAAAAATGGCACCATCTGCTCCCTCCCCGTGCCAGTGCTCTGTGCAGGATATCTGTCTACTCCAGCGCTGTTATGATGGACAGATATTCAATAATCCACCTCAGAATAACAGCATGCAGGCCAGCGCCAGGATGTGCTTTCTCCTACCGTGAGCGGTACAGTGACACATTATGCTGGCTGACCCTCACAAAATCAATAGCATCATGGGAGCAGGCCTCTAACATCCACTTCTGGTCTGCTAGGTTTAACTTAGACTTCAATTAATCAGCGCAGCAGTTAATTGATTAGCCGTAATATGCTAAACAGACTGCCTGCGCCGTGGCAGTTGTTCAGAAACTGATTTGGGGGTGTGTTTCATTTAAAGGATTGACCAAATTCAGCTTCAGCTAACAGCATATAACTTTCATTCATTTTGCAGGCATTCCCATGGTCAATCTCTTAAAACAATCTCGTAACTGGTGGCTTTGATGAAAATAAATGTGATTATCTGCACCTTAAAATACAGAACACACCGAACAGTATGAAGGACTGATTGTAAATTATATGCAGTGTTACAAAATCAGCATCACTTTCCAAAGATGGCAGTGAAAAAATATAAGCTCTGAAATGAACACGTTTGGTGTATGTTTTCAATGCATGTTAATTTTATTTGTGAGAGCAGGGTGCTAATTGTCAGTTTGTGTATGATCATTGTATTTTTGTACTAGAGAATGTATGAAATGCATCCAATATCTTCTATATTTCTTTTTCTATTATTGTTTATGACAAAGTTTTTCGGGGCTCATCAGATGTTTATGGAGAATAAAATAAACAACAACATTAAACCCATTAACATTCAACACAAGGGACAACCACTCAAAAATATGTAAAATACAGCTGGCCTCAAGAAATGTAACATTCACCTCACTAATTATTCAAACTGTAAACAAGTGCAAAAATGACCATTACCAAATTAAACCACTATGCTCTGACAACAAGTAACATTTTCATTTAGTGACTCAAAATAGCAAATTTAACAAACTACTCATGATGATGAGAAATGAGTGTCGTATTGTAGACTGAGGAATGTTTTTTATACATTACATCACCTGTGCCTGTCATATAATTTACTTTAAAATTGATTTTTTTTAATTTTTGGCATTTCTAGCAGAGCCCTGAGGTCCCACCGATGTTCGGGAATATCACCCTGACTTTCTGCCATGTGGATTTTCTGTTGGGGTTGCAGATACCAACAAGTATGTAACATCAAGAGGTCCATGTTGGATGTACTTTAGTCTTTAAAGGTCCAGTGTGTAAGATTTAGGGGTTTATTGGCAGAGGATGGCAGAAATGGATTATAATATTCATAAGAATTAGTTTTTCATCACTGATCAATAAGAATTGCTGAGATTCTGTTAACTTAAAATGAGCCATTTATATCTACAGAGGACATGGGCCCTCCTCTACGGACGTCGCCATGTTCCACCACCATGTTTACCACAGCCACTGGCTTTATAAGACCCTTTGCATTTTGCACGGGGACCGCAGGTTCTCCAACAACCTAGGAAGGGGAGAGTGAGACAAAGTGTCTGCAAGCTCACTGATATTTTACTAAACCATTACACTGATTCTTTAATGTGTGTCATGTACAAAAAATGGCAATAGCATATTAACCACGTTTCCAAGAAAGGAAACACAAACTGGTGCCCCGGTGTGAGCAGACCTCGAGTCAGAAGTCGAACCAAGTCGTGTGATGAGTTGAACTTAACATGGACCGTGTGGCACACATATATGGTTTACCTGTTGTGTATTAACACCCTCCTCACTTTCGACCTTGGGTAGATGAGCAGCTTGTGACACCAAGATGAATTAGATCGAGGAAACTTGGGATGAAATACATCTTTTGAATCAGTCCCTGAATGCACAAATATCCACCCACACTGTTTTGTTTTGGGTTTTTTTTTTTTTTGTCCACATTGTACACCTGCAATTTCCATCACTCTGCCCCTGAGAACATTATAGCAAAGCATATGCTAATTGCAGTTTTCTGTATATGCTAACTGCAGATAATCTCCTTCGTAAGCACCTGTACTTGCACCTTTTGGGTACACCAGGAAGAAGGATTATCATCGAGAATGTTCTGCTGTGATTCATCACGGCTGTAGCCTACTTATGCTCAAAAACAATAGCAGGAAGCAGCTGTACTTGGCACCGGTTAGAAATCCTGGGTTAAAGAAGTACTGGCAGTCAAGTTTAGCATGTAGAGAAACCTGCAGTTATCAGATTATACACATTATCTGATGTATGTGGGCTGCATAAAGCGAAGTGCAGATTTAAGCATCACCTCAAATCTACGTGGACTGGATTAAGCAGATGTTATCAAGGTTCAGGAGTTAAGAGATGTGAAATCACCTAAACCACTCCCCATAGTTCATTGATTGATAAAGATTATCTGTTTCCAGTTTGAAACCTTCTGTGTTCAGGCCTCCTTTGCAAAGTGTGGACAATCACTTCTGCAGAGTCACAGGTTTGATGCGTTTATGCTGAAATCAATATGAATCATTACTGAGCTGTTTGAACAATGAAACACTCTTTATTGTTTCAGGGTTTCCAAATGGGATTCGGTGTGTGAAGGGCACACAAATTGCGAGGCTGCTTCGATAATAAATTTTCTGTTGGTAAAAAAATATCATCACATCATCCAAGTGCAGATCAAGGCAGAATTTTAAATTTAGATTTGAAGGAGCACTCCACAGGTTTAGCAGGCCCCTGTTCCAGTTTCCACAACATGCCAGATCAAAATGAATGCATGACTACATTTACTTCACCATACAATAAGATTTTAATTCCCTATATCAAATAATATATCTCACTCATACTACAACAAGATTAAAAAATAAAAACATTTCATTATCGGGGGGTTATATGTCATATAATGAGAAAAACACAAATGTTTCTCTCTGTTTTTGTATTTGCTTATCAACAAAATTTCCTCACAAAGCAGTATTGCGGACCTGCGCCGAGCAGGAAAACATTTCCAACCATTTAATATCAACTCAGATTGTCTATGTTCACGCTGACTTACTCCCTCAGAGGACGAGGTGACTGTTGGAAGAAATATCAATAAAAAGGCAACACATAACGTGCGTTTAATGTTCACATCATCAACGTCTCTGTGTCAGACAGGGTGGAGGAGAGGGACACTACTTTTTGTCCTCCCTCCAGTCTTTATTTCAGGCTAATGGCACATTGAGGTTAAGGACCATTAGTCCGCTCCCTGGACTATAGCTGCACCTATTATAGTGCTACAGCATAGCTTTCTTCAATGGGCCAACCCTACTTTATCACTGCTTACCCAAGACCTTTCCCAGAAGGTCAGGCTTTTCTAATGACTCGTGACTTGAGTCATGAGGAGGGGAGGAAAAGTGAATGGGGAAAATTGCCTGTAGAGAGAGACAGAAGAGACAGAGCAGGAATGAAAAGCAAGGAAGGAAGAAAAAATGAAGAGGGCAAGGAAAAGGTTAGTGGTGGTGGAGACGGATATATCACAAGGACAATAATGGCTGTAATGTAGACACTGGCGGATAACTTGGGCTGTTTAGAAGTCATTGTGAGGGTTCTTGATTTAATCAGGGAGGCTTCCAGGAAGACATTTTTAATAATCCCGAGCTGAATCTTGACTTGATCGAGTTGGACACTTTACATCCTGGTTTCCTGATTACACAACCACTGACTTGACTCCGCCGATCGAACTAAGACTGAACGTGCGAGCAGGATAATCTTGACATCTCGACAGTGGATAAGAGTAATGAGATGCATTATAGTGTGAAATGAACTTTTGAAACTGATAACAATATGCTGCTACTATGTTCATGTTATTGCTGTGGTCAGATTTCTGATTGACTAATTTTCCATCCTTGACTGATGGAGGTGAGAAATCTCAGTATCATATATGCTGCTGAGGATACTTCATCAAATGATCGCCAGAGAAGTCTGTTTTTTTTTTTTAATGGAAGTGTTTACTGAACCTTTTTGACTAAATACCAAAAAATCAATCTAAAATCATTTACACATATAATATTTTGGGGATGTTTTGGTCATATCTGAAATATCAGGCATTTATGAAAATTCATTGATGATTTTTATTCTAGGAACAAAACCAAATATTGTTCATTGCATCTGGAAATTCTGACACATTTAAATTTTTTTCCCTTTTATTTATTTAATTATTTTATTGCAAGACAACAGACGAAGCATTAACAGGACAACACAAAGCAACACAAGAGAGAAGACAATAACAGTGGATACAGGGATGCAGGACACTTATTACATTAGGTTTTTGTTATTTTTCTTTTGCCTTGTGGTTGGCAAAAACAGCTCAGTCAGACATGACAACAAAATGACTTGTTTTAGAGAAAAATCAATTAAAAAGAAAATCATTAGTAAGTGCTCACTTTGTCATAGCTGTTTTCAGCATCCAAGTGATTATAATGGGAGCAGATTTTTAAAAAATCCATAGAAATACTTCTAAATGTAGCTCAAGATGTCATTTTAATCTTTAAGTATTTTAATTGACAGTGGATTAGTGATTGTGGAAGGCGTAAAGAAGATTACATCATGAAATTCAATCAGATAATGATTGAGGGTTTCACAAACAAATTTCACACATAAAGTGCCTTAAATACCTGCTATATCATAGTTAATACAGCATATAAAGTAATTAAGTATTGATCGTACTGATACTGTGTAACTCATTTATCAAGTATGATACAAATGACAGGACAAACGTGACGCTATGTTACTTTCATCCCTCCCCTGTCTCCCTCAGCTTCACCCTGGCTAGCACCAAATGGACTAGTTGCACAACCAACATTTTGATATGTCATACTCACAATTGTATTAATGACTGCTACAGTCCACTTAACGGGGATTATTCATTGCGCATTCTGGTCCACCTGTGTTTTTCCTGGTCTGACAAGTCAAAATGTCTGCTGTGCAGCCAGTCCATTGGCTGGAACAGGGCTGACTAAAGGCACAGGCCATATAGGTGGTCGCCTAGGGCACAAACTTCTGTTGGTCGCTCTCAAATGAAAAATAAAAAATAAATAAAAAATTGCTGGTGGGCGCCCTTCCTTCATCATTTTCTGCCTTGAGGTAACACATGAACAAAGAAATAAAGAAAGAAAATACTTCTACTGCACATCTGTTCCTCATTTTTTTTCATCTGCCCTCACCTGTGCATCTGTGACGATACGTAAATACGCATCCGACAGCCCACATCTGGATTGCACGACTGACTGATTGATGGACAGATGTCAAAACTAATTTCTCATTTATTTTGTAATGAAATGGTCCACAACAGAGAAAAGAAAAGTAAAAGTAAAGAGTAAAAAAAAAAGTAAAAGTAAAACCAAATCTTAGAGCCGGTCCTGGGCTGAAATGATAAATTAAACCTGCACTGATATTTAGCCCACAGATAGGTCTAATAGATGATATACATTTACAATCTTCAACAGCTACACATTAACTTAAAAACAGAAAACACTTCTGTTTGATAAGTTACAGGTGAAAAATCAGTTTTCCCACCGTAGCTCTAGTAAAGCTGATTGGATTGGACTGATTTTCTTCTGTGGACTCAGATAACAGAACAACAGAAACAAGAACAGAAAAGGTCCATGTTGCAACTGTCCCCTTGATACATTTGTCCCGGCTCTCCTCTACCAGAGAGTGTGTGCAGCTGGGGATATTTAGTAATCGAGAAATATAGGGAGAATGCTCCGAGTTGAAATCCTTCACCTTGATTAAACTGGCTGACCTGTGATTCAGTCAAACCTTTCTTTAATGAGCCTCGCTGATTTATTACAGGGGAATATTAGAAAAGAAAATGTGAGGAAGTGTTTGGTATAATTTATACTTTTCTAACTGACCTACTTGCACTTGGTTTCCCCAGGTGCTCTTTGCGTTGAGAGGCAGACAAAGGTCAATTCTTACAGTTTTGCAATAAAGTGAGGAGTAATTCACAAGGAGGAGTAGCTGATATAATTGCTGGAAAATGGTAAAAAACAAAAAAAAATTCAAAAAGTAAAATGTGTTGAGCTGAACAGTAAATTAAACCAGTTATTAGATTTGGCACATTTGCCCGTCCCAGTTTGCAGAAAAGCCTCCTGTTGAGTTCCTTCTCTTTCTCCTCCACTGACCAGTGGTTGAATATTTTTCAGAATATTCCACAGGGTGTCCTGGATGCAGCTGTGTCAAGACTCAATTTGATGGCTAATAAAGTGATTTCACAGCGTCCACCCCCCCTATTAAAACAGCATGGTTTACTTTTAATTGCAGGACCAACCAACGCAGGATTTTGTTTATTCTTGTGAAAATGAAGTGACACATTGTACCGGCGGAAAGTAATGTTCATGAAGACATGCATGCAGCATGTATATGACTACGTAAACATGTATATGAATATGATGAAGGAAATTTTTCTGTAGTGATTGTGGTGGGAAGAGTCAGGGTCTGTCCCATGACAGAAATGGTTGGGCTGCTCTGACGGTAATGGATGCTGCAGGCAGGAAATACACCACAAATATCAGTAGAACATTATATGCTGCACATTTCATACACAGAACCACAAGTTGTTTGCTGCAAATTAAATGTCTACTAGAAGTAAACATTGTTAGCCGCCATCTTCAGCTTGTACCAGCCAATATACCAAGTTGAGAACCATATAATTTGTTATATATAATTTTTACTTTAATTTAATATGCCAAAATTTCACAACTAGGCTACTAGAACTGCTGTAAGCTTTTATTTTGAACAAATCTCTATAACATTTATGCATTTATTTTGTTTAGATATCTTTTAAGAATAAATAATAATAAAATAATGAATAAGTTTAATTATGTTTTTAGCAATATGCATGTTATTGGATGCATATATGTACAGTAATTTAATCTAAGATGACAGGTGATACAGGAGATTATAAAACACTTTATTTTGACATTTATAACAAATTTCCTCCAAGAACCATTTCAGAAGGTAATCATGGCCTGGAAACAAGCTGACCTAAAACTTAAAAGCGGAGAACCATAGAACATAATGCTATATGTATAATAATATTATGATGTCATATTTTCAGCAGGTGTTGATGGGTTTTGTTTTTCTTATATCTTCTCCGAACCTGGTACTGCCTCCAGTTTGGTGTTTGTGCTTGTGGTGGTTTCTTATGTTGTTATTTATTGTCTTTGTCCTTTTTGTGTATGTCCAAAAAGTGTTACAAAAGTCCCTGGACTTCCCCAATTGATGTTCCTCAGATTCTTCAATTATTTTACTGATTAGGAGAATTTAGTCTAATTATTTGTATTTAATGTAGCCAAGTAAGTTTTTTTTTTTGACAGAGACGATAGTTGGAAAGAAAAAAAATCCTGTGTGTATGTATGAATTTATGGCCAAAAAAGTACATAAATGATCACATTTTCTTTTCCATTTGTGCAACTTACACGCACACATAATAATTTTAAATGAAAATACAGGCACTTTTAGGAAAAATCAGGCACAAGCAGCATTGTATTTTAGTCAAAGTGGCTGTTCTAGTGTTCATAAAATATGTACAAGGCTACCACTCACATTAAAGCCACTTCAATGTTCATGGTTGTATAAAGGCAAAAATGTGCTTGGTGCTGTGATTTGATTGTAAGGTATACCTTCTGCACAGATATCAGAGACTGATGTTTGCCAGACAGTGTTAGTTTGCTTCATAGGGCAGTGTTAAGTTTGTGGAATCAGGTAAAGAGGGAAGATGGACTCAGCAGGTTGATCATGACGTGAGACATGTGGCTTAAATGTCCACTTAAGCCTCCGCTCCGCTCCAGATCTGTGGACCGATGAAGAGCATGTAATGTTCCTCCAATTAATACCTGAAATTAACATCAATGTAATATTTCCATCACATTTTCCACATGGTTTCAGATTTGATTGGCACGCTTTTAATCATGTAATCTCGTTTTGCCGTCCTCTTCCACAGTGGTTTAATGACACCTGACAGGAGAATTAGTGACACCAGCTGTTTATCTTGATGCGCCCAACTACTCATATAACAGGACTGAAAGGAAACATGCTTTAATTTGCATTTTCTTTTGTCAACTTCATGGCATTGGTTACATTTTCACTACATTTGGATGGACATTTGATGAGAGTGGTTATTTAGAGATAGAGATGGTGGCTGGACAACTGAGCAGGCCCTGGTGTTCAGATGACACAGTGTAGGCTAGTTTAGCTTTGGTCTTTGCTTGGGCAGGCTAGATAGAAAGTTTAAAGACAGTTTAAAGGCATGTCAGGCTAGAGAATTGTGATTCAAATGTAGTTTGAACTTCTGACAATGCAGCTTCATACCCACCATGGGGCTTATTGATAGGTGATAACATCATTTAACATTAATTCTGGTCTTCTGTATGAATACTGATAAATAGTTGTTGTAATTTTTATTTTATTTTACTCTTGCCAGTCACATTTTGGTCAGAAAAAAACTTGAATCAGACTTGAAATGGGGTCAATTTTAATATAAATGAGCTCCGGTAAAATACTTATTGATGATACCCATGCATGATTCAGGCCTGGCTGCTTTGGCTTCGAGCCGTGCCTGTATTAAAAAAAACACAAAGGAAAAAAAAGACAATAACATTGTTAACAGTTGTGTGGGAAAGTAAATTAAATAATGTATTGTGAAGACTGAAGAGGAAGCTGAGAGAAGAGGAGGAGGAAGCAGAGATCCAGCAGAGACAGCAAAACAGACGAGGAAACATATCTGACTTGATCAGATATCAGAGAGGAAGAGATGAAGCAGCAGAGACAGGAACAGAAAAGGAACCAGATGTAATTATTTGACCATAACTTCATACATTAATTCAAGTTTGAAATGAACATGTAACACATAGCAGTAGAAGGCAGAGTCCTATACATGGGTCCAGTTTAACAAACCTGCAGAAGTGACAAATCCAGACCTGCCAGACAAACATAACTACTCTCTTATGTTCTCATTTGGAGCAGCGCCTGTGCTCCTGCAGCTGTTAATGTGGTTCCTCAGCGACGATGTTCCTAGCTTGCAGCTATTAAAAGCTAAGAGATTTTGGCACTTTTTACAAGGAGCAAAGCCAGTGAAACATTATTCTCACAGTCTCTGATCACACCAAATTTTTAAATTTCTCTGAACGTCTGCCTTGGCCTTCAGCGATGTATTGTCCACAATTTGATATTCACTACTGGCTATTTTTGCTTTTACATTATCCAGTTTACCTATCAGATAGCGAGAGTCAGCTCACTTAGTGATGCCCCATTATTTGTGTGGATGTGGGGTCAAAGACTTATGTCAAAAACACTGCACAATCATTTTTCTTCTGATTTCTCCAGGAAAAAAACAAACACAGGGCTCAACAATAAGGATTAGCCACTTGCCTAGAGCAAGTAAATGTACCAACTTGCAAGTAGTAAATAACAATTAAACTATAAATTATTATAAACTGCATATCTTTAGGTAAATGAGACATTTAAAGACATCACCTTGGACTTTAAGAAACTAGGATGGACTATTTTCTGACATTTTATAGACATCGCAGCCAGATTAAACATGACATTTAACTTTTGTCTGTGTTATTTAATACATGGAAATAACTAAAACAGTTTGTACAGGGGCAAGTAAAAACTGCCTGCCCACCTGCAGTTATTACATTTGTACCCGTGCCTGTACCTGTGAATTAATATTTACATTTATATTAACATTATGTTTCACACAACTTTGTTGGGAGTTATCCAGTACGTACCTGGTGCAAGACTTTAGTACAAGGTTTAAGTATATTTAAAGTTTAGAAGCTATACTAAAGTTTTAAAAAATGTAAAAACCCACACATAATATGGACAGAACTGATAATTTATAAATCATAACTGACTCTTTGCATGGGGATATCCAGAGGGAAATGGAGCAAAACTGCAGTTCTTCTGTGGACTCACTTCAGGTGTTTTTGGCATCTGATCAAAATGCTTCCTGGACACGTCCTTGTGAAGTTATTCTGCACATGTCCAACAGGAAGGCGACCTCAGGGGCATACCTGCATGTAATCCTTCCACATACTGGAGGGAATACATATCCCATCTGCCCCGGGAACACCCAGGGATCTCCTTGGGGGAGGTGGAGGACAGCTGAACTAGTTTGCTGCTACCACAACACAGATAAGCGAAAGAAAATGGATGGATGGAAAATAGAAATAAAATATCTGTTACGTAGAAAATATGAGTAATGCCAGCCAGTTTTCTGGGTGAGCTTATCTGTCATAAGGCATTGGTCCACAATGTTTCATAACCTGCACATTTGGGCCCACGGTGCACAAATGGTTGAACAAACAGAGCACAGATAAGCAAAGGAAAGGTATATGGGAAAAGAGTCATTGTAGGAATATTGCCGTCACAGGTACGGGACACAGTGACTTGATAATGTCAGCCAGTGATTGGAAAGTAATTGCTTTCTAATGACTTTCAGTTTTTCGCTAGAATGTCATCTGTTGCCTCTCTGTAGGAGATAACATGTTGATGTGAAGACCTGCTCTTATTGAAATAATAGAAAAGCATCAGACGCATAATTTAGACAAATCTGTCGTGTTGCAGTGACGCACGTTCCGGTTCAAATTGTTTTTCTATATATTCTATGCCCAGGTTTGCAGGTTTGGAGCATTATCGCCAAAACTGTGAAGACCATTTCCTCTCTTGGCTTCGGCCAAATG
The DNA here is from genome assembly GCF_056507025.1 of Lutjanus erythropterus. Classification (NCBI taxonomy): domain Eukaryota; kingdom Metazoa; phylum Chordata; class Actinopteri; order Lutjaniformes; family Lutjanidae; genus Lutjanus; species Lutjanus erythropterus. The sequence continues at coordinate 22,620,737 of NC_139336.1, forward strand.
AAAATAAAATTGTACATTCTATAACAGAGAATTGAGAACGTTATATCAGGTGCCAGTCAGGGAAAAGTTTGCCAAAGTTAAGTGAAAGTTAAAACTTGGCAAACATTAAAGGAATAGTCTGACATTTTGGGAAATACATTTATTTACTTTCTGATTTGAATGAGAAGATCCATATCACTCTCATATCTGTCTGTTCAATAAACAACCACAGTGTTAGCTTAGCTTAGCATAATTACTGGAAACAGTGGGAAAGTGCCAGTTTTTTGTATATAAAATGTTGATTAGTCACCTTTAGAGGTGCTGGAAGAATGATTTTGCTAAGTTTGACAGAGGTAATCTGCTGGTAATCTGTTTCTCCTGTTTCTAGCCTTTATTCTAAGCCAAGCTGATGTCTGTAGTTCCATACTTATTATACAGATATGAGAGTGGTTTAAATCTTATCTAATGCTTGGCAGAAAAACAAAGAAACTTATTTCTCAAACTATTGCTTTAAAATAACAATTATACACACAAATAAACATTGCATTTACCAAACGACACCCTGCATAATTTCAAAATAATTTATAGTATATCCAAAAGTAAAATCAAAATAATTAAACCAATTGGTTTTGGGATTTTGTTTTGTTTTGTTTTTCCTAAAGTCAATTCCCAACAGATGGATTACAACAACAATACATCAAAGAATTAGGCTCAACTTTAAATTTGAAAGTACTCACTGTTGTGGCCAGGATTTTGTAGTTGAAAGCAATAAATAAATAAATAAATAAATAAATAAATAAATAAATAAATAAAACCTGCTGATCATATCCACAAAATTAAGACAGGCCGTACTCTAATACAAATCTTGATTATGAGCATTACAGGAAGGATACTTGTTTATTAATAGTGAAATAAATATTAATTAAATTGTCATTAACAAATCAATGTAGCATTTAATAATGATGGTTAATGTCCCGAGCACAGCAAAATAATGAGAAAATAAGTAAATTCAGGCACAGGGCAGGATCTCTGCTACACACTTCTGGGTCACAACTGATGATTGAGAGTTTTTTTGTTTTGTTTTGTTTTGTTTTTTGTAAAAGACTGTACATTGTTTTTAGAAAATCCTGCATTATATGCCTTTGAATTCACCTACACAACCACGCACTCATAAACATAGCATAGAAAACCGAATTTGGACGCTTTATTTATTAACCTTGAATTTTCCAAGTTTCCAACAAAACAAGTCAGATATTGCTGAGACGTTTCTGTTTTATGTTATGATTTCTGTACGTATCATTCTGTGCTGACTCATTTCTGTTTGGCCCCACAGGACTGTAAGGGAGTTCTGTATCTCACAGGAGCACAGCGGAGAAGACGTTATTTTGTTGGTCCAATTCTGGAATTGTTTATTTCTTTTCCATCTCTCAGCCAGAGGGCAATGTAATGCACCCAATACTCCATATCCAGAAACTGATACAAAAACAGTTCTGCAGAGTCCAATACATGTGAGGTGCACTGGTGCCTTAAACTACAAAATAAAACCACCAGCTCATGTAAGCATCAAATTGAAATATAAAACCCAATAGGGAAACTTTGGAAAAAGCAATAGCACAACATGAATGTTCACATAACATCAAAGGAACTCATATTTGAAAAACTGATAACACTGAATGATGTTTTTCTATTCAAGAAAACCAAGGCGAAGGACTTTTGCAAAAAATGTGACAGCGTGGTGAAAATGACTAAACTTTTGGGAGGAAACTATAGAGCCTTATAACACCCTGTCTGTCCTTGTGGAGTGATGTTTGCACCAACAAAGATGTTGCTTAATGGCTGCGTGTGTGCGCGCATGTACCAACACACATCATTCGTGCAACGCTTTGGCAGAAAGCTGATTAAAGAGTGAATGAGGAAGTTGATTTCTACCCCACAGTGGGCCAACAATGTGCAGGATTAATCAGGCCCGGCTCCTATCCGTGCAGGTTAATTAGGGTTAAATGATAATTAGGACACCATTAAAAAGGCAAACAACCACAGAGGACCCTTAATCCACACAATGCTGCGCTGCTGTGGGTAGGTTTATTTGTTTGTGGCGGGGTGTGTGTATGGTCGAAAGGTGTTTTTGTGCATTCAGTGTGTATGGACAGTCATGGATGTTTGTGGATGTGATAAATCAACATGTATGAATTTGTCTGTTTAAATTGAAGAAAACATGGCTTGCACTTTATTTCACAGCACACTAAGAAGACGTAACAATCTGCACTTGATATTAAATTAGACACAAGAAATAATATGTTTTTTATCAGACAGTATTAGACCATTAGTAAACTTTATTAGAGGGTAATTGGTGACACATTACAACAGAACTGTACTGTAGACTAAAGTGAAATCACATATCTGCCACTTGAGACCCAAATTCTTTTGCTGGTCCCATTCAATTTGCAGAATAGCCGAGGCTGATGCCTACTTCTTTGATCAAATCTGCCTACAGTGTTGCAGTAAGCCTTTTTTTAATTAATTAATTGGAATGATTTTTAAGCTGTGTGTATCCAATGCAAGCTTTCATATCAACAGCAGAACTTGAGAGAGCAATAAAATTTTGTCCGACAAAGAAACATCTTTGTTTAAACTTATGACCGGACAACCTCCCTGCTGTCAGACTATGAATGAATACGAACAGCTGGAGCTGTTTACAAATCATATAATGCATTTTACCCACCTGCTGCTCTGGGTCAGTCAGCTCTCTGAAATCATTCATCTGCTTCTTGGTGCCGTGCGTCCAGAAGCAGCTGTGGGACAGTTTCAGCTCCTGAACCAAGCAGTGAAATTCATCAAGTTCTCTTGTCTGTCTCGATATTGAGTGAACCCAGGTATGTTATTTTTTTCGTCTTTTTATTGAGTAAAAGGAGACCCATCATCGCTTAATGTTGATTTTTTTTTTTTTTTTTGCCATTTATCGTTAGAAGTTTGATAATTTATTTGCAAAATTGTGTCACACTTCATGTGAATAGTCAGGCGGGTCAAAAATTTGCCTCCAAAATACTGGGAAGCAATGCACTTTAGTTTGCAGAACAACTGTTGTAACGTGTCCCAAATTATCCTGTAAAGGTGCTAACAGTGGGAACTTTACCGTACAGTTAAGAGTATAACACTGGAAATAATACACTTTGGTTTACCTTATACTTTTGTTGTAATATTCCCCTAATTACCTTTTAAAAAAGTCTAATAGGGGCCTAATAAAGTTGCTAAAATGGTCTGATAAACAACGTATTATTTCTATTTTTTGTCTGATTTGATACAAAGTATGGCTTGTTACATCTTATTCATGTGCTGTAAAATAAAGTGCAGCCAAAACTTTGTCTGTTTTTCTTTTCAGCATTACTTTTTTCCTTTGTGGAGACATGAACCTTATTCATGTCTCCAGAACCTTATTTTGAACCTCACTGAAGGAAAGTTGTTTTTCGCAACTTTGGAGAGATGAAGGTCATGGCGCATACTGTAGTGTTCTTCTTATTGTGAAACTCTTAAATGAGGATTAAAAAGTCATTCAAGTCAAAGCCAAGGTTAAAATATTTCAGCAATGGCTCAACTTATCATGGAAAAAAGCATCCATATGTAACATGGTTTTTGCAGCACCCGTGCCACGTCACATTAACCGCTGCTGTGCTGAGCTGCTCCCGAAAAGTTCACCATAGAGAAAATAGAACTGCGACTAATACCCAAAATGCTGTGCGTCAGTACTGATGGGATGTAAATGTGTCGGGCTTGACCTGGAACATCGTCTTTGTCCTTTCTCAGATACAACAATTTGCTCCCATTTTGTCCTCACAAATGTGACACCAGGATGTTGCAGTGACAAATTGGAATTGATTGGAGCCTTGGCTAAAATGTCTCAGGTTGTGACCCCTGAAGCTCAAAAGCATTTTCCGTATTAGTATTCTGCGCTGCACAGCTCCTACCTGGCAGCCAAGGTTTTATGAATAGAATCAATCTGCTTTACTGCAGCTTTTCAGTATTTTTATTTATTTATTTATTTATTTTTGGTTAATGGTGTAATTTTAGCCAATTGCATTTCTTTTCTATTACAATTATTATTATTATTTCTCTGTGGTTAGCACTGTTGCTTAAAGCTCTTAGATTTAAACCTCTCAATCAATCAGAGTAGTGACATCTGAGCTCTTGTTCACCCACGTTAAAGTGGGTTTAAAGTCAGATTATTTGAAGTTGAGTTGTATGAGGTAATTATGTAACACTCTCCAAACTAACCAAACTCCATGCGCAAAATCAATCATTTTATCTTGCAGAACACAGGAGTTGCTGGTCTACCATTGCCTTGATTTGTTAGTGTGTTTGTGTTATTATGTAACTTTGGTGTTTTAAAATAATAGTTTGGATTCACTGAAGTCACATAATATCACAAACAAACCAACAGATTGAGGCATCGGTAGTGTTAAGGTCAGTTTGTTTAGGACCCAACATGCAGACAACACAGGAGAACCAGTTAAAAAAAAGGTTTAATGAAGCAAAACAAATGAAACAAAGGCCTACACAAACACAGGAGGGGAACATTCAGGGCCCAAAGAAACAAAAGAATCCACAAGAGGGCAAAACAAAAAAAACAAAACAACCAAACACAGGAAGCGAACACAGGATGACAAGCATGGGAAACAAACGAACTGACACAGACACACACAAACACAGGGGCTAAATAGACAGAACTAATGAGACACAGGTGGACAAACAGGTGAAACCAGTGACAATCGAAAAAGAGCGGGAAAAGAACAAAGACAGGAAGTAAAGACAAGACCCATGAGGGAGGACCAGGACTACCAAAATAAATCAGGAAATGACACACAAAAACCAAAACCATGACAGGTAGACCAGCACCTTCTATGTTCTGCAAGGTAAAATCACTGATTTTTGCTATGAAGTTTGGTTGGTTTGGGGAGAGCAAGATTTGGCTTATATGATGGTGGTTTCCTGTCATAAACGCTGTCTGACAGCAAAATAAAGTGATGAAAATATTCTAAATATAGGGTGCACGTAAACTAATATAGATTTTTTTTTTTTAGATGGACCTCTTTAAGTAATCTTAAGCTAAAATACCTTTTATTTCCAACAGCAGTTCATTGCATAGCATCTGCATACAGCGACTATGGGTAAGTACCTCATACGTGCTCACATCAAATAATCCAAACTATCCCTTTAAGTGATAAAAACAATAATACAACCCAATAATCTGCATAGAAGTCAATTTAGAGGAACTGTAGCCTTTTTGTGGTTCTAATTTATTTTATCCTTCATTCATTCAGTAATTACTCTTAATGATGGATATTGCCATCATGCAGCCTGTGGCCCTGACAGAGGGTTGTAGTAGTAGTAGTGGAGGTGGTGGTGGTTTGTAATCCTCTTTAGGGTCCCCAGATCTCTAGGGCTGGTGCCGAACTCCTTCCCTCTTCAGCACCCAGATGTACACTAAGGTAAATTTATCAGCACAAAACACCCTCGACATGCCTGAGTGAAAGCGGGAGCTTAGCCCTGATAGTATGGCTGTACAGTGGCAGTGGGCATTTCTTCCATCTTATTTTTATTTCATTTCTTTCTTGGAAGGTACATCTGAGGCCCTCCTGTGATCTGACTGCAGCCTGAGCCACGATAAGGGCTTGGATAAGCATAATGACGTTTGGAGGTGTGAAGTTTTTGCTCCCTTTGAATGGATATGGTGATTCTCTCCTCACACCTCTGTGCTTATTTAGAGCCCAGACTATGGCCAGGAATGTCAATGCGGTTTCTAATTCGCAGACAGGTTTTTTCTTGTGTGTGTCAGAGTGAGAGTGCGTGTGTGTTTGTGTGTGAGCTGCATTTTATCCCAGTTTTACCACCCAGCATGTCCACCTCCCTCCTGGTGAGGGTTGAGCAGGCAGTGTGTCTTTCCATGGTGGAATAGAGGGGTCAATCTTTCTATCTGGGTACCCAGTCAGCTGTTTCAGCACTGGCTCTGTATAGTATGCGCAGTATATTTGAGTTGGAGAGTTCATATGCATTTTTGAAGGTGATTGAACGAATTGGGGTTTGGATGGTTATCTTTTTTTTTAAACCATATAGAAGCGTGGATGGCAAGGTCTGTTATTCAGTTCAGTCTATCACTTTAACCCAGACTGAAATGTCTTAGCAACTGTAGATGGTTTCATAAACTTTGGTACAGATATTCATGTTCCCTGCAGGATCAATCCAACAGAATCTCGTGACACAACCATAAGCTTGACAATACAGTGGAAACCATTTATAGTGATTAAGTCTGTCTGTTATGATCTTATTGACATTTGTATGTTTATTGCATAAATGTAGAGTAATGAAACCAACAGATTCTCTATTTACTGAATTTTGACTGTTTGAAAAGCAGTACAGCTGTTTCAAATGCTTTACAAATTACTGCACAAATTTCTTTACTGTACTGTCAATAAGTCAAATACACTATAATACGGTACAGTATTGTACATAAAACATAGCCTTTTGTGCTGCATCTCGCTGACTTGTTTTTGGCAGTTTATCATAAGCTTTGAGGAGTTTTTCATTAAGAGAAAATCATTTTCTTTTCCCAGTCAGCAGCAGCTTCAGGTAGCCAGCTGGAATCAAACAGCTTACAATGAGGCAAAATATTATCTGAGTAAATAAAAAAAAAACCCATAAGGGATAACAGTAGTTTTAAATTTTTGATCCATATGTTGTACTGTGTCAAAAGACTCAAAATAAACTCTGCAACCAGAACGCTTGGTTACTATCAGCGGATTATTTAAACGGCATTTGTATTTGAATGATTCTGCCCGAAATCTTTTGATCCATATAAGTAGATGATAAGAGTAACCCTGATCACTATGAGCACTTTCCACTCCACTAAAGATCACTATGTCAGCAGCATCATTTTGTCTGTGCTAGCACATCAACATTTAGTCCAAAGCACTGATGTGGTTAAATACAGTCTCACAGCACAGCTGTCATGGCTGCAGACTCGTGCGTGTAGGCATTTATAAAAGCCAGGACAATGAGTGCATAACATATAATCTGTGCACCTAACTCAAAATACGGTCTTCGTTACAGCAACATTTATGACAACAAAAGTGGAATTGTCACAATCAGGGGATTGTCTGGTGGAAGTGAAGTCAATTTGCAGAATGCTTGTCTGTGGAGTTCAACTTCAGTGAAATTTGACATTCAAATTGCATGGCCATCATATTCACCGTGCTGACCCGTCATGGAATGGAGAGAGCTGGAGACTGCAAAACAGAGGAAGCTATCAATGTACGAGAAGATTTTGCTGAAAATATCGTAGTAATATATAGTAATAGTCTTTAGTTTCAGCTGGTTTATTCATATGCATAAGATAATTGTAGTCAAGTCCACCCCTTATTAGACTTTGAATGAGTATAATTAAAAAGAGTGGGCTAAGATGATAGTTTTAGACCTGAGGCTTGACAATCACAATGGTGAAGGTGAAAGTATCAGTGGAGATCTTAATGATGTCCATCGCATACGAAAATAACTAAATTTATGATCCTGCATCGGCGTACAGAACAGGCCAGGAGGGCAATCACAAAGCCTAGAGCCCGAGTTTTTCTGCATAATGTTCTCAGGTTGGCCATTGGCCAATCCCTACCACTGTAAATGAAACCATAGCTGTTTATAGTTGACTTTGTCGGCATAAATTAAGTGAGAGTCAAACGTTTTGACGAGCGTGTTGGCAGCTCCTGCCTAGCTGCATCCGATCGTTACGCTCAGATAACATCAGGCAAATGAGAACATCTACCAGAGCTCAAGTCCACTAAATCATGCAGGTCACCTTTTTCCATTAGACCTGAAAACTTGTGGAACACAATACCCAGCGCTATCAGATGATTCTCTTTTAAACGCCAAACCTTACAGCAGAAACATGTTTACATATTTTTCTCTCTATAGCTAATGTCCCCATTCACAACAACCATAGGGAGGATGAATTTTTATATAACTCAGTCATGTAAATTATATTGAAGCCCACTTCAAATGACAGGTTAAATGGGTAAAAAAAAAAAAAAACTTTGAAAAACTTTTCTTCTGAAAACCTGTATAAAAACATATATGTGTGACCCAATTTTTAACAAGCAATAAACTAGCTTGAGGCTGAGTATCACAGACAAGGTTTTAATTTCAAGTATTAAGGGACAGACTGCTGTATTGTTAGTTAAGGTCTTTTCAGTGGAATTGTTGACAGGAACAAAAGCGTAGTGTATTGCTCGTCCCATCCTTGAACAGAGAAGGATTTAGCTGAACCCTCCTTGCCTGATGGTTGCATTTATCTTGTGCAACATGCACATTCTCATTCTCAGATCTGTGCACACTGTGGCACGCTGCAAAGATCAAAGCCTAATGCGGAGCTACTTTTTGGCACTTTCATTTTGCCGATGTAAACCCACCATATTTCATTCTGGAGTATACTTCAGAGCTCACAGGTGGATGCCGGGGTGTTAGTGGGGCTGATGAGTGCTGGAGTGGTGTGCAGCAGCAGTCAGTGTCGCAGCAGTGGGTGCAATCTGAGGAGTAAAGCAGCAACAGTGGCTATGAGAGTGATTTACTTCTTCTACTGTATTACAGGGTGGTGTTGGATCTGTGTTACAGTAAGCTCAGTGCATCGTGTCCTGAAATGACTCAAATTGTCTTAAACTAAACCTTCACAGTTTTTTTTTTAAAGCATTATAACTGAAATGTATTTGGAATTTATCAGAGCAAAGAAAACAGTAAAGCATCCTACATCCTTCAAAATGAAGGTGCTAACTAGAACCACAGAGGGTTCTTCAGGCTGTCCCCAGAAAAGAACCCTTTCTGGTGCCTGGTAGAATCTTATAAGGTTCCATGTGGAACCGCCTCCTGAGGCTCTACCTACTGCAGAACTACTTAGAACTACTGTAGAACATAAAGGGTTTTATAGTTTATAGTTTTCACCCAGAAGCCCCTATGAGAGGTTCTACAGAGAACCCTTCCATGTTGTAATAGCTCCACCCAGAACCTGGGAGTTCTATCCAGAACCTTTCTGCCTTCTAAGGATGCTAACAAGAACCATCACAGGGGTTTCCACCAAGAACCTTTTTATATTCCAAGGGTTTTATTTAGAACCCACTGAGGAGGTTCTACTAAGATCTGTTTTATATTATGGTGCTAGAACATGTTTTGTGGTGTATAAAGAACTCTTGATGAAAGAGTTCTTTAATAATTTCAACAATACTTAAAGAACACTTTTATCCAAACTAGGGAAGATCCCTTGATGAACCTTTCCACCCTCTGACAGTGCTAACAGGAACCCACCCAGGGTTTCTACCCAAAAACGCTTTATATATTTCAGGAGTTTTATCTAGAACCCACCCACGGGATTCTACTAAGAACCTGTTGCAATACAAAGAACCCTTGACAAACCCTTGATGTAAGAGTTTTTTCAAGAATTCCAACAATCCTTGAGGAACTATTTGTTCCAAAAGGGGTTCTTTGGATGAAAAAGATTCTTTATGTCACCCTTAGTCTTACAAAGAACACTTGATGGATCACTTCTTCAAAAAAGGGTCTTGAGAAGCAAATGGTTCAGGGTAGAACCTCAGCCCCTCAGGAAGAATCATTTTGTAACCCTTATGTCAAAGAGTGCGTTATGTTCTTAGAGGAATAATAAGAAAACTACACCTACAACAGCACCACATTTTGATCTGAAGTGATTCTTTTTTTATTGCGTCTTTTAGGAGTGCAGTGTACCCCTCTAAAAAGCCTTGCTGCAGCTTGTAAACCCCAGAGTCACATGGCTCTCGTAGACGAAATAACCTGAAGTTGATAAAACATCTGGAGCAAATGAAAGAAGAAAAGGGGAGGGGGGGAGGCAACAGAAGCAATTTTATAGCTGAAGTGCAAAGAAAAACACAATTACTGTGGGAGGAGAGCTGGAGAGCAGCTGAGTGATGTGCATGAGTGAGGATGTTTGGCCTGTCTGCATTGAGCGAGGCTGAGGTTGAGCCACACAGGACTGATTACTGCAACAGAAAATTTATTGAACGCCCCTTTCACAACAAGCAGCTATTGTAATTGTCAATTCCACTTTAGAAGCAAAATCATACTAAATCGTCCTCGAGCCATTATGCAATTTGGCTTGCAACATGAAAGAGTGCGTGTCATTTGACATTCTGCGGTTTGCACAGTAACGATCACTGACATTTGAGGTGGCTATGGTGAAAAATGCTCAAAGGATGAAAATATATAATTGCTACAGCACTTGAGGCAGAAGATACAGCATGGATTCAAATGTGTGTATATGCAGATGTGTTACAGGGAGTGATGAAAACAGTGTAAAAGATACAGAGTAAAGATGCATATGTCTTAGTGGTCCACTGATACAGGTTTTTCAGTGGCCAATGCCAATATTTATAGAGCAGCTGATGGTTGATATATAATGCCCCTATCAAAGCAAAGAAAAATTGTGTATAATTCCATTATTCCATGTGCATCTCAGCCAATGACACGCTGTTTTAGATGGATTATTTATTAATCATTTAAACAGAAAAATACCTGCGGTTATGCTGTAGACTTCAGAAAGTCGCTATTATCTAAAGTATGATACTCTAACCAATAGCGGTTTTATTAGACTTGCTGTCATTTAGGGGGAAGAAACGTGTTAAGATGATGGTTACTGAGGAAATTTAGGCAAACATTTATAGTTATACAGGGCTTGAAACTAACATTTTCTCTGCCTTCCTAAATCTCCTTTTACACAAAAAACCCCAGTAACACCTACTAACATCTGGCTTTTGTCTTCAGTGGTAAGGGTACAATCGGCATCCATTCCCAGGTCAAATGACTCTGCAGTAGTCACGGGTATACAGCTCCAGCTCCGATCCACAGTGATGGAAATGTGACAACCAGATGGACACGCTAATTTCCTGCCTGTGCGGTGGAGGCAATGAAGGCTTTCGCCTCCGTCGGTAACTACTGTGACTCTTTGGTTTGGTTCGACTCCCAGTTTTCACCCGGTTAAAGGTGCGTATTTAACTGAAATAAAAGTCCTGTTGTTTGTTATTTAAAAGCTTTTATTATGAAGCAAAATCAAGAAATGCTGGGTTTTCATCAGCAGTAACTGAACATTAAACAATAAGTATGTATGTGCTGCTTGTGTTTGCAGGTGTGGGTACCCTCAAACAAAAGTAAAACACACAAGAAATCACATGAAAGATGAATTTCCGTGTATTTTAATTCATATCATTTCATTATATCACGAGATACAGCTGCTCAAATCTTCATTCTAGGTTGCTGAAATCCTTGAATATGAATACTGAAAGTAGTCGACCTTGTTTGATTTGAACATTTGATCCCTCAGTCAGTGCAGCCCATACCATTTAACAATAAATTAAAGATGTAATCTCTTAGATGGTCTGGGTCAGACCTTTGGTCAGTTGTCATTCATCCCTGTCAACATTTTGTGTTACATGGCTTGGCAAGTTAATTGGAGTCAGGCGAGGTCCAGGGGGGTTGCTGAAAAACACTGTAGCGGCTGACATTGGCTGCACTCGGTGGATCGTGTTCTTCTTCACACATAAAATTCTCTTCCATCACACATAGAAAATGTTCGCTTCTGCCACGGCTTAATATAATGCAAGATCCGGCTCCAAATCTCAAAGTTATTACTGAGCTTTGCAGGGGGTTACAGTTTTCCTGGTGTAGATCTGAATTTTTCTGGAAACGCTGTTGTTCAATTTTTTTTTTTGTTATTTTTTGTTGTTATTGTTGTTTTTGAATGGATTATCACGGTTTCCAAGAATAAAACATTCCAGCATTTTCAGGCTTTTCTCTAAATTAGACCATGGGCCAACCTGGCTGCGTTTGCTGTCTGAATCGCTTTGCTTTGATTCACCTCATTTAGAGCATCCACTCAGAGTGCATTGAATGCCCTGAAGTATTGATTGAATTAGACAAAGAACCCTCATGAGAAGAAAAAAGACTGAATGCAATCATATTCCCATTAGTGCCAGACAGGTTGAGAGAAGCACGTGCTGGCCTTTTCTTCTAGCCTTATTCTTATTCAACATTAATTACTGTTCATTTCACACATTCTGTTCTTTCAATCTCCCCACTTTCCTGCGCTGCACACCATTTTCAGCCCCTGCTCATCAGGTTGCTTTCTCCGTTTGAATAAAACACAGAATTAGGTATCAGCCAGTGGTCAGAAGATTATTAGGTCTTTTGAACACCACATTTTAATTTTAAACAGAAGTCAGAAATGCAATTCGTAAGGTTGAGATTTGAATTTAGAATAGAATAGAATTCCTTTATTATCATTGCACAAAGTACGACTAAATTGAGTTGCATTCACAGGGCAGGGCAGACAGGGCATTCACACATATGAAACAGCAATTAAAATGCGAGAAAAATAAAAAAATATATAGACCTTATTATAACAGATTATCTGTCATGCACATGTATTTCCAGGTTTACAGCAAGGAGGGGACATCAGATCACTATAGAACATTCTGTGTTCCACTTGGTGTCAGACTTTGGTGCAAGTTCTATTGAAGCCTATAAGAGAAGCACACTAAAACCCAACATACCCACAGTTTATGACTTTGGTAAAGAAACACCACTAAAAACTAAATAGAAAAATGAAAGAACACGCTTCAGAGAACTGCAAAATGACTGATTTTTTTTCTAAATGTGCACATTTGTTTATTTGCTGTCACCACAAAATAGCATAATTGACAGTGCAACTCACATAAGCTTCAGTAGAACTGACAATAAAGTCTGCAGCATAGAATGTTCTATAACGGTGTAATGTGCCTTCCTTCTAGTTTCCTTGGTTTATAGTAATTTCTTCTTTAAGGGGAAATTCCCTGTATCAGTGAAAGCAATGGGCACCAAAATACATACATATGAATGTCAAGTGAGGGTCAAGTACAGATGTGAAAGTAACAATATATGAATGTGAGTAGACTGACTTTAAATGTATGATATAGAATACATGTATGTTAGAATATGGTGTGTGTTTATGCATGTGAGAATGAAAAAGGTCATATTATATATCTATATATACACATACAGTATATAAGAGTTAGAATGTATGTATGCAAAAGTAAACAATACATATATGAGTGGAAGTGTAAATATATGTAGGTGAGTGAAAATACATATGTTAAAAAAGCAAAGCGTAAATGAGAATAGAAATACATGCATGTGAAAAGAGAATGTATATATGTTGAGTGAAAATATATAAATGTGAAAGAAGAATGTGTTTGCCAGAGTGAAAAGGAGAATGTATGTGAAAGTGAAAATACAGAGTGTAAATATATGGTATGACAGGAGAATGTATATGAGTGAAAATATATGTACTTGAAAGTAACAAGTATGTACAGTATGTGAGTGTGAATATGTGAAAGGACAATATTTGTGTGAATGTTATTGTTTACACGGCCTCTCATATGAGATATCACACTTGAACATTTCCTGAATTGTAATGGGCCTAAAGGTGCAATTGGAATGAAGGCATCCATGCAGTTTTTTTATATATACACATGAAAAAAAATGATGTCTAATGTACGTATAAATCAAACACTGCAGAGTAAGAAAATTTTTACTTTGAAGAACATGATGTGGTGAGAAATAAATTGTTCTCATGAGTGCTTATGTAAGGATGGAGAGAATTGTGTCCTTTCATTCTGCCAGTGGCACCTAAAGCTTCTGTCTCTGAGCAATTGTCTGGCTGTGTTTTCATCACTGTCACATAGGCCACCCTGTAGATTTCACTTCAGCTTCTGTCTTCACACGTGCGACTCATATTCCAAATGTTGCTGCGGAGCTCTTCATCTTGTCGGTGTAACCTTGATGGAGCGCAATGTGCCTGAGGTTTACTCAGCTGAGAGGGCTGAGGTGGAAACCAGCCTGAATAGGGGATAACACAGAAATCAAAAAATGGAAAAGTGGAAAGCCTGATTTTGAAGCATCTGAGAGCAAATTGTTGACGCAGTCCAGAAAGGTGCCGCTTCCTTCAAAAATGAACTTTTTTTCATGGTACAACGGTTACTCCAAGTATCTCTGGGAGTTGGGTTGAATTAGTTAAAAGGGAACTCCATCGATTTTCACATCAAAGCCTGTTTACAGGTCTTGGGGAGTGCTACTGCATGTGTGAAAAAATAGTATAAAAAATGTTGTGGCTTCAGAGGGAGTTGTGCAAAATCTGACAAATTTGACATGAATAAAAATCTGGGCGTGTGGAGTTCTAAAGAAGTCGCACTAAACCTCTGTAGCTCATCTTTTCTTGAGGCTTTCGACATAAAGTAGCTGCTACCACCATGACACACCCGACTCCTCAACTGAACTGTTTGGCGGGCAAGTTGTATTGGTAATATACAAAATGTCCATAAGTCCAACAGTGTGCAGTGCTAAGTCTGCAGAGTGCTGTTTTAAAGGCACACTGTGGAGTTTTCATTATAAACAACCATGTTTTTTGTTTTGTTTTTTCAAATCTGTCACCAAAACGTATTGTGTGTTTAATGTCAAAGTGAGAAGTGAGGCTAACAGTAGCCAAGCCACACTAGCCATTTAGTTTACAGTAAAAGCTAAATTATAATTCAACTGTTGCACAAGTGGGGAAAACTCATAAAAACAAACCATCTCAGTATGTTTTGTTTTTGTTATACAACAATATCTGCCTGAAGTTTGTTAGCTTTAGCTATCATAAGCTAGTAAGTAAAACCAAGTAAGCTAGTAAGGCTATACGCTCATAGCTAGACATAAGGGTTCCCATAATGGTTCTTCCTGAAGGGCTGAGTGCCTCTCAAGAACCCCTTTTTGAAGAAAGGGTTTGTCAAGGGTTCTTTGTACCAAGGGTTCCATTAAGAACCCTTTTCATCCAAAGAACACATTTTGGAAGAAAGAGTTCTTCAAGGATTGTCTTTTGTCACGGAATTGTCAAGGGTTCTGTGTACCATAATATCAAAGGGATCTTGGGAGAACCCCCTTGGAACATAAAAAGGTTCTCTGTAGGACCCCAGAGTGGGTTCTAGACAAAATCCTTGGAATATAGAAAGGTTCTTGGTAGAAGCCCTTGTGTGTGTTCTAGATAAAAAACCTTGGAATATGAAAATCTTCTCAGTAGAACCCCCTGCGTGGGTTCCCATTAGCACCCTTAGACAGTGGAATGGTGAACTCTCAGAAGGTTCTAGGCGCAACCATTACACTATATAGGGGTTCTCTGTAAAACCTCTCATAGGGTGAAACCTTTCACAGATAATTCTAGGTATAACCCTTTATGTTGGCTTCTAGTTATAAGACAATGAAAAGGTTCCAAGTCTTTATCTTTATAAAAAGTTTGACCAGGAACCAAACAGGGTTCTAGTATGGGGACAAGCTAAAGAACACTTCAGTGTTCTAGCTAGCATCTTTACCTCTAAGAGTGTAGCAGCACTGTAGTTTAATTGCTCATGAATTCAGCTTTTAATTTGAAAGAACAGTGTTGTTTTTCCTCTCAGAAGTTTCAGTCTTGTTTTAAGGCTTAACAAACAATAACAAGTCATTTTTAGAATATGTGCAAACCTGCATTGTTTTACATTGGATTGTGGTGTTCTCTTTTTTCACCGGCACACCTGCCTCGTATTGCCATATGCAGTTGGAAGAGGGTTGTGACTTGCCAAAACATATCTCTGCAGACCTTTAAATCTAAATTCAAATTCAGGCTCTTAATTTTAAATTACATTTTGGTGAAGATTAAGGAATTGTGGCAATACTTCAGACCAATCTGAGGCTCCAGGCTATGGGGCTACTTACCAGTAGGGAGTGAGTCATCAATCATAACATGTTTGGAATAAATTTATTTTGAAAGTTCACTGCTAAAATTGCCTGATTTGCATGCTTTGAGTGTTAACCCTCAACCAACTTTGGGTTTATTTGCTGTAGGCCTGTTCTTTAAAACTTTAAACTGACCAAGAAAACCAACTTGCCATACCGAGAGAGAAAAAAATAAAATCCTTTAACTGCTGGAAGCTTGAGATTGCAGGAGCAAGAACGGCTAATGCATAGGCTACGTATATAGCTGTTGTCTTAGAATAGAAGTCAGTGCTCCATCTTCACCAGTAATTTATCAGGCATGAGTCCATGTGCAATTGAAAGGAGAGAACTGTCAGTCATCTATTGAATTGCCTGCTTAACTCCTAAATGCACTCCTCAGGTCTTTAGAGACTGAAGATCATATTACACTCTTAGAATATAAGAGTTCTAAATGGGTTCTTCCTGAAGGGATTAGGTTCTGGCCCAGAGCACTGCTTCTGAAGAAGTTTTTTTTAAGTTGCAGTTCTTCAAGGATTGAAGAATTTCATTTAATAACCCCTGGGTGGGTTCTAGATGAAGCCATTCGAATATATAAAGAGGTTCTCGATAGTACCCCCGTGGTGGGTCCTTGTTAGCATCCTTAGAAGGTGGAAAGGTTCTAGATAGAACTCCCTGAGATGGATCTGGGTGAAACAATTACACCATAGGGTTCTCTGTAGAATCTCTCATAGGGTTAGGGTTAGGGTTAATCTCTCATAGGTTCTGGGTGAAACCTTTCACAGGGTTAGGGTTAGGGGGTTAGGGTGGTTTCATACACTGACAACACTGGGGTTTCTATAATAGCTCCCTCCACCGGTCGTTACGCTTTTACCATATATTTTGCTCCACCTTTATTTTCAGCATTCCCTTAATATTTAATCTAAAGATGATGAGAACAAGACCTTTAAAAACTATATTACCCTACTAATAACAAAAAAAAAACATGACCACAGTGTCATGACAGTTGTGTTTGAGTTTTTTCTTTGCAAGGAGCACATGTAAGTCACAAAGGAAGTGTAATACTCTTTACATGCCACATCTAACTTAGAATGAACCTGAACCAAACACACTACCTTTCCTCAAAAGCTTCAGTGATCACGCATACGCAAGCAGCAGCTTAATGCATGACTGTGCTGTGATGGCTGATGTTAACATCATGTTTAAGAAACCGTCTTCATGACAGTTTGCAAACACCTGTCGCCTGATGGATCACTCGCTTGTTATTGTAATTTCGCCAGCACTAACCGGCGTCTATAACCCCTCTACAGACGCGAGAAGAAGCTAACCACCTTCAAAATAGATTTAGTGTGTCTGTGTATGTGTTTCTTTTTTCTGGGTTTACCTTCATTATCATCGCCATGAGGCTTTGCATCTCGGGAATGAAACATCTGCTGTTTGGGCTTTTTGTTCAACTGACAATTATCCACGCAAAGATGTTGTGTACAAACATTTTTCATACTAATCCTTTTCCCCATCAACGCACATTTATCATTCCTGCGAGCCCATTGCTTCAATATTTCAGCGTGATGCCAAAAATGTCAGTAATATAATGCATGTGTGAGTTGGATTGTTTTATTTTTCTTTTTAAGTGAACAGTTTGGCACTCTTCCATGACTTAAATGGCTCTGATGTTCTCTGTGACATTTCTTTATGGTAAACAACATTATAATTTGCAGCAGACTTTAATGACTGCAAGCTCCATAACAGCAAACTAAGAATCACATAAGCAAAGAAGGACAGACCTGCAATTACATCATTAGTTTGTGTGAGTCAAAGAATGAGAAAAAAAAAACACTAATCTGCAATGTGTCCCATTTTCATCTTTTTGTGTGTGAACAGATGCCACTAGCTTTCTTTCTTTTTTTTTTTTTTTTTTTTTTTTTAGGGTTGATGTGTTGCAATGCAGAAAGTGTTTCCAAGTATCGTAATGCAGCTGTGAATTTCTTTTGCTGATCAAAACGTGTTAAAACATATTCTACTCTCTGGGAATGAGGAACAAAAATGTTGCTTTAACTGTGGATAAGAGCAGAATTAGATTTCTTTTGTCAATTTGTCCATACTTTGAGAGGAGTTTGACTCTTCTTAATGAACTCAGTTCAGGCCCAGCACAGCAGGGTAGAACCGTCCAGATGCTCTTTGAAGAGGTTTTTACTTAAGAGCTTGCATCACTGTGTTGCCTACAGGGACGGATAGTAAGAGAAAACCTGGGCTAGCATCTTCCAGTGTATTCTTGTGACTAGAGGACTGCTCTTTGGAATACTTGAAAGTATAAGTGAGAAACTCAGAGGCCCATTTAAGTAAGTGGCAGGTTGCTGTGGAGCACAGAGCATGTGTTTAATGTGTTTCTGCACATTAAATAAATCTCCTGTATTACCTACGAGTAACAATTACTGATAACATATTACTGCAACAAGTCAGGTGTCAGGCACCTAGAAAATTGATCCAAATAGAGACACAGGGTTCAGTCTCATTATAACTGAGAGAAGGTGGACATATTTGTGCTGATATTTCCAAAATTCTGCAGCTAACACCAAAACAATCTAGATGGATGAACAGCACTAGAGGAAAAATATATCTTTTTGGTTTTGGATGAACTGTCCCTCTAAGGATTAGGGGCTTTGTATTTTTTTTTTTTTTTTTTTACTTTCTTCATGACCAAAGCACTTAATGGAGCGGCTGCCTGAGCTGAATGTTCCAGACTGTTGCATTACAGAGTGGACAAGAATCTCAAATAATCAGTTTGCTTGTTTGTCAAAACAGCACTGAACACTTTCATGTAAACTTCTTTTTTCTTGTAATTTTTCCGTTCCATGTTTGTTCACCTTTTTTTTTTAATTAACAGGAGGATAGTATACAAACATTCAGGTAAGCCATAGCAGTACATATTAATCAAATAAATTACCTTGTATTGCATTACGTATGTACGTATGTATTAACTTTGTTATTTAATAAACTGAGTAAATCGAGTTAAGAATTCAGTTCAAGGAGAAAAAGTGGGATATAATGATTTAGAAAATTACTTGTAGAGTATGAAAGCATTCTTGGGGTTGCACTCGTGACCCCATGTTTAATGTCACAATGCTGTGAACTGTGGGTAATTCCCTCAGGCAAAGTCTGCAGAAATGTAGACTTACAATAAGTGTGCATAACAGAGCGCAGAGAGCCCTCATGCACTTGAGGATTTGACAGCCCTCGGGAACCTACTGGGAACACAAACGTGCCTCAAAGTCTGTGAGTCTGTGAGTGTGGACGTTGGGATTGAGCCACGCAGACAATAAGCATGTCAGTACATGCTTTTAAGGCAGATATTTTAATAAGGTGAAGCACAGGTGTAACTAATAATACAACTGATGGCTCCACTCCATTTAGGCGACCGAGTTCCAGGGCCCGGATATTGTGTATGTTGGCTCACACTGGCATGGCTTACTGGGAAATATTCAATGGAACAGAGCCATTGCTAAAGTTATTAGTTCCACCTGTTCATAGGCTGCTGCAACAAGTTAAAATGTGTCCTGTGAAAAGGGCTGATACACTTTTTCCACAGCAGCCACTTTGACATGAAATCGTGGGGCAAACAAGAGGGACCAGTGATGCTAATTAAGGTGATGTGAGACGTGCACATATGAGTGGGGTACAAAACATACCAGACAGTTTACAGGGAGACCAACTGCATGAAGTACAAAATAAATTAAATAGGTTGAATATCACTGTCTGCAGTTAGGGTACTTTTTATTTGACTGAGTGGATAAAAATGTTTTTGGAAGGTTTGTGATTATTTGTACTACCTTGTGTACCATTTGCGAATCCCTGGAATCCCATTGTCGTCTTAGCTGTCTGAGGTATATAGGTGTCTGTTAATGAGGAGTGAATTTCAGAAATACAAGGATGAATGTCACATACAAATACAATACATTGCTTAAATTCTTACCTGATGTGTGGCTGCATGCATATCCTCTATGTCTGATTTCATGCTCAAGGGGAAATTATATTTTACAAAAAGCAGCACATTTTTTGGCCTGAAAACACATAAAAGAAAATATTTGAACAAATAAAAAGATGGCTGAGAAAGTTTGCTGCATATATTCCTATCCTGGAATGAAAATTAATGAAGTATCATGCATATTCATATCCAAAAATGTATATATATATACATATATATATGCATAACATATGTGCATACACCTGCCCATACACATACTCATGCATATGTATGCATACACATACGTACACTATAAGTAGATTAACATATGCTTACATACATTCAGGTCTAATGCATGTATATATGCACTGAGCATTGTGTTTGTTGAGAAAACAGAAAACAGGTCTGTTGAGGTGTTGTTGTGTGTTGTGCATTATTCTGATTCATAGCTGGAAACATATATGGAGTTAGACATTTGTTCTAAACATGATAATTTTTCAAAAGTTTGTAACCAATATTTCTCATTTATATTATTAATAGTCTTCCAGTTAGTGGCTATAACTCTTTTAAGCACTCATAATCCATGAAACACAATCTTTTTAGTTAATCCTTTATCCTCCATATAATTCAGAATACATAACTTGGGATCTAAACGGATGTTTTCTTTAATAATTGTCAACAAAATAAAAGTAACGTAATGGGAAATCTGTGTACAGAATAGATAACAATAATAGACAAATTGTGTGTATTAAGATGCTATCTAATTTAACTGATATGAGTAAAGGGAGAGTGTGGTGACTGCTGAGAGAGAAACTGCACCACCAAGAAAAAAACTGTACTGAGAAAGTGCACTTTTAAAACCCCAACACTCCCGAGATCCGCCTACACAAGAACTATTTTTCCTCGTTAGACGTCGATCCTCTGAGGACTGTTTGGGTGTGTACAGATTGAGTTTGATTGACATTTCTATCACTTCCCTGTCAGTTTTGTGGCACGTCTTAGAGCAGGGACAAATCATACCTTTATCATTATTATTAGTACATGGAGTTTGATGACATCATGCAATTTCCTGTAGCTTCACCCAATTTGAACCTCAGCTGAGGTCTAACTAGCAAGATTACTGGAAATTATTCGATTAATTAATTTTCTCGTTGTATATCGAAGTAAGTCAATGTTTAGTATCAGCTGCTGTGCCCACTGTGTTGTCCTGATGGCTTACTGGTTAAATGCATGCTCTGACACCATAAGGTTCAATATTCAGATCCCCACATGCAAAGCCCTGCTTGCCTTAAATGTTATAAATACATGTATTTGTACATTAACATCAAAATAAATATTTTATAGGGCTTCCTGGACTCAAATTTCCTTTGTGCTCTTTATGACAGATGTATGTGGAGACAAAAATAACCGAAGGCACTCTCTTGTGAAACAATTTAAAACAATCTTTGTCACAGCATGGTCATGGTCATGTTTGACTTTATAACAAACTCTGATGCATTTCAATATCAAGCCTTTGTCAGGGAGTCAAAAGAAGTGATGTAAGTATGTGTTCAAGTGCTTACTGAGGTCATAATAAGTTGGAGGTTGCCTATTGTGACCCAGAGAAAAGGTCTTTTTATTATTTTTTTTCTCAGTATTTGTGCAGCAACAACCCTAAGACCCAGAAACACCAGGTGTGTTATTAATTCCACCCAATATTCAGGCACTTATAATGACCGTCACTGACCTCAAGGTGATGCTGTACCAATCAAGTTGACATTTTCACAATTTTCTGCCTGGCCTAGAATCACAATTCTTTTATCATTTTAATCTCTCAAGTCATTTGCTTCTGGTCTTCTGCTCTAAAAATGTCAAATTTTGCGATTATTGCTGTACTTTGTTTGGTATAAATAAAAATAAAGTCAAAAATCATTTGGATAATGTAGTTGCAGCTCTGCACAATAAAAGCGGTAATGTCAATGAAACTCAGTGAAATGCAGCTTGACTTGGTGTGGCCAAAAATGTCAGTGTCAGCAGTAAACATGGACAGAAAGACTTATTATCTTACTGTAAACAGTGAGGTCGGCTCCTCCATGGTAGCTACTGCACACAGGTTTACAAGCAAACGTGAAGATAAATCCACTTTTTAATCCCAAAAGTTTAAAAACCAACTGCTGAGCTCTGTCTGACTGGTCCACGGGGCTGCGATTTCTTCGTGGATCGCTGCTGCAAAGGTTGAGGTGCAAAAATAAATGCTCTTTTTAATCTCAAAAGTTTGAAACATACATCCTGAGCTCCCCTCCTGCCAATAAAGGAGTTGGCATCAGAGCAGTTCCGTAGTTTCATTCTCTGGAAGCTTCAGTCTGCCACCAACCCTCTCATCCAGAGCACCCCAGCTCTGAGCAGCTGTCTGTCAGCTCTGTGTCTCAGCTCCGCCTGGTCCTCTTGGCCCTTGGCTTTAAAGTCCTGCGATAGATGTGAATGAACACAACTGAAGGTGAAGTCAAAAGTAACAGGGTGAGCTGACAAACTCCCGGGCTGAGCATGTTGCTCAGACTCTTAAAGATCCTCTTTCTGATAATTCAGTTTTATAGCGACTTTTCTTGCAGGAGTTTCTGACATTGATGCAGGGTCTCCCCAAAGGAACTTGCATGCGCCGCTGCACTAGTAGAAGATAGGATAGGAGTGCCCAGACTCTAGATGACCTGTGACTGGTTAAAGTCTACCGTCATGGGCCAGATTCTCTAAAGGCTGAATACAGAGCCAAGAGGAGGTGTAGAAGTCTAGTTCTGTCTCATACCACTTGATTTACAATATGCTGAAGGGATATTATGAAATTATTTCTCAGTGATACCAAAACAATATTGCCTACCCTAGCTTGAACGAAAATGACTTTAATTTTAATTTTAAATTTCTGAATAATTTATTACTTTACTGTTTATCAAAATGTATTAAAATCTGTCATCGGCTGCTGAGTCTACAGTACATTGAATTCTAGGCTTTTATCTCACAGTTTGCTCTGATAGACCATTTTAATCTTACAGACCTAAAACCATCAATGGAGACATTACTGTCTTCACCTTGTTTTAAAGATGCCTCAGGTAAAAAGTGGCCCATCTCGCTGCACTTTCCCCTACACCCAAGTGTCAGAGCTGAAAGCTCTATCAAACCCTGATGGGCCTCATAATGTAATTTCTCACAAGGTAAAAGCTTATAATGCATCCTCATATTCGCTGAGGTCAGTTTAACACAATAGGCTTTTTCATTTGCTCCGCTCTCTGTTTGGTCTCAGTAATAGCATCTGAAACTGCACATGATGGAGCCATATTGAATAGTTCTTAAGGCCCAGGCATTGACTTTGGGTTATTCTCTTCATTTTAAAAACTTGTTCACGGCTTTTCTCCATTTTAAGGCCACCCAGAGTCACTGGGATTTTTTTGGAATTCGTTGTATTGTTATCAATTGATATTCACAAGTATGATGTATGGTTCTATTTAGAACCCTGCCTATGGTTCTATCCAGAACCTCTCCACCTCCCTTCCTTCTGCCAACAAGATATCACCTGTGTGTTTTACCCAGAGCCCTTTTTATATTCCAGTGGTTTTATCTAGAACCCACCCAGTGCATTCTACCGAGAACTCTTTTATGTTATGATGCAAACAATCCTTGATAAACTCTGATTGAAAGAGCTGTTGGAAGGATTTCAACAATCTTTAAAGAACTCTTTCTTCTAAAAAGGGTTCTATAAATGAAAAGTGCTCTTCATGGAACCCTTAGTCTTACAGAGAACTCTTTACAAACAGTTTCTTCAAAGGCATCTTCATAAGCAAATGGTCCTGGGTAAGAACTTGAGCCCATTTGGAAGAGGTAGGTACGACCTGACAAAAAATCAGAACTATAATTTTAAATTATTTCAGCACATGTGGATGCTGGACTGGAATTTCATTGGTTTGAAGCAGATCTGCTCATCAATAAACACATCTATATTATTTTAAAGATATCTTGACAAGGTTGACTGTTTGAAACACATTGAAGAGAATGAGCTGTAAAGCTGAAAGCAAATGAGAGGCAACTGCATGATCATTTTATGTGTAACACACAATTACATATAATAAAGGACACATTAAAACATTGAAAATTGAAGTAATATTTATCAGAAGTAATGTTGCAGAATGCACACTGTTATTCTGACCCGAGCTAAAATTGTGATGTGAGGCTCTGACCACATTTTTGTTTCCATCCTGTTGTTTTCTATCATCTGCTCCGGGTATAATCCTGCGACAGTGATGGCTGACAGTGATGGATTGACATGGACAGATTAAATACCGGCTGTCAGACAGTCTCTTTCCTCTGCAGAAGAGCATCTATCGGGCCTGATCTGCCTCTCCGCCTCGGTCGATTCCACAGGTTAGAAAGAATGAAACCTCTAATTGACTTCACTTAGTGCAGGGACATGTTCAGACGGTGTTTGATCATTAGAAGGCAGACAAAGTCCCGGCGTACAGGGACTTACAGTGCAGTCAAATTAGGGTTCAGAAAGAGGTCATTCTCAGGCCCCATGTCGTTGGCGAACAGCTGGCCAGCCGTGATTAGCTGTTAAAAGTGAATCATGAACACAAACTTTCCATAATATGCTAAATTATTTGAAGACTGTCGTTCTAGTAGAATAAAATTTAGACTGGTGTAGGCATAAAGAGTTTCCAACACATGAGGAGCTCTTGTTATTTATTTAAAGGCAGGATTAGTAGGATTTGTCAGTTGCTTTTTGTGAATGCACCACAAAGATAGTTGATTATTGAGTCACATTCCCAGGTCATCAAATTCAGAAGCTCTGGGTTGGTGAAGCATCCCGCGCACAGAAAAATAATGAGAAAATAAGAAAATACACGCAGAAGACCGGGTCTCTGCAGACAGAGACACCAACACACACTTCTAGTGGGTCATAAGTGATGACACAATGGGCTTCATGCAAGAACATTTTCCTATTATTATATTAAAGGAGAGAGATGTTTTTACCCTTGAATAAAAATAAAAAGATTTGCTCACCAAAAAGAAAAAAGTGGAAATGGGGGGAAAATAATAGACCTGATTCAAAGGTAATGAAAATTACATACCTACACCTTTAAGGCTCGTTAAATAACATGTTAGCTCTGCAACAAAGCTCACCAGCTGCTGGCTGTACCACTGTATTTATTGCACAGACCTAAGACATAAGCAAGAAGTTATTCCTTGTCTTATGAGGGGGTTTCCTAAAGAATATTTGACTTTGTCCTCTGTGAAGTATAATGTGTCAGCCTACCAGACAGCAAAATCGCAATCTCCCACAGAGTAAATAATAATACATCGCTTCAAGGCAGACTGGAGCAGATTCTGTAGATATTTCAAGATGCCTGCCAAGCAACAAAAACAATATGGCGGGAAACTCAGCTAAGCACCAAGATGACACTGAGCCTTGCAAACAGACAAACATTATTATATACAGTTGCTTCTGGACAGCTTAAAGAATGCTAAGCAATAAGCATTGTCTGCCAGGAGGCAAAGCTGCTGTGCAAGTGGCAGCCAGACAAGTAGCTGCTGATCCTTTTAGGCAGCAAAGTGGCTTGACATGTCATTTTGCTGCCCAGTGCACTGCCCCAGCATGCTTTGCAGCCTGGAAATGTCGTGACCATTATCTGGTTTTCTTTAAGCTGATGTGCAGAAGCTGTCACACAGGTCTCTGTCTGACTGCAAGGGCGACTTTCACACATACAGGGTGTCTAGGAGTTTTAATGCTTGTATGATTTGCAGGGTAACTTATTATTATATAGTCTGTTGTTTACTATTTGTATGGATAATTAAATCAAAATACTTAATAGTTTTATTTCCTAATTTAAATTTAATGTATTTATTATGTATATTTAACTTGATATGAATTCAAACAAATAAATAAATAAATACAATTATATAAATAATATATATTAAATTTAAATAAAATATACATTCAATTGTATAAATAGAAATTAAGTTCTCTGACTTAGACCCCCCAGGAGAACCATTTTTGCATCCTGGTAGAACCTTTTATAAAGAGTTTGACTTAGAACTCAACATAAAGAGTTATACCTAAAACCCTGCGTGAAAGGTTCTGACCGGAACCCCCTATGAGAGGGTCTATAGAGAACCCTCCTGTGGTTCAACTAGAACACCCTTCTAAGGGTGCTTACAAGAACCACCTAGGGAGTTCTACTAAGATCCTTTTTATATTTCAAGGTCTGTATGTAGAACCCACCCAAGATTTTTGGTTGTTGTTCCCACTCTTGCAGAGATACAGCACTGCAGAGGGCAAAATGATACCAGGACCACCTGTGCTATTAAAATTATTCATAATATATCGAGCATTGGTAGGTTATTTATGTAAAACACTGTATGTGTCACATTAACGAACATGTGGTCACTTAATATGAGAATGTCTTAATTAGCAGATAGGGAAACATTAACCTGTAATATACAGTAGATTGTGTATGGTAAATTCATTTGTTCATTATTTTAAAATACACGTAAATATATTCACAAGCTGATTAATAATAGCTGTGTACAATCAAAGTGAAAGAGCTTTAATTGCTCCATGCACTACATGAGATGATGAAATAATAAATAATGTATGATGCTCTATATAATGTCCTTGAATTGACCATGAGAGGACCTTTTTCCTTCCCAGGATTTCTGCTGAAACTGGCTTAAGCTTCTCTTTTCTATCGTCCCTCTGTTCTTCAGTCTTTGCGCTGCAGTTGCAGGTGTCCATTAAAATCTGTCATCAGCAGGCTGATGTGGAAAACTGCCTCTTCTTTTGTTGTCTAAAATGGAAACTCTCGGAAGCTGTGTTCTCTTAGCTGTCATGGACACAGTTATGTTTGATACACACTGTCTGCCTCTCTGCCTGCTGCCCCTGCTTTTAAAGTTTTTTTTTTTTTCTGTTTGTTTCAGAACTCTCATTCACTTCAAATCGAAATTGTTCAGTTCAGTCGCAATCAATTTATTCATCTCCAAGGGGCGATTAAATGTAGGCATAAATAATAAATGAGTACATAGTGAAATGCTATGGTGCTGAGCACTGAGTACTGCAGTCAGTGAAGGCAAATCAGATGAGCTCAATGGGGCCATGACATACAGTGAGTGTAACGATCAATAATGACCACTCTACTGACAATGAGCAGTTTAACCACACTGTGATCATAGGTTCATCATAGGAATTTTCTCTGCACTCTCTCATCATTGTCATCATCATCATCATCATCATCATCGTCATCATCATCGTCATCATTATCATCATCATTATCAACTCAACCTGTGTCTTCTCTCATCTGTTCTCAGTTCCTATTTTTAATGAGTGCTGTCCTTATTATGCTATATTTTATTCTATTAATTATAATGTTATTGGGGTGGGTTGGCGGTGCACGGGAGGGGGGAGTATCATTTTGTTGTGTGCAGCACAACATAAAACACATAACGACACTTAAATGTTTTGTTGTTTTTCTTAAGTTGAAAACAAAATTAGGAAGTGTATCTTGCTTTACAAACAACCAAAAATTTATAGTAAATATAACATAACCCATATACACATGTATACATTGATACATACATGCACATAAATATTTACTATTATATAAAAAAAATCATCACTTAATGATTTACTTAAGTTTTGATTAAGCAATTCATCCTGTTCGTTGTAAAACTGGATGCTCAAATTAATTATTTGTAATAAGTACTGAAAACTTAACTTTTGTTTACAGGTTCTCCTAACTTAAAAATGTTGAGTGGCAGTAGAATTTTCTTTCTTTTGTGTTTCGTCAACTTGAGGCGAAAATTTAAATTCTGAGTTGCAAGAACATTTTTGCTTAATCAATACTTTTAATTTAACTTTAATCAAAGAGTACATATATTTAAGCTTGCCAGTTTGGTCACATATGAACTGTTCACTGGACTGTTAAATCTGCATGAATTGATTATTTCAGCCACTTGGGGGCAGTAGAAACAACTTTGACATACACTGTTATCCCCTTTTAAACTGATATGGCAAATCTATTGGCCACCTGGAGAATGTAAGTCTAATATTCATTCTTTAAAATGCTCCACTGAACTGGTAAACAATGATGAAAGCTCTGCAAAGCCGAGGGGAGCTGCATAATCTGATGCTGTTTCTCTGTAGGTTCATCACTATGAGCGACTCTTTTCACATCGTGACATTGTTTTCACAACGTCATTTGATATTGTGCATTTTTATTATAGAGGCCAAGAACAGCTGTACATGGAAATATTTGTAATGCCGTTATCTTGAGATCACGAGTCAATTATATCGTTATCTCAAGATAACAAAGCTCATTTTCTCACGATAATGGATTAATTAAAAGGCTGTTTTCTCAAGATAACAGGATAATTTATCATGAGAAAACAATCACTCTGCACTGTTCTCTCTAACGGAAAGACACAAGGCACCTTCTGACTGTATTAGACCTTAAATAAAGAGCAATGTGCTCTTTATCTATATGCATGCTGGTGTAGTTGAGTTAATGAATCCACTTGCCATTATTTACTACTACATTTTTGTCAGTTTTGTTTTTAATGTATTAGGCTATTATACTGTATAAGATCAGTCCTTATCATTTCGGGAGAATACGAGCTGTGGTTAAATTCTGACAGCTGGTAAAGTTAAAGATGTCTTTGGGGCTTTTTGTACAGCATACATGAATGAATGCAAGAATCATGACATCACACATCTGGCTAGTGTCTTCATTCAACAGTGTGCCACAGTACTCCTTGATCTGACACCTTCAGCTTAAATCAGTTGCTATACCGTAGGCGTCAAGACGGCAGCTATACATGCTCGCTTGGCACTCCTGTACGGTCGTTCTCAACTTAAGCAAGGATAAAAATGTGAATTTTACTCTGAGGACATCAAGTACTGACATTTTGGGTTGGTAAAGCGACCAGAGCGCAGCAAAATATCGAGTTAATAAGGAAATGCAAGCATGGTCTCTGCAGACACAGACACCACCACACACTTCTAGCAGATCATAAACGATGATAGCAAGGGACTATGTTCATGTGAAATAAATACGAACATGTTGCATTTTATGCCCTTAAAGAATCATGCAAAAATTGCAATGGCGTAAAAGAAATAACTGCCGCAATCCAGTAAATGTTAGGAAGGATGCTTTTCATTCCACAAGTGGGACATGCTAGAAACAAAGGGGCTGCAGTTGTTGGTTTGTTTTATTTATTGTGGATGTTCCTCTTTCTGAATGTTGATTGGCTGATATCCGCATATAAAGGTCAGTGTACTCTCTTGGAAAAAGTTGCAGGAATTGACAGTTCTCATGAGTATTTGCACAAGTCGCAGTATTGCAGAATGTTTACAATGTCATATGAATGTCCTTTTTTTTTATTGTATTGACCCTAATGATTCACTTCCAATATGATTCCGGCATGCTGAACATCTACTGTATGTCTTGGGCTATTTTGTATTCCATTCTCCATAAGAATGAATTGCAAATCACTGTCTGCTTATTACATGCATGATGTCCAGCCTAGAGGAAAATCGTGGGAATTAGTTGGTCATTTGCGTCAACACACATAGTAAAGTGCTTCTGGGGAGCGCTGCTATGCATGGACTGATTCAACATAAACATGGACCATCACATGCTTCACATTCAATTCTTTCCAGCTCTGAGCCATCACTCCCGCTTAAATAAAAGAATGCATAATTCATTATGTCTGACAAGCAGCCGTGATGATCAGGGAATATGTAAACATGCTGCTTTCTTATTTTACTTTTACGTAAAGCAGTAAATGTAAACATTATTGTTGAGCTTTATAATGACGAGTCAGGAGAGGTGGAGAAAGTGTTAATCACAAACGGCACTGATGCAGAGTGAGATATACTTTCTAGAAAGAATATACTGTAGAGGGCACTCTGGTGGTTTTATTAGTCCGCGCTGAAAGCTCAGAGACATTACTGTTCTATAAATGCATGGGATAGATCTCAGTATGCGTGTTGCTGCATACAGAATTAGCTGGAGGAGGTTTTTTTCTTTGTACATTTTTTTTTCTTCCTCTTCCAGTTGCTTTTTTGCCTAACAATTTTCATCACTGTCTTGTGGAAAAAAAACAGCCCTGTTTTCAGCTTCATTTAAAAAAAGAGGGAACATTTCTCAACCCATGAAGGAGCAATTAATTCTTCAGTTTATCTGAAAAATTCACCAAATCTGTCTGGAGATATGTGGTTTTCACTGCAGTAGCTACATCAAGGATCATCATGCTGTTTCAAGCCATTTATTGACATTTACTTCTCCATATGAATCTTATGAAAGAAGATGGTGGCGAAATAACAGCCCATTAGATCAGAAGCTCTCAATTCTTCCTCAGGCAAGGATGCCTTAAAATAAAGAAAATATACTTAATATTTTTTTTACACTTCTGCTTAGTTATATGAAACAACAACACAAGGGACTGTATTTGGAAGATACTGGACACGTACTGGAAATATATTCACCATGTCAATGCAGAATACCCACAAGATACACACACAGATGAAGAGAATGTGCATACATAAAGTAAAATGTAGGTTCTGATTATTTTAAATAATACAGAATAAAATGTAATAAAAATATAAAATAGTCTGAAATAAATAAGCATTGCCTGTGACTTGAATATGATGTGTGCTTGACTGGCAGGAGGAAAATTTAAGTATGTTTAGAGTTATAGATTGTGAAATTAAAACATAATCTATGAACTATTTTAGATTTAAAAAGGTGACACTTTAGTTGAAGGGGTGAGCATAACACCGCCATTACACTGTCATAACCATGTCACGACACCTGTCAATATGAAAGAGTCTTTAGGAATGTTTATGACTTAAGTGTCATTCAGCCAATTAGGCATTTTTAATGCAAATTTGACACTATCTGAGATGTCTTTGTTATGATAACTTGACATTAACCAAGTCAACATAAACTGTCAGTGTCTTTGTTACGACAACTGGACATAATCAGACTCAAAGAATCGGTTTAGCTTTATGTTTTAACATATGAGGTTAGTTTTGACACTGGCCGTCGTAATACCATTATAAGTGTGTTATGAATGTTTTCCTTGACCTCAACTAAAGTGGTACATTTTCAACTTCTTATAAAGATGCCATTAAATGTTATAAGGTAAGTTTTACAATAGAGTACAGTACACTACCGAGGTGATTTAGCTTACAGAGTTACCTGAGAGATCTAAACTCAAACTGGCCTTGTAACATTTAATGACATCTTTATGACAAGTCCAAATGTCACCTCTTTACTTGAGGCCAAGGGAGGTAGTCATGACACCGTTATTAAAACTTAACGACGTCTTTATGAGAAGTCTAAAATGTACCACTTCAAACAATGTCAACTTTGCATTAAAACTGATAGAACTGACAACATAAACATTCATAAAGTCACCTTCATGTTTGTGACAGGTGTCACGACGTGGTTATGACGGTGTAATAACAGTGTGATGCAAACAATTTCAAATAGAGTGTTACCACTTTTACTTCTCTATATGAAACATGAAAGAAGATGGCGACAAAATAATGGCACCTTAGATCCTTTTAGGAGTAAAGAAGAGAGCCCTTTGAAAACAACCATCTGCACTGTATTTACATTCACACCTACATACTTACATGTTGCCGGAGCTCTTACATGATATATAAGATACATAAGCAGTGTCCTACCCACAACAGCAGAGATAATGTCTGCTCATTACAGCACATCACATTCGCAAGCTTTTGCTCGTTTATAATTTACCCTTGTGGGCAGCAGAATTGCATTTTCATATATTTATTTTGAATTTCAATGGAGTGTAACTGCAGCATACATAGACATGGCGGATTGGTGATATTACCAGATACATGTATATTTTGGATTCTGAGTGCCACACTAATATGACAGTAGGAATACTGATTAGCTCAATTCAGGGATGTGAGCTTGACATTGATGTTATGCTAATGTGGTGCCACTCTCCCGACTGTGTCCACACACACTGAGCACCTTCTAGCATTAGCCGTGAATTTTCATACAATCCACCGATAATAGAGACTCATTTTATTCAGAGGGAAGTGACACCAAGCATAATTATGTCAATGTAAATAATAGGCTTATATGTATTCATCTTGGTCTCTTACCTTTGCCTCACATGCAGCCCTCCTTAAAACACATTACACGCTGTTTTACAAAGAACAATATATGACCTTTGATTTTGTACACGGAAGACAACATTATGCATTATGAATCCAGCTCACAAATTTAAAATATAAATCATCAGCATGTGTGTTTAATTTTTAAAGTGCAAAGACAAGATTAAATCTGCCCTCGCTGTGGTTGGCAGTGGTAGGTCAATATCTGAGAGACAAACAATTGTATAATCAGTGTGACAGAAGTCTCACTGGGGTAACCAGAGTGAGCATCACTGTGATTTTTATTTTAAAAATCAATTTATTTTGCACGCATGGGGCTTCTGCTAAACAAACCCAGCACTTTAGTGGAAGTGACATCTTGCTGGTTGGGACATGCTGTGTCTTATATGTCCTGATGGAGGACAGGGTGTGTGTGTGTGTGTGTGTTTCTGTGTGTTTCTGTGAGTGAGCACAGATCTGGATGTCCTTCCATGTACACTTTTTTATTTGATGCAATCATTTTTAATGCACCTATGGATTTAAGAAATGGGGTGGGTTTTCATAAATGCCAAATTTAAAGGTGCAATATATAAGATATGGCCAATTTAAAACAAAGAAAAAGAACTACTATTATCAACAGAATATGAATATCTGAATATATGGCTCTCCATTCACTTTTATTGTGTCTCTTGTCTCTTTTTGTCAGCTAGCGAACCACAGAAAAATGTCTAAAAGCTGCAGTGTGCTGGGATGAACTATCAAGTCTTTAAGAAGACAGAAGTGTGTACAGACGTGAGGCGTCAGCAGGATGAACGGGGAAACTGTGGGATCTTGAAACTCAGTAACACGATGCCAAGATTACAGTTGCTGATTTGATCAGACAGACTGTAGAAATTTAAGATAACTAATAAGGCCTGGTTTTGATCGTTGTCATGCTAAATGACAGTCTTGCAATCAAATAGTTGTTCATGTTAAAGTATTTCACCTCCGGCCATTCAGGGGGATCATTTCTCACAGAAAACCAAGGTAAGCAGAAGGGACACTGAGATTCACTGGAAATATTGAGCTTGTCAGGTTAACTTATTTTCTGGTAGACACAGGGTGCTAAAATAATCTGTTTACTTGCTGAAATCTAATGCTGGCAGCGAGCTACACTCACTTTGTTTGAGTGTGACAAGCTGCGCTCTGTCTCTATGGTGAGCAGCAGTTAGTTACTCTGCTGATATCCCGCCCCCTATTTGTTTAGAGTCACCTTCAACAGGTGGCCTTATTTTACACATTGCCCCTTCAAATAGGCCTGTCATTATGATTCAAACTACCATAAGGAGTTTTTAACTGCTTATGAAACAGTCTCAATTTAATATGATGCCTCTATATGAATGAAAGCACGAGACTATCACTAGAAGTATTCTTAATGGCTGCCACTGGGTCTGATTCTCCTTGAAATCAGATTAAAAAACCCATGTTTACACTTTCCCAGGCAAAGTCATAAGTAGTGAGTAGTACACCAGCCAATTAAAAAGAAGCAGGAGGAGTTTTTATTTAGATCATTTTATTTTTGATGTTATATTTTGTGGTTATTACGGTGGAAACACTGCCACTTTTGTCCAGCAAAATATGAAAGTTCCTTGTAGGAGCTTTAAATTTCATCTTAATCATATGTACTGCAGGTATTTTAGTGTTTCAGTTGACTGCAGTTCTACCGAAGGGACACAATTTTGCTTTGGATGATGAAAAACTCAAGTAATAATTTTAAGAAAATATTCTCATGCCCCGTGTAAAGTTCTTCCTCAGCAAGGTGAGTCACGAAGAGCACAAATAAAGGCAGCAGGCTCGTGAGAGAAGGCTTTGTGAAAAATGTGGTCGGGGGAAAATCTTAGACAAATAGCCTGATCTGTAAATAAGTCAGTACTTGAATAAATATGTTAATTGGGGTTATCACAGGGGTGTTTTCTGCATTGTGCCAAAACAGCAAGTCGTTCTGATTTTAACTAACCTCTAAGATAAACCATCAAAGTTCTCTCCTCTGGCCATTCCCACCGCGCTAATACGCTGAACGAAGCAGGAGATGTGAATGTCTTAATTACGGTGCACTCTGAGATAATGATAACACTCGCATTTGCCTGCTTGAGGATGGTTGCAGAAAAGCAAGGACACACACACACACACACACACACACACACACACACACACACACACACACACGCACACCGGTGAATGGTTGAATGATGCAGCAAGGTGAAAACACCTTCGAGTAAACACCTCTTTGTGCTTTGTTCTTGCTTTCTTCATAGATTAACACTGACATGCTGCTTTATAACTCAACAAATTAGTAGCAAGGTCAAGCTCAGCCGTCATCACCACCGGCCCAGAGTTTCTCCACAGATAAACATGATGGACATGACTGGATAATTTGTCGTTGGGGCCTTATTCACTTATTTGGCTGGATCACATCCGAACAAGACCAGCCCTGTAAACCCTGACTTAGGGCACAGTCACACCAGCCTGTTCTCATCCATACTTATCTAAAACTAACGATTTGTCATACCTCTTCTGTGTCTCATATAGGTGCACAAAGTACCCTTTAGCGTCTGTCTGTGGTGCACTGGCAATCCATTCACTCCTATATTAAGCCATTTGCAGCACTATAAGGGAGAGTCAAACCCATTCTCATCACAGCTCATCAGCTACCTCTTTTTTTGTCCAGTCCAAAATGTTGGTTTCTGCCCAAAAAGGACACGCAACACTGCGAAACACTCCTTTAAACTAACTGAACTGACTGAAAATTTCATTTTTGGGTAAACTATCCCTTTAATCCTTCAGTTTAGAGCCAGTATACTGACAGCAGAGACTCATTAGAGCATTCACAGTCAAACACCACATAATATAGCTGTAACAGCTGGCAGAGCACCACATCTGTCTGTATCCCTGCTGATGTATATTTTCTACTTAAAGAGAGCGCAGTCTGCGTTCCACATTATACCTGTTTATTTATACGTTCACCTTAGTGAGGAGAGTCTTCCACAGCCGTGAGAGCGACTTGTGAAACATGATGGGCTCGGGAAAGGGGCTTCCGTCATCTTAAGTCCTTGGCTCGATAAACGTCTGCAATTATACACTGAGAGACTTATATTTTAATTGGAGGTTCACACAAAACCAGAAACTGTGAAAAACACCCATCAGTTAGCTTTTAGACTAAATGTGTGACTTTATAGCTTTATTTTCATATTTGGCTGTGCTGTAGAGAGAGAAATGCTGAAAGGAAGTCAAGGGTTCAAAAACTGTGTGGAGGAGACGGGTGGAAATGTGTTAGGAGTGGCAAGCAGTCCAAAGAGCCCCCCTTTCTTTTTTTCTTTTTTTTTTTTGGGAGGGATCCTTAGGAGACCCCTAAAAGCTGATGCACAGGCACAGACTCACATTTGCTGTTAGACCACTGAGCCTAACCCAAGATAATCTTATAATAACTGCATCATGGGAAAACAAAAAGACATTTTGGAGAAACTGGCAGAGACCTTCCAGATCCGACATGTGCTCCTCCGCCAGGCCCTGGCAGAATGCCTGGGAACCCTGATTCTGGTGGTGAGTAAAGAGTATTTTTGCATCCCTCCTGCAGGGCGCTGAGTGGATCATTTTGTCCAAGGAAAAGCGGATAATACACCGAATTATTGCATCTTTACCAAACTCTGCATGAACTAGTTATTAACTCAATTTAAAATGTAATGTAGAGGATTTTCTTCAGATTATTGTCTGCTACCATGAAATTAAATTTAAGCTGTCAGCTGTGCCATTGTGCTATTCAGAGAATAGGGGGATTAAATGTACCTTTAGTTACATTTCAATAAGAATCTGAAAGAGCTGCGTGGTTAACATAAAAATACTTTATATTTTGTTCCTTTTTCCATTTACTTTTGTATCTTTGTTTGTATTTATTAAAGTACCACCTTCCTCACACTTGAATCTACAGTGAAGCTAGTTTGACTATTTTTTGGTCGACTATTTCAGTAAACACCATAAAAAATTATGATAACACTTTATTTGAAGGGGTTTCCATAAAACTGACAGGACAGTTGTCACAAACATTAAGGAGTCTTTCTGAATGTTTATGACTGTTGTCATTAAGTGCATAAAGACTGACATTCCAATGTTATGACACCATCATATCCATGACGAGAACCTGGAAATTAATATACAGGAATCTTTATAAACTTTATGACTGTTGTCATTCAGTCAGTTGTGTCATTGTTCATGCAAAGTTAGGATTAGGATTCCCAAACAATGTCAACTTTGAATTGAAAATTGTATAATTGTGCTGAATGACAACAGTCATAAATAAAATCAAAACTTTATTAAAAGTTTTGCTAATCTCTTGTGGTTGCATCTTATATACAGAACATAATGGACATGAAACTTGATTACTGTCTACAGTTTATTATATCACAGGTAAGCTCATCATAATAAATTGTTGTGAGTTTGTTCTCACTAAGAACATTTTATCCTAAAGTCTTCCACCAGTTTTTTTCACTTTTACACTTGGAAATAGAAAAAGATCTTTTTTAAAAAAAAGTCCCGCAGGATTCTGCATCATTCTTGTCCAACATGTTTGTGTGGAGATAGAGGTGAGGGTGCTGTCGTGTCTTGCAAGAGTTTAGTTGTTTAATAAAGAAAACAATGATAAAGTTGATGATTTGTTTTTTTTGTTAGGTTGTTCAAAGGCAACTTTTAGAGTAGTGCTCAAAGGTAAAGAAAGTTAAACTGCCGCTCTCGTCTCATTAAATGGCTGCTGTCTTAGATGTCTGTGGAGCAAAGAAACAGAATAATTTATTTAAATAATAACAGCTGAAGCACCTAAGACACCTCCATCAATTATCTCCTTTGTTATTTCCTTCTTTGAACTTGAATTACACACACAGAACCCTCTTATTTTATATCCATACTGATAGAAGACTGCTGCATCCGTGACACCTAATCCAACACACGAGGAATTCAAGTGATCCTTTTAAATTAAAGCAAAAATGTTTTTTATCCGGTGCAAAACAACCTGGAGTCCCTCTGTTTCTCATGGGCACCCACAGACAACAAAAATATCAGGAGAGGGCACCGACGGTGAAGCACCGGGCCTTTTGTTATTCTGTTCCCCAGCTGTGACTGATCTGTTAATTCCAGGGGACCTTTTGCTCTGCTGGCAATCGGGTCCCCTCGGTGGTCGGAGCCGGCCCACCACAGAGGCTGGCTCTGCGGGTGGAGTCAGATTGTTGTCAGCATCAACAGTCCCACACAAAGCCCCACCATTACGTACACACGACCTCCGAGGTCAGAGAGACACACCCTGGATACGACGAAAAGCAAGTCTCAGCTAGACGTCTGACTCGAGGTCAAGCCGCTATGGGGCTTTATTATTCTCTTTGAAGGGTTTCTACTACTGTCTGTCCACGAAAATAACTTCATCTCTGGGAGTGTTTTCTCTTTCCTCTGTCCAGATGTTTGGTTGCGGTGCAGTCGCACAGGTGGTGTTGAGCAGAGGCTCCCATGGCACCTTCCTCACTGTCAACTTTGCTTTTGGTTTCGCTGCAACTTTGGGCATCCTTGTGAGTGGACAGGTCTCAGGTGAGAATATAATTCTTTCTATAGTGCAGCCTAGAACAGACAAACAAACCCTGGTTCTAAATAAGGCCATTCTTGTTTCTTGCCTGTTACTATGACACAGTTGAAAGGGGAGGATGAGGGAAGCGGTATTCAGCTGGTTGCAATCTCAAACCTTAACATTAGATGCTCTTGGTGCCTACACACTGCTCATTCAACATTGACTTTTCCTAATTTTATGATAATTATTTGATTAAACACGATTTTGAACCGATGATATGTTTCAGAAGTCTGATACAGAAAATGACATATTACCTGTTTGGGGTCTCAGAGACTACGGCTGTAAAAACATCAGTGATTGTGTTGACAATACCTCTCCCAAATCCCAAATAACTCTATTTAGATTTTATTTTATTGTATGGAGTTTTTTTAATAATAAGTGGTCTAGTGTTCAGACAGAAAGCAAAGTTAATTTTAGAGGCTGTGTCTTTGCCAAGTCAATGCAAAGATACAATTAGATGCAAATTAATGTCAAGTAGTGTGAACTGATGTGTCTGCACCAGTTGTTAAATTGAGCTAAAAATTCTCCTGCATTTTATGAATCTGCTTCATAAACATACAGATGAGAGGGGAAAAAGGAGACTGGAGACAAATAACAGAAAAGAAACTGGGGTTTCTGACTTCACAGGCACGTTCGCTGCAGCTGTTACTAACTAGCTTACGCCTAACGTCTACATTGGCTGAAATTCGAGCAGTAACAGAATCTTGATTCAATTTTGATCAGCACTGCCTGCTTTGACAGTTTAATTTGAGTTTCTTGAGCCTGAGCCTTTGCACCGGACAGACCTGCTAACTGGATAAGTGACTGACCTACAACCATCAGAGCACTTTTCATATCTGACCTGGTGATGCTCCCGTATACATATAATATGTAGATGCTGCATTGTCTGCTTCGGCCCACTGCTTTGATAAGTCAGCGTTTTACCGTTTTTGTTCCATCAAGTCTTGCTTGTGAGCAAATGCATGTAAATGGGAGAGCTCCGGTTCA
Source organism: Lutjanus erythropterus (assembly GCF_056507025.1). Taxonomy (NCBI): domain Eukaryota; kingdom Metazoa; phylum Chordata; class Actinopteri; order Lutjaniformes; family Lutjanidae; genus Lutjanus; species Lutjanus erythropterus. Next base: position 22,659,269 of record NC_139336.1, read on the forward strand.
CCTGGATAAAAACACTATAAACTTTACATTTCTCAGGATATTTTTCCCTAGATCATGAAGCCTTGAATATAAAACTGAATCATTTAAATCAGTTGAGGAATGTAAGTGTTTTCGTGCTTTTTATCCAGACAAAAAAATGCACTTTCATTGATATGTATTTGTTGACAGGCCTGTCTTGGAGGGACCAATATGTATCTAAGTATGCTTATATATCTACAGGCACTCCTCTGTCAATCATTTTACAGAACCCGCCCCATTTTAAATAAACGGTTGTGACTGGCGTGGACTGGAATGGAGTGACCAGACGTATTTGCCAGAGCAAGTGAAAACATGACTCTCCCAGATTTGCCTGGTTCCTAGGCGAGAAATATTTCTTACCATGAAGAAAATCACACTTAGTTGAGCTGTAGTCATCTGCATCACTGTCTTGAAGTGCCTGTCATTCAAAGAACATTTCCACAGGACTCAGCTTTTTTTCCCCCCCAACTTCCATCAGCATAACAGAGAGTCATTATTATTGATTGCTTGGCAGACACTAAATATCAGCAAAAGGTAAACTGGCAGTTATCAGAAGAGCAGTATTTACCACACTGATGTGTTTGCCAGATGAATGACAGCGAGAGGCAGCAGCGGAAAAAAGAAACAGTGGACACAGGAATGCAAAGTTTTAAAGAGCCACGCATGCAGAAGAAGGGGGTCTTACCCTCTTCTAACTTGAAACCTGCGTGGTCCGTAATTGAAAGGAAAGTGAGTGAGTCAATCCTCAATCCCGGCATCGTCTGTCAAAAGCAGCAGCGCTACAAAGGGTACCACAGTTCACTCATGCTCACTTCTTCAATGCCTTTATAATGAGCCTGTCCTCCTCTAATACACACTGCAGCTGAGAAAATAAGCTCTTATAATTAGATAGCTCCAACCCTGACACGATTAAGGTGTGAATACAAGCGAGGCACCCACACGAGTGTGCCATCTGAGCAGTTGTTTCCCCCCTTCAAGGTTAGAAAAAAGGATACTTTTCAGAATCTTTTCATCCCGCCAATTTAATTTGTGTCACCGAAACCTTCCATCCTAACAGGACTTTACTGAGACCGCAATTACCTGCTATACAGGCTTAGAAATGTTTCTTCTGTCTTACGGAGAAAAGAGGGAGGGTTGCTGCATGCAGTGGAGATAAATCAGCCTCAATGTGTTTGTTTTCTCCAGGAGAATCACATAGAGACTGATCATGTGTATAAAAATATACCATAGTTTCCCTTACTTTTCTCATCCGTAGGTGGTCATCTGAACCCTGCTGTGACCTTTGCGCTGTGTTTACTTGGGAGAGAGCCTTGGAGGAAGTTCCCATTGTTCTATTGCTTCCAGACCCTTGGAGCCTTCCTGGGTGCAGCAATTGTATTTGGCATGTATTTCGGTATGTGAAACTGAAGAGGAATAATTATATTAATTAATAAAAATGTTGATGTCTAACAAGTACCTCTAATGCTTAGACAAATTAGGATTGCTGTAGTCGACTCAGCGGTATGTACACTTAGCAGTTTATGCAATTTTGAACCTTCGATTTCCTTCAGTGTACAGCAGCTTGGTGGTGACAATTAAAATTTGTCAGAGCTAAATGGTTGTTTGCTCTGGGCAAACATGTTGGTGAATAAATGAGCATCTACACTTGCACTTTTGTTTTTTCCAGCTCTTGACTAATATTCCCCACATTTAATGGCTTTCTTCTCCTGAATCTTTCACACAAGGGATCAGTTAACACACCAATACTTCACCTTCAATGAGTTTTTGTTTTTTCAGAGACTCATGTGAGCTGTAGTTATTGAATTCTGAGAAGAAATTTAAAAATAACTCAAGTATTAAAGGTATACTACGGAGGATTTTTCTAAAAGACCATGTATAGATTCATACAAAATTAAAAGAGCAATATTTAACAACTATACATCCAAAAATTTGTACTGCAGTCCAAATATTAAGTTGGAGCCATTGACTGTGTATTAAATAAGTTGAAATCCTGTTAAATACTCAGCCTGTGGTTGAAGCTCAGGGAGGCTGCAGGAGTGCAAGTTGATCAGCTGTTTGTAACGGTCAGTTGTTTGTCAATGGAAAGTTAAACCTGTTATCCTGAAAACAAAAGCCCACAGCTCTGAAAATACACACTCTGGAGATTGAGGTCAGGGACTGCCTGCCAGACTCCATTAACATATTGCTCAATTTAACTGTTATAAACATCTATTTCTTCTAAAAAATTATTTATGATTTCTTCAGACTCATAAACACACACTAACTCAATGGGGTAACATTCAGCATTAATTTGAACTCTAATTAATGTGCAGCGGACAAACGATAATATGAGTTAGGGACTAGAACAGACATTTCAAAGGTCGGACAAGCAGGTTTTTCAACTTAGCGTGTTTCCTTAATCTCTGATGACATATGATGATTTATGATTTATGATATGATGTGATTCATTGTAGTAACTTTATGACAGATTTCACTTTTAATCCCTCTCAGTCATCACTTATAGCCCACTATTAGTGTGTGGTGGTGTCTGTTGCCCTCTGCCTGTATTTTCTTAGTTTGCCGTGTGCGGGACGTTTCTGTGCGTCTGCCTCTGAACTGTGGCCGCAGCTCCAGCTAAAACAAACAGCGTAGCAGCCAGGTTGCATCACCGCCTCTGTCTCTCCGTCTCTCTCTCGCAGGTGCTGGAAAAGTTAAAATTTTGATCATTTTTGAAGGGGTTTTTAAGGTTATTACAAGTGATCCTGATGGGAACATGAATGTTTGTATGCACCAAATTTCACTTCAATTCATCCAATAGCTTCTGTTACATGAAAAGTCAAAACTAAAAAAGCATAGGCACCCCTGTAGCTTGGAGGTGGAGACGCTGACCATGGGCCATGGTTTCCCTGTTTGGGGTCTGACTGCATGCGGACGTTTGTTGCATCTCTCTTGGTTTTATAAATAAAATATGCTGCTTCTCCTAATGTAAGCGGAGCTGTTATTGCAAATAGCATATTTTCTATCCGTTTGAGTCGCATGTGCATAATTTAATTTGTGTCATCTTCTCACCCTGTCATATGAGAAATGTCATATGAGAAATGTTTTTGGCTGATATACGATATTTCACTTTAAAGTCTCTAATACTGATGACACGTCAACATTATCTTGCATCCTTAAATAATGGAGAAAAACATTCATCCATGTCAACCAGATGGTGGCCCTGGATATAAACTTAGGGAATCACTGAAGTCACCATATATATCTGTACCACATTTCATAGAAATCCATCCAATAATAGTTGAGATTTTTCAGTGTAGATCAAAGTTGTGGACTGGCAGACTTACATTTCAATCCTTGGAGCCATGGTCTAGCCTGATTAATTAAAAACCTTCAATATATAAAAAAAAACACATTGGGGATCATATGATCATTGAAGAGAGTAGCCTCAAAGCGAAGTCGATCTTTGGCTCTCTTTAGAGCATTACACTGTTTATACATGCACTGACTGATTTCTGTTCATGTCATGCGCGCGATGCAACCCTGCACATGAAAATCAATATGTTACAGTTTATGCATGTGGTTTACCCCTCTCTGTATGCTTGTGCTGTTATTCTGCGTGTTTGTAACTATATAATGATATCTATCTATGTGTTTGTGCATCCCTGTGCTCCCATTCAGCATTGACCGTAACTACTGTATGTAACTGCAAACAGAAAGTAAACAAGAAACTGAAATGTCAAGTGCATTACTGTTTACAGAAGCTGTCAGCTTTATCTCTCAAACATATATCATTTCACCAATTTAACCTAAAATTTGCAGATATCTTCAGTTATATTATTTGATTTGAATGTAGGCTGTTATTCAGTGTGGCAGCGAATTTATTCTTCAAAATGACCTGCAGTGTAAAGAGGATATAGTTCAGATAACAGAGTGTCTATTTGTACCCGGCTATTTGTACTATTCACACCCGGGTTGTGTAGAGAGAGCGGGACTATTTGCATATTCATGAATCCATGAGTTCTAAAAAATCCTTACAAGCTTTCATTGTACTATTAAAATACATAAATAAATGAAGAAAGTGGTTATTTTATGTTATAAAAAAAAGAAGTTAAGTGGTTTGTACATTCTCCCACCAGATGCATTATGGGACTTCAGCCAGGGGGAGCTGATTGTGGTGGGGGAAAACGCCACAGCTGGGATTTTTGCCACATATCCATCCAAACATCTCACCCTGGTTAATGGATTCTTTGATCAGGTAACACTGAAGGGATTTTCTACAGGTGTCTCTCCTCCGTAATGAAAATGGTGGCTCCTACTGAGTAGTATGTGCTTCAGTGAAAGTACAGCACAAGTACTGTATGTGACAGTCATGTTCCATTGATGTCCATTGTCTGTTGCCCTTGGCAAGAGCTCAATTCCATATGTTTAAGTAAAAAGGAAAAAAAACGACAGACTTAAATAGACACTGAGGCCACAGTGACGCATGTCTGGTGGAGCTGAATAGACAGAAGCATTGACTGAAAAAAAGTTTGTCTTCAAAGAGGCGGATGACTGAAAAACATGGCTGAGTCATGTCCATCGAGAACAAAGTGTACTGTAGAAATAGGCAGTAGGATTTGTGTGGCTACACTGCTGGAGTCCTAAATCCTTATTGCTCAGAAGTATTATGCAGAGATCTAATAGCCAATCACATCACATCAGCTCCTCTCATCCTCTTTAACCTTTTAAAAGCAGCGGACAGTGTAATGAGCAGGACAGTGTCACTATTCATTTGGTCTGATCGTCTAAACTTGGAATCTGTGTGGAACAGCTTGTAAGTGTGTAGGAAAGGAAGGTCAATTAGATCCGTCTGTGACGGAAGATTCAAATAATTAATGGAGGTAAAATTACGCGCTGTGCATCAAAAATCTGCTGGACTCAGCAGATGCAACACACGTAATCCCGCTGCTCATGGCTGAACATATTTATCTTAAATAGAACTAACATTCCAGCAGCAGGTGTGGGTGATATTTTTTGGAGAGGTCTGAGTGTTTGCTGCAGCCAACAAGGCATGAAATCTAAATTGTAAGTAGTCTGACCAGATGGAAATGTAAGGAAACATAATCTACTGACAACACGTAGGGAGCTTTTGCCTTCACACTATGCTTGTATATTTCATGGAAAGAAACACCGTCAGTATGTGGCTACATGATCCAAATAGTACATTATACTTGGAGAGGATAAGATGTGTCTTTAAAAGCATACTCCCACAATATAATACCATTTGGCAACCCGTCATAACACTCATTACACACAGAAGTTTTTGGATTGTAACCTATATTTTTACGCCGTTTAATTTATATTTTATTCATTTCTTTAACATTATATTTATTAGGTTTTTTTTGGCACTGAAAAAACATACAGCCATATATACATAAACATTTATAAACATCCTCCTTCCCCATATCTTCAGGTAACCTGATCATCATTTTTGTATTGGTTTTGAGTGTGTAACTGCATGCGTGTGCAGTCAAGAAATAAGTGTATCAGGTATATAGGGAAGACCAGCAGGTAGGCCAGCAGCTCCTGTGTCCTGTGAGGAGAAAATTACTGTTTTGTTTTGTTTTTTTTCAATGGAGTTTTGTGGCTGTGAAGAAAGCACAGACAGCGACTTTAGTTCCCCCGTCGGTAGAGGCTCTTTAATGGCAAAGTAAAGCAGGGAAAAAGTTCTAAATATTAAATTAAATCACTTTTTGTGTTAAAGCAGTGATGTAACGTTGTTTAATGGGCTCAGACCCAGACAGCAGCAGCAGCGGGAGAAGAGTTTTGAGTTTTGTTGCACCCACATAGTAACTGATGTGGATTTTTTTTTAGGAATGGTTTGTGGAATTACACATGTAATAAATATCTGTGCACAACCATGTCCAATTCAAACCCAGTACAGGAAAATATACAAGTATTTACATGACATTATTTCAAGTTTGGATAAAATCTGACTTTGAATACTTTTTATATGCTTGCTAATATGTACACAAGACCCTAAATTACATGGTTAGAGAACTAGAGTGGATTTGGGTTTGCAGAGAATTTAAGGAATAAATGACTAAGAGGAAGGTAGGATGCAGGAAAACAGGAGAACTTTTATAAAGATGAGGAAGACTAAGGGCCAGGAAAAGATAGTAAACTCCTGGACTACCTTATCTGAGTTATGTTCCTCTTCATAGGTTCAGATTTATTTCGCCTCATTCAACAGCTGTGAATGTGCATTAGTATAATAAACTTCAGTGGGAAAATATCTTCAATATGCCAAAGAAATCAAACTGAACCAACATCTCTTTTATGAACAAATTTGATTTCCTTTTAGATTTTCTCAGTCTGAACAGTCGGTTCCTCATTTCACACAAAGAACGTACAGCTGCAGCTGCTACTGTTGGAGCAACTTCCATCACTGGCACAAAGACAAAATGTGAAACTGTTCCCAGTGAATTTATTCAGTTTTAAGAATTCAGCAGTAACCTTCATCATAGTTCACAGTGTTTTCATTATTGTGAAAACAAACAACCACGATTTTTAGTTATATGTTTTCTTCAAACCACAAAAAGAAGGGCTCAAGACAGTTTTTTTTTTTTTATCATTCACACAATGCATGCTGGGAAATCTGCTAATATGGTGATCATGTTGATTCATATGTTGATTCAATGAAAAGCTAACATGCCTGACAATAATCAGCAAATTCTATATTGTTTTAAACTTTAACACTTGTTTTTTCTTAGTTCATCTGACCTCCGTTTGACACTGAAACAAAAAAAAAAAATCTGCAGTATATATGGCTCAAACTTTCATCTCTTTGCAGCTCTGTTACATCAGTAGTGCCCAACCTTGCCAGCAGGGGGCATCCAGTGCTGCTGCTGTGGCACTCATGCAGATCCTGACATGTCACAGCATGTGGAGCAATCCATACTTTATCTACCGCGCTCTGATACTGTGAGAGTGATTGTTCTCAAGTCTAGACCTGCAATGATACAACTGTGTAAACTGAAGAAGACGCCCTGTCTTCACATGAGTTCTCCTTTTGATGCGTCTGCCATCCAAGTTTTAGTTTGACAGCATGTCAACATTTTCCAAACAAGTCCTCTATGAATATTATAGCTTTTTAAAAGGTTAGGGTTAGGTAATACTATGCCACAAGAATAATAAATGTGTTAAAGTGAAGTTTGTGTTATTATTATTTTAATATCTACATGTTAAAAATCTTTAGATTTAAAAGAAGAAAGGGTCACAACAAATTAATATATAGATAATCCTCCCTGTGCTGCACATCTCAGATTATTGGAACAGCTGCACTGATCGTGTGCATCCTGGCAATCGCTGATCCACACAACAATCCCGTTCCTCGAGGTCTGGAGGCCTTCACTGTGGGCTTGGTGGTGCTGGTCATCGGCTTGTCGATGGGTTTCAACTCGGGCTACGCCGTCAATCCAGCCAGGGACCTGGGACCACGCATCTTCACGGGTCTTGCAGGCTGGGGAGGAGAGGTTTTCACGTGAGTAGAACACTGTTTTGGACTGAAACAATAATGTCAGGTTGACCTGTAAAGGACAGTGATGCTTGCTGCAAAAATCTAGCAACAGTCAAGCTCGACTATTGATGCAGCAGAAGCTGGGATATCCTGACTTTAGCCCCCAGAGTGAAGCTCCAACAACACTTGATTTCCCACACTGCCACTTATCAGCGTGTTTTCACCCTCTCTGCTTTTTACTGTAGATGCACACTTTTTAAACTCCACACTTGTAGTTTATAATGCATCCACAGAGGACATTATACTATGGTTAACACAGGCTGAGTGTTATTCCTTGTGACAACAGTCACAATCTCCCCTTTATTAAACTTAATAAAATGCCTCAACAATGAGCATTTATTCCTACATCAGCATGTGACATTTCAGAGGCAAGCCCTTCTTCAGACAAGAGACTTCAGACTATTTGTCCTTTGTTTGTTATGTACTTCTGTGCAGCAACTTTTCAGATGCGCGTGCTTCTGTAAACTTGCTCCTGCTGCATTGATAGTATGACTCACATGTTTTCTGACCCATAACATTGTGTCTGTATAAGTTACAGACATGCACTGGTACCTTACTCAGACCTGCTACAGTAAGTAAAGGAAATTAAAAAAATATAAAATGACACCATGCATGACAGTGTATTTTTTTTTCTCTTACAGAGCCAACACCTACTGGTTTTTTGTTCCCATCTGTGCCCCCTTCTTGGGTGCAGTGGTGGGCGTGCTGATGTACCAGCTGATGATTGGATATCATTTAGAAAGAGAAGAGAAAGGCAAGCAGAGGAAGGAAGAGGAGGAAAGACTCAGACTTTCCAGTATTACAACCAACGAAGATGCATGAACGTTTGTTTTTACAGTTATGTCACTGTAGATAAAAATCTACCTGTTGCTGTTTAGAAGAAACCTTTTGTTTTTCACATATAACTTAAACTAACATCACTTTTTGGATAAGCCATTAATCAATAACCATGAAGATATCTACTCTCGGACGTCTCATAATAGACAGGAACAGTTTCTCAGGAAAATGTGGCTGAATTCATTTCATTTAACTCCTGTGGCTCTTTCATTTCTGCTTGGAGCACAAAACCCGTTCCTTCATGCTGCGTTTCTGACAAAATGAATACATCAGCTCACATGAAAAAACTCAGGAAAAACAACTGAAGAGGTATTTTGAAAAGTGTGTAAAGTGGAAGAAACCTTCAAATCCTCTCTCTAGTGCATTGTCTTTTATTTTTAAGAACTGCGTGGAGTGACACCTGTGGCACATTTCACACGTTTTTCTTGAATCCATATGATTGTTAAAAATGTTACGAAGTACGTCACTGAAAAATTACACATTTGTGTGAGATTTTTGAAAGTGTTATCCATTGTTTATCTAATGAACAAATAACTTGAAAAAATTAAAACATGCAAGAGTGTACTTACAATAAACTTACTTACTTACGTAATATTTACTTGTGACTTTGTCTGCATTTGGATAGAAGAAAAGTTTTGTTGGTCCACAGCTGTGTGAAAGTTAGGTATAGATTTACCACAAAAAGATAAACAGAGTGAGATAAAATGAGATAAAAAGTCATTATTGTTATTATTTTTTTCTTCTTTTATTGGTGGACATGGGCTTCACTAACATTTCTGGTAACAGAATGTCTCCCCACCTCCTTGCACTCACAAAACATACAAAACATACAATAAACAATTTTAAGATGATTATTTTATTTTCTATAAATATCACAATTATATTATTATCGTTTCCATTTTCTAAACCTCTACATTATAACCCTTCTTCAGCACTGAACAGATTTATAAACACTGAATTATTTCAAGTAGGAACACTGTTTTCTACAGCTTCATCATTTATTCTTTATTCTGCTTGAGTGGCTGCAGTTTAACAGAAATCAGCTGTTGCGTTTTTCTTGCCTCAATTCTGAAGTTACACTGTTCCCAGGCGAGACAGCTGTGCCTGAGCGAAAACAACCTGCAGGATTCAGGAGTGATGCTTCTGGGTGATTTTCTGATTTTCTGGAGAGTCCATACTGAAGTCTGAAGACTGTGAGGTTGGTGGAGGGTTGGAATCACTCCATGTTGGCTTCAGCAGTACTGATAAGAAGATAAGAAATTCTAATTATTATTGTTCTTAAAAAAGGAGATTTAATAATTCTGATTCCTAAAACATGTATAAATTATAGTAGAGCGATGGGAAAAGCTTTAGTTCAATGCAGATATTTGTCTGTTCCAGCCAGGGGCCCTGACCCCAACCACGGCATAAAAATTCAAAAGATATGTTTTTAAAAATCAGGATTTATTATCTCCACTTGGAGGATATCGTGATCTCTTCACTGCGTGAACAACTTGAATACTACAAGACCCATTAGCCTCATTTTTTTTGTACACTTAAGGACTTTATGACAGTGAAGTTGACCTTTGACCCTTTAGATATAAAACATCGTCACCTCATCATTTTTTCCTGTCTGACGTTGGCAAAAATCACTGGATTGAATATTGGCAGGGAAATAAAATGTGCGATCCAATAGCCTGAACTATCATATGAGTTGCTTTGAGCGCCATGCCATACAGAGAGAAATGTCACATTAATGCAGAAGCAGTTTGTATTTACTTTACTTTTATTTAATGCCACATTTATTTATTTATTTCAGACAACTTCTATTTTGAAATGTCACACTTATTTGTTTCAGATGACTTTTATTTTAAATTGCCACATTTATTTTTAATCTCCATTAATACCTGTTTGCTTGTGTTGATTCCCAGCAGGCTCCAGGTGCACAAAGTTTGAGCTCCGTCTACTGCAACCACACATTTTAAAAAACAGAAGAAGTTGGTATATTGTTCCAGCGAAAAGAAAACCAAAAAAATGTTTTTATTGTTGTAGTTGGTGAGCAGAAGCCTTAGAGAGTCACTGACATGCAAATGGTGACATTTACTACATTACAAATGCCCTCCAAACTGTTAATATGCCCCTTTTGGTTCATAGTGCCTCAGGTGGTTATAGCTTTTAGAAATTCGGCCTTGGTTTGAAAGGGCACTAAGGGCAACAACAAAGGTCAGGGGTATTTGCTCAAAATACGACTCCCACTACCATTGCACAACAAAGCGCACAGTTACACAACATACCATGCACACACACAGTGGCAGCTCGTATCACTGAACCACTGTCGTCCACAAACGTCCATCAACCGCTTAATTACCATTATCGGAAGAAGCAAACACACATTCTGCATCAAAACATCAGTAATGACATTTTTGGAGTCTGGAAAAGAATATCAATCCATCAGATCTTACAAAGGCTTAAACTTCAGAGACTGCTGTTTGACATTTGGAGTCCCTCTTTGGCATGACCTTTGCAGCAGTTCGCCAAAAATATCTGGTGTCAATCTAACCATTTGTCTCTGAAATTATAATTTACCTTCCTGTTGACTTGCAGAAGAGAAGCAGAGCAAGCTGCAGGATTAAGCTTTCACTGTTACAGACACCGCAATGGACCAAAAGTGAGATTCGACCGTCTTTTCAGTGAAAAAGTTCCATTACAAATGTGACAGGGTCTGTTGATCTGAAAAAGCACTGAGTAAATTCAAAACTCACTCTTCATTTCCTATGCATTGGAGTCAGTCTTGTATGGATGCCGGGGCAGAAACACAAGGCAGAAATGAAAAATGTTATCTAGGACCAGAAAATAAAATCAGCAACATGAACTACAAGAGTAATAAGATCCCTTTGCATGGTTGACAAACCAACTTGTTGCAACATATACAGGGCAGAGTATTAAATACAAGAAAATAAAACAAAAACATGGGCAGCAGGTTTTTATTTAAGATTAAACACATGGAATATGATATCCATATTCAGCTTAATGTTTATGTCATGACACACAGGCAGTTCAGTTGAAAGCTTGAGCCACAGCGCCACTGTGTGGTGAAGTAATGTACCTACAACACTTTCACCCTCTGCAGTACAGTGCTGCCGATAGACCAGTGGTTCATAAACTTTTTCTGGCATGTCCCCCTTCAAAGGTTGAGCCTCCCCTTAATTATTACCAGTCATTGACAATAATTAGGGAAACAACTGATGAGAAAGGATTTCAATTTGAATTTTAGTGAAATAATGGTGGATGTGCCCCTAGGAAACCCACCCCCTGGTTAGGGAACCACTGCTGTAGACAACATACCCTTTTTTTTTTTTACCTTTTACACTTAGATAGTATGAGATGCAATACTTTAAAAAAAGAGCCAGGGCCCTAAGGAAAATAAAAGCAGAGTTTTAATTTGTCACGTGACTCTCTGGGGGACATGCTGCATCATTTTTTGCTGCCATCCTTACATGGTTCAGCTCCATCCTTTGTGCAAAACAATGGTCTGAATTTTTCTCTCATTTTACAATCTGTAAAAAAATGATTCACATGAACAGATTAGTAAAAATATGTCATATATTTACTGTCACAAATAAAACAAAATTACCATGATATGTCATCGGAAATTAAGGAAACATGCTAAGTTGAAACTTCTCTGATAACAACGCTGCAGCTCCGGTTTCCTCCTTTGAAATTTTTATTATGGCCCCATAACATGTTTGGATGTTTTACATCAGTCAAAGTTCAAATTAATTCTGAATGTTTCCTGTATGAGTAAGTGTCTGTTTATGAGTGGTAACAAATCATTAATAATCTTTTAGAAGGAGTACATTAAACTGAGCAATATGAGCACTACGTTAATGGCGTCTGTCAGGCAGTGAGGCAGGCAGCCACTGAACTCCAATTTCAGAGTGTGTATTTTCGTAGCAGTGGGCTTTTGTTTTTAGGATAACGCACTTAGCTTTACATTGACGGACAACTGACAGTCACAAACAGCTGATCAACTTACAGTGTAGGACTTGTAGGGCCGGTTTCACAAAGAAATTTTAAACTACTCTGTAGTCTTAGACTCGTGTTTTTTGCTCATAGATTAGTCCATTGCAAATTACACCATTTCACAAAAATAAAGACTGACTAACTGTAAGCCAAAAAAAAATAGACACCTTACCCCCAGGCTGACTCAGGCTTGAGAACCATGTTACCATGGTAACAATCAGTGCCACCAACTGATCAGTGGCACCCAGCAACAGAAAAGTGGAAAGCATGGCTTATAATTTGTTGTTTGCTGACGTTGTTACGGAGAGAACAATGAGTTCTTTGTGTCTTGCACCATATTTTTCTTTTTTGAACATCATTGATGCTCCTCTCAACAGTGGGATTAACACTGTTTCTATCACTGCAGTTTTTTTCCATCACAGATTTTTTTGGTATTGTTACACTCTTCACTAAAATTTCCACGGAAAACTGACTTATAACTGTCGAGTTCTTCTAAAAGACATATTTTCTGTGTTTAAACATCTATCTGAAGTCTGACTATCTGTTATATCTAAGCCAAAGTCAAAGTCCATCTTTGTGAAACCAACCTTGGTTCATTTTTGGTGGAAATGCTCAGAATTGTAGAGAGTTAGGTGCTTGAACCGGAACATTTCAGTTCCAAGTTGGTGGGAAAACAAAAAACCAACAATCACACTGAGGGTTAACCACTGAGCAGTTTTGCAGGAAGTCACACATGAAAACCTCTGCTGGATTAAAAGGGCTGAAGCACCATAAAACATAAAATTTACTGCACATCTGTTCAGTTCGGTGCGAACGTTCAATAAAACTAAACAGATTTTTAGACATGGTGATTTTCCCAGTGCGTCGACCAAATTCCAATTCCACCCGTCTGACATGAGTGATGACATTCTTCCACACCCTTTCGGATGAGCGCTTATGCAAACAAACATCTGTCCTTCACTGTTATTTACCTTCGTATCACAATCCAGGGCGAGAGATTATTCCAGTAACTGACTGCACAGGTGGATGTGCAAGCTGACTAAATGACAGTGATATAAACAAATGAAAAGAAAGGGCCCATTGTCTTCATATCCTCATTGCATATGACTTTCTCTTCCTTGATGTAATATGTAATAAGGCTATCATGTTGCACAGAGGGTGGCAGTGGACATATTTTCATTCCAAACTGCTAATAGAACAACCGGTAATGGAACACTAAACACGAAACATTGTGTATCAAAGACCTACTGTATGTCATTACCCAGATTATCACCTGTCGTCATGTCGTGTTTTTTTTTTTTTTAGCTCAGAGTGTGTAGCAAGAGTAAGTCACACTTGGCTGTGAAGTCTATCGCTTCTAAAAATGTCTTCATTGCTCATTAGCCGCGGTCAGATACGAGTCGGTTGGGGGTTTCTTTGGTCCGTTTTCCTCGGTTACCACAACACATTTCTAAGACTCAAATACGGATTTAACCGTTTTTTTGCCAGCCAGGTAGACCAGCAACTCCTGTGCTCTGTGAAGTTGAATTGCTGTTTTTGTCAAAAGAGTCTGGTGGCTTTCAAAAGAGTGATGTCACAGCTTCAGTTCCACATCAGAAAGAGCCATTTCGGATCGATCTCCGTACATATCCTTCCCAAGATGGTGTCAGACACTTAGAGTAACTATCTGAGTCTATCAATGGCAAAAATAAGCACTTTAGTGTTGCAGCTGTTGCAGGCCATTCCTGAGGTGATCTACTGGACAAGTTCCATAAGTTTTTGTACCTTGGACCACAGAATATGTAAAAATAGGGCCCAGATTTAAAAATGCCATAATTACCCTTTAAGCAAGAGCATGCAGGTGAAGCACATTCCTATTCCACTGATATACAGGTGCCACTACTGTGCCAAGACAATCAGCAATGCAGATAAAAACTAGTCAACAAGTTATAGTCCCATGTGGGGGACAGCTCCGGAACCCTTTCAGATTTGTTTACTACTTTCTAGAGTGCACTTGAAGAACGCACTCTACACCTGCGCAGTGGCTCAGCGACTGTTGTGGCTGCATGGACAAGTCTGCACCGTCACAGACCGGGTGTACATGAATGTCCACAAAGAGCCGATGTGTACATCCTCTGAGGACAAAATTTAAGTCACATGGACCCCAGCAGACCACGTGAAATATAATACTCTCTTAACACTGAATGTAAACAGAGACTGTTTTCTCCACTCGGCACCTCTAAAAAAGAAATTACATGTTTCAAAAGAAATCTCTGTAATGAAGTCAGTCTCAACACTGATGACAACACATGTTTCATGATCCACAAAGAAAAACAAGATGAAAAAATGTGTATGATGTTTTATAAGAAATTTATGATAAATTTTCTATCACACAAACAACTAGGGACACTCTCCTCTGCTCCGATGGAGCCCAGACCTTCATCAAGGCCAATAGACTGGTCTTCTATGATATGCAAATTATGCTAACACACAATAAACTTTAAACAGGCAAATTTTGGTACCACTAACATGAAAAATAAAATAAGCATAATTATGGCACTGGATATTTCCTTGGACCATGCTACACCCTTCCACCAATTTTCATGAAAATTTAGGTCAGTAGTTTTCGTTCTTAATCCTGCTGACAGACAAACAAACAAATTAACAAACAAACAAACTGAAAACATAACCGTCTTGTCAAAAGTAATAAATCAATAAGTCAATAAATGCAACTTGAATAAATGTCTGTATTCTACATATTTGTTTGCAAAATTGTTTTACATTTCAGAAAAATGAACACTGTAGATTACTCACAAATCATTACATACAATTGTAAATCGTGTTTTAAATTGTTTGTGGATCATCAAATGTGCATTTGGCAACATTATTCATAGTAATTTCTCTCTGTAGAAATCCCCTGTCACACAAGCATACCTGTGCCAACGCACAATTACAGCCAACTCCTGTCAACATCAGCCGCTGGGTCTTTTGTTTTCATACACCTTTGACGCAGGTTGTATCTTCTGCACTGCACGGTTGCATATAGCCACTGTTTGACATCTCATCTGTAAACCCCTCAGGCGAATGCCAATCTAAACATAACATACCAAAGACACACACATGCACAAACACCTTTGTGCCATCCCTGCACATTCTATGGTACACTGGTTCGGGATCAGATAAGGTTCTTTGGCTACACTTCATGTTCTTGTCTGCATGTGCCTCACCCATATGCATTTCAAAATCACAGCTATGCATTGTGACAAATGACACGAGAATGAAAAATAGATAAGACTGGCTGAAGAAGAAGACACAGAGAGGCCACGCCCAAGACAGCTACATCTGATATGAAATAATAAAACAGTTCAGCCCACCTCTTTGTACTCATGGAACAAATCATGAAAGGCAGTTAGGCTTGAAGCGTCTTTATGTACACTGGAAAAAGCAGTTTGACACATTTCACTTTTCAATATAAGTTAAATAAGTTCTAGTTATTTGTGGCTTCCAACGCTTTCAAACACACCCTAACAGACAAGTTGCACAGCTGATTTAGTTATTTTATCATGAAATACGTTATTTATATTTTATAATGTACAGTTAGCGGTCATTATGGCAAAATAAATCCCTTCAGGGTGAGGCAGCACTTGAATCACCTTGAAGGGACTTATTTCCCCACAAGACGCACTCATGGCGCATTATCTTGCTTATTACACAGCTACTCACTGAAATAATTCCTTACTAAATTTAGCTATTGAGTTTCTGTAGCTGTTATGTGTAATTGAAAAACATCCACTTCGATGAATTGTTATTGTGGTAATTTCACATAACCAAAAAAGGCTGCAGCTATAAATCTGCTCATAATGGAGAAAAAGAAAATCCCTAGCTAAGCTCTCACTAAAGGTAAGTAGCTTAGCAGGGTAGCAGTAACCACCATTAACTTCAATTCAGTATAATCCATCTGATAGGGTTTGATTAAACTACTGTCAAATCATATTTTCAATGTACTGTAATGTAAATGAATTTATATTGATTTGAATGTGAATATCAATAGCAGACAGACACCCAGCAAAACAGTGATCGGCCTAAATTTGAACTGTGAATGGCAGAATAAGGTTTATTTTCATGAATAAATTATGTAAATGCACAAGAAAGCTAAAATGCAAAACTTTCCCTTTTCATAATGATGATTTGAAAATAATTATCCAAAGACACCATGGAGGCCTTGGCTCAGTGTCAATGATTTTGGGTAGTTAAATACTTATTAAATTAAACCATTACAACTGTTATCTGTTATTCTGACCAGCCTGAAAACTTTAAAGGGCATGTCCATTATTTTATTTCATTTTACTTTATTTTATTAGGGGTTTTTTTGTCATTCTATAGCTTCTCAGTAGTATTCTTTTTGTTTTCAAATCTGAGCAATCAATTTTTTTTTTTTGTTGCCCTATTGTATGCATGTTTGTATGTGTCAAAATCCTATTTTCTCAATTCCCTTTAAAAACATTGTCCCACATGACCTGGTGACGCACATATAAACTCCCGAGGAGAAATCTGGCACTAGATTTTCCTTCAGGATTAATAAAGCTCCAACATGTCTTATCTTCTAACAGCTGACTGGGAGTTTCTTCTTTGAAAAACACAAAAAAGTACAAAGATGGAGTCGCCCTTTGACCTCGTCTTTCTCAACTTCACTTCTCACTGCTGTCTGCCTTTAAGAACATTATGTTGAGGTAAGATGAAAAGAGCTATTCTTGCTCTCCTAAATATTAAAAGCACATGACTTTAAGATGCTTACATGTAAACATGAATAAAGCAGTCGAGTTGCATAATTATCTAATTTTGTCTTTGTCTTCATGTGACAAAAGAAAGAC
Source organism: Lutjanus erythropterus (assembly GCF_056507025.1). Lineage (NCBI taxonomy): Eukaryota > Metazoa > Chordata > Actinopteri > Lutjaniformes > Lutjanidae > Lutjanus > Lutjanus erythropterus. The sequence goes on from NC_139336.1 coordinate 22,676,513, forward strand.
TGCGCTCCCCAATCACAGGACAAGACAGAATTTGTTAAATGTACAGGCCCACATCTGATGACATGTTCGGGATGTTTTTTTTTTTGTTTTTTTTTTGTCATGGAGTTTCAGTCTATGACAGGTGAAGGAGTAAATTTCCACCCTTGCACAAATCTGTCATCATGGCAGCCTATTTGTAGCTCAGGTTTGTATGAGATAGTCATCTAAATATGTGATCAGCAATCCGATGCATGGAAGATACAAATACAGTTTGTTTTATGCTATATATTATGCAAAGTGGTTCAATATAGTTCATTAAATTAATTTTTCAACACTGGTTACAGAATACCGGCCAAATCAACACCAAGAGGAAGAGAAAATATTCAAGTTATCTTCTTCAGTTTTTGGGAGGAATAAAAGTATAACTTGACAATAACTTTTTGACCATTTTGGAATCTTATATTAAATAATATCATATGCACACAGTTAAAATGTAGTGTCTTCAAATATATATTAAAACAGACCCTGTTATTTATTATACAATAACAATGGAGACAACAAAACAATTGTGACTGCATAAAGCATTAAAATAAAAGTCTGTACAGCCCTTTCATTGCACAAGGTTTTCTGTCAACTGGAGCAATTATAAGTTTGTGAAATTATCCTTTAACTAACAGTCAGAGATCTCTGTTCACACTCAGGTGCACTACAATTATATTAAAGGCCAGGCTGCTCTTCCTGAGGAGAAAAGACTTTATGTGATTTAGATAAAGACAATGTCTTTTTAATTTCTATGTTGTTCATTATATTACTACTTTTTGGTAAAATGTCAGGTAATTTCCAACAACTTCTCCTGGTTTTGTGGTCATAAAGATTTTGAGCCTCTTTTTTTTTTTTTTTAATATAAGAAGTTGTCTGTTGTCGTCCGAACATTTCACCAGTGCAAATAAATAGTCAACTCACAAACTGCAGACATAAAATACTGTATATCCCACCATGTTAATGCAATTCAAGTGGACTGAACTGATGCAACTGTACCAATGTGAGCAGATTTACAATGAAATCTAACACAGAGGAGATTTATCTCTGTGGTATGATGCACGGTGTACATGCAGCAAATATGTCTTACAGTTCAGTAACTAGTTACACTATATGACTTCTCATTGCATGACAGGTTGGTCCAATATACTATAAGCTATCTGCTTATTACTGTGTCTGTATTAACTCACGAGCTGTAAAACTACATTCCTGTTGTATACCCTATATAACTGGGCCAAAGAGTCATTCAGCTACTGCTGCATTCCTGGAATAAGTACATAGTGAAATGTACTTCTGTAAAAATGTACTGTGGGTGGAACAAATATGTTTCCATCACATTTTTTCTGCTTTTCCAAATGACAAGATTCACATCTGACTTCAGTCATTGTGTTTTTGTGAAGTCCAGTCAAGTCAAATAGAGCCCTGTATCTCTGGAGGCTTTATAATGTGTGGTGTTTACAACACCTTCTATCCTTAGACACTTGAATCAGGTAAAGAAAAACTCCTGCACAAATAAAACCGAACCTTGTCAGTGAAGAGAAGAGTACAGCTACACTCAGGCTGAGCGTCAGAGAAGCTAAATCTCAATGAAATATTTATCCAGACGTACTCAAATATTTATTTTAATCATTCATGCACAATTAAATAAACAGATCTCTGAACTTAAACCATCTGATTTAGACAGATCAGCTTTTGATCTCTTACTTTATCATGCGCTCTTACAGGGTTACACGCTGTGATTTCTTCCTCTGTTTTACTATTAATTCAAAGATGAAATATGAACATGGAGTCTATTTTTTTCTCCTGCATGGTTAGATCTTCATAGAACTTTAGAAACAATGACAACTTTTGTTTTCACAAAACTATTTAAAGCCAGAGACGCCTACAGATACCTTTCCACATAATCCACCAGTCTGCGTTTTGTATTTGGTTTCACGCTGACACAGTCACTATGTTTGTATTGAAGAAGTTCCAGTCTGTCAGAAATGTGACAAGTTCATTGTGGGTTCATCTACCAAGTAGGGCTGGGCATCATTAAAAAATGACAATACCAGCGCCCTTTAATTGATACAGATACCAACAGAGTCATTTGATACTTTTTTTTTTTGCTTACTTCCTTCACTACTCATTGTGTGAAACAAATCCTTAAAATGATCCTTTCACATTTGATGCATTTATTTTAAATCAGACGCCACGGGTGTCTGTGGCCATACTCTGGAACTTTTGTTGGCTTCTCATCACGCTGAACTGTCAACTCCGTCAAATACACCTCACTTGGCTTGACCAAACCACAGGCTATTGGTAGTGAGACAATCACAATTTGCATTTAGTTGAAGAATGCTTGCAGTGATTGGCAGCAAGCAAAATCATACAAATAGTCATTAATTTCTGCAATTGATTGCAGGTATTGTTTGACTTGGTGGCTTTGATACTTCTGGGCAATTGGTTGTCAAGCAGTGGTTCTTAAACTTTTTTTCTGGCAGCTTTTCTCTGAGCTTTGACCGATGAACCGATAGCAAAGACATGTGTGTCCCCTCCCCTGGCCACTCCCCTGGATTTGCACATATGTGACTGTGCTTTTAATTAGGGAAAACTATAATCAACTACAAATGGACGACATTCTTCTATTTTTGTGTCTTCAATGCATGAGTGTGTTCGGAAGATCTGTCGATGTGTCACTGCGGGAGAAGCACAGGAGCAATGAATGTCATTAGTGAAGGATGCCTTTGTTTGCCAGTTCCAGGGAAGCTGCTGGTAGTGTAATTAGTTACACCTACGCTGTTTTGGCAAAAAAAAAAAGTCCCTCTACCTTTTGGCTTTGTTGGATGAAGGTCACATGGTTGCAGTACACAAACTATATTTGGTGACACTGAAATAAATTAAACAATAGGTAAACACGAGTTATATTTAATACAGAGGGTACGGACGTTCCTGCAGGAGTTCCCAAACATTTTTCAGCTAAAGACCTGTGAGAGAAATTTGGAGCCTCCCAAGAACCCAAACTTTGCACATTAGAGACAACACAAATCAAGGGTGGAGTGAAGGAATGACAACCACAGATAGTAAGATAATGTCAGCAATTGACCTTTCGCTAAGCCCAACCCTCCTTGTTGCTATGATTGTCAAAATATCCACTGTTGTACTATAGAAATAATGTACAGTGATAATGGTTAGAAGTAAGCAAAATCAGCTTCTCGTTTCTAGCTGATGACTGTGGGTTTTGTTGGTTAAAACAATGACTCTCAGCAAATCCCAGTTTAACCACTGGGGATAAGTTGAGTTTGGCAAATGCAGTGGTAACACAAGTTTGGCTGGAGGTAACGCGACTGTTAGCCAGACACGCTAATGTTTGCAGCTTATGTTAGAGCAGGTAAAGACAAAGTTTTATTCATTCTTCATGCCTTTGTTCCTGTGTTTTAGGTTTTTGAAAAAGAGAAATTTTGTCCAAACTCGAGAAACACAGAGTATCGCTCTTCTTAGAACAAACAAGCAAACAAATGTTTTGACTTGCTCCAATGCTGAGAATGCTTCATTTAGAGATGCCTGTCCTGTTTATTAATTTTTAATCACCTACCCACATAAGCCCTGAGGCCTCACCTCTGTGTTTCAAATGGCTTTTCCTTTTTCCTGGGAAAATTAGTTTTACTCACAATTGGCAACCTAATAAAAATAGGTCAATCTGGGTCACACCACAACGCTGCCGTAAAGTTATCTTATTCAGCTTGTTGGTCATTCTTGAGCAGTACAAAGAACATCCTTTAGTACAAATGCATCTTTAGGAATGTGTCTTATCCTGATCTAATATCCAAATTTAACATCAGAAATTAGAATATTTTCTCCTTTTTTACATCATCTTGTAACTGATGTTTTATGTTGTGCTTTTTAGCAGTAAAATAAAGAAACATAATTTGTGATCCTTTTTTAATTCTCATCTTTTGTCTGATAACGTGTGTACTCTGTACTGTATAAGCAATTCTTTCTCAGTCAGTAAACCTGATGACTCTCATTCCTTGTTAATACCAATAAGCACTGTCTTACTGGAGTAATACTCTGTAACTGGATTAATGACTGAGCGAAAAACCATGTGAGGTATTGGTACGAACAACTTTACGGATTAAGGTTTAAGTCATCTAATTTTGTGACACCATCAGAGGCACAACAATTCAGCATATTAAAAGACCACTTTAAGATAGAACAACACCCAAAGATAATTTTTATAAACTATGTGATATGAATAAATCTCATTAGATTACACAAAACAATGCGAGTGTTATACCATGGAGGAAATATCAGACATTATGTAATGTTTTCACTCAGCAGGCGTCCTTGGTTAAACTTGTCAAAGAGGGTTTGTCACAAGCTGCGTTAAGGAAATGTCTGCACATTTTCTCCTTTGTGCTTTGTTCCCAGCAAAGGTGTCTATTGTGACCAAGAGACATGGCATCAGACAAAAGTCTTCCCTCTCTTTACTTTTGCATTCTTTTAGCACAGAATCTGTGGTGTTTTCTGAGCAGCTACTTGTGAGACTCAGACGGTGGTGGTGGCTGAATGTCTGACTGTGGTTCAGGTGTTTAAATCAGAGAGAAACAATGCATGAATTTTGTAAGATTTACTTCAGACCATTTGAGGCCAACTAGCGACAGATACGCATCATATGCTGAGATTTTATAAATAACCTGCTCGCTGAGTGATCACTGTAGAAACAGGTAGAGGAAAAAAGTCCCTTTCTCCTTGTGATTTATCTTGCATGTGGCCCACTGCTGTTGTTCACCTCGTTGTAAATATATGTATATATTTTAGAATGTATGGAGATTTGATGGAAATTTTCACAGGGCTAGAAGATAGGAACCAAGGGCACCTTTAGATAACTGACAAATTAGGCAGAATAACGGAGAAACTGCACATCTCATGACACAACAAACACTGTGCAACACAGTGGAAATGCCTACAAAAAGTTACTTCTTTAATATTTAAGACTCCTTCTCATATCTAGCCTGTGTTTCATTCAGACAGAATTCCACCAGCCTTGGATCCAGTCGAACCATTTAGAAATGTTTATTTAACATTGGGCAGGTTCTGTATGATGATTGACAGAGGAGTGTCACCTGTCTGGACAAACGTTGCACATTTTGCTGCTGAGATTCATTGTAGGTCTGTCCAATTGCATCCAGTCAGCCCGTCCATCTGTTGCAACGCCTCAGGCTCCCGAAACTCAGATCAAACTGTCAAACTAGACAGTATGAATCAAATATGAGTCAAGATTCTGTTATTGCATCGTCTCTTTCTCACCTCAAATGTTTTCAGAAACATAGTTTTGTGGGGGCAGTTTTGTCATGCCATGAAATTATTTGAGTCGCAGTTAAAGGTCCAGTGTGTGAGATTTAGGGGGATCTATTGGCCAAATATGGAAGACAAGTATGTTTTCTTTAGTGTATAATCACCTGACAATAAGAATCACCTCAGAATGAGCCATTTATAAGGGGGTGGGTTCTCTTCAGAGGCCAGCAAGTTGCCACTTGGAAGGGGAGGGCGAGGCAAAGTTTTTTTTTTTTTTTGTCAACTTTGCAATATTATATAAGATTTAAATTCTGTGCATTGCCTATTTTCTCACCTCAAATGTCATCAGAAACATAGTTTAGTGCACCGTTTAGCTGTAATACAATAAATGTCATTTTCTATCATGCTGTCAAACAAAAGCTCTAGAAAGTCAGGCAAACCTGTAAAACTAGGCAGTGCTGGTCAAATATGGATCATAATTCTGTAGTAAATTACCTCCTTCTAGCCTTAGGTGTTTTCAGGCTAAACATTTGTATGACTAATTCGCGTTTGTGAACTAGTCTGGCAATGACCTGACTAGCTCATATCAGCTCTGAATTAAGTTCCTTTCCTGGTTGTGGAGAAGGGGGTCCTTCTTCTGGCTTAGGTGTTTTTCACCAACATGGAACCAGCTCCTGTTCATGGTTCAGGCACCTAATTTTCAACCGTTTGGACCATTTCCACAAAATAAACTGGTTGGGAACCTGAAAAGTTGGTTCCCAGCTGGAACCAAATGTAGTAGGTTTTCTTGGGAACCGACAGGGGTGTGTCCTCTGTCGATGACATCTGTGACTACAAAGACTCTGCTCAAAACAGGTGGAAACGTGGGCTGATTTGCTGGATAGCGTCAAGCTTCCAAGAATACTGAGTGACACTAGTTCAAGAACCAGTAAATTTGATGGGAAAGAGCCTGCGGGCAGGTGAATAACAGCTAACATGGCAGAGCTAGTGACTACAGGAGGCCGTCCTCTCTTCTTCGTCCCCTCTGTCACTGCCTCTCACCATTTTCATTAGGTTCTGGTTCCTCTCAACGAAGCTGTTTGGTGATAATTTTTCATGCAACTATATCAGCATGCACCAGCAAACTGAATAATTGTGTTGTAAATGCATTTCTTTCAACCAAGGTGAATTCTTGGTGGCACCGTTGCATTTCTTGGTGTGGCTACAGACCTACAGACCTTGGCACCACCCCTGGGGCTGAAGAATGATGTGTGGGATTGGCAGTAATGTGACAGAAGTTTCATCATGCTGCTGAAATTCATTTGAGTCAGTGTTGATATAACAAAATTAATGCAGGTTTAATAATGTTATGTAGGGAAGAGCCCTTAAGTTTCATTAAATTTGTTTGTCTTGCATTGGTGAGAGGGGCGTTCCACATCTGAAGATCCTTGATCCTACTTCACTGCTGTGGTTATTCTATTACCGACTGTATTATATACTGAGTATATATCACATTTCTCATTTTAGCTGGCTGACCTCTGCACCTCAGCAGTGCCAAATTCCAAAACCAAAGGCGTTCTACTCCAGATTAGTTAAATATAGAGAGGTAGGTGTATTGCTGTGCAGTTTCAGCACGTTTATTATTTATGCTCAGTTAAAATCAAAAGAGATTGTGAGAGCATGACTTATCGTCGTACGATAATTTCACATCGGAGAATTGCAGTCATCCAGAGCTGAAGGGGATTAAAATAATTTTCAGCAGTCCATCTGTCTTCCAATATTTAGGTCAGGTTCTTATGTTGCAAGTTCAAAACAATGAACACAGCTACTTGAAGTTCTGTGTTTTGATAAGGACGGTACCACACCCAGAGAATTCCTGTGACCTGAATACACAAAGACTCATTGCAGAAAGATGTCATAGTCCAATGAAAACACGCTACTGTACACAAAAGTTAATCCTGAGATGAGAAAGCACAGTCGCCATTCAGCAATAATTACACAAGACTTAATCCTGAGATGAGAAAGCACAGTCACCATTTAACAATAACTAGTTCCTGTGATTTGATATTCATTGTTCATTTTGAGGCAACACCCTCAACCTTTTCCACGTCAGTTTAATAATAGAAACAGTGTTGCCCAGTTGGGCAGTTTTCTATTCAGCTGGACAAGATAATTATTTAATTTGGCGGTTTGATGATTTGGGATACTTTTTGAACCATCTGCCTAATGAAAAGGTAAGCTGTATTTCAATAAACCAGCTCCTCCTCTCTTCAGTGATGTTTGATTAAGGTTGGGATTAGGCTAAGAGCTGAAGTAAACAGACATTTCAAATGATTAAAACCTCCTTCCACGTCTGTATTTTTACTAGTTTGCATTTCTCTTACCCACAAATTTGCATGCACATGTGCGTATACAGGGCTACGTGTGTGTAAAAATAATTAACAATGGAGTGAAAAAAACCTCAAATTTCATCCAAAGGGGATTAATAGAGTATGTTCTTCTTCTCACCTTGTTGGTTTATTGATCCACTCTGATGGGGGAAGACTGAAGCAGCATGACAGCTGAGAGATTAACCTTAATTTATCTAGATATCATGAACACTCAGGTTCTGGCAGAGGTCATACAATAATAAAAGTTTGTTTGACTTGGCATGAATTCAAACAAACTTTTAATTAAAAAATATGTGTTAAGTTGCTTTGTATTCACTAAAAGGGGGCGTGGCCTGATATTTTGGCAAAGCACCCGTACGTACTGGTCTGATACATGTGAGCAGCGATGGTTAACACATACGTGTTTATTTTCGAACATGAAGGGAGCATAAATGAGCCTTTGCAAGTGAGCCCCCACTGTTTTTACCCCACCCCCCACCCACCCACCCACATGATTTTGAAGCTGTTTAAGGTTTTGCTTTTGCTTTTGAGTGTTTTTTTTTTCTTCATTTCATGTGAATGCTGTTCATTTCATTTACAGTAGTTTATTATCCATTTTGTTATTGTCATGTCCCTTTTTTTGTTTTGTTTTTTTGTATTTTAGTATCAATCAATTTTTACCTATTATTTGCCAGTACATTTTTCCCCTGTCTGGTGCTGTTTGGGGACTGAGTTTTGATTTTGTTTTGCTCTGCTGTGGTTTTGTGTTATTGAAGCGTGAAAAACAATAAACTTTAAGTCATAAAAAAGGTAGCATTTCCTCACAGAAGCACTTTAGTATAAAGAGACTGTTTGCAGCTTTATGCAGCGTACAGGGCTCCTCCTTGTATATGAATGCTGGATCTATTTTTAAATCGTTACTAAATAAAAAGCATAATGACGTAACACCTCTAAGGAATCCTTTCTATTGTTCAGCTTTTTATAGAGTACATCGTGTTTTGAAAGATGCACTTAATCTGAAATAATGAACCCTATAAAAAAGCCATCGCGTAATGTGTCACATGCAAAATACCAATTAGACAGCCACTGACCTTAAAACACTCACAGTAACGGTATGCATTTCTATTGCTGCAGTGTACCCAGTAAAATGGCCCCTCCTTGACACGACACACCATGACTTATAACAAAGACGAAATTTCAGTTAATTACAACTTGAAGCATCTTCTCCTGTTGAAAATATTATTCAGTCATACCTCTGTGATGAAGGACTAACAGTTCATCTGTTTATGTAACACGTTTCCTGTTTAATGAATGTTATGTAACAGACTTGATGGAGATGTGACTTTAGGTTTACCTAATTATACTAATTAAAGACGTGACCTTAGTGCAATGTGTCCCAACCACTTGGTACAGTTGGACAGCCAACAAAATCTCCCTTTGTGCTCAATATGTGCAATATTACAATGCAAACAATTTACTATGCTGAACAAAACACCCATAAGAGCTTTCCTCTGGTGTTTTTCTCAATCTAAAATTCTGTTATTTCTGTCTCCTAATGATGAATTAATGAAGAGCAGCTGCTGTATTTCACAGACTCACTTCTGTCTCTAGCGATTATAAACCAAAAAATATTCAAGTTTGACTTGTTTAACAATATTTCCTGTTACGTGGACGTGATGAGCACAAAATTTCCACTGCTTTGCTCATTATTCAGCCAAATTGTGTGCAGTATTCCAGTAAACCGTTTGTGGCACATACTCGAGAGCAAGTTGAACCAGTCCGACGGATAGAAATCTCAGGAAGTCGTTGGAGGAGTTAACACCCCCTCTGTCAGTTGCCCACATTGTCACACAATTACTAAACGACAGGTGTGTGACTTACGTGACGTGACTTAAATAACTGGCTGCAGTGATTTCACATCTCTTTTATTACACTGGAAGGAACACGGACCTGTACACTGCTTACTCTCTGATCAACAAGGAAACAACGTAATATCACCCATGCCTCTTCTCTCAATGGAAACACAGGTGAGGCACAATCGAGCTGACTGTTTTTATTTGCAATGTTTTTATTTATTTTACTTTTTTTTTATTTATCATATATTTTTCATGTACACTGTAAAAATAAACTTTTTTTTTTTACTTTTAGAAACCAATAGTGTCTGGACTGCCTTAGCATTTTAGGTCAGCTGAATTTGAGTGGAGTTTAGGTAATTTTGTAATAATTTGAAAATAAACTTTTTTATTCAAATAAACTTTATATCAACTCAGTTGTACTTAAGAAAACATGCTCACAGTTGTTTACATTATTGTAAAAACTAACAGTTTTGATGTATACTAAAGTTTATTGGAGACAGAAAGTTTTATGTTTTCTTTTAAACTATGAAAAATAAGGATCTCAGAAGAGTTTTAACTCTCAAACAATGCATGCTGGAAAGTCTGTTAATATATGCTGATCATGTTTCTATAGAAACTTATTTCAATGAGTTCAGTGAACTTGTTAAATTCTGAAAGTAAATGCTAGAAATCTTAGGTGTTATTCATTTGAATGCATAAAACTTTATATATTTACATATATTTATGGTTATATTAATGAGAAATGATTTCTTGACTCCATCAATCCATGCATGATTTCTTACAGTATTAGAATTAAACTGCTCTTAAAATTCTACAGAAATAAAATCAGCTTTATTTTGAAAATCCTTAAAAAAGTATGAATAGATTATAGTGTAATAATAAAAAATAAATAAATGATGGGAATGATAACATGCATTATAACTAAATTAACATTTCTAAAATTAAATTGGAACAATTAGCATAGTTGGCTCAGACTTGAAATGTATTCGATTTTTAAACACACATGCCAGGCGTGAGCATGTGTGTACTGACATTTAAGTTAATTAATAACAGCACATTGCTGTTAGACGTAATCCTGAGGTGGAATGTGTTGTGGATATTGCTGCTATGACCTGTATGTTCCCCATCTTTTACTTGTGTTGCTTATGTCCACTGAAATATGTGAAATTGTTCTGTTTTAGTACTTTTTTTAATTTGAAATACACACATTTGTAGTTTCTAATACTGAAAGATTCAAGCTCGTCTAAAGAGGAAAAGTAAATTATCTCAACTAAAGAATATAGGTCGGCAATGCTTTTTTTTTTTTTTTTTCCTCAAACTTTATTTAAGAACTATTGAGTTGGGTTCAAAACTCAAACTCATCTGAAGTAAGTACCTTGAGTAATATTTTTATTCCAGATTCTAAATTGTGAATGTTTTCTGCTTTTCTTTACTCCTCTATGACAGTAAACTAAATATCTTAAGGGTTGTGGGCAATAAAATATAAATAATAATAATAAATTAATTGTGGCTCTAAACTGCTTGCTACCGTCTAAAAAAAGATCCTGTAACTCGATGGTATGTGTTTGGTAAAATGACGTATAAGGAGCGAAGGAATGTATTTATGATTTTTTTTGTGTCTGTGTCACGTTGATGACACGTTATCTCAAGTGAGCGGGTTGACGCCACTGAGACACGTACAAACACACTTGTGACATGTGGTCAAAAGTGTTTGACAATCATCAGTCAAGATGATGCGACCTCGAAAACAGCGAAGCATTGTCACCCGAGTGTCTCAGGCTGAGAAGTGGGTTTGGTCAACCAGCACTGTACTTCACATTTTGGATATTAGAGCAGGCAAAAATACAAATGTGATACACAGAAAACCACTGTAGGGCCTGGCCTAAGGAGAAAAAATGAGAGACGGAAGAATTTTTATATTGAATGATGAGAATTCAGTTGAAATGTCACTTTAAAAACAGCCATTTATCTTTTTTCTGCTAACTGCGTTCTTAGGCACACATGGAAATGGCACATGGAGAGATCCAAGAGGAGAGACTCAAGGAGCCGACGGAGAAGATGAGAGAAGCAGAGAAACAGTTCCTTAAAGACCTGTACACTTTCATGAAGAAGAGAGATACACCCATAGAGAGAATCCCAAATCTGGGCTTCAAACAAAGTAAATATTATTCATTTTATCACATTTTGTGCAGACCAAGCTATGTTTTATGCACCGAAACAGACCATTATTACTTCAGTGTTTTATATGACACAGTTATATCATATTAAGAATATAATTTATCTGCCTATTATAATATATGGACATAAATATTAGCTTTAATTGTAATTATAGTAAATCTGACTTTATAAGATTAGTTGAAAAAAAATTATCTGTAATTGTCTAATACTATAGCAACTGTTTAAACAATTCTTCCAGCAAAAATCACAAATTTTTCTAGTTTTAGCATCTCAAGAGTTTTCTGTTCTTCCTTGTTTTAAGTCAATGTAAACTGAATATCTTCAGGTTTGACTGTTTGAAGATGTTACCTTGGATTTTCGGACATTTTATAGAACAGTCGATCAGTGAATTGAAAAAATAATCTGCTTATTGAGTATATGATGAAAATAGCCCTGCATTCTATTAATAAAGTGTGTTTTTTTCTCTGTTTTTTAGTTGATCTGTTTTTGATGTTCATCACAGTCAGGGACATGGGTGGCTACCACCAGGTAAGAAAATATTTCATAAGTCGTTTTTTGAGAAAGTTTGAGAAAGAAAATCATTATTTCAAGAAAGAATCTTTTTTTTTTTTCATCACATCGGCAGAAATTGTTTCATACTCTACACACAAGCACAAAATAATAAAATAAATTATTCTGCCCTCTTCCAGGTGACTGGTCAGCAGCTGTGGAAGCAAGTGTACAACATGCTGGGAGGAAACCCTCGCAGCACAAGTGCAGCCACCTGCACCCGCAGACACTATGAGAAGTGAGTTAAACAGTGTGTGTGCATTTGTCAAGCTGAGATCGGGCGGTGTGATGGTCTAATGTGATCGATGTGTTGTTTTGCGCAGGCTGCTTCTGCCGTACGAGTGCCACATCAAAGGCATACCGATGAATCTCTTGCCTCAGCATCAGCCAAAGCACTACCACTACGTCAAAGACGATGATGACGGCCAGAGACCAGCTAAACGCAAACTGTTATCAATACCTCTGCCCCAGGTTGGTATTATTTTACTCTCAAACAAGATCAGAAAAAAAATGGCAAACTCAGACTGATGTGATTATACTTAAATGTAAATATTCTTCATGACATTATGTATTAAATCGTGACATCCTGAAGTAGCTGTTTGGGTTATAAATGCCATGGGACTGTATGATACATTTATAATATCATTTAAGACATATTCTTATGAATAATCTGGTTCTGATGCAACAAAAACTCACTTAAGATCCCAATAATCACATAATACCAGTAAAATCTGTTTCTTTTATAGTGCATTTGACAATTCAAACTTATTTGGTTTCTTGATGAGAGTCAGATGAGAAGATTGATAACTCTCAAGTCTGTACAGTGAATATGCAGCTGAAGCCAGCAGCTGGTCAGCCTGAGACTGGGAACAGGCTGAAACGGGTGTTTTGGGGGCAAAAAGCGGTGGTACTTAGGAAGGGTCAGTTGTAAAAAAAAAAAAAAAAAAAAGTTCAACTTCCTGGAGTCTCCCAAGGAGACTAAAAAAGACGCAAGGGTCATTACATCACTAACAAACATTACATGCTCAAGACTTTGGTGCAGCACTGCATGAAAAAAGGACTTTCTGCCCTGCAAATGACCCTAATTACAGCCTGTGAAGTCAGTAAGGCAGTTCTTTTCAATATTAATCATGCTAGCTGGAGACCAACAGCAAATAATGACTGCACATTTGAATAAACTAGTCAGACACCAAAGTCTGGCACCAACCAGAGCATACAATGTTAATGATGTAATGAGGCTTCATTATTTTTAAGTTTCCTTGGCATCTCTGCTGGTTGCCCAGTAACAAGACAAGTTCATCAGTGAGCTTTAGAGGTGCTGAAAGGTGGATTTTGTTACTCAGAGCCAGGCTAACTGTTTTCCCATTTCCTATCTTTATGCTAAGCTAAGTTAAGCATCTGCTGGTTGTAGCTTCATATTCAGCAAACAGACATGAGGGTGATACCAATCTTCTCATGTAGCTCTTTGAAAGAAAATTAATAATCGTATTCCCTAGAATATCAAACTGTTCCTTCAACCTCTAACAAACCACTTATCTTTCCTACAGGGCCCACATATCCCCCAGTCAGGCCGATATGGGACTGTCTTCCATCTGCCACTCCCCTACTCTCGCTTCTATCACCCAAGATACCCAGTTCTGCCTCCTAGTGCCCCTCTTACTGCCTCGCCGCAAAGCCGCCCTGTCCAACAGCCCCGGTTTTCTTTCAGTCCATATCGTCCAACCCCAACAGAGAGCATTCAGGAGCCACTGGAGCACTTGCGCTACCTGGCAGAACGGTACAAGACCTCATCCGGCCTGTCTGAGCCTCTGAACCTTAGCGTCAAAGCATCAAGATCAGAGAACAACAGCAACCCTGCCTCGTCATTCGCCCCACCTCCGTCCAGCAAGAACCCAAAGTTTTTGAACAAACCCTCGCCTCTGTACACACTTCATCACCCGCAGGTGGTGAGAAACGAGACACAAGATGGCGAGGCAGGTGTAGGTGACACACCATATTCATATCCTGTGGAAGCTGGAGACTCATATGTCATTGATGTCAAAGCTATGACATCATCAAGCAGCCCCACAAATGACTCGGCTCTGACACTTAGAGTAGATGAAGGCACCATTACAATGCCCCAAAACCCCAGCTCATCAAAAACAGACCTTACAATGCAGCCAAGAGATGAGAGAGAAGGAAGTCCAGAAGTTAGGGCGCTCAATCTCGGTCATACGCCGCCCAGATTCCCTCAAGAGAATGGAGGCGATATGGAAATTGAGATACCGCTGTCTGTGTTTCGTAACTGGCTCAGGCTGTGCAGGTCCTCAGCAATGATGCCTGGAGATAAGCAGCCACCGACTCTTCCTACTCTGGAAGACCTCTCTGCACAAAGGAGTTGTTCCGACACAGACGTCCTCCCAACCAACCTGACATTTTGCATGAATCCCCAACAATTGAGCCCAGTCGCCAAGGATCTTAGGCTGAGGCCGAGCCCCCCACCAGCCACCCAGCCCTCTGGTAATCACCACAACGCGAGCCAAAATCCTCTCATCGGCTACAAGCCTTTGCCCACGAGTGGCATTCTGAAAAACGCAGCCAGCCAAGATGTCTTTCCGTTTGATCAGCAGGATCTTATTAAGTCATACAGCTGCAAACCTACAACTTGCTGGGATGCATATACCCAGGAGACCCAGGCTCTCCCAATCCAAGCAAAAATTGACTCTATTCCCCTCACAGCTCAACAAAACTTTGCCGCCCCTACGGAGAAGTCAGAGATGGGTCCCTCAGCTGTGCTCATGCTGAACCCCAGCTCCACGTCTCTGCTGCAGCTCACCGCTGAAGAGGTGATGAAGCTGAAGAGAATCATCTCGAGCTCATCATGAACATCAGTTCATATAATAACATGGACAGTCCAACACCACATTCAAAGCTGACTTATATAACATTACTCTGTCATATACTGTACCATAATGAAGTTTTGTTTTGTATATATTTAAGTATATTTTTTAAATCATGATTTTAATCTATAACAATTCATTCGTATCGAGAGCAGAGCTTGATTTAAGGAAAATGTGCTTTGTTTACTATTTTTGTTTTTCTGTACAGTAATATTTCTTTTATAATAAATGTAACACTTAACATAATTATAATGTAAATCTAAATAAATTCAAATAAATAAAATATAAGTTTCATGACAGATTTCTGTAACAACTCTGGAAGGCTTAGACTCAGGTGCAGAAAAACACACAGGAGGCAGAGTGAGGTTCAAACTAAAATCACTGTCTTTACTTGAGTCCAAAAAGGCAAACAAAACAGACAAGGAAAAGGCACAATCCTACAATCCAATAAACGGGCCAAACAATCCAGGGAGCCTAACACAGCCAAAGCTAGACGTAAAGTCACTGAGAACAAAGACAATCTGGCAAAGACATGTGGAGCTGGTGGGGGTTTATATACACAGGGATGGTAAGGAGGGTAATCAGGGGCAGGTGAGTAAGTGGCCTCAGGTGTGGTTGATGAGAGGCAGGAAAACACAGGGAACTGAAATGACACAAGAGGTAGCATTACAAAATAAAACCGGAAATAACATGACAAAATCTAGACTGTTACAATTTGTTTACTGGGTGATTCTGTTATCTTCACTCTACACTAACAGGTGTATTTTTCATGTATCTGTTAATATGAAGTTTGTTAGTCTTTAGAGGTGTAGCAACCACCAATGTTAGGGAGTAGTCAAGTAGTAGATTAACATGTTGCAGTAAAATGCTGGCAGTTTAAGTACATTCATGTTTGCACAGTGACATAACTACTGAAACTACAAACAATTTATTGCCAAAAAAAGAAAGAAAATGATTTTTTATTTTTATTTTAACATTGCTTCTCTAGTAATGGACACTGTATGCAAAACTAATGCAGACATGCCATGCATTTTCCCATGAATAATGGGGTGTTGTATTTTTAATTGTTTTGGTCTATGACCTGTGAACAAGGAGGCACTTCTTGCAAAACACTCTTTGCAATAAACTTTGCAATAAAGTTAATTTTGTTATAATTTCCTATCCCATGTTCATTGTTGATTTACAAAGTAGAGCTCCTGGGGGGTGGGGTGGTTACCCAAATTATATTTCTCCTGAGGGTAGCTTTGCTGTAATTCAACCTCTTAGAAGTATGAAGTATTGTTAGCTGGTAAAGCTATGCTTTCAAAGTAGTTTACCCAAGACCAGCAAACATATGTACAAGTGTGTGCTTGTACGTTGTAACTTTGGAGGTAGTAGCTTCCAGCTATACTTAGGACGAGGCTTGGAAATAATTTGGGGTGGATCAGCCACACCTTGAGGAAACCAACATCTAGCACTACACACCAAGCACTGATCTGGAACCCCAGGGGAAACGTGAGAGAGGACAGCCTAAGGACAGCTGGAGGCGGGACACCGAGGCAGAAGTCAAGAGGCAGGGAACCAGCTGGAAAGAGACAGAAAGTGCAGCCCAGAGCCGCGTCAGATGGAGAGATGTCGTCGATGGCCTATGCTCCACTGGGAGTGTGGGGCCTGAGTAAGTTAGTAATGGTAATTATCGTCAAAGCATCTGCATGATTTTATTCCCACCAGTTTCTGTTTTTGTAATGGCTGTGCACACCTATACCATTAAAGATGTACAGGTATGTGCCTCTTTAATGTCAAATAAATGTAATTATATAATAGTTACAGCTTCTCATATGCATTTAAAAAGTTTGGAGTGTCTGTTTGCACCTGATTGAGAATGGACACATAGCAGCCACTCGGCCCAACTCCCTAAGTTTCCCCAATTTCCTCCAGTGAGAAGCAATTAGTAGCTGTCAAAGTAATGCTTTCATAGTTTCCCCAAGACTGACCAACATTACTACACTGTATGCCTTTCTTAGAAGAGAAAAACTACAACTTGAATGGAGGCAGTGGCCTCAAGCTACGCATATTCAGGAGGAGGTGTGGTAATTATTGTTAGAACATCTATGTGACTTTGTTTCCAGTGGTTTCATCATTGTATATGCTGGATACACGTGCACAGTTAAACATGTAGGTATGTGTTAAATGTCCAATAAAGATAATTATATAACAATTATACCTTCTTGTGTGCATTAATAAATGTGGTATGTCTATTTGCACCTGGGCGAGCATATGTACATGGCATCTACTTGGCTGTTCACACCCATTTAGCCAAGTCTAGCTACACTGAGCGACAAATTTTTTGCAAATTATAGGTGGATGAATCATGAAGCACAGGACTCTCCTACACAAGAGCAGGGTTTGAGTCCCAGCTTTGGAGGCTAAGATTATAGTATAGTGTAACATTAGAGGTCAGTGTTAAGTTGAATTTAGTTGAAGTTACTTTTTATTTACATTTTTTTAATAATTATTTTAAGTTTTCAATCGAAGTTTGGCTAGAATTACCAGTTGACGGCCACGGCTCTGATCCGTCTTCTGCACGGCTGCAAGACCCAGCAGCATTTCAGAGGCATTTCAGCAGCGGAGTGTTTCGCCTGTCTGATTGTGTTAACTTGCTCAGATTTTGTTGATTAGGTCCTCTTTCCTTGCCAATTGTGCTTCTACCATGGATAAGCAGGGTACGTGATTAAATAGTTTCTTTTCTGGCTGTCTTTATGGTCGTGAGCCTGCACGGCATCTTTTAATTTGAAAATTACCCAGATTCTCCCTGCCTTTTCTGCGCCCGACTTCCTGCCTGTCCGATCTGCTCTGCGCACAACTGACGCTGCATTCGTCCAAAATAGATTCGGCGAGTATTTGAAGTGGAGTGGAGAGCTGCTTCTGGGACGTGCTACGGCGCTTCTGGTGGAATCACAAGCATTGTCTAGAATGGTTGCGGATGACTCTGGCTGCCATGGTGCAGTGCCTGGTAGAAATTGTGGGTTAGACAACAAAAGTACATTTACATTTTCAGTTCATGTACATACACAGTATAACAACCAGAAAATCAATCAAAAAAATTGTGGTATAGCGATTCTGAAAGATAGTTCCTTGTAGAGTTTCATTCTCAGGTCATAAAATGATCGGTTATTGGGATTGGCTTGAAGGTGGTTGATCGGAATGTGCCACAGGTGTGCCCATGAGAATGAGATCAACAACCAACAATCACTGGACTGGCCAGATTCTCCCGTCTCATTCTAGAGTTTTTAAGGTTTGAGAACAGAGCCAAGAGGAGGAACAGAAGTCTATTTTTATCTCAGGCCGAATTAATAATATCATGCTGTAAGGTTATCATGGAGGTGTTGTCCATTGTGAAGCCAAAAATAAATTGCATACCCCAGCTTTAAGTAAAAAGAAGATTGTGCTTTAGTAAGGTTTGTTTTGATGTGTTTGCCATACCAGTCTCAGGTGAGGTCTACTTTTATGTCACTGTTGTTACTATAATTATTAAGTTTGAGTGTTACGTGTGAAATTTTGACGTGTGTGACAATAACATGGAAACAGAACTGACACTCCCATCACTGTTACTTCAGACAGTGATGATTAGTGGCAAATTGCTTTTTAATAACACAATAGTCTTGTGATACATATAATGTTTTAAGGCTAAACCATTAACAGAGGGAGACATAGTGAAGAAGCCACTGGCTTACAATCTAGTTCCACTTTAGTTTAATGACACAAAGACATGATGTAGTGGTGACTGTGAGAAATCCAGTATGAACACGTTTAAGCAAGTATTGCTTAAACGTACCTCTTTCTTTGCGTCAGTTTTTTCAAATTTCTGCTGCTATTTGCTTATCAAAAGCAAGACACACTTGTTTTGAGTGACACTGTACCGAAAGCATTTCGTTCAACACGTCACTGGGTGTGATTTGGTGGGCTCAGTGCAGGCGTCAGGCTTTTATTTACACGCCTTCAGGCTTTTCACAACATGATGCTTGTATGCAGACATTGTCTTGCACAGCTGGAATAGTCAGACATTGACATTTAATTAGAATTCATGCTGTAAAGCATGAGAACATTGTTGACATCATTAGACACAGTGAGATCAAATTATTGGCTCAATCAAACAGGAATATTATTGGAAAATTTCTGTAGCACTTTATGTATAGTACTGTTTTGTAAAAAAAAAAAAAAAAAAACACAATAAAATGACTAAACTGTGCCTTTTTATAGTGTGAAAACCCCTTCAACCTTTCTGCAATTTTGATGTTAAAAATAAAATTGTAGCCTTGATTGTAAAAAATAATCTGTTATGTAAATTTATGTATGTGTGTATGTAAAATTTACCTACAAGTATTGAAAGTAAAAATACACAAGGCAGAAAAATGTCCCCTGTGGCTGTTATACTATATATTATATCATTAGATCATGTTAACACATGCATTAATGGAAAAGAAAAAACTGGATTTTATTGTTGCTTGAGGTGGAGCTCAGTTCAAACTATTTTGTACTGGATTGCAGCGGATGATTATTTTCATTAAGCTTTAATGTGCTGATTATTTTCTCCACCAATTGATTTATTGGAAAGTATGAAAACACTGAAATTCTCACAATTACCCAGAACCCAAAGCCACCCACAGCATCAAAAATAAAACGTATTTCTTCCTCCTGGGGGCAGGTCAGCCAAAAAGAGCTGTTGCTCCAGTAATTCTAACTGTTATGTGCATATCATTAGTAGTTAGTTATATTCCACGACTGAAAGTGTGCAGGTGTTTTACTTTTATCTTTGTTATGGACTCAAGATTCAGAAGGTTCACAGAACCTGAATGAGTTGATGCTTGATTGAATTGCTTCATCCTTGCTTTAGAATGCAGATAAGGAACTGTGTGTGTTGTGGTCTTGCGTCAGGTAAAAACCCAAGAGGTTAAATATACTTTATCAAATTGGAATGTCTTCCAGGAGGTGTTGTCGTAAGACAAGAGCCCATTGGTGAACACTCCAGCGGACGCTATCAACGTGAATGAGATTGTTTTCTGGGAATGTCTGCCTCATGACTCAGCAGACAGGTACAAGCAGGCCAAACGGTTTCTGCCGTTTCGGTATGAAAACCTGCTGTTATATCATGTAACAGTCAAAATTATATGACAGGCATGTTTTACAAACAAACCTTTACAAACCCTTTGCGTGTACTAAATGACCTGTCAATGAATTTCAGAGTGAAACCAAGTAGATATTTTGTAGTGGTTTTATCATACAACTGAGACTCAAACGAGCAGCACATTAGTGGCAGAATATTATCCAATGTGTCGATGTACAGTACTCATCTTCTAAACATTGGACTATGTTGCAGGTGGCAAGTTCAGTGAAAAATCACCATCAACATACTCTACAGAAACTGCTTAACACAGTTAAGATTCATGGAGAAGAGGTAGAAGATTGTGTGGAAGGATGTGTCCTCTGCAGATTTCGAAGTAGCACCATTTGTCATGTCCATGTCCGTTTACTTGACCAGGCGTAGCAACCACAAATGGATAGAACAGGAACAGGTCCCCACTTGTCCAGGGCAGCTGCAGTAAGGTCATCAATAACTGTAGTGAAAGAGAGAGAAATAAAGAAAACAGTAGTAGTTGAATGCTAAAGAAATATGCTGGCCTGTGCTGATGTGAGGATGGGTGAAGATCTCCAGTTCACAAGACAGTCCTGGAGCTTCAGCGGAAAACAGCGCTGCAGCCAAATCCAGTACAATTGAATAATAATAATATGGTATAATAAGCCGCGACATTAAAATCTGACCCGAAAAGACGCCATCTACACCGTGTTTTTAGCCTAAATATCAACTGTAGCCTCTCAGACTTGATCCTCGTGCACACGCCTGAAGTGTGCAAACTTAACATCACCCGCAAACAAATGTGCAAGCAGATCTACTAATAGTGCGCACTGAGGATTGCGTCTTTCAAATGTGTAAGACAGCACACACTGTCGGTTTGCCTTAATGAATATGCAATATGGGGTGTTTCTACCCTAGTTGCAAAATACTTTGAGGAGAAAATGCAAATAGGTTAGTTTAGCACACGCACTGTGATTTTCCAAGCCTGAAAATAATTTGCAGTGACTGTGACTGCATCTGTATTTCATATGTTTGAAAGGAAGGTGCTAATCGGCCCAGCGGTGCGCACAGATGGCTGCTGTTACTGTGTGTGTGTCTGATTTAAAGTCATTTCTCATGAGCTGTATGGGGAACGCATTTATTATTATTTTCATTCAGTTATCCTGAATGCAGAAAAACACCATGGTTAAACATAAATTTGTGGCAGCCTATTTGCAGCCAAATGAATCCAAACATTCACAACCACTGTAGCCTAAAGAAAATTAACACTGATCTTGATTATGACTTCCTATTTCCTTCTTTTTGCCAGCATCACAGTTTTTTGGCATGCCGCTCAGCTGTGGGACCACTTGGATTGAGAGACCTCACCACTGCCTGTATCCCATCTTCAGTCCCTCTTGTCAAGGCATTTATGGCCATTATTATTATTATTATTATTATTATTATTATTATTATTATTATTATTAAAGTCACTGAAGATAGTTTAAAAAGTTTTATTATAAGCCAATTTGCCATATACTTGCCATCTTCTCTTAATTTCATCTGTTGTTCTTGACTTTTTGCTGTAGCTCAACAATATGTTTATGGAAACCTGTAACGCATGCAAAACCCTCATTTAAATACTGCTGTCTCCACAGTGTCTGCATCTGTTGTCATTTCCGCAGTTATTCTTGGTAGATCACCCACAAAACGCACACCGACCAAACGTGCAAGATATCAGAATGCATGTGCAATTTAGCACTCTTTATTTGGGATGTTAGTAAATCAGGCCCTGAGACTGTTTTGCCTCTGACAGGCTCAAATTGTTATACTAAGTGTTGGTCTTTTATTAAAGAGTAAGATCCTTTTTGTTTAACCAGAAACAGATGATTAATCGCTCTCCTCAAAGCCACCAGACTCCATTGACAAATACAGTAACTTTACCTGGCAGATCATCAGAACATAAACTTTTTTACACTGCACTGAGCACTCCTAACCAAACCAGAGCTGATGACTGTTGGGACAGTGGAAAGACAAACCAAGAAGTTTTTGGAGAGATTTATTTAGTTTCTGTAAAGTTTGAATGACATTGACGATGATGCAAAAAAGATGCTGGTGAGTTTGGCGAGGGCAATTAAACAGCTGTTTGTGGTTAAAGACATCATATCTCGATCTTTAAAATGAGGTCTCTCACTGTTGTAAACCTTTATGTCATTTTGTCAGACGCTAACTAACAATATGAGCCGGTCAGAGGCAAAAACAAGCAAGCTTCCAACAGCTATCCTGTTAATGTAATGCACAGGGACATGGGAAAAAAACGATGTTCAACTGCAATAACAGCTGTCTCCGGTTGTGTCTGTGGTCTGTGGATCCCTTTCATAATGATGTTAGACATTTAAAAGTACAATCTGAGCCAGTGGCCAAAACAAGCACTTTTAGTTGAGTATTTTGACAGTGTGCAATTACCCGTGACAATTACATTGCAGTCAGATTTGCAGTTGACAGCTGCAGCACTCTCTCTCAATACTGGGTGAGTTCCTTAAGTTTTTTTTTACTATAAGTCACTTAGAGACAAAACATTGCATTAAAAAAAACAAAAACAAAAAGCAAAACCAAAAAAAAAAACAGTTCCCACCTATTTTTGTGTTTGGGTATCTGTCTGGGTAAAATTAACTGCGAGGCAGGTAGTGTATATTGAAATGGAAATAGTTTGTATGTGACTCACACCCAAAACTACAATCATCCCGTCTGTAAAAACAAAAAACATCACAACCTCTTGTCAGTTGAAACTATTCAGGCACATATCTGTTGCAACCACAGCTTGAGCTGTGAGTTTGCCAATTTCTGATCTGGCAATGGTTGGTATGAGGATGCACTTGCCTTTTACCCGAACACACGCACAGCGTCATCTGGCTGATCAAATGACAAGGACACAAGACTGATAGACATTCACCTCCAGGGAGGAGGAAATATATTTGACTTTTTACATTTTTTTTTCTTATCTCTGCTAAATACATTTCAATCCTGAAATATAATTTTATCACTAGTGGTGAATAATTTTTCTTAGATTAAAAGAAGTGATATCTATAGAGTCATGCCCCTTCTGTCGTACCACCGTGGGACCTTACTTTCTTTGGCAAAAACATGGTATGTCTGTAGTTTAAGGAGGAAGACAAATCACTCTGTCAAATTAAAATATAATTTTACAAGTCACACACTACACACCCAAGATTACACACTCAACAATAGCATATTACATAATGACCTTCTCCCTCTAAAAGCTAACGTTAGCCGCTGAAGCTATGATGCCTGTGTGTTTTCGCACCAGGATGTAGTCAGGGTTGTGTCCAGACTTTTTTTTTTTTTTTAAGAGGGACGGCCGAAGTGGGGCACTGACTTATGCAGGGCGTGGCATGAAGCAGGAGCATGCATGTACACATGTTGGAATAACGTTTCTAATGTCTATTCTAATTACTAACATTACAATACCTTACAGTTTATTGCTTGCCTGTGCTTACAATTCAGTTCTATCAATCACAACACAACAGAGTGGCAGCATATAAATATAATATAAAGCTTCTTTAAGTCCTGAAAAAGAAATCATACATCCATTAAGAAAATTCCACTATGAAAACTAGTTTTATTTTTAATATTCTTCATATATTTACCCATTTGCTCTATATCTTACAAGGTGACCTATATTGTGCAAGATGATCCTTTTTTTTACGGACGTGGAAAATAACATCTATGCATTTAACTAGCATGTTGCTGCATACAATAAGGTCATGTGTACAATACAGAGACAGGTCTGACTCATTATTAGTAGGCTATAATGGGAAAAGAATGTTCGCTCAAGAAGCATTCAAAGTTTCACAAAGCCAGTATTGTAAAAGCAAGACCCAGTTAACTTGCTACTTCATATATATCAACTATCTGTCTCCAGCGCAAACCTGTTCTGCAGGACAGGACTTTTGACCAATCCCTGGCCTCTCTGTGTACACAGACTATGACACTCCTGAACAATATCTGTATCATTTGACACTCAGGTGCATTATGTGCAGACTTAAACCTGTAACTTTGAGTGTTTGCGATTCCAGTCATCTGGAAAACATTCAGTGTTTGATGACATTGCCCACATTGCCTGAGAGGACCATTGTGTTTGAGTCAAAGTGGTATTTGTCTTGATTAGCTGTGGTTAACTAATGTCACTGCTGACCTCAATAAGTGCGCAGCAGAACAGTTTGTGACCTGTGTAATTGTTTTTTCTATGATAATGAATAGACTGACCAAACTGACCAAACAAGAAATTCGACCTAATATGTAATTACAAGTTCTTGATAAAGCCTGAATTACAGAGCTTAACAAAAACAAAGAAATACACCGCCCACAATAATTCCACTGTAATTGTGACGTGATTTCAGTGCATATTACTACTAAGACTGGAAAAGCATTCATTCAATATGTATACAGCTTAATGCAAATGAAGAAAATACATTTCACCTTTCATTATAATGTCAGAACCTCTCATGGCCTTCATTCAATTATTTCACCACTGATATGTTGAAAGGAAAACATGCATTGGAAAGTAAACATGATTATCTGAAGTACAGGAATTTGCTTTTTCATTTCACACATATTGTCTGTCCAGGATGGTCAAATTCAGATGTACATTTGTGTTCATATGTTGTGAAGTCAGTGAATATTTTCATGCCTTGGAGTCAGTTGGGTGTGTCATCTTTAGTGTTGCACTGCCTTGAGTTAAAATTCAAGCCTTGTTGGGCTGTCAGCAAGTGATTATGTGTGTCTGGTGAGCAAGGAAGAGGAGAAGATTTTGTGTGTAATGAGCCACAAGGACGTCAATCATATTGGTAAAATCATGCAAAGGTTAAAAATGTTAATAGCAGCAGGAGTGCTCTGCAGTACCAGAAAGCGTACCTTTCATTGTAGTAGGAAGAAAGCAAAGTGCGGATCTCAACAGATAAATCTGGAACCACAAGCCCATCTCTGGGGGAGGAGGGCGTTACTGGAAAAGAAGAGGAAGATAACAGAGATAAAGATACAAAACTCTAGAACAAATATCCTAAACTTCTCCAGTGTGACTGGGAACATTTTTCAAGTCGATGAGTCATTGATAAAGGGGGAATTTTGAGAGACATTTTTCTCCTCACTTCCTTCAACAAGTGGTTTCTCTCAGAGAGTGTCTTCGAAATTGGAATGAGCTTTATAGTAGAACATTTTATTATTCAAACAACATATTCTAGGTGCCAACCTTTTTGTTAACTTTGGTTGCCATGTAGACCATGGGTGTATATTTTCTCATCTGCATGACGGATGTTTTTGTCAGCAGGTGTTGGAGATAATGCGCCTATTCATGCTGACAGCGTCTGTCTTGTTGTTCCAGGTCATTGTTGGGCAGCAATATTTATCTCTTTTACATCCTTCTATTTACTCAAACCTGTTTGTCAGGTTTCAGTCTGGGTGTCGCTGCAGCTCTCTGCAGATGAGCACAAAGCATGTAAATGAAGCGTTGCATTTCACCTTTCATTATATTGTCAGAATTCCTGGCATGCAGAGACAGATGCCTACGTGTAAGTAGACTGTGGCGACCTGATTCATCCATTGATATATTTGTTTGCAAGGTTTTTATAATGCAACATTATTTATTATTCTTCCTTGATATAACAGGTTCAAAATCATTTTGATGCAACACTTTCACACTGACAGTGACTGTCACTTCTATGTAACTTTGCTTATAAGCCCCACCAACTATGCATGGTGAAACTGGATCACATTTTATGGAGTAAAAGTTTTGTAATTTTCCCACTAACGTCCTCTCACTGGTCTGCCCCGACTCTGTGATTTACAGGACGCTAACTGTAACTTAGCTTCCGTTAGCTTGCTGAATCAATGCCAGTGTCAAGCCAGAACCAAAGCTGGGAGAGTGGACAATGTAACCAGCAGAGGTATTGGTTTTGATACAGTCAAACAGATCCAGGTTGGGTCTTGCTCTATTACCACGGGTCCCAGGTCATTACGTGTAATACCAAAGCGGATCTGAGAAGACCAGGCCAAGATCTGACAGCCCTGATCACGATGGAACAAAGTGCATCTGTGGCCACAAGGTGCTACCAAATGACCTGCACGAACGAGCGCCACTGAGCTGAGGTGAGGAGGAGGAACAGGGTCTGAGAGCAGAGGTCAGACTCGTATCGGAGAACACAGATGATTAGCGATGTTATCATTAGCAGCCGTGGCAACGAACAATCAATTGTTACTATAGTTCAAATGGGAAACAGCTGAAGTTATCTTTCTATCTTATCTTATGTTAGATACAACAAAACCACAAAGCTGATTCTAAATGAGTCGCGTTTGTCATTCGTCACCATAACGGCAAATAGACTTTTAATAATAAGTGGATTAGCAATACCAATTGATGACTTGTAATTTAATGTAAACTTGTCAGTACAGTAAACTGGAAAATTGAATCAGCAACTCCTGTGTTCTGCAAGCTAAAATTACTGACTTTGCCTTTGTGGTTGTTGGTTTGGAGAAAGCGATAACTTTCTTATACAACAGGGATTCTCATCAGGAAAGACTGCCTGATGGCTAAGAAAGGGGCAAGGAGGCATGTTGACAGGCATCTACTGTAGCCAATACAATCCCATATCAAACAATCCAAACTAATTCTAAAGTCTTATCTGTATTTTTAATGTAGTTTTGACACAAATAAAACCAGTTTTAAGCTGTGTTGGTTGACACAACTCACAAGACTCTCGCAAGAATAGCAGAAAAAAAATACATGTACATTAAACACAGAATATTTTTTTACAAAATGATGAACTATGATGTAAAGTAGGTGACCGAAAATAAACCAGCAAAACCACTCGTAAAGTTCTTGTGTTACTCTACCTATTTCATGGTATAGCGATCCCTGCTTCATGGTGATAGGTTTCCTGGAGGTCAGCATCTCAATCTTCATGAGGTAATCACAGCATTGCTTCCACTGGCCTGCAACACAGTATAAACAGTGAACCCATATGAACAACAGAGCTTTTGTCAGCAATTAACCTACTACACGGCTTTTGTCTCTGTGCAAATAGGCTGTCAAATTGTGTTTACAGTAGCTGGCAAGCTGGCAGCATGTCAGTCTATGACAAAGCATAAAGTATAGAGATGGTGTCATACCTCTACCACTATGTAGTTATAGACGTTGCTATGATACCTCTGCATGTGTACTAAATATTAATCTTGAGGATCTACTTATCACAATAATTATTTGTGTTTCTGCTGTGCTGGTGTCCACAAGTCAAATATGCACTTCTGTAACCTTTGAGCTATAAACCCCAGTTCCAAAAACACTAGGACTCTGTTTAAAATGTAAATATAACATAATACAAGGGTTGGCAAACATTTTTTTTACCTATTTTAAATGCAATACAAAGTACAAAGACAATATACTTAATTTTCAAATTCAAATGTTTAGCACTGTGATACATCACCTGTTCTTTTAACACTCAGTAAGCATTTGGTTCAGTTTTGAAGGTGAATTTCTTTCTCATTCTTGCTAGATATACAACTTGAGGTGCTCAACAGTCTGGGTCTTCTGTTGTCGTATTTTGTGCTTCATAATGCACCACACATTTTCAGCAGGAGACGGTTCTAGGCTGCATGCAGGCCAGTCTCGTCTCTTTTACTATGAAGCCACGCTTGTTTTTGTATTGCTGGAATAAGCACAGGCTTCCCGGAAAAAGACGTCTGGATGGTATCATATGTTGCTGCAAAACCTGTCAGTGTTTGTAAGCATCAATGGGCCCTTCACAGGCGTACAGGTTGCCCATGGTTGCCAAGAGCACAAACACCATCACAGACGCTGGCTTTTGAACTTTACACTGGTGACAATCTGAATGTTCCTTCTCCTCTTTAGGTGGAACGAAACAACACAAAGAAGTATGTGGTGTTTCTGGATGAGGTTGATTTATGGCTGATGATTTATCACTTTGCAAGATGGAGTTGTAATTTGCTAGGCGTTTTTCCAAAGTGTTCCTGGGCCCAGCTGTGTGGGTTTTTAATGCAGCTTTTAATGTAGTGCACCTGAGGTGTCACAGGTCACGGGCATTCAATATTGGTAAAGTGTTCACTGTGGGAAAAGTTAAGTAACTCTCGTGTTAGTGTGCTGTGCCATTGTGCCAATTTTCCTGTACTTTGAGGTTTGCACTATGAGAACACACAGATCCTTCCTTTCTAAAGTGTAATGTAGGTGCAAAGACAGTTAAACGGTAAACAAAAGATTGCTGACAAACAAACACACCCTTGTTCACACCTAGGAGTGCCACATCACCATTTTCAATTTTTCAAACAATATTACTTTAATAACAGGTTCAAAGATACATTCTCAAGCCTGATATCTCTGTGCAGCAACACTCTCTAATATTCTAGAAACACATCAAATCCATTTAAAACTATAATGAAATTGCTTCTGCAAACTTCCTCTTATAAATGAATATTTATTGCATAACTTAATTCTGAGAAATGCACTCATGCATGAAGACACTACTGTAATAGCCCAGAGGTGCAAACTATTTAATTCATGTTGCAGTCTAGCAGTCTTCGGGACACATCCTTATTGGTGCAGGCACGTACGAGACTTGAGGAAATTAGAGAAATTAATATAATAAATGCAAACTTTTCCCCCCATCTGGTTGGATGCAAAGCCTCAGCATCGATTTGTCTGACTCTCCTCTGCCATTGCTTAATCAAAGGTTTGGAGTGGGGCTCCTGCGAGACGTAAAGTAAATGTTGATGAAACAATGTAAAGATTAAGTGCCCAAGCTGGGCACAAAAACATTTTGAAAAATAAACTGCTCAACTGAAAATATACAGTCAATATTAGATGTACCTCCTCTCATAAGCTTGGAACAAAGATCAAGTCTGCTACACAGACATGATTTATTATTCCTTTAGGTGTGTGTGTAACTCAAACTAATTGCCTTCCCACAATGTATTTGTGGCGTTACACAGTGGCTTACTCAGTCCTATAAGTATTTGTTTAACGATGCTGAAACATCTGTTGAAACCAGTGCCACACATTGTTGGCTCTGATCATGATTTTGTGGGCACGATCTTAACAAGTTAAATAGAGATGTTGCTATACCCTGCATGGGAACATGCAGAGCTTAAACTAGGGATTCTGGAAGTTTTGATGACTGAATGCCAATTTAGGGAGTGAGCATGTGACTGAGAGACACACAGGAACCCATTAACTTGTCATAGGTTTTGTGATAGTTCTGATGACGGTGTTTCTTTAGCACCAAGTTTGCGCATTTATGAGTAAGACGGTTCACTTTATCTGTCTTCTGAGGTTAAATGAAGTAAGAGTTGATCCATTTTGTGATGCTCAAGAGGTGCCACAAGCTGCAACCAGCAGATTTTTAAAAATTATCATTTCTAACCTGATAAATGCTTTTGGGGGATGCAGTTTGATGCAGCAGCTGAGTAGTGTGTTACTATCAACAGTGAAAGTATTGAAATATAATGATTGAAATATAATACATGCATTTCAAGTCATATGCGGGTGTTGCACAAAATGTTCCTAAGGACCACCACTGGCCTGCGTTTTGAGAACCCCTGGCATAGGCATTCTCATTTGCTCTATATATTATTAATAATGATATAAAATAATAATTATTATTGTCCACAAATGTGGAAATATGCCTTCGGCTTCACAGGTTGGTTGAAAACATGTCACAATAAATTACAATACATATTATATTAAAAGAACATGCACAAAACAGCACGGTGTAGTGTTGATTGCATGTGGTATGAATGACTTTTTGTAAATATTCTCACTGCAGCAGCTCCGTTGCCCTCTGTGCCCCTACCATGTGCACGTATTAATAGTTAAAACGCTCTGAACAAGGCTTCTGTCAACAACCTCTAAAATGTTCTTGCTTATATCATATGAATCCAATTTCTTGATTAAATACAAGTGCCCCATTGCTTTTTAAAAAATGTATTCTGTGTTGGCTGTAAAACACAAAAGGGAAATCGAGAAAGGTTCCTAAATATTTAAACTCGTCTACCGCCTCAACAAGCTGGTCAGTAATCACAACAGATGGGAAATGCACTCTCAGATAAAAGACAAAAGTAAACAGGAAAGAAGTTATTTTAATTCTCAACAAGGAAGAATAAAAAGTTCCTCAAATTTTTTACATTAAGGAAATGATAAGTTTCTGTGACTGTCTGATTTAATCAGACAGGGTGCCAATTTTCTCAAGGTATTGTTGTCTGTATGTAACTGTGGACACGAAAGACTACATAATTATTGCTGCACTGCAGCAGGCTCTCAAGAATATAATTGTCTCTTCTTCTGATTTTCATAAATATGCATAGTGAGAAATGCCTCTCTCCCATTTTGATTGAAATTCTCTTTCTCAACATTTCCCTTATCTCTAAATCTTAACAGTCAAGTCAGGAATTTGCTCAGAGATCCAGCTTCTGCTGTTCTGCTCCCACAGTGACCTTTTTTAAAAAATTAATTCCTGCATTATGATTACTGAAGGCGGATGATTGCTGCATGCTATTATCTGGTTGCAATTCAATAATGATGGCACCTGGGTACAGGCTGAAACATGCCACAGTTTTGTGACAAATCTCTCTGTACCCAATGTCGCTGTGCTGCATTTGACCTTTATCAAAATAGCATTGTAAGCTCAAAGCTCACTGTCATTGCCCTTATCGGCATTGTTTTCTGCAGCAGGAAGCGTTTTTCAGGAAATAAGTTGTAAAATCCCCTGAACACAACCTGCACAGCACCAAATAGCAGAAAGACAAAGTTATCAACTGACTCATTAACATAGTTCATCATTTGGCAGCTAAAGTTCCAGATAGTGTATTTCCCACAGGAGTTGGTGGAGACAACAAACACAGCTGAAAGGAGAGTAAATACTGGTCTTAGAATCATCAGGTACACAGAAACACAATTCCATTCAAATTGAATTCTAATTTTGCTCTGTGTCTGCTGGATGTTTAAATGACTCACGTCAATTTTACTTATAAAGCGTTAATCATAACAAAAGTCTATTATCTATCTGGTATCATGGCACCTATCATGTAGACCACATCTAGAATGAAGTCATCAACACCCCTTTCACATTTGCACTGCAACACTGCAATTATCCACACACAACTAGGAGCTGCATGCGGGAACACAAACGTACGCCCAGATTTAAGCTCCCTGTTCTGGGTGAGCCACGTGTGTGAAAAGAGCAGCTCAGCGCTCAGAGCGAGTGAGTGAGTGCACTGACGACTCTACGCAGTGTGCAGCTGCTCGCATATATGGTTTCATTTTCATGCAAACCATCCGCAGATCAAAATCAGCCTATGTGGGTCTAATATTTTGTGAGCCTATCTGATGTGTAAATATCAGATTACAGCCAGCAGGCAGCGCACCACAAGTCTCTCCTGCTGGGCAGACAGACTGGAGTCAGTTGTTCTCTGGTTTGTACAGATATCAACTTAGAAACAATCTTAATTATGGATGAGTCATCCTCCTCCTCATGCTCTGCACACTTAAACTACACAGACTATTTCCAAAATATGTAAACATGTCTGACGTGGACAATCTCTAAATGCGTGCTGCACGCGTGAAAGGACACATTCTGACAGTCCCCAACTGATTCTCAGGGTAGAGTTCAGAGTGCGTGAAAAGGCGTCAAGAGCAAGCACTAATGCAACAGTATCGAGGAAAACCCTCCAAGTGCAGCCAGACATCCACCTTAAATGTTTTCTTCATTTTTAGTAAGGTAACTGTATGCTAGCCAATTTATCATATTCACTTAAAAGTTACTAAATGTCAGTATTCTGCTTAGAACTCTGCTGTCTCCAAGTGGCAAAGAAAACTGCCATTACATTATTAAATTATTTTCTAAATCTGCCTGTCACAACACCACCGTTTGGTTTTTGTGTTGTGAGTTAATAGTTTACAACTTTGTCACAAAATTTGCTGCTCTGCCAAATTTGGTGGATGTTTAATCAAGTTTCTAGAAAAATTTCAAGTTTCTAGAGTTTTACACCAAAATAAGCGTGTACATGCAGGTTTTTAAAAACACGGGTGAACCCTCTAAAAATAGGCAATTCACTCCTTTCCCATTGTCAGTAGATGAGTTTGCATTTCTGCATTTGTTTCTTCATTTCCTCTTCACATTTGATATCTGCATAGTTATCAGAGTTGTTGCAATCTCATTTCATTTTACAAATATACATTTGACAGATAAATATCTTGAACCGTGAATCTCGCATATCAAATTGTAACATATGCTATATTATTCTTAATAATATAATTTTCACATGATGAGATCTAGTGTGTGTTTTATTGCTGTTATGTGTTTTTGGTTAAGCCCTCCCTTTCACGCAAGATGTATGTAACCACTGTGTACGACGCTGTCTAGCAGGTTTATGCCAGTAAAATGTAAAAATAAACACTGATTGCAGCATAATAGCATCTGCCTGCGTGTTGTGTTTGCTGCTGGATGCTAATATCACACGAGTATATCACTAACCTGAGACAAACCAAAAACACTCTAATAATTTTTTTTTAAATTTGTCACTGACATGAAGATAAAGAGATTATTGTATTTTGTCTACGGTCATTAGATGAGGAAATGCAGAGTAATAAACCTCATGATCTCAGCCAGACATCAGAAAAATATTTTCTTTGTGACACATTGTGATAAATGGTAGGCAGGTCTCACCGATGCCACAAACATGTCACTAAAGAATGCCACCTGGCAGGTATCGCCAGGTATATTTGGTCTCTTTTTTAAATACAAGGCTTGATAATAAACAATGCCTCTAACCATTCACAAGTATAGACTTGGCTGAGTGTGAATCAAGGCTGTAATTAAGTTTAATTTCTTTCTCGTACTCTTTTAAATTCAGTTAGAACACTGCTCGGCCGTGTTTTGCAGTGGCTTAAAACAGTTGATTAAATGAGAAAAATGAAGATGTAAGTTTCATGTGACAGTATCACGTGCAGTGGGGTCTTGACAGGCTACGTCATATGAAAATACAGTATGCAACTGCTCCATGCTAACATGGAGCTCATGAAGCCTCGTGTAAAAACTTGGCACAACAGCGACACCTGCGACAGAAGGTCTGAACTGCAGTCTGTATACAAGTATACACATATTTCTACACACACACACACACACACACACACACACACAATTTATTTATTTTACAAAAGTATCTCTATCTCTACTAGAGTAAACATGCGTATTTTTGCCATCTCTGGTCACAGCCCCCCAAAGTTGGTGGTCTCTCATTTGACTCTCTGCTGCCATCACTGGCTCCTGTGTTTGTTTTGACAGGTCTAATTTTTAGTATTTATCAGCATGATCAAGAAAAGACATGCTGATCAAGATAGGCCCAAAACAAAAAGAAGTAGCATGAAAACAATCTACAAACACAAGTTCAATAGTGCTTGGCTTTATTTACAGAAGAACCTTTCCAAAACAAATGATCACAATTTCTTACATAATTAATTTGATGGATATCTTATTATAGCCAAATAATACAGGTTAAAGACCACCAGACTTCCTGCTGGTCTGGTAGTCTTTCTGCCTATTTAAAGTATGTTTTTCCTTTCGACCATCCCCTTAGTGCTGGCTCTTGAACTACTACTACTAATATTATAAAGAATATGTACAAGGACTTTGAAAAGTGCCCTAATATAATGTCTGTTATGATTTGGCACTATACAAATAAATTTGACTTGACTACATTATCTTTAAAAATACTGTTTTTAAAATGTACTTGCCTACTATTGAAAACTCAAATCTCAATAATTATAAATTAGATGTAATTATTTAGATTATTTAGTCATTTCAAAATTTTTCCAATTTTTTTTTTAGCAGACACTGAATGGTTTTGTTTTTGTTATTCTTCTTTCCTTTGTCTACATTTTGTTATTTTTTTGTACATTTTAATTTCTTTTTTATGTTATTTTTATACTGTGATGTATATTTACAACTAAACAAAAAAACGTGGAACATGTAAAATATACTCCACGTTAATTAATATATTGAATTTTCTCAGTAAAGTTTTTGGGGGAAAAAATCAAGATAGTGCCAACTGTCAGAACAACTCATAATTGCCTGAGTTGGTGTGAACAAAATAATTTTGAAAATGAAGAGAAGGGGCCAGCTGACAGTACATGAACGTTGTTGATTCATGTTGCTGTTGTGTGATTAAGTTTTTTTGTTTGTTTGTTTGTTTTGAATCTCCTCAAGAACAATCTGGTGAATCTACCCACCTCTGCTTCGCGAAAATCAATAGTCCTGTCCTGTCTGTGTAAAAATTAATGATTAATCATGTAGCCTGAGGTGTAAGAACTACACTGCAGACTGGAGTTTGTGTTAAAACGAGAAAAAGATAGAGGCACAGCATATTCACTCGTCTCCCTCTTCAGCTCCTTGCGGTTCTTGTGCATTCTGGTGCGTTCAACTTAAACTGGAAAGTGGAAATTTCTACTTGCCAGTTGAGAATTTTAACAGCATGTTGGTGTTCAAGTTTTCTGCCTGCTGTAGTGTAAAGCGTTTTCAAATTATTGTGAATAACCTCTGTGAGCTGAACTTCAAACTGTGTGACCCTAACACAACACTGCTAATCTCTATCTCACATAAAACGAGCATTACTGGTTCTTCAAAAGTGCCATTCATTGCAGAGCTGCTGTACAGACTTTTTTCTCTTCTCCCTGTTTATTTTCTTAAGTAGCAGGATATCTGAAAAAGATGTTCATAGATTTTGGTGTAATATGGTGAAAAATCAGGCCACGAGCCAGGAACAGATTCTGGCCGCAGCTGTGGATATTCATGACTTCACGACTTACTGTCTTTTACTTCACATGTCTGGTTCAATGCAGATCTGACGTAGTTCCTTTTGTGTGCACACCCTGTACTTGTCAGTTAACATGTACGATTATTAGCGATGCTGAAGCACTTGTGTTGGCCCACAGCCAGAGCTCACAACTCCAAATGTCATTATAACGTTTCACTCATCTTTGCTGGTGGTGTTAAAGGTGAGTGGGGTTACGTTACTCACTCATGTTGTAGACGTGCTGCCAGAGGGCGTCCGTCCAGCGCTGCGTGTCTTCAGGTGTGTGCGTTGTCAGTGTGTAGGTTACATCCTCTACTTGATGATGTGTAGTGATCAATATCAGGACAGGATCTCTCTCTGATACACAGACAAGGGTGTCCTGACAGAAAAATACACAAATGAACATTTCTATATTTGATTAATCAGATAATCAGGTTGGATGTTTGCTTGAATACCCAAGATAACGTTCAAAAGGAGTATTTGTGAGGAACATCCACGAAGCCAAGACATTACAGGAGGTCATGATGCCACTGTAGAATCTACTGAGATAACAAAAGCTGACATGTCTGTTGACAAAATAATCCTGCAGCTTTAACTGCAGTTTGACAGAGGTTCAGGTTCAGGTTCAGGTTCAGGTTCAGGTTATTTCACTTGTACTCAGGTAGATCTGGTTTGCGGTAGGAAGCAAATTTTGAAAATGTTAAAAACAGGAACTTGAAACCTATCTCTTCAGCCTGGCCTTTAATTAAGAATGTTTCATAGACATTAATCTTTTTTTAATTAATTTTATTCAGGGTTAATTTATTTTATTCAGCATTATCAGCTATTATCAGTAATGTTTTGTTTTCATCTTTTTAATCAGTTTTACTTGTTTTTATTTTGTTTTGTTGATTAATTGCTTAACAAGACATCCACATTTTAACATCACTGACAACAGACAACTCAAAACTCTAAAATAATTAACCCCTAGAATAAATAAGATAAATAAAATGAAAAAACAAAATAGAATTTTAAATGCAAAATTATTATTATAACTTATTATTCAATTTTATTTTATTTTATTAAGCATCTTCTTTTATTTTATTATCAATATTGTTTTGTTTTTATCCTTTTCATCGGTTTTACTTGTTCTTATTTTGTTTTGTCTTTTTTAATCTATTTAATCTAGTTCTTAGTCTAGTTTTATTTCACTTTATGTTATTAATATCGCTTTTAAATGTATTTTATTATATGTCAGCTGTTTTTAATTTCTATTTATATAGATTTTCCACTTTAGTTTATTCTTGGCCATACTCCAAACATTTTAGTAGGATGAGGGTTCATATATTGTACAATAATGTTTTGTATCTGTCTGATAAATGTAATGGAGGAAAAGAGGAAGAGGGGGAGAGGAGGAACAAATATTTCCTACTCAAATGTAGCAAAATAGATGTATAAAGTATCATAAAATGAAAACAGTAAAGTTAAGTGCCTACAAGTGAAGACTAATAATAATAATAAAACACTTAACTAAATGTACTTAGCTAATTTCCTCTAACGAACTTCCTCTGTTGTTTTGTTGTGTGTAATAAGGTGTAAGAACATATCATAGGGTACTATATTTATTATTATTTTTACATTTTAAAATATGTAAAATATATAATATGTCTAACAGACTTGACAGAAATGAATCTAGTTAAAATTGCATGAAATATTTCCACCTTCAGATGCTCACTGTTACAACAAGCGTCCTCTCCTATAGGACATTTGTCATTAATTCACCAGTGCACTCTGATAGCCTCTGCATATTATTAATCAGCATGGACAAAACTGTAAATGAATCCATCTATTTATTCATTAGAACCAACCTTTTTGATGTGGATTACGAGTAATGACTTGTCCTCAGACTCCGGGTCTTCTTCACTCTGATAACAGTGAAGACTTTGCCCCCTGAGGACACCGTGGACATTTTGCCAGGTATTAAGGTCCTCTCCAATCTGAATGAGAGCAGGGAGTAAAGACGTACAGTGAATGATAATGTGATGCAATATTAAATCACGCAGCAGGATAATATGTGACAGTCTAGTCACCTTAACCTTGAGCTGGCCACTTATGACAGGCTGAATCATGCACAGAGGCTGAGCAACCAGGCGGCAGCACATGTTGCCATACAGAGGCAACCAGAATGGACTGTCCTCTGCAAAAATAGAGAGATTAGGGATTAGAGGAGAGGAAGAAAGATAAGAAGAAGAGAGGAGAGGATTTATAACTCACCCATTGCTTCTATTGACAAATCATGTGTCTTGAAACCTTCCTGGATGTGTTCGATTCTCAGTGTTGTGTGAGCCAGCAGGTTATATTTTGGCCCCCTTCAGACAGAAAACATAAAAAAATCAATCTTAATTTTCAAGGTGTCACTCAGTTATTAAATATTTCCCTTTGGTGTGTGTTTCTGGGAGAATAGTCATCCTCACAGTGTGGACCGGTAAGGGGATGAAGGCGGTGAGACTCTTCGAGGTCCCTCATCGTCTCCTTCACTGGGAATGGATCCACAAACAGTTGCGGACTCAAACGCAGCACGGATCCTTTTCCCAGAGGAGCATCCCAGAGAGCCTCCCAGACGACTCCCTCTCCTGGGTCCTAGAGCACCTGGGGAGAAATCCTCAACTGCACAGCTGCTGTACAGCTCAACCCGGAGCTGAAACCCTGGACCTACCTCGTTGCTGCTCACACACAGACACATTTATACAGGGACACATTAAAGTTAGGTTGGACAAAAACTGACTTATAAAAAACTGCAACAGCAGGTGACTTACAATATGATGGTGTCTTCAAAACAGATGTCAGTTAAAGTCCTGTCAACCATCACCAGATCAGTGTCATGGATCTCTGTGCCACACTGAAGCAGGCAGAACACAGCACAGCGATGCAGCTCTGCAAGTAGAAATAATAAAAGCTAAAAGCTGGGTAATACTTTCTATGACACCCATTCCTTCAGTGCATTATAATGCATAATAAACATACACATTTGAGTCCTTATAACTAGATATAATGATTCTCACAGTTACAATAAATTATTTTAAAAACTATAATGCACAACATTCACTCTTATAATGCATTTTAATGTGATTATAAGTCACTGCAAGTGGTCATTTGGTGCTTTAAGTAAATAAACAAAATTCCTGAGGTACAGACAGGTATAATCCATTAAAAGCAGCAATTAAGTATTATAATATTCAACTTAGTAATCGTAAAATTCTTTATGATATATGGTTCTTGTAATGATAAATATACGTTGCTATAAGCACAGTATAACACATTGCAAGTGTTAGAATGCATTAAATGTATTACAGACATTGGTGTCATAGATATTGTTACCAAAAACCTCTATTGACTCTAAAGGTCTTGCTATATATTTATGTTATACATTTAAACAATTCAGGCATCAGGGAGTGTGGGCCATAAGGTTTTTTCAGTGCACTTTTATAAACTTTATTGAAGGACTTAAGGTTAACAAGGTTTCTATTCAATCAAAGTCTGTTTTTTTTATTCATTTTCTCTTTCAGTTCATTTAATCTCAACTGGGATATTTACATTAACACAATCAGTTCCCTTGATCACATCTCTCAGACTTACCTCCTTTGTTTTTGAAGTACTCAGAGTCTTTCCACATCAGCGGGATTCGTAGGTCTACAGAGCGCAACTTATAAAGTTAGACATATAAAAGGTTCAAGTGTTTTTATTAATTTGTGGCAAGATATCTTGTTAACACTCACCTGACAGGGCCACCTTTCCCACACATGGAACTATATCATCAGATGCCCTGCAGTAAAAAAAAAAGATCATCCATCTATCTATAAGCCATGCATAGTGTACATACCGTACATTTCTGTATAATGCGTATGTATAGGCAATGTACATGATAGATGGAATACTTATGGAATCCAGTACAACGACAGAACAAATTAAGAAGCATGTGATAGGAGTGAATCACATCTGTTGCACAACCTCAGACAAGTGAACTTTTTGTTCCACAAAGATAATATTTTTATTGTATTGTATTTCAGGAAAATGTTAAGTGTCCACCATGTCCATCATTTCATGCACAGGCTATGCTTGTGTGTAATGTTACACTGATACATGCATTATAAACACAATAAATAAGGCAAACACACATCTAACCAAGAACTCCATTGACTGAAAAGGCTAGCTTGTTTGACCTCTAGTGGCTGGTAGGAGACATAGCGACGTCCACAAACAGCTTGCTTCCACTCTGCAGTACAACTGCTTAAAATTCCTTTACATCACGCTCAATTGATAATAGATCTATTATCTGTACCCACACATACAATATATCCTTGCACTCCATCTGACCTGCGTCCCACTCGCTGCAGGATCTGAGCTTTCCTCATCCTCTGTAGCTGGCTGAGCAGGGCCAGAATGCGGGCATTGCCGGTGAGCAGGCTCTTGGAGGCCTCCAGGGCCTGCTCTCTCCTGGAACAGGCTGCCAGTAGCTTGTTCGCTCCCTCCCGCATTCGCACCTCCCTCTCAATCTGCTTCAGCACCTCTTCATCCTGTCAGAGATTAGTGGATGAAAGAACATTCTTTTACTCAAAACTGTCAATATTGAAATTCTCTTGACTATAAAGAATAAAAGATAAACAGCTTAGAGTGCTTGAGAATTATCTGACTTCCAGGAACCAAAGAGTCAAAGCAGGAGTACACTGCATTTTAGTTGGTCCTTCACTTAATTTCATTCAAACTGAAAATATTGGATGGATTGCTGTGAAACTTTGTACAGTCATGATAGGCATGAAATTCTTCAAAGCCATATTCCCCACAGGGTAAAATCATTTTGGTAATCCCCTAACTATATAACTTAAAAACTTGACCTTCTCAACTGCTGTCGCTTATGATGAAATACCTGCAAAACTAATGTTTTTTCCATCAGCCTCACTACTTTTCTAGGTGCTGCAAACTGAGGTGGGGAACATAGCAAACATTAAATCTGCTGAACATCAGCATGCAAACATCATAACTGTGAGCCTCTCAGCTTGCTGACAGCCATCAAGCCAAAGCACCACCTAATGGACACACTAGGAAGTTACAGTTATTTGATTAGTCATGATGTGTGAGAGGTTGTTTAGTAATTCCAGTTGTTGGTGGTGAAATGCAGGACTATCAGCCTTGTAACTTTCAGACACTCCACTGATCCTTCTAACAACAGGCCTCAAATGCACTGACCCACACTTGTTACGTAAGAGCCCAGAACCCCTGGGGTGACGGCGTTAAATTAGTGCATCACATTAATCCTTAGATGCCAAAGCCTGAAGGCAGCACTGATATCAGGTGAGGTGGTTAGATAAGATCACAAAGTGTCGACAAGGTACAGGTTGTTGGTATTTTCTGCCTCACAATAGACAATGTCACCTTTGTCTTTGTCTGCAACAACAGATTTTTTTTTTATCTTTGATTGGGAAGAAAAACAACACTAGTATCAAGTATGGAGCAATGGAAAAGTTGTCTAAAGTCCATGCAGTAGATGGAATTCCTTGATGAAATACTTTATCGATAATCTACTTAGTAGCATGATTCCTAATGGCTGGGAGTGCTGTTTCATTTATTTTTTTTTTTTTACACATTAATAAACTGTTAAGAGCCTGTAAAATATAGTACAGGTTATTTTTGATGCTAGACATTCACTTGAATGGTGAAAGGTGGTGTTCTGAATGGATCAACAGTGACTTTATACACTTCAGGTGATTTTTCTATGAAAGCTTAACATTTACCCATCATTAATACATGTAATACACCCTCAACACGAATGATATACATATTTTTGCAAAACAACATGCTCACATAAATTAATTGTAATAAGTCAAGTTCTACTGACTTAAAGTGTCACTAGAATTTTCTTTCCTTTGTGTTTTTGTGTTTAAACTCATAATTTTCCATTAATATGAACTTTACTGAACTTGAAATAATGGGTTTTATACGTAAAATTATTCTGTGAATGAACATTTCATGGTTGCATTTACTAAAAATATTTCAGTTGGCTTAATCGAGCAATTTGTAGCAGTTGAACGTGCAAAAACGAGTACTGCAGTCCAAAGAGCAAGTTGGAGCAACAGACTGTATATTAAATTGGCTGAAATCCTACTTAATATATGATCTATGGTTGAAGGAAGTTGTCTCCCTCCGCCCCCTCCTCCCCAGACCCCAGGAAGCTCATGCAGGCTGCAGGAACACTGCAGGATCGCGAGATGCACGCAACATTTAACACTGACAATAACAAGCGAGGATGAGTCCTACACTGGAAGTTGATCGGCTGTTTATAACTGTTTATAACTGTCTGTCAAAAAGCTAAGTGTCCACTCTCACTGAGTGTCTCATTGCCTATCAGACTCCATTAACATATTGCAAACAATACGGGGAAACAAAAACAGTTATTCTGGTGCGAAATACAAATTTCAAAGGGGGACACTGTGGTTGTAGCTTTGTTGAGTTTATGAACTCAAACGTTGGAAAAAAAATTTTTTTTTGAGTCCTGCTAACTTATTCAGGTTTACAGTGCAATGGACATTATTAACATTGTTTTATCTGATGTTTAATTCTCAGGCTCAGTCTTTTGAGGTTTATCATGCGTTAACAATTAAGGTGACGTAGAGCTTTAAGGATCAGAGGGAAGTTGCGTAATTCAGTTTTCTGAGCTTAAGTCCTGTTGATATGTTTTTGTTCTGAGTAGATCCCACTTAATTATGTAACCTGTTCACTCAACTAGCTTACCCATAATGTGCCATATTACAGTAACTTTCAAATAGTATCACGAGCACACTGGAAAGTGATGATAATGCAGAGGCTATGTTAGTTTTTCACAGAAACACAGCATATGGATTAAAAGGGAATGCATCCACAAATCATGTTAAAGTTGAAATCACTCAAGATTTTTGATTGGCAGATACTTTTTCTAACATGTAAAATGACAATCACCTGTGAATTTAAAGAAAAAAAATGTTGTATTTCATTATTTTGTTGAAAGAAAACAAAAATACATGAACATGAACTGACCTCAGTACGAAAACCTGCAACAAAGTACTCAGAAATGCAACAAAACTCGTTTTGTTCCACTGACCTGGGTGTTTTCATTCATGTTCCTCGTGTGCAGTGCCTCAGAGGTTTCCTCCAGCCTCTGAGTCCCTGTGCAGTCAGCAGTACAGTGAGTGGACCGACTAATCTCACAGCTGACTGAGAGAGTGGACCTGCAGACAGAGCAGTTTGTTACTCAACAGAGATCAAAACAGTCTTAAGCCTCACTACAAGAGGTTGCAGCATGAGGGATTAAGGGAGTCTTTTATTCCGTCAGCTCTATCACATGCAACAATGAATATACAGTGAATATCTTAGTGAGTATCTTAACACACAGATTAAATAAAAGCCTATTTAGGCTAAGAAGTACAATAAAGTAAGGGTACTTACTGTAAAATATAAATAATTAATAGCTAATTACAATATATTTTATTTACTTTTAACTACAACCCCTATTCCACAAAAAAAGCTGTGATGCTTCGTAAAACATAAATAAAAACAGATGAAATGATTTGCAAATCCTTTTGGATTTGTACTCAATTGAATACAATACAAGGTATTTAATGTTCAAACTGACTCACTTCGGAAAACTGTTGTTGATTAAAAGAAAAAAAAGTTTGTTGAT
This sequence comes from Lutjanus erythropterus, assembly GCF_056507025.1. Classification (NCBI taxonomy): domain Eukaryota; kingdom Metazoa; phylum Chordata; class Actinopteri; order Lutjaniformes; family Lutjanidae; genus Lutjanus; species Lutjanus erythropterus. Next base: position 22,719,274 of record NC_139336.1, read on the forward strand.
GTATATTCAAATGCAAGGTAAATCTCTTCCATGCAAAATTAATGCCATTTATCACCAACATCAAGGAACACCATCAACTTTCCTGGGCCTGAGCTTATCTGAGATGGACTGACGCAACGTAGAAAAGTGTGATGTGGTCTGATAAGGCCACATTTCAAATTGTTTTTGGAAATCATGGACGTTGTGTCCTCAGGCTGAAGAGGAAGTTCAAAAGCAAGCATCTGTGACGGTATGCAGGCATGTTAGTGAGCAGGGCGCAGCTAACTGTTGCATCTGCTAGGGCGCCTTTGGCGCTGAAAGGTACATACAGATTTTGGAGCAACATGTGCTGCCAACGAGATGCGTTTTTCAGACACGTCTGAGTGAGTTTCTATTTATCTGTTCCAAAATGTACAGATGAACATTTCTTTAAAATAATTTTGACTGAGTCAAAGCGGTCACTACACTCATTTCTGAGGTCATGATTTGTGTTACTCTGAATAAATTTAAACAACAAAAGAAACTGTGAAAAAAATTTGTTTTCTGTGAAGAAACCAGACAGCAGCCTACGATTTCAACAGACAAAAGCAACTCAATTATTCTACACTTTACAGTGTGGCAGCAATTTGGCAGCTGACACAAAGCCAACATCAAAAATCACTCCAGGCTGTGCAGAAGTATACAGACATAGAGCTCTGATAAAGACACAGCCAGGGGTGATGTCTGATATACACTTTTATAAATACTGTGTTTTGTTTCATCGGAAGAAAGAAACCCCATCTCAACATTCAAAAAAAGTAGTAAACTAGTATCTACTGAACATAAATGAAAGATTTGATCAAGTGTTGGTGGAAGAATATATTTTTATTCAGATCTTACATAATTCCACATTTTATTTTTAATGAACTAATGAAACATTTAAGGTAGGCAACACAAAGTGTTTTCCTTTCAAGTATCAAACATAACAAAACACCTGAATTCTGCACATCTGTACAAGGACCCCTTTGAACATTCAACTAATCTACAGTATATACAGTGAAACAAAATGTCTCTGCAGAAAAAGTTCCTTGAATAAAGTTCGACTACTCCTGCTCTGTATGGGGTTAATCTGCAGAATTTAGTGATGCAATTTTACAAAATGAAAATTTAAGACCTTTTTTGTCAAATAAAAGCAAAAATGTGTTTCATATTAGAACGGATGATTAAAAGTTAGCACAAAATTACACAAGAGAGACATTTTAAAAGTTAATGTGTTTGAACATGCAACTGTACATGATGGCAAGAATTCAGGTTTTCTTCCTGAGACCAATGTTGTGGTCTTAACAGAACAGATACGGGAAAAACACAAAAACAAATCAAAAACTAGTTTGCAATTGTACAATATTTACATGTTCACAGGTAGTTAATAACCAAATTAGGCAATCTGAGGCTTAAAACATAATGAATAACTTGGAAAACATTCCCCCCTCTGAGTCAAACAAGCATTTTGGTTATTAATGAAAACAACTCAATACTTATTATTTGAACTATTGGGCATTTGAAAAGGCATTTCAGTCAAGTGAAGCTTCTGTACATGTTCAAAGTGCTTGTAAAAGTGAAAATGAATTCGTCAGTATAGTAATTTTAGCTTCACTTCATTACAACTGACAGCAAAAACAAGAAAAACAAATTACTATTTTAGTTATAAATTAACCTTTACAAACATAACTTAACACAGAAAAATAAAAAATAAAAAAGGGTCAAGCCCACTGGTTTCTCCTCTCATTCCACCTCTCAATGGCTTTCATCCTCTTCCACATCTGTAAAAATGTCACTTAGGAAGTATTGAGACACACTGGTGGGCTCCTCCTCTATAAAGCTGCTGTCCAGACACTCACTTTCCTGGGAAGAAGAAGAAGAGAAACAAGAACAGTTAGAAGAAGAAGAACAAAATATGAGGTGGTAGAGGCCGTTATATCGCTTCAGACTCCTTTGTCAAAAACAGTGATTTTATTTTGCAGAACATGGGAGTTGCTGGTCTGCCGCTGCCTCGAAATGCAGCAAGTACCTTTTGAATACAAACCAAAGTGTTAAAACAGGAGTGTCAGACAATAACACAAGCAAACTCGCTGAGCAAGGAAGTGTTATCAAATCCCATGTTAATGCTAAAAGGCAAATACAGGTTTTGGAGCAACATATGCTGCCATCCACCTTTTTCTTAAGTCATATATCTAGCAATGGGAAAGAATTTCACTTTCACAACAATTAGCTCCTTAAGTTCCCACTTACTGAGTGTTACTTGTCTCAATTTTTTTGGAAAATGTTACTGGCATCATATTAATCATTTGTATTTGCACTGTATTCAATTCAATATAAGGCCAAAAAGTTTTTATTCTGTTTTTATTTACGTTTTACAGAATGTCTAGACTTTTTTGGAATTGGGGTTGTATTTCAAGCTAAATTTCCAGAGGCTTTAAAAAGACTCCCAATCCATCTGAGCAGCACTCGTACCCTCCTCACCTCATGATCCGGGTCTGAGCACAGTCGACTTTGCTCAGACATCTGTTCAATGTCCGTCTCTTCTTGTGTTGGCGACGTGATAGAAGGTGTTGAGCGTGTTTCCTCTGATGGCTGTGTCGGATTAGGCGTGGGTGCGACATCATCTGATGGTCGGGCAGATTGCTTTCCTCCTGCACGTCGAGTTTTGACTTTAGGGCCCTTGGAAGCTGCTTTGCCAGGTGGAGAAACACTTGACGGAGCAGTGTTTGTCTCTTGTGTTGGTGGTGTTGAGTAGGTTTCCTCTGGCAGCTGTGTTGGACTGGGTGTGGGAGCAACATCATCTGATGTTGACGCTACAGATGCTCGGGTAGATCGTGTTCCTGCTGCGCGTGCAGTTTTGCCCTTAGGACGCTTGGATGCTGCTTTGGCAGGAGGCGAATCACTTGAAGATGCAGTGTTTATCTCTTGTGTTGGTGATGTGATAAGGGATGTTAAATGGGTTTCCTCTGCTGGCTGCGCTGGATTAGGTGTGGGAGCGACATCATATGATGTTGAAGCTACAGGTGGTCGAGCAGATCGTTTTCCAGCTGTGCGTGGAGTTTTGACCTTAGGGCCCTTGGATGCTGCTTTGCCAGGCTGAGAATCACCTGAAGTAGCAGTGTTCATCTCAGAAAGCAAAGAAGCAGAGCCTTTGGGTTTTCTGTCAAGTATTGGTAAATAAAAATGAATTAATGTTAAATTACAATTGATGGACATTAACAAGAAAACTATTCAGACTTAAACAAAAGATTTTTTTTACCCTTTTTCCTCTACTTCAGTAAAAATGTCACTTAAGAAGTACTGAGACACGTTGGTCGGCTCCTCCTCACAGTCACTTTGCTGGGAAGCTGAAAGCTACAACAAAGAAGAATAAAGGATGAGCTGTAATCCACTCTGTGTGGGTGTGTGTAAATATCCACTTTATTATAGTTAGCTCCCAACCCAGTTGTGCAGCACTCATACCCTCCTCACCTCAGCAATATACGGAGACGTGCCAGGAGTTGGGTCTGAGCATACTTGGCTGTGCTCAGAAGTCTGTTCGATGTCCATCTCTCCTTGTGTTGGTAAAGTGGCAGAGGATGTTAAGTTGGTTTCCTTTGATGGCTGTGTCGGATTAGGTGTGGGAGCGACATTACCTGCTGCTCGGGTAGATCGTTTTCCTCCTGCACACTGGGTTTTGCCCTTGGGGCCCTTGGATGCTGCTTTGGCAAATGGAGAATCGCTTGGAGGTGCGGTGTTTGTCTCTTGTGTTGGTGATGTGGTAAGGGATGTTAAGTGGGTTTCCTCTGCTGGCTGTGCTAAGTTAGGTGTGACAGCGACATCATATGATGTTGAGGCCACAGGTGCTCGGACAGATCGTTTTCCTGCTGTGCCTCGCGTTTTGATCTTGGGGTCCTTGGAAGCTGCTTTGGCAGGTGAAGAATCACTTGAAGGGGCAGTGTTATTTGTCTCAGAAAGCAAAGAAACAGAGCCTTGGGGTTTTCTGTCAAATACAAAAAAATGACAATGTACTGAAATGTAAAAAAAGTAAATTAATGTGTAATTATAATAGTTAGATATCAACATGAAAACGGTAAATTATTCAGATTTCAACAAGAGATTTTTATTTACCCTTTTTCCTCTACTTCTGTAAAAATGTCACTTAATAAGTACTGAGACACGCTGGTCGGCTCCTCCTCACAGTCACTTTGCTGAGAAGCTGAAAGCTACAACAAAGAAGAACAAAGGATGAGCTATAATCCACTCATTGTGGGGGTGTGAATATCCACTGAATTAAGATAGCTCCACCTCCAACTGTGCAGCACTTGTACCCTCCTCACCTCAGCAATACATGAAGAAGCGCTAGGACTTTCGTCTGAGCCTAGTCGGCTGTGCTCGGAAGTCTGTTCGATGTCCATCTCTGCTTGTGTTGAAGATGTGGTTGAGGGAGTTGAGTGGGTTTCTTTTGGCTGCTGCGTCAGACGGGGTGTTGAGGCTACAAATGCTTGGGAAGGTTGTTTTCCAACTGCCTGTGGAGTTTTGACCTGAGGGACCTTGGAAGCTGCTTTGCCAGGTGGAGAATCATTTGAAGGAGCAGTGCTGTTTGTATCAGAATCGAAGGAGGGGACACTTTCAGATTTTCTGTAAAGAATTAGTAAATGAATTAACATTTAATTATAAGTGATAAATATCAGTATGAAAATTAATTCAGATTTCATTTCTTAAGATTTTTATTACTGTTTTTCCTCCACTTCAGTAAAAATGTCACTAAAGAAGTACTGAGACACGTCGGTGGGCTCCTCCTCTATACAGCAGCTGTCCAGGCCGTCACCTTGCTGAGAAGCTGAAACCTACAACCAAAAATGAACAAAAAAAAGAAAACCAAAGGATGTATGGGTTTTAAGGTTGTCAAAAGTATCAACACTTACTTGATACCACATCTTTAAAGTGATACAATATCCATTCATTATAGTATTGCAAGTACAGAAGCTATAGAAAAAATTATGTATGTGCATATTCAGTACCCTCAATCAAATTCCAATTTTTGCCATGCTAGAGGTATTGAGTATTGCTTTTTTATACAACCCGACTGCCTGCAACATATTCCAAAGACGTTGAGACAGGGACAACTGAGGACAATAACTGTTTAAGTTTTGAAAGTAAAATTCTTTCTCATTCTCGCTCGATACAGAACTTCAGATGCACAACAGTCCGAGGTCTCCGTTGTATTTTGCAATTCAGGATGCGCCTATTTTCAATGGGAGACAGTTCTGGACTGCAGGCAGGTCAGTCTAGTATCAGAACTCTTGTACTATGAAGTCATGTTGTTGCAACACATGTAGAATGTGGACTGGCAGTGTATTATCAAAATCAGCAGGGACACCCTGAAAGAGATGTCATCTAGATGGCAGCATATGTTGCACCAAAACCTACATATATCTTTCAGCATTAATAGGGCCTTCACAGGTGTGCTAGTTAGGCATGCCATGGGCACTGACACACCCACATACATCACAGACAGTGACTTTTGAAGTTAACACTGGTCACAATCTGGATGTTCCTTCTCCTCTTTAGCACGGAGGACAGGATGTCCATGACTTCTGAGAGCAATCTGAAAAGTGTACTTGTCAGGCTACAGCACATGTTTCTTTTTTCCCGTCAGTCCATCTCAGATGATCTCGGGCCCAAAGAAGTCAGCAATGTTTCTGGATGTTGTTGATATATGCCTTTCGCTTTACCAGTCTTTTATTGCCCATGTCCAGACTTTTTTGGAATGTGTTGCAAGCATCAAATCCAGAATGACTGAGCAAAAAAACAAAACAAAAAGCAAAGAAAAACAAGTTCATACATTTGATCATTAAATATCTTGTCTTTGTTCGGAATATAGGTCAAAAATTATTATTTACATTATTTATTATTTAGATTTAACACAGCATCCCAACTTTTTTGGAATCAGGTTGTACAAGTATTAATTAAGGTTTAAAATTCTGGTATTGTGACAGGTTTAGTGGCTTTGCACTGAATTAAGATGATTCCCCATCCACCTGTGTGGCACTTGTACCCTCCTCACCTCAGCAGTATACGAAGAAATGCTAGGAGTTGGGTCTGAGCATAGCCGGCTGTGCTCAGAGGTCTGTTCGATGTCCACCTCTGCTTGTGTTGTTGATGTACCAGGTGGTGTAGAATAGGTGGACGTTGAGGCTACAGGTGCCTGAGTAGATTGTTCTCCAGCTGTGTGAGGAGTTTTGACCGTAGGGCCCTTGGAAGCTGCTTTATCAAGTGCAGAATCGCTTGAATGGGCAGTGCCTTTTGTCTCAGAAAGGAAGGAAGGGAAGTCTTTGGGGTTTCTGTCAGGTATTGGTAAATAAAAATGAATTAACATTTATTTATAATTGATAGATATCAACATGAATACTGGGGAATATATTTAGATTTCAACAAAAGATTTTTTTTTTTTCCTCACCTTTTACAAACACCAGTCCTAGTCTTTTTAGTTTGTACTCCTGAACTGGTATTCTCAGGTTCCTTCACACCCATCAGAGTCTCTTCAGTGTCTACATGATCACCACTTCCTTTCTGTGACTCAGTGATGACCTGATCAGAGGCATCTGGCTGCACAGAAGGCCCTGGAAGCTCTGAGTCCCCTGTGGACTCCGCTTCCTTGGCAGCGAGGATCTTGCCAGCTTGTTTCCTCTTTTGTGTTTCAGGCTTTACCTGCAGTTTGGCTGCTTCAAAGACAAATTGGGACATGATGAAAAAGATGTCTTCAATTTGCTGAAAGTGCATGCGATTGGTAAACGTATTGATGAATTGCATACCTGTTCTTTCACGGCCCACTAGTCTCCGCTTTGTAGGTGGTTCAGTCTCATCATCATTCTCTGTTAATACGGATGGCTGGACTGTAGTATTCTCTGTTCACACAAACAATCAGCGTTTAACATTTTAAATATGACATCAATCATTAGTTTGAATAAATGACAGAATAATACAATCACTCTACCATGTGGGTCCACTGGATTCTCCATGATCAAACCCTAATGTGGGTGAGAAAAATAAAATCTGTGACACGTATAGACATTTTATCTCATTACAGCTGCAAATGCTTCCTTAAAACTTCACTTACTGTATGTGCAGCTGTGTCCGACCCAGTATCTTTGACACTGATGACGCCTGTCTCGAGTGGCACATCTCCCCCTGCTGCCAAACCCTCTCCAGGAACACTGCTGAGGGGTGAAAGAAAAGTTGTAGAATCAGACACCAAACAAAATCCACGCCTGCATGACAAGCTGATAAAAGGCAGGCACTAACCTCTGTTGCTGTATTGATGCATCTGGTACAGGAAGATAAGGGAGGGGCTCAGACGCACTGTCCACCGTCTCCCCTGATGGACAGACTGGGATTGCGGTCAAAGAGAGGATAAAATATGGTTCTTCTGGATCTGAAGACACCTGCTCCGGCGGCACTGAGGGGAAGAGAAGTATTAGCCTCAAATAACTTGTGCTGCGTACAATTCAGTGGAAAATCCACGAATGTGAGTGGAAGGTGATCTCTGATTGACTTACTGTCTGTAAACACTGTGAGACTTGGATGATTTTGGGTTTCTCCTGTACTGGGTGTTGATGCATCCTGGGATGTTGAGGAGAATCAGAGACACATTTGAGGATTAATCTTTTAATGTGGTAAGAGGTTGTTGACCAAGATAACACCACAGTCACAACATGTAGTGCTCATTTGTTACAGCTGATTCACTACCTGGATTTTTTTATATACATATATATATATATATATATATATATACTGAAATTTCTATTTTTCCTAATTAGTAAAGCTCATTTACAATTTTTTTACATACCTACTTGCAACAGCATAAGTACCCCCTGGGGAATCACTGCTATATACAATACAAACTTGGTGGGGTGGTGACACATGGTAAAACAATATTGATCTGTGTCATTAGCTTGCTGTTACATATCTGTTCAAAGCCAATATAAGCAAGACTGACACTGATTTCTACACAAAAATAAACTGCAATCACACAAGCAAATGATATACGTGCTTCCTGAAAGTACTGAATAATATCTTACCAGAGTAGAATTGTCAGGTACTTGTGTCACACGGCCCACAGAGAATCCAGCAACATCTGGAGAGGAGCCATGTTGGCTCAGTTGTTCAATAACCTCAACACCTCCCTCTATTGGATCTGGAATGTCAGGTTCAGGCACAGGTTTATGTGAAACTAAAGAATCCACAACTTCTGAGTGAATATCACAATCTGTGGAGAAAGAAGAACCATTAATTATCAACCAAGGTTCTGCAGGGCCATAGATAGCAGTAATACTGAATATCTGCTCAGCATTCTTTGAGGTAAAGGATCTGTCATTTCAAAAAGGTGTCAAACCTGCTTCAGCTTGTTTTGTATTCTGGACTTGCTGGGGTTGAGGAGGTCGGCTGCTGCGCCCCAGGTTGGGTTTGGGCTTAACAAGACGGCCTCTTCGAGAAGGAGGAGCTTTTCTTGAGGAATTGGAGGAGTCTCTTGACTCTGACTCAGTATCTTTGGTGCTTTAAGTAAAAAACAGACTTTGTTACAAGACAAAACTAATAATTCCTTTAAAAAAACTAGACTGTAAATAAGACATGACTACAATATTTGCATTGTTTTAAATCTTTTTGAGGACAGAATGTGGAAAAAAATGATTGACCTCTTACCTTTGGACAGTGATTTGACTAGTTTCAGAGGAGTGTGGGACGGCATCTTGACTTTGTGCCTCAAAATCATCTTCTGAATGTGGCTGCTGAGTGATTTCCTTCAGATCTGGAGTGGACTGCACATTAGTAGGGAGTACAGATTTAATTTCTGACTCCACTGAAGCATCCTCTGAAGACTGGACATCTGAAATTGCAGTTAGATCATCTGTTGGTTGGGTATTTGTCTCCGTAGCTCTAATGGACATATCCTGTTTGAAGTCCCATTGTAAAGAAGGTCCAGCCTCCACCAGATCCATTGTGGATTCCCCTTCAACTATGGGTTTTTCATAGCTCTTACTTACAAGAACTGAGTCTGTTGACACAGGCTGACACTCAGAATTCAAAGATGTTTCTACAACGATACCAACAGAGGACGCACCCTTATCATTTCTGTCATCTAGTGATTTCTCTGACTCTGCAGGTCCTAACTTTGTTGAGCTGAGAAGTTCTGTGCAGTGAGTTGAGGTCAAGTGTTTACTGTCTTTTTCAGTGAGTTTCAGTTCTGGTTGTGCATCATTATTGTCCACAGCCTGTTGTTCTGACGTTACATTTGAAGAGGTGTCCATATGGCGCTCTTCTGAGGGTTCACTGAGATCATTTGCCTGCAGTTTTGTCTGTGTAGTTCTAGTGGATGCTCCTAAATTGGGTTTGACCTTGGGCAAGCGTCGCCTTCGAGATACATTTTGTTCAGAGCCCTCTGAGCTTGAGTCTAGTGCACTTCCAACATCTGTCTTTTGGCCCTCAGTTGAAGATAATTCCTGTGTTGGTTTGTGAGTAGAGCTGAATTCCAATGATGGTACTGAAACTGAAACAGTGCTAGCACTTTTAATTTGGCTTGGTTCTCCAGGTGGGGTGCTACTGCAAATTGGCAAGTTGGCTTCTACTTCTATTATTGTGCTGTCAGTGGATTCAAGTCTCGAAGCTGGGCTGGAGGTTTTCTCCAAAAGCTGCACGTGTGTGACGGGGTCTTTTTTGGTCTGAGGTTTGGACCGTGCAGTTCTTGATGTCTGTGCTATGTTAGGTTTTGGTTTGACTCTCTGGAATCGGCTCTTCCTGGTCTGGCTAGCAGATGCATCTTCACTCTCTTCTTTCTGAGTAACAGGTAAGTCTTCTGCATGTGAAACACACAGAGCAGGATAGTTGCTGCCCTCTTGGACGGGTGCTGAGTCTATGATTGACCCTTGTCCAAGCTGCGATTCTGGTACTGCTGAATCAGACTCAGATGTTGGTCTTGTGTTCTGGTTTTCTGAGGCGCTCTGACCTGATGTTGCTGGGCCTGATTCAACCTGACCAACATCTGTCTTCTCCTCCTCAGTTGTAGAGAGTTCCTCTGTGGGTGTAGTAGAGACTAAATCCAATGAGGGTGTTAAATCTGAAGAAGGACCAGTGCTTTGACTTGGTTTTTCCAGAGAGGTGGCGTAAGTTGGTTCTGCTTCAACCTCTATTGTTTTTTCATGTAATTTGGTGACTGGAGTTGGGTTGGAGTCTTTCTCTACAATGTCTTTTGTGGTTTGAGGTTTGGGCCGCACAGTTCTTGATGTCTGTGGTAAGTTTGGTTTGGGTTTGACTCTCTGGAATCGACTCTTCCTTGTCTGGCTAATGGATGCATCTTCACTCTCTTTGTTCTGACTGGCAGACAAATGTTCTACAGGTGTAACACATGGAACACAATGGTCACTGCTCTGTTGAACTGGAGCTGTATCTAGGTCTTCCTGTTGTTCAACTTGTGATTCTGGGACTGCTGAGTCAGATGTCAGTGGTTTATTACAGCTACTCTCAGTAGTTCCAACATGAGACATCAATTTTTCTTCTGTGGACTCTGATGTTGGCCTTGTGTCTATGGTAGCCTGTTCCCTACTGGGTTCAAACTGGGCTTCAGAGAAATTCTGGCTTTCTGAGGAAGTCTGATCTGATGTTGCTGCACCTGATTCTACATGACCAACAATTCCAACATCCATCTGTTTCTCCTCAGTTGTAGACAGTTCCTCTGTGGGTGTAAGAGTAGAGCCTAAATTCAATGATAGTGTAAAATCTGAGGCAGAACCAGTGCTTTGACTTGGTTTTTCGGAAGAGGTGATACAAGTTGGTTCTGCTTCAACCTCTACTATTGTTTTTTCATGGAAACTGGAGATGGGAGCTTGGCTGGGGTCTTTCTCTATGGTGTCTTTTGTAGTTTCAGATTTGGACCGCACAGTTCTTGACGTCTGTGCTAAGTTGGGTTTGGGTTTGACTTTTTGGAATCGACTCCTCCTGGTCTGCTGGTTAGTAGATGCATCTTCACTCTTTTCTTTTTGAATGGCAGGTACACCTTCTACAGGTGCAACACCTGGAGCAGGATTGTCACTCCTCTGTTGGATCGGAGCTGAATCTATGGTTGACCCTTGTCCACCTTGTGATTCTAGGATGGCCGACTCAGACGTCAGCAGATTACTAGAACTACTCTCAGCTGCCCCATCATGAGACACGAGTTTTATTTCCAAGGACTCAGATGTTGCCGTTGTGTCTCTGATGGCCTGTTCCATACTGGGTTCAACCTGGACTTCAGAGAAGTTCTGGTTTTCAGTGGCACTCTGATCTGATGTTGCTGCAACCAATTCTTCCTGACCAGCAACTCCAAAATCTGTCTTTTCCTCCTCAGTTATAGCCAGTTCCTCTGTGGGTGTAAAAGTAGAGCCTAAGTCCAATGATGGCATCAAATCTGCCACAGGACCAGAGCTTGTACTTGGTTTTTCCAGAGAGGTGGTGCAAATGGGTTTTGTGTCCAGGTCTACTTGTGTTTTTTCATGAAATTTGGGGTTTGGAGTTGGGGTGGACTCTTTCTCTACCTTGTCTTTTGTAGCTTGAGATTTGGAACGCACAGACCTCGATGTCTGTGCTAGTTTGGGTTTGGGTTTGACTTTCTGGAATCGACTTGTCCTGGTCTGGCAAGTAGATGCGTCCTCACTATCATCTTTCTGACTGGCAGGTAAATCTTCCACAGGTGTAACACATGGAGCAGGCTGGCTGCTGCTCTCTTTGGCAGGTGAGTCGATGTTTGACCCTTGCAATTCTGTGACTGCTGTGTCAGATGTCACCAGATTATCACTACTCTTACTTGTCTCAAAATGAGACATGAGTAGTTTATCTGCATTCTCTACGGTGGCCTGTTCCAAAGTGGGTTCAAATTTGGCGTCAGAACTCTGGTTTTCTAATGCACTCCGCTCTGATGTTGAATGTGATTTTCCTTGACCAGCAGACATCTCATGACTGCCACATGGCTCTTCTGTAAGCTGGTCTTCAGTAGAAGATACTTCATCCTTTGATGATTTTTGACTACAGTCTGCTATCTTAGGAGTTTCTTCCACAACTGTCTCAGTGGCTTGAGGAGGGTCGGGAGCAACTGTAGGGCTCTCTTCAACTGTCCTCACTGTCGATGTCTCTGCTTGGGATTTTGACTGAGCAGTTCTCGAGGCTTGGCCCAAGTTAGGTTTTGGTTTCACCTTAGATAAGCGTCCTCTCCTGGTTTGTGGAGAATCTGTCTTTGACCTCTTTGGACTTGGCTGCAATTGAGGGGTAGGTTCGATATCAGAACAGGTCCTTTGATCACTAGTTTCAATAATAGGCATGTCACCACTGTCTGTTGTGCTGTTTTGTTGCTCCACAGTGACAGCAGTTTCTGATGTTTCTGTAACTCCTTGGCCAGAACTTGAAGACATAAGAGGAATGACACTGTTGTCCTCTTGCGCAGAAGGCTGCAATGTAATCTCTAGTTCAAGCTGCTGACTGGATTCATCCACGCTGACTGACACTGTCCCTGCAATTAAACATAATGGCACATTTTCAATTTACTGTAATTTAATCTAAAATGAATAAAATTAAATTCCAATATCAAGAATCACGTGGCATCTCTAACCTGTTGTGTGATCTTGTATGGCTGTTTGATTCTGTACTGATTGAGAGAGGTGGGCAAGGTTGCCGATGGTCAACAGCGTTTGAGCAGCCTCATTGTAGCTCTCATCCTCAGATACTAAAGCAAAGAGACACAAAAGAATTAGTACTTTGAGACGATCTGAAAAAATCTATATATAAATATATGTATATGTACACATGTTTTGCATTTGGGATACCCCTTCAACATACCTTCTGGGTGCTCCGCAGAGAGGAAGTCTATAACATCCTACAGGGGGAACAAAGTCACATCAAAAACTTCCCATATAAGCCAGACCAGTTGTGAAAGGATGTGATGTATATGGAAGACATTTTACAGTAGCCCCAGTTACACTTCTTGATCATTTTCTGTCCAAGTCTTTGTAAATTGAATACAGCTGGACACAAAAAATATTCCTATAAGTTCAATGAGCTCCGCAAAATATGAAATACCAAGACTGCATTAATTGTTGCTGGAAATGATACTAAGTCATGATTTACCAATTAGATTAGATCTCAGAATTATTATATTAAAATGAGGAATGTAACTGGGGATAATGATTTTATTTCAGTGGTATTATGGTTTAGGGATAGGACACTTACAACCAGCAAGTCCAACTGATGTTCACAGGGTTCAGCTGTGCCTGTCTCATTTTGTGCCAGCTCACAAGAGGCATCAGGGCACAGAGCATCTTGGGAGATGCCCAACACATCAGGCATATTGGCCAAGATATCAAGCTATGTGTGGGATGGGGGGGAAGTCAGAATGGAGGGTTTGAATTATGGAATGTAAAACCATGCACAACAAAACCTAATGCAAACAAACAAAATGCTTGTTATAAGAATTATGTAAAAAATAAAATGAAGGGATGGCATGTATCTGGGCAAAGAATTATGGGAAATCTGATACCTCCTCCATAGTCTCTTCCACGTCTGCAATCACAGGCTGTGGGGAGCGCAGGCTGGCAGGCACAAAGGCAGGGGCAATGCCGTCCTTACTGGAGCTACATCCAGGGTGCTGCTCCTCCTCCACATCTTCATCCTCCCATTGCTTTTCATTCTCATCATCACTGTATTCTGACTGAGAAGCCCTGAGGGTGACCAGTTTGGGCTTTTTGGACTCTTGGGTTGATTGGGTCTTTGATGATCTTCCCCTCTTGGCTGTGCCCTTGGGTTTAGTCTTCGCAGCAGAGGCAGTGGAACCCGCTGGTGAGGCAGGAATGGTTTCAGATGCAGAGGACGGTGCATCGTCTTTGGCAGGGTAATTCAAGGGCTTGGTGGGTTTGGGCACTCTCCCATACCTACAAAACACAATCATGCACTGATGAGCCACTCCTTTATCATTATAAAGTGTTTTTTGTGAGTGTTACGTGCAGCAGCCTGCTCTCTCTCCCTCCTCCCTCGGCCTGCTGCGCACCTGAGTGCAATCGGCACTCAGGTAGGGAGAGGAGGAGGGGATAAGAAGGACAGGGCGTGGAGAGACACAGGCACATGGCACGGCACATGGCACAGACAGGTAGGAAGGAGGTTTTTCCCCTTCCTCCTTGTTTTTTCCTCCCCAAGCAGGTTTTTCCCCCATGCATGCTAAGGTGCTGTTGTTTTCTTTTGTTGTGTTAGTTTGGGCTGGAGATTACCGGCAGTTCCATTATTCGTCTTTTGTTTATTTCAGATATAGTTTCTATTTTTAGGTAGTTTAGGGGGAGACGCTGGGATCGACAGCCCACTGCGTGGTTCCCAGCGTCTTCCCTCTTTTGTTCTTTTTGGCCGGGGTCTCCAGCCCTCCTTTGTTTCCTTTTTGGTTTGTGTTTTTTTGTTGATCACTTTGGGTAACAAATAAAGCTTGTGGATTCAATTGTTACATTTTGGTGTGGTGTCCTTCTTCATATGTTACAGCCTCCTACCCCTATTGAGCCGTGTGTTTCCTTGTTTGTATGGGGGCCGTAACAGTGAGCATTGGCAATGAGAATGTTTCTGGACATAATGTTAAATTCAGAATCTTGAAAACATGAAAAACTGTACCTAGTAGGTCTGGGAGGTTGAACGGTGGTATCCTCTTCTTCAGACGAAATGTCATCATTGGCCGACTTCATCTTATTGGCTTGCCTTGTAGGTGATGCGTCTTTATCTCCCTAAAATGTTAGAACTTCCAGTAAGGCAAAGTAACAATGTATAGAAAGATCTAGAAGTCCTCAAAGGGAAGTGAGAAAAAAGAAGTCTATTCTCAATTGTTTACTAGCCTCCGTTTATGATTTAAGAACAGGTGAAAAAAGGTTTTGCCAGGATCATTTCTCTAAATTGCTTTATCTTTACCAACAAAATGTTTTGGCAGGTGAGTGTTTACTCTTGTAATACTCATTTTGGCCACAAATTGCTCAGGCCCACATGTACCTCTTGTTCTAAATAGGACTCAAAGCATTCTTGTTTTCCTCCAAGTGAATTTTAATTTCTCCATGCATTCTAAATACAGGGCACATATATTGTCTGTTAGACAGTTATGTACCTTCACCCTTTTTCATCTACCAAAACTTTTTTTCACCTGTTTTCACAGATGAAAAAAATAACTAAAACCCCTTTCACAAATGCACTGCAACTCTACAATTGTCAAGACACGACCCAGAGAAGCTCTGTGTGAATGCAAATGTCCACATCAGTTGGCCCAGACTTAACCCTGCCAGCTCCCTTGTGGTGTTCATGTTGCACAGTGTGCAGCTGTTTTATCTCCTACCTGCTTGCCTGTATATCCCTTTCCACCCTTTCACTGATTGTGTAATTTTCATATAGATTGATATCAGTCTGCATGAGTCAAACAATTTTTGCAGCCATGCTTTAATGCCTTTCTTCGACATTTGTGATGAAAAACATATTACAGCCAGAAAAGTAAGTGTGCATCCTGCCCATCCCAGCACACTCCAAAGAATCAGCTAATCTCTGCTTCCATCACGTTTAATTAATTTTGAGACTTCATTTTTATTGATATAAAGACAAAACAGTCATCATTATAGATGAGTCTTCCTTGTCCTGCATGCTCTACAGGCATACCGCTTGACTTAACCATACAGAGTATTTCCAATATGTGTGAACAGAGAACACGTCTGACACAATCTCACAATCTCCTAATGTGTGCTCCATGTGAGAAAGGGCACGTTTGTATGTCTTCACTTAATTTTTAAGACATAGTTTGGAATGCATGTGTGAAAATGGCTTAAGAAAAATGATGCAGACATAACTTTTTATTCACCTTTCAAACTTTTTTTCCCCATTTGTTCCATGGATGAAAAAAAAAAATCAAAGAACTTAGAAAGATTATCCAGGCAATACCTTTTTTCACCTGTCGTCATAAGTACAGAGAGAGAACAATTTAGATCACACTTAGAAATGGATCACCATAATGTCTCTTTCCCACATGTCTCCCAGGGCTGCTTAAAGATCTGATAATACTCTGAAAGTGAAATAATAACCTGCTCTTTAGATGCTTCATCACTCACACTCTCATCTTCTTTATCTGATGCGGTATCTTTTGTCTTCGTGGAGGCTGATGGAAGCTTTTTACCCCACTTCCGGCCCAAAGGCAGTTGTGGTTTTGGTGCTCGACCTCGTGAGAGTTTAGCTGGCTTGATTGCAGTGTTCTTGGCTGCATTCACATTCTCAGTCTGTTCAGGCCTGAATATTAGGAAAAAAAACAAATATTTGAATGCCAACTGAAGGTGCATAACAAATACTTCTATCTATCAACATTGTTAAAGTTTCATTACATGTCAGAATTTGTACGGTCCTCAGGAAGAGCAGCCTCAGCGTCTTCGGGTATGTAAACCTCGTCTGAGTGTATAAAAGCAAAACAAAATTAAACTACAAGCAACAAAATACAATCTCTACACATTAATGGATAAACTGGGATAGTTTTGAGGATTTTTTTCTGAAATATCAAAATGCTTCAGTACCTTGTTTATTGCTTTTTTTACCCGCTTTGTTTTTCTTGTTATTTGGTTCCTCATTCGATGCGTCCTCTTTAGTCTTTCTTTTGCGTTTCTTCTTAGGCTTAGAAGCAGGGGTTCCTCCCTCATTACCGAGATCCTCATTCTCTTTCTCTCCCTCCTCCTCCTCCTCCAAGTCAGGCATGTCATTCTCCTCTTCCTCATCTTCCTCCTCCACATCACTCAGCTTCTTTGCAGCTTTTTTGCCTGTAGAGGGAAGCAGAACACACAACAACTGAGACAAATCCAGGGAGAAGAGCAGTTATATCTGCACCCCAGAATAGTATTTAAGTTAATAATACACAAACCACTCACTGTTAAACAGGATAAAATGCATGTGAGAGACCGTTACCTTTTGCCTTTCTCTTCTGCTTCCTGGTTGAATTCTTTTCAGTGACTGACTTGAGTTTCTTCCTGGTTTTCTGAACTTCCAGAATCTTCTCTAGCAGCTTAGAAAAATACTCTATGTCCAGTTTGCGCCTTTCTCCTACAAAAAAATTGCCAATAAAATTTGCATCAGAATATATACAGAGATTAAACAGAGAACATTAATCAGTTCACATTATATTCAACCAGCTAAACATATTGTCCTACTTAGTACTTACTAAAAGCTTTGTCAATCCTCCAGGTGTTTTCTCGCTCTTCTTTTTTGAATTTGTTCTGAAACAAACATTTTATAATCTTTATAGTGAGGCAGTCTGTTGCTTCTCCATATCATGCTTTATAAAAATATGTATATTTGTATTCATCACTGACCTTTATCTCTGACCGAGCTCTGTGAGGAAACAGTTGACAAATCATGGAAAAATCTGTCCCCACCATGCTAATGGCCAAGAAGAACATGTCTGTCTCTGAAGGAAAACAGCAAACAATCATGATGAACAAGGTGGAAAACGTGTACTATAATGATATTCATATTCAGGTATCTATATCTATTATCCAAATCGGTTCAACCTTCACTGGACCAGGGTTTTGAATAGGTCCCCTTCCTGAAGCTTGAGTAAGTTGTAGTGGAGCCACGCTCAAAGATGGGGTCTCGTTCCTGAACCAGGTTCGGGCCCTTGGCTCGCTGGACTTCCACTGTCAAGCTAAGACACAGGTTGAGGGGATATGATTAAGGCAACACCTTTGATATCACAATAATGCAGCAGAGTTTATATTAGGAGAAAAAAATCACATCTCTGAAGGATGTTATAGATGCATCTGTAGACAATGTTAATCACTTTCTAAGAAGGTAATGCAATTCATAACCTATAGAAGTGCACTGACCTTTCTTCATCTATAATCAGTGTGCCATCCTCTGCTACTTTGACCTGAGGAACCATGAGTGCTTCTTCCTCCTCTTCTTCTTCTGCTACATCTTCCTCCTCTTCCTCCACCCTCGGGCTTGCAACTTTAGGGGCGACTTCAGGTTCCTGTGCTCTCTCTGGTGACCTGCATGAATTACATTGCATTAAGTTGGAATACAAGTGACCAGTATGCCTCATTAAAGAACAAATAATGAAATAAAGATAAATAAATCAGAAAATATTCACATTTAAGAAACTGGAATCAGAGAATTTTGCCTTTTTTATTTTAAAAAAATAATTATAAAATAGTTAGTGATTACTTAAATAATCGTTGCAGCTCTAGTCTTTTTACAGAAGGAATAGAGATAAACTTACTCTTCTCTTCCTGGAGAAGATGGGACCACAGTCTCATTTTCCGGAGCTGTATCTTCTAAACTAGATCTGTAAAAATTGTAAATCATAGTCACGTAAGACAAGGAACCACAAAAAAAACAACAGAAAACATCTCGTGAAGTAAAGATTAAGTGTGGCACAAGTTTGACAAAGTTGCAAAGGAGACACTTACGACATGGGGTTAGATGTTGGTAGGTAACGGATTAGGTCCCTCATGGTCATTTTGGCAGGATCTAAAGTAAATTCCTTTGTACGTGCCTTCGCTTTCTTGATTTTCTGCAACATCATAATGATGATGAAACTCATTTAATGTAATGAATCAAGATATATCTGACATGTTACTAAACTAAGAAAGCAAAGATGTTCTGATACAGTTTGTTCCTTCCTGAGACCACATCGGATACCTGAACGTTGAGTACTGAGTACTGATCCGATGCCATGTGTTAAAAAAAAATCTAAGAGTTCATCCATTTGCATAGAATCAGTTTTGTTGTACCCACAACCACAAAAGAGCGAAGTTCAATCGGGTTCACAATCACAAAAGAAAGACAACTCAAAAGGTCGTCTCTGAGGGAAAAAACAACACTTCAAAGACAAACACCATAGTTTACTGACCATTATATCACCTTTGATACCATAAATACTATCTTTTTAAAGAAGAATTTGAAAATGTAAATGACAATTGCCAGAGTATAAAACCAATGATCTATTGATCAACAGCACAGGCATCCAAAAAACAAACAAACAAAAAGCAATCTAATCAAATTGTTACCTTAAAATCAAAAGTCAAATTGAATCGTAGCATCGGAATAACGAAAAGGAATATTTCTACTGAATAAACTGAGCTCACCTTTTCTTTGTGCATCTCCTCTTTGAGCAGCTCTCTAAGCTTTCGGGCCTTTGCGAGCCTCTGTAGGTCTGATGGGTCATTCAGGAGTCTACTCAGAGAGTACGCTGCAGGTGACACTGAAGGCCCGCTCTTCAATGACACCAGAGTCTTTGCTTTCTCTGATATCTCGATAGCTTCTTTGTCTGGGAGAGAAGAAGGGACTTTATCTGGTATTTTGGAAGGAACTTCTTTAACTTGACTGCCTGACGTGCATTCTAATTGTTTGCCGCTGTCTGCTGGTGGATCAGTCTGTTCTAGTGGGTCCTCAACTAGAGGAACAGCTGAAGGTCCTGAACTGTCAGAAGGGATGAGGGTGGATTTAGGTTGCACTTTGGGCTGCTTGCTCTCTTCTGAAGGCCTCCGTCTTCTTGGGGACTGGAGTCCCTGAGGGGCTGCTGTCGTTGCAGTTTGGCTAGACGTTGATGGCTTGTCAAGGTCTGAGGCAGGGACTTCAACAGGGGCCACAGAGACTGCCTTGGCAGGGGACTTCGGCGTCCGAGCAAGGGCGGAAGGGCGACCTGGAGCCACTTTGGGTTTGATAGAAAACCGTTTCCTTCTCTGGACAGCTGCTGATGAGTTGATGCTTTCCCCATTTTGGTCATTACCATCCCTAAACATGAACAAGAATTGTTATTATCCATTAACAAAAGGGATGGTAAAATCATTTTTAAAGGTCATATAATACTTGTTACTCACCCCGAGGCTGTAGGGTTTTCCGATGGGGCCACAACAGACTTGTTATCTATTACAGTGGTAGCAGGGCTGCTCTCACCGACATTTTGGGGGGTTTCACTGGCCTCCTGGCTTGCTGAAGGGGCTTCTTGAGGTGTTGCTGCTGTTCTCCCTGCCGTACCGACATTGGGACGAATACTGAATCTTGACCGACGAAACATTTTGACCTGAAAACATGCATATAGTCAAGGCTTCATCAGTATTTCAACAGTAAAACCTGACTAACTGCTGAAAGTGAAGTATTACAAAAGAAAAGATTGTGAACTTGAGCCGCTGCGGCAAACAACCCTTTATCTTTGTTGTCAATACAGAACAGAAAAAAGTAAACTGATGTCCTTGGGCTGCACTAACTACTGTTTTCATTGGCGATTAATTGTTTGCATATTTTAACGATTAATCAATTAGTTGTTTGGTAACTAAAATATAAGAAATTTGTAAAAAATGTCAATCGGTGTTCCCCAAAGAATGAGATGACGTCCTCAAATGTCTGGTTTCATCCACAACCCAAAGATACTCAGCTTACTGTCATAGAGGAGTTAAGAAACCAGAAAATTGTGCTCAAAAGTGCTCAAACCAATGAATCAGTTATCGAAACAGTTGGTGATTGATGAACTGTTTAATCATTGCAGCTGTGCTGGCACTATACTTTGTACTGTACTGTAATTCAGCACAATTTTGACAAAGTTATACTTTATATATACTTGTATATTTTCATTCTATGGACTTTATACTTGTATTTCACTACATTAAGTTGACACTTCTACTCGTTACCTTTTATATAAGAAAACATATGGTATGCTTTACATGATTATAGCAGTAACGTTAATATGCTATCAATCTACCCAGCAGTCGCCTTGATAAAGTATCTCAAATTGGCTCCATATTGACAATTTACAACATTAAAATGCTCTTACATGTATTCATTACAGCTAAAGTGCGGGAAAGCAGTTCTCATTGCTGTTGCACTTGCAAGACCACAGTCTTTCAACTTACTGTTGTGCAAACCTCAGCTACTCGTATAAACTGACAGGACTAGTGACGTTGACAGCTGAAAAGCCGTTAAGTCTGTAACGTTAAAGAAAATTACACGGAAATAGCAACTAGAGATTCAATAAGCTAACATATCTAATTCAAATGAATGCAAGACATTGAAAGGCGCGTCAATAATGGACAAAACAAGCCGAAAAGTCCACATTGCTGGGCTCAAACTCGCATGTCAACACTTGTAGTACATGAGTATCCCGGACTTGCACCGTACTGTAGTAAATATAACGAACCTATGATAGCTACTTTTGTTATTTTATTACGTCTACACGTGTTATTATGCTGGTAACAACGTACCTGTTCAAATATATGTCGTTTTCTGGGAGAAATAAGCTTTCATTTATCGACGACGGTTGGGGCAAGTAGCGGACCCCATGCACACACTAATCCGCCATGTTTTTCATGACGCGTTATTTTCGACAGAGAAGTGGGTTGTGGGAAATGTAGTCAGATCGCTCAACGTCACAGATGAGGCAAGATCACACAGCTTAAAGGCAAGAGTGGCCTTTTCTCTCGAGGAATCTGAGCATCAGGCGTACATCGGATATGTTTAAGGCTTTGAAAATATTATCTGTGATGATATTTATTAAATTCTATTATCGCACTTTACCTTTATTTTACCAGAAGTCCCATAAACACAAAACAACTATTTGTCAACAGAGACCTGGCCGTGGTGGCATCCAGAATAATATTCATATTAAAATGAATGGAAAATAATTATTGAGATGTTAAACTAAATTTTAGTAAAAGTAACAATATACAAATCTAAAAAAAAAAAAAGAAAAAAAAGAAAAAACAACCTTTCATAATTTTAGAAAGCTACAGTTAGTGAAAAAGGTGTACATAAAATATTGCATTCTTGGATTAGTAATACTTAAATCAACATGCAAGCAAAATTTTAGATTTTATAAAATATATACATAATTTTATATATTATATTAGATAGTTTTACTGATAATCAGTCACATTTTATGAGCTGATCATATGTTTTGTATGAAAAATGTTGATTTTCAAAGTACATAGTAGAGTTAAGTCAGATATTAATGTAGTGGAGTAAAATGTACAATATTTCTCTCTTAAATGTAGTGGACTAGGAAAATAACCGAAATGGTAATAATCAAATGCAAATTCCTCAAAATTGTACATCGGTGCTTGGATAAATGTATTTAGTTACTTCCACAACTGGTGGTGCAAGTAATTTCCTGTGGTTTTTCCTTTCCTTTGCTGATGCATGCAATGCCTTGTCCTTTCATTTCCTTAAGAAAAAAAAAAAACATACTCATGCATGTTTTTGTGTGGGATTGTGTAATGACAAGTAGTGGAGTATAACTGAGTAAATTTTACTATACTGAGTACAGTTAGAAATTAAACTACCCAACTGTAAATCAAGTAATTAAAATTTGTTTGTTTACTCATATTTGTTGGGTTTTCCAGAATTTATATGTTAACTCAATGCTAAAGGAGAAATCTGTAATATATTTACTGTAATAGATGATAAAGTGACCATGTGTCATCAGAGGTTAAATTGAAATGCTTCTGACATATTGCACATTATTGCTTGCCCATTTCACGTTAATTGAATTTCAAAATAGTGCTGAATGTTTACCAAATGAGGAAGTGTCTGTTTATGAGTCATAAGAAATTATTAATAATCTTTTAGAAGCCATAGATATTTATGACCGTCATATTGAGCAGAATATTAATTAGTTCGACAGGCAGCAACTTGATATTTGGACTGCAGTGCACATGTGATTTTTACATTCTGCTCCTTTAGTCACTGTTATGCAATCTAATTGTATATTCACGTTTTTGGCATGTGTGCATATGAGGACCGGGATATTATTCTAGCACCCTCTATGGGCTGTTTACTAGACTGCAACTCACAGCTGGCACATAATTCATAGAGGGCAAGGTCTCTGCAGAAACAGCTGTGGTGGCACACTTCTAGTTGGTCATAAGTGATGATTGAGAGGGATGTCAATATGTTTTGTTTTGTTTTTTAAGTAAAATGTTCCTCATTATGTCTTTAAGCAAGACTTCCTGAATCATGTGGGTTGTTTTGTACTTACCTGCCCCACTAAAGAGCACCTGTCGGACCAGCAATCAGAGCCATGCAGCACTACTGATAACTAACTGAAGGAGTCTGAAGTCTGAAGAAGGAAGCATTATGATTGAATTATTTTATTTCTTTAACACAGAAAACAGCTTCAGCAGTGAACCTCTTTGGACATGCCTTCTCTCATACACACACCACATTTCCTTCTTCAGCAGATCATGACAGAACATTTACTTCTTAGATCAGTGGTCTTTAGAAATAAGGGAACTACTGATTGGACAGAAAAAAAACCAACAACATCAGAGTGGAGGTGTAAAAGAAGGGCGGGTCAAGGACAAGAGTTAGAAAAGTTCATCATTTGGATTGTCTTGCACACGCTGTATCGCTCGTCCCAAAGATGTTATTTGATGTGAAGATCTTCGTTTACTCCATTTACTTCAACTGTGAAAGCAGAGAAAAGAGAAAAAAAAGGGAAGATTGTGTTTATCTTGCAAATATGTATGTACAAATTCAGCTAAAAGACCAGTGTGTCAGATTTAGTGGCATCTACAGTTGGACTGGTTGATTTTCCTCAGCAAAGCATTCAGAGACCAATTTGTGGCTGCAAAACTTACACAAATGCAAAAGGTTGTATTTAGAGCCAATGCTTGGTTTGTCTTCTCTGGAATACTGAGAAACATGGCGGTGGAAACGGACCCTTGTCCCCATTATGAGGTCAATGTATCATTAATAGGTAGATGCATTTAACAACTAAACTGAACCAGATCCCTAAAACACGGCATCGCTGTTTTTTGATCGATCCACCCACCCCTATTATATTCCATTGCAGCCATATTCTGCCAGTAGACCCCTGTAAATCTTACACACTGGACATAAACAAATACAAACATACATCTTACTTGTAGACAAAGTTGTGGTCAAGCAAAGGGATTTCCAAAAGGATCTCCAAAGGCAGCTGTTGACCCAGAAGTCTGGCCAACGGGAGCTGTCTGCTGTAAGATCGAGAAAAAAAGGACAAAATTGCAGATTGTTACTGTGATACTTGATGTAGTTTTTATACTGTTTGTGTCTGTGTGAATCTGTGTACCATAGCTGCAGGTGGCGCTCCGAACGGATTGGAATCTGGGGCCCCAAATGCTTTATCAAACATGTCCTCATTGTTTGTGGTGGGCGCAGAGGAGAAGGCGGCATCGAGGAGGCCGGGGTTCAAGTTTGGAGCTGCAGCTGGAGCAGGAGCTGGTTTCGGAACATCTAGACAGGCACATGACGACAGAGGACACAGTTAGCGAAAAACCTCGCAGTCATATAGATTTTGACTTTCAAAATTTTGACTATACGCACTGCAGTGCTTTGCTGCAGCTGGTTTACCGTTAACAACTGCTGACATCTGGTTGATATCAAAGTCATCATGATCTGCAGAATCCTGAGCCAGGCCCACTTTACTGGAAAAGTACTGATCAAATGCCCCGCCTTCTTGGCCACCTGGGGCTGAAGCCGCGTTGGGCCCTAGTTCTCCTTTCCTTGCTGGGATGGCGGGGGGTTTGGCGATCTGGAAGTCCTTGAACATGTCCTTTCCAATCTTCTTCTCTTTATCCCCAAGCGGGTCCAAAGCAGAGAAAGCACTGTTCTCTATCTTTGGATGGGCTTCCTTTGCGGGTGGCCTGGGAGGGGGGCGTGACGGACCTTGCTGGTCACCCATTCCAGGGAATACGCCAGGCTGGAAAGGATTGGTGCCCCAGCCTGGAGTCCCTGGCCCAGCTTGTGGAGGTGGCGGGAAGATGTGGGGTGGGGATAAAGGCGGGGCACTATACTGAGGTGGCATCTGGTGGCCCCAGGCTGTGGGTGGGATGGGTAGACCACCAAAGGCAGATGGCTGTGGGTAGTTAAGTGTCTGGCCTGGAGGTACCATTCCTGGCATTTGGAACATGGAGGGTGCAGCGGTGGAGGCTCCCCACATGCCTGCAGCAGGGATACTTGTGGTAGCTGGAGGACCCAACTGAAGATTCCCTGAATATAAAAAAAAAGGGAATATGAGACTTTAAGGCTGGGTAGAACTAACAACTATTAAGTTTGGTGCTTTGAGCATCACAACCCTAGTGCCATCTAGTTCCACTATATTTGAAAGAAGGCAGGCTTTTGTACAGAAGATATCTCAAAAACTCAGTGTCTCACACCAAAACAATCTAGACAGATAGCACAACATGATTTTCAGGTGTCTTTAGTATTTGGATGAGAATCAAAGTTCCCGTCTCAAGAATTACCCAGAGCAGCTATGGAGGATGGAGTGGAGTTGGCAGGTGTACTGTTGAAAAGGTCAGCTGAAGCAGAAGACCCTTCTGAAGGAGTGGGAGCAGCAAACAGCTCTGCTCCAAACAGGTCACTTGCTGTGGACTATTTACAAAAAATAAAACAAAAATATGAAGAACAGGTGCACCACACTGACACGATTTCATACATAATAACTAACAAACCATGCAGTACTTAGAAACTAAGTTCAAACCAACCTTTAACAACTGTACACTATTTAGTATTGGAAATAAATGCTACACCATAATAGATACAGTATGCATGCTTTGCCACTTACCCGTGCTTTTATCACTGAAGCATGAATGTTAGAAAATAGATTAAGAGCAGAGGTGACAAGGGTACAGTTGAATCAGCAGCAAAGTCAAAGTGTCATTTATTCAAGCAAGATAGAGAAGCATGTGACCACCGATACATGCATAAAGACAGAACGGATCCAAACAACAAGCCCGCAGCTGCAATCCTTAAAGGGGAACTTTGGGGAATTATTTTTCAATCTGGACCCTATTTTCCCATGTTTTTGTGTCCAAGCAACTGATGAGGACAATATTTTTTAAAATTTGTTCAGTACTGAGGGAGAGTGCTGTGGCTGTCAGAGACAAAATTAAGCTACAACTGCTCACTATCAAAGTATATGCACCAAAAGTGCTTGTTTTTACCACTGGCGGTCTCAGATTGTTCTTAGAAATGTCTGCTAACATGCAGGACATGATCCCTGCAGGTATAAACCTTTTCTGAGGAGTAATATGCACTTCACCTAACCAGAAACAGCTGTGTTATTGTTCTCGACAAACTAGCTTTGAAAAACTGTAATTTTAACATAATCGATCACCTACTCTGGTTGTTCGGTCAAAATAAACCCTGAGATGTGAAAATATTCTGATAACCTCCAAAGATTCCTAGTCCTGCTTCTTCTGTTCCCAGTTCTGCTTGCAATGCTCTCCCCCAAATACTGGACCAGTTTCAAAAATTGTTGTCCCCATTGCTCATTCAGACATAAAAACGGGGTAAGAAATAGGGTTGAAAAATATCAAAGTTACCCTTTAATTACAGGCCTCGCATCTTATCTTAACCCAGTGCATCCTCTGCCATATCCTGTCAGACACCAATGCATAACCCAGATGCTCACAGAGGTGTGAAAGGAGATGCATAAAACCCGTTGTAGGCATCACACATGCAACTCTACTAGGATTCAACTAGCTATGGAATTTCACCTTTGCATTCCTTCGACCTCGTCCAGCCTTAGAGCTCTGCGGAGGCGGGTTTATGACTATTGAATCCTTGCTAAGAGTCGCTGGTGATTGTGGATGATGAGTTATGCCATTAGAGACAGGGGGAGTTTTCAAAGAGGAGTCAAAAAATGGATTTTTTGTTGAGAGAACTGGTCCAGATTCATTCCCGTCCATCATGGTAATCGTGTTGCCCTGAGTTATTTTGCCCCCTAGTGGCCACTGTCCGTTACTGAGAGCGAGGATCATGTTCTTACTGGATAACCCATTTATCTGCTGACTGAGATGTTCAGAGTCTCCGTTCAAACCACCGTTAATAATTGTCTTACTAGTGTTGCCAGCAGAGTTGTGTAGGTGATTAGTGGTGGCGAGGGAGATATGTGAATTATCGGGCAGTTTGGAAAGGGGGTCATCTCTGAAAGGGTCAGTGTCTGGGGTTGGAAAGTAGCCAAATGTTGAGGAAAAGGGATTCTCTGTCTGGGGAGATGCCCTTTGGTCAGGGGCACAGGACGTTACAAAGGAGTTTCCCTTTATGCAATTCTGATTGCTGTCAACTTCAGCAGAGAAGTCCAGCAAGAGAATATCATTAGAGTCCTGGTTAACATGAGAGGGACAGTGGGAGAGAAGAAAAAGATGATTATGATTATCAGTTCTGCAGAGGAAGAAAAACATACACGTTAACAAAACAAAAAAATGAATCACATAGTGAGAGAAGACATGAGAATTTGAGAATTTAAAGCTGCTACTTGTACTATCTTGACCACAAAATGTCATTTTTTCATGGTGAATCACAGTCTAGTGAAGTGGATCCCAACTTCTTCCCTGAAAAGACTCCTTTTCTGTCACTGAGTAAACTGACAACTCCTGACTAAGTGTCTCAATTTATGGATATTTGGCATTGCATTCAATGCATGACAGTATAGAACATCTGATATTTTGATGAGATTTGAGCAGAATATTTCCAATGAATGTTGCATCAGAAATGTGTTTTTCTGGTGTTTTAGGAACGTTTCATACAATTATCTGACTAT
Organism: Lutjanus erythropterus; assembly: GCF_056507025.1. Classification (NCBI taxonomy): domain Eukaryota; kingdom Metazoa; phylum Chordata; class Actinopteri; order Lutjaniformes; family Lutjanidae; genus Lutjanus; species Lutjanus erythropterus. Next base: position 22,746,839 of record NC_139336.1, read on the forward strand.
ACTGTATATTTTCTTATTTTTAACAATCATACATACTTAAAAATGCTTCTTGTTTGACAAATTCAGTCTTTTCTTCCACCTTTCTCTTGGCCATTGTTCTGTTTGCTCACTGGTTGTTTTAACGGTGTACTTTTATAATGCAGGATGAGCTTGTTTAACAGAGAATGAATGCTCTGTGAATATATCCTGTGTTCAGGTCTTCACTGTGGCCTTATCCTGTGAGATTTGTTTTAAGGTTATATCTTAAAGAATAATCCAATATTGAATAATAACAGTTTCATTTAGATTTGGGAATCGGCGGTCTAGAGTTTTATTTTCCAACTTGAAAAATGAAGCTGTTGCTAAATTCTTACTTGGTGTATAAATATGCTGAAGTCAGCATTAGCTCATTGACCTGAAACTCAGCCAAAGGACTGACCCAGCAACATAACACTACCAAAATGAGGCTCTAGGTGACACCAGATTCAACAAAAATGTCTCAAAGATTGTACTTGTAGCAGCTTTACAGGTTTGATGATAAGACAATGAGATTGGTACACACAAAGCATGAACTCAAATCTCAAAAGATCCTTTTAATTTAGATCTAAAATCTATAATTTATATCAATCTGATAGTCACAACCAATAATTAAACACAAAAATGTCAGACTTTAGAGAATTGAGTTCATACACATGGAATTATCTGGGAGGTGCAGAGATTAATCAGTGGAGATTTTTTTTCTTTACAAACAAAAAGATCTTACTTTAGAAAAATACTGGACAAAAGTATCCCACACATGTTCTTAAAGGGACAGTTTGGATTATCTGAAGTGGGGCTGTATGATGTACTTCTCCATAGTCTAAATATTATTACAGTAGATGCCCCCAGTTTGGGGGAAACAGCAGGAGTACAAGGGTAAAAACACTAAATCAATTAAAAGTCAGTTCATGTTTATGCTATATTTAGAATATTTTCATCACTTTATCTTGCTGTCAGACAGCCTTTTCCACCAAGAAACCCGTGTAATATAAGCCAGATGTTGCTCTTTCCAATCCAACCAAACTCCATAGGAAATATCAGTAATTTTACCTTGCAGAGAACAGGAGATGTTGGTCTACAGTTGCTTCCATATGTTAGTTTGTTTGTGTTTTTGTGTGACTTTGGTGTTTTAAAAGGTTAGATCAAATTCACCCAAAGCGATATAATAACACAAACAAACTAAAAGATTGAGGCAACAGTAGACCCACAACTATAAGACAAAATTACTGATTTTACCAAAGGAATCTGGTTGTTTTAGAGAGAGTGCTATTTGGCTGATATGGACAAGTGGGCTGTTTTTTAAGTGGCTAAACTGGTGCTGGTTCTCCTCTCTGCTTCTCCAAACTGGGTGCATGCCGACCACCATCTACTGGAGTGCTATTGATACCTCATACAACCCCACTTCAAATAATCCAAACTATCCCTTAAACTCTAAGTATAATACTATAAATCCCCGGCTATCCTTCACTGACTAAGTTTAATTCCTCTATGTTGCCCAAATAAAGGGAACATTTTCCACTATGGCACCACACTTACATTTGGAGCCTGGATGTCTGGGGGGGTCGACATGGCTCCAAAAAGGTCAAGCTGATCCACTGGCTGGATGTCAAAAAGAAACAGAGACATACTGTATTTATTCAGCTACTATAAATCAGTGCTGTTTTATTTAATGTTAAGCTGCAGAAATTCTTACTTGGGTAGTTTTTGCTCCATCCTCCATACTTAGCAAGGCATCATTTCCATTCTGAAAACAACACAGACGAGCGGAGGGTTAAAGGATCGAGCTAGAGGAGCTATTTGAAGAAAACAACAAGTGCTAGTTCCAAGTGCTTACCTCAACTACAGGGCTGCCATTTTCAACCTGTAAACAGAGGCAGACTGTTAATGGCGGTACTTATTTTCTCGATTCGCCGAGGCGTGTGTCATTTCACATCATTTCAATGGAATGTCTGAAGATGTGATTCATTGGAGGAACACAGAGAGGCAGTGTTGACATTCAGGAAGTACATACAGTGTGTACCCAGTCGACCTTCCCACACGACCACACCAAGAGAAAGAAAATGTTTTCACTGTCCAGCGTTTGAAAAAGAAAACTTTTTCCACTTTAAAGTCAAATGCTTCTGAGCCAGTTACCTTCTGTGAGGCCTCTGCCTCTTTCTTCCTCATGTTGAAGATGACCTGGAACAGATCTTTCAGATCGATGACCAAAGGCTCTGCCTGTATGATGACAAAACAACAGGACACTTTCATTGTTGTACGTTTGTCTTTGTTGTTTATGCAGTTTTTGTACGTGCACCTGTGAATGAAGCTGATATAACTGAAATTGCAAGAAAATTCCAAAACAAAAGATGAATGGATAGAAATTATATCGATACGGCAACAATTAAAGGAGTTATTATTTCTTTTGTAAAACCTCTGACTGTAAGTCATTTCAAACAATAAGAAATTAGCAAAGATAATTCCAGTATTTAAAAATGGAAGGAAGCATTATATTGACAGCTACAAACCAGTAACCCAGCTTCATCGATTTTCAAAAATATTAGACAACTTATTTTGACGGTTGGATTTCTTCTGGAGTATGGATTTAGCAAAAAACACTGACCTACAGAAGGTGTCTGACACTACAGATCACGGCTAATTACTCAGAAAAATGGTGAAGTATCAGATATGAGGTGTAACTTAATCTTGGCTGGAAAGCAGTTTAGAAAACAGATGACAATGTGTGTTAATTAATCGCACACATAGACAGGGTCAGGATTCAGGAGTGCTACCTGTGGAGTACCTCAGGGATCTGTGATTGGTCTAAAACTTTTTTATACTTTATATTAATAACAGTTGCAAGAATGTAAAGGAACTTTTGTATACATTTGAGGGGAAATTGGAAATGCTCAAAATCTGATTTAATGTTATAAAAATGTCTTAATATTCAGAAAACCAAATTTATGGTTTCTGGAAATCAGAAATACACTGATGAGGATTTTGAATTATGAATCTGTGATGCTGAAAATGAAGGAGTTTTAAGACAAAATTATGGAAACATATTGAATATATCAAAGAAAAAAAATCTGTTAGTAGTAATCCTGTATAAATCTAGGGAAACATTAAATTATAAGGCCTTGTATATAATTTTTGTTGTTCACTTATAGTCCCTTTTTATGTCTTTTTTACCTGTTGTGCAGTTTTTATGGCAAAGAACTGATGCTGTCCTTCTGCTCCGCACACATATCCAAACGCCCTGTTATCTGTTACATCTCTGGCGATGAAGGAGATCTTGTTCACCACATGCTCATGTTCAATCACCTGAGTTACAAGGGCAAACTTTTATTAGTAACCCAAACAAAATCAAACGAACTTCACACAGTGACAGGACAGTAACGAAAGGAAACAGCAGAACTCACTCCCGATCTCTCGTCAATGATCTTGATGCCCGACATGGAAATGTTGACCCAGATCCTCTGTTTGTGTTTGCCTTGGGATCGAGCGGCCACCGCCATGCCCTGGTGGAAAATAAATAAGACAAACTGTTCTGTTTTTCTTTTTGTAAGTAAACAAAACATGACTTGTGTTTTTACAGCTAATATTCATATTTGCGCACACTGTCACCCTCTGCTGTCAGGATACGTCTACAGCATTTGTGTTCTTGTGGAAGGCTCCTGTTGATGTGCCTTTACAGCATGTGTCCATGATATCCACCACATGAATGAATTATTAAAGGAATAGTTTGGATTATTTGAAGCGGAGTTGTATGAGGTACTTATCCAAAGTCAATGTCTATGGACACAGAGAGCTTATGTACTGGTGCCCCTCTCTGCTTCTCCAAACTGGAGGCTTGCTGGCTGCCATTTACTGTAGATAAAACACTGACTATTGATAAGAACCCCATACAACCCCACTTCAAATAATCTCAACTATTGAAAACATTAGGAATAATAGCTTCAGAATGATATTCTATTAATACTTTTCTTGAAATATAAAGATAGCGAGGTGCACTTCAATGTTGCATGCTGCACCTTAAGTTTCATCATGGAGTCCTGGCACATCTTGTCTCCTCTGGCCTCCGGGACGTCATCAATGCCTATCAGCTTGGCCTTGTACCTCACACCGTCCCCTTGAAACCTGCCCCGCAAGTATTCATCTGTCTTCTCAGGAACTGTAAAAAAAAAAAAAAAAAAAAAATCAATAGCTGACTATTTCTGCAAGATCAGACCAGAAAATTTCAAAATGATACTGATGTCTTGATCATAATCACCAGAACTGTGTGTTTCATTACGCACCTTTCTTCTTCTCTTTCTTGAACGGGACCTTGGATGTGGCAGGGGACGTGGGGGGGCTGTTCGAGGTCGAGGCTGTGGACGGGACGCTGGGATCAGCGGGGACGGGCGCGCTGTTCTCCACCTCTGCAGACATGTTATGGAGTGAGCCTCGCTGGACGAGTGGACGGTCAGGGGTAAAGCAGGCGGCAGCTCCGTGTTCGGGGGCAGTGAGGTCAAGCGAACAGATGACTCTCAACACCCACACATGCTTTTCTTGTTATTTGTCTGGAGCAGAAAAAGTGAAGTGGGGACAGTGCGTGTGGTGAGAAAAAGAAAAAAGGAGAAGCAGATGGAATCTTAATACACACTCTTTCCTGCTAAAACTGAAAACAAGATGTTGGACTGTAAAGAGCTTCTTTGTTGCTGCAAGAAACTCACTCAGCTTTAGTCTGCAAGTTTGCAAGAATAATATTACAACAATAAAATTGTATAAATCGGAAATTGGCACAGCTTTAAGACTAAATGACACTACTCTATATACAATACACTATAACACTACATAAAGGGTGCAGAAAAGTTTTGCAAGTAGCTGCTGAAAGGATTTGTTGCACATCATAAACAATCATAATTCTTTTAACAATTCACATTAACCATTTACAACCAGCCTTCTGACAAAAGCATGAGGACACATGACCCATAAAACATCAGTCTCAGAAAACACACAGTTAAACCCTCGTCCACACATGCTGTGTCAGTTGTTCAGCCCTATAAAGGAGTAAATTACCTTTAAGACCCTCTAAAATAGGGACCGCTCAATACCACTTTTTCATGTCCAGCACCGATTCCAATAACACAACACTGAGTATCTGCCAAAGCCAATACCGATCCAATACCGTCTTTTTCCTCTCTCTTAAAAAAATAAGCTGTTAAAAATGCACTTCTATGGATGCATTTTGCTTAACCCATCCATCTAAAAAACATCAAACTGTGAAACAAATATTCAAATCCTATGAAGGAGAGAATACGTAGTACACAACATGAGCGAGTTATGCAGTAACTGCTGCTTCTTTTTATTTAAATGTTTTCCACGCACACGACTTTCAGCAGCATTTTCGACTGGTCAGCAATATTCAAACATTCAGAAAAAAGTTTAAATAAATTGCATCGGTGTCATTTGGCTGCTTTTTTGTTTTCTTTTTGGAAAAGCTGTTAACAGCAGAGTGTTGTAGCTACAGATCACGTGACACATGCTGCTCATCTGTGTCACTCTCTTCACAGGATGTCCCAAAGCTTAGTTCAGCATTAAATGTGACAGTTTCAACCAGGAGATTGAACTGGATTATTTGATTGTATTATCATTTTTTTAGTCATACTGTCAGATTGTGTGATTTGTCATCCTGTCCAAAATCAGAGAGCTATAGCAACTGTGACTCAGAAGCACCATGCTAGTCATTTGTATCTGCACATCATCATCATTTACGAAAACCATCATTGGTTACGAAAACCTCTGCATTTACTTGCAAGCAACACAAGGCCATGTCATATGAAACAAAAACAACATCACAGTGGTCTGCAGTGCACAGCACAGCAGCTGAGATTCATATAAGTCTCTTCGGCAAAGTTAGACATAAGAAACTTATTCTATTCCTCCATTTCTGACACAATTTAGTCACTTAATGAGTCAAACTAGAGCTACAATGATTAGTCAATGAATCCATTAGCTGCCAACTATTAAAACACCAACTATTTTGATAATTGATTAATAATTTTAATCATTTTTTGTCTAAATTCTCTGATTTCAGCTTCTCAATGTGAATATTTTCTGGTTTCTTTACTCCTCTATGACAGGAAATGTAATATATAGGGTTTTGAGGAGTTACCTGGGGCTTGGGGAAACAGTGACCAACATTTTATAGCATTTTCTGATATTTGTTTTGATTTTTACAATGAAAGTATTTGTCATATGCAGCCATAAATCAAACAATCCCCACACAGTGCTAACAATCGCATGCATTCAGCTCTGCTCTCCTGCTCTGCAAAAACCACTGGAATAAAACCAACACAAACACAGCTCTACGCGAGACATACATACCTTTAGGACCGGCTCCAGAGGCTGCACTGGCTACAATAGCAGCGTAAAGAGGCTGTGAATACTGCAGGACGGACCAAAGGTTGAAAGTGGGCAAAGGTTGAGCAATTACCTGAGGTTAATCTTACGCTAGCAAAGCAGAAGATCTCGTGATGCCCAGCTAAGCAACTATAAACGGAAATTGGAGACTTTGGAATGATCACTTACTCACAAACTGTCCATAAAACCCACGCTTAATATAATGATGATGTGGAATAAGAGTAAAATGAGCATTAAACAAGAAAAGCCCTGCAAATTCAAAAACACAGGCCTGATCCTGAGGTGATGTTTATGACAAAAAACCAATCACGTAGGTAATTTGTTTGATTCATAAAGGAAATGAGAGTCATAGAGGATAAGATAACAGATGGGAACTATAAAGGCCACTGAGTGCATTCCAGGTTTCTGCAGCTGTTACCTCTTTATGAGTCAAATATGACCATATCAGAGACTGATACAAAATATAGGGTGCACAAAGACATCAAAATACAGGGAGCACAGCAGGATATTTAATTATTTTTTTAATTAAGGAATTATTTCAATAGCTATTCAGATAAAGATTACATCACAAGAGCTACTGTGCAGCTGTAAAACAATAAAAACTTCATCTTATCCACCAGTACCGGTTGTGAAGTCAAGGAAACAAGCAGATGTAAACCCTTGTACTGTATGTTTGGATCCCCGTGGCGAGGCGCAGAGACACACATGCTGTTTGTGGTGCTGTGCGAGGAAGCGTAGATAAACAAGACATAGGCTAACCCTAAACACTTGTTGATGCTCCATTTACACAAGTGTGGCGCATGACTGCACTCGTCCAGCGACTCGCAGCAGTGTCAGAGTCCCGCTAGCTGGAGGAAAAAGGCTAATAAAAAGGGCAAGGGCAGGGATTTGAGTTAAATGATTACATTTTAACAGCAAACAGGACCCACTGCTGCTGGATGAAGGATGAGAAGAAAAATGTAGGGCTGAAACCAATGATTATTTTCATTGCTGATGAGTCGGTCAGCCATTTTCTCCATTAATTGATTAGCTGTTCAGTCCATAAAATGTCATAAAATGGTGAAAAAAGCCCAAAATAATCAAATGTCTTATTTTGTCCACAACTAGACCCGACCGATATATCCATTGACCGAGACAGATATTGGCCCACCATAGCTATATCTGTATTTGTTATTTGTTGGCTTTATAGTCAACATTCTGTCTATATTTGATCCTTTTTCCTAACTCAGGTTTAACATATACACATATTTTGCTCCTGCCAGATGAAGGATGAGAAGAATCCAGGGCTGCAACTAGTGATTATTTCCATTATCGATTAATCTCTCAATCATTTCCTAGACTGATTGAGTTGTTTGGTCCACAGAATGTCAGATAACGGTGAAAATTGTGGATCACTCTTTCCTTAAGTCCAAACTGACATCCTCAAATGTCTTATTTTGTCCACAACTTGCACTTGACCGATATACTGGCTGACCTATATTATTGGCCTGATATTGGCCCATCGCAGCTACATCGGTCTATATTGATCTTTATGCGCTTTGCAGGCAACATTCTGTGAATATCTGATCCTTTTTCTCAATTCAGTTTTAATATATACACATATATTTTGCTCTGTTTGTCTTTTTAAATGTATGGTTATTTATGATTATTGAAAATATCAGTGAAAGTTTGCTGTTTTAGTGCCCTAATATCATTTTAGACAGTAAACTTTATTGTTAAACTGCCTCCACATATTTGACACAAACATTAGCCACTTTTGAGGGATCACTGCGAAAAATGCATGTTTATGTATATATTCTATATTCTGTATATTATCCAATATATACACACCAATATCTATTTTTTAAAAACTCTGTTAACTTTAATGGAGATGGCATATTTAGAGCTACAAAGAGACAGCAATTAAATATTCAATATTTCAAAATGTTTTGAAGTATTCATGAAAAAGATGTCAATAGAAGTAAGTAACAGAATTTAACTTTTGAACATGGTAGTGACACTCTGCATCAGGCTGAAGGCTGGAGTTAAAACTATTTTTGTTGTTGTTGAGAAAGATCAAGTAAAGGGATGTAAAGAGAGCATCTTTTGCTTGTGTTTATAAGGCAAATGTGTTTACATGTATGTTTGTATGCAGAAATATGTGTCTGTATGTGTATATATGATTATGTACAGGTATACTTGAAAAAATGTGTATTTCTATGTATGGCCATATGTGTCTGAATTTATCATTTGTTCTAAATTGCATTCTTTGATGTAACAAAACAGGAAGCTCTTTATCTTAGATTTGTTTATTGTTGTTTACATTATTTTTTCTCTCCATTTTTTCCTCTCTTCGGCACTTTGCTTGCTTTTTGAATTGTTATTCTACTTCTGTATGTGTATGAACTCCTTTGATCTTCACTGTCACCATCCAACAAAAGCACAAAAGAAAAGCTTTAAAAATACATATATCGGTTTTGGCATCGGGCCCAAAAATCCAGTATGGTTGGGCCCTATCCAAAGCCCAAAGGTTTACTGTCACAGAGGACTGAAGAAACCAGAAAATATTCACATCTGAGAAACTAAAAATCAGAGAATCTATGACTCAAAATGATCATTTGATTATCATAACAGCTGGTGATTAACTTAATAGTTGACAACTAATGGATTAATTGACTAATTACTGACAAGTTTTTACAGCATCCACCAGTGTCAAAACACTAGTGACACTTAGCCACTGAACACGTAGGTGTAAATTCATATTTGTCAGCAGAATAACTGCAGTGCAAGGGCAGAAATGTCACAATCCTGGGCCGTCAGGAAACGTAAACTACTGCACATCTGGAGGAAATCAGAGGGAATGACTCAGTCTGCAAGTGAATGAGATGGTGAAATACCACAGGCCCACTGTGGACACAAAGGGCATGAAAACACTTTCAAAACTCACAAAATGACAATTGTTTTTAATTAAAGCTAGGATATATGTGTCTGGAAAGGAGATGCAACTTAAAAACTTAATAAAAATCACATATTAAAAGATTAAAGTGATGTTTGTTAACAGGGTTGCAGTTAAAACAGAAAGTGCTCTGAAAAGGAAACTTGAAAAGTGTTCATATCATTTGTTATTCCAAGAATTCAGACAAAGTGACCACAAAATGAGTCATAAATGAAAACACTGAAGGCTGGAGGTTTTATCTGCCAAAGTTACTGGGAAAAACAACTGATTTTAGACTCTCGCACACCTACTTTCAGTCACTTTTATGGCTTTTACAGGCGAACTCATCAGCATTTTTGTAAAGTAAAACGGCTACCTGTAGTTCTTCGTTAGATCCTTAATTAATGCACGGATGGAAAATGTTACCAACACAGTGACCTACCTGTTTGAAAGCGCGCAGTAAAGATGTTGAAATCCTGCCGGACAAACTGTGATTTTTGTTCCCGTGATGCCTCCGCGGCTCCGCCGGCGTGAAAAGAAAAAGAAGAAAAAAAAAAAAAAAAAAAAAAAAAAAAAGGACTAAAAACCAAACACAGCTTCGGAAAAGCGAGCAGGAGTCAGATGTTTTCTGCTAAATGTCGTGGACAGAAAGGAGAGACTGCTGCAAACTCCCAGTTTAACCCTTCAGTGACTGACAGACAGACCTAACTCACAGCAGATTTCTACTGGGAGAGGGGCGGTCCCTTCACGTGGAACTAAATAGCGGTCATATAGCCTGCATATACGTAAGTGGGTCATGAAGCGTGTTCGTAATGTTTCACAAGAAAATTGATCTGATTTCATTTGTTTTTTTTTTTACTCACTTAGCCTATTGTGCAATTATGACGTTACCCCTTATTTCTTTTAAAGAACGTACATGTACGAAAAGGTTAAAGATTTATATACTTTTTTTAAAAAAAACATATTAATCATGTTTTAACTGCTTTTTGTTTCAGTGTCAAACAGAATAAATGTGTCCCTTGAATTCCTTTCTAAAGGCGACAAAGCATGACTTCCTGCCACTAAATTTCTACTTATTCATGTGGAATTTCACCCTTATTTGTCTAATTATGATAAATTCTCAAATATGTAACATTTCAACAATTTATTTGCAAATAAACTTTATAAGTAATGTGATATTGCTGGATGTGTATAAGAAGACTAGCTGACGTTATAGTGTTAGTTAATGGGGATCCTAATGGATAAGTGTAATCCATTACAGTTACAGATTAAAAATACATAACCAAATTATAGTCAAATTTAATAAAATGGGGATTTACAATTTAAAAATTAAGAATGATATACTACTATGTGCAGTGCGCACATCTTACAACATCTATCACACTGGTCTGGAGTGAAACCAGATAATCTTACAGTTGGTTAACTTCATTATCATGAAAAATGCTTCACTGAGTGGAATTTATTATGTCTTTACATCAGTTAATTAATCAATAAATTGCACACAGCAAAAGAAGGAATATCTGGGCGAACTAATAACCCTACAACAAACTCAAAACATTTGATTAGGCTAAACAATTTCATCATATTTTATATTAGGTAATCCAAAAGTAATGCAAAGTGAACAAGTTGCATTACTTTGACATTATAATACTTGGATTAGTTTACTGACAACATTTTTAACAGGTAATTAGTAACTGTATCAGAATACATTTTTAAAGTAACCCCCCGACCCTGCTAATAAACCAATAAACTGATGTCAAAAAATGCTAGATACCAAAAGAACTAGATGTTTGCTGTATATTTTGTTGAGCTTTGTACTGACATTATCCTAAATATTTCCACCCATGTTCAAATGCAGAGAAATCCATAACTTATTCAAGGTAATGGCACGTTTCCTGTTAGCCGATGCTGGCTAGTTGCTACATGCTAACTCCCAGAAAAACACGGGATGCGTCAGATACGTGAGAAAACTTTAATATTACCTCATTCATGAACAGAATTTCTGGCCGAGTCATGTTTCATCAACTATGGTGGTTGTTTAAAAGTGAAGATAACAACTCTTATGATACCATCAAACTACATCTTTTGTTACTGTCAAATTTTGTTCCAATATTGTGCATTTGAGAATTGTGCCACGATAATCAATATTTTTACAACAACAGGTCAACTGAGGATCCCCAATGTGAAAGGAGTTGCTTGATGAACTCAGAGAGACTTTTCACCTGACTCTCATTTACACCCAGACCTGTGATGCTTGATAGCATCTTTCTGCAACTTTAATGATACTGTTTTGGCTGTTATGCTTCACTCTCACTGCTCTCATTTTCTGCAGCAGCAGGTAGTTGTTTTCCAAAGAAAAAAAAACATTAAAAACACACAGTACATTACCTGTTTGGTGCCAAACAACAATTAGGGGCCTGCTGGTGAACATGATGGAGCATTTAGCTGCTAAAAAGCCAGATATTTCCCTCAGAGATGGTGGAGTAAGTATAACTTACATTCATCAGGTGGACTCAATATGAATGCTAATGTTCTTCCATATCTGCCGGATATTAGCAACTATTATTAATTATGAAGTGAATTATCAACTTAAACTTTCTGCTCTCATGTTAAAACAACAGCAAAAGATGAAGTTTGATGGTGTCGAGAAGTGGCATGGCACCACTGAGGATGTTGCCCTCAGTTTCAAACAGCCACCATAGCTAAAGAAGAAGTCATGATCATGGAAAACATAATGTTTTAAAGCTGTAATCACATTACTTTTGGTTGTGTTTGCTGACTTCCTTCCTCAACTGCCAACGTGTGCACTTTGTTTTCCTGGAAGTTATAGCAACTAGCAACTAGCTGGCAATAGCTAGTAAAGAAAACACTATTACCTTGAATAAATTACAGATTTCTCTGCATTTCAGCATTGTTGGAAACATTTTCGCTGAAGTTTCTGTACTTGGCTGTGGTTTTTACCTTTTTCAAAGGAGGAGATTGAAACACCTTTTCCAAAGTTCTGACACAGCGAACATTTAATTCACGTGACTGATTAGATGTTTCTGCTCCAAGAGAAGACAAAGACGCTGTTTCTGCTGTTTGTGTCTACTATTACACCTTGCACAGTTGAAGAATTGGACAAGGTGCCAAAAATTAAGCTATTGCACCTTTAATTTCCTAATATAATGACAAAGTAAGCGCCTGTCCTAATTTAGTCTCCCAGTGCTAAGTAATGTCTGAAAATAGGCACAATTACAAGTTTTTTTCATTGTATTACTCTTCAAAAAAGGATATCGTTCATTGGCTCGAAAATGGCAGAGACCCGACTGAGATGAAGCAATTTCTTGTGGCTCAGCATTTGTGGCAGAAATTGCTTCTAACGCTGGCAACCGGAAAACCATGAATATATCCCTCCCACCTTTGCCAGCACTGTGGGATGAATTTCAAATTAAAAACCTCATTCATATCATCTAAACATTATGAGAATCATATCATGAAATGTAGAAGGAGCGAGGGGAAAGAAGAGTCCAGACCAGAGAGGAAAGCTCTGATGTTGCTAACACAGCACAATTTTTGAAAGAGCAGCAGGCACTACATTTCCTTTGCCATGCAGTGTTACTGCAATTACAGTAAACTGCTGGCTGAAAACGGGTCATCAACTTCCTCAGTATAAATGTCTATTTTGCTTTAGATACTGTGTAGTGATTGAGCCATGTAATGACCGTTTTTATATTTGCTGTTCTAAGCACTGAGTGCCAGTTATGACATTCCCAGGAAGAAAATCCTCCAGCCACACAGGAAGTGTTTTGTTTAATGTTTGCAGAAGGATGAATAAATGTTTGTTTGGGATAATTAAGAGAAGAACTAGGTAGTTAGGACAGCCGCAATTAAAAAGACAAAAAGCTCCAGCTTCTTCAACAGAGAAGGCAAAGAAATAGAAACAAATTATTGGGAAAGGTAATCAGCCGTCTGTATGGCCTCAAAACTAGAGCAAACATCAACACTGAGATCTGCGCTAACGTTAGCAGTGATGTCAGTGTGGCTGTTTTCACGAGGACTGGTCGGTTTCACTTCTGTAATTTTACATGTTTTTATTACTGTGGCGAGCCAGCTCTTATTACAGCAATTATAATTAACATGTCAGACAACTTTTAAATGACTGATGGTAACTTAAAGACCAGATAATCATCCCACAGCTGATAATGTGGTGTCTGTTTGCTGCAGTTCACTGGAGGCTCAACTGATGACTTAACAGTACCATTGGTTTGTGATGCTTCTGCTGTCAGCGTGCTAGAGTTGATTGAATAAAACCACCAGAATCCATTTTTACATTCTATAAGCAATCTAAACATTTCTGCACTCAAAATTAAAATTATTTGCGTGGTATTTGTGGTATTTGTCGCACACCCTGGTGTCCCATACTGATGCACAAGATACCCACGGTTTCTGTATGAGATGCTGCCAGCAACAGCTCGCCCTCACCAGAAAAACATACCTGTTGGTCGCAGGAGCAAACAGCTTATTGCAACTGAGATGTCCTTTTATTGTCAGACAGCACCCCCTAATGGACGTAGTAAATATGACAGGAGAAATACAAGAAGCTACAACAGGGGTCAGCAACCTTTACTATTAAAAGAGTCATATTTGGCCACAAAAAAGAAAAAAAAAATGGTGTGCAGCCACAGTTATTAAGTTCTCTGTTTTCCTTCCTTTTGTTTTTTTTGGATTTGGATTTGACATTCATAGCTAGCTTAGGGAGAATCACCCACCGGCAACATTTAGAGGAAATGGTGCAGAGCTGTAAATTGGCTACGTTAGGGTGTCACAATTTCTATTCTAAACCGACAATTTATCAAAATGAGCTTTCAATTTCAATAACCGAAATCAAAAACAGGATCTTAACTCTCCCAGTATTATTTTTTCTCTGCACCCCCGCCTACTTGTGTGTATCTGGCGCCTGTCCAGAGAAAAAGAAACAACACTTCAAAGAACACACAGCATAGCTGACTGGGAGCTTGTAGATACACTTTTCAACTCAACACTGGTGGAGTTTCAGTTGTATTACCATTCTTTGATTGTTCTTTGCTGCTCACCAATACTATTATTATGTAGTCAGTGCCGGAAAAAAAATAAATGGAATTGAATCATGACCTCAAAATCAAAAGTAAGATCAAACAGTAGATTTTGATAATTGTGACATCACAACAAAATATAAATATAGTTTTTTAAATTTAGTGTATAGGCTGTATGTTTTTGACTTTGTATAAAGGAAGAATCACTTCAGGCCTACAAATTAAAATGTTAAAATATTTCATTTTCATGTAGTTTTTGCCTGAGCCATAGGGAAAAGGCCAGGAAGCCTTTTTAACACGATTAATGTTGGCAAACTGTTGGAGTTTGGTTTGATTGAGCACCAAAACTACTTGGATAGGTTTAGATGCGATATGTGTTACATTATGTAAGTTATGTGACGCACTTAACAACATGTAACATAAAACTTTAGATAACACTGACTTTAGGTTTCACACAGGACATGAACATGAACCCTGGTGTCTTGGGTGAAAGCCCTGAAAGTCCCTCCTCCATACACGGACGTTCTCGATCTTTATAGTCGAGCCACAGTGTCTGTGGCAACGCTTCTAGAGATTCAGTGTCTTGCCTACTCTTTTCTGCATGACGTGTGGTTCTCAAAGAAAGTGAAAAAGGACAGTGAAAATTGGTTGATAGTCACATAAACAAAATACCACTAACATGACAACTTTCACTAGAGTTTTAATGTCTATATCTATAGAATATGTCACATACATGAAAAAATCAGATGAAGGCCCGTATTCCGAAATAACACTGTTTTCTGGCTGCAGTTTTTTTTTCTCATCAAAACTTCTGTGAACTCACTGTTGTAGGTTAAATCTGGCAGTTGGATGGATGTTTACATTGGTGTTACTGCTGTTATGTGTCTCATACAGATGCTTAAGTGTACTTTGTGCAACTGTATGAGTCGCAAATACTGACAGAGTCAGTGGGAATGGGAATGGGCAGAACTAGGGATGTTTGAGAAAACCTATTTTATATAATGCTAGAAATGGTTAAATATATAATTTATACAGTAAGTAGTAACATAATCCTTCATAATGCAAAAAAACAAGACATAAGAGTCCTAAATGTCTTTGCATAAGACATCAGCAGACAAACTGAACTTGGCTGTCTTGATAAAATCCACCACTGCCTGTAAACAAAAGGAGGAACATCTTACATTCTGACCTCAACCCAAGCAAAGTTAAACCAAGAAATAAAATGATATATTATACAGGAAAACTGCAGAGCCAACCAGCCACAACAGCCAGATGTAACAATCACATCTGCACCTATTCAACCCATATCCTCGTGATACATACTCATATAGTTCTGCATACAGCTAATTGTTCTGCAGATGTTGTTTGATGTCAAAGAGATGTACACGTTACAGTATACTGCATGTTATAAGTTGAGATCTGAAAGATGAGAAAGAAAGGGACAGAGGAAGGACGTCCTTCCTGCCTTTGTATCCTGTGTTCTGCTGACAGAAGCTGCTTTTCTGGAGATGAGCCCCTCAGAAGCCAGATTACTGATGAGCTGAGAGTCTGTTTTCCCCTTCAGTCACAAACCACTGGAATGATCTTTTTCACAGCCTCTTATTAAACCTATAATATTGTCAAACTTTTTTTGACAATTGCAGAACTCCGGAGCAACATACATGTGTGGATCTGTCCAGCATGACAGCATACAAACAGAACTGAAGAGCTGTTTCCCCATCACATCTGATATATGACCTTGGCAATTTATAATTCTATTATGCCTTTTTATTTTTCTGATATGTATCAATGCAACAATAAAGGCAGCAACAGCAAAATATGCTAACTTTTCCCGTCAATGACGTGTCTGTCTGCTCCAGCATCACCATCGGATGACGCTGGGTCAAAATTATGGTTCCCTGTTCCTCTGAATGTGATTCATTGTCTGTTTAAATCAGTGACACACCCAATACAACCGCACACTTGCATACAGGAGGCCATGTTGGATGCTACTTTCTCATGTAAATCTTTGTGGTGACTCTGGTACACTGTAAAAATAAAGTATTTGTTTTAACTTTAAAAAGTTTGTCCCCGGGCTGCCTTAAAATTTTAAGTTGACAAAATTTGAAAAGAAAAGTTGAAGTATTTGATGAGTCCAAACAAAGAAACTTTTTGAGGTCAAATAAACTTGATATTAATGCAATTGAACATAAACATGTTTAACAAACTTAAGGTATTAAGTTGAACCAACAACTCTTCAGTATTTTCACAGTTTTTCATTTCACGCAAAGAACTCACCGCAGCAGCTGCTCCTGCTAGAGCGACTTCGTTCCCGCTTTGGCACAAAGACAATGTGTGAATTTATGAAACTGTAAGTGTAAGAGGGGTAGGGACAAAATTGAATGCTAACCTTCACAGTATTTTAATTGCAAAAAACAAAAAGACAACTCAGATGTCAAGGCAACTTTCTACAATAGAGTTTTTAGCACAACTCAAAGTTTTACTTACCAATAATCTTTTGTTAAGATAATTTACTTTTTTCTTTAGATAAACTTGAGTCTTTGGTTTCTATAAACCCCAAAAATGTATTTCTGAGTGAACACACTGAAGTGAAAGTGAATAACATTAATATTTAAATTTTTCATGGAAAACCATTTAATTTTTTTGTTTGTTTGTTTGTTTGTTTTGTTTTTTGTTTTTTTTATTTCAAAACTTAAGAGTTTGAGTTGGGCTCAAAAGTGAAAAAGCTATTGCAGTATTATAGTATATAGTACTAGTAATATAGTAGTAGTATAGCCTTTAAATTTTGAGTTTTTTAGAATGTATTGTATAAACAAAGAACTATAAGTTGTCTTAAAGTGTACAGACAAACAGCTTTCATTCAACTCAGTATTTCAAGTCAAGAGGCTTCATGTTGTAAGAACACATTTTATGTAAGTTATAAATAAGTATACGTTTTCTCAAAACAAATACTAGAGATTGTAATTTTGATTAAAGGATCAATCTGTAATAATATTACTACAATAAATCATAAAATGACCATGGTATGTCATCAGAGGTTCAGAGAAACATACTAAGTTGAAACACACGATGCTCTGACAACATACAGTGTCCTCCTGTTTTAGTGTGCCTGTTTCATGATAGTTAGTTCAAATTGATGTCAAATATTCGTTGAATGACTAAGTGTCTGGTTATGAGTGATAAGAAATAATTAATCATCTTTTAGAAGGAGTAGATGTCAATAAAGGTTGGATTGAGCAACATGTTAATGGAATTTGGCAGGCAGAAGACAGGCAGTCACTGAGCTCAAAGTCCAGAGTGTGTTTTTTTTGTGTAGCGGTGGGCTTTTGTTTTCAGGATAACAGGCTTAGCTTGACACTGACAGACAATTAACAGTTTTAAACAGCTGATTAACTTACAGTGAAGGACTGGTCATCACTTGAAATTGTCATTTCACAATCTTGTAGTGTTCCTGTAACCTGCCTGAGCTCCCCTGAGTCTGGGGAGGACGCTTCAACCATATACGGTATACTAAATAGGATTTAAATCTATTTAACATACAGTCTGTGGCTCCAACTTGCTATGTGGACTGCAGTACTCCCAATTATAGCTCCTTTAGCTTGAATAAATAAAACTTGTAAATGAAATTTAAGTTATGAGAAAAGATTCCAAGGTTGATTCCACTCAATTCCCATATGATTTTTTTACAGTGTAGGAAAAGGAAAAGTATGGGACACTACAGATGGCACAAGTCAGCACATGCACATTAGAGGATTTATTTTTATGATAGAACGCTGACAGAGACAATCTAATGGGAAGTGTCCTTTCCAGTTTATGACAGGAAGGCCACAATCCAAACATCAAGCATTTAGGGCGTGAATCCTGGAACGGGCTGCCACCACAACCAGAACCTAAGATAGCCACTTATCTCCAGTCCATAATTGAGGTAGTCTTAGATTTTATCCTTTCAGTCCCTCTCTGGTCTTTTAACCCTCAACTGCCTTCACTTCAGTGTAAAAATACAACGTAAAGCAGCAGGGCGAGCAACGTCATCATATTCAGTCGCAAATTCCATAAGATGTAGTGTGTAAAATACAGAAAAACTGTTCCACAAGTGTTTCCACACAACCTCCCCCCCAAAAAACAGGAAGTCTTTCTAGTCAGGAGAAATATTGGCCAAGCACCTTACCTACCCTCTGGTTTCCTGAGAAAGCTGGGAGGAAACTGCCGAACCTTGTAAAAGTGGTGACCTAAGCACATATTTGTGCCTCTCCAGCAGGCCATGACCACATAGCCCCTGGTCTACCCCGGCTCTGCTTGCAGATACAAGGAAAGATCCAGGACAGGGCAGCCCCCAGATTGACTTTGGAGACATCAGGGAATAGTCCGACTGTGTTTATTCAAGTCAGCAGAAAAATACTTGTCAGCCTGCTGAACGCTCCAGAATTTAAAGGGATAGTTCAGATGATTTAAAGTGGAGTTGTATGAGGCGCTTCTTGATAGTCAGTTTATTACCTACAGTAGATAGCAGTTGGCACAACCCCACTTAAGAGAAGAAGAGAGGAGTACCAACACAGAAACTAAGCGGTGAACTGCCCTGGACAGGGTCAACAACAAAAGGTATTAAGTCACTTAAAAAAGGTCCACAAAAAAAAATATATCAGTTTAGGTGTACACTATATTGAGAATATTTTCACTGCTTTATCTTGACAACCTTTTATTACAGGAAACCGCTGCTACATAAGTCAAACATCACTCTCTCAAAAATCAACTGAACTCCACAGGTGAAATCAGTAATTTTACTTTGCAGAACACTGAAGATGCTGGACTACAGCTGCCTCGGTCTGTTAGTTTATTCGTGTCATTCTGTGACTTTGGTGAATGTGAACTATCCTTTTAAAACACTAAAGTCACACAGTAACACAAACAAATTAACAGATCTCAATCTGTTGCTGGTAGACCAGGAGCTCCTGTGTTCCGCAAGGTAAAAATATTGATTTCGTTTATGTGAGCTTATGGAGTTTGGTTGGTTTGGAAAGAAATATTCTAAATACACATTGGTTAGTTTCCGCGTTGGTGCCCCTCTCTGCTTCTCCAAACTGGGGGCGTACCGACTAGCATCTACTGTAGGAAATACAATGACTATTGATAAGTACCTCATGCGACCCTACTTACAATAATCCAAACTATCACATTAAGTTTTACTTTCAAGATTGGATAAAAGCAAATTATTTGTCAGCCTATCAACACTGCCAAACCTCTGTGTCCATGCATAATGATTCACCTGATCATGAATTAATAGCTGGTTTGATCCTAATCCTAATAAGTCCACTTTTACATTTACCACTGATTTCACCTCTACACAGTGTTCTGTTTTCCCTTTTTCGCACTCCCTCCTTTTGAAGAACAAAGAACTGCAGACTCAGCAGAAGCCTCTCAGATCACATGACAGATCATTACATCCAACGGTTTAAAACTTCCTGTGCATTGTGCAACGCTTGTTTTAATTTATTTATATAAGAACAGAACAGTGTTTGACTTGTCAGATGAAGAAACTGCCGTGAGTGAATAGATATAAACTGTCTATGTTCATCTGTTCCAGCGATGTATACATGAACAGTGTGTAGCAGAATCAAAGACATGGACGTGCAACACTAAATACAGCTGTTCAATGTTGCCATCTTGTGGACAAAGAGCTGCACTTCAGCACACACTCAACAAACCTGTGCAGTAAGAACCCTGTGCACTATGACAGATCCCAAACATCTGTCATGTTGGCAGTTACAGAGAGTGTGCGCAGTTGAATTTTGATTCAGTTCCATTCAGTTTCCAAATCCCAGATAGTGACCTCAATGTACCATGGACGTTCTTGTCAGTGTATCTGCCTCTTTAAATATTTGCTCTGGTTTACTGGAAACCTGCTGGAATGATTGCATAATTTTGGAAACACAGAAATCAGTGGACTGTCTCACTGACAACTGACAAGATGTAATGCTAAGAGACTAAAGATAGGGTGCAGCAGGGCTGAATGTTTTTGAAAAAAATGCAGTTATTTGACCGATACTACAATTGCAATATTATTCATGACACTGACAGGAATGATCATTTCTATAACATTATTCTCACTTTCATTGAAAAATATATTAAATGTGGTATGAGGTGGTTTTTGTGGGGATTTGTACCAAACAAAAATGTTTTCATAAGTATGAAGAATATGATATGTATAGAAAAAGTATTGTTTTTGGAGCTCAGTGTGGCTGCATCCACTTTTAGCATTAAGTGTAATATGTTGATTTTGAAGTAATGCAAAAGTAATCCAAAATTATTCCAATTATAGTGCATGTTTTTGGAATCCACTGGGTTACGTTATACTAATTTAAAACAATGTCATGTCATTTGTATTCAGTTATTGACTACATTTGAAAGTAATCTGACCCAACTCTGGATGTAGATGTGGGTTATACCCTCATACTGATTGAAGGTCGGGTTTAGTTTTTTAGTCCACAAAACACTGCTGGACTTTCACAGGACAACAGCGCTACAGAATCTCCCAAACAATGTAAGTGAATGGTTTTTAAAGGGATTAAAAAAACAACATAAAACGCCTCCTTACTGCTCATCTGGTGTAATCCAAGTCTCCTAAAGCCCCAACATGTTGGTCACTTGCATATGCACACTGTTACACCACACACATCCATTTCAGAGTGTACAAGCTCCAAGCTAATGATCCATAGTGAAGATTTAAGGTAAAAAATCGATGGTGTAAACGATGTCTTTCTAGTCAACTTGGCATGCTGGGGCTTTAGGAAACTTTAATTTACACCAGACAAGCAGTATAGATGCATTTTCTCTTTTTTTTCTTGTTGTTTTTCTCCAGCAGTGTTTTGCAGACTAACAAAATAAACATGACCTTCAGTCAGCATTAACGTGAGTAGACAATGACTGAATTTTCATTTTTGGAAGCTCCAATTTATTATGTAAGAATAAAGAAATTACTATGACAATGATTGTTAACTTTGGGACAGTTGCAGGACACAGGTTTTATAACAGTTTTGCAGAGATGTCTAGAAGAATTTAATCATCATATTTACATATTATTATGTTTTTGGAGGGGCTTTGCTCACACTGAAGAACAAAGTATACTGACTGGATGAGTAAGAAACTAACATTCTAATCTCTGGTTTTGTGAGTTTCCAAACACTAAATCAATATTGCTGCACCTGAAATCCAAACCATTGACTTTGACAACAACATGCTCCTTTTGCAATTAGATAATAATTGACAGAGAGGCAGCTTAAAACACTACATGAGCAGAGACACAGCATTTGTCTCTTCAAAGGTTCATCATGAGGATCGAGGTCGCTCTGCAGCTGGGCCTCTGTGCCCTGTGTCTAACTCTGGCACTTCTTGGAGAGGGAATGTATGTATATTTTATTTACACAACAGCAAGGATGCTGTTTTCATTCAGGATTTTCTTCAGGACAAAGAGTTGCATCATTTGATATGTGTATTTCAGGGGAGTGGAACTTCCTGATCCACCAGCAGTGAATTGTGTTTGGAGCCGCTGGTCAGAGTGGAGTTCTTGTGATCCTTGCACTAAAACCAGAGTGAGTCCATTAAAACTGCAGTCAGCACCAGTGACTGCAAAATTCAGTTTGTCAGAATGTGACAAACTGCAGCCTGTTGTCCTAAAAAGCCGTGCGTAGTGCACTGTAGTACTCTGTTAGTTGATTAAATAGACAGTGTTTACTTTGGGCAATGATGCTGGTATTCATGGTTCAAAAAACAGTCGGGCATAGGTTGGCTGATTTTAAAATAAACTGTTTGATCATTAAGTGAAATAATCCTCAAAAAATAAAAGTAAGAATAAAAATAAAAATAAGGTAACAATTTGCATGGACATTTCTGAGTATGGAAGTAAAATAAAGAGGTTAGAATCACTTAAATTAAGTAATTTTTCTACTTAGTAACACCAAAACTCCGATTCAATTTCATTAATCTCATAGAGGGAAAAGCAAATCATGTCTGTTGCACTTAACTGAACACTGTGCTAAACTTGAGTTAGTCTAACCATAAATGTCTGGGTTAGAATTACTTTTTCATTTTGAGCCATTGTATTCTTTTTTTTTTTTAAGTCTAACTACATATTTGGTCATAATTGAATTTTGACATCGGCTTTACCAAAGAGTATTATGTCATACAAAATTTGTAATTTTAGGTGGAAACATAGGCTACGGGATGTGAATTCGTGAGATTTTAAAAGAACAAGCTGAAACTAAACTACAGTGGCTGCACTATGGTTTGGATTGCCAGGTATTTTTGAACATGGGGGCACCAGCTATATCTGATAACTAATGTGAGCAAAACACCAGCTAATTAGCTAATCTACATCAGTTGTTAGTGAGCTATCAATCGTTAGCTTGCTAGTTAATGCTAACTAACTAGCCTGTTAGTTCAAATGGACATTAAAGCTGAAGAAGACACAAGAGCACGTTTTATCGATGAATACTACATTTCCCCTTTGACCTTTAGATTGTTCATAAATGAAGTCGCTTAATCTTCAAACCCTTATTTTTTTTTTTATCATGCAGTGTATTTCTGTAAAATTACTTCTAATCCTTTGTCTGTTCAAGAATGTGTGTGACAAAGTGTGATATCATATGTGACCCTCAGAGGCGTTCTCGAAGTGTAGAAGTGTTTGGCCAGTTTGGTGGTCAGAGTTGCCAGGAATCAGTCGGGGACAGGGATATCTGTGTACCAGATGCCCCATGTGAGCAACCGCTTCCCCCTGAGTGCACCGACTTGGAGTTCCAGTGCGAGTCAGGTACTTCAGCTTTCTTTGAAGTCACCTACACTACCTTTATTATTTTAGACCAGACCAGTTTAACACGCATCTTTACACAGGTTCTTGCATCAAGAAGAGATTACTTTGCAACGGGGACTATGACTGTGAAGATGGATCAGATGAGGACTGTGAAGCTTTGCATAAACCCTGTGGTTCATCAACCCCGGAGAACAATGAGCAAGGCAGGACAGCAGGATACGGGTAAGAATGAATTATTAAAGAGCTAATTAATGCAGAATCAAAGAGTCAGTACTATGAAAGTGAAGTGCAGGCTTTATCACCACATTGGAGAGTACTTCAGGGCACATCAGGACTGCACACTGGTGCATTCATGGTGACCATATGTAAGCTTACAAATATTAATCAAAGCAGTATTCAGATGAGATACTTATTTATTTTATTTTAGCAGTTTTTAACCATGCTTTTTTACTTGAATATTGTTATAATGTAATTTTAGGAGGTTAAAGGGTTAAAAAAAATCCACCTACTAGAATCTCTAACCCTTACTAATTACTATGAATAAATTATGGATTTCTCCACATTTGAACATTGCTGGAAACATTTGGGATAATGTAAGTACACAACAAAACATATTCCATATATAGCCTACAGTGTTTTTAAACACTTAATGCACTTAATGCAGAAATGTTGCATATTACAGCTTTAACTGCACAGGAGCTGCTAGGAAAGACAACACAGTGAGCAACACTTGTAATTCATTATCCATTGACGTCCCTGGAAAAGCCTGAAATGTTTAGTTTCGTCAACAAAGGATTAAATACAATACAAAAACCAGTACCGGCGTATATGACATTGTGAGGAATAACACAATAAAGTCCAAGACTTATTTCCATCGTGGTCCCTGATGTTCCATCAAACTGTCTTTGCCACAACAAGATGGAGCTGGTCGTTGCATGTCCAAGACGGGACATGCACAGTCACATCTTGACACATCAAAGTACAGCAATCCACTTTACCTAATTAGGTTAGGTTATGTCCTCCATAGCATCATTTTTCTTGTCAAATACCTCTTAAACTGTTCAAGAAAAACTCACTGGATTCAGCAGGGTTTAATGCAGTATAGGTTTACTGTGGATCAGTGCAAATACAAGTAAACCGAGGGCTATTCCATGGGAAAGCACACTGAACGTAAGCCTGCCCGCTTTTATACTATGTGCAACTAGGGCTTTGCATTTTCTCTTAGTGTTGAAGCGGTGTGCAGTAGGCTCTGAGACCAGCGATACTCTGTGTTTCACGAGTCTTCACATCTTGTGAAGGGAACCAGAGTGATGCTAACTTGCATGTTGGCCCACAAAACTATGT
The DNA here is from genome assembly GCF_056507025.1 of Lutjanus erythropterus. Classification (NCBI taxonomy): domain Eukaryota; kingdom Metazoa; phylum Chordata; class Actinopteri; order Lutjaniformes; family Lutjanidae; genus Lutjanus; species Lutjanus erythropterus. The sequence goes on from NC_139336.1 coordinate 22,771,353, forward strand.
CCCAGCAGCACTCTACACATAGTCTTAAATCTGGCTACTGTGTCCATCCACCAGAATCAACATCTTGGGTGCAGATCCTCGAATGAACCCCTTCAACAATGATTACTTCAATGGGAGGTGTGACCGAGTGCGGAATCCATACACGGCGCTGAATGACAGGATTCCCTGGAACGTTGGTGTGTTCAGGTATCATGTAAGTCAGAGTAATTACTATTTTATCCCAAGGACGCATTCACTGTATGTGCATTTATGTATGTTGTCTGAAAAGGCTGTCTCCCTTCACACTCTGGCTCCTCGTCTTTCCAGACTCTGGTGGAAGAAACTATTTCTAGAGACGTCTACGAGGACACACACAGCCTCCTAAAGGAACTGCTGAATGAGATGACTAATAAAGTTGATACTGGATTTTCCTTCAAATTCCAATCAAATGAGCCAACCATGGGCAATTTTTCTGCGAAGCTGGGTATAGAAAATCAATATGAGAAGAAAAGAATGATCAAGGAGGTCTCGGAGAGCACCACCATCAAGGTAAATATCAGCCAATGATAAATAATTCATATCACAATTTATATGTAGTTCATAGCACACATAGCAAAATTAAGTGAACTATAAAAAAAAAATACAAAATCTCAGAATCAGGTAAGGTATCATTTAGATAGTTACAATTCTGATTCTGTTTTTGCAGCAACTAAATGTTGTCAGTAATGTAATCAAGTATCACACTATTAAAATAATGTAACTTGATTACTTACCGTTACTTTTGGAGCACCTCAGTATGAAATATGGTTAAATTGTTTAGTCTAATATAATGTCTTTAGGCTACAATTAACAATTATTTTGATCACCGATTAATTGGTTGATTATTTTTTCAATTAATCGATTAGTTGTTTGGTCCATGAAATGTCTGAAAGTAGTGAAAAATGTTGATCAGAACTAAGAAATGACTCAAAATGATTAATCAATTAATCAACGAAAGATAGACCCAGCCATACTTGGACGTGTTTTTTAAAGTCTTTACTGTAACGATTATTTTAATTATTGATTAATCTGTTCCTCCATTAATCAGTTAGTTGTTTAGTCTATAAAATGTCAGAATATTGTGTCCTCCTCATGCCTTATTTTGTTCACAACCCAAAGAAATTCAGTTTGGTGTATTAGTTTGTCCAGCTGTTCCTTTCTTTGTATTGATTGAATAAAGGACAAAAAAAAATGGTGAAATTTCCATCCAGTGAAGCATTTTTTCACCAGAGGCCATGATAATGAATTGGCAGCTGTGTGTGCACTGTGCATGGTAGTATATCTTTACTTTAAAATTGTAATCCTACTAATAATCTGTAATCTGATTACATCTTTTTTTAAACATCTTTTTATCTGTAAAAGTAATGGAATACAGTTACACAGTTACACAATACAGTCACGTTCAAAACAAAAGAGAGTTACTCCAAACTCTGACTTTCCTGCTCCTTAAACATAATCACCATGTCCACTAGGTGCCACCTAACAATATACAGACATATCAGTTGGAATAAGATGCTTACACTCACGACCAACTTGCACGTTTTTTTTTTGTTTTTTTTGGTGAGAACAGGGAGACAAATGCATTTGGGAGACAGGAAAACATGCATGCATTCAACTTGCATGTCTATAGGCACAGACAGATAGCCAGGTCAATATGCAGTCGGTGTTCACAATATATGATTAAATTTAAAATTAACACAAGTGATATTTGTGTAGCAATCGATGAGCAGAATCAAAACGAAAAGTTCTTAATTAGTCCTTTGGAAATGTAAGTATGGAATAGATTGTTATTTGGAATCGGTCTCGATGCCCAACCCTACTCAAAAAATATGTACCATATGCATCTATTTGTATTAATTTATCTTTCCTGCACATTTAGAACAAGAGCTTTATGCGGGTAAAGGGCACAGTACAGCTGAGCCTCTACAGAATGCGCTCACGTGAGCTCAAGGTGGCCGATGAATTCCTGGAGCACGTCAAATCTTTGCCTTTGGAGTATGAGAAGAGTATTTACTTTGCCTTCCTGGAGGACTACGGGACTCACTACACCAGAAACGGGAAGACTGGCGGCGAGTATGAGTTCATCTATGTTCTTGACCAGGACACCATCAAGTCGAGAAGTATGTCCACCCCAGCAAGTGTCTCAGGCTTTTTTTTTTTTTTATCTCAACTCACATTTTTGAAAAGTGATATGCATTCATCATATTTACTTCACGATTTTTGCAGATCTGACACAGAGAAAGATTCAAGAATGTGTCAAAATGGGCATCACAGCCGACTTTGGCACGACCTCTTTCACTGAAGCAAAAATAAGCCACAAAAATGACGACTGTGACAATGTAACATCAACAAACCAAGGTCTGTTTTCCTCATCTTACCTGATTTTACTGATCAGTAAACCTTATTAACTTAATATCTATAGGATAGGTGCTGATTTTTATGTCTATCTTACACTGAAAAAGTAATTTAAGGGTAATTCAAGTATTTCTGAACCATATTTTGTGATTTAAATGGCTGGACATTTAAATCTACCGCTGGTCTACCGCTACATCTGTTGGTTAATTAGGGGTCCCAGCAGTGAAGCTGTTGGGTCTGTTAGAATTATTCTTCCACTTCTTCTGCCTCATCCTCCTCTTGTGATCTAAAATTATCTGGATCTCAGTTCACAAATTGGGCATATTAGTCGGAAATCTCACCCACAACTAGGCAATAAAAAAATGTACCTACTTGCTAGAAGGTGTTACTATAACAAAACACTTTATGTTTTGGTCTATAACTTTTGAACTGTAAGTCTCAGAAACAAAATACTGGAATCTGTGGGCCCAGATGAATCTGTCCATATAAACCAACCCCATATTCAAATTGTTAAATTTTCCACTATTTTGAGTTTTGTCCAAATCATTTTTTTTTTTCACTTCTTCTCCTACAAATTTTGAGCAAGCAGCATCAAATTGGTTACATAGCATTTCTGGACCAGACCAAACAAAACTTATTTTTCATCATTTTGATTTTTGAAATGAAAACCTCTCTTTTCTTTTGAGGACATTGTGCACAGTTAAGTTTGCATTAATGTAGCAATTGTGAATCTAAAAACTGCACACCTGTTGCTGCGCAGGTAAAGCTGATGGAAAAGCTGTGGTGGACAAGGTGATGACATCAGTCAAAGGAGGTACTCTGGAAACTGCTGTTGCTATGAGGGCGAAACTGAATGAAAAGGGGGTGATGGACCTCGATACTTATAAGAACTGGGCCCGGACCATCACTGATGCTCCAGCACTGCTTAACAGTGAGGTAGGAATGATGGACTGGGAAAGTAAAGCTGTAATAATATTATAGGTGTCATGCTGTGATGAAAATGTTTTTAGCAATGCTAGCAGAATGGAGGTCTTTGTCAGTGGGTCATTTGGTTGGTCAGACTGCCACTTTGGTCCAGACTGACATGCATTTACATTGGATGTTATTAGTGAAATTTCTCAACAATTATGGGGCGGATTGAGAACAGAATATTTCCAATACTTTGGACCTTAAGCATGTACTGGGGTGGTTTGCAGCCGAGTGCGAAGCGGCTGGGATGAGAATCGGCACCTTCAAGTCCGAGGCCATGGTTCTCGACCAGAAAAAGGTGGCGAGAGTTCCTGCCTCAAGTGGAGGAGTTCAAGTATCTTGGGGTCTTGTTTACAAGCGAGGGGAGGATGGAGCGTGAGATTGACAGACGGATCAGTGCAGCAGCAGCACCAGTCTGTCATGGGAAAGAAGGAACTGAGCCAAAAGACGAAGCTCTCGATTTTCCGGTCAATCTACGTGCCTCTGCCCACACTTTGGGAACCACTGCTCTAGACTCTTTGTGTTGTTATATTAGATGAAGCAAATGAAAGATGATGTGATAACATTTTTCTGGTATCATATTCTGGCAAGTGACATGGTGCTTTTTCTCTTGTTTCTGACAGTCGGAGCCCATCTATATGTTAATTCCAATTGAAATGCCAGGAGCTAGCGCCACGATAGCCAACCTGAAGCGGGCCACAGCAGAATATGTGACAGAGTATAACGTGTGCAAGTGCAAGCCTTGTCATAATGGAGGCACTCTCGCTCTGCTGGACGGAAAGTGCATGTGCCTGTGCTCTAACTTGTTTGAAGGTCTGAGCTGCCAGAATTTCAAGGTTGATAGAATTAATCCCCAAGGTAAGAGGCAGCAGTGGGCTGTAAGATAAATCGAAACATTCAATATCTCATATCATTACCTATCATATCACTTTAGACCATTTTTCTTTTTTCGTTCATTTGTTAATTTGGATAATGTTTTGCAGCTGCAAGACCTACTGTTAACCAGGAAGGTAACTGGTCATGCTGGTCCAGCTGGTCCAGCTGTAGCAGTGGGAGACGCACCAGGACGCGCAGCTGTAACACAGATGGAATCTCTGGAGCTGTGTGCAGAGGAGCAACTACCAATGACGACTACTGCTAAGAAGATTAATGACCATTTAACAAATAGCGTCTCTCTGACACACACTGAACACACCTAACATAAAAATACATATAATGCATAAAACTCACCAGATTTAAAGTCATGAGTCATGTCTTTGGTAAGGAGTACAGGGCCATCTTGAGGACAGTAATGGATAATGCAGCTCCTAAAAAATATATATATATTTAATGTTTAAATTGATTTTTTTTTGTGAGTTTAATATGTAGATTTCGAGTATAAAATGTCAATAATGTAAGGGTCACACAAGTCTTCTGGATTTTCTTTTAGCACAAATGAAACAAGTTTAATGAACATAAACAGTTACAATACAAATAGGGGAGACCAGGGATGGTAGTAACAGTTTTTGTAACAGCATCAGTAACTGAAGGAATCAAGGACGTTTATTATCATCGCACAACACAGGGTTGTACAACCACATTAGATTTTAAGTTCTTTCATGGAACACTCAAAATACAACATACAAATACCTGATTAAATTCAGAATGGAATAGGATAACACAAAAACAAAAAGAAAAGAAATCTATATGTACAATTATTTATATATGCACATACACACACAGGAAATGATTTTCTGATGGCAGCAGCAAGATGGTGATGATAACATGGTCAAAATGTTCATGTAAAAAGTTCAGTATTTGGGAAACACTGTCCATCAGCTGCGACTGTGTTTTAGCACAAAGCATCATCCATGTAAAGATAGAGTCTTCCTCACCTCGCCCTTCTGGAGTCATGTATGTTGAGTCCTTGATTCACAATGCAATACACAACTCTATGGTTGTTCATATTAGATCTCTCAAACTTTGATCCATAATATCCATATTTGTCTGCTACAAATTAAATTCACTTGGATGTGAGTTGACGCCTCATATGCTTGGGGATAGTTATGAGACTAACTGCCCCTGGGCTGCAGGTTTTGTGGGCCCAGAACTGAAAATCCACACACATGACCCCCAGGGCCGTTACTTGCTGTATGCAGACCATGTGGTTGCATAGGGCCCCAAATCCACCAGGGGTAATCCAACGAGGTAATGTAAGTCCAAAGACCAGTGGGAAAGCTCTGTCACACGTCAACTTACTACGTCATTCATGTGAGCACACCCGGTGAGAATACTAGCAGCTAGCTGTTGCCATTATTTTTGTGCTCCAAGATAAGTAACCTGAATTAGCTAAGTTGGAAAACAATTTTGTTCCTAAAATTTAAATAAACATTTTAAGGAAGATGCAGCATCTGTCTCATTTATGTCAGATGTTAAACTGCAGATTCTGTAAGTTTTCGAGAGTTTCTTGATGTACAGATGCCCCAGTGTTTCCTATTTATCAGCATTTTCTGTAGGTTAAATTGTGAGGGATCAGATTGAAATGTTTGATTTGTATTTGAGACAAAAAATGTGTTAAAAGAGCTTTTCACAGTTCTATTCTAACTGTTTTCTTGTTAAAGTGCATCATATTGATGCATTTAAATTTTTAATGCATGGCCCAGACCACCTTAGAGGATTTGGGATTCCCCCACTGTAGTTTTCACAAACTAGTGGCCCCCAAACAACATTTTGCATAGGGTCCCCAAAGCCAGAAATGTCCCTGCGTGGCCCAGAGATTCTCCCCATTCTAATGACCTGTTAAAACTTTCCCCACCCCAAGCAATTATTACATGGCTAACTCTTTTAGCATGTGGGCTTGAATGTAGCATGAATGCAAACATTGATTAAATTACCAAAACTGCTAGGTTATGTAAGTCAAGTCAATTCATTCAAAAGTCTGTGTTTTCTTTTCAAGACCATAGCCACTGGACAGAATAAAAGAGCATGACCTATTCAATCATTTCTGTTTTAGATCAGAAAGAGCTTTGGATTTTCACTATAAACAACAATGTGTCTTTCTACTTTGGCTCACTTAAAATAGTGTTGGGCTGAAGTATGTATTAATGGGCAAATAACTCATCTTTAAAAGCACAGACACATTCCAGCTGGCTGTGCTGTGCAAATGAGAACCAGATGAGTAGAAGCAGGATGGAGACAGAACTGAAAGAGTACAACCAGAGATTAAGGTGCTGGACATAAACACAACTTAAAGGACAACATTATACGTGCATTCTAGTTTTCTCAGTTGCCTTTTACACCTCCTGAAACCTTATATTCCACATATATCTGCTAACTCATAAATGCAATGGAAAAAAAAGGGCCACTTGCATAAACTTAGTATAAAGGGACAGTTCATAAGTCATAAATACATCTTTCCATCTAAATTTTTTTGGTGCAAGTTGCAGAGGTTTGGACATATCAACCATGGAGATGTCTGCCTACTCTCCTATATAATGGGACTAAATGTCACAAAAAATAAATAAATAAATAAAAAATCCAAACTAGTGTCTCTTTCCAAAAATCATGACCTAGTTATTCAAGATAATCCAACCTCCTTGTTTTGAGCAGTGCCATGTAGGAATTGCATGAAACTGGGATTGGGTCAAGTTTTTTTGGAAAGAGAAATTTTCAAATGTATATTTTGGTGCTTTGAGTACCGTTTCCCTGCAGGTGGTACCTCCAAAACACTACATTAATCAGAGAAAAGGCATTGTCACACTGGTGATGTTACGGTTTTACAGGTTCTCCCATGAAACCACTATCCCAGAGCGGTTCATAACGACTGCTTTCTGTATTAAGTTTGAGCAGCTATCGAGATATAGAGCCATCATATTGTGGCAATTCACTGTTTTGGCACTCTATTGAACTTTACGACCATCTGGATTATGAATTATATGGCATTTGTTCCATCAAGGCCAAATGCGTTTTCATGCAGTGTTAACAAATGTGGAAAAAGTCATCTGTATATCCGCCCGGTGACTGAAATATTTGGTTTCTTCCTATGTCTGTGCTACACCCTTCCACCAAGTTTCATGAAAATCAGGCCAATAGTTCTTCTGTAATCCTGCTAACAAACACAACTGGCACCAAAAACATGACCTCCTTGGTGGTGCTAATAACATTTGCTCTCACAATGGACAGAAAGGATCACTGTCATATTTGCTTAGCTTAACAGCCTTTGATTTCCATGTTTGCTCACGGATTTAAACTCAAGTCATTTAGCACCGACACTGCAGGCATGACTGGAGATCCTCGTGCCAGAGCGTGAGCGTACCACTACGGCCTTGCACAATATTTAGGAATGTGCACAGACCTGTAAAAGCGAAATTTGCTTACAGTTGGTATTTCTTTTCTGCATAATTCAGAGCAGACTGTTGCAGTGAATTGTCAAGCACTCGACAACGCAAATAACTAACATTGATCCTTAAATATGATTAAAATCATTTATAGATTTGAATAAAACACTGCTAAAAGGAAGCAAACCAGTGAATAACTTTGTTTAAACTGACCTGAGCAGCTTTCATTTCATTTCACATTATTTATGACTCCTTCCTCCTCTCTCAGTGAGCTCTCTGTGAATATTGCCTCCTGTCATCACTTAAATAGAGAGGAGTTAACGTCCAAAAGATTATGTGTGTGCGTGTGTGCGTGCGTGCGTGTGTGTGTGTGTGTGTGTGTGTGCAGTGGGGGGGTGATGAATGCATACTTGAGAGGTAACCACTGGGGGTGGTACCCCCTGGCCTTTAGGATGTCAGCATAATGGAGTAAAACTTTGGGACCTTATTGAGCTCCAGGGAGACCCCATTCACTGCGGACAGCAACCCAGCCTCAGGCCATTATCTTAGTCTAAAATGTTTTGTTCTTTCTTCACTCTTCAACAGAACCGTTAACACAAAATAATGAACCCCTGTTCATCGATAGACTGCCCAGTTCTCCTTTTACTAATATTTACTCATACTATAAATTGAGTAACAAGTGAACATTTAAAGCCTAAATGAGAACTTTCAAGACCTGTTAGAGAATCTTGTGACACTGACATACACTAGATTGTGCTGCTTGTACAAAGATTGATTTAATCTAAGATTAGTTCCAATCAGAGTTTAGCAAAACTAGGTTTTAAATAGAGTAATAGAGTAAATCAAGATTTAAAATTAAACAAAGCTCTAATGTAGATTTAAAAACTAATCTCAGTTTAGTAAATCCAAATGTTTTGATGTAAACTGAAATCACATAGTCAGTTAATAAATAAAAATAAATAAATAAATAAATAAATAAATAAATAAATAAAGAGTATTGTCGGTACCTTGACCTCGAGGGACCAGCTAGCTAAAAAGTTAACAAAAATGTCACACCGCTTGCTAGCTAGCTTAAAGGTTAGCAAAATGTTACACTGTTGCTAGTTAGCTAAACGTAACAAAACATTGCACTGTTTGTTAGCTAGCTAAAAAAATTAAGTAAAAGAAGTCAACTAAATGTCACACTGTTTGATAGCTAGCTAGCTGTTTGCTTCTTAGAGGGAATGTAAGTTTAAAGTTAATACTGGGACATGTTTTAAATAAGTTTAAAGTTTTGGTGCAACATAATTAAATTTAAAACATAACAGAGGTGGGGTTTAAATTTAATCTTTCTTCGTTTCAAGCTTTTAAAAGTTTGGTGCAAAACAATTTAAAGTTAAACCATGATTTAATCTGGTTTTAAAATCGATAATAGGTTTTATTTGGAATGTACTCCATTAAGTGGGAGACAAACATTTACTATTTTTGGCATATTCAGTCTAAATTTCAGAGATATTCAAAGGGAATCTGCAAACTCAAACAAATTCTAACATGATCATTTTGCAGTTAAATTTACATCTCGAACATGTCAGCCTTTTTCAGACATCAAATAAGTTTTTTAGATGCTTTTCAAAGTTTATCATGCAGGTCCCAAGAAAAGTATGTTGCCAAGCATTGAGCATGCAGTTCATCTTACTTAATAAAAACTTAAATTAAATCCCAGAATTCCTTCTGATGCAACTCACCAGCTAGAAAATGAAGTTTGCATTCAAAATGTGAACCATTGTTGTCTCATCTCATAAACATATACTCCTTGCTTTCAGTGAAAAAGAGGTAAGGGATTTTTTTTTAACAAAAGCCCTCGGAAGGGTGTGAAAGGAGCCCCCTCACACTCTTAAACGCCTGGACACAGTTGGAGGCGCCCCCTCCCCACTTCCCTGGGTCACTAAAGGCATTGAAGTTTTAGAGGGCTGCTACGGCAGATTACTCCACACAGCTGTCCCAGCACCGTGGAAATGAAGTTATGCCCCTTGTCAGCTATGTTTTGTGTTCCCCACTCCTCCCGTTCTGCTCTCGCCCCTTAAAACATTGCACCACTGCTCTTTGGCTGCAGGAGGGAATCATGGGAGACAACCAAAGGACAATCCCTCTTGAGCCACGGCAGATAGAGGAAACCTATCTGATTGGTTGATTAAATATTCTCTCTTTTGCATCATTATTCAGAGAGGCTTGAAATCCCTGACATTCAACCCAGCACAGCCCCTCTCCCATACCAGACCCTTCCCCCATTAACCCTCAATCATAAATCAACCCCTCCTCCACCTTTCCCACCTCTCTAAAAGCCCAGGGTGCTGCCTTCCTCAAGTCCACCCCTCCAACCTCCAATTATTGTGGGTCACTGGGGTTTATTCACTTCACTTTGCTTTTGCTAAGTTTGTTTACTTTTGGTCAAAACTGAACTGTAGTCCAAACTGAGCAACATGCTAAAAAATTTAAAATTAATATATGTCATTTAAAAAAGAAATTCCACAGTCCTTCTTTTCAGACGATAAAAGATGGATCCAGAAACAATTAACTCACCCTTGCTGAATTTTCTATACTCAGATGTTTTGCTACTACAACCTGACTGGGTCTGGTATGACCAGCAACTTAGAGTGGCTAATGTTAGCCATCACAGGGTTCAATGTCAGTGTTTTTTTCACTTGGCCAGTTGGGCATGTAGGTCAAAAATCTACTTGCCCAAGGTATTTTTTTAATTGCGCCTGTGCATTTGTTTTTATTTATTAGAAGTAATTTAAAAAAGACAAAAATGGAAGTTAATTTTTATGTTTAATCTAGGGTTGTACCATCAGAAAATAGTGAAAAATGTCCATCCCAGTTTCTCAGATGTCTTTAAATGTCTTTTTGTCAGTCCAGTACCCAAAGATATTCACTTTAATATGATAATAAATAGAACTTTTTGAGAGGCTGAAAACAATACTTTCTGCCATTGTGCATAAAAATTACTTTAAAACAATCAACTGATCAAAATAGTTCTAATAATAATTCTTTTTTACCACTTGCAAGGTGGGGTAAGTGAGTTAGCAGATTAACTTTACATGCCATTTTAGTTGCCCCAGGCAAATGGTCAAGCCTTGTTGTTGAGCCCTACAACTTATTGTGAAATCATATGAGTGTGTAACTGACATTATTAAGTCAGTTTGCCGGCTTTACAACAACTTTCTACAACTGATACACCAACTTTTAACATCCCACAGATGGACATTTCAGTGGTTCTTTTGGAAAAAGACCACATAAATCACTGTTCAGCAAAAGTTACACAGTCCTTTTTTAAAGGTCCAGTGTGTGCGATTTACGGGGATTTATTGGCAGAACACTGCTTCGTAAAGATGTTGTAACCTGCTCCATGCATCAGCCAGCAGAGGTGTCGCCACTTGCCTCTCCTCTGACCTATTTTCTTTGGTCAAAATCAATGCTGGATGTTTGTGTTTCCCCTCAACAACGAGGTTGAGAAGCAGCACCTTTTAAATGATGCACAGTACCCTGTCAATGGGAATATCCTCAAAAAGAATGAGACTTGGGGGAAAATCAGCTGGCTCTAGATACAGCACTGTGCATTTGTTTTGGTGAGATGTTGGTGCATTACTGCACCCTCAAAGGCAAAAGTTGTATATAGCACCTTTAAAGTGTGTTACAGTAGCCATATATATTGGAATGCATGTTTATTTTTCCTTTTACAGCTAATTGTATTTTCCAAGCTTAAATCTTCTAGAGCTGCAACAAAGTTTATTTTCAAATATCAAATCAAACATTTGATTTTTCTTTTTTGCAAAAATGGAGAAAAGTGCTTATGACAAGTTTGATGAGCATAAAGGAGCATCTTCAAATTGTTTGTTTTGTCCCACCACCAGCCCCAAACCCCAAGCTATTACATTTACGAGGCTATAAAACAGAGGAAACAGAAAGATCCCCATATTTGAGAAGTTGGAATCAGCAAAAGTTTTTGTTTCATTTGCATGAAAGTCAATTATGTGGCTACAGTATCTGACCATGTCAGCTGTGTCAGTTTTTAACTGGTTCAAAAAAGAAGGAGAGTTGCAGTTTTATCTTAAGTTTGGAAAACAATCTCACCACAAAGTCCATTTGGTCACTGTTTCCAAGGTCAAGAATGAACTGTGAACCTCAAAAGATAAAAAAGTTTCCAATTTACTTGTTAGATTATCTTTGCTTTTTGCTCCATCTCCCCCTGGGTTCACATGAGGCAGAGATGAGTACAGCTGAATTAGAAACAGTTCTCTTTATTCCAAGAGTTTCAAAATAGGCTGAACAGGAAAAAGTCAGTCTGGTGGCATCTAAGCAGTTTTAAAAATGTTTTGCAAAGTTCCACTGGGACTTCAAGAGGGAGGCGGTTGTTTCATTGCCACTGAGGTAAACCTAGCTGAAGAACAGTGTCTGACACCAAGCTGATTTGTGAAATCGTTCCAAATAGCTTATGTTGGAATTTAGGTATCCATTGTTATGACTTAATGACATATTGCATAGTACTGTTCACGTTACGACAGTAACCATGTACAAATATAACATTAATAAGATGTAACAAGCTGGACTTCGTAATAAATTACACAAAAACTACATAATATTGTCTTCATTAGGCCCTTACTAAATAGATTGTAATTAGAGACACATTACCCTATAACTGTACTGTAAACTAAAGTGTATTGTTTTATTGTTTAGGGACACTATAAAAGTCTAATAAGGGTCTAACATCTGGAAACAAAGCACCTTAGTTTACAGTACAGTTCTGTTGTACTGTGGCCTTAATTACCCTCTAATAAAGGGCCCAACAGTGGGAAATTAATCACTAATTACTCTCTAATAACGTCTAATTAGTGGGAAATAAAACACTTTAGTTTACATTGCAGTTCTGTTGTGATATGACCTAAATTACTCTCTAAGAAAGTCTAATAAGGGCCAAACAGTGGAAAATAATACACTTTAGTTTACAGTACAGTTCTGTCTGAATGTGTCCTTAATTCCCCCCCTACGTCCAAATTGTATCTAATTAGGGTATAGTTTAGTATACTTAGTATAATCTATGTTTAAAAAAAGAATATGTTATTTCTTTCCAAGTGCGACTTGTTACTTCTTATTAGTGCACTGTAAAATAAGGTGCAACCAAAAAAAATTACTGATCTGATATATTGTTTTCAAAATCCGGCTAAAGTAAGGCTGCCTGTTTTCTTTTCCTTAGTGTAACCTAGAGGATGAAGGCCTCCGGGCGGGGCAGAGGGGGAGGCTGGCCGAGCAACAGTTTGAGTTATGATGAGGCAATTTTAATGATGTTCTGGTCCTTGCACCAAAAGCCCCAGTTGACTCCTTTCTGTTTCGGCATGGGAAAAAAACACAACATTCCTATTTTCCTCTGGTTCCAAAAGTTAATTGAAAACATTTCAGGGCAAAGTATGGTCTGGGGCCCCCATATGATTCTCATCCCTTCATTATCCTCCACAATAATAAAAAGGCATTACAATTATTAATGGTTGGAGTAAGGGGCCTGCTTTCTTAAAGTGACAGTGGCAGGCTTTTGCTTCTCATAACAAAGGCCCAGTACTGCCTTCACTACATCACTTTGTTGGTATTTTTTAACAATTGCTCCATTGTGGGATTTATTATTCAGGTCTTTCTTTTTAAGACTGTTTAAAGCCTAATGATAGCTTATGTTTTTCAGGATTAAGTCATATTGCATAATAGCGTGCCAAGCCATGATAAAGTCATCCTTAGAGCTTGAGAGAGAGGCTATTATTTTTAATACTAAACCTTTATTTCACCCTGACAATAACAAAAAACTCTATTATCCTACAGGATCATAAATATGCTATGGAGAGCATAATAAAATAAATTTAGTGAGATAAAAAGTAGAATAAGTAAATAAAACAGTTTGAAAAGACCAGCAAACATCTAATCACTGCAAAAAATAACATTTTTAACTTGAATGTCCGGGCTGCCTTTCGGTTTTTAGTTGACTGAATTTGAAAAATCAAGTTGACGTTGTTTTGTAATGATTAAAACCAAATAAAGTTTTTCATATCAGTTCACTTCCACATGAGTAAATATGTTCAATAAGCTAAGGATATTAAGTTGAACCAACAATCTTCAGACACCCTGATTAACATTAACATTTAGCTTTTATGAAATAATTCAATATGAATCTTCATCGTGGCTCATAGTGTTTTCATTATTGTGAAAGCAAACAACCATGGCGTATCTCAAAGTATGTTAGAGACAAACATGTTTTCTTTAAACTATCAAAAAGAGGGAAAAAGAGTATTTTCACTCTCAGTGCATATTAGTCATGCTTCTGTAGAAATTTAGTTTAATGAGTTGATTAAACTCTGTACAGAACTTTAATTCAACTTATCATTCACTTCAAGTTAGAAGAACCCTAATTTATAAGTTCCAAAGTTTTATGAAAATAGACAGTAGTAGTATTCAATGGGAATATGGGAAGATCTACAATCTCAGATTAATTCTAACAAGAGCATCTCATAGTTACTGTGCCAAGTCAAAATAGTCTATTTGTTTTAACTGAAAAAAGTTAGATTCTGCCTTCACATTTTAAGTTGACTACATTTTGAAAGGCAAGTTGGTCACATAAACTTGATATTAATTCAGTTGTGAAAACATTCTCAATAAGCTTAAGCTATTAAATTCTTTTAAAGACACAGCACCACAGTTTTCATCATATATCTTTTCTTCAAACTAGAGAAAAGAAGGGTCCCAGGAGAGTTTTAACTCTCACACAATGCATGCTGGGAAGTCTGCTAATATGCGAAACTTAGTTTAAGGAGTTGATTGAACTCTGTACAGTTCATTCACTCAGCTTATCATTTCAAAAGACTTAAAGCTAGAGGAACTTGTGTTTATAAGTTTTTAATTGTTGTAAAAACTAAATGCTAGAAAATTTACATTTGATTAACTAATAAAAAATGTATATTTACTTTAAGTTTGTGCTCTTCAGGTCACGAAAAACAGTGTGACACCTGTTAAATTAAGTCAGATATATGACAAATAACAAAATAAATCCCAGGGCTTTGCTTTATTAGTTGTGATTACTTAAAAAAAGATCTTAAATATTTTATGGTTATTTCAAACTTATGAAATTGAAACTTAAAAACATTTGTTTACTTCTGATGACATCTCAAGGCCCCCCTGCAGGGCTATCACATCCCAGCAGTGGGCCGCAGCCCACACTTTGGGAATCACTGCTTTACTTAAATCCCAGAATTCCTCACTTTGCAACTTGTTGCTCACAAGCTTGAAAGTGAATTCTAAATTTGCTCTCAAAATGCAAAGCACTGTTTTCCAATCTCAGAATCATATAGTTAAATTCCTCTAGGATCTTTTATTTTTTTACAATGATTGTAAGAGAACTGCACCACAAATTTATGTCGGTGTGGACAGAGTCTCAGCAGGAGTTAGGCCAAGCAATAAAGCTGAACTTTCTCACATAACTCCTCTGTCTTCCTCTGGGATAGCTGTCTCCTCATGCTCCCCCACTCCCTGAAAAGGGTGACAGAGGAAAAGAGTGAATGAAGTGCCCCCGCATTGTGCCGCTGCACCATTGTGTGTTTTGCATCTCCATAATAGAGGTGCCACTCGACTTCTCTTCCAATCAATGGGCTGGAGGGCCCATCTCTTCTCCTTGAAAAGCAACATGGCTGCCATCAATGGTTTCAAGACCCATTATCACAAGTGAAGGAGGGGACACTGGCTTTTTTTTTTGTGAGTATAGAGAGCTGACTGACTCATAACATAAGTCACAAGCATGTAAACAGACACCCTGCACCATTACTGCTAAAAATCCTCATTATATTTGTAAAAAAAAAAACACACACACAAATCCCCAAATCTGATTGGCTGTGACATGTTGTGTTCCAAAAAGTTCATTAAACTGTCAGCACATTTGTGATGTAAAAAAGTAAATTTTTCTTAGCAGCCAACTTCTGTCACCACCGCTCAATTAAAAGCAATTATGGTGAGCCAACCGCCGCTAATTTTAAAGCATAAAGTCACTTGTTGGTGATTTACACAGACTTTAAAGCAAGTAAAAAAAAATTGCTTTGAAATGTTTTAACGAGATTCTTCGGATAATTTGAAGTGGGGTTGCATGGGGCAGTTATTACACACAGTATGGCGGTTTGCGCGCCCCCAGTTTGGAGAAGTCGCAGGAGTACCAGCACAGAAGCAAAACAATGCACTGCTGTAGACAGGCTCAGCAGCAAAACAGACTTTAGCTACCTAAAACAAGGTCTAAAAATCAATGGCAGTTTATTTAGAATATTTTCACTGCTTTACTTTGCTGTCAGACAGTATTTTCCAACTGGAAACTGCCATTACATAAGCTAAGTAGTGCGATCTCTAAAGCAACCAGACTCCATTGTCAAAATCAGTCATTCTACCTCACAGAGCCCAGGAGCTGCTGGTCTACCGCTGCCTCAATCTCTAGTTTGTTTATGTTATTGTGTGACTTATTTGTTTTAAAAGGTTAGTTCAGTGTCAGGGACCAAGCAGTGAGGCAAAGAGGAGAACAGGAATTTGTTGAAAAAGCGGGTTTTTATTTACCCAAAAAATAATGCCAAACAATATAAACCAAGAACTTAATAACTAGGCCTATAAAAGAGGCCAACAGAATATAACTATACTCAAAAAATGACAGCAACAAAACAAGTTGTTAACTGAACAAACTGACCTAACAAAATGAAACATGAGGGAATATATATACTGGCTTGGCCAAACCAACTAACACAAACGGGGAAAACAAAATGGGTATCTACTAAAACTAATACACAGAAAAAACTAACTAAACCCAAACCCCCCTCTGACATGGCTGGAGATGGTATGGCCTGATGAGCTGGCCACAGGATTTAACAGGTTCTACCCCTTGGCCACACCTTTTTCCTGTCCAGGAGGAAACCACCCCCTCCTGCATGGTAACTCAAAAGAAGACAAAGAAAAATGATTAATGCAACAGAAAATTACTAAATTTAACCTTACAGTGTTAAAATGCGTGCACTCCATTTAAACAGTGTAAAGCTTAAGGAAAATAAAGAAATTATAACTCAAATAAACTGTAATGTGGACCTGAATTGTTTGGGGTGTGGCTGACTGCAAATGAACCTAACCTGTGCATTGAACAAGGAAGTGAGGTGAGTGTGTGCATGGTTTTACCCTCAACTGTCCATTTGTGTGGCCTTGGCCATCACATTCAGATTCACCAAAGTCCACGCAACGACACAGACAAACAAACAGATCGAGGCGACTCCAATGTTCTGTGTGGTAAAATTGCTGATTTTGCCTATGGATTTTGGTTGGTTTGGAGAGAGCGATATCTGGCTTCTATAATGGCTATTTCCTGGTGGAAAAGGCTGTCTGACAGCAATATAAACTTTAAAGAATATTCTAAATATAGTGCATACTTAAACTGACATATGGCACATATGATATAAAAATAAGTATGGCCTGTAAGTATAACTGTCAAAACCGCTGTTGCCTCCATGGCCCTGGTAAATAATTGTGTTTAAATGCTTTCAGATGGATCTGGGACCAGCTCTTTTCACCACAGGTTTTTCTGACATCCATACAGGATTAGTAGTTTAAAACTGCTAGGTAATAATAATAATAATGATAATAATAATAATAATAATAATAATAATATACACTGTTTATACATATATTGTTTTCAATTCAGTATCGGGTGGCAAAAAATGGTATCAAAACCCCTCTAAAAAGCAGTACAGTAGTACTAATCGATAAAACAAAATTTTTATGATAAACCACATATACAAGTAATTTGAAATATAGAAATATAGTTTACATTATACTAAATAAGAAAATAGGTTACTGTTAATGATCAGTGCTGTACTCCTTTACTCCTGTATTCCAATATGCGAAGCCTGACTTTCAAAAAAATGAAAAAAGAAAGATTACACAACGTCCAAAAGAATCATTTAAAAACTCTTATTTATTTAATGTGCATGTACATTCAGAGGAGTGTGTTCATGTTCATAATGGGCACTTAATATCTCCACTCACCCAAACACAGACATCTTTTCTCTCTCAGCGTGTCTTTGTGAGGACCTCAAACAAACACACCGGGTGAGGATCAGCAAACTGACCGATCGCTTCTCAGCTGCATTTGTGCTGCAAATCCCCCACGAGGGGGGAGTTTACCTTTCTCAAGAATGTACACTTCATACCTTCTGCAAACATCCATGTTTAAAAGGTCGAGAGTATGACTCGTACGGGCTTCATGTTTCAGATGCATTACCCTGGGAATTTAGACACATTTCAGTGGCTTACATCAACTTTGGTTTTTAATGAAGGGGTTGTGGAAAAAGTTTCTGTGTGGCTGGTGGAAGAAAATTGCCGTGCTTTCACAGCATGCCTCTGATATGGTCACATAACGGTGAATAAAAAACATCATAAAGACTTTTAGGCACTTTTAGACAAAATATCTTTCCTTCCTCTGTGGTCATAATGTAGTAAAAGAGTGTGACTCACCTATTCATACAGTGCAAATCTCTTAAAACAAATACTTTGACAAAAACAAGTTTATACAATATACTGTACAATTTATCTTTATATAGCCAACATACAAAAATAGGCTCCTTCAGCATTATCTGAACACTTTTGAATTTGTAACTTGAATATAGCTAAGTTTGTAAGTTTCTCATCATTTGCATGCTTTTAACATGATGCATGAATTTGTGAAGATCTGTAGCAGAAACTTTAGGGTTGAATTAATTGGCCCTGAATGTTAGTTTAATGTAGTGGTGAAAGAAGTATTCATTAGTAAAAGTAATACCACAATGTGAAAATTCTCCACTACAAGTAAAAGCTCTGCATTCAAAATCTTACTGAAGTAAAAGTATGCAATTATTGGCAAAATGTAAAAGGAAATACTCATTCTGCAGAAAAATGGCCCCTGTTGGTGTTTTGTGGTGTTTTTGGATTCATATGTATGTTGCATTTTACTGCCGCATTTGTTGAAGGTTGAGCTCACATTAATAACTTTATAAATGTTTGGTAGTTCCAGGTTCATGACAACTAATCAGCGAATCTAAAGAGATTTTTAGGGGAGACTGGGGGCACTTGTATCATTTATACACCTTCCTTCATAACTCAGTGCTTGAAACATTAGGCACCTTTTGATATAAGAGACATATGAATTTGTGCACTAATTAATAACATAATTGATATATTTTCACTAATAAGGACAAGACTATGTTCTTCAATCTAATGCAAGAAGTTAGTGTCCCCTTGATGTTGGCAATTGTAAAATGGAAAAAGCATATCACATTAACCCACTGTATCTCAAATAAAAACAAAGTAATCACATTACTGCTGCAGTATCTAATAAAGTTATTTAAGATATTTTATACGGTTTAAACTCTTTTAGATGTCAGGTATTGTTTAACAAAAAAAAAGTCGATTTATATTTTTGCAAGAGACAGTTCTAGTTGTAAGTAGATATTAATTGTTTGAAGTGCTTACACAGTGTTACAGTTGCCCCCAATCTTGCAGCCATGATAAAGTCTAATATGCTAGCTAGCAACATTAGCATAGTTTGCTCATGTTATTTTTAACCAATAACCAAGAGATAAAACAGACATAAATTCACAGTCATCTAAATTTTAGACAGCAAAGGAAAAATACTGCACATACAAAACATAACTTAATACCTCAAAATCATTTTTTGTTTAAACTTTTGAGGAGGTGAAATTATTGTTTCTCCTGAATCCTACTGATCATGTGCAGAATTAGTGTCATCATTCTTGCTTGTTTCTGATTGGAGTAATTGAGTGTGTTACAACTGCCCCCTGTTACAGTTGCCCCCAGTCTCACCTACCTTGTAACTACAGCTGTCAGACAAAAGTAGTGGAGTACGAAGTACAATATTTGCCTCTGAGATGTACTGGAGTAAAAGTATAAAGTTGCATAAAATGCAAACACTCAAGTAAAGTATACTTGGGTGCAGTACTTGAGTAAATGTACTTAGTTACATTCCACCATTGGTTTAATGACAAACACAGCTGGTTGGTAGAAACCAGTATTAAAGTTTAAATATTTATAATCTAGTTACCGCTGGAATGGTTTTCTAGTCTAATGCACAAATAGAATATTACAGTCTTGTCCTTATTAGTGAAAATATAGCAATTGCATAATCAATTAATGCGCATATATGTTTCTTATAGTGTATTTCAAGTAGTTGTGATTTATCAAGGAAAACGCTAAAATTGTTACAGTTGATCCAATATTTGCCTCTAAGATGTAGTGAGGGAGAAATGTAAAGCTGCATTAAATGCAAATACTCAAGTACAGTTCAAGTACCACAAATTCATACTTAAGTACTTGAGTAAATGTACTTTGTTACATTCCACCAATGGTTTATAACAAACATGGCTAGTTACAACAAAGCAAACGGATTCAGAATTGATTTCTGGTGTTGATTCACAATAAGAGAGAAACCACTTTCAGCTTTTCAGATTAATTTGGTTAAAACCAAAATGGAGGTCAGGACTTTCAGCACAGTCTGACAAAGTCTGGAGTTACTCGAGTTCTCCACATATTGATATTCATCCTGTTCGATGTAATCGTCATCAGAATCCTCCTCTGAGTCTGAAAATCCGCTCCCGGCGAACCTATCACTCGAATCAGAGCAGTAAGTCTTCATGCTGACTTTTATATACTCGCATATGTTCCTCTCTGTGCCGTCACATACACATGTGTCCAGCTGCTGCGCTTTGGGTATGGAGCGCATGTTGGCGATCACCCTGCGGCACCCGTCCGAGCACCTTTCTCCTCCGAACAGTTTCCTGCAGTGGAATAAATAATCCCTCATGGCAGAGCTGCACTCCTGGTCCAGCTCGCACTGCCGCCGGGCCTCGGTGCAGCCCATGATGCTGGTCCGCGGCAGGCACGGCTCGATGGCTTGTTTGGTGCTCCTGCACACCGGGTCCAGGGCGCAGTCGCAGTCCTCCAGAGCCGGGCCACCCTGGGTTAGATTAAGCTGGATGAGAGAAGATATGCAGTGGCTGGGACACTTCTTTCTGCCCCCATTGATGACAGACGCGCAGGCATAAAGGTACTGATCGTACGCGTAATGACACTCCGGCTCTCCGTGACACTTCAGGATGGCTTTCCAGCAGACCAGCCGGCGGCTGTGGTTAGGAGATCCGACACATAAGCCGATGATAAGGATCAATACGCTGCATATCAGAACCGCTGTCCGCCCCATCAATATGGCACGACCTGCCATTTCCTGGAAGAATGAAGCTTAAAAGTGTTAGACTTCATCAGGGCTTCTGTAATCCCATCACGCTGCGTCGAAACCAGTTTTCTTCCAGATGGTTTCATATCATTTCACAGTTTGGTGCCACAAAGTCTGCAACAGCTCGTCAGGGATATCCATAACAAGCCAATCATGATAAAATATAAAAAGTTTCAAGGCTGATACAAACTTTACAGCTCTCGCAAGTCGCAGAGGCTTTGCGTGCGCTTGTATCTGTCGTTCAGCTCGCACAGAGACGCGTAAAAGCTTTGAAAAACTTATAAATGTCCACAAAATGTTTCTTTCTTGAACTCTTCCCAACGCACCGTGATATAACCACGTTCCTAAAGTCACTCATCCGTTTTCGCTTCCAGCCCGCATCCACCCAGCCTGCAGCAGCGTTGTGATGAGGGCTGTGTGGTGATGGGCTGATTAGGTTACTGCAAAAACCGCCTCCGATTGGTCCGATAAACTGTTGTGATTCTGTCGTCACGCGGAGCAGTGACGTAAGCTACTGTTTTTAAACTGAAGTAAACTTTCCACAAAAGGTAGTTTTTATTATTCCATCAGGAGAACGATTTGAAATTCTTTCTTGATAATAATAATAATAATAAGAAGAAGAAGACGAATGAACAGATAAGTGGTCTAACTTACCCTGATGAGGGGTAAATTGAGCTTGGGGAGAGGATAAACTGAGCCAGATGGGTACTTCTCTATATGTTATGTAAGGTGATGATGGAAAATAATTGTAAATATTCCCTGTTTTTATAAATGAGCACTTCAAGTAACCAGCTTTTCCCTCTCTGCTCCAGCTTGCGGGGACATCAATGTCATTTCATTATGACAGCCCAGATGCCAGCTCACATTACATGGTGAAACTTTGCAGCTAGATTTTTTATAAGGCCTGCAAACTATCAGTTTTGCCATCAAAGATTTGATTGGCATGTCCTGGTCTCTGGTCTAAAAAGTTGGGAAAGTACTCCTGCACACTGTTTAACTTGCAATATTTATTTGTGATGTCTCGGTACAAAACCATCATCAGACAAAAAGCTACTTTTTGGTCCACTCATCCTTTTCCTAAACACCTGTCTCATCAATTCGATGTGCAAAATGTTCATTTGTTTCTGGCCTCTGGTCTAAAATTCAAAATGTCACCAAACTTTGGTGAAAAAATAAAAGAATGCAATGTGGAACTGCAGTAAAATAATGCTTTAACAATAATCAGAAGTGGGGATGAGTTGAGTGTCTCAACTTCCCCCAGGCCTTTTGACTCACATTACCCCACGGCCACCATTTTAACAATCATGTATGATTGAGCAGTTTAGAGCTAACGTCATGCTAACAGTATAGCCTCATATTGTAACTTCTTAAAGCACTAACATGTGAGACTTTTTCAAACTTGTCTGTAATTGTTGAGACACAAGAATTATGACATGTCTGTGGTTGCATATCGAGGTGTGATTCAAATTCCCCGCAGGTTCAAATCACTCAGCTCTCCCTTACTTGACACACATTTATCTTATCCTATATTTTATGGACAAATATGAAAATGCACAATAAAAATTGACATTAAATAGGTTGTATTTTGTCGAATGCAGAAGTGCAATAAGGCGATTTATCTTCCATCCCCTTTCTGGTCTGTATAGAATCAGGTTTATTGCCAAGTAGGTTTACACATACAATGACTTTAATTGGTGTTTTGGTGCACAACAATAAACAAGCAGAAAAATATAAAAAAAAGTAATGCAAGTCAAGAAACATGAATAGAAAATTGACTATAAAATATGGAAAAATCCAATAAAAAAAAGATGCCATTTAAAGCTGTGTTGGATTGTTTTCTGCAGTCCTGTTTTATTGGAAGTAATTTTTTTTGTTGTTTGATTTTTCTTTTCCTTCACAAATAGAGCAATAGATCATTGTGTTTTCTGTGTATCCATAAATCTCCTGCTTTGCTTTGGCCTCCTGTAATATTTGAACTTCAAATGATATATTGTTCAACCACTGTGGTCTGATTCTTGAATAATTGCTCGTCCCGGCAATGAGACCCGTGTGCAACGAGGCACGGTTTCTTTGGAAAACACTGGGATTGTGTTGCCTCCCTGCAGGGAGAAACAACAGCTGTTATAACACATGCGGAGCTCCTGTCTTACACTTTCCACCGTGAAACATAACAGGGCTGGATTGCATAGCCATGGTACAGCATACCCGTGAACGCTGCACTGACACATTTGCACACACCAATAAAGACGTGACAGCTTGGAGGTTTAAGGGCTATGATTTCAAGAGATGGAGCTGGGAAAGTACCAGCTTTAACATGAGAAAAGTAGAAGAAAAAAAATACTTTTGGCTGTTATTTTTACTGCCAATTCTGGGCAAGTGTAAGCAAGCGCTGGTGTGAAATCCTAATGAGCCAGCACTTTACCTTTTGGTAAGCAGTATTTCCCTTTTCCTAACAATAACACTTAGCAGGGAGAAGAGTGTGAAGTGGAAAACTGCAGTCACACACCATGTAAACAAACACGAAGCCGCTCAGAATGAAAACAGAATGGATCAGTTGGGATCTGGAGGCCAACAGAAGTGTAGAAAAGAAAATCAGTCATTTGGATACCTCTGTTCTTCTGACCCCGTCACGTCACCGCGCCGTGACCACAAAGATCTGGCAGCTCTCAGGGGACCCTCCAGACCTCTCGATTCCAATTAGGGAGATTAGAGAGGAGTCAGGACGAGAGCAGAGGAGTTTCTTAGCCAAACAACCCCGACACCCCCTTCTCCACCTCGTCCAGCTGGCATACCAGAGCAACAGGATGACTGCAGGCTCAATTTGAAGCAACATCAAAGTGGAGGGTAGAGAAAGCCCAAATGGTGAACTGCTCAAGGGTCTCCATTAACTATACAAGAACCTGACATCAGCCCAGACCGCTGAGGCCAAAAGCGGCACTTAACAGAGATAGATATGGCTGCTGTGTCACTGCTGAGGACGTGACTATTCTTTTTTTTTTTTTTTTTAATTGCCCATAAAACCAATGGTGGAGTGTTTGTTGCTTACGTGTTTTGTGTAAAACAGGCAGCTAGGGAGGGACTTGTCTCAGACTTTGGGCCTCATGCAAGAACCACTCAAATGAACAGATTTGTTTTTGGACAAGGGATTTAGGAGAACTTACCACTTTTACCAGTTTACTCCTATTTTGAATTTTCTTTCTGGTAACAACAAAATTTACAAGGTCCAGACCTGTTATAGGAGTCATGTGCAGTTAGTCTGCTGTTATCCAAACCAAAGTTTTTCACTAATCACTGTATATTTCATTAATATGAGGAAATTCTAACATTGAATGATAATTATACTTCATAATTATGTTGACATGTTTTATATTTTTATGTTTTTCCGTTTCTTGGCTCTAGCTGTCCCTTAATTCCTTTAATCCTAAAATTATAGTCTTTCCTGTATGGATCTCTGACAGCAGAACATCACACTTCAAACTTGTAAAGTTCTTTTTTTAACTTACATGTCATTTTCATGAATGAATGATGACATATAGCTTTATATGGTATTATTGGGGCGTCAATTATGCCAATTCTCATGCATGTCCACTCAAAAATGCACAGGCAGGTCATTAAGACAGTTATCTTATGTGAAGAATGTTTGCTGAATCTGACGTAGCACACTCATATGAGCCCATTGAACCAAAAAAAGTGAGAGAAAGTTAAGATAAGATGAGGTCCATTGATTGAGTTTTAGTAAGAAATGTCATTGTGAGTTACCCCTGTCTCATGAGTGAGGCAGAGCCGACTTTTCCCTCTGCTGTGACTCCACACACAGCGACCACCAGGAGTATTTGGTTTTGGCAGCGTCGGTGCCAAGATGGTGACCGCAGGGTCTGCCAACGGCAGCTATCCAAGAGGGGCAGCAGCAGGCTGGGCAAACCACATCTCACAACTTTATCAGCAGTTGTTTTACAACCCAACCGACAAGAAAAAAGTTTGTGAATATTCTCAGTCATCCAGGTCATGGTATTCGTATCAAGGTTTGTAGTAGGCAACTGGACTTGACTCTATCAAGTCCAGTTGCCTACTACAAACCTTAATACGAACAACAAGAAAAGACACGGACACAACCAGAGATACACATGGCGCAGCCTGTATTCTAGACTGAAACGGTTAACTTATTCCGAATTAACGTTTATTAACGTTTGCCATTACTCTGTCATAATCAAGATCTCTATAAATACCATTAAAAATACCTGAGAATATCTACAAAACTATTTTTTTTGTCATTGTTTGATCAGATACTGACATATAGGTGACACAGAGCTGAGGATGTGATGATCAACATTTTCTTTAACGTTTCTGCAAAGTTTGCGTACCTCTAATTTTTGCACTTTGGAGCCACACACTGTGAAGCACGAGGCCTACACAAAGCTTTCTTTACAACAACTGGGAAGAAACTAAAGAACACACCCTGACCACACTTGCGTTTCACTTTTAAGCAGGAGTTCATAATGCATAGCAGAACCAAAATCCCATCAGTGTTGGATGGCAGCCAGATAAGAACAACGGCCAGATTGAGTGGAGCCAGCAGCTCTGTATGATGGAGCAGGCAGCTGCTCTCCCCCAAACTGTACCTCTTAAATTACTCCAATACATCACTTCGATTCTTTACTTTTACACCAAACTTCTCAGATTGTTGTGAGGGAAATATGAGGCCGGTTTCCGTCGCAGTCTTGTCCTGCATTTATTTCAAACGAGCACCTCCGGATATGCATCCTCCTCTACATGCGGTCGTTCATGGCGACTTGCATATAATAGTGTTTCCAGAATTGGAATGCGGTTCCCGAGAGTAGATTTGTAAATACTCATGCAGAGACAGACATGCTCTTCAGTTTGTCTCCACTGCTGTCAGAAGTCATTACACACAAGCGGCTATGCCAGAACAATCCACTGAACTTTGTATTCAAGTGCTTCCAAGTCCAGAGAGAGAGGGGAGAGAGGGGAGGGAGTCAATATTAAAAAGCTGCCAAGTGCTTTTTTCTGCCTGCATTTTTCATTTTTCTGTGGCTCATGGAAAATTCTCAGATGTCTGTCTTAGATATGTTGTTATTTTTCCTTCATTCTTTCACGAAGAGGAGGAATCCATACAGTGTGCCTGTGGTGAAAAGAAGAAAATAACTTTTTTTTTGGTTGGTGGCATGCGCATAGTCATGACATGAATATGCAGGATAAGTGTCATCTTGGATCAGCTCAGCAACACAGCGCTGCACTAATGTTTTCTGCCATGAACCTGCAAGGTTAGGCAGAAGTGTTTGAATCACCTGGATCAAAGAGATTTTAACCAAACTAGCAGCATTATGTTGTTCAACTTCTAGGAAGATTGCCATGATACTTACCGACATTCATAATCCACACAGGATTCTGATTATATTAGTGATCCTGTGAGATCCTGTATGATTGAGTGCTATTTTGATATTTTTGGTTTTTAGTGAAATATATCAACTGTTTGATGGATTATCAGGACATTTGGTACGTGTATCCATGCATCTCAACTGACTGGTAATTTCCTGACTTTTTCCAGTGAAATAGCTGCAAAAAGGATTCCACCAAAGTCTTATACAGACATTTTACGTCCCAGGCATTTGACCTCATACACAAACACTGTTGTAGTTTTATCTGAACTTTTTCTTACTTTTTTTCACTGTGTTCTTGCACAAGTTTGCCACAATGCTCAACTACTTGGGGCTTTGATGCAAGTGAGAATTATTTTGAACTTTTGGAGGACTTGGAGGTTTTTTTGGTAAACCTGGATGTGAGGATTTGGCTTGACAGTAAGGAAATAATAATATTTAAATTAATGATAAAATCATTAGGCTACATGAATAAATTTAGAATTATATTATGATTTGAACTACAGAGTCAAAAGGGCTAATTTATGTTGGATTTTCAAACTCAAAATTGCTTCAGACTAATGAAATATGCAGTTCATCAGTGAATAACCTCGGTTTAGATAACAGGTCTCGACCACTGTTAAATTGTTTTTCTGCCTACGAGAAAACTCAAAATACAAGAAAATTAGTGAAGGCTGCAAGTTCTCCTACCTACAACCCTCCTCGTACAAGTGATTATTTCATGAGGTCCAATGTATTCAAATGACTTCTCAGGATGAATTACAGTAATCTTGGTGATTTCTTTGCTTTTCATAGAACGCTGAAGTTTAATTTACCTAATATACCTTTGGTGAGGTACCTCTGGCAGATACCTGCCATCAGCATTAGCAGCCAACCATCATTTTCTCTCCCTTTCTTGTCTTTCCAGACTCCAGCACGCCCTGTATTTTTATCACAACAGAGATGTTTTAAGATGCTACCACATGCTCTGAGACTAAGCGCATCCCTCTGGGGAAAGCCGTGCACCACAGCAGGAAAAGGATTTGACTTTGAACTCACAGAAGACAACAGAGCCACAAGTTCAAACAAGGGTCACTCTGGCTGAAAAGCAGCCAGAAACACTCGTTAAAGTCAAAAGTTTGGGATGCGGAATGACAGGGGGATTAAAAGATAAACACTTGTTTTGTTGTAATTGTTTGTCATCAGCGAGACTTTAAGATTGTTTCATGGAGTGTATTGAAACCATGACAGGGAGTAAAGCTGGAGAACGTTACAGAAAGATTCATGTTCCGGTTGTTATTGTTTCACTTAAGGATTCTGCAGGAAAGCAGATGGGGCTGTTTAATAGATTGGAGCAGAGAGCTAAACTCCAGACAGAGAGGTAGACGCTGGTTTCACCATCACAAAGGAGGGTAACTGATAGTGGACGCTGCTGTAGATTAATGACACCTGCAGTAAAACCTGTGTTACAGGGAACAATGGAAACCCAGCAGGCCTGCAGTATGGAGACACGCAGTGACTCTGGTCAGGTAATGATAACAGAGCCACTTCTCCTCAGTACAAAGAGGGGAAGATAATAAAACACACAAAATTACCACTGAGGGGATCTGTGTCTAAAACAGGAAGCATGTCACTGTTAGAGAAAGAAATATATATCATATAACATTAAGGTGTCACAGAGAACCCTTAGGGAGATAGGACTGAACATTTCCACCTAGTAAATGAGCTGGCAAGAACCCACCCATTATTCCAAAGGTTTTATCTAGAACCCACACAGGGGGTTCTACCAAGAAACTTTCTATATTCTAAGGGTTATATTTAGAACTCACTTAAGAGGCTCTACCAAGAATCTTCTTTTATATATTTTTTTTTTTAAACTGTATTTATTGTCTTTTTGAGCAGATACATAACATAGTGCCATACATACATATGCCTTCTGCTATATATACATATATGTATACAGACAAAGTACCATGTCAATCACAGAAGTAAAAATAGTAAATAGAAAAAAGAAAAGAGAAAAAAGAAAAAAAAAAAAAAAAAAAAAAAAAAAAAAAAAGGGAAGAACTTAGAATGAAGGACATAGCACCCAGTTGCATGTAATGCACACCTGTCTTATAGTTTAAGTCTGTAAATTGTGAAAAAATAAAAAATAAAATGATGATATGTGATAGGATTTAAATAATAAATAAAATCTGTCTTCCATATAAAAAGGTGTATAACTTTAGAACTTTTACGGGTGTGTATCAGCCTGTAGTGTGGCCAGTCATTCCTCCACAAATACAAATAAAAACAAACATAAACCACAACTACAACCAAGACAAAGACCAAAAAAAAAAAAAAAGGGGGGGGTGCAGCATCAGGATATTCCTTCTCTGTGTTTCCTGGGTCTAAGAGACCACTCTAACTCTTGGTAAAAGGTTGAATCACATAATTGAAATGGTTAATAAATGGTTGCCAGATTTTGTAAAATTTCCCTTCTTGTTTTTTCAAAGAGAATTTAATTTTCTCAAGCTCCAAGTGCTTCATTACATCTCTTAGAAGATTTAAATGTGTCGGTGCAGTCCTCTGTTTCCAATTAAGTAAGATCAGTCGCCGTGCGAGTAAACAGACAAATGATATCATATTATATTCTAAATCATTTTTTACTATGTTAGAGTCTATGATTCCTAGAATCGCCATCAGGGGGTCTAAATCAACTGATCTGTGCAAATCTTCTTTTATATTTTAAGGGTTTTTTTTTCTATAACCCACTTAGCAGGTCCTACTGAGAACCTTTTTGTATTCCAGTGGTTTTACTAAAATCCATTTAGCAGGTTCTACTGAGAACCTTTGTATATTTCAAGGGTTCTGTCTAGAATCCACTTAGGAGATTTTGCGTGGAACCTTTCCATATTCTAGGATTTTACCTACAACACACCCAGGAGGTCCTACCGAAAACCCTTTTACGTCCCAGGTGTTTTATTAAGAACCCACCCAGCGGGTTCTGTTGAGACCCTTGATGGACAAGGATCTCAACGATCCTTGAAGAACTCCTTCTTCCAATGAAAAAGATTTCAATGGAACCCCTAGTCTTACAAAGAACACCTGGCGCACCCTTACTTCAAAAAAGGGTTCTTCAGAAGCAACATGGCAGTGGGTAGATCCCCAGTTCTTCAGAAAGAACCCTTTTAAAACCCTTAATTCTAAGGAAGTGGGGCAGAGAGAGGTTTTAGTTTTTGTTTGAAATGTGACCGCTCCTCTCCTCTCCAAACTCTGATCACGTTTCTCTCGGAGAGGAAATAGCTCCTCAGGGACAGATACGCCACCACGACCTCCGCACACAGAAGTCATTGTTCACTAGATCAAGGCTTTGACAAGAAACCTGAAAGGGAGAAAATGACTACTCAGCATCCATATTACAAGAGCTTAAGAGAAGAAGGGAAGTGCACCAGCTGAGTCTTGGTTTACACAGAGAGAATTTTAGTGATTTAAAGCCTAAACTCAGGAGGCTTCTTCACTAACTCCTGCAAATAAACTTAAGTCTGAGCTACCTTATGTTGATGAGTATGAAAAAAGACAGAATCAGGCACAATAATTATTGCTGTGGCCCTATTAATCTTCATGTGATCTTGTAATAACTACTTATGCCAACCACAATTTTTGATGTTGGGTATTGCTGCCAAGGGAAATGGATTAGGTTGTCATTAGCACACACTCTTCTCAATATTTTAGACACTTAATAATACTTCTGAGACACCAGAACTTGAATGTAAAATTTTAGACTATTCTGCAAGTCATAAAATCTGTCATTCGCTTAATAAGACAAGTTTGACATTTTGAAATATGTTTATTCGCTTTCAGAGAGTTAGCTAGATAATAAGATCTTGTATATGTTTCAGTTGAGATGAAATGGAAAATGTCTTTTTAAACCTTTTATATGACATCCCTGAGCATATTGTTTCACGACATATGCCAAAAATATTACAAAATATGATATGTGCTTGCACAGACATGAGCCAACCCATTTTAACCAATAATATCATGACATTAAACCACAAATCAAGTAAGCTAGTGAGCAACAGCACAGTAGGTTGGGTTATGACGTCCATTTTTCAACGCCCATAACAGGTATATCATGATGCTCTCCAAATGCTGTTTCTTAGAGACTGGAAACAGAGGGAAACCACTATCTAATGTGTCTAACTTTCACTCAGTTAACCAATATATTGTACCATTCCTTCAAGTCCACAACATAGAAAGATGTTATGCTTTCTTTTAAGACGTCTGACATTCTTTAGTCAGGGATCATTGTGGGATTATTACTCTGCATGCATGTACACACACAGCACAGTCCCACAACAGAGGTGGAGAAGCAGAAGTCAAGACTGCCAGTTTTTCATTTCCATGGTACATTCTGTAACTCCATCCGTCTGGCTTCCTGCCAATGCGGGGCACATTCTGAGCTCAATCTTTAAGGCGTAGCTGCTGTTCCGGGAGACGGAAAATGAGATGTGACCCAGGGCTTCCCTGACATTTGCCTGAGTAATCACAATGTTTGAGCAGAACTGAGGACGCCGTTTGAAGAGCACGGGCTGTTGTTCCTAGATTATCTCTCAAGCAGCCTCTGGGGTATTCTTAGAACTTCACAGGAAATGAGTGGGATGATTTTATGACATCTAAGTGAGTGTTAACAATTTCTGATGCATAACCCTAGAAGACAAAGGTGTGTCTCATTCCAGCCCAGTGTAAACGCAGCCGATCATACACAGTAACTGTATTACAAAGAGTGACACATCCTGCATGCAAAATACCCATAAATAGACAAATGTAAACAAATCAAAGAGCATCCTTTGATATTTTTGCTCATGTGGATGTTTATGTCTACGGTTTGGTGGTTAGATTCCTTCCATCTACATTATAGTTACTGTACCTAAACTTTAATACACATATATACCTTAGAAGCGGAAGAAGCACTGCCTCTAAGCCTACTAGAGTCTGGTGGTCAGAGCACAGATGAGGCTGTCTTCAGTGACAGTAACCACATGCATGCTTTTAATCCAAACACTCCCGCCTTTGTGAGACGCAGCACTGGCGGTGGTCTGGTCCAACTGTCCCCATCCATGACACCATAGAATAAATCAAGATGATATGACTGGACTTTTTCACCACTTCCAAGGACAAATACCTCAAAATACCATGGTTACTAACTGTATGTTAAGCACCACAAATGCAACAGGAAAGAGGATTTCTTGCAGAACTCAGGAATCATTCAGAGGACACACATGCTTGTAATAGAAGCTGGTAAGACTGTTTCAAGGTGTGTATAAGACTATCATTACACTATCATTACACTCATTACACAGCCAGTGTCATTACACATGACACTATTATAAGTGCGTCATGAATATTTTCTTTGAACTCAAGTAAAGTGGTGCATTTTGGACTTGTCATAAAGATGTCATTAACTGTTATAAGGGCAGTTTGACAACAGAGTACAGTACCAAGGTGATTTAGCTGCTAGTTAGCTTGGTTAGCCATGGAGCTGGCCGCCTAATTAAGTGACTCAGCCTCAGGGTTCCAGGATGCAAGAAAAAAACTTTGGTCATGGCCATGTCCACGTAGATATCCCAGTCCAGTCAGACCCAGCTTGCTAGCTTGTTTCGGTACTGCGCATGTGCAACTCGCATACTTCCATCATCATCCTAGGAAAAAACAATGTTTTTATTTCAGAGTTTCTGGGGTTTGGCTCCTGGCACCCTGTGAGACAGCTAATTAGGTGGCTTAACAAGCTGACTAGCTAAAGCCAACTACAGATCAGTCAACAAGTAAACTAGCTAGCTATGATAATGTCAAGTTTACATGACAAAGACATTATTGACTTGATTAATGTCAAGTTGTCATAATAAAGGCATCTCAAACAATGTCAACTTTGCATGAACAATGACATAATTAACCGAATGACACTTAAGGTCAACGGTCATAAACAGTCATAAAGACCCCTTCTTGTTCATGACAGGTATCATAACATGGTTATGACAGTGTAATAACAGTCTTATGTATACTCCTTCAGATGAAGTGTTATCAGATTATTTAGTTCTGGCCCACTGAGATCTGTTTTGTGCTGAACTGTTGCCAGCTGTTTTGCTGAGATAAACATTCACCATAAAGCAAGACACAGACACAGACACACACTACAGACACAGGTGTCATGAGCATGAGCAGACGCACATTTAAAAAAATCTGCTATCAAAGGTAAACTTGAGAGAAGTTACTGCGCCATCTCACAGCACTGCAAGCATTAATGTTGCCTAGGAACATAACTGTGGACAAAACATTTCACTCCTTTGCCCTGTGTAGTAATGGATTCTCTCATCCAACTTGGCTTCAGCAGACTTACATCAGTTTTGGTTGCATTCTTAGACAAGAGTTTTCTCCAAAGTGACAAAAAAGCTTTGAGCGGGTAAGCAGAGAATTAATGGGAGGTTTCAAACTGTACTACTCAGATGTCACATTGAATTTGAGATTCTGGATGTGGAAATATGAAATGCGGTCTTGTGATGGGAAGCTACCAAGGAAACTT
This sequence comes from Lutjanus erythropterus, assembly GCF_056507025.1. Taxonomy (NCBI): domain Eukaryota; kingdom Metazoa; phylum Chordata; class Actinopteri; order Lutjaniformes; family Lutjanidae; genus Lutjanus; species Lutjanus erythropterus. Next base: position 22,804,257 of record NC_139336.1, read on the forward strand.
TTAGATGTTTCTCCAAAATAAGAGTATTTCATGGGGCTGGGGGTGGACAGGACTGGGGATGCATGAAGTATCAGGTACAAATATGGGTCCTTTCTGGACAAACGCTGAGGCACTATTTGGATTAGCAGTTAGCTCCAGTCAGGGTGGTCTGGAATACAGAGTTTATGTCTAATTTAAACATAGGCTCTCTGACTCTGCATACTGTCACTGTTCTGAGAAAAGCCATGCTGATCAGTTAAACAAGAGGTGAGATCGTAGGTCCGATGTGTGTGCTGATGACTGAAGTTATAAAACCTTTTCATTGTTCACAATCTGGCAGAGAGAATCTTGTCTATATTTTCATGTTTTTTACGAGACATAATTTGCTGTTTTTGCACTACTTTCATTTGATTTTAATTTCAGTTGTCATCTTCTGTTTGCATGCTTAACACTACACACACGTTTCTTGTGTGTCTTAAAAGAACAGAGGATAGTTATCCTTCTCAAGCAGGTGTATACAGATTCCTGCACATAGAACAAAAACCACCTGAGAATAATGTGTTTGTTGGTGCATTGGCTAAGAGGCTAAGCCCATTGTTCGTGTCCAGTTGGGGACTATTGTTGCATGTCATTGCCCATCTCTGTCTGCCCTCATTTCCTATCTGAATAAAAACTTCCCCCCAATAATAGGGGGACACAATCAAAGTCTCAGTGGTACAATTTATTGCAACACAAACCATCCACTGTACGGTGTGCACGTCTGGCCTCAGCAACATCCATCCATTCGTGTAAAACCCCGGAGGCATCATTTGCCTTGATGATGTGCCACCTTTTTTCCTTTCGTACTGTTGTTTAGATATTTCACTAAAAAACACAAAGGTCAACCTCATAGTGGCACTCCTGAGAAAGTCAGAGGATCATCGAAGTCAGAATTTCATTATGCTCCGTCCAATAGTTCCAGCAGAGTCTGGATCAGTGACTGACCAACAGACCATGACTAAAAAGAATATCCCTGTTACGAGTTGCTTTTCTTTTACATCAACATAAGTTAGAGGATCTGTTATCTTTTATCCCAGTAACCTATTATCCTCTCCATCGAGCGCCAGCAGACCTGAGACGGGCTCTGGAACGGGTAGAGGTTGTTGATTGAGTAAGCTGTCGGCTGCACAGACGCACCGCAGACACACCGCTATAGCACTGTTCATCAGAGTGTAAAGTAAACAGAGCCTGTCTGGACACGGGCTGGATATCAGTCAGACAGTGAAGGGCTACAACAGCAAACAACAGGTACTGACCTGTCATAGGGTAACCAGAAAGAAGGGACAAAATACTGCTGTATAAACAAAATTAAACAGCAAAAAGGAAAAGAACTGACATTTTGTTGTATGCTATGAATGAATGTTTACTATTAATTTAAAACCGTTGGCAGAAGTAGCATCACACTATGATTTTTATAAAAAAAAAAAAAAAATCTTTTTTTTTTGCTGTTTAATCAACTCTCTGTTAAATAATTTTTTGAAAAAATTAAAGTGAGACACTCATCTCTCAATATGAGCATGACAAACACAAAACAAGAAATTAAGGTGCCAACGAGAACCATAAAGGGTTCTTCAGCTTGGCCCCATATGTAGGAGAACTGTTTTTTGTTCCTGGTAAAAAACCTTTTTATAAAGGTTTCGTCCAACATAAAGGGTTATATCTATAATCATCTATGAAAGGTTTCACTCAGAATCCCCTATGAGAAATTCTCAAGGAGAAAGAGTCTATGGTATGATGGTTCCACTCAGAACCTTGTCCAGGGGTTCTATCCAGAAACCTCTCCACCTTCTAAGGCAGAACGCACCCAGGGGGTTGGATTCCAGGAGTTTTTTTCTAGAAGCCACACAAGGGGTTCTACCGGGAAAGGGTTTCATCTAGAACCCACCCAGGGGGTTCTTCCAGGAACTCTTTTATATTATAGTACAAAGAACCCTTGACAAAAGAGTTTTTTAATGATTTAAGAATCATTGAAGAACTCTTTCTTCCAAAAAGGGTTCTTTAGATGAAAAGGATTCCACTTCCTAACAGAGCTATCAAAATCTCACCCAGAGGATTCTACCAAGAACCCTCTTAAATTCAAGGGTTTTATCTAGAACCCATGCAGGATGTTCTGCCAAGAACCATTTTACATTATGGTATGAACAACCGATACCCTTGATGAAAGGGTTTTTCAAGGACTGTTGAAATCTTTGAAGAAGTCTTTTGTTCCAAAAAGGGTTCCACCTTCTAACAGGACTAACAAGAATCCACTCAGGGGGTTCTCCCAAAAACCCTTCTATATTCCAAGGGTTTTACCTAGAACCCACAGAGAGGGTTCTACCAAGATTTTAAATAATGCTACAAAGAACCTTTGTCGAAAGAGTTGTCAACATACTCTGAGAGAGCCCACCCAGGGGGTTCTACTTGGAACCCTACCATATTATGGAACAAAGAAGCCTAGATGAAAGAATTCTTTAAAGATTTCAAAAATCCTTGTAGAACTCCAAAAAGGGCTCTTTGAATGAAAAGGACTCTTAATGGAACCCTTACAAAGAACACTTGACAAACCCTTTTTTAAAGAAAGGGTTCTTCAGAGGCAAATGGTTCTGGGTAGAACCCTTATGGAAGCCTCATTTGTCAGAGTGTACAGTGCAGCCAACCACACAGCTATAACCCTTATTCACTTATTTTGAATACTTATTTTAGTAATATGACTGTCGTTCAAACCAAGATATGTCATGTCATCTTGTCCTTTAGACATGAGCACACACACGTAGGCCTACATACAGTCCATACCCACCACACACCACACACAGTAGCAGGGGAAACATAAACAGCCTGGGTTTTGCTTTTCCTGCAAAATCTAAATATTGACTCAGTAACCTATAATCATACACAGTCTGAACAGAATCGAAATAAACAAGTGTGCCTGTAATGTGTAAGTGTTTGTGTGTCCCATGGGCACAGAGGCTCTCGAATGCTGACACTGACAAACACATAAAACAAAGGAAGTGGTTCAGTTTTTAGCGAATACCAGACAATATGGATCCCACCGAGTGCACTGGAGCTGCATAAATTATTCCTCATTCTCCATATATACAAAGGCATTCTTTCGACAGGGCTGAGCCCTCCTCCTGTGATCAAACATCTGCAGTCAATTCACATAATTTAACTGTCAGATGACTCACATACAATATTCTCACATTAAGAGGCTTTAAATTGCCAAGATGTAAGTTAAAAAGCCAATAAAAATTCCATCGTGCTCTCAGCGGAGCTCTTGCACGTCAATGCCAAGTTTCCAAGTGACATCAGCAGCCAGTCATCCACACAACTGTGTTATTATTGTGTTGTAATCTAATTATAAGCTCATTAAATTTCATATCAGACTGTCAATCTATCTTTGAAGCTTCAGTATAGTATCAGGAAAGATACAGACTGTGTAGGCTGTGTTGTTCCACGGACCTTAATGACTGCTTTCCTAAATAAACTTGATTGATTGAATGAGGCGGGTGTGTTAGCATACTGTTGGATCTTTTTGTGTTTCCCAGCAAGTCTTTATGGATCATTAGTGAAATGGCAAAGCTGAAACATTTCTGGCTCTACTAAAAGGCCTGTCAGGGTGTGCTGCCGATGCCAGAAACCATCACAGGCTAACAAGTTGTGAATGGACATGGACAAAAAAGTTCTGAGAGATGAAAAAAGATGTTCAGCTGTTCTCTAACTTTAGATCGCGTCAGATTAAAAAAAAAAAAAAAAAACAGCTCAAATTCTTGAGAAATGCTTATTAATTTTATGTCCAATAAATATAAAGAAGCTGGTGCGTAGCTTAGCTTAGCATAAAGACTGGAAACGGGGGAGACAGCTAGCCTTGTTATGTCAAAAGGTAGCAAAAGATAGTTTTCCACTACAGTGGCAGTGTAATTATGGGATAAGTCAGCAACCACATGAAAAAATGACTAAAATGTCAAAATATGTAACGTATAGCATGTATGATTGTCTTAACAATAGAACTGCTCTTACTGTTATTGATGTATGGTTATTCAGAACAATGATGTCCTGTTACTTCTCCTGGGCTTCCTTCCCAAAAAGCCATTATGTCCAAACAAAAGGGAGTTGGTCTCAGCTTTCTTAGTGAGATTATGAAAGGAAACCATTGTTCATAGACTGGAAGACTCAGGCTGGTTGGATTCCCAGACTGGCAGGTTACATCTAAGTAAAGAAGGCGAAACATTGTGTAGTTGGCAGCTTCCAGGTGTGAATGTGTGTTGACATCCTGTTTTACCTCGGTCCAGAGTGTTACATTAGGCTTGTTGCTTTCAAGAACAATTTGAGCAGATGGCCAGTGAAATTACACAGTATTTTTCAGCTTTTGTGAGAGGATGGATTTTACATGGCTGATGTGTGGTGCTTACAAAAAAATAACTGAATGGCAAATCTGGATGTGAATATAAAATACAGACTTCAAATGCCATCCAATGTTTCATCCACATAGATTTTTTAGAAAAGGCATTTTATTCATGTCCAAATCTGTAACAACAAAGTTCTTGCACACTTGTCATTAAGACTTACATCTTTACTGAGCAGGTATCAAAGGATGCACACTGACAATTACTTGCACTCACCACTTAGCCACCTCCATGTCCATACTACCGTTTTTGTCTGAACTGACATCTCGACAACTATTTGATGGATTGCCATCACATTTTTACATGCCTCTGTGTCACTCTGTACCATAGAGCGTGTCAAAAGTAGGCACTCTTATGCGTAGGAATATATGGCAGCAAAATAAAGCGGCGAAAAGAGCACCATCTGTACTTCTTTTCCCTTCTACTAACTGGGACCGTGCTGATGGCCATTCACTGTAGTTAATGCACTGACTATGCGTAAGTACCTCATACAACCCCACTTCAAAAAAACTGAACTCCCTTTAAGGTGGTTGGCGTCGATAACTGTTGCATTACCACCATCTGCTGGAGTGCCCTTCACCTTGTCTATTGTGACATTAAAATGTCATGCGTGAAAAGGCACAAGACGGAAACGCTCCTCAATGTAGCTGCATGAGTGAAAAGTGAAAATGGCTACCGGTGCCAGAAAGGTTATCCCAGTAAGACATACTTCCCAACCCATATATGCATACAAGACTTCTGCAACGCATCTTTTCATTTGTCTTTATTTAAAAAACAGAGCGGAAGTCTCTACAAATAACACACCAACAAGACTGATTTTTTCTGGTGTGAGGCAGACTTATAGGCCCAGTGTGGTTCCTGGTTCCTTCATCAGTATAGCTGAGGGAATGAGTAGAAAGCACTTCACAATGAATGTCCTGATCGAGCCTCTTGATGGTGCTGTTGGTCCTGCTGTGTGTTGAAAAAAAAAAAAAAAATTCTTTATAATCCCAGACAATTTGCTAATTGATGTTATTTATACAGTCCTGTGTAATGCTGATGAATACAAAAGTTGATTACCTCATTTTTTATGCTTTTTACAGATGGAAAGATACTCCTGCACGTCATCAGGGGATCCCAGGACTACGGGGACTCGCTCGTGGATGCTGGTGGGCTTGATGTCCAGAACATTCATGGTTCCTGTAGTGGCCATTCCTCCTGCCTGCTCCATGATGAAGGCCATGGGGTTGCATTCATACAACAGCCTCAGCTGAAAGGCAACAAACACAAACAGGGAGAAGATAAATGACCAATAACCCTTGTGTGGATTTTACACTTTTTTGTCCAGTTTTATAAACACTCACCTTGCCCTTAGGACTCTTGACATTAGCAGGATATAAAAAGATGCCTCCATACACCAAAGTACGATGAACATCGGCGACCATTGAACCAACATATCGGCTGCCATATGGAGCAGAGCCATCCTAAAAACACAAAAACATAATTTATGAGTCAGTTTGTCACTGCCATATTCAGAATCCAAAATACGTTGTATTAATTTACACAATATAAGTCCTAGATTCTCAAACTGTGGTACGACTGTTGTGGTACGTGGTGGGATGTTAGAAAATATATTTTAAATTGAATAAAAATTAGATAAATACTATTAAAATATTATAACATTTCAAAAGACATAAAATATGAGATCACTGAGATGATCTGGATTTTTGTTTTAATATCAGCTGTTTACGTAGACACAGTAAACATTTCCATTACCTCTGGGTATTTCTTCTTTTGTAGATACTCTGTCACATCTGGATAAAAATGCTGTGCATATCCTTCATTCAAACTGTAGATTTTTCCCTTTTTCTTGATCCTCACATTCCGATCCGTCAAGATGAACTCGCCAATTGCCTGAAAAGGAAATGCAAATATCAAAACAGCATAATGAAGACGCATTCAAGCTGAGGAAAAACAACAGCATGTACAGTCAGGGATCAGTTCTGATTTCATCTGTCACAGTAGAAACTTGGTCTTACGGGGTCGAGCATGAAGCAGTTGACTCCCTGTCCGGTGGAGAGGACCATCATGGTGGCACTGCCGTACAGAGCATAACCAGCTGCCACGATGTTTCTGCCAGGCTGCAGAGCATCCTCCTCAGCTGGCTCATCATCTGTGGTCTGTGGAGCGACATGTGAAAAAAAATATATATATAAAAAAAACAAAAAACAGGGAGAGGCCTTTTGGAAAGCGATACGATTGCTGACACTGCCAGTTAGAACGCTGGTTTCTTTTTTGCTTTTTTATGGATTCAGGGCCTGAGCACACTCTGACTTATATTAGACAAAGAAGCTAATATCTCATCCGCAGGAGGCCTAGTCAGCAAGCATATTCCTGATGTCAGATCACCATGGAACTCACTTTTATCTATTTAGGAAATCTACAAATACATGAAACTGAACCAGTAGTGGAATTTCAAAAGTAAAAGTACAGATACTGCAACACATAAAGGATCATAAAGTATCAAATGTAAAAGTACTCATTATACAGACAAATGCCCCCTTTAAGGGCTATATTATTTGCTATTTGATAAAAATTAATGTTGCATCAAAGTTTTAACTGCATTTTAATGTTGTAGCAGGTGGAGATGAAGGTAATCTGACTAGACTGTATGTATTTTGGTATTTAGTAGCAATACATCATATTTTATATGGTGTATTTTATAGATAAAATTTATATGATTTGTATTTAAATCTTAATCAGAAAGTTGATTTGTACTTGCAATACTTGAGTAAATATACTTAGTTAGATTTCACCTAAAGACTGTATAAGACTGTATAAGAGAAATGGATGTATCCACCGTGACATCAACCACTGGTTTGTAGACGACCGCCATCTTGGGAGTCAGAAATGGCCTATTTTGATGAGAGGGTGGAGCTGGGGACTGAGGTAGCCACGCCCTAAAACATACTCTACTTTATCATCTATTTTCTTTAAAAGGGACCATAATCTACAAAATGAGCATCATGCTGTATAGAAGAAGACTTGAAAATAACAATTTAGACCATAGACTCATTAAGAAAATGTTTACTGAGGTCATAAATCAAGTGAGAAATATGCTCATTTTTTCATTTGGCTCCATATAATCAGTTCTTTTTGCAACCCATGGAGGTGCCCCCTGCTGACCATTAGAAAGAATGCAGGTTTAAGGCACCTCTGCTTTGGCCTCACTTTTCAGAGCTGGAAGCTCCGTCCACTTCTCTGCTAATCTATGATTCCACCACTGGAACCAACCGTTTTATTTTAAACAGTCTGATCGGTAAAACTCTTGAGAGGCTTGTCCACAGAAAAAAACATTTGGCTGATAATGACTTCAGTGTTTTGAATCAGCAAGTGGTATTGTAGTTACTAACCTTTTTGTAGATGGCGAAAATTGTTCCAATGGAGACGAGACAGTCAATGTTTGAGGAACCATCCAGAGGGTCAAAGCACACAATGTATTTTCCCTGTCGGTTGAGAACAAATAATTTCATTTTTGTCACAATAATACCAGAAAAATTTGAAAATCTACATCATAAAGAAAAAGGGCACATTATGCACGGACATGTATACAGTATACACAGTTCAGATGGTAGTACCCTCTTGTCTGGTTCCACAATGATGGCCCTCTCATCTTCCTCTGACACCAGCACACAGGAAGTGAAGGACGACTTGATCATGTTGATGACCAGGTCGTTGGACAGGACGTCCAGTTTCTTCACCTGGTCCCCTGTCACGTTGGTGCTTCCAGCAATGCCATATCTGAAAGAGGAGCAGACTGAAGTGATGAAAGCCTAAATTAAAGCTTTCCATTCTGATGACATTTTGCCGCACAACAAAATAGGGGAGACTGGGGACAGTTGCAACACTTTTGCATTTCTCTCAATTACTCAGAGATTATTTGGACTAAGCCAGCATATTGCAACTGACCCTAAACCTGGGGACAGTCGCAACTGTATCAGGTGATGGCTGCAACATATTAAAAATTCACTACATTTTCACAAATTTTCTCTAATTTTAACTTTTGCATTTTGTCTCAGTAACTGTAGTTTTCTAAAAGAAAAAAAAAGTATGCATTTTTTCAATGTGCAGATGTTACAGATGCTATTCAATCTCTATATTTCAGTGTGAGACAGGAAGAATGGAACAATTTGCAATGCAACGAGTTTTTATTAAACAAGTACATTTGTATTTGGGTGAACTATCCTTTTATGCGCCCCACAGTGACTTGGTTATGTTGAAAAATTTTGCTCTCTGGTTGCTTTTGATATGGTTGCCTAGGCTGGGGACAGTTGCAGCACCTGAGCCAAGCAGCCATGACAAAACATCATGTGCTGGATAGACTCAGTGACTTGGACAAATGCTAAACGTGTCACCTAGAGGTCAACAAAAAAAGACTTTCATAACTTCTCTAACTGAGCATGTACATTATGGGTATCATCACTCTGTCATGTTAATGTTTGGAGGAATGAGACCTGTTGCAATTGTCCCCTGTTGCAACCATCCCCAGTCTACCCTACATATAATAATCTCTTAATAAACTGTGCTAAGTGCCTCTTTAATTCTATTTTTCCCAATACTTTTGTTATTATTTGTGTTCAAATGTCGCACCAATGTAAACAGTCTGAAAAGCTCATTATCTTCTGACCTCTGCCCGGAGGAGTAGTACACACCATGTGCAGAGAGTTTACCTTTGACCAGGGGCCTACGTTAAAACTGCTTACAGATTCTCACATCATACTGCAAAAACTAAAACACTAAACCATATCAATTCCTATTTTGAGCACATTTAAATTAAAGAAAGAAAAGCTAATGCACCAGAACAGAACAGAAATTGAAACTTTCTAACTGAATAGATAAAAGCAAATAGAAGAAATCAAAGAACGGTGACACAGAATAGATTTATTAAAGTTTAACAGGGTGTATACTGTAGCTCCCCCTTCATCTAATAATTATTGGACGACCTCATCTTCACTTGTTTAGATGCATGCATGTTTAAAATAAGAAGTACTACTCACAGGTTAGCGATCCCAGCCTTCCTGACAGCAGTTGAGATGGCTTTCACAGCTGTGCAGATGGAGTTGAGCAGATTGGTCAGCTCTCCTGTCCCCTGGGCCTTCCTGCCCTCCTCCAGGACAAACCTGGTGAGGGTCAGCACGTTGGTATCGAAGGCTCCTTTGTCAGACATTTTGCTGTCAGGCGTGGGACCGGGACCTAATGCCTTAAGTGAAACAGGTGAGCTGCAGCCCTGAAGTTAAAAAGTGGACTCTAGAACGGAGATAGGGGATGGGACGGGGGGTGTGCAACTCCTTTAACCAATCAAAAGTGTTCTTCCTCACAGTCAGGAGTTGGTTTGATCACTTATGTCACTGTGGGTTTAAAAGAGCAAAGTTCAAAGATAGTGAACATTTGTTTTGTTTTAAAGGAACAATGGCTTCTGCCTGATTCAGTCCTACTCACTTTGATTTGAGATTATATGTTTTAATCAGTCTGTACTATAAAGTTGTGAGGAACATTTTTGAATGAACAAACTCAATTCAATAAGTCTAAACTGTGTGGTGTTACACTTACAGCCTTGACACAGTTGGATCTTGCTTTATTGTGTTCATGGTGCAGTTGTGCATCATTATTCCCAAAGCTTTTAACAAAGACAATATTTATGCAGCACAATATTATTCATAATCTTAATTCCTGTTTCTTATGGTACATCAATAAATGCTCTATGGTTTTCAGATATTCCATTTGTGTAGTTTACAAGTGCCAAGTTTTTCCTTTTCTTTTTTCTATTTGTTTATTAGATTTTCAACCACACACCAGTGTCAAAAAGTTGCATTTCAAGTGTCAGTTGCATACATTGACAAAAATAGAACGTACAATACAGTACTTGAACAATGAGGTAGAAAAACACATAACTAACATAAAAAAAAAACAGGAATACACTCGAAATGTACACGTTAGTCACCCAATACTAATCAAATCAAATATAAAAATCACATAATAGAGAAAAAAAATAGATAACATTCTAAACTCACCATGAATAAGCACCGTAAGTGCAGTTAGAAACATTCAGTCAGAGCTGTCAGTCCAGAAGCAAACACCAACCCCTCAGAATGCACAAAAAAACATCCCTAAGTTTTATTTTTTTTTTTTGCATCTAAATTATTTATAGTACCCCTAGTATTATTATTATTTATTATTAATATTATTGATTTGTACCTCACTGAAATCAACCATCTCTGTAATAAATGCTATAAAGTCTGCCTTATAGCCTATTTTGGAAGCAGCAGAGGAGGAAATGAATCCCCAAACAATGCTGTGAATGCTGTTAGATCTAATTGAGTCTAAAAAAAAAAAAAAAAAAAGGTGTGCAACAATGTGCGTTGCAGGGGCTTGGTGACATCTCACAAGTAGGGTCCATCATTCCAAATCTTTATTTTTCTAATTTAACATACTCTAACTAACACTAATACATTTTCCTTGCAATGACTTCCTTCACTCAAAGTACTAAAATTCTCTTTAGAAAAATGGTACACAGCTTGTACTGGTTATGATTGGAGACATGACTGAATCATTCCTGCCATGCATGATCCTGAAGAAGTGTAAAGTTCAGTACTCATTGTCCTTACTCCACCTGAGCACCTTTAATTTTAAATGTGCTGATATAACAGTATTTGCAGGGTAGCCTAATAGATAGCATGTGTCAGTGTGCCTCAGCAAGCAAGTAATTAGTTTATGACTGTCTGTGTTGTTCGCACAAACACTGCGAGATAAAAGGACTTCAGTTCACAGTGGCTTGACTTGCAACATAAGCTTATAATGAATTTTACAGAGACGTGTTTCACAACGGAAAGCTAAAGTTGAACTTTGAACTTAACAAGATACCAGGCATGATAATAGCCACCACTATGAGGTCATGTATGTTGGTTAATCACACACCATTCAGCTTTTTCTGGTTAATGGTAAAAATGTAGTTGCAAAGGTCAGCTTTGCAGACCAAACTGAGTGAAAGCTGACAAAAACGACACAGTAGATTTTAGTTTAACGGGTCTCACACACATCCATAAAGTGGTATGTTAAGTAAATAGTTAAATAAAACATATATGTTTCTCTGTAAAGAACACAAGTTACACTAAAATTTTCCCAATGGTTTAACCCAGTCAAATGTGGTATTTCTGGTTGAGAGTGGAGTGCAAAATGTATTTCTCTGCTGTGTCCACATGATGTCACTGTGCAGCTGACAAGTCCGGGCAAATATTCAATCCTGAGCAGCATGCCTTTTCCTGCTGATATCTCTAATGTGCCCTGAATAAATCTGAGTTTTGTAGTTCTGTAAATCAGTTCATAAAAACAGTTGCTTTATACTTACGGAAAGGTACAGTACTATACTGCAGGATGAGGAATATGGAGTCATAGGATGGTCATAAAAAATGTGTAAAGGGATGAGAAAGTAAATGTGGAAATATAAAAAGGAATAAATAAAGGTTAAATAAATAAATGAAAAAAATGTTATTCATTTGTCCTTATTCTTTCCCCTGTTGCTTTTGCTATTTCTTGAAGATCCAGGTTTTGGGTGGGCCTTGTCAATTCATAAACACAAAAAGCAATCAGGAAAAATAAAGGGATAAAATAAATAAACAGCATTATATAAAAATGAAAAAAGTAATTTATAAGCAATAAATAAAAATATATATTACAAAATAATACAGAAATAAAAGAACAAATAAATGTGATAAGAAATTAAAATTATAATAATTATCTTTTTTATATTTTGTTATTTGTGTTTGTATTTCCACATTTTATATACGTATTTATTATTTTATTTATTTGTTTTTGTATATGCCACTGGAGGAAAAGGTAAATTTATTATTATATACACTAAAAAATACACTATATTTAATGTTTGAATAGCTTAAACAGTAACCATACATTAGGAGTTTGTGTTAAGAAATAAAATATGTTCTAAACAAAAACATAATTGTTGAATTGTCTATTGCTGGTCAACACATCCCTTCTCTTGGAGAGAGGCCTGCAGAAAGTTATAAGAAATATGCGTCAGATTCAATAGAGACCAAAATTATGTAGACTTTACTGTCTGTAATCGATTCAAATGAAGAAAAGGCATCATTAATATTTTACCTGCAGCTATTCATCACCTGACTGATTCCCAGGAGCACCTCCTGGCCATTGTTGACAGCTCCCTGCACATGCGCACTAGCGGTCCTACTCCTGCAGAGAAACACTCACAGGAGTGGCGTTTCACAGGTAAACAGGTGAAACAAAGGAAGAAAGAGAAGAAAAGGGACATTTGCGGTCGCATTAAGTGCTAAACAGTGTCACTCCTGACAAATATGGCTTCTGAGTGACATTATTTTTAACTTCTACATCACTCGAACTTGTTGCTGTAGGTGTTCACCTTCTCCTCCTGCACAGGTGAGTGGTAGCCCATCACATTAGCTAAGTTAGCTAACGTTGGCTAACCGGTGAACGCGCACTGAATTTGGTCTGAATGATAAAATTTAAACATGATCAAGTAAGACAAAATAAAGAAAGTTTTGCACCAGCATCATCTTAGTTTATCTTGTATTCCCTCAGCATGACCACAGGGCGTCAGGCTTAAGCAACAACCAGTCCTGCTGTTATTATGGTACAATCAAAAATGCACATATTGGTTATATTGAACAATAAATAATTAATGAATAATAACTGTTAAAAAAACACAATTGGTCAATCAAAAATAAAGGTACTTGGATATTCCTAAAGATATAGGGCTTTTTTCTTAATTGTCCAACATTTCACATATTTCATGTAGTATCATCTCTTTTAGATGTGCAGCAAATATAGGAATAGTTTTTTAAAAATTGCATTTGTGTATGAAATACATATTTGTCTGCCATTATCTTTCAAATTAAATGATAACGAGGGCCTCCTAATGAAAAGAGAGAGAGAGAGAGAGAGAGTGGACCTATTTCAGAAATAAGGGAAATACCTATCCTAGACCAAACCATGTGGCTTTTAATCCCTTAAAACCAAGCAATGTCATCTTGACCTCTTTCTGCATATGTTCACCAGACAGTTACAGACAGTTAAAACAAAGAATGAAATTCTTTCTCTCTCTTTTTTATCTTAAGAACTTGTAGAGTTGAAATTATCCAGCAATTCACAAGAAAAAAAGTGAAAAAATTCATATGGTTTGGTGTAGCTGATAAAGTTCTTAGATAGATAGATAGATAGATAGATAGATAGATAGATAGATAGATAGATAGATAGATAGAGACTGATGGAGTTGTTTTTTTGCTTAGTTATGCTGTTGATCATTTCAAGTTCAAGTTGTTATTTCCACACACAGAGTACATGGAAATGAAATGTCATTTCTCACAACCCACTGTGTTGATAGAAAATATACAAAAATACAATATAGACACAGACACTTTACAAAATAAAATTGACACTTTACTCACTTAGTCATTAAAGCCACATTACTGATGATTATTTAGCAAAAAATCTTGTTGCTTTAATAATTTGTGAAAGCGTCAATTGTCATCTGTACAATAATGTCTATTTTTTTCACCTTATATGCTTACATCCTTTAGAGTACACAACATTTTGTCAGGCATGACCTACGTGATCAATAATTATCCCTATTGACCAATATGAAACCTCACTATCATGACAGCAAGGTGGCAAACTCCAGGTCAGTGCACGTGAATCCTGAATGGGTTGAAGGAGGGATGCTGCAGCTGGGAAGTCTGGCTGACCTTCTGACCAGTGACAGGTTTTCCAGCCTACGTCGTGTAACAGTAAAGCATTTTCTACCCCTTAGACTTCTCCTACTACAGCCAAGTTGGAAACCACAGCCCTACACTTGTATCAATAAGAGATTAGGCTATCAAAACTATTGCATCCCATTATGTAACAGTTTGCAGCTGTTAAATAGGAAATTTAGCTGCCTAAAAAAATAGTATTTTCCAGAATGTTTATGGACCAGACTAGACTATACTAAAATGGCTGGTGGTCAGCCCATGGGCTAAATCCAGCCCTCCAACAGAATAATTTAACCCCCTGATGAAAGTGAACATTTCCTTTTCAAGTTTATATTAAAACCTTGCAATGACTTTTTATAAAGCTATCTTGCATCATATAAAGACATGGCTAATGTAAATCCTGATAAATATGAGCTATGTTCCTTGTTCTGTACCAATTTATTTGAACAAGTTATGATATTGAATTTAAGCCTAACGAACTTAGCAAATGATTAATTAAAAATCCTCTTCATTTGAATGACACAAGTACTCTTTGAATTTGAAAGTTTTAAAACAAAGTTTTTATTCAAGGGCTGTCGAACACAAAAAGGTGCAAGTCTAGCCGAAAAGTCATTGTGAGAACACATCCCAATTGCCCCTGGGTTTCATTGTGTTTGCACATTACTGAATGAGGATATGTGAGTGGCTTTGCAAATACATAAGATGCCCTGTGTGGAAAATATATTTGAATAATGGTGTCTAAATTAGCAGTACAATGTTTTGATGTAGGTAGAAAAGGCATCCAGCGCACATATATTTAAATCTCTTGCTTAAACTTTACTTCTCTCTGTCTTTCCTGGTCTTTCTAAGTCATTCATCTGTTAGTTCCACATTCTGTTTTTCGCTGCAAACTTGACTGTGATGAGTTTTCCCAAGTCACTCCACAGCATTCATCTGAGAGCAACAGAAATAGTACTTTGGGTCACTGTGGCTGATTCTGAAGAGAACTTGCCAAATTTATTGGATTTATGGCCCCAGGCTCGATGTCATGTTCGCTCTGGCTTCAGATGAAGTGTCTTTAGATGTCAGTGGGGAAACAGCCTGATTTTGTTGTGGAGCGAGAAGACCAAATATGTACTTACACATACAGATGCATACTAAATGTTATGTATGTTTAATTTAGCTGGACAGTTGGACGTAAATGTAATGTTTTCATAATCTGATTTACATGTACAGCCAATTAACCATATTAATGCTGACAGCAGCACATGTTCACTTAATGCTGCAAGTCCTTAGAAGTTACTTTACGTACTGTTATTATATTCTTTCTTATATTCCTTGTAAATATAAGAATCTTCTTCTCACTTTTCAGTCCTGATGCTTTTGCTGCATTTTATATAATTTTTTTGAATCGACTAACAGGGTTGTGTCATATTACTTCTAGTAATAGTCAATTGAAGTCATGTTTATAATTAGTGACGTAATCCTTTACAAAACAATATATATCTAGTTTGAATTGAAAATGTTGCACCATATACTAAAAAAGGATGCAGACGTAAAAACTTGAGTCCCACAAATATTCTTTTCGTTTTTGTCAATAAATATCTCAAAACATTTTCTTTTTTTTTTAAACTTTTTCATTCATGCAGGTATTTGGTTCTCCATCCTACAGACTCATATTGTTGTGCAGTGTAAATACAACAAGACAAAGATGTAAGCATCGTATATAGATCTGATTAAAAAAAAATGTGTTTTTGCACAGGGTTCTTTTTTCTCCTACCAGGCTCACAACCAAATGAGCCCTTGTTTAAGAAACGGTGTAGGTCATATCCACTTTTCATGAAGGTATTGGTGAAGAAAAACACATAACACTTAACTCCTACCCCATAAGAAATTGTACATCTGCATGGGTGCAAGATACAAATGATATAACAGAATAAATGGCAAAGTGTTTTAATGTACAGTAGTGTTTTAAAATAGAGTAACAGTCACTAGCCAACCCTGTCAACTAATCATCTAACTGAAACCTCCCTGTGAACACAGAGAAAAGAAGTTACAGAGCAGATCCAGCAGAGCAGCTTCGAGTGGCATTTGGAAAGTTCCATTCTGTAAAGCATCTTTTGCTCAGACAGCTTTTTCTGTGAAAGGAGCAAAGCCTTAAAACCCGCGACCTGATCACTTGAAATCTGCTGCAAACTTCATTTCAGCAACAATCATGTACTCATGTCTACTTCTTAAATGAAATGTATTTACATGTGTGCTTTGTTGTTGTTTTTTTTTGCTGGACATTTTTAGTTATTCACTGCATTCACTGTGCCATCTATTTAACTCACTGTTCCAATCAAGTTGCTTTTATAAATGCAGTTTTAGAGACAGGTGTTGCAAAGAAGCATTTGCTATAAACACGGTGGTGCTTGCATCAGATAGCTGTTTCCAGGTCGTCTAAGTATCTGTCCCTATCAAATAAACCAGAGAAAGAAAGAAATAAAAAAGCCGACTCTCAATGAAGGGAGGAAAAAAACAGTTATTTTAGAAGACACTGACAGAAATAAAGCCTATGTGCTCTCCTGAAAACCTCCACATGCTGAGAACAGAAGGTGCTTACTAATGAGAAAGTGATATGGCATTGCAATGCGATGAGTCACTGTTGTTCACTGAGGCTTAGCTCCTTTCACTCGCTGTAGTTTTGCAGAATTAACTATAATATGCCATGGCCTGGTATTGCATTTCCTTTATGTAAGCATTGCAAGGTTAGATGTTATTGACTGCTGGACCGGGGCTGGGAGAGAGACAAAGAGGATGAACGGGTGATGCAGTAGGACCATACATGCATAGTTAAAGCTAATTATCAAGATGTGAAGAATGATTAACTTCCTACATTTCTCTTTCATTTACAGACTTATTTAAAGTTCTGACTGGATTTAAAGGGATCACTCCATTTTTGATACTGTGAATGGCTCAAGGCAGTTACATCTTGAGAAATGTATCAGGTAATTATTACTATTACTTTGCCGATAGTTTAAATAATATATTTTTTTGTGAATTTCATAACTTGTAAAATTTTTTGTGTGATGCACAAAAGCATTAAGCCTTGCGTTTATAGGGCTTATGTTGAAATGTAATGATCAAAATATTCGATCAACCAGTGTTCAACATAAGCAACTTAATTACAGCTTTACCTGTTTCATGAATTACATTTTTTATTTATATGTGTCAAGTATTTATAGAAAATGAATAAGATTTCTATTTTTTTGTGTGTCTTCCCTGGCTGAAATACTTGGAAGATGTCTGTGGTTGAGAAAACCTGCCAAGAGCATGGTCAGGCATTTAGAGGGAAAGTTGCAGAGTAATTATAGAGTAGGTTCAGTCTATGTAGAGAGACATACCATTTGGAGAGAAGTGGCTACTGAAAACAGAGTGTCTACACGATTGGTACATCCTCCTCTGTCCCTCCTCTTCTTGTGGGACGAACTCAAGACAGTTTATAGTCAAAAACATTTTGAGGTGACAGAAGGAAGGCTCTGGAATACAATAGAATCCATCGCTGTGAGCTAGAATATCGAGGTAAGGAAATGTATAAATATATAGCATTAAGCAGTAAAAGGAGATTTCATTTTCAGTAACATATTGTGTTTTGTGGTTTTGCCAATCACACATTTTGTTATGAAGAGTTAAGAATGATTTCAGTTTCAAAACACTGAAAAGAAAATTTGTTGCCAATTTTATTTGACAGTAGATCAATAATTTCATGCATTTTTCAAGCAAAAATGTCAAAATATTTGCTGGTTCCAGCTTCTTAAATGTAAGGATTTGCTGCTTTCTTTGTTAATCAAAAGGAGTCTTTGGGCTTTAGACTGTTGCTTGGATAACATTTTATTTCCTTCTTTCATTTCTTAACTTTCTTTTTTAGATTTTATAGACTAAACAATTCATGAAAAATAGCTGTCAGAAAATTGAAATTGAGAGGCATTTGCACCCCATTTACACCTGGTACTAAAATGCAGTCTGTATCCAGATAAGGAAAAATGCATGTTAATGCAAGGTGTAAACGCTGTGCAATCAGAATATGATCAGATCTGCCAGACCACATCTGGGAGTAGTCTGGCTAGCATTGTGTTTGGATCTTATACAGGTGCAAACACAAACTGTACATTAATCTGGATAATTTATCTGGATACAGACCACATTTTAATACCAGGTGTGAATGGGGCGTTGGAGAGATTCCCACATAGTATCTGTTTTACATTTCCCTCTCTCCAGTCTTGTGATTGGACTCCTTTTACTCTTCAAGAGTAATAAACTATGGCTATTACACTGTTTTCTTTAACAGGTCAAAACACCGAAGAGTGCATTCCTAACTACTTGGGGATTAACTACAGCTATCAGTCGGACTACCTTAAGAGTGTGGACAGTTTTCAAGAAGGCACCACCATTAAGCGGCTAAGCCTTAAGAGAAGGCCCAGAGTGGCCGTCAATAATGTGGAAAAAACACAGAGTGGTATTTCATCCAGCCAGTGGTATTCTGCAGAATCCTTGTCATCATCTAGCAGTGATGACACAAGACTACTGGGCATGTCTACTACAACCAAAGGTCGACCTCCTCTTCCTCCACCACACGGTTCCTCGCTGGATAGTAAACCCTCCAGGAATGAAGGACAAGCAACGTCTCACACACTTAATGAGCCAAAACCTCAGCCTGCCGCAAGATCTCTTGGTTTGCAAAGACAAAGCCCTGTGGTGGAAAAGACCATTGTGGAGACCCACAAACATTTGGATCAGGAGGTGACAAACCAGCCTCCACCTCAGCCCTATCCCCGTCGACGACTGGCCAGCTTTGGAGGAGTAAGCTCCCCTGGGTCGCTCTCCCCCTTCACTGGCCTAGGTGCATATAATCAGAACAACAATGGAAACAAGCCTGCTGGCACAGGAAGTGATATCAACCTTAGCTCATCCCTGGGCAGCAGAGGCAGCACAGGATGTCTTAGGATGAGTCCACAGAGCTCTGGTAGGAGCACCCCAGTTACAAGTCCTGGCTCCATACACCTGCAAAATGTCCGTGACCAGATGGTAGTAGCTCTGCAGAGGCTGAAGGAGCTGGAGGAGCAGGTGAAAATCATCCCTATCCTCCAGGTAAAGATCTCAGTCCTTCAGGAGGAAAAGAGACAACTGGTCTCTCAGCTCAAGAACCAGAGTGACAACGAAGACCTAAATGATGTGATCTGGAAGAGAGCATATAGCATGGAAAGGTCTGACATTGAGAACAATACCGAGGAAGGACTTGAGGACTTGAGAAGTGACTGCACCGACCTCAGGGAGTTCAGGCGACTGACTGAAGAGATGCAGGCTTTGGAAAGAACCCTCAAGGGTGGTAATTTGCAAGTGTGGCATGGAAAAGGCCCTCTGCATGACAAGGCTATTAAATCAGTGGCTGTTGGAACTGATAAAGATATCACTTTGTCTAAACCCACAAAAGAAAACAAATCTGTGCACACTGATCAAGTAGAGATGAGGTCCATTGCAACAGAAGTGTCTGAAGTTAAACTTGGAATTTACACAGAACGGGAAGCAGAGCTTGATGCCCAACAACTAATGATTGGTGCCTTGAAGGAAAGAATCTGTCATTTAGAAGCAGAGCTGAAAGAATCAGCTCTTCAGACAGAGATGAGCCGCCTGAAACTAGAGCTTCAGGCTGCAGGAGCTAGGAACCGAGCTGATAAAGCCTCCTGTGCTAGGCCATCCACTGTGAGCACAGGCATTGAAGCAAGGCCCCACACCACAAGCCAGGGAGTGGGAAATCACATAGAACTTCGAGATGCCACCACTGGGGAGGCAACAGAAGTGAAAACAGTGGGAGTATCTTGTTGTAGGCCTGAGCTGAAGGATGTTTGCACAGGGCCAGATGTACCCATGAGCTACTGGGAGGTCAGGAAGCGAGTGGAGACCATGGAAAAGGGTGTGGGTAACCAAGTTTTTATGAACACACAAGGAGTTGGGGTGGAGATCAAGTTATGTGATGCAGAAACCAACACAGAGGTACCAGTGGAGAATCTGGGGTCTAAGAAAGGAAAGATTAAGTATAAATCAGTGGCTTGTGGGGACTGTTCAGTTGATGTGATCATCTGCGAGGCAAAGGAAGTGGTTTCTCAAGGTGTTGCCACAGATCAAGTCAGAGGAGTGGATCTGGGAATCATGGCATCACCCCAGACAGCTTCTCAGCGCACCAACACTGTGTCCAGTTCAGTGTCTCGCTTTACTAACACCAGACATGCCTTCAACACGGACTCCAGCACAAATACTTTCCTAAATACACAAGACAAGCACACCAACACCACTCATACCGTTACTAGAACAGTTTCAGTAGGCAACAAGGATTTGAAAAGCACCCCAGAGACCCGCTCAATTGGTGTAGGGACTACCAATCCACTAGGAAGTGCCTTAAAACAAACACTAGGAACAGTCACTAAGGTAACCCGAGACACTGGCGTTGGATTCACAAATATTAATGAGAATTTCCTCGTTGGAATGAAAACCAGAAATATGGCCTCTGGTCCGTCCCATCTACCCGACCCCATCAAGACGAGGAGCATCGGTGTAGGGGAGGGCAGGATCCGGGATTTGTCAGTTTCACCCAGTAAATCTGGCCAGATGTTCCAGCCATCTTCCCAGTCCCAGTGGGACCCTGAGCTGAACCATTACATAGAGAAGATGCATAAGCTCCTTGGGGAGCATGGGGACCTGCTCACAGAGGACTTCACTCAACAGAGGGAAGGGTTTGTCCAGCAGCACTGTAACCAAGGAAGTTCCAGCTCCAAGCTGTCCTGCAGTAACACAGTTACGGCACAAAGAGGAACAGAAATCCATCCTGTAGATTCTCAGCCAACAGGTAAGACTGTAGGAATTTATTTGCCGATAAAGGTACCTGTGGAGTTTTCTTGTTGTTCACGTTCAATCTGTGGTGTTGACATCCAGTTTTACATTGGTTAGCAGTCTTCTTTTTCCCGTTGTATGCTGTGGGGTTGTATGAGGTACTTATCGATAGTCCATGTATAACAGATGATACATGATGACAAAAACATTCGCTAAATTAAATCTACTGTATATTTAGTCGACCAAAATCTCATGATATTTAGTCAACTATACGAGAACTAGAAAAATTTAGCCTTTCAATTTAGTCAAAAGACTATGATTTAAATAAATCAAAATTCGCTGTCAAAATTAACACTGCTTGATAAGTCCCTTATATAACCCCACTTGAAATAATGCTAACTATCCCTTCCACATCACTAAATATTGGCCAGTAGAAATGTATGAAGTTAAATAATATAGTTACAGTTAAACTTTTGGATTGTGGCCCTCTGCAGTCAACAGGAATGTGTATCACGTTATCAATTTGCTTTCAGACAAAATGGAAACCCACTGATCAAAGCATTGATGCATGGGGCGGCTCTATAGCTCACTTGGTAGAGCGTCCGCCCCATGTGTTGAGGCTGTTAGTCCTCTGCAGCGGCTGCTGGTTCGACTCATACCTGTGGCCCTTTGCTGCATGTCATCCCCCCTCTCTTCACCCTGTTTCCTGTCTGCTCTTCAGCTGTTCTATCCAATAAAGGCAAAAAAGCCCAAAACCATATCTTAAAAAAAGCATTCATGCATAATGCCACTAGTGGTCAAAAACTCCACCAGATACCTTTTAATGTTGGATTATTATTTTTGTGAAATAAACATCTGTAATGTCATACAGATCTTATTCAAAATCATCACTAATATCCTCTTTCTTTGTCTCAGTCAGCAGAGAGTTTCATTGCCCATCTCAGCTTTCAGTTGACTCTTCTAAGTGTGACAAAGGAAGCCCAGGAATCTGCCAGCAGGGTGATTCGGAGGTCAAAAGAATGATACAGATGTTAGAACAACAGGCATCTGCAGCTCTGCAAGGTAAACATGCATGCGTGTGTGAGTCAAAGTGTCAAAAAGTTTGTCTTCATTGAGAAGGACAGTGAACAGTTGGTGGGTAAGAATGCTGTGTGTGTGAAAGTAGTCTAGTTTAAAAATATTTTACTTCCAGACCACTCCCGAGGCCCAGTTTAACTTGTGTTAGGTTTAGAGGAAGTGGCTGACTTTGGCTTGGCAACTTTTAGTTTCTGAGGGATACACTTGCAATGTTTGGAATGATATCTGGTTTTGGAAGGCGTCTCGTACCACATACCAGTTTGTGGCTGAGGGTCTAAAATTGAATGGCTTCGTGGGCGGAGCTGGCGTCAGAGAAAGTTTCTGGTTTAAAATGACGCCTTCACGTTTGTAAGAATATATAAAGCATCATGAATATATCCTCACTACATTAAGTCCAGATCGACCTAATGGGTTTGTATCTATCCCTTTATACATAGGTTGTATTCAAAGGGATAGTTTAGATTATTTGAGGTGGGGTTGTACATGGTACTTATTGATAGTCAGTGTATTATTTACAGTAGATGGCGGTCGGTATGCCGCACTTTGGAGAAGCAGAGAGGAGCACCAGCATGGAAGATAAGCAATGAACTGCTGTGAACAGGGTCAGCAGCAAAACATATTTTAACCACTTAAAAAAGCTCTACCTAAAAAACTCTATCAGTATGTGTATATGCTAAATTTAGAATATTGACCTCACTTTATTTTGCGGTCAGACGGCCTTTTCCAACAAGAAACCACCTCAGTATAAGCCAAATACCTCTCTCTCTAAACCAACCAAAGGAAGAAAGGAGAAACCTGTAACTTGACCTCATAGCACAAAGGAGTTGCTGGTTGACTGCTGCCTCGATGTTTTAGTTTACTTGTATTACTGTGTGTCTCTTTTGTTTTAAAAGGATAATTTTGCTTCACAGAAGTCACACAATAACACAAACAAACAGATCAAGTGGAAGCAGTAGACTCAGCTCTGCAGGATAAAATGATTGTTTTCGCCTATGGAGTTTGGTTGGTTTGGTGAGAGTGATGAAAATATTCAAAGTATAGCCAAACACTTAAACTGCTATAGTTTTTTTAGGTGGACCTTTTTTAAAAGGTTAAAATACCTTTTGCTGTCTATAGCAGTACATTGCTTCTCCTCTCTGCTCCTCCGAAGCAGGTGCGTGCTGACGGGCATCTGCTGAAACTAATACACTGACTAATGATAAATATCTCACACAAACCCACATCAAATCATCTGAACTCTCGCTTTAATAAAGTGATGATGACACAGTGGTAAATAATGGTGCACGGTGTGTGGATAACGTTCACATTCACAGGCATGTGTTGCGTTGTTGTGTCTAGACAGGTCAACTAATGCTGGTATGCTGCGGTCTGTGATGAAGAAACAGAATGGTGACCAAGGCTGTAGCAGCAACAGGAAGAGCATGAAGTTTATGAGGGTGACCACAGGGTAATCATCTAATTTCTAGCATGTTTGAAAGGCTCTAAAGAACTTAGTATCTTTCAGATTTTCAGCATATTAAAGGGGTACTTTGGATTATTTTAAGTTGTGGTTTTATGAGGTAAAGGCACAGAAGCTGAGAAATGAACTGCTGTCTGCAGGGTAAGCAGGCAAACATATCTCAGCCACCAAAGAAAAGAAATATCTGTTCAAGTGTTCACTACTTGAAGAATATTTTCACTGCTTAACCTTGCCATCAGACGGCCTTTTCTGACTGGAAATCAATGTTATGTACACCAAATATCAGTCTCTTCCTCTCGACCAAACTCAGTTGACAGAAACAGTAATTTTACTTTGCAGAACACAGGAGTTGCTGGTCTACTGCCACGTTGATCTGTTTTTTTGATTGTGTTAACATGTGACTTCACTAATCCAAACTAACCTTTTAAAACACCAACCTCACACAATAACACAAATAAACTAACCGATCGATCAGCGGTAGACCAGCAAATCCTGTGTTTTGCAAGTTAGAATTACTGTTTTGGTCAAAGGAGTCTGGTTGAACAAGAGAATGTGGATATTTGCCTTATCTCAAGGCGGTTTACTGTCAGAAAAGGCTGTCTGTTGGTAAGGTAAAGAGGTGAAAATGCTCTAAATGTACTGCACACTTTTTTAGGTGGCTAAAATAGGTGTGGGAATCTCGTAGCACCTCACAATCCTGTTTGATTAGATTTGGGTACAGAGGGGTTTTATGCATCCTTCCATAATTTTTCAAGAGAAAATTGTGATGCATCCAAGAATTGATTATTTTGCCCACCACTAGGCTAAAATATGTTTGGCATCTGACCCTGTCCACAGCAGTGATTGCTTAGCTTCCTACACCAGGATTCCAGGGGTCATGCCATCCATCATTTCCTGTAGATAACACTGTCTATCAAGAAGTGCCTCATTCAGCACCACTTTAAATAATCCAAACTATCCATTTAACTCCAATCCAAACTAACACTTTTGTCTCTAGGTTAGACCCCGTGTCATCGTACGAGCTCTCTGCCAGTGAGAAGGCTAACTCTGAGGAAGTGGAAAAAAGAGGAAACAAAAAATTAAGAGAAGCTTCTCAAGATGGAACACAAGCAAGAAAAGGCAAAAGTGGCTCCAGCAAGGCATCGAAAGGGTCTGTAAAGTCTCATACTCAACAGAGGTAATGTGTAGGAGTCCTGTCGGTTTTAAAGCCAGATGGGGCTCCCATCAGTCTTATTCACTGTGTGACTCAAAATTTTGAGGTCTGAACTTGCACTGTGTAACCTGTGGCATTTTATTCCTTTCAGGAGTAAGTTAAGTGAAAAGATGTTTTCTGCCTGCCAAGCCTTAAAGATGCACCTGAGTGACAACACAGCTTTATCCAGCAGGGACTTGGTATGTTTTGTTCACCATATTCAGTGTGGGAGCCACTGAAGGTCACTTTGAGTGTGTGTGGTGAGCTTGTGTGTTTGTGCACACATAATAGTATGTCACTGGATGGGTGTGGAGAGATGCGGGGCTCAGGGTGTGTTCAAGTGTGTCATTTTAAAAAAGAAACGACTTTGGCGTCAGATACAGAAAGCGCAGGAATGTGTTGACTCTGTAATTTTGTGTCATTGTATTGTTCTTAAACTTGAAAACAATGAGATTTGAAAGTGAAAGAGACTCCTTACTTTTGCAGCAATTCGATAAACAGATACAAAACATAGGAGTTCAAAAGAAGTATATTGACAAGGCTCCAAAGCCCCTTCCTTTATGATGTTGTTTTGGAGATTTAAAACAGCGAGTTGTTGCATTGTTATGGTCTTTGTCTGTGTTCTTTCATTCATATCCCTGCAATCACAAGATCCTGTCTATCTCAGAGTTGTAGTCGAAATTGTTCTGCACACTTAATCATGGCGGCTTGCACGGCATTTATGAGGATGCTTTAAAAAACACTGATTTTTTTTTTTTTACCTGTCTTTTGTATTCTTTTGTCCTTTGCAGCATGACTGTCTTCAAACGCTCGAGCAAGAATGGTTCTTTGTGTCCAGCAACAAGTCAGCTGCCCCTGACACAGTGCAGGACTACATGTCTACGTTTCGGGTCATTTCACCCTCAGTACTGCAGCATATAGTCAATATGGCTGACGGCAACGGAAACACAGCGCTGCACTACAGCGTGTCTCACTCTAACTTCGGCATCGTCAAGAAACTACTCGATGCAGGTAAAGTAAACCTTCGTTACACGGAACAAAAAACCCTGAACCCTTTTTTCATTTCTCGTGGAACCTTTTAAAAGGGTTCCACTTGGAACCTTTCAGAGTTTTTTTTTCTAGAACCCAACATAAAGGGTTGAACCTGGAACTATCTGTGAAGGGTTTCACCCAATACCCCTTATGGGAGGTTCTACAGAGAACCCTTCCATGGTGTAATGTTTCCACACAGAATGCACCAAGGGAATTCTATCAAGAACCCTTTTAATATTACAAGGGTTTCATCTAGAACCTACCCAGGGTGTTCTACTGAGAACCCTTTTATCTCCCAAGGGTGATCTTGAACCCCCATTACTTTATCTAAAAGCTTTAATTATGAAGCAGCAAAATCAGGAGATGTTGGGTTTTCATGAGCAGTAACCTAATACAACTCAACAACCAGCTGAAAGCAAGCATGAAACAGTAAAATAAAGCAGATACCTGAAATTACAAACAGCAACAGAGGAGAGAAACTACACTTTGAGCCACAGAGATTCAATTGGGGGCTACAAAAGTAAAAACACTTTTGAAGACTTTAAGAAATATCTTTCTCTCTGCTCTCATGCATTCATGGGTTGAGTCACGGCGTTCTGACTCACATCAGAAAAAAAACAGGTAAACTCATCTACTGACAGTTAACAGCTTTACAAGCATTTAAAAAACCTGAATATAAATGCTAATTTTTGTGAGCAGAACAGTATCACAAGGCAACTTGAGGTCATCATCATGTATTATAACTACATTCTGACTTATTCATTTCTATCCCTCCTTGCTGTGAAAATACATTTTGTTTACTGCTTCACATCCAGCCAAAAGAGATGTTTTTCACTGTCAGAGCTCTTTTGACAAAACAATAATTACACTGCATTTAAAAACGCATAATACTTTTTCTAGCTTGCGAAAGAAGTTGTTAAAACACTTTATTGATCCTCAGATGTTATGTACTGCTACAGCAGTTCATATATCTTCACTAATCTATAGTGCAGAGGGTATAATTTGTCCAAACACAGTCTGTCTAAAAATTACAAATGAATATGTACTTAAGAAATCACTTCTAAAATCATAATGGGCCTTTTCTCAGGCTGTGGAGTGGTTTAGAAGGGATCAAAAATGCAGCAATATAATTCAGGCCCAGGCTATTCCGAGGCATTAATCAATGTAAATTGAACAGGCAACACTAGAATAAGTTCCTAATAGTGGAGATAAAGTGCTCTTTCTTATTTTATCCCAAAGCCTTGCCACAGCCTTCAGAAGAGATTAGACTTGTCTCTGTCTGCTCTAAGGCCAGGTGGAAATAAAGCATATTATTAGCAAAAATGGTAAACGGTTCTAATCCTCTGTGCCACAGACATTTGTTGTCGTGTTTCCTGTTACTGATGGAAAACCATGACTGAAGCTTTTTATTATTATGTTACTCCAAATATCACCTGAACCTAAAGGGCAAGCTTAAGTACTTCCAAAACATCCTGTACGTAAAAAACCTAATTCGAAAGAGTGAGTCAAGCCAGTTTGATGATTCATAGGATGCACTGAGTGAGTGTTTTACCTGTTCATTCTTATTTTAGCAGACTCATGCTAAAATATAAATAATGACAGATTTTAGTGTAACAGCTCTGGGAAGTGAGACTCAGGTGCAGAGAACACACAGGAGGCACAGTGAGGTTCAAATGAAAACCACTGTCTTTACTTAAGTCCAAAACAAGGCAAACACAGGGAGTCCAAAAAGGCAAACAAAAACAGACAGGGAAAAAAAGGCACAAAACTATAATCCAATAAATAGGCGAAGTCCAAAAGGAAACATGAGGCCTATAACCACACCAAGCAGCTTCACAGACAATAGAGACAATCTGGCAGAGACATGTGGAGCTGGTGGGGGTATAAATGCACAGGGATGGCAAGGAGGGTAATCAGGGGCAGGTGAGTGAGTGGCCTCAGGTGCAGTTGATGAGGGGCGGGAAAACACAGGAAACTGAAAAGACACAAGAGGTAGTGTTAAAAAATAAAACAGGAAACATAATAAAACCCGGAATGTTACATTTAGCTCCTACAAAATACATGCTTTTGACGACTTTTAATTCCGCAGCAGCAATGAAGCCACAATTATTTGAGGACACGTATTAAGACTAAAATGTGTTGCTGCTGTGCCATTTAAGCATGGCTTTTGAGAGTAATAATCCCATTATCTATTCATCTGTACACATGAACAACCTTTTGCTGTTTTATTTGACATGTTTGCTAAGAAAATTCCTATTTTGCAAAGGTATTTTTACAACAAGCATATATACCTGCTACAGTCAGTAGGAATGCACAGATTGACCGTCCACTAATCAGCTAATAAATTTGCCATAAGTACATCAAGATCTAGATGTCAATCAATGATGCAAAAAAACTGAGACCGTTGGTGTCAATAGTCTCATTTCACACACAGCCAGGTGTGCGCAGAATCGATCAACAGCGATCGCTGCAAAATGCATGCCACTTTGTGTCCAGCTTCATCTCAACTTGCTCTGATGTGATGAGTAACACTGACTTCACAACACTGAAGCAGCTGCAGTTTCTCTCCACTGATGGCACACACCTGCCTGATGCCCAATCAATGAGTGGACTGGGTCTAATTGGCTGTTGGTTTTGACACCAAACACCACTTGTTATAGAAAATTCTAGTGTTCTGTGAAATTGTAATATATATATATATATTAGTCTTATGTTGTGCAAAGGTTTAATCTGTTGACGAGCATGTATTTTGTGGCTGATAACAGAATAATAAAGGTGATTTTTATAGGACTTATCAATACAAGCAGTTACAAAATGCTGTACACGGCAGACATAAAAAGACTCAAAGAATCATGGGACAACAGGGGGATCTGACGGCTTAAGCTTTATCAGTGATCAAGGACACATGCTTTATTTTTTCAGCTATAACTATCTGAACATGTAGCTTGCGAATTATCTAACAGGATGTAAACATTTCTGTCGCTTCTGGTATATTCTCTGAAGTTATACTGACTGCAGCTTTTTGTCAGCGCCTCCTGCTGTGACCAGCCGCTCTCATCTATTTTCCAGGCGAGGCGCAGTTCAATTATTGTCCTACTGTCGCATGCCACCTAAGCTAAAGGCACATTTCACCCCCCAATATGATTTGTATAAATTACTCATGCCACCTCACATGCTCGTGCCTCTATGTGAACATAGAATGAATCGAAGACGTGCTATCCAGACTTGTTGAAGAAGTTGATGGCACTCCAGTTTTTAATATAGCAAAACTATAGAAAAATATCATTAATCATACTGCTATAATTTACCAGCTGCTATAACAATCAAAAAACTATCAGTATCGACTGAAATGGCTAATAGATGATTTCCAATCAGGATTGGCACAAAAAAAACATGATTGAGGAGTTCCTAATGATCAGTATAAGTGAAAAGAGTTTGCAAGTACCTCCTATAAATCAATGATGCTATAAACCTCTTTCCTCATTACTTCTTCCTGCTTCCTTTTGTTTTTTCTACTCGGCCCACTTGACCACCATCACCACAGACGTGTGTAACGTGGATCAGCAGAACAAAGCAGGTTACACGCCCATCATGCTGGCTGCACTCGCAGCAGTGGAGAGACCAGAGGACATGAGGGTTGTGGAGCAGCTCTTCACAAAAGGAGACGTCAATGCCAAAGCCAGCCAGGTCAGTCTGTTCTCAGGGAATGGTAGTGGTTGACATGATGTCCTGCTGCTGTCTCTAAACTGTGTCCACATGTTGCTGCAGGTACTACTAAAACTGTTTGTTGTTGCTGCATTAATATTATAAATGGATGTGGTTATTTTTTCCCTGGTGGACTTCCAGTTCAGATCTGACATTTGAGTGTCAGAGAAGGTTTTGTTTTTTTGTGCATAATGTGATTATACTAGAAAAAGGAAAAGAATATAAACAAATAAACTGAAATGTAGATAACAGGCTCTGGGACCATCACATCAACTTAATGGGAGCCAGCCAACATTCAGTAAACATTGCACTGCATGGTGAAAGATAAGCCCAGCACAAATTGAGTTTTCTGCTCATTTGTACATTTTCTATCTCTGTCGACTTAATATTATTATTTCTGGGTTTTTTTTTTTCATTTGGGTGTTATTTTTAAACCAGTATTGCTGCAGCTCTCAGGCTCGTTCACATCACTTGAATCCCAAATGTGTATATGATTGTATACAAATTATTTACTGCAGGAATGAATTTGGAGTGCCAGGAAAAAAATCATCACTTCTCATGGTATGACAGGAAATTGTATATTTATGTTCTGCATGTATTTTTGCTAACACTTTATTTTCTAGGTACATCATTTCATAATAATTTCCTCTGAACATTTCATTTAATTTGCTACTAGCCATAGGAAAAGATTTACAGAGGAATTTCCTTTTAAGGACCCTCCGTTTAAAGCCAAGTTAATATTCATTCATAATTAATGTATTATTGGAAACTTTGTAGCAGACAAGAGGAAAATGAAAAAGTATAGAAGAGCCTTTCCCAAACTTGACAGGGGAGGAGATAAATCAGACACCTGTGAGGTTGAGGAAAGAGGAAAGAGAAGAGGGAGTGGCTAAAGGAGGAGATAACAAATAGAACTGTTCTTCATATATGTTAAATTGTATGCTTGCCTGTAAGAAACTGCAACTATTTTTGCATATTTGGCTCACCTTTGCAGGCAATTAATTGGAATTGCATAAATATTTATAAAGTTAAACATCGTCTCTGTTTTACCTATAATTAGTACAAAATTTCCAAGTTCTTTTAAGCAAAATTATTAAATAATTTTTAGGAAGTTACCTCTGTCTGACTCCACAGAAAAGCTATGATTCTATATTTGAAATAGAGCTGCAGTGATTATTTGATGAATTCATAAGCCGATTGAAAGAAAATTAATGTTTTGATAATCAGTTAATCATTTCTGTCATTTTTCTTTCTTTACATTTTATGTTCTTTTTTCCAAAATGAGACATTATAGAAGCACAGAACAAGACGTCCAAAAGGATCACAGCACATACAATAATAATAATTAGGTTTACACCATGGGCCTAAAAAAAGATCTCTTTTCTTTACTTTTTTCCCCTTTTTTCCTTTTGTAGCCTCAGGTTATAGGTCAGCTGCTCCATCCGCTGTAACTGATTGACAATATTTATATTTATAAGTGTCCACCCGGGGGCAATGTTTCTGAAGACAGTGTTTTGTGATGGTTTCTTACTGGCTGCCATAAAAATCCTTAGGAGGTATTTGTCACTTGTATTTAAGACCTTTGAGGTGAGTCCAAGATATAGGATGGGAAATGACATAGAGACCTTGTTTCAGTTACTTATCAAACAAAAATGTCAGACATTTGCTGGTCCCAGCTTCCGAAATGTGAGGACTTGTTTCTCATCTGGTCATTTATGACAATAAGTGAAAAGTGCTGGACAAAAGAAGCTAAAGATGTCACTTTGAGCTCTGGGAAATTGTGATTGTAAAAAAAATTATAAACTCAACAGTTAATCATGGAAATAACTGTCAGGTTAATCAATAATGACAGTAATTCCTAGTTGCAGCCCTAATTTGAAATGTCTGAGATGTTTGTAGTGTGTGAGCATCTACCAGCCACTGACAGATATTCACATTCACCAGCAGTCAGCAGCATTATTTTGCGTGTGAAATCTATCAGCCACTTTCCTATTTACCAGCATTTGGCTGGTGCTTGGTGCTAATTTCCCACCCTGCATCATTAACCCTGTTTTCTGTGTTTGACCCCCGCCGTCTGCCCATGCAGGCCGGTCAGACGGCTCTGATGCTGGCTGTGAGCCACGGCAGGATGGACATGGTGCAGGCACTCCTGGCACAGGGGGCGGAGGTCAATCTCCAGGACGACGAGGGCTCCACAGCGCTGATGTGTGCGAGCGAGCATGGCCACGCTGACATTGTGAGACTACTGCTGGCACAACCAGACTGTGATGCCACCCTGACTGACAGCGTAAGTGAGTCATTGCCTCTGTGAGCCTGGTGCCTTTAAGCTGTGAAGTTGAAACTCTCCAACTTTGCCTCACATATTGTGTTACGAAAGCAGCGGGTGAACATTTATAAAAGAATTTCCATTAAGTATATCATGGAAGCAAAATTATATATAATTAAAGCTGGGCTAGGTAGTTTATTTTTGGTGTCACTGGGCAAAAGTCTCATAATAAGCTTTTAACATAATGTATTTCAAGTGGTCTGAGAGAAAACTAGACGTCTGCTCCTCCACTGTGATGGGAGACTTTGCCAACCTGGGAATAAAACTCAATAATCAGCTGTCTTTCTCCAGAATCAGTTACTGCACCTTTAAAGGGTAACTCCAGTAATTTTTGAACCAAGGCCCTATTTTTATATATTTTGGTCTGGGTACAAAAAGCTTTTGGAATTGGTCCAGTGGATCACCTAAGCCTTCAACAGTGAAATGGGCTGCAGTGTAATGATGACAAATGCAGCCAAACAAACTTACTGATCCAGGCATTGGTAGGTCAGCAACTCCCATGTTCTGCAAGGTTAAATTACTGTTTTTGTCAACAGAGTCTGGTGGTTTTGAAGAGAAAACAATATATAATGGCTGTTTCTGGGTAAACAAAAAGGACTTTACTCTTTAACCAAAAGGTTTATCTCTGCAGGGATCCTTTCCATAATGCCATCAGACACTTGGAATACCAACCTGGGCTTGTCTCTGGGGGAAAAAAAAGAAAAAAAGATGGATGCCTGCCAATCTTTCGCTAGCGGCATCATTCAGATCCAGGGTCTGCGCAGTAAGGATCAGGGTTAGAGATCCCACCCATATAGCCAACTGACTAAATTGCAAGCAGGTCTCAGCTGTCAATCATAATGTGAAGTCCGCTTTTTATTGCATCCAGCAAATAATCATTAAAGTAAATTGACAATAACAGGCAACGAGTCCACCATAAGTTGGTCAGCTGTTTAGAAATTTAAAAGGGGGACTCTGCGGCTGGAGTGTTGTTGTCAAAGTTGCGAGTATTTCAACTTAACAGGATTTCTTCATCTCTATTGATAAATCGTGGTCATTTTTATAATTCATTATTAGCACAATAAGAGCTATCTAAATGACAGAAATCATGTCAGAAAAGAAATATATTTGGCCCATGTCCTGTTCGCTAAAGTGGAGGAGGTTGGATTTATGACCTATACTGCAGTCAGCAGCACAAGCACATTTAGTGGCAGTATTTTGACGGGCCTATTTGTCCCCAGGGATTATGTTGCAGCCATTGTTGCCTGTTTTACAGCTGATGGCAGAGGCAATCTACTTTTTGTACCCATTTTGTATCTATTGCACCTACCTTAAAATATGCAAAAATAGGACCCAGGTTTAAAAATACTCGGATGTATGCTTTTTCCACCGGTAAACGTGCGATAAACATCAGAGCCAGCAAAGTCGTAATGTATGTGAGTTTGTGTGTTTGCAGGATGAAAGCACAGCCTTATCCATTGCACTGGAGGCAGGTCATAATGACATTGCAGTGCTCCTTTATGCACATACCAACTTCTCCAAAGGACAGACAGCGGTATGTGGGTCACACATTTCACACTAACAGTTAAACTAAGTATATATGCGGGTAACTTTTTTATTGTGTGTGTGTGTTTATGTGTCCTAACAGGCAGCTGCTTGGCACAACGGCAAGTCTCTCTCCTCCTCTGGTGGTAGAAATGTCTTCGAATGAGACGACACTCCACAGCCTGAATGGATGCTTCTCAAATCTTATTTATGAGATCATTCGGTACCAAAGCCCCCATAACAAAGGGGTACATTTTAACAGCATCAGTTTCAAACTGATTCTTTTCATAATTGACAGAATGCTCATTATTCTCCAATGACGATGATGCACCCTAGTGTAGCATTTATATAAGACTGCATAGTGTGTATTATATTGTACCTCAGCAGGTAATATATGCATGGCAGATTATATTACTATCATATGTTTGTAAGAGATAACAGTTAATGTTGTATCCCGCAGTTATCTATTATATACTATAATTTCAGTTTCTTCAACTCTTTTAATATCTTTTTTGTAAATGATATTTATAATGGCAGTATTTTATAATTGCAAGAAAACCAAGAATACATTAAATTAATAAAAAGAAGAGAGCTCAGAATAGTGTAAGACTTGATTTTAGAAAACTTAAAATCGTAAAACTAGATCAACTTTGTACATCCATATTATATTGTAATGTAAAAAAAGGGTTTATTTGTATTTATAAGTTGATACTTTTGCTGTATCTGTACTGCTTTACTAGAAAGGTCATGAAGCATGATAAGTATTTTAAATGTTTACACCAAAACTACAGGTACATGTAATTACATACAACTGCAGTGCTTCTAGTTTCAAGATTTGTTGAAATTGTTGTTGTTGATTTCATGTACTGTAAATGAATATTTCAGCATTTTGGGAAATAGACATCATTGCTTTCTTGCTGAGAGTTAAACTCATATTGGTTCATTAAACGTGTTTTGTGCAGATCGAACAATAACATAAATGCTATGCTTCTACTGCATGGCACGGCTGGGCTCGGTTCAGCTCGATGCATCTTTGGCACAAGGTACTTTTTTTCTATTTTGTTTTCACTGTAGCTGGTTCCCCCTAAATGGAGCCACAACTCTTAGCTGATATTCATAGCGATGCACACAGGAACAATGGAGGATTTTGCGTCCATTTTTTTTAAGTCAAGTGAATAAATTGCAATTGTGTAATGTTGTGCAAGTGATGATTCAGTTTTATTGGTCTGTTTTTACTCCACTGTTGAGTATCGGCTCAGCTCAGAACCTTGACCAAGAGGATACCAAAAAAATAGGTATCGGGTACTGTTCACTTTTGACAATACAAATCCAAAAAAGAGCAGGCAGAGCCAAACCATACCATGCAGTAGAAACACAGCTATAATGTCTTAATTAGCTTTGAGGTACTGGTAAGAAGACTTTCTTTTTTACTTTAGAGCCAGGCTAACTGTTTCCACTTGTTTCTGGCCTTTATGCTAAGCTAAGTTAATTGGCTGTTGGCTGTAGCTTCATATTTAAAGGACAGATATGGACAATCAAACTTGCAGCAAGAAAGAAAATAATCAGGCCAATGTCAATCTATTCCTTTCAGTGTTGTCTCTCATCTGTAAATAAAGTGACTTCAAATCACTGACTTAAACATTCCTTGCTATTGAATTTGAGAGTTTATCTTTTAACTTAAAGGTCCAGTGTGTCAGATTACAGGGAGTTATTTGCAGAACATGACAGAAATGTAATGTAATATTCATAATTATGTTTTATTTAATGTATTATCACCTTGAAATAGGAATTATTGTGTCTTCACCACCTTAGATGGAGCCATTCACAGGCGTCCTCTTCCATGGAGGCCGCCTTGTTGAATCGTCATTTTTCTACAGTAGCCCAGAATGCATAAACCCAACACTGGCTGTAGATGCGGCATGTCACATTTTTCGTGAGTTTTGAGGCCTACGTGCTTGGAAGGGGAAGGTGAGACGAGCCGGCTACATTCTGCAAGCTCACCACTAGATCCCTCTAAATCTCATGTACAGTTGTTCTGTTATAGATTTGTTTTTGTTTTTTTTTTACTTTAATGAGTCAGACACTTATTATATCCATTTAATGAAGCAAAGTTAATTAAACTTGTGAAAAAATAAGCTTTAAGCTTCAAAATTATATCCTGAAGTTTATGCATCATGCCTTTCTCCGCTGTAGCTACTGATCAAATTAAGAAAAAAAACATCTCCAAAAAAAGGTACAGAGACTGATAAAAGCTTGTGTTAAGCCTCTTTTCTTTCTACATTCAACAGGTTTCCAGTTTCAGCAGGTTTCAGTCATTTTCCCTCATATTGAGTGCATTAGCCAGTTGCGAAGAAAAATCTGCTGAGCCTTCAGTGGGTCATCAACACTTCTATCCCCCATAATCAGTCTGCCAGACACTAGTTTGATTCATCCCCTGACAGTCAGCTCTCTGTTCTCGTAAGACAAACTGTTCGCCCCCTCACCGCTCTTTTCCTTCCACCTCACCAGGTATTGTCCTTTTGTCCCTGCTTTTTTTTTTTGTTACTATTTTTTTTCTCTTTCATTGTGTTTTCATAAGTGCAGTGTGGCAAGATGCTTTAAATTTTAAACACCTTTTCAGCAGGCCGATGTAAACTCCTGGCTCATTGTTAGCTTGGCTTTGCCACCTGACAGCACAAATCACAGCCTGGATTACTGATCAGACGATACTGGGCTGCATCCATGCTTGCACCACTGCAAATTAAAACTGAGTTTCAGCTTTGAATCAGATATAAATCATTAATGAAACATTCAGAATAACCTGCGCCCTGGTTCAGTTCAGACTGTTTTAATGAATAGTCCCTGGGATCTAGCCAGAGAGGAGAGATTGTGGAGGGATGCTGGCATTAAATGTAGGACAATAAGTAAATTCTGCATCAGCCCTGCAACCGAGGGACTATCATTGTTTAATTTTACATAAAACAGCAATGAATAATGAATATGTGATCAGTTATAAATCATAAAAGATCATAAAATCAGACAGAGCCCAATTTTTTGAAGTGATATGTTAATTTTGTCTCTGTTTTTTAGCATTTGCAAAGAAATTTCAATCATAAAGATATCTTTCACCGTGGAACATGCACGGGCATGGTGGGTTGTCTGTCAGCCCCTGTGCTTTTGTTGTCTTCGTCTACCCAGATGATTTACATTTTTGTCTATTTGCAAAGCTTGTAAAAGTGGTGCTTGCCTGAGTGTAGAAAATAGAAAGCTTGCATGAAAAGGCCAAGAAGATGTATAAAATTATGTTGTCATTCCTTACAGCATGTCACTGTGTCCCATTACTGAAAGCCTCGGCATGTGTGACTGAGAGCACTCTGACTCATTTCCCAGCAACAGTAATAAAATACAATGATATACAAGGTCCACCATCACAATTTGCAGTTGCCATGGTAACAGTCTGCGGTTTTGAGCAAGTGGTTCTTGGGAACATAATACTGGAATGATATCTTTATTTCAACGTGTAAGCTAATCCAGACACTTCTCATTGGCACTCTTTGAATAGAAACTTCACTCCTCCTCCTAACTTAAATATATTTTCATATAAGCAGCCTTCAAAAGCAAAAGAATGAGGGCTCCATTATTATTATTTTTTTTTTTTTCATTTTTGAAAACAATGTTAGATGAAACTGGCATGCAAGGAGAATCAGCAGTCATAATTTCATGCAGATTAATTCCCCCTGTACAAAGGGTGAAAAAAACAAGTAGAGTTGTTTGAGTGTGCACAGTTCTCCTGGTTACAATACTGTATGTAGCATGTTCTTGACATCTGCTGGCTAATGATTAATTAGCTGGCTAATGATTAATTACTTGAAACCTGCCAGTGTTTCACCCTGTCTTTATGTTTAGGTTCCACCACACATGCCACTTTAAACTGTAAATACAAGACACAATGCAGAGTCTTTCTATGTCCCATTACGATTTACAATGTATGTTTTGTCTGCTACAGCATACTGTTCATATCTGCTCTGTAATTTGCATGTTGTGTGATCTTCTCTGAGGAAAAAAATCATCAGAGATTTGCATTAATTTACCAAAATGCCACCACTTCTCTGTCTGCATAGATAGAAGTGCACTGCTAATATCACTTTACAGGCTGTATAGCTGATGAGCTTGTCAGCTGCAGCACCTTAAAGCAGAGGTTCTCAGTTTTTCTCTGCCAGTGATCCTTTACATACAAGATAGAAAATACACCAAAGGCCCCCTAATGAATGTCCCTTGAAATAATCTGAGCCGATTTTTTACACTTCTACTTAGTTAGGTGAAAGAACAACACAAGAGAAATGTATTAGAAAGATATCTGACATGTATTAAAAATATATACATCAAGCCAACACAGAACCCTAAGAACGTGGAAACATACACACACAGTGAAAGTTTCACTTTCGGTGCAAACATTCATAAAATATGAATAATAGAAAATATAAAATTGCCCAAATAAAAAAAGGTAAAATTAACATTAACAATGTATTTTACATTTCAAAATTAAAATATTATTTGTTAAACTATAAAGCCTTTTGTAGCAAAAAATATTTTTTTAATCATATTGTAAATGAGCGAATCTGAAATATTTTCACAGACACTCAGGCAAAGTGCCACTGACCCCTGGAAGTCCCTGTACCAGTATTTGAGAACTGCTGCTTTAAAGGACCAGTTTGTATGATTTAGTGGCATCTAGCAGTGAATTATCACTCGCCTCACCCTCCCCTTTCACGCATGTAGGAGAACCTGTGGTGGCCACAAAACTCACAAACAAACAAAAACGCAACAGGCCTTCTCTAGAACCAGTGTTTGGTTTTTCCATTCTGGGCTACTGTAATACGGCAATTCAGCGTGGTAGTCTCTGTGGAAGAGGACCTGCTCCCTCTGTAAACTGGAGTGGCTCATTTTAAGGTACCGAAAACGCAACAATTCTTATTTTTAGTTGATTACACAATATAATACAATAGGCTACAGTGCAAAGTTGTGCACTTTGTCTCTAGTCTCCTGCTGGGGCTCAGGTGAAACAGTATTTCTGATATTTCTCCAGAGCATTTTTGTATGTATATATATATATATATTTTTTTTTTTTTTTTTTTTTTTTTTTTTTATTTTGAGGTGAACTGTCCCTTTAAACTATAATAAAATGCAGAATGGGAGGGGATGTCACAAATCAAATGTTTTTTATAATATGCTTCACTGCAGAAGTTTCTGTTCCAATAAATTCCAGTGTAGTGTGCTGTTAAACCTTCAAATGTGTTTAGTAAGTTACATATTGATACAAGAATTCATTACAGCATGCTTCCTGTCATCAAACAAGACAAACAAAATGTTCTAACATTTTATTTGATGGATGATTTGCTTGATCTTCGTTCAGTGTGTCATAAAATGGTAAATTTAGTCTAAGCATTTTGAAAAGACGTGCCAACATGATGTGAGAGAAGGTTATTAGTGTGAGTTTTGGCTGAGTGTAGAAGAGGCTTCAGAATGAACTCTTTCAACTGTACTAAGTGGTCATAATAAGACGTATTGCCAGAATCATTTAAAGGCCTTGAAAAGCTTTTCTTCATGCAGCATCTTACTATGAGAGACGTGGCGCTA
Source organism: Lutjanus erythropterus (assembly GCF_056507025.1). Taxonomy (NCBI): domain Eukaryota; kingdom Metazoa; phylum Chordata; class Actinopteri; order Lutjaniformes; family Lutjanidae; genus Lutjanus; species Lutjanus erythropterus. Next base: position 22,843,216 of record NC_139336.1, read on the forward strand.
CATGAACACAGTATTTTCTGCCAAGGCGGGAACAGTTTTGGTTATTTCACATGAGAAATTTCTGTTTGTTTTTGTCAGTGCTCCTCACTCTGCCCTGAAGTAGGCGGGGCTGAGCTGGAAAAAGGTGATGTCGCTTTTTTCTGTGCACCAATCATGATTTGGAAACTTTTGACTCAAGATGTGGGAATGTTTGCTCATATTGCCAGGATTTTTCCCACAACTTTGTTGTCCAATTCCTCTGCCCTAAAACACATCCCTCCTGTAAAAACTGTAAAAAACAAGACATACTGCATGAACCTTTCACCTCGCATTAAAGTTTACAAGGCATCTTTTGTGTCTGCTGCAACATGCTGCACATATATGCTCTATAAATCAAGTTGTGTGTTCTCCTTTGAAAAGAAGATCAGAGCAAAAGCCACCTATCTTTACATTAATTCACTGTCAGTTCTCTAATGTCATTTTGCAGATTAGACAGTTAATTAGCTTGTCAACTGCACCATCTTTAAGTTTACAGAGCATTTAAACTTATGTGGAAATGGCATTTATGCCTGTTTAGATGATCTTTAATACAAATGCTAATAACATACTGTTTTAAGTTTGTGCAGTTTATCTTTATTCCCCTGCTGGGGCTCAGCCTGCAAGTTGCTCTCAATCAAGGAAAAAGGATAACTTCTGATATTCCCCCACACCTTTTTTTAAAAAATTTCCTTTTGACAATAAAAAACGATTAGCAATACATTTAAAAAAAAAAAAAAAAAAAAAAAAAAAAAAGACTATGTTTGACTGCAGGAATCACTCAAAAAAAAGAGTGGGTCAGTTGGAAAAAAGTGATGTTGCATATTTCCATGCACCAATCAGGACTCAAATGTGGGGTTGTTTGCTCAGCTTGCCAGGATTTTTCCCCGAAACTTCAACCAGACTCTTACTCATTCAGTCCGGAATATAAATGAAGAAATACCAAGTTAAAAACAAGTTTAAAGTGACTTTAATATAGAAAATTCAGTGTGTTTAATGTTGTTACATTTAAAAAGAGAAAGAATTTTGTTTTTGGCATAGAGACTTTTGGTCTAGCTGCAGTTAGGATACAAGAGTAAGTAATAAAGTCTGTAAACATTAAGCATGACAAATGGCCTTGGCAAGCCTCTGGAAGGTCGACTTGACTGTGTGGCATGAGAGCACTGCTGTGGATTGCCTGGACGACTCATGTTCATCATGATTTCTCTCTGGTTCCATTAAATTGCAGTCCCAGACACACAAGTCTCTCCATTGTACAAAAGGGCAGTGCTCTGTCATTATGAGTTTGACCTTGTTTGAAGAACAAGCGTCGGGATCTTTTATTTCTACCCTGTTTTCTTGTGTATCCTTCATTTCCTGTGTTGTGAGTTCGGACATTGTGTGCTGTTTTCCTGCAGCGTTTTTTGCACATGTTGGGGGGGAAAAAACGAATTGATTCACAGAAACCAGATGTGTTTGAAAAACAGCCCAAACTAGAAAAAGTCCACTGTTTTTACTGCAATTGTTACAGCTCAGCAACTCGGAGTTGCAGAGATATTTTTTCCTCGCTGTCTTGGCACAGGAATTAAGTGTAATCTGATATTAATGCATTAATCACCCTGCTGGAATTCTGGGGCTGCACAAACAAACGCAAGGGCGAAATCCTGAGGGGGTGGGGGTATAACCAAACAAGATGGAACTTAAAGGGATAGTGCGATTTTTTTTTGAAGTGGGGTTGCATAAGGTACTTATCCATAGTCAGTGTATTAGCTACAGTAGATGGCAGTCGGTATGCCCTTCGTTTGGAAAAGCATCAGGAGTACTGGTGCAGGAAGTTAAGGACAGGGTCCTTAACTTCCTCTGCTGTGGATAGGGTCAGCAGCAAAACATATTTTAGCCATCTAGTTTTGCTGACTTCTAATTGGTATGTTTAGTATTTGTCCAGGTCAGTGTGTCTAGCACATGGTGTTTTGTGTTTCGGCTGTGGGGACAGTTGCAACACCTTGTTCCCCAAGCTAAAACAGACCACACAACAGTATTGTTCAAACAGGTTATTGTGGGGTAAATAAAGCTTAAAAATAGTTCACACACTGGAGTGTGACAAAAAAAATTCTGTTTTTAAAACAGTTGCTGTTTTGAACAATAAACATATAAAAGTTTGATGGATTGCAAAGTGTTCCATTCTTCCTGTCTCACGCTGAACTACAGAGAGATTGGACAGCATCTGTAACATCTGCACATTGACTCAAGCTAGGCCTGTTTTATCCATAAACAAACAGATCTCAATAGCTGTTACTAAATATATAACACTATAATATTATTGTAAAACAATGCCTATTTTTCAGAAAACTGTGTTTATTGAGAGAAAAAGCAAAAGTTAACTATTGAAATTTAATGTATTTTCAATATGCTGCAACTGTCCCAATGGTTGGGGTCGCTTACGTCTACCTTTCAAATAAATATGGTGAACAGTATATCATATGTAATCAGGAGAGGTATGGGTAATTAGCAGACTGATGTCAGATTCCTATACCAAGATTTGGCTGCCATCCAAATAGTCTGAGTAAGTGAGATAAATGCAACGTCCCCAGTCTCCCCTAATTCAAACAAACCCACTTAAAAAAATCTCAAAATAGCCAATTTAGGGGACAATATATCAATATTATATCAACATCATGGTATCAGACTAGATAGTGTTAGATTTTAGATATTGTTATTTGTGATATGGCATAGTGGTGTAGTTCTCCAAACTTACCATACTGTTCTAGCTGCCCTGTTATTTGCAAAAGATCTCATTCCGTTAATATTTCTATAAAAAGCACCAATAGTCATCCTTTAAATATAGTCACAATATTGATATAGAGTTCTTTGGTCCAAAAATATCATGATGCATGATTTTGAAATGAGTATATGTTATATATCGCAGAACAGTGTAAAAATAATAGCCCTAAACCAGTTATCTTACCGGTTAGTTTGGTTCTTCTTTGCATCCAAATATGCACAAACATGGAACACAAAGTCCGGTTATGCCTCGCCTATCAAACGTTATGTATTTTTCTTCAAACATCAACTATAAGTCGGCAATTAGGACCATGCGCCAGAGACACTGCGCGCCTGGCGCGCACACACGTTTTCAGAACCACCCGCAAGCGTGTGTGCGTTTCGATCACTGTGGGTTCACAGCAACACATGTGTGTTTTTATGTTACAGAACGACCACAAACTTTGCTGTTGTGTTCACTGTCGCTGGTTGACATGAACACCAGCATGCAGCAGGAGGCGTTCAGTGACCACTGTAAGGATCCAGTGCATTTTTGCACTGAACATTAAAGGAACAAATGATTTCGTTCAGTTTTTATGGGCTGTTATGACGTGACTGGTCTTTATAGGGGAGGGGGGGGTAAAAATTTACATATTTCATATAGTGGAGGGGACGTGACCCCCGCCCCCCCGTGGCGATTACGCGCTTGCATAAATGTGCTTCCACTGTATGAACCATGCATGTCCTGTATGGCTGCAGGCTGGACTCATGTTCCTAAGATCACTGCATTCAAAATGGCACATACGCCCCCTCTGAAATGCAATGCTTTTTTTTTTTTACAAAATAAAAATGGAGCCGATAACTTTAACAGCAGGGTAGGAAGAGGAGAGAAAAAAAAGAACCCGTCTGGCAGCAGTCGATATTAAAAACATGCAGAGGGAGACAAGCTCGGGGCCTTCCAGAGTCAGGAAAAAGACTTCGGAGAGCTGCAGACAGGAGGAGATGGGTATGGCATTCCTATTTTCCCCCAGCCCATTGATTTGTATATGAAAACATAGCGCTTTTATTCTCCCCCCTTCTGGGCTCTGCTTCTGAGTGATCAGCTGATGAAGAGACTAGCAGCTCGCCGCTATGCTGGCTTGCTAATTCTCTCCCCCACAGCTGCAGCCGATCCTGATAGCCAGCCTGCAGATTGCACTCAGGTAAATATCCTCCTCCATCCATGTCTTTTCCTTTCCTTTCCTCTCTCAGGCTTCAGGATTCAGCCAGGCTACATCGCATGGGAAGAGAGGAAGGAAGAGATGGATAAAATGTGTGTGTGTGTCTGTGTAAGTGTGTGTGTGTGTGAGAGCAGAGAGAGGGGGGAAAGAGGAGGGAGGGAGTGTGTAGGTGTGTGTTGTAACAGATGAGAGGGAATCTTTGCCAGATTAGTCAGGGAAGAGGCAGGCTTGTTAGGAGATAGCATGGAGCATCACATGCACACACACTGACAGCCTTCCTCTGCACTCACACACATGCACACAGTCAATCAGCTGCGTTATACATCTCTGAGGATTACCCCCTCTCCATCCCTCCAGTATGCCTCTGGAAGGATTGCAGCCCCCTCAGAGAGAGCAGCGGGGCTTTCAAAGCCTGCATTTGAGCCGAGCGATGATGAGCAGGATCTCTATTGTTGCCTCTCTAGTGCTGTTGTCTCCTCCAACTCAATTATCTGCCATGTCTTCTTGGTTCGGAAGTGCAGGGATGCATTTTTTGAGGCTTTAATTTTTACAGTATCAGCAGTGTTTTGCACCGTCAATCTTTTTTTTTTGATGCTTGGGAGTTGTTATTTTTGTTTTTCTCTGACCAATGTGTGCAAAAATCCAATATTCCAGCATGCTTTCATGTCTTGTCCTTGAGAAATGCATCCTCACAAGCGCATGCTCTCGCCTATTATATGATTTAAATGCTTGTGTGTGTTACTGTCTGATTGATGCATCAATATTCTGTTAGGATTGGATAGCATGCATTCTCTATTTCCTCCTTCTCTTCTCTCCTCCAGCCGGGCTGCTGCTGCTGCCCCTGCTGCATGCATACTCATGTTTCTGGCCCTCTAATTGCCTTTGTGGAAAAAAAATACAGTGGTTGTTGCAGCAAGATATTCGGAAGGAAGCAGTGGTTGAAAATCCTTGTCAAACAACACACACCTAAAAAGCTTCTGTTTCATTTTTGTGCACGAACCGGAGAGATATGGGTTGATATTTTCTGCATTAATAGCATTTTTTTAAGGTGTAACATGGCTTCTTTAAGTGTATTCCCAAATAAAATCCAGCCTCCCCTCGATAGTCATCTGACATCAAAGCCTCCAGATAAAATAATCTGCCCTAAATTTGCAGAGACAGCGCAGCAGTTGGGTTGCTCCAGTCCAATGCAAATTTGGGATGCTATTGTGATAAATAAATAAACCCCCTCTTTCATTTGAATACAAAACCCATACTCTGTAATTCCGAATGCTTCAACTCCAGCCAGCACTGCTAATTAGGTGGAGACTGTGAGCGCCTTTAATTCGAGGGTTTCAGACTCTACAGCTTGATGTCTGAGGTGCTTCAGGTTTCTGTTTTGTGGCATATTAGAGGAATAGTTTGGATGATTTAATGTGGGGTTGTATGGGGTACATACAGTATCCTTAGTTAGTGTATTAACTACAGCAGATGGCAGTCAGCATGGCCCCGGTTTGGAAAAGCAGAGTACCAGCACTACATTTCAGATATTTTTTACCACTTTACTTTGCCATCAGACAGCCTTTTCCAACAAGAAACCAATTCTATAAAAGCCAAATATCTCTCTCTCCAAACCAACCAAACCCCATAGGCAAAATCAGTAATTTTACCTTGCACAACACAGGAGGTGCTGGTCTAGTGCTGCCTTGATCTCTTAGTTTGTCTGTGTTATTGTGTGACTTTGGTGAATCCAAACAAACCTTTTAAAACTCTGAAGTCACACAATAACACAAAAAGCAAATTGAGGCAGTTGTAGAACAGCAACCTCTGCGAGGTACAATTTCTAATTTCACCTATGAAGTTTGGTTGGTTGGGAGAGAGAGCTGTTTGGCTCTTTGAGTCTTTAGTGGGAGATAGCAGGTCAAGAGTATATGCCTCATAGAAGTGGTGCACATTACCTGAAATCTGGGAACCTGAAGATTAATTTGAAATGCAGCTCAGCACTCTGTGTGAAGTTTTTCTAGTCATAAACTTGTAGCAAACATCGTGCTTTCTTTAGGATCCTATCCAAATTTAGAAAGCTTCAAATGTGTAATGGCTTAGAACATTATAATTATTATTATAACTATGTTTTATCTTACCTCATGAAGTATTTATCTGAAGGGGTGCGCATAAGACATTACACTGTCATAACCATGTCATAACATCAGTGATGAACATGGCCAGTTTGACGATGTTAAAGTTAACATCCAGGAAATTATTCATGATACCGTTACAAATGAATTTGACAGTGTAATAAAACTTAATGAATCTTTATGGCAAGTCAAAAATGTACCTCTGTACTTGAGGCCAAGGGAAATATTCATGACACACTTATAATGGTTTTATAACAGCCAGAGTTACAACCAAGCGTATGACAGTTTAATGTAATGTCAAAACAGGAAGCTAAACAGGTTCTATAAGTTTGATAATGTCAGGTTGTCATGGCAAAGACATTGACAGGTTATGTTGTCTTGGTTAATGTCAAGTTGATATAACAAAGACATCTCAAACAATCAGCTTTGCATTAAAAGTTACATAACTGACTGAGTGACAGTTGGAACATTCATGAAGTCTCCTTCATGTTCATGACAGGTGTCAAGTCTTGATTTGTAACTGTCATTTACATTTTTAAATTCTTCTTAAGAAGATAGTCTATGGTATGAAGTGTGATATAACAGCTGATAATCTATTTAGTCTCATCTTTGAAGTGTTTTTTATTTTTTCTTTGGACACATGCTGCAAGTAGGCAGGGAGAATAATTGATTCTGCTTCTTTATTTCTTTTATTAAAATTAAAAGCTCATTGTGAGCAACTTTGAATTTAATATTGAAATTGTGACACCCCTGTTCATGACAGGAGTATGACATGGTTGACAGTGTAATGACAGTTTTATGCACACTCCTTCAAATAGAGCGTTAACCTAATTTTGACATTTGGAGATTTCTGTAAGAATTGCATTTTCAAATGATAAGATGTCGAGCCTATCTGTTCTGGGGATTGTTCAGAGCCCCCCTTGTTTTAAATATACCCATGAAAGCGAGAAATCGTCTGAATGCCCCAGATCTTTAGTTTGCGGTTGTAAAGTCTCATGAGGCTGTGATTCATGTGTGAGGTCACTACAGGTCATTTTATGCACTGACGTCAAGTTTCACTGCAATGAATTGGCTACTATCAGGACTTACATCATTATACATGAATGCAGTTTGTCTCATTTTTCAAAGAGTCTCAGTTTCCAGTCAGACTCCAGTTATGCAATTCCAATGCTGTTTACGGACCCCAGCATGGATAAATATTCACATAGAATAGGTGAAGACAATACATTTATACTGCATTCAAAAAGTACAGTTTTTGCCTAAAACTGTATGGTATTAGCATAAAGTGGACATGTTTGTAAAGAGGAAACTCTTGAGCAGCTATTCGACCCATTTTTATTCCGATATCTTGAAGTGAGACGTCCAAGGACTCCTTTGAATATTGCCATGCCAGTTTTACACTTTTCATGTGTTATCTAGCTTTAAAGCTGAGGCCTCTGAAAGAGAGTAAAGAGTATAAAAGGTTCATGTTTGAAAATACATAGTGTGTTTAGCAGCGTATGAGCATCCGACTGTCACATGAAGGTCTCATCGCAGTTGTCTTTTTGTTTTTCCTATTCCAAGTTGTTATTGTCCTTGTAATGCTGAGGTGTGAACTTAACAACTAAAGAACATGACAGTCTGTGTGTACAACATATACAGTACATGTTTTATGGGGGGAGAGCTGGAATGAAAGTCACACTTCTCAGATGAACATTGTTTTGAAAGATAACATTACAGATAGAGACCAATTTTCACTGTGATCAAAAGCTCACATGAGTGCTCTGTCAATACTGGGTGCTATTTTTGTACAAATGTGGAGCGACTTTGGTATAATTTGGCTTTGAATGGGAGCTGCATCTTGTAACCTTCAACTCTGTAAGTTTGGATCATTAATATAAATAAAGCTGGATGATGACGCCTCCACTTCCTCCCACTGTGCAAAACTGAAGCCAAAATATCAGAGATATACGAGTGCTGCCATCTTGCGCTGGTGACTGTTTTGCGGTCCCGACTCAGTCGTGAGCAGAGCTCAACTGTCAGTCATGGTGTGAAATCCCTTATGTCACATAATTAATTAAAAATAAATTTATCAGAAAAACAACCACTTGAACAAACATCAGCATAATAAGAACCTAAAATGACAGAAACCATCTTTGGGAAAAAAAAATATATTTCACATGTGCTTTGATGTTTGGCCAGTGTCCTGTCTACTTAAATGAAAGAGGCACAGTTTATGATCTATACTGCAGCCAGCCACCAGAGGGAAACAGAGATGTTTTGACTTTACTTTTGGGGAGCTGTCATGTTGTCCATTTTTATATTTCAGTGGTCAGGACGCAAGTAAAACACAGGTGGGTCAAAAATAATGTCTTAAACTCGAGACATTGTTTATATTATTCTTATTTTAATTAAAGAATATCTGCCAATGTTAGTATGTAAATGCAAACATATAACATCCTTTATCTTAATAAAAAAAAAGACCATTTATTTTAAATTTTTCAATGTCATCAAACATTTTACACCAACAGTAAGAACACTGACTGTTTTAACTGGAAATTTAACAGTATATCATTGTAAAAAATAACTTCACTTCACTTCATTTGATATTAATTAGCCTATTTTACTTTTATTTGTAAGTAAAATCAAATAAATGACAAAAAGGGACAACCAGTTCACTTTCTGTCATTCTTGCCCTGACTCTTGGCATATTCTGTTGGAGAAATATGACACAAACGTTTTAATAAATCCTGTGGGACTGCATTAGCAGCGAGGCAAAATAAACATTTGTTCTTACTGTAAAGTGATGAAAGAACAACTGTTGTTTGCTTGCTTGTGTTAAAATTATAACTATGACACATTAATTAATAACCACAAGAAAAAACCACCCAAAAAAATATTGCTTGAGTATATTTACTTTCAAAATAGCCTTCAAGGTGAAACTTGTTAGTAGTGTTGTCATGCTGTAATTAGCTGACACAGTTGGCATATCAGATTCGTATGGGCTCAGAGATAATCACCGTGTTACTTTCATACCGCGTTACTTTTGTACCAGCTCTCCCCTACTATAATGTTCCATTCACTTTATTATACTTCAGTTCATTTGATGCCACCAACACTCATCGCTCCCTCTTCCTGCAGCCTCAGACAGGAGAGAACGGGTCCCTGGAGGAGATGGAAGAGGACATCAGTCTGAAGAAACGTAAAAGCGATCCTCAAGGGGAGAAAGAACTGCAGGCCGGGCAGGAAACCGGTGAAAAGGTCAAAAGGAAGCGAGGACGCCCTCCAGCTGAGAAACTGCCTCCGAATCCACCTGAACTCACCAGAACTCTGAGCACACTGGTAGACATGGTTATCAACTACAAGGACGGGTGAGGGCGCTCAATTATTTGTGGACCGTGATGCAACTCTGTGAATTGTCAGTCGTGAACTGGCTCAGGAAGACAACTGCTTTGCTTTCACAGAGAGCCTGATGTCCTTAATTCTAATTGTTGAGTCCAGTTATTGACACAAAATCCCATTATCCCAAAATGCTGAAGAAAAGTCAAACAGAACAGGATCTTTATTGCAACAACATAAAAAATAAATAAATACAGAAAAACAATTTACATAGTCAAGGTCACATTATACATTTAAAACAGCTAGTGTCTGTGGCTTAAATCTTAACAAAAACTTTTGTATAGTTAGGAATATTAATGGAACTTGGGATGAAGGACTTCTGAAAGATATTTTGAGCTCTATAGCGCCTCCTGGAGTTCAAAGTCTCTAACTAGTTGATAAGAGGATGGAAACTCCTGTATCTACCAGGATACTCCTTGTCTTCTTCCTTGTTCTTTCTGTAAGAGTCAGGGGCTTTTGGGGTTTGTCAACTACTAATATTTTGCTTGCTGTCGACACGATCCTTGAAAGCTTATTGTGAGATCTACAGTTCAAGTGACTGTACCAGGCAGGAAGGTGAAAAGTTGAAACACTCAACAGTAGTTTTGCATATTAGCTCTGAAATCTGATAACGTCGAAGCCGCTGAAAACATACTCCGTATTTTCAGAGAAACTCACCTGCAAGCCCAAAACTGTAGGCCTACCAAGTTTCTGAGTGTCTATTTGTGCCTGGGTACGAAAAGACAGACAACAGCTGTTCAGTTTTTCACACCCAACCCACTTATTTCACCTACAGAGCATGACCTGTTAACTGTTACAGTTTTTTTAATTATTATTGTTGCTGTTGTTAGTTTTCAGGCTCAGTTTGGTGAGGTTTAGGCAAAAAACTACTTGTTTTGGTTTAGGGGAAGACTGGGTACAGTAGTACAGTTTTAGTTACCTCAAAATATTTGTGAAGAAAGTTTTTAGCATATAGTCTGTTTGGTGGTATATTGTAATAAGAGTAAGATAATTCAGCCATGCTAGAAACTCTGTACAGACATTATCTGTAATCTAGCAAGAGAACAAAAGAAGCACTAACCATGATCTCAGTGTAAAAGATATTATCACCAAACATGGCTATTCTGGCATGTTGATCAAACAGTTTCTTGATCTTTCGGCTTCCAGGTTGGGTCGACAGATCAGTAAAGGCTTTGTGCAGCTTCCCTCTAAGAAAGAGGTGCCTGAGTACTACGAGCTGATCCGAAAGCCTGTGGACTTCAGAAGGATCAGGGTAAGTGTCACCAAACACCCTCAGAACTCACACACTGATATCGTGATGATATCGTCACAGTGATATCTGCGGAAAGAAACTTAAACGAAGGGGGATCCAACAGCATGCATTAAAAGACTGCATTAAATCTATATCTGTATTAAATATCCAAACACCTCTCTTAGTAAACATTGATTGAGAGATTATGTACTTAATGCTTCGGTACAGTGAGGTGCCAAATAGATGATATGCATCTGAAATGTATAAAATAACTCCAGCTAGCCTAGCAAACCCTTATACAAAATAACATCTATTTATAAAGTGCACTTTCTAGAACCTAAACGCATTAAAGACTGTAGTGAGTCAAGCTTTTGTGGCAGGTAATTCCAAACCTATAAAATATGGCTCTACTATGAGTGAAAAATTTGCTGCCTGTACCAGAGGTGAATGATGCAATTCCCAAATTTCTAGATTTCAGATATACTTGACTTATATAAAGTGTGACTGTAATGACTTGATATTAATTTTTTTATGTGGCTTGAGGCACACAATCTTTTTTTTATTTAATATTGCATACCACATATTTTATTTTAGCTCTAGGTGTTAAGTAAATGTATGAAACAAGACTAAGAGTCCCCAGCTACAGTAGCGGCTTTGTGAGGCTTTACTTTGGCACAGTGGTGGTTTGAGTTTAATGCTAATGCCAGTATGATCAACACAATGCTGACAATGCTACCATGCTGATTTTTAGCGCATGTTCATGATTGTATTTAACATTTCCTGATTGGCACAAAAAGTAGCCGACAGCTGAGAATCACAGAAATGTCTTTTATCTTACAGGTAGCTGGTCATAAACCAAAGTTGAACCAAAGTATAATCAAGATTTTTTAATCATGCTGTTAACTGAAAAATTAAAAATAACCGTGAAAGTTATTGTAGTTCATCCTGAGGGGACGTGAATGTCTGAATTAAATTCCGTATCGATCCATCCGGTTAACACATTTTACTTAAAACAACAAATGTCAGCTTCATAGAGGAAAAGTCAGAGGATCACCAAAGAAAGGCAATTTCTCAGGAGACGAATTTAAGAAAATAGTCCAAGTCTCACATTGTTTTTAAATTGAGTCCATTTATGTCTAAGAGACACAGGCTACTCAAACACAAGATCTTAGTGTGAACTTTTTCTTTCCTCTGGGTATGGACAAAATTGCATTGCTTTACTGTGAGGCAGGATCTTGACAGAATGGCTAAAAAATATTGTATGACACACACAAACAAGAAATAGCTAACAAGAGCTAATTGGCCAATACATTTGACAACACTTATGGGATTGCTAACACTTGACATCATTATCAAGCTATCACGTATAGAGAAATGGTAAAGTCCAAATTGGTAGCATCTTTATTCTGTACCTCCTCACTCTAAATGGAGTTGCAGGTGTTCACTTCAAAATAAATGACCTAAATTTGTAAAACAAATCAGCCAAAACCTCGCTATAAACACAGGTAAGGTTTCATTTAACAAGCTTAGCAACAGAAAATGTAAGCTGTTACGTTTGGGATTCAGTCGCACATCAAAAGGTTTAAAAGATCAGAAAAAGATAAAAATTTGATCAAAGGATCTACTCATTCTCATGTTACCCAAAATCAGTGAAATATGCATGTGCTCCTAACACTGAGGCAGAAAACACTGCAAATAAAAATCATGTTCTTAAAAGTAGGATTTGTTGAAATAAGAAAAAATCAAAATTGTCAGCATGTACTTATCAGCCCAAAGTTGTACCGACCGTCAATATTTGGGACTGAATATGTCGCATTTCATATTAAACATAAATTCAGAAGTGGAATTGCTGATAAAATCATTCAATTTCACCTCTGACTGACTTCTCTAATGAGGGCCTTACCTTATCCTACATGACTTAAAGTCTGCACGCCACTAATGTGCTCTACTCGTGTAACTTGAGACCTGAATTTATACTTGAAAGGTTAAAGGAATTCTTGACCATTTTGGAAAAAATACTTATTTCCCCTCTTACTGACAGTTAGATGAGAAGATTGATAGCACACTCAGAGCTACAGTGGGGAGGTGATTAGCTACAATTAGCAGTCCAGAAGAGAGGGCAGAGCTAGGCAAAACGGTCTTTGGAAAAAAAAAATAACGGTGGAGAAACCATCCTGAACTCTTGTTGACACCATGAGGTTGCCAGGTAACCCGTGGAGCCTCCAGGAAGTGACTGGGCCCAGTCACGCAATAGCCTCCTTACAAACCATAATTTCATTATTTGCACAGATAAAGGAAATAACATAAATGATGTGTTATTTAATTAGCTTTAAAGCAGCTGGTGGGCAGATTTCTTTTACCTTTGGACAGAGCCAAGCTGATTGTTTCCCCTTTGTTTCAAGTCGTCTTTATGCCAACCTAAGCTAATTTTATGGTGCCAGCTTAATATTTAATGCACTGATCCTCCCATCTAACTATCTGCAAGAAAGGAAATAGTTAAGCATAGTTTTAAATGTTTAGGATACTCATTATTATGAGACTTTATATTATTTGGGAATGTATGTTTTGTTTTGCTTGTAATAATTCCCTCTCTTGGACTGCTACTTATTAAATTATTTAATAATAATAATAATAATTTAATTTGATTATTTATTATGTCTTTATCTGCTTCACAGGAGCGTGTGCGTAATCACAAGTACAGAAGTGTGGGAGATTTGGAAAAGGACATTTTCCTCCTGTGTCACAATGCTCAGACTTATAACTTGGAGGGATCTCAGGTGAACCCCAAGGATTTCTTTCATTTGAAAGCAACAATGTCGTTTTTCACAGACTCCATTCTGTTATTGCAGCTGTAAATGGGTTTGGATCTTGATGTGTTGAGGAACGACCCGTGTTCTGTTTATCTGTGTGTGTGTGTCTGCATTTGTGTCTCGCATGTGTCTGTGTTGACAACTGCAGATCTATGAGGATTCAATTGTCATTAAGTCCGTCTTCGAGAGCGCGAGACAGAGAATTGTCACAGATGAGGAGCAGAAAGAGACGGTTAGCGCCGGTCACAGCGATAACGGCCGCGGAGCTGAAGACCAATTTGTCCCATCAGCAGGTGAGAGCTAAAACACAAACATCAGGAGGGGTGCTGCTTTTACAAGTGACCAAATAAAAACAAATATGGTTTAAAATGGTCATCTTTGTCTTTAAAATGATTATTTGCCAGTTGTCCATACAATTAATAACTTGATGACGAGCTGATCATTTGAATCACTGATCTAAGGCACTGAGGTGATTATCAGCACTTTCCAAACTCATAACTCAGTTACTCAAGATAATCTGCCAACTTTGTTTTGAGCAGTTTCATGTAGGAGGTGCTTTGAGCACCACAGTTCGAGTGCTACTTAGTTCCATTCCATTGGAGAGAAGGCTAACATCGCTGCGGCCGATATCTCCAAAACTCACACCAAAACAATAAATAAATAGTACTACAGGTCAGAGACGCTACACTGTGCAAGTAGAGAATACAATGCATTTGCATTAGACTCATCTTGTTTTCTCTTTTTCTAACCAGTGAAACCTTTACCAGTCCAGCTAAAGACGGGGAACAAGGACGAGAGAAGCAGAAATACCATGGCCAAGAGGCTCCACAGTGATTTAGACAGTGACGAGGATCTAGAGGATAACACCACAAAAGATGAAGGTTGAACTGAAGGGCCCTCCAGTTTTTTTGTATTCTGGTTCATGTCTATTCTCTGCCACATCCCCTTTCACTGGTTTCTTCATTTCTCAAGCAAAAGAAAGGTCTTTGAAAATAAAATGGGAAAGACCACTCAAAGAGAGGCACTTATGAATCAATGCTTTTTTTTTTTTCTTTTAGATAGCTCATGCCATTCAAACACGTCTTGCTGCACATAGTGCTGTTCTTTTAATTCAGCTAGTCTTTTACAACAACTTCCATTTTATATGCCTTAGTCCCTGTGATTGCTTCTGCAAAATATTCTGTAAAAAAAACACCAGTTCCACTGACTGTTTTTAATCCATATATTTGATTGTATGAAATGCCTTCATATGTCTTGGAGCATGATATGTACAGTATATCTCTCCTGAAGCTGGCTCCTCCTGAGCGGCACTCGCTGATGACAATGTTGATGTGTTCAGGGCTAGAGAATCGAAGCACACAAGGAAGATGTTTTTAAAGTAAACAAATGAACACTGTAGGTTTGTTTAAAATCTCTGAATGTGATTTTAGAGATGACACATCTTTGATAAAAAAAAAAACAAAAAACATAATGGACGTATGAATCAAAGAGACTATACTTGATGGAATAAGTTTTGGTCAAATCAAGGGTACTCTAGTTGAACATTTGTATCCCTTGTGCTACAGTATATTCACATATTGTACAGTTTGTGTGAAAACTAAGTAAAAACTAAAATTTCTTTTCATTTACTCTCCTGGCCGTTGCCGGGAGGGATGGAAGAAATCATTGTTAAGACAATCCCTGGAAACATGTATCACTTAAACACTTGCAAAATAAATTTTACCAAAACGTCCCACTGGTTGGTGATTATTATCGTTATTAATAGTAGTCATAAAGTCATGTAAATGAAAAAGATCTGGTTTGGGAGGCTCACATAGAAAGCTACCAGTGTTTGAGCAGTATTCCCACGCTTTTGAGACCAGGAAGTGAGGCAGGGGTCCTTAGGGTACAGCTAACCGTTTTTATGCCTGATTAAATTAGATTTTTGTGCAGATCTGACGGAGCTGAGGTCTTGTAGAGTTGACAAAGTGTTCCCTCAATGCCAATCAAAATATACATTTTTAAACCATAATTCTTATTTAGCTTTGATTTAGAAGGGCTGCAGAGTTGACATGTTATGGTCGATAGGAATATTACTTAATGAATTTGTTGAAAAATAGAAAACTTGCCAGTGCATAAGCAGTTTTCCTGCCTTTTTGAAACCAGGAAATGAGGCAGGGGTCTTTAGGACGGAGCTAACCTTTTTATGGCAAATTAAATCATATTTTATGTAAAAATCTGACAGAGTTGTTAGATTATACATATATATTATTAATGCATTATCAGTATTGTTGGTTTTATATTTTTGAGGGCTTTTAAGACATTTTTGAATTGTTTGAAGTTGTGAATTCTTGTCTAAGACATTAAATATTAAAAATATTTGAAAATATTTAATGAATTACATATATTTCATAGATATAAGTCCTTGAAGAATACATTTTCACCAAAAAAAAGAATTTGAGTGTTGGTATTAATCATTTTCAATCTTATTTATTTATTTATTTATTTATTTATTTATGTAAGACATGATTTGTCCCATTTCTCAAGAATGGGTCACTGTTCACATGTTCAGAACATGTAAGTGGTCATCAAAGGATAAAAAAAGATCCACCAGAGGAGGCTTAAATATAGCAATTTCTCAGCCACATCTAACCTCTCCATTAAGGCAGGAGGTACTATCACACTCAGCACCATTTCATTTAGAGTGTAAACCCTGTATGTGATGTGTATTTTTGACAGTGTGCCAATAGGTGGTGCAAGAGAACTATATAATTGTCTCTATTTCTGGTTGCCACATGCTTATATAACACAGTCACCTTTCATTTTCTGCCCTGACCCACTTTATTCTCTGTATTAGATGCAGCAGTTGACCAGAATATTACATGTTTTGTACAGCACTTGCGAATGAAAGGTTACACCAAACCCTGGATTGTGACAAAATTTTATTCTGATAAATAAATAAATACCCAAAACGCAAGAGATGTGACACCACTTCCAAGAAATACAATGATACAGTGGTGGAAGATCTTAGATCTTTTACTTGAACCTACTGCAAGGAGTATTTAACTGGTTATGAAACAGTCTCAGTTTAATTCTGAATGACCTACATAAACAAACAAGACCACCAACAAGAAGATCAGCTGTTTCTATGTATAGTTGTTCTCAAGTAAAAGTACAAAAGTATTGGGATCAAAATAAGCTTCAAGTATCAAAAGTAAAAGTATTCATCGTGCAGAATGTCCCATTTCAGAGTTATACTCATTATATTACTGGATTAAAATTAGATTAGAAATGTGTTCATCACTTAAATATTGCCACTGGTAAAGGTGGAGCTAATTTTAACTACATCATTTACTGCTGGGTGGCTTATGAATTTCCCCCTAAGGATTAATATTTATTTGTTGATCATATTTTGTATTAGTAATATGAATCTGCAAAGCAAAAAGTAGCTTATGTTCTCAAAGTGTTTCCAGTTTGTTAGTAGCACACTGTTATTGCTCAACCATGAAACGTTTAGTGGTTTTTAGTATCTATAAATTGATGTTTACGTTTTGACGATCATCTCTCTCATGCTTCAGTCGTATCTTCCATGATGACTGCTTTTTTACGTCATGTGTCGCAGGGTCCCATCTGTGGCACATGTCACAGCCAGTCTGTGCCAATCCGCTCGCCCACCCCTCCAAGAGGTTCAATTTACATCAGTTAAAGAGGTTAAATTGGCACCAGTCAAAAGTGACATATGGGTAACATGGAAGCCTTCACCAGTTCACATGCTGTAACTCGCAAGTAACCCCCTGATATGACGCTGAATAGGCTATTGAATTTGCATCAGCCCGCCTCTGTCTGAAGTTTAGGGGCCAGTAGGGACTTACTAACCCCACCTGTAAGTTCAGGAGGCTGTAAGCACCTGAAGTTAAGTTATAGGTGTTCATTAAAAGCAACAAAAGGAATTTTTGCCCATGTTTGCCTCAATACAATCTTATTTTCTGAGAATAATAAATGATTGGTCAGTATTTCCTGAGGTAAATAAATGCAATAACCAACTAATTAGACAATAGTTTATCTGACACTTATCTGTTCACAACAAGTAGTGAATACAGATGGTTTTATTATATAACAGGACAAGTCGTCAGTTTAATCAATAACTGACATGTTATGGGGTAAACACTGACTGCTTTAAAGTTCCCACGAAGTCAAAATCTGCTCTGAGTTTGTCACACCACAGAAACATGTGTTATTAACCACTCAGCCAAATGTGAATGATTAAAAAAAAAATCACCACATATATATAAAAATAGGTCTCAATAGGAACTGAGCAGGAACTTCTCTCGCTGAGGTACGTTCATATCTGACCATTAGATAAGGTGAGGTGGGTGGGTTCATATCATATCAGGTCTGCCCAAAAAATCCTGAACACAGAAATCGTGATCAGCAGTTTACTGGTTTAACTCTACAGTTCAGAACTGAAAAGTTCTCAGTGTTTTCATGTTTTCACTGATGTCTTTAGAAGGAAAACTCCTTTACATTGACTTTAAGTGTTTTTATCACATATATACATATATACGTCATGGGTCTTCAACAGGGGTCCGCGATCGGGACCCCAAATTATTGTTTGATCATTTTTGAAAATAAAATATGAAATATGTAAAAATATACATGTTCTATTCTGCTGTTTATGTTTGATTTGGAACTATATAAGATGGCGCAACTTTCGTGCAGGTCGTGAAAGTTATAGTTAAGATCGGTGGAGTGATATGTAAGATGTGAGATGACAGTTTTGTTGTTAGTATTCAGTTGTCCTACGTTCATTCAGACACTAAAGTGGATCGAGTTACACAGACGAAGCTGCCCCCGTGCTCCTGCTTTACCCACAGCCTTTCATAGTTAAGTAACAAGTAAGTTTATAGTCAAGACGTTCAAAAACCTGCCTTACAGTTGTTGCTAAAGTAGCTAACTGTAGACTGTAGAGACTCTTAGGCAGATGGGCAACACAGTACAAGTTAGCAGTGACTCAGCTCTTGGTGCTGGGAGCCAAACCCAGCGAGAAGTAACCTATTCTCTGTTGACAAACTGGCCTCCATTTGTCTCTGAGGCTGTTTTGGTCCCAGTCTGGCTGTGTTCGCTGGGTGCTCTCAGTCATGAATGCTCTTTCTAAGCCACTTGTTGAATCGAATTTATTCACAGCCTTCATCGAAGGTCTAATGTGGTCAGAAATCTCCTGAGAAAAGCATGTGGATCTCTTACTTGTTAGACGTTCAACTCACTTCACCAGCCACCTGTTTACTTTGGTTCTTTGCTGTTTTACACGATGTCCTCCGGCCGCTCCCACAGTTTTATGTTGGGTAGAGAGCCGCTGGGATTTAACCATATGGGCTGAAAAAGAAAATCTGAAAGCTGCAGCCTGAGCTGATTCTCTGTGGGATTCTCAGTTTACACAAACCTTTCACATCTCAGAGAGTTGAGTGAATCAGAGACAACGAGGGAAGGTATCTGTGAGCAGGGGTGAGTGGCGAGTGTTAGATGGCGTGCTTGCATTAAAATTCAACTCCATCTCTAGTGCACCAGTTTACATCATTGCTGGGATATGAGTGAATGTATAATATGAAGCCGTGGCTACAGACACAAGCAGGCATTGATATTCAAGAGTCAGCTTGAGATTAGTTTTTGGTGATAAAATTACATGAGAGCTATGGGAGAGTGTTAGGGCCAGGCACGGGGAAAAGATTGAGAGGAGGAAGATTTAAATTCTGCATTTTGATAATAATTTTGAAATATCCAGGATAAAATTCACATGCAATTTTAACTTTATTCCGGACATATCGACTTCACTGTCAACGTTTCAGATGTATTCTCAGCACTAATATTTAAAGTTTGACTTTAACCTTCAAATGCAAATGAAAACAAATTCATCCTCCTCTGCTTATTCATCATTAAAGTGGCCCTGCTACTCCATCATATCAAACCACCACTCAAGTGTAATCAAGCATTCCTAGTGGAGCCTCTATCTAGAAGCTCAACATGTTTCATGTAGGAAAAAAATAGCATATACTGTATATAACTGCATGACACCATGATGGCAGGTGTCAGTTCCTCCTCTCACACACCCTCCCCCACCTCATACATCCACACAGCCTTTGAGATGGGAGCTTTGTGATACTGTTTAAGCTAAGGCTAACCCTATGAACACAAGCTTAATAATGTGGGACATAACAGTCCTGCTCACTGATATTTAGACCTTAGAATTTCCTTCTATCGGCACTGACGAATATCTGCCCGCCTGCTTTGGTCCCAGGATTTATTATAACTATTATATTACAGCCTGTTCTTGTCTGCAGTCTGAAGATGTAGTAGGCAGTGTAACCTTAGCTATATGCAAAAAAATAGTACAGTGTTTTAGTCACCAGCCTGTAGACTTGATTGACAATTGATTTTGACTTCACACTTCATTATTGCAGTTCTTCCTGAGAGCTGATTCTCAAGACTGAAGGTCAGAGCATCCTTGAGTGAAGCACAATGAAGGCTGCTTGTAGTTATGTGAGTACATTTTTGTAGCACAGTAAAATAAACAAAGCCAAGTGGTTGTCTGAGATACAGGAACTAAAAATTACCGCTTGTGCAGAGTATTTAGCAAAGAAGAGTGAGGATCAAGCTGTAACCAGTGGGCAAAAATATGCAAATTGTAAAATGTGTTTTGCTACAATGCCATTTCTACCCAAACAAAGCCAAAACAACCATTTCCCTGAATACAAACATATTTGATATTTTAAATACTCAATGAAATGGAAAAAAAATGACTCATGTAAAGTGCCCTTTCTCACTGGAAAAGTCTGCCACACTTTATATATCAAAAATTTAGTGTAAAGTTTTTATGAAAAAACTTAAGGGGCTATTTCTGAAGACTGCAAAATAAGTGAACTTAACTTCAGTATAAATTGAGATTGAGATTTTTTTCATTTTATTTTAATATAAACAAATATTTAAAACACACACACATCTACAGAGCTTTTAGAAAGGTGGTTCCAGCTTCAGGGGATTTAGACATTTAAATGTCAGGCTCACCCCACTTGCAAATAGTCCACCAAAACTAGTTCCCCATAGTGCTATTTTGCAGGGAAAACAGTTATTGCATCCTGGGTTTAGCTCTGCATAAGGCGATTGTTATTAGTTTAGTGAAACAGGCCTACAAAATTTATTTTATTATTTATAGCAGAATATCAATGAGTGGAGCCAATCCTTTCTCCAGCACGGGGCGCAGTGGAGAGAGATCTGGCTATGCAAGACTACAACGGAGTCCACTGTGTTGCACTACCATGTTTCTACAGTAGTATGGAATGGAGAAACCAAACACTTGCTTTCGATATGATCTTGAGCATTAGGCATGAGTTTCACAGCCACTATTTCTTCTAAACGCTTGGCAGGCGAGTTGGTTGTAGTTTTTCATCATGTCTGTGTGTTGAAGGTTTGCCAATCATTAGTGTCAATGTAAAAGTCCACGACATTCCAGATGGACAACTGAAAAAGACCACTCAAACATTCTTTACAGCGATTATCCAAATAAATAATAAACCAATCTTTCTGTTTTCCTCAGTGATAATATATTGATTTGAATTGCAGTTGTTCTCTATATGTCAATATCCAAATCAATCATCAGAAAACTCATGAGATTTTTCTCAACACGTCCCTGTGTTCAAGATCCAATATAAAATGTCAATCACCTCGTTCAGTCAAATCTTCTGCAGCGCTCCCCAGGTAGGATAAGATAATGAAAACTAAATAAATCAATTTACAATATTGCAATATGCTCCCGAACATTTAATGAAGTGCGGTGTCAGTCAGAAGTGAAAAGCTCCTCACAGATGTTCAGAGATTAACAGCGTCCTCAGCGTGGGGCAGCTAAAAGGCGTGGGCTCTTGCAGTAAATAGCTCAGGGAAACAAAGTGGCACGTATGTCTTCTTGATGAAAATCTCACATAAAATGACACATAAACCTAATGGAAGAGCGGGGATAGACATATAGCTGAAGGTAGACACACTAATGGCTTTTGGAGATTAGTGGGCCCAGAAGGTGACTTTAATCTGTTGAGAAGACAATCCATTTTGTCTTTACCCACAGGACACAGATTTAATAGATAGTTAGTGGGGTTGCTAATCACCTGTATTATCAGTTGATCACATTTATCCTCATTGCTCTTTCACTGTCTGTCTTGGTAGGAAAGTGTCAACACTAACATTTATCTTTCATTTAGTGCTTCATTTGGAGTCGGATCATTTTGAATATCTCATCATTTGTGTGACATTTTTTACATTTATCTCGTCTTCATCAAGGAGCCCGTCCCTGCAGATGGCTGCCAGCTACTTTTGAAAAACCTACACAGAGTTGGTCACATATTTTTCACTGTCATACGATTGAAAATCAAGTTTTCAAGTCACTAACCCACGCTGTCAGAACGCCGACAAGTTGGTTGGTACAGAATAGTAAAACGCATAAACTGTCTACTGCCGCAACACACATATGCTTTCACTAGAACCATAAAGGGTTCTTCGTCCTGTCCCCATAGAGTGAACCCTTTTTGGGTCCTAGTAGATTCTTGCAGAAAAGTTCCACTTGGATCCCTTTCAGAGAGTTCAACCTGGAACCCCAGATACCAAGACCCATCCACGAAAGACCCTCCTGTGGGCCATTTTTCACCAAAACATGAAACCAGCCTCGTTCTGGTTAATCTGGCTAATTTTGAACCGTTCTGATCTTTTCTACCAAAAAGGAACTAGTTCAGAATCTGAAAAGTTGGTTCCCAATTGGAACCAAGAAGTAAAAGGTTTTCAATGAGAACCAAAGTCGGCACTTCATATTCCACTGGTTGTTCTGTTTTGTTCAGCGGTCCTTGCTGATGACGTCCTTGATTACAATGGTTCCGCTCAAAATTGGTGAAAATGCAGGCTGGTTCACTAGATGTCACCAAGGGTCTAAGGTTTCTGAACAAAACAAATTAAAGAACCACATCTTATTTGGTGAAATATGGCCCTTTGAGAGGTTCTGATAATGATAACACTAAGAACCCTCTCTGGGGGTTCTATCTCAAGTCTTTCCACCTTCCTCAGTTCCTAATATGAGCTCAGCTAGACCTTTTTATATTCCAAGGCATTTATCAAGAACACACCCAGAGGGTTCTACAGAGAACCATTTTATACGATGATACAAAGACCCATTAAGTGCTATTTGGGTTGGCTCCACAGGAGAATCTGTTTTGGTTCCTTGTAGAACATTTGATGAGGTTCCACTTGAAACCATTTCGGAGAGTTCTGCCTAGATCCCAACATAAAGCGTTATACCTAGAAGTTAGAACCATCTGTGAAAGGTTTTAGCTAGAACCCCCTATGTAAGGTTCTGTGAACCCTCCTATGGTGTACTGCAATGGTTCTATCCAGAACCTTTTCACCTTCCTCAGGTGCTAACAAGAACTCATTCAGGGGGTTCCACCAATAACCTTTTTATATTCTAAGGGTTTTATTTAGAACCTACACAAAGGGTTCTACAAATAACTCTTTCATTTTATGATACAAAGGACCATAAAGGGTTCTTTGGCTTGACCCCAAAGGACAACTCATTTTGGTTCCTGGTAGAACGTTTTAGAAAGGCTCCACTTGGAGCACATTCAGAGAGTTCTACCTAGAACTCAGTATGAAGGATTATACTTAGAACCACATGTGAAGTGTTCCCTGTCTGAGGATTCTATCAGAAACCTTACAAGAACTCAGTCACAGGGTTCTACCAAGCTCCCTTTTATATTTGAAGGGTTTTATCAAGATCCCACACAAGATTTTATCTAGAATCCACCCTGGCAGGTTCTACTGAGAGTCTTTTTTATTATGACACAAAGAACCCTTGGCGAGCTGGTTCTTTGGATGAAAAGTGTTCTTATTGAAACCCTTGGTCTGACAGATGGACACTTAATTCAAAATAGGGTTCTTTAGATGGAAGGTAAAACATCAGGACTTCAAGATCCATGGTTTGGAACCCTTATCTCTATGAGTGTACAATTTGTGTAACAGAGCTGCTCTATCACGAAGAGAGTACCACGTTATTGGACACAGCAGCTTGAGGAATAATATCCTGAATGCAAAAATCAATAATTCAATTACTGTATTTCCTCTGCCGGTGTTGCTGTTCTCTGCTTCGCTGAGCACCGTGCAGCGTTCCTATAAACACTGTGATCTTGGGGACAACCTGGCTCTGCATTATGCTTTGGCAATGTACTGTATAGAGAAGATATTCTTAAGTCTGAGGTGGTAACTTTCTGGTTTAGCTAGCATGGTAAGTCTCATTTTAAAAAACGTCAACAACATCCACCTGTTATTGAACAAGCAGTCAAGGTAGATTTCTATGACCGGTGTGTTCATCCTCTTCAGGTCAAGGTACGTGCTGCTGCCTCCTCTTCTCAAGCTGTTCATCTTTCATAGGATCATAGAGCTGCTGGTGCAGGAGAGCAAATGTATCTTTGTACTTATCAGTGTCATATTTCAACTTCTGTGGGTCACTGTGGCTGCAAATATAATATCTTATCTTCTGAGGTGACGCTTTATGACTGTTGTCATTAAGTGTCATTCAGTCAGTTATGTTATTTTTGCATGAGATGACAACTTGACATTGAACAAGGCAAAAATGTCTTTGCTATGACAACTTCACATTAACCATGCGAGCATAACCTGTCAGTGTTATTGTCATGACAACTTGACATAGACAAAAATGTTGATGTGATGTGATTTCTTATGACATGATTTCTTATGACAACTTGACATTAACCAAGGCAAAAATATCTTTGTTATGACAACTTCACATTAACTATGACAGCATAACCTGTCAATGTTTTGTCATAACAACTTGACATTAACTGAGGCAAAAATGTTGATGTCATGTGATTTCTTACGACCGCTTGACATAATCAAGCCAGAACTGTCTAAGTGGTACATTTTGGACACCATTACAAAAACATTTGACAGTGTAATAAAGCTTAATACCATCTTTATAAGTCCAAAATGTACCACTTAAGTTGAGGTCAAGAAAAATATTCATAACACACGTAAAATGTCTCATGAAAGCCACTGACAAAACCAACCACATATTAAAATACAAAACTATACAGTGTCTTTAAGGAATGTCTCTACATATAAATACCACATGTGGCAATAATCAGGTATAAGAGAAGCAATGAAATGCTCACAGATCACTGATATTTTTTATATATTATGTATTAGTATGGGTGCATTTTTAACTGTTAGGGAGAAAAGGAAAGCGGTGAGTGATATAATTCTCAGTGAGTGAATAATATACCAGAGGGAGACAGAAAAGTGTTTTTCCATTTTTGTCAGGGGAGGTTTCTCAGCAGCAGATTTCCAGGAATATTTGAAAATGTCTCTATCCTTTTAAACTTATAAAACTCATGTCTGGGATAAGTAAATGCATGGAAGGGAAAGTTTCACTGTAAAAGTGACTTTAAAAAATAATTGATATCTGACATCTGACTTGCATTGATTCTTGTAGCTCTGAATTCTAATTCAGGCTCGTAATCTTCATATAACATATATGTCTACATCAACTGCAAGTTCATTTTAGGTGCTATTTTAGGAGCTTCACGGGACATTTCTGGCACAGAAAAACACAATAAAAAATTAGTTTGACTCACAGTATGTAGACTGGATATAAGCCTACCACTGGTTGCCTGTTTCAGATTGCATCCATCTATCTACAGATATCTACAGTCCCTGTTGCTATGGGAAACAACAACCACCTCTGAGATAGAAAGTAAGTTAGCCCCTGGGTTAATAATGGTGCACATGTAGACATTTGGCAATGTTGATCAGGTACAGGTTGAGGTACAAAAATAATATTGTAATATAACGGGCAATGTAACTGATTACTTTTGATACAGAGCAAAAAGAAGAGTAATATTATTTCTTTTTAAAGGAGGTGAAAAGCAACTTATTACAAGTTCTGTTTTTATGTTTTATGGCATTATTTAATCATTTTTTATGATTAAAAGTGGTCATTATTATGTATTAATTAAAGGTGGTACCTACATGATCTGAGAATTAATTATGGTCCATATTAGGCTGTGGGAATATATATGTAATTTATAGGTAATTCTGGTTATGTGTTTCTAGACAGTGTCACATTGAAGAGTTAAAGATTTTCATTAAAATGATTTTTTAGGTCCAACTGCTACAGTAGCAGAAGCACTACAACGGCTATTCAGCCTATAATGGCCCAAGTTATTAAAGCTATTATGAAAGAAATGAAAAGACTACTGGCCATACACATGTAAGACAGGTCTAACCTAGGCTGCACATATTAATCACATATCTTATAGAATATCTTGAAAGCCCAGTGTGGACCATACTGTAGCACATGACCATTGTACTGTTAGCATAATGTAAAGCAAAAGCAAGTAAATGGTCACATTTTCTGAATATCCAAGCCTACATCTCTCTTACGTTGTGCTCTCTGTTATGTCCATCGTCTGTGCAGCTTTACTGCGTATATGCTAATTTTCTTCTTCTTTATTAAAGGTCCAGTTTGTAATATTTATGGGATCAATTCACATAATATAGCAGACATTTAAGTATATTTGCATGAGTGTAATATCACCAGAAAATAAGAATCATTGTATTTTTGGTACCATAGAATGAGCTCTTTATATCTAAAGAAGGTGTGGGTCGTCCACTTCCATAGAAGCCCCCATGTTGCATTCACATGTTTCTACAGTGGCCCAAAATGGACAAACAAAACAGTGGCTCTAGAGAGAGTCTTTTGCATTTTTTTGAGTTTAGCAGCCACCATAGTTTCTCCCTCTAAAAGCTTGGAAGGGGAAGGTAAGGCAAGAGGTACTCAGTACCCAGTCAAAAGTACTAGCAATCCAAGCAGAAATAACCTGTAGTTCTTCCTTATATCCTGTGACATCACTGTGACATCACTGGATACAGGAAGAACAACAGATTTTGTAATATAAGTCAATTTTCTTGGTAAATATATAGCATGCGGTGAGGAATTTATTGCTTTAATTGCTTTTGACTACATTTACCATGAACACTGGCCGGACATCCACATGAAAAGTTGCAAATATTCCCTTTAACTTTGAGCTGGCCAAATCAAGGAGTGGTCTGAAGGTTTTTCCATCTGCAAGGTACATAAAAGTAACTAACTACACACTAATTTCCTGTTATTAAATCCCAACGGTGCTGTGTTTAATAGGCACTGTTGCTGGGCTGCTTTTTTCTGTTAACATATTTAATTTCTATTTTTGCCTACAAATCCCATTAAAATCCAACAGTGCAATAGTAGGGTATCTAAGGCCTTACTCTTTTGTGGCTTGGACTTTCACTGATGTCCGCAAACCAATAAAAGCACGTTAATGTACCATACAACTGCAGTGGAGGACGTTTTCTCTCATTTTGAGGAAAATGAGCACTAAGAATAGTCATTCAGAACAGATTGTCACAACATTCTGTCTTGGAACTGCTTGTTTTTATTTTTCATTAGTAAACTGTCGGTTTTTTATATTTTGCAAACAAGCAGCTTTGGCAGTACAATATCTTTAACCATATGTTTTTCAGTGCAAATCAAAGCATGGAATAGACCAAAAAGGGTGGATGAAACATATTTATAATACATTTTATGAACATATATTTATGTGTATGAAGACAGACAGGTTCACGCATAAAAAGGTACCACAAGACTGTGTTTAGACATTTTTCATATTTCCTCACAACCTTATAGTGATAAACAAGCCAGTCTGATGCAATCTATGTGCAGATTAGCAAAGAACCAAAAATTTAAAAACACAGCCAATATCATCAAAATAATCAGAAAAATACATTAACTATGCACTGAATGATACACTGTGTACACATCATGGCTCTGTCAGTGAGGTATTCTGTTTTTTCCTTCAGTCCCTGAGGCTGGTTATCTGCCAGATCTCTGATGTGTCACAGAGTGCTTTTCAGTGCAGTTCCTGCCTCATAAAACAGGTGCAAATTTTTATTATTATTTTTTTTAATCGTGAATCATTTACATTTGCTAGCTTGCTTGCTTTTTGCTGAGATCTGTTGGCACATTGTTACATTTCTTGCAGCAGCACCGCCACCAGATGTCAATCAGGAGAACGACAGCAGGAATCTGTGTCACGTCTTGTGCATTTGTGCAAACACAAGAAGGAACCACCCACTCTTAAAAATGTTGCTCTCTAGCGCTACTAGTGGTCAAAAACTCCACAGGGTACCTTTAAGATTTTGGCACAATACGTACATACATACATACATACTGTAGCTTCACAGATACTGACCAACAAAATTAAATGACAATTATTTAAGTAATAATTATACAAAATAATAATCATACAAAATAATAACAAATATTATTGCAAAAGAAAATATTAGTACAATGAATTAATACAAGAATTAACATCAAATATTTTTTTTAAATTAATATCTATCAAATATATGCACTCTTAACTGTACACATTTATATTATCTGTCACACTTTAGAACAACTTAACAACATATAAATTATGGTTATTGTAAAGTGTGACTGATAAAGGTTATCCTGCTCCAGTATCAGCATCATCACTGTTCGATAACACATCTTATATTGAGGTAACAATGAGGTTTCAAATGAAAGTGCACGTGCTAAAAGAGCAGAAACCCTATTTTCCAGAAAATAACCTTAACATCAGTGGTGTACATTATTAACAGAGCTATTACCTTTGTGGTAATGAAAAAATAATACCATCATTATTATGCGAGAATGTCGGGCCAGCTCACAGCCATGACAGCTACTTCAAATTCAGGGCATACAGAGACATAAGGTGTAGGTTAATACCTAAATGCACTGTGACAGTGTATAGACTCATGTATAGTCAAATGGTTCTGAAATACACAGAACATGCCTTGTATAGATGATTATAAAGCATTATAGATTAATAAGCATTGTTTCCATGTTTGATTCGGTCTTAAACCCTCTTTATGTACATTATACATATCTGCTTGTGCATTCTGTTGGTACAGCTGCACCCCTTTGTCACCTGGTATTAAAATGGAATCTGTATCCCGATACTTTATCCGGAGAGTAAATGATCCAATCTCGCCTTTGTGTTTATACCAGGTTCATTTTAATGCATTCTTAATCGGATCTCTGTCCTCCAGCTGCTTGTGAGTAATTTGAGAAGGCTGCAAATCAACCCCAGACTCCTTTTAAAAATCACAGTTTTCTGAGTTGTTGAGTCAGAGTAAACTTCACAAACTTTGTGAAACACCGTCTATAGCAAACTCTTAATTACTTAATCCCTCTTGCAAATTCGGCAAATGTAATACATCAAGTTATTCCTTTCATTGTATAAAAATATTGTGTCCGTATGTACTGGTGTGTTGCGGTTCCAGTGCATAGACGGGACCTATCCCTCCCTCCCTTGCCTGCTCTCTAAATTTGAACAACAACTTAGATTTTTTTTTTTCTGAAAACTACTCCTATCAGTGTTATGTTGTGTGTGAATGCTAGCATGTTGTACAGATTGCATTTGCAACTATCTAAGATCCAAACACAAAGCCAGTCAGACAACCTGTATATGTTTCTAGTCATGGCACATTGACATCTTGCATTAACATGCCTTTTTCTGTATCTGGGTAACACATCTGGATACAGATCACATACCAGCTGTAAACCTTGTCTCATTACATCTTGTATGCTCTGCTGTCAGGTGCACTTTACTTCTTTGCCCAAATCCTACCTCTGCTAAAAATTGTAACTTTCCTCTTTGACATGGCACTTTTTTAAGTATTCAAATTTCACAGTGCCCTGCGAGGAAGAAGAGAACAGGAGGGCACATTGAAGCTTTTTTTTTTTTATAAAAAGCCTGCAATCCTCTTCCCCTACCACTACATGTCACAGCTATCAGCCCAGCTCAACTGCCTCGAGCTATTAGAATATGCACTTTGACTGGAGGAACCTGACACAGTTCTCATCACACTGCCTTGCATCTCACCCTAGAGAGGTTTGTTAGCTTCAATTGCGAAAAATGCCTATATACTCCTTCATTCCTCCTGAAACATTAAAATCTCCCAGCAGCACGGGTAAAGTTCATTACGATCCTGAATAAAAGCCTGATTGAACTGAGCCATTAATTGAATCTAACAGGCGGTACTGCACCTTTGTAATGAGTTAACACAGTTGGATATGTTTAAAGTATGTGAACAACATAAACACAATCCAAGCCATTAATGAGAAATGCTCATGTTTGACTAATTTGTCAATATATTAATATTATGTCGTTACCTCGTTATGTTGCAGTTTTCATTTCCTCCTACTGTTGCTTCATGTAAAAAATATTGAGAAACAGTCACAGGAAACACAATGCATTCATTACCAAGGTTAGCAATAACATTAACCATGGTTGTTCATCAAAAACAAGACAATGAGGTTTTTATTTTTTGTATTTTATGGTCATCAGATCATGTTTTTGCAGGGGAGTAATGGAACAAGATACATAAAGAGCTGCAGATTTACATAAAGAGCTGCAGATAACGGGCTGCTCACCTCCAACTCTTCGGCAAGTTAACTAACTTTTAACTCAAGATAACTTAGAATGATTGGAGCCCTGCAATGTGAAAAGGCTTTGTGTATTTCCGACAAATCAACTGATGAACTGTATTAGCAACAGCACCTCCTCTTATCGACAGCTATCCTTTACTGTACTAAACTGTGGCACAGCCCACTAGATATTATAACGTTCCATCCATTACAAATTTGTTCTCACTAGCACTGGTCCCCCTCTTAGTTCACTCTCTATGTCACTCTCCCTCTCTCTATTTCATTGAGCTGGGGAGGCGGGGCCAAATTTGAATACAAACACCCCTGTATATTCTATCTTTAAGGACTGCTAATACCTAAGGGTGTTTTCCCAAATGTTAACTTTGATTGTTGCTCATTTAGTCATTAATATTTATTATAGAAAAATACTTTTAAAATAAGATTTCAGCGCCTTTAAACTCTTTGTTTACTTTTCTTTTCTATGTACAATATAATATATTCACATGAGCTATACAAATTGAGTCATGGTGACAAATGTTGCAGAGCTTGCAAGTATACAAACATCAAGTTTAATCACGTAATCATGAGGCCTGTGTTTCACTGTCCTTGAGATATAATACATGATTCTCTAGAAGCCTCAGATCCTTTCAAAGTGTCTGCACACTCGCAGTCTGTCTAAATCTGAGACACCTTCTCCAGGTCCTCCATGATCAGGTCCTGTTCTTTGATATCACTTCTACCAGCCAAGCATCCTCCTTCCTGACACAAGCACTTCCCATTCCCTACTAACCCTGATCTGACTCCAGAGCCCGATCGGCTGAGGGCAGCGGCAGGCTGGACCGGGAGCACAGCGTTCCCACGAATCCGATGGGAGTGGGTCTTCTGACGCTCGATGCCGGCAGAGCACAGCTGGAATTTGAACGCGGCCTGAAAGCCTCTGCGAAAGTTCTCGTTGAAGAACCCGTAGATGATGGGGTTGACGCTGCTGTTGAAGAAGGCCAACCAGTGAGCTAAGGGATACACGTAGATGTTAATGACACGATACTGGTGCTCCGTCAGGCTTGCGTAGTCACTCAGCATCATCAGCGTCCACAGGGGGAGCCAAGATAAGATGAAGAGCAGAGCCACAACCAGCAGCATCATTATAACCCGAGTCTTCTTCTTTGAAATCGTGTGACGACCCTCCATGCTTGATTTGCTGTTGCCAACGCCCTCTTCTGACGCTGTTCCACTGCCCCTCATTGGAGGAATGGTGGTCTTGGAGAGGGTGAAGCCGATGCGGGCGTACATGATGACAATAAGGCTGAGAGGAGCGAGGTAGATGTTAGCGAAGAGGACGGTGGTGTAGATTTTCCGCATCTCCTGATTGGGCCAGTTTTCCCGGCACCAGTAGAAGGGACGGGTGGCATTGTTGTGGCCAAGGACTATTCGCACCCTCTGCTCCTTTGTGACCTGGAGCATGACCCCAGAAGGACACATGATGGACACAGCCAGCACCCATATGATGACAATGATTAGCTTTGAGGTGGCGATGGTCAGCTTCTGCTTGAAAGGGTAGACGATGCAGCGGAACCTGACACAAAGGGAATGCATGAAGGAAAATGAGGCTCGCCCAGACAAGCACATAATAAGCACTGATATGATTATAACACTCACCTGTCTACAGCTATTGCCACTAGGGTGAACACAGATGCTGACACAGATATCCCCTGAACCATCCCACTGAGTTTACACACCACGCTGCCGAATGGCCATCCTGCAGGAAAGAGAATAACTGTTAAAATCGGCAATCAGTGCAAAAAATAAAGAGAAACAGACTGCAAGAATAGCTTAAATGCTAAAATTACTCATAATAGACATTCATTTGAGAGAACATGTCGAACTGAAAACATATAAAACAATAGTAATTACAATAAAATTAGCAATTAAACCCTTAACTTGTCTCAGTGGTATTAATTCAGGCATCTATAAGTTTTTTCTGGAGCAAATTTCAAGTATTCAATTCAATGTTTTGTAGCGCCAAATCAAAACAAAGTTATCTAAGGGCACTTTTCAAACAGAGTGAATCTATACCATACTCTTTATAAACCCAGTCGTTCCCACCAAGAGCAAGAGCCGACTCTGTCGAGGAAAAACTTCCTTTTAACAAGCAGAAACCTCTAGTGGATCCAAGCTCTTTAGAGCCAGAAAGAGCACAGTAACAGAAAGCCAGGTATTTGTAAAATTGTCTCCTCTCATATTAGAGTCAGTGTAAAGACAGAGAGTGCTCAACTGTGTCAAAAATTATTAATTAAAGTGACAAAAAAGCAGCACAATATTTTCTTTTATCTCATGCTGAGACTATATTATTCAAAATTAGTGATGCATCACAAGTAGTGCCATGCTTAGGCCCAAACCAGACTGAAAATGGAAATAGTAAGGAACCATTTAAAAGAGTATTCAAGCATTCATATTTTCTGACCTGTTATGATGTTGTCCACTAGCGTGGTTGGCATGCAAAATATGCCAACCAGCAGGTCACTGATGGCGAGGTTGAGAATAAACAGGTTGGTGACCGAGCGCATGTTCTTGCTGCGCAGCACAATGAAACACACCACCCCATTTCCCACCATGCACACCAGGAAGATGAGCAGGTAGGACACGGTGAAGACGGCAGCTACAGATGGTTTGTGGAGGTAGAAATCAACGTAGGTGATGTTCTGGAAAGTCAAAGGGTTCTCTTGCAAGCTTGAGAAATTGGAGGGGTTCAAGCCCTCCCACGTAGCGTTGATGACTGGATTGTGAGTCATGATGATATCTGTGTGTAAGAAAGACAGAGAAATACAAAGAGAGATAGACAGAGGTGTGATAACCTATCATGTGCTCTGTATATTAGTGCACATGTTCTGGGTTAAATATCTAATTAATGAAATGAACCAATTACAAAGCAGAACACTGTTAGAGACATGCTTCTGGCAGGAGTGCAATCCTTCACAGCAGAAAACAGGAATCAATTGGTAATTACATAAAACAATAGAACCTATCAAGAAATCAATAGTCCAATTCCTGTGTCTTTCAAGTATTGTGAGTGGGTTGATTCAGTCAAGTGTATGCTCTCTCACCTTCTCCAATGATAACAACATGACTGAAATGACCAATCTGTTCTGAGAGCAGAGGGGATGATAACTTGCCGATTGTTTACATCAATCATCCGAATCGAGCAATCTGGGAAGAAAATGATTTAAAACTATTTCTGACACGTATAAAATTGGTAAATTTTACACATCTTGAGGAATTTCGAAACTTTCTCTCTCCTAACTTTCCTACCATCTCTCCTTGTCCTGTTCAGAGACCAAGAGGCATTTTTTTAATTTGATGTATTCGTTTCTTGCAGCTCAACATTTGCGCAACTAAATGATTGTCAGTCACACTTTATTTTACAGTACACAAACAAGACATAACAGACAGTATTACACCCATTATTAGACCCTTATTAGGTTTTCTTAGTGGGAAATTGCAAGAGAACTATACTGTAAACTAAAGCGTATTGTTTCCCACAGTAATTAGTCTTTATTGGAAGTTAATTAGGAAACATTTCGACTTGTATCAGAAATCAAAGTGTATTATATCCCACTGATAACTTTTGTTAGAATTTATGAAAGGATAATTACAGATACATTACAACAGTGTATTGTAAACTTGAGTATATTATTTCAAATTTTTAGACTTTCTTAGAGGGTAATTAGGGACACATTATAACAGAATCTCTAATTAACCTCTAATAAAGTCTAATAGTGGTAAACTATACACTTTAGTTTACCATACAGTTCTGCTGTAGTGTGTCCTTAACTACCCTCAAATAAAGGCTAATATGGGTCTAATAAAGGGTATATTATTCAAATCTTTGTATAATTTAATACAAAATACAGCTTGTTATATGTTATTAATGTACTGTAAAATGCAGTGTGACCAGATTGTCAAACTGCAGCCTTTGTTGTGTGAATATTGTTTTCAGTAAACAGACCGAAGTGGGTCACATTTACATAGTAGTGAATATTTAATTGATGTCATGAGATGAATCAACATTTAGAAATTAATAATCACTTGCATATGAAATCATGCCTTGATAATTCCATTTTCACACTTAATTGCACAAGACACAAGAAACTTAATATCTTCTAATGAATTCTAATAGAGTTTGCATCAAAATGAGCTGTTATACATACTTTTCCCTAAACCTCTCAATTTAGTTTTTTCTTTGACTCAGATTCACACCTTTGTGTTTCTCACTCTTCAAAAAGACAATCAGAGTAAATGAGAATATTTGATTACAATACAATCACGTTCATCATGCTGCTTATTATACTGTAGAAAACACCAAAAAAGATTAAGATAATCTAAGTCTAGCAAAAAATCTGGAAAACTTTTTGAGGTGCGATCAGTTTTTGTTTGTCTTTGAGCTCCAATATTACATTTATCACATAGAAGTATTGTACTTGGCAAGTATGAGGCAGCATAAATATTGTACTTATAGTTTCAAAAGTCATGTGTGATGGTAATTTTGTCTTTGCAGTGCCTCTTTACTTTCCTGACCATCATATAGCCTTAAAGGTATAATATGCATAATTTTCCTTTAAAAAAATAAATAAATAAAGATAAAGATATGGTGTTCTGGTGTCTGAATCTGCAGGGATTCTGTCCTCTGGCTCTATGTCCTTATTTTTGTCCTTATTTTTGATGTGCTTGGGACACTTTACAAACCCAAAACATCAGTTTGTGACGTCCTGGTATCTTTCTGATGCAGCTCAGACAAATCCTACTGATTCTACCTTTAATATGTCCACAGTTTTATTATTTATGGTTCATTTGATAAAGACAGATACAGTATACATAGACAAACTGAAAACAGCTATGATAGGGTTTATAGCAAATGATAATTTGCTGCCAATCTGTCTGAAGACTTCCTCTTTTTTAAAAAAATAAAAGACTGGAACAGTGAGGCAAAAACTGAGTACAGCAAAATATCATGAAGCTAAGTAAAACAATCACTTAAATAATTACATTTAAAAACAAGACGAGTACATTTTTGCTGCTGAAATAAGAAGGATTTGGAAGCTTTCTTAAAAATGTTGACATTTGCAGCAGATTTCAAGTGATCATGTAGCGCGTTCCAAGACTGAGCAAAATCTGTTTCCCCATGGGATACGTTACCTTTCAGATATAATAAATAATGACAGTCTAATGTCTTTGAACGATTTGAAATATATATATAATCTACCTGGTTCTTTCTTTTTGTATTTGTAATCATGCACAGCCATGCAAACATATGGTGTACCCTGGAATTATCCTCTGCCAACACATCCAACGGTTGAGATCCTGCAGAGTTTAAATGGTGATATCGGCCTTACATTCATACAAAAACAATAAGACGCAACAAAAATTACTTGGCTATATCACCATACGATATGGATTGCAGATTTGAAAAATATGAAAAACTAGAAACCTGCTACTGGTACCTATGTCCATGTGTTCTTCACTTCTTTTCTCTGGTTTAACAGCAGACAAGAAATCCTTATCACAAGGTGGATACCCCCACATAATCTTCCTACCACATTATCTTAGCTTTAGAATAGAGAATAGAGAATAGAGAATAGAGGCTATTAAAAGAGAGACTGACCTGGTGATGTCCTGATATGTAGTTTACTGACAAAGTAGATCTTATTTAGCACAAGTGATAGAATAGAAAGTGATAAGATAATCCTTTAGTAGAAGTTTGCAGTGTTATAGAAGCAAAGGGGATAGCAAAACAGAAAAGAAGTGATCATAACAAGCAATAGTTAATAAATGAGTAATTGTTAAAAATAGGAAACAATATATGCAAAAAAAGGGTTAAAGGTTAAAATTCCCTAGGCTTTTATTTTCTTACCTCACAGGAAACAGAATCTGAGTTGTATTCCTTTCCTCTGTCCTTTAGAGATAGTATATATCCGTTTGACAGAAATTCCACTCTTTCAGAGCAAAAAGCGGCACACTCTCTTCCCTCTGTGAGACCCTGTGCATCTGCTCAGTGCGCCTGCCAACCACAGACTGCTGTAGTGCTTATAGATGACAGAGAGGAGATGAGATTCACTGGGGAGAGCTGTGCGAGGCGGCGCTGGTGCAAGGAGTAATATATGTCAAGAGGAGGTGCGAATATAATGTACAGAGAAGATGTGCACTCCCTTTTGACAATGAGGGACAGAGGTTGAGCGTGTGAAGACAGACACCTGTTTTCTTTGATATCAGTCAGTCAAATAGGTGATGGAGAAAGGTCACTGCTCATCTTGGATGAGTGCTCACCCCAGGTGTCACCTTTTACTTTTCAGCACTCACACCTTCGCTGCTCAAGTGGAGAAAATGTGAAGTCTAAGTGTGGCACAGAGGTCTCTCTGCCATCAAATCAAATAATTGAAGTACAGAATTTCAGCACATTCCACAAATTATAGTGAAGACAGATACTGTATCCAAAATATTTTCACATATTCAGGACATTATTATCATTATACACCAGTATACACAACACAACTCCTTCACATGAAAAATCTGAAAATTGAAAATTGTCAACCTTTGTCTGGTAGTAAGCCCCGCCCCCCTTGCCAAAATAATCCATCCACCTGATGTAGCAAATAGAGATGCTGATTAAACAGCATAATTATTGCACACATGTGCTTTGGACTGGTCACAATAAATGGCTACTCTAAAATGTGCAATTTTATTGCAAAAAAACAAAACAAAAACAGAATTATTAGGCACTGAGCTGTGGATATTTTCATATTTTTCCTCAGGAGGACAAAGTCCTGACCCACACTATAATGCCTCATACTTGCCAGCCCTCCCAGTTTCCCCGGGAGACTCATATTTTTCTTTGCCCTCACCCAATTTTCTCCAAGGGTCGAATTTGTCTCACATTTTCACACCTTTCCTTCCTTTTCATTATCACAGTGTGTTTCTGGCAAGTCTACAGTTTACACCCAGACAGCAGCACAGCTACACCAAATGTTGTTTTGTGATGCAGAACAGAGCTGCTTCAGTCCATCCATGCTCGCACCTCATCCTCCTCAGAGCAGTGGAGAGCATTAAGAAAAAAGAAATAGAAAGATTTTAATTTCTTATTAAAAAGTGGGGCACATTTTTTTCTATGAGCAGACTAACATGCCTTTAATAAAACATTTGTAAAATATTCATCTTCATCTTTGAAAATTTGAAAGTGGACAAGGTAAGGATAAATGCTGTGTGCTCACATTGTGTTTTCCAGCAAATAAAATCAGTTGCGGGCATTTGTTTGGAGAAAAATGTGTACTTGGAATTTTGTTATTTTCATTCTTTAATAGTCACAAGAATGCAGTGAACAAAGTCTATGACACTCCTGACCCCTAGTTCGTCCTACTATATTAAATGATCCTTATTTCTGAGGTCTCAGGGTTGCAAATATGCTTTGCCCCAGTATTCCTACACTCGTCCTAACCCTCTCGTCACTCCTCATGCTTAAACCTAACCAACCCAACAAAGAGAAGTAGCCAATCAGAGGCAGAATGGGGCGAGTCATAACTTTGCCCTCCTGGGAAAAAATTGTATCTGCAGCCCTGTGTGAAATAGTGCCTAATAAATGATGTTTTTTCCAGATAAAACTTAACATTTTAGAGTGGCTTTTGACTGTGACCAGTCCAAGTGCACACCAGCACTGATTTGAACAAATTTGTGAGCAACATTTGAGGGACATAAACCTTTTGTACGCATTGAAGAAGTCTTTTTTTTTACTTCAGCTCATGAAAATTGCAAAAACAAAAGGGTTGCACCTATATTTTATACTAATGCAAACAGAAGTAATGGTTGACAGCACCTTCAAGAGAAACTTGGCTTAGACAGTACAACACAAATAGAAAACAAGTATAGGGGTCAGGAGCACAAGTGAGCTTTAATGAGGGGTCAATATCTGATCGATGCAGGAGCGAGAGGTGAGAAAAAGGAGGTGAGGACTGAATAAGCAAAGTGACACCTGACCAGTGAGGAGCAGACTGAAAAGGAGGGCTGATGCATAAGTGGATGGATGCTAATGTGGTCGCCATACAAAACAGTTCATTACTGTCAGTGTCGACTTAGACAAACCCTTTAAGCCACTGTAACTGCAGTTGTTGCAGAATGCTTCATTAACACATTAAAATGCCTTGAGCGTAAATCCTGTCAAAACTGTTGGGGTTCTCATCTTAGAGGGAAGTGTGAGGGAGGAAACATATGTCAGCTAGAGTTTGCATGAAATTTTAAAATCTTTGACAATAGAGCTTTCGGGGTGAACTGAAGTTTGAAATGACTGCCACATTAAGTTATAAGAATTTTGTTGAAAGTGATACACAGAGAACATCCGACAATTTGTGATGGTTTGTGTATGTGTGTGTGTGTGACTGTGTGTGATTTTGTGTCAAGGACATGTGGAATATCAAGGATGTAATAAATCCAACATTAAAATTAAGCAGAGCCCAGTTAATCTCAGTTTAGTCAAAGTTTAGTGATGTAAACTTAAATTACATAAGAGTTTAATCGACACGGAGATGGACACTTAACTAAATTAAAATAAATAAATAAACAAACAGATTTGGCTCTTCATCAAAATATTGCATTGTATGCTAGCAAGCAAAAAGGCAAAATGCTACACTGTAAAGCAACATAATTAAAAGTTAAACTATGATTTAAACTTCTTTTTTTTAATTAGTCCTTGTTGATGCAACCCTATGCTCTTTCTGTGTTCAATTAATTAAAAAATAATGTTAAATTGTGAAATGGTAATTAGTTTTTACACACACACACACACACACACACACACACACACACACACACACACACGCAATATAAGAAACAAAAGTCATTCATTTCAAACAATTCCAGCAAGATGCTTCCCTCAGGGCGATGCTACAGAGTACAAACACTGCATAACATCAATAAGGGATCTTTTGTTCCCTGTTCAATAACGTCCGTTCCTTTAATCTGCACTATTGTGTGTTGAACGCGTGTTGTACACTGTCTATATGTTGTTTTGATCGTTGTACAATCGTTGTGAGGCGATGAGATTTGTTGTATTGATGTAATGTGATGTTTCTGGTGTATCTGGTGAGACCAAAGGTGATTTTCCTGCCTAGGCTGAACAATAAAGATGTTTTCACTCTATTCATTCATGCATTTTCTAATTATGCTTCTTTTCAGTTGATCTCATTAAGGGAAACAATTGAGTGTTTTTGTTTAATTAGTTTATTCTGTAATAACTGTAATGATGAAAATAGTGAGGCAGTACAGGGAGAGAATAAGATCTGGGTGACGATGAACTATGACTGGATAAAATTTGTTTATTTTTTTATTTAAAGGGACAGTTTGGATTATTTGAAATGAGGTTGCATGAAGTATTTAACCACAGTCAGTGTATTACCTACAGTGGATGAGGGTCAGTACAACCGCAGTCTGGAGAGGCAGGAGTCCCATTGAAGGAAGTTAAGTGCTGTACTGCTGTTAACAGATTCAACAGCAAAACCTACTTTAGTCATTTAAAATAATCAATATCTGTGTAGACTATATTTAGAATATTTTCACTGCTTTACCTTGCCATCAGACAGACTTTTATCGTCATCTCTGATCACCAGACTCCTTTGACAAAAACAGAGTTGCTGGTCTAATGCTGTGTCAGTGAGGGTTTTTTGTTTGTGTTATTGAGTGACTGGTGTTTTAATGATTCAGTTTAGAGCCACAGAGGTCACACAATAACACAATAAACAGACTGAGGCAGCAATAGAGCAACAACTTTTGTGTGGTAAAATTAGTATTTTTGCCAAATGAGTCTGGTTGGTTTGTATTTGGCTTATGTAATGGCAGCTTCGCCTTTTTTTGAGTTGTTAAAGATAGAATGAGTTGTCTGAGCTGTTCCTAAAGGCACCAGGAAGATACAGACGTCAAATGTTTTGGGGAGGTGAAGCGTACCGAACACAGCAAAATAATAAGAAAAATAAGGAAATACAGATGCAGAGCATGGGGTCTATTATATCTTTAAAATATTGACTCTGCCCACAGTAGTTCATTGCTCAGCTTCCTTTACCAACACTCCTGTTGCTTTTCCAAACTGAGGGTGCCGACCGCCATCTACTGTAGGTAAAACACTGACTATGGATAAGTTTCTCACACAACCCCACTTCAAAAACTCCTAACCGCCCCTTTAAGTATAAGTATTGGACAAATTAAAACTTTTACCGGTTCTCAAAAGTTGTTGCAAAGTTAATCCCCTTCCTTCTCTCCTTCCCCAAGGCTATTAGGCAGTTTCCAGTGGTGCTCTTTTTTTTCCTCCATGAGCTGCCTGTGCTCGTCCCTTCAGGCTACGTTTCCTATAATATTTGTCCCCAAAATACTGATGTCATTTACGGCTCATCATTGCATTTCACCTGACTGATCTCTGCAGGATCAATGCTCGGCACTTCTGTTTTTTATCAGCAGTGTGTTGAACAGTTTGATAAAGTAACTGGCTGCCGACAAAGATCATTTATTCATATTGGCTGTCCTCAAGAGTAAATCCACAAAAAAGGAGAAGGCAAAGGGAGAAAGAGAATAAATGAATTCCAACACTCAGAGGAAGCCATGTCTACATAGGGAGCAGATCTTAAAACATGGGTAATTAGCGTTCGCTTCCTCCGATTCCTGTCAAAACTTTCACAGCAGTGTTTGAAAAAGTTAAAGCTGAGCTGATGTCAACCTGCTGCTAATGAAAAAAACATGGATCAGCCTTTCAGTGTCATCTGAAGAGATAAATGCACAACCTTTTTTCTATATTTCTGCAGTTTTTTATGCTCATAATGGGCTTTTCATAATTGTCAAAGTCAAAGCTTTATATCATATACTGACAGTCATTATCTGCCCCTTTGTGCACCATGGGTAAAACCCACTGAAATGGGTTTTATCTGAATTGCAAAATACATGGCCTTTTATCATAGCTTTAAGAGCTGTAGGCTACAATGTGATGTGCTTTTAAAAAAAAAGGAAAATACATACAGTTTCTGTGATACAGTGAACTGCAAACGTATTTTGCAGATGGATGCATTTGGACATATGCTCCTAACTACACTGACAGTATCAGTGTTCGCTTGCAGCAGGAAAGTCATTAATTCGAAGCAGACATCCAGCTGGGATCTGATCTGTCTGTGTGGGTTTACATGTTCTCCCAGTATCTGTGAGGATTTCCTCCCACTGTCCAAAAACATGCACGTCTGATAAACCGGGAACTCTATAAGTATTTGTTTGTCTATACAGTCCTCTTCAGACATCGAAGACGTAACTTTGCTGACTTCAACCAGCTGCTAAAGACACAGACAGGAAATGTTCCTTACTGCTTTATTTGGATTTGACAAGACATTTACGCAGTGTTTTTGTTCTTCCACAGGCTGCATCAGCAGTAATGGATTTTAAAAATTTATTTTGCACCAGGGGGGGGAAGAATAGATTTAAGCATGATGAGAATACAAATATAATTATAATAATAATTTTCTAAGTCAAACATTTTATTCAGTTAAGAAAAGTTTACTGGGAGACAGGCAATGCCAGCAGGTAAGAGGCAGGCAGGTTCGGCAACAGGAGATCAGGCAGGTAAGGAGTGCTGGAAAGTCTTGCATGTGTGCTGAAGAACAATCTGGAGAAGAGTGGGAGTGCTGGAGACGCTTATATGC
The DNA here is from genome assembly GCF_056507025.1 of Lutjanus erythropterus. Lineage (NCBI taxonomy): Eukaryota > Metazoa > Chordata > Actinopteri > Lutjaniformes > Lutjanidae > Lutjanus > Lutjanus erythropterus. Next base: position 22,884,986 of record NC_139336.1, read on the forward strand.
AGGGCTGACTGGGAATGAGCTGCCGCTGTGTTTGCAGGTGAGTGGAGTTGGGCTGATGAGGTGGGAGTGTCCGGCAGGTAGAGTGGAAAATTACTGAGGCAGAGGGACAGGAGGGAAACTGGGAGAATGGAGCTGGGACAGTTCGTCCATTCAGGGCTGCTTGTGAACACGGTGGTGTAACGTGGCAGCTTTTGTGGAGGAGGACCTTGGCTCATTCTAGGGTAACAAAAGCACAAAGATTCTTTTTTTTTTTCCAGGTGATTACACACTAATTAACATACACAAATGACTATTACATTCCATTCCATTCAAATGATCAGGTTGTTATCAGGCTTCTGCAGAGGCTTGATTAGCTGATCATGTGAATCAGGTGTGTTGGAGCAGGGAAACATCTAAAACATGCAGGACAGTGGGCCCTGAGGACCAGGATTGGGAAACACTGTGCTAATAAATCCCTGTAAATCTTACACACAGGGGTGAAAATGATCCACTGTACAATTCTTCTATTAGTAGAGTCTTGTTTTTTACAACTTCCTCAAGTAGAATTACAGACGATATACTGTAAGTATCAAAAACATTCATCATTTTCAGTGTTATATTATACTATTGATTAATTACGACTAATTAAAGTAGCACTAATAGCCCGTCAAAGTGGAACTAATTTTTACAGCTCTATTTAATTGTGAGCAGTTTAATCTATGAGTGCATCATAATATATGAAATTATTGTATGTTTTGTTAAAAATTTCCTAATCTGTAAAGTAACTATCACTGCAAATGTAGTTGACAAGTACAATATTTACAACTGTGAAATGGAGCAAAAGAATGGAAAAACTCTACACAGAACACTTGAAATAGAACAATAATTGCAGTCCACACCAATGGAAAAGAAAACGTGTGGCAGCATTGTTTTCTGCTCCATTTACCTCATTATTAAATTGTCTATGTAAAGTCCCCCTCCTCATCTTATTAACTCCCCCTGAGAACTATAATTGCAACATGTTTTTTTTTCCTTTGCTTTATGTAGATTGTACATGCATACGTTTGGCAATGCTTTTGTTTTCTCTTGCACATAATAGCGACAGTATAACTACATACTGTTCTTGTCACCGTGAGTAAAGTAAACCTCAGCTGCACTCTTACGACAGTTTTCTTGAAACATTATCTTCTTTGTATGAGAGTTAGAACAGAAAATCATTAATTAACACGTACACACACCAACATGAAGTGTCAGACAGCAGCCTAATTAAATCATAAATATAGACTGGGTTTTATTAACTGCAATATCATGAATAACAAACCAATGATTGCCTCAACTGGAAAGAAAAGGACACTTTATTTAGAAAAAAAAAAAAAACCTGACTGCGTGGTTTTATAACACCCAGGGGGAAAACACACTAATGGCTCCTCTTGACTGAGAAATGACACAATGAGCAGAGTCTTCACAGAGAATCACAGGACATTGTTCTGAACCTTGGAGACCATGTCATGGGGGCGATGTACAGCAGGTGTCGAGAGCCAGCGGGGGCACTGTCAATTTATTAAGAGTGTTAAAGCTGTTGGAGGAGGAAGCTGCTGAGCAGAACATCTATTTCTATCACTGGCATAAGTTGATTGTTTTTCCGTAGTTAAAGTTTTCACATTTTCATAGAAGTTATTAATGATATGCTTCTTTAAACTTCGTTTGATGAGGTGTCACCACTAATCTGACGAAAATGTAATGAGTGTTTTGAATAAAACTTGAAAGTAGAGTTAGGAAAAAAAAAGTTATACCGGCAAGATCTTCACTCAGTAAACATCCATATCATACACTCATGATTTTTGGGGACATTTGATGAAAGCATTGGTGAAGTTTTATCAAAGTAAACGCTGGTAATTGTAATAGATTGTTAAAAATAATAGAGGATAGTTATTTGGTCTCATCTGTAGAATACAGAATACAAATACAGTTCTTCACAGAACCTTTGGAAGACAAAAGAGTTACAGGTGAAATCCTCTTAAAATGTATTCTAGATAAAAACCCTTTTGAATATAAATGGGTTCTTGGTAGAACCTCCTGGGTGGGTTCTTGATAAAACCCCTGGAATATAAAAAGGTTCATTGTAGAACACCCTAGTGAATTATAGATGAAAGCCTTAGAATACAAAAGGGTTCTGGATAAGACGCCCTGAGTGGGTTCTGGATAAAAACCTTGGAAAATAAAAGTGTTTTTGGAAGAATCTCCTGGGGTTCTGGTTAGAATGCGCTGGGTGGGTTCTAGTTAAAAAATCTTTGGAAACAAAAAGGTTCTTGGAAGAATCTCTTGGGAGGGTTCTAAATAAAACCTTTGCAATATAAAAGGGTTCTGGGTAGAATGCCCTGGGTGGTTGCTAGTTAAAAAAAAAAACCTTGGGAAACAAAAGGGTCTTGGTCGAATCTCCTGAGTGGGTTTTCTGTTAGCACCCTTAGAAGGTGAGAGAAAGAGAGGGTTTTGGGTGAAAGTGAAGAAGCCACAGGAGTATCCTCTGGAGAACAATAATTAATATTTGACAGTAATGGATGATATGTCTATGTTAAAATCTGTGTGTGTGAATATATAATGAATTTGTTAATAAGTTGATGTTTTAGTTTTACAGAGTCATCGACACTGTATGACTGATTTAACTGCTCATCAGAGTGATGAACTGCAGGAAGAAACTGTTCATGTGTCTGATTGTTTTGGGGCTCTGCAGCACCTCCCAGAGGTGAGAAGATGGTTGTGTGCAGAGTATAATGAGGTTGGATTGATGTTTCATGACTCTTGAGTAGAGGCCACGTTGGCACCAGTGATTTTCTCAGCAGTCTGACTGGATGTTTGTAGTTTGTTCCTGTCTGTTTGGTGGACGATTCAAACCAGACAGTGATGGATGTGCAGAGAACAGACTGAATTACAGAGTAGAGCTGGATGGGCAGCTCCTGCTGGAAGGAAGCAAGACGTACGTCCTCTGCTGGGCCTTTTTGATTATGGAGTTGGTGTTGGATGCCCACTTTTGGAGAAATCTGGAGGCTTCCACAGCAGACGCAGTCAGTGTGGTGTCGAGGGACTCCTCCTGACATCTCTGAATTCATGAGCGTGATATTGGATTTAAGCAATTGTGGAACACAGTTTCTGTTGAGATATTTGATTAAATGCTAATAATTGTGTTGCCTCTTTGCAGAGCTTAGACCACACACAAATACGTTTCCACATACAGTTTGTTTCTTTTGGGAAGATGAATTGAATGATTTAATAGCTTGGAAACATTTTTTCAGAAGAATTTACAAAACAATTGATTCATCCAATTTAATATGTCTGTTGTCTATATATTGTTTCTCCAAAATTGGCTCAGGCCACTCGCCATTCACTTTAAATTAAATTTACACCTTTAAACATTACATTAGGAGTTCTGGATAAAAACTGTCCCCTGATAATAAATACAATTATTTTGTTGTTAAATTTTTTTATATTTAAGCCCAGAACTAGTCTAAATCTAACTTAATAATAATAATAGGAAATGGGAAAAGATCTGCTCCAGAGACGAGTTGGACTGTATAAAAAGTTATGATTTGTTTGTGTTTCTCCTATTTTTATCCAATTGTTTTGTATTTCCATTTCATTAATTGGCTTTCTTTTGAGTTACATTATAATGTCTTCATATTGTCATGAGTGTTATGTGTATTATTTGCCTGTATTCATTAAATCAACTAAAAAAAAAGATGATATATAAGCAGGAGCAAGGTGGGTGGTGGTATAATTCAACTTGGTTATGTATTTGCTATGTGCATTTTTGTTTACACACATATTTACATCACATTAACAACATTCAGCAGAATGTGATGTGTTTTGTGGACACATGCTGAGGCTCTGGATGGTTTTAAGGACACTCTGGTAGTGTCAGTCACGTAAATCCGTTCCTGAGCTCCGACTGTCACACCATCATTCATATTCAGTCACTTATGCAACACCGGTAATAATCCAATAACATTAACACGAGCAGAAAACACTGAGGTTCTCTCCCACACCAGCGCTTAATTATTACACATTTTTCCCCTGTTGCCAATGACAAGAACACAGTGACTCGCAGTAATGAGCCAATTAGTTTCATTACAAGCGACTCAAGTCCTGTGATCACGGAAACTATGCAGCCTTCCTTTCTTATCTCTGCTGTGAGGCTGAGTGTGATGATGATGGTGCTTACGGCTTAGCTCCTCAACCCAAGTCATCCCCTTAAAAACACACGTGCACTCCACGTGTCTCCAAAACCAGATAGAGATGTGCTGCAGTAACCACCATTCTTATGGTACTGGCAGAAATCATAAAACACTTCAAAAAAATATATATATATATAAATACAACACTTTTGTTTTTGCTCCCATTTTTCAAAAATCTTAGATGACATCTATGCACACAAAAGATTTCTTTTAAATTCAAAGGTGTCACCAGTTTCTTAAAATTCATGTTAGAAAGAACTTCTCTACCAAGGTAACCCATCCACCTGACAGGTGTGGCGTGTAGAGATGCAGTTGTTGCACAGGTGTAAATGAAATCAGTGTCACTCTAAACTGTGCAGTTTTATAGTGGAAAAAATACTTATTAGGCTCTGTACAATCACTATTTCACACAGGGCTACAGATACCATATTTTACCTAAGAATGGCAAAGTCATGACCTGCCCTACAGTAACTGCCCTAATGAGTAATAGCCAACCAGAGGCAGAGCAGAGCAGGTCATGACCTTGCCATCCTGGGAAAAAATTGGTAGCCGTAACCCTATGTGAAAAAGCCACAGTTCAGTGTCTAATCTGTGCTCACTAGCACAGAAGTTTATCAGCAAAACCTGAGAGGAATAAACATTTTGTGTGCACAGAAAAGATTTGTTTCAACTCATGAAAAATGGGCGCAAAAACAAAAGCTGTTCCCATCACATGTGGAGTAGCCCATCGTCCATATTATTTATCTTACACGTTTCCACTTTTCCACAATAACGCAGTTAGGCCCCTCTTTGAATGACTCTGGGACATTAAATATTGGATGATGAGAAACTGTTTTCAACTAAATGACAGTAAGACCGATTTGGTCCCTCCAACTCCAGCAGGAGTAAACAGTAGCTGATCACTTGGGGCCCTTGGCACCTAACCTTCACACACATGCCAGAAATCTCAGCGTCATCTTTGACAAATTTCACATGTTTTTTGGATAAAACTCAAATCTTTCCTCTGTGTTAATAACCTTGTGATTGTGACAAATGCCTTAATTTTCTCTTGGCTGGATAACTGCATGTCTTACATGTGTCGCCTGCAGCTGTTGCAGACTGCTGCTGCTAGACTATTGACTGACACCAGGAGGCGTGACAGCATCACACCCGTACTGGTGTCCCGTCTGTTGCCTCCATTGTTTTTAAAGCTGTTTACGGTGTGTCTGCAGTAGCTATCCCAAAGCTATGGAACCATCTACCATTTTCAATCAAGTGTTCCCCCTCTTTAGATACTTTTAAGGCAAAACCTAGAACCTATATGTAACCCTCTGTATGTTGTGCTGATCATAAACTTCACAACTCATCATCTGAAATATCTCTCAGGAGCTGCATGGTCCAAACATTTATCATAAGGATTAAATAATACACAACTATGCATTTAAGAATCATTGACTGTTTTATTGCTCTCATTCGAAACACTGCTCCATACAAAAAACACACAGACATCTGCTTCCTTCTGAGTAACCTATGGTTATTGAGTACACAAGATCTTTGTATAAAATTGGTTTCAGAGTTAGAACATGAAAAATAGTACATTTATTGTGGAATCAAAAGTCCAAAAGTCAAGATATACAGATCACAGAACAAAGTGGAAGACAATGTGGTTTTTGATTTTTGGTTATAACAGTCTTGCGCTTCACATCTGGACAGCGTGTGATTGTGAAAGCATTAATTAAAGCCCTTATTTTCACTACAAACCAGACACCACAGTGATTGTAATGTCATCTTTCTTCAAAGAATATATGCACATTTAAAATGATTGAGATGTATTACACTCAGACCTGCAGTCATATCCTAAAATCAAATGAATCAGTTTAAATTACAGTGTATGTATACTTCAATCAGACACAGATGTATGATCAGGTCATTGAATAATAAAAAAAAATTAAGACTCTGCACACCAGACTGTCACTAAATGGAATTTACTAGTGGTGCATGAAAGATAGTGTCAAAGTAAAATGTGAATTTTAAAATGAACCTGTTGCACAAACACTTTTTACCCTGCACACTACAAAGCAGTAGTTCTTCCAGGACTGGAAGTCACAACATTGCATTGCCTCACAGTGATTGATTGTTGATTTGCATTTAAAAAAAACAAAAAAAAAAAAACACACACACACATTACATAGTTTAAAAAAAACAAAACAAAAATTTACTCAAAAGATTGAACATTTCTCACATTAACAGCTTTTAAATAAGATCACATTTTAAAGGAAAAATCAACTCAAATAGGCTTTTAGGGTTGATTTCACAGTCAAGTGTGTGAGAATATTAAACTGCATTCATTTCGATGGCTTCAAAACGACAGGTCGTCACTTTCCCCATAATTTTAGTACACAAAACATCAAAAAAAAAGTTTTATTGATGTTTTAATATCAGATTTTCCTTGTATCTGTAGAGATAACATTTTGCTTTTGGGGTTAAAAAACATAAAATGTAAATTGGATTGGATTAACCTTTAAAACACTGCAAAAATCATACATAATTATTAATCTTGACAAACAAGAAAAACAAAAATAAAATATCTTAAGTGTCACAGAGCAAAAAGGAACTCAATGTGAAGATCCTATGCAGTGCCAGCTGAAAAAAAAAATAAATCAGTGTTTGATCACAAATAATTGCACAACAAATGATTTAATATATAATGCCTGGCACCTACAGAAAAATAATAAGAGGTAGAGCTAAATACAGGTATAATACATCTATATCTCCCTAAAACAGGGAAAAGACAGCCGAGTGGATACAGACCACAAGAAGAATACCTTCAAATTTGCACAAAATTTGGGGAAGTCCAACAGCAAATAATTTTTCCAAAGTTTAAATATAATAAATATAGAAAAAAGGAGAAATAAAAGAAAGTAGAAAGAAGTTCCAGTCTCTATGGTGTTCCATTTACTTCTTACCATACTGAGACAAACAAGGTTATTCTTACATTATCTTCTGGATGTGTTTTGTGAATATGCAGCCTTAAATGGATGCTTGATAAATAATGAATATGCCCATAAATATAAAATTAATGTCCTCTCACGACTGTGCACAGATGACCTTTTGTAGCCCTTTTGTTCATACAAATAAAGGAAGATTTCTCATGTCACGCCTCCAAATGCAGTACCTCCACTATGTTTTGATCTCAAGATTTCCGTAGTACGCGTAATATTTAGGAATAACTAAAAACAGTTCTATGAGAAAAGAGGCTGGTTATGTTTGATTTTATAATCTGTACATGTTAGACGGAGTTCCCCACAGATTTTTATAGAATGAATTAAAAACTGATCATCTGATTCCTGGACATTTCTTTTATGAAAAAACACCTTTAGCTGGACGCTTATTATAAATTATTAGCGTACGCTTTCATAAGATATTAATGTCCCATTAAAACTGCATACAAATGACTTGAATAGCCCTTTTGTTTTCTTCAAGAACTCAACGCAGATGAGCTCAAACGTAGCCCTCATTTAAAATTCAGTACCACCAAAGTGTTTTAATTTTAAGACAAATACTTCCAGCCGTTCTGATTTAAATCCTCACACGAGGAATATTAATAAAATACCATCATGAAGCGGCGCTATAGTACAAAATAGGATGTTTGCCATGTTGTGCTGGTTCTGCTGTCGTCTTGGGATAATTTCATTCACAGATCTGTTTCGGAGTTCTTCCTCCAGAAGTAACCGTTCTCCTCGGTGTTCCTATCTATCCGAATCTGAGGCAAACCCTTTGTGTAAGAATCCCTGTCAAGACTGAAAGAGGCAGAGATATAGAATAACATAAATATGCTGTTGTATGAAAACAGGATGAATTACTTGTGCATTAAATTTCAGACGGATATGTGTGATGTGAAAATGACAGCTGGTACTCACTTACTCAGCCACGGTGGAAGAATCCAAGTAGTGCTCAGCACGGCGAATGCGTGTTAAGGAAAGTCTGGGATTGATCTCCTGAAGGAAAATAACAGAAAAACATTTTTAAAAACACACTTTACAAACACTTGGCTGCACCAACAAAGATGAATTTAATTTAAGATTATTTCTAATCAAAGTTTAGCAAAACTAGGTTTAAAATGAGTAAATCCAGAGTTAAAATTAAGCAGATCATTCTTCATGTTAAAGTATAATTTACAGTTAAACCATGCTTTAATTTGGTTTAGAAATGAATCCTTGTTAGTACAACACAGCCTTAAAGTATGGACCACAAACACTTGAAGTATGAACCAGCAGAAAGGACAAGAAAAAGAAAAGAATGTGAGCAACGCAAAGCTGCTTTTAGTTTGAATGTGGCAGGTTACAGCGGTGTCAAAGAAAAGTCAAAAAAGCGCATTCAACCTTTCTAAAAATGTTTGTAAATGCATGCAAGAAGGCAGGTATGACAAGAGGAAATGTGAGCATGAAGCTTTTAGAAGCAAAGTTCAAGTAGCCCTTGAAAGCTGTGGCAAAGCAAACCTCGGCTAGTACTCACTATCGAATGATTTATCCCCCAACATGGGCTCCTGCTCCATCATATCCATAGAGATTTTTATACTGGGGATATTGGGATGGTAGGGGTAGTCAGACTGTGGGAGGAGGGAGGGAGAACATTAACACTTGTGGACATTAAATTAATAGTTTGGATTATTTGAAGTATAGTTAAGATTCTTCTCTACAGTCAGTTTATTAACTACAGTAGATGGTGGTTGGTATTGCTTAGCTTCCTACGCCACTACTCCTGCTGCTTCTCCAAACTGTGGGCATGTCGGCCACCATATACTGTAGATAATACACCGACTATGGATAAGTGCCTCATATAACCCCACTTCAAATAATCCGAACTATCCCTTTAAGGACCTACAGGAGGCTGTAGACAATCACATGACAACAATGATTTGGTGCACGTCGTCTACATAAACAGGATGTTTAAATATTTAGGTTGAAAGAATTCTTACAAATTCGATTTCGCTGTCAATGCTTCCCTTCTTCTTCTTGTTTTTCTTCTTCTCATCCTCTTTCTTCTTCTTGTCTTTCTCTGGGATGACATCGTCCAGGTAGCTGAGGTCATGCTGGGAGAACACATAGTCCATCGCCTTACGAACGGCAACCAGTGCCAAGATCTGTAGGAAAACCGTTTGATTAGCTTTCATGCAAAGACTGAGGTGTGAGCATTTGTGTTAAAGCAGTGGTTCGCGGCCACTCCTCACCATGACAGGGAAGATTATGGCAGCCACAGTAGACTTGAGGATCCAGAGGAGGGCCAGACACAGGCCCTGGATGAAGGTGAAGAGGTGGATCCGTCTCTGAGGGACGTGCCGCAGGTAGATCAGGTCCGGCTGGTGCTTGGCTGGCATCAGGAGCAGCTTCAGCCGGTCCATGAACTGACGCAAGCACACAGACAAACAGGTCAAGAGAATGAACATGCTGCAGACAAAAGCTTAAAAATATTTCTGTCAGTTTGTGATCAGTTTTAAGGCTGTAATGTAATGAAATGTAGTTACTTTTTCCTGTACGTTTTCCATAAATAAGTGTGAGAGACACACACAATTTGAAATTCAGTAATTACAATACAGTTACTACTCCCAATAATGTCCCGTTGTGTCATTAGCTTCAAGGTTGTCACCAGTAGTTTTGCTGACATGTTATTTCTTAGCCAGCCACCAGTAAATTTGCTTATTGTGTTGTAGCATCAAGCAAGCCACCATGAGTTTAATTCACATATTGTGTCTTAATGTCTAGCTAACCACCAGTTGCTTTGTTCACATGTTGTGGCTCAGCGTCTAGCTAGCCAGCAGTAGCTTTGCATTTAGCTTCTAGCTAGCTAGTTTTGCTTGCTTTTAATTGGTGAGGCTACATCTGGGTAGGTTTTGTTAAGAGTTGGGGGTGCATGACCAGGACTAAGCTAACGTTAGGTGGTGATGAATATATAATGTGGGCTGGGTGCTGGGCGTAAAACACAATGTATTATGTCCCATTTCTCAGTGTTAAATATAAAAGATGTGGAGGCTTTCGAGTTCTTTAAGAGGCACCATTGTAAGAGCTGTAAGGAAAATAAGGTAATTTAATTACTTAGTAATGAGCAACACTTGCAGGGCTCTGGTTGACGGGCACTAAACAAGTCAAACTTACCTGGACACCATTTAGAGACGCCACACCCATGTAGAGGAACACACCATAGAGCACAGGCATGGGAATAAACTGAAGAACACAAAGCACAATGAAAATATTAAAAGCAGTTTATAAAAAATACATTCTATCATGTGTAATATATTGCATAAGGGATGTTAGGGATGTTAGAGCTCTCTTCATACAGGTAAGGAGTATGTTTTATGTTTATTTTAAGCATCATTGCTTAGTTTTAAAAATAGTCCACAAGCAGCTTTTCTAGGAATGTTCTTTTCGTAGGCACGTCAGAGTAACCGGTTAGTTACTTGGCTGCCATCGGTGCAGGTCTGGCAACTATCTGCTCAGTGTTAGGCATCAGACTTAAATACACTACAATCTGACAAGCTAGTGCAGAAATGTGCAATCTAAACAAGCACACAATAATTAATCCAGAAAGATGCAAAGATGTGAAACAGCATGATCAGCTATTATTTAGACAACACATTTTGAATATTGCCCAAGGAAAGGAAAAGGAAAGAAAAGGGAGAGAAAAGGGGGAGGCAAAGGAAAAGAAAGGAAAATGATTTTAGAGGACCAGAGGCACAATATTCAAAATGTCCACAGGGGGGAGTTGCAGCTCTAATTATCTCCTCTATGTGACTTCACATTTTTGTTTTGGCAGCTTAATGTGGGAATGGAAACTCGAGAAGGCACTCAGCTGCAATTGGAGCTTAAGCCCTGATGAACATGCTTATTTCACATCACATTACCTCAACTATGGGAGTTCCTAATCGGATGAATGGAAGATTTGAAATTATTTTAAATTTCAGAGGGGTGACAGGAGTTTGTCCTAAAAGAGGCGGACAGTAATCCAGATTTCCATGGAGGAATTAAGAAGTTTGATCACTTACCTTGAGGATGGGGGCCATGAAGACAGAGAGTCCCGTCAGGAGGAACACAAAGATACCAGTGACTCTTTGTTCCCTGGAGCGGTGGAAACAAAGTGGAAAAAACAGATAAATGATCAATAAACCTTGAACATGAAAGGCATTTTTGGTTTCTAGCCTCATGACTCATTTTTTCAGCAGTTGTGAACACACAAAATGGGGCATTTTCCTAAACATCTATCTGTAGACCCCTACCTTCTGCTTGTATTTTCTTAAATTCTCCTTATTTTGCTGTGTTTAGGATGCTTTACCAGCACAAAGCATCAGTATTTCTGGTGCTTTTATAAACAGCAATTGACAAGTTATGCATATTTTATCTTTAAAAGTTGTGAACAGAAAAGTAAAGTTACATCACATCTGTGATGCCATAATAAGTCATGTTTAAAGACTTGAAAAACAGTCTCAGCAATTAAATCTCGATCCTGATTACTTTATCCATGATTCATTAAGTGGGATTGTTCATTTATGGCGTCCCCCTGTTTATTGTTGGAAAATACGTCTCACTCAAAAAAACTCATAAAGGGCTCTGCATTGACCATTTATGGTTAATCCCTGGAGTATAACAGGAGGACACGAGGGTTGTCCACCTGCACATATTCAAATTAATTCTCATTCATATAGGGAAAACAATGCATGACACATGAAATGGTCTTTTTTGTGCATGCAAGCTTTTTGTTTTGATTTCTCACAACATTATGTCCATCCAAATCACCTTAGTCTGCCTTCTATCCACCTGCTAGAGATTTTTTACACCTGGGAATCCAAAACAAATGTAATAAACTACTTGTTACTGTCGGAAGTTGATTGGACCATCATGTAAGAAACAGTTTAATTCTCAAAGGACATCAAGAGCTGTGTTAACTCACCTCACACCCAGGAACTTGGGCTGCTCCCCGGGCGCCGACGTCTGGGTCTCCATTTTCAGAGAGTCGATGTGGGCGATGGAGATGACGGTGGCGGCCACATACCACGGCAGACCCATGAAGGAGCAGACCATCATCAGGATGGCCACCCAGAACAGGTCCAGGTGATAGCCTGCCCCTTTCTGAGAGGAGACACGAGGAACGAGCAGAAGAAGTAGTTTGTCAGGAGTTGAATCATGACGGGAAAGACTTACAGTGAAACAAAGTGTTGATGAAACATTGATGACGCATCACAAAGCTTTCTCCAGACATTAAAATGATCTTACGGTGCCTTGATGAAAAGGTGTTTACGTTTACAAGCCTCTATATTATTTTGATTAAATTTGACTGTTTTAGGTCAAAATGATAAATTGAAATGATGGGACTTTGCAGGAATTCTGATGAAGTATACATCAAGAGGATTTCAGCAGACATCAAAATGATCTTATGGTACAAACAAATGTACACTATTACATGTATATACTTGTAAATAGTTTTTACAGTTCATTTTCTATTTTTGATTTGTGATTCTTGGTCCAAGAATCACAAATTCCTTGTATGTGTAGGTCTACTTGGCAATAAATCAATAAATACCAAGTCTATACTAATTAACTCTAAGTAATCTCTAAGTTATCTCCAGATGATTTCAAGAAAATTGGGAGCTTTAATGACATTAATGAGAGACATTCACATCCTACAGTTATCTTTAAACTGTAGATTTTACTATTTTCTGTTAAAAAAAACATTTAAGTATTATTACAATTGTGCAGACAGACATAATTTGCAGAAAATATATTTTAACAGCTAAATTAATATAGAAAATGTGGGAAAAGAACATTTTTCAGACAGTTTTGGGTGGTTGAATCATTTCCAAAACTTGGCTTTTCAGTAGTTTTTTTCTTTTTAATTGCACTTAGCATTTTTAAAATGAATAAAACTAACCTTTAGTTTGTGCTCTTTCCTGTTGACGATCACAGCAGTGATCTGCTGATCCATAAATATCAGAATGGTGACCAGAAGAGCAGGGAGTGCGGCTGCCAGGTACACCCACCAGGGGTTCCCGCCAAAAGGAGGAATAAACCAGCCCCTCAGTGGACTCGTGGGCTAGAAGAAAAGTAAGGAGAACGAGACCTTTAAAATGACCTGGACCCCTGTTACATAGAGACATCTGACTAACATATCATCTTATTTCTGCATGGACGCAGTCCAGATCTCAAATAGAACAGAAAAAATACCTTATTCAAAGTGGCTACTCCACACTTTCAGGGAGTCTGAGCGGAGGCTGAAATTACTGGTGCGTCATTACACAACAGAAATCTGTGGTTTAAGACTCTGTGGTCAAACAAAGCTAGCTCTGTACTCACAACTCTAAGATCCTCTGTGTTCTCACATCACCTATAATCAAGTTGTTATTTGATGCAGGTACCTGCTCCTCTACCCCATCGTTCCCCTTCCTCTGTGTCAAAGTGGGGGGGCCTAAACGCCAGCTGAGGAACATTTGAGCTTTTCAATCTCCCAGACTGGCTGTGCTTTAGTTTCAGGTAGTATGCATCACTTACTTCACAAACCACAAAGACAGCTTTATAGTGGGATTTTAAAGAATTACAGCTTTCTGGCAGAAACGTGGATCATTATCAGTGTAATCAGAGGAAAGTGCACCTGGCTGGCCACTAAAAACAACTCGCAACACACAATGAATGTGTTTGTGAATAAACATTTTTCTATTACTACTTCTTCCATGTTCATGTACCTTGAATTCACTTGGCACTATGAGCTTTGGAGTGTTCACGCCGACAAAGGCGTCCACGCCGCAGAAGAGGAGGATGGTCAAGATGATCGCAAAGTCACTGATGAGCTTCCTCACCTGGAGGGAGGAAATGTTCACATTAGGTTTGACAGTGTTTCTTCAGCCTGTAGCAGCATGAACTCTTAGCTCCGGTGACATTTGTTTCCTCATGTTTGACAAAGAATTACAACCTGTTAAACTACATGACCGTAGATAAAGAAACACTGGAGGATATTATCTTGCAGAGTCTGTTTTTCCTGCTTCAAGTGCAACTACATCATCATTTATGGTAAGTAAACACAGTTATTCACCAGTGCGTGACTATTAATTGTTAACAGGTTTTAAACCAGACCTAAGTTTTTTTTATTAGCCATGCAAATAGCATGGCTCTAGGGATGGCAATGTTGGTCTTTCAGATGTAAATATCTCAACAACTACTGGATGATTTGACATGAAATTTGATTCAGGCACTGATATTCCTTCCAGGATGAAATGTAAGATGTTTGGTGCTACCTTCACTTCCCATCCAGCACCATCATCTGTTTGTCCATTACTTTGGTTTACTACAAATACCTGAAAAACCTGAGTTCACAACTCCAGCTTTGAGTGATTGTACTTTTTCTAGTAGGATGTCAGAAACTTTTGAGGTCCAAGCTGTATGGAATGAAGTATTAGTCTGTAGTAGTTAAAAAATTATTTTTTTCCGATCTGGCAGGACTTGAACTGAAATTACAGCTGCACATCTGTTTAATAGGTGCCATCACTCACTGTGGTGGGGAAGAAGCGGCTCGTTTTAAACTGCTTCAGAGCCATGGAGCAGGCATAAGTCCCAAAGAACAGGATGAAGGACATCAGGGTGATGTCAGGCACGAAGCCACAGGTGTCTCCGACCAGCTCTCCTTTGTACTTCAGACACTGCTCCCTGGTCAGGGACGCCCAGGTGGCGTTCACTGGCTGCAGAGACAAGGACACAGACGTCTCTTTAACCAACAAGATTTGAAGAAAAACAACTTTGTCAAGGAATTAAACTCCAGTTTTCAAACTTTGAATCCGTGCTACTAAATGTCACAAAAACAAGGTCGCCACATACCAGATCAGTACTGTTCGTCCAAGCAGAGACATCAAGGAGTTCTGATGAGTTGCCTAGTAAAGCGAAACAATGATATCTAATCACCAAAATGAGAATTACTTGCAGTATCACACTCGCTGTTTTTGATCTGTGTCAACATCTCTCTCCCTAACAATCCTGCCAAGTCATTCACGACACAGAAACTGATAGGGCTGTTGAGAAAGTAAACAGTGGTATCTACAGGCCGACACATACTAGTATCACTTGTTATCTCTACTGTAAACACTGCAGAAATAATGTTGAAAGCTTTGTTTAACATACAATAGTCACGTCACTGACAAATGGGACAAAACCAAATACAGTGTTCAGCTTTCACTGTCCGGTATCACTGGTGATACTGAGATCCTGATGGCGCCCAAAAAATAATCAACAATGAGGAGTTTTAAAGCAAAGGTGGAATCAGACACTGTCTATGTTACTGGATAAAGTGAAATCTATCTTTACTTGGCTATTCCAACAATTTCTCTTAAAGGGATAGTTTTGATTTTTTTGAAGTGTGCTTGTAGAGGTTGTACTTAACAGTACTAACAATCTTTGAGGCAATGAAGACAAAGGCACCAAAATAAATAGATTCATAAACTGATAGATTATATTTAGGTTTGCCTGCTGCAGTGTACATTATTATTACTCATACAACCCCACTTCAAAAAATCCAGACTATCCCTTTAATCTGCTGTAGAAAAAGCCGAGACTACGTACCAGGAACGCAGTGGCAGCCGTACTGAGTGACCAGGTTGGGATCGTAGTGCGACTGAATCGGGTTGTGATGGCCCAGCTTTATCATCTTTTTAAACGCGTCGTAGATGAAGATGAAGCTGATGAGCGCAGAGAAGCCCTCCTCGGTGAAACGCGTGAAGTATTGCACCAGGAAGCTGGCGTCTGTGGCGACCAGCACCAGACAGAATATACCCGACCACAGGCCGATCCACAGCCGGAACTCAAGGTAGTCGAAGCCGTTGTCTCTGAGGAGGAGGAGAAGGGACAGATTTGATACAAAGGAAGTGTTAATTTAGTACAATTGTATTCCTACAACTCCATATTGAATTTCCAAGTAGTTATGATCCCCCCCAACAATTCACTGTACTTTCAAGTCCAACCTAAATTCTGTTTGACTGGTCATTTTGGTGTTTTGAAAGGTTAGTTTGGATTCACTGTAGTTGCAAAATAACACACAAAAAAACAAACAGATTGAGGGAGCAGTAGACCAGCAACTCCCATGTTACGCAAGGTAAAATTGCTGACTTTGCCTTTGGAGTTTGGTTGGTTTTCAGACTGCAATTTTTGACTTGTATTTATTTCCCATCAGAAAAGGCTGCGTGACAGCAAAGTAAAGCAGTTAAATTATTCTAAATGTACTGAAACTTTTTTTTTAAGTGGCTAAAATGCTTTGTGTTGCTGATACTCATAAACTAATTATGGATAAGTACCTCATTCAACCCCACTTAAAATAATCTGAACTATCCCTTTAAAGTGTTTCTAATGGTTTGTAGGTTTAAGTAACACTCCGGAGCCCTTCAAAATAAAACAATTTTGATTTTGAAGCTGTGAAACACTTGCAAAGAGACCATTCAAACACCTTTGGTCTTTATGGAAAATATGTAGTATATACACATGGTACACATATCCAACAGCTGTAGACAGGCTAGCAGCTGCCACTGACTCAGCAGACGTTGACTTGAGGCATGGAAACATTGGGAGGACACAGACGCCACAACATTCTTTGCTCACAGTGTAAAATTAAATGAGAGTGAATTATTAATAATGGAACATCATGAGCATGGTGTTTGGTAATGCTAGAAGACTCTCTCCGGGACTGGAAGGGAGTACAGTGGAAGGAGGAGGGAGAAGTCAATATTTAACAGCCTTTAGCACAATACACGGCAGGTATTATGAAATTCCATGTTAAGTCAGCACATTAATCACTTCCCAAAAGTTAAACAGGTGCACTGCATGTGTATTAATATACAAACAAAGTGCCATAGAATACATTTTCGTTTTTACATAGAGAGTGCTATGACAGGAGGTCTTTTGTCGAATGTCCTTTAATACTATTACGTCTGGTTCTACACAACGATGTCTATTGTGTTGATCTTGTGCTCGACTCAATTAGGACAGAAAGCTCACAACAAAAAAACACATGGGAAATCAACTTCTGTAAATGTGAAATTATTTGTATTCCTTGAGCTTTTATTAATATTTGATTTATTTATTCATATGGGGGCAAACAAGGACAGAATCTCTGTAAACAATCAAATATCTGCCCTGTGGGGATGGACGACAATCTATGAATATCTCCCAGGCTACAGCTCACTCTTTCCTTCAGCCTCACTGCTGCTACCGAATAGGGCCGTACCCCACCCAGAATTTTGTCAGTCGAGTCAAATTTGGCTGATCGATATGAAGATTTGACAATTTGTACTTTTTTTTTCAGTCCACCAACACACTTAATTCATAAATTCTACCAGTTTTACCAGTAAGACTCACATTTTAATGGCTTTCTTCGTCATCTGTGATATGAAAACACTGGATTATCACACAGTCAGGGAAAGTTCAGGTATAATTAAGTAGACTTGGCATCCTATTGGCGATTTCAGCAAAATCTTTTTCACTATTTTCCCTGCTGCTGAACGAGTCCATGATCAGTAACTGCTCACCTGCTGAAGTGGAAGAGGAGTCTTTCGAAGACGAGCACCGGGCCTGTGCTGCTGAGAATAGTCAGAGGCTGACCGGCCAGCAGGCAGAACACTGCTCCCGTCAGTGCAGTGCCCAGGAAACTTTCCAACACTCCCTGCAACACAGACATAAAAACAGACTTTACACACAGCTCATGGAGCATGTCACACTGTGACAGTTTGACTTGCTGCTTGAGTTGTTATTGAGTATCTGGGGTGTGTTTAGGTGCTGCATCCTGGCGCTGAGATCCAGGGTGTCACAATACATTGAACATGACTCCACTTTAACCATTGTGGAATTAATTTGTTCAGATACATTCTTTCATCATTTTTCTCAGCTGGAAGTTTTGTTTTCCCTATACACATCGCACAGCTGTGAAGCCGACCCACCAGGACATGTTTGCTTAATTTCTGGTCCTGTCAGTTGTTCAGATGCTACTTTACAAGCCTGATGCTACATTGGTACAATAAAGAGATGAGTAAATGACAACTAGGTCATATATCGGAGACCTGCGCTGAGAAAGGGCAGGTGAGGGCAGGGATTCCCTCTGGTGCGCTCAGAGTGGGATTGAGGAGTTCTGGCGGTGGGGGGTGGAGGGAGATGCAGCCATGACGAGGCTGCAGCGCCTGAGTAATCTGGATCTGTGGTTATTTACAGCCTGGGTAAATCCCTGAGGCCGGCGCTCTGCAGGTCTGCCGTGGCGCAGCTCTCTGCCAGGAGAGAGGCCAAAGCAACGCACCATAGTGACGGGCGGTACAAGCTCATATACAATCAGCCGTCTGAGGCGCCAGGATGGATGCAGCAGTGTGTGCTTTTGTATCGCAGTTGTACCAACTCGTCCATATGCAGCCCTGTCAACAGCAGGTCCAACAGATGGATGCAGTGTGAGCCTTTGAGCTCTACATTAGCATGGCTTATCAGCTGAAGTTAACACTTTTTGTTGTTCATTAGTTGGGGACTTAACACAGAGAGCTATAAAACATCTTAAAACAGATTCAGTCTCGTGCCACTGTCATCAAACATTGCAGTTATGCATTGGCATGTGCATTTGAGCCAATTTACTAGCACTTAACTTTTTAGTCTAGTTCCTTTCACGCTGTGTGAGCAAAATAAAGGCTCAGAATCATCTCTCTGCAAAACACACCCTACTTTAGCATTAGAATTTATCTAGAAAAGATGAAACATTTTGATTAAGTGCATCGACTTTTTTGTCTCAAAGGGAATGTGCTGTGTTAACTGCTCATTTATGACTGTTCAAGGATCATTCCACCACTTTACACATGAGGTTTAGTTTACTTGATGAACTTGAAAATCTGTTTTGACAGAAGCATGTCATTGCTTCTAGCAGGTGCCATTATTTTCCTTTTATTCTTTTTAGCCCCTGATCCCAGTATGTTTTGTATCCGATTACTGTCTGCTGGATGCATTTTTATATGAAACCTTTTATTTTATGCTGCCCATCTTGACCAGGGCTCCATGGCAGAAGAGTGATTGAATTTCACTGGGACCCTCCTAGTCAAATAAAGGATATATATAAATAAAATAAATTCTTGTCATGACTACTATTCACTTGGCAGTTATGCCTTCTGTGGCCCTATTGGGAGCTTTTTAAAGCTTGAAAAAATAACCATGATGACGTTGTCGGGGTTTTCTTGGCTTGAGAATTAGTAGTGAACAGCTTTTCTAAGAAACGGGGGCTGTGGTCTTTGAAAGAGGATCAAAATTGACCTATATTGGGGATGAAAAGTCAGGATATCTTGGCCTCTGCTGCTTTGATTTTGACCATTGTTTGTGAGTCCTCCAACTTTATAAAACGACAAAACAAATCACTGGAGTAGCCCTTTAATTCCATTTTTCGGTCCTTTAATAGATCCAACATCCTTTGCATTATTTCGCTTTTTTTTTTTTTTCAAATAAAAAGCTGTCATTCACACATTCGGTCTAGGGATGGATATTTGAGCAAAATATTACTATTAATGTGTGACAAAACAGCCTTACAATGATGTACTGAAGTGCTGCAGAGATGCCCTGGCCTACAAATCTGTAACAGAACATGTTTGTTTGGTATATGCCCTAACAAATCATGATTTTAATAGTTTTTTTCAGTGAAAATTGAGTAGCAATAATGATCATTCCCACTAATGATGAGCCAATCTCAATATCTGTCAAAATAATCACAATATATATATTTTTTAATCATTATGTAGCCCTCATCTAGTCACTACTGTGTGATTTAGGTCAGAGTCCCCTGAACCCAAACTGGATCAATCTTTTGAGTGGTCATATTTCGGTAGGGGTTCATGTTTCAGGAGCCAAGTTAAATTTTGGCAGCAAGATTTGTTTTGTCTACAGTTGGGTGTATACAGCAGCTGTGTGGTTTTCCCTTTCAATGTGCACCAGTTTCTCTCTACAAACTTTACTTAGGCACAATAAAAATGGCTGGGAGGTTTTTACCTGCATATTTTCTGTAGCATCACCAAGTAACCCTCCAAACGTGATCGCATTGGTGACCGTGCCCAGATAGATGAACAGGATGGTGGACAGAGACTGGATATGTAGGGCATCATAGAAGTCACTGGCAAAAAACGGCAGCTTCCGCTTGACATCCAGGATGAGACCTCCACAAAACCTTGAAGACAGAACCGTTCATGTTAGTAGCTGCAGCATCATTTTATGTAATAACTTGGGCTTACTTTGAAAACAGTTATGCCAAAGATTCCAGAGAAAAGAAGACAAAAAGTTATACAATAGTGAAGGGCTTTCATTGTTCCTCAGTTATGGAAGACTAGAGGAGTTATGATTTTTACTTAACACACAAGAATCAACAACAATCATGTCATCAGAACGATAATGCCCTCATGGGGGCACGATCCCACCCAAAGGTATGAAGATCATATCAATTTTACACATTTACTCTATCTACAATCATTTCATTTGAGGAAGTGACATTATTATTACTTTCTTGTGCGCTGGAGCTCCTCTCCAACCTGGTGTCCCCCTCCCCCTCCGTGTCCCGCATCATGGGGAGTGTCGCCGTTCATCTGAGGCGGCTCTAATCCAGCATACATGTTCTTCCTTTAAAACAGAAGATAAACACAGTTACATTCCACAAGCGCACAAGACTTTTCTTAAGAAGACATTTGTGATCTTTTTACATATATACACAAACATGTCTTTAATTTTGATAATGTTTGATTCATTAGCAATAAAATACATCCTTGCTCAGCTCAATACACTCAGTAGCTTATGGTGGCTAATGTTAGCTCATATTAGCAAACTTCAGGTAAAAGCTGTTGAAAAGATTGTTTGTTCTGTGACCTCTGGCTTTTCTACACTTGTGCTACTGTTACAATAGCTCAGTCTTTCAGCTAAATGCTAAATACTCTCGTGCACTTAGCATTTTAAGCTAATAGCTTAACAGTCTTGTGCTACCGTTACAATAGCTCAGCCTTTCAGCTAAATGCTAAACAGTCTTTTGCATTTCTGCTGCTGTTAGCAAACGTTAGGTAAATATTACTGAAAATGGAAATTACAGTCTCCTCTCAGACTTTATGACTCTTCTCCACATGTGCTACTGTTACAATTGCTTGGCATTTCTGCTAAAAGCTAAACTTATGAATATTCCATCTTTTCCATATTCTGTCAATAAATCCCAACCAGTCAATAAATTTTATTTGGAGCCACTGCTCAGCAAGTTGCATAGTCTCACTTTAAGAAACACAGAACAAGGTAACATAGGGATTTTTTTCATGGTGTCAAATATATGTTCATGTCACACAGTAGATAGATGTGTTAACATATTTATGTGCAGTGACTTCATTCATTTGGATTAGGTGGTGTGGATTAGAGCAGACCTCTTGTCTGAAGAGGGCAGAGACTTGGGAGGCTCTATCCTGATGTCAGGGTCCCACTCTCCAGGAGGCAGGACGATGACCTCATCCAGGAACTCCTCGATACCAGCCAGCAGGTCCTGTCTGTCCTTTGCTTTGTAGGCAATATCATGGAAGACCTGCCAGCAAACAAACGTGACCAACCTATTAGTAATCTGCCAAACAATAATGTAACATGTGCGTATCCTGACAGAAAAACAACAAAATGTGCAACTACAATGAATCACTGTGTCCCTGGCATCAAGCGAATAGGACATGTTCTTCAAAGTGTAGCAGGTCACTGAAATGCAAATCATGATGACAGACCTCACCACTATAAAGCTGACGGAAACTAAGATTTCACAACATACACAAATAATGAGTCATTATCTGTGCAGCAGGTAGAGTACTACTGGCCTCTCATAGGAGAGCTGGAACGTTAAAGTTTAACCTGAGGAAATCCTGGAAAAACACTTCCTATCCTATCCTGCCATGTTGACATGCAAGATATACTGGGAAGAGCTGAGGCCTGTGGGAATTTCCTCTCAGGGTTAGGAACATTACGAGCTGTCTGTTAACATTCCTGACAACGCGGAGAGGTTAAACCAGGAGATATGAAGGCACACACCACGGATACAAAGCACACGGAGCTGAAAATATTGGCGTACGTGTTGTTTGCCTTGTTGTATTGCATTTACTCTGCTCACACCAAAACAGATTTGTCTCCCACAACTTCCAACACAAAGCTTAACGAATGAGCTACAAGTTCTGCCAAGAGGACCGGCCAGGCAAACTGCTGTGATGATTAATACAGCAATATCCGGAGAGCTGAGAGATTTGGCAAAAGGACAAGAGCTTGAGGAGGTGTAGTTAATCGGTGCAACAGGACCTTATAAATAAATGAGGAAAAGTCATCAGTATTGATTATCTTGTCACCTTTTAGCTCTGCTAACAGCGTGGCTCTAGGCATCTTTCCAAAACACATGAGCTCACACTGCCTGACTACCGTCTGACGTCTTATTTTCATGAAAGAAAACACATATAAGATAATGAATGCAAACGACGAACAAGGCTGTTGTTTGGGAGCTGAATAAAATGATTAGATGGGCTTATTACTGACCTGTGACAGCCACAGACTGGATTTTTTTCCTTTTGTCAGAGCGAGGAGAATTAATGAGAATTCAAAACAATGCGGCGAAAAATGCTTCTGAATTACATCACCTACTCCAGCTTTAATTTCTAGGCTAGCATCTGCCAAAACCTTAATGGGGTGCATCGCTGTCTGGAGGATCAGACATCTCATTCCAAAAGAGATCTCCAGATGCTGTTATCTTAGGTTTATAAGCAATCATGGATTAATGAATTAAATTAGAGCTAAAAGAGGATGAGCTCTATTGTGACAGGGCTTATTTAGCCTTTTTAATTGATAGGACAGCTGTAGATGGACGGGAGAGGGGTGAAGACATGCAGGAAAGGGACTCAGCCTCTGTACATGGCCATCAGGACTCCCAGATCTATTGTGTTAAGGTTCATTTAAGTGCTCTGTGTCAGTCCTGTTGCTTTACAGTTTGAAACAAAACCAATTAAACAAAGCTTATTAATTCTTGTAATACTTGAAAGACAAAACATAACTTTTAGAAAAACATGGCATCCAAGGTTAAAATAATCCCTTAACAACCTCACCAATCTGCACGTTGTCAAGAGCGAATAAAGTGAAGCTAAAAAAAAAAAAAACTTAAATTAGAGTCTTCAAGTACCTCATCTGACATCAGAGTGGCGATGGCTCTTCCAATTTCATGATAGGACTTTGCTTTCCCTTTGGGTCCCAGCAGGACAAAGAGAAACCTGAGTAACAAGAACAAGAGATGTTATGGGATATTTTTCATACATTAAGCCAGAATCTCCTGGTGATATTTTTTTCAATTAATGATGCAGTTATTGTATGCTCTACCTCGTGGGCACTGGGACCTCGGTCAGGGCCCCCAGCATGACAGCCTGCTGCAGACGGACAAACGCCACGAAGGGGGTTTCCAGAAAGTCTACCTCACCGACCAGCACGTTTGATGCCTCTGCATCGCGGGGCAGTTTCTTCATGAACTTATTCTTCAACTGTCACGACAGAGAGAGATAAAAATCAACCACTGAAAATGTCAGGAAGGACTGTAACAATGCAGACATAAGAAGGAGATCTTGCTCAGTCAAACCATTTTCCCTTTCTCTGTCACACGCAGTTTGATCAATGATGGATGTGACATTTTAATAAAGGAGGTGATTAAAATATGGCAGGCAGAGACTGACGTGGTGTTTTTACTGTCTTTATAAGCACATAAGAACAGGTAGTACCCGCCCTTTCCTAGAATTATGTGCTGAGCAGCAGCTTGACTTTATGCCATCTAATAAACGCTCCTTTACTACAGCGTATGACATTGCATCTACAGTCTTACACTAAACTCACAAGTACGCTGTGCTAAATGAGAATACACACACAAGCTGTGGATGAAAGAAAAGCTCACCTGCAGGGAGATAATTAACAAAGGTACTGCTGTTATGTCAAAGGCCAGAACATTTAGACAAATCTACAGTTTTGCCAACTGTCGCTGGAGTGTAACACCAGTTGTTACAGTTTAACTACGACTGCTTTTTATCTACATGCGCTGAATCTCCACAACACACGGCCAAAAAAAAAAAAAAAAACATTACAGTTGGCTTCTCGATCATTAGTCATGACAGGCAGAGAAACTGCATGTGTGGGTGATAGAAACTCAGTGATGGGAAACAGTGAGCTTTTGTTGCACAGAGCAGAAAGAGACACAGGGGTCTTATCTATCACAAGCTCATGCATACACACAGCCCAACACATGACCCTGCATAGTGCTGCTTTGTGAATGGAGACCTTAAAGGGCTGGTTCTATTTTGAAGTGGGGTTGTGTGCGGTACTTCTCCACAGTTGGTGTACTATCTACAGTAGATGGAGGTCACAAAATCCATAAAATCTATGTAAACTTAATATTTTGTGTCAAATTATCATTTTTTTGATAAGTAACTGTGTAATAAGAAGGTTAATGTACTGCGAGCAGGTCATTATTGCAAAACAAACACAGTGTATGTATTTGTCAGTGCTCTGGATAAAGTCAACAGCAAAACGTATTTTAACCATCTACAAAAAAACAAAAAATCTTAATCTCAGTCTTGCTGTCAGACAGCTTTCCCCAACAGAAAACTGCCATTACATCAGCAAAATATTGCTCTATCTAAACCCACCAGACTCCAGTAACTTTACCTCACAAACACAGGAGTTGCTGGTCTATCATAGGCCTGATTGTTTAGTTTGTTTGCTTGATTGTCTGACTTTGGCAAATCCAAACTATCCCTTTATTACATAAAAGTCACACAATAACACAAAGAAACTAACAAATCAAGGCAGCTGTATTCCAGCAACTCCCACGTTCTGCAAGGTAAAATTACTGTTTTTGGCAATGGAGTTGTTTGATTTGGAAAGGGCGATATTTGGCTCATATCACGGCGGTTTCCCATCAGAAAAGGCCGTCTGACAGCAAGTAAAGCACTGAAAATATTCTAAACGCAGCAGATTTTTTTCAGGTGGTTAAAATATGTTTTGCTGCTGACCCTGTCTACAGCAGTGCATTGTTCATCTTCCTTCACTGTTACTCCTGTTGCTTGGCCCGACTTTGAATAAAAACCTCATATAACCCTACCTCAAAAAATCTGAACTGTCCCTTGGTCACTTGCACACTTTTATATGACTATATTGCTTTGGACTGACTGTTTGTACTTGACTTTATTGTTTGTGTGACCAAATATGTTTTATTATAATTGGATTGTGGTTTTATTGTGTATGCCATTATTTTTACTGTGGATTTTAAGGTGTTTATCTGGAGCAACAGATTAAATAAATTTCCCCCTGTGGGATAATAAAGTTGATCTGTATTAAGTCTCTTCTATTAGGTTCTACAATAGTTTGCATACCATCTCTAAGCAATAATACAGCAAGACACAAACACATTACCTGATCCTTCTCCGGTTTGTCAGAGAAATCACTCAGGCTGTTGGAGGTGAGGTTTCGATGGGCAGTAGTTGGGCTACCTGCAGAGAGGTAAAGGCACAGTTAGGATCAAAAGACGCCGGGCGACGACTGCACTGCAGAGCTTCAAATGAGACATTTCTGGCCCGAGGTGGTGGATGAGTCCCAGAAAAGGAAGGCACCAGAAAAAGTACACGAAGAGAGCCAGAAAACCCAGGGCCTGGCTAAATGTGGCAAGGCTTAAGCTTTAGGACTCGTGCCAGATGGCCATTCATTCAGGCGCCCCAGAGAGAGGGGAGAGCTGGGAGACGTGGCCGTCTTAGACATCAGCAGAAACATACTTAGGCAACTATTGGCAAATGGGTGAGAATGTAAACTTTGGAACTCAGTTTGACGTGGTCCATTTATTCACCCGCTCTTACTGACAACATTAGAGAACAGAGTCTACGAGATTTTAGCTTTCCGTTGCCAAATAAATATTTGGTTAAGCACACTGGAAGTTAATGAGTGAAGCTTTTTTTGTACCAAATAAACACACATCCAGCTTTTCAACACACTAGACTGAAGGAGAGCTCAGCTGCACGTCCAACTACGCTGCTTTCAGTAGCCGTGACCTCACTTACAGAGGTATCCCATGCTGGAGCTCCTCATGACCTCACATGGTTCCTCTGGGTCTTGTGGTGTTAAACAAGGCACAGGGTGCTCAAGGGTGTTGCGTGCTATAACATCCCAGATGCAGGAGGTCACAGACAGTATAGACCCAAAGAGAAGGAAAGAAAAAGAGAAAAAAAAGACAAGGCAGGGAAGGAAAGGAGGAAGGAGGAAAAAAGTAAGAGGCTGTATTAGTAAAAGAAAGTTAATGTTAGGATTTCAGAAATCAGGAGACAAAAGAGAATAAAAGGGGGAAACCGTTTGGGTTAAATTAAATGTATTACCATTTTCCTGGCTGGAAAACAGCCTACTTGCACTGGAAACACTCTTGCCAATGTCGGCAAGGGAGCGCAAGTTGGACTTCTTGGTCTGATGGCGATGCTTCCGTAGGAGCGTGTACATGACCTTCTCCTTCAGGTCCGCCTTCAACTGACCACTCTCAATCTGGCTGTCGGTGATCATCTCTGTCAGAGGGAAAGATTGAAGAACAAGATTTGAGACACCCTCACTTAGAAACCCCTAGTTGGAGTGTTGAATGAGTGAGTGGTTTCAGAGACAGGCTGTGCCGTATACTGCATCTATTGCATAAAAGCAATAAAAGAGCAGCCACTCAGAACAAACAAGTTAGCTAACACTAATGTTCATCCTAATGTAGGCGGAGTTTATTTAAGATTTTGAGGTTTCGGTAACATCTGTATAGAACTTCAATGTTCTTTTTGGTAAATTTACAACAATGCTAACTCTAGAGATAATATACGGAGAGGGGGCTAAGTTAGCAGACACATTCTAGCTAATGCTACAGTTCAGGACTGTTAGCTTACACCACTGTTGGCTACTGTTAGCTAACTACAGTTAGCCATTTAGTATGTCAGCTACTACCACAGGTGGTGGAACAATGAAAATTAGGACAGCTTAACAGTAATCCTGAAGTTAGGAGAGTTTATTTAAGTTTTTGTGATGTTAGGATGCTAGTGTGATACACCTTTTTCTATCTTAAGTTTAGAACTCTTCATCTGGCTTTTTTCCTAAATCAGGTACTAACCTGTATTGCCATGGTTACCAAACAGTTAAGACAGGATCTGCACGTTCGGACGTTTCTATAACACCGCTCCTCGTCCACTTACCGACAACCTGTGGCAGTGTGGAGGCCTCCAGGTCCAGCATGATGGTACCCTTCTCAATGCACATTTTGAGTTCCATCAAACTGTGCAAGGACAGCGTGGCCACGTGAGGCTTGCTCCAGCGCTCGCCACCCTTCTCCACCTTCTCCTCGAACTTGATCCATCTGGACAGGGGGAGGACAAAAGACGCATAGGTAAGAGGACCGTTGAGATGTATTTACATCAACCTTGCCAATAAACCTGGTGTTCCTCAAAAGGTCCAGATGCCAGAGTCTATGTAACTGTTTATTTTTTTTCCTCACTCAGACAGGTTCCTGAAAGTAAAGGTCAATGCAAAATATAAATAAGAGTACAGAATAGTGGCTTTATAAGTTTACGAACTACAAACAAAAGGAGACAAGATGGGTTTTCTTTTCTTTACAAAACAACCCTACAGTGTTTTGAATTGGTCACAGTTCATAAGCCAAGAATAGGGGAAACAGGGCAGCATAAAAATGAAAAATAAATCAGCATACGTGAGCAAATGCACTGCATGCTGGAATGGCGACAGTCTATCGCAACTTTCAGACATGAGAAACCTGACTGACATTAGTACCATGGATGAGCTTAGCCTTGAAGGTAAGACTCAAGACAAGGATTCTTTTTAATAATAACGCCTCACATGTCACCACCACAAAGAGCCATTCTCCAGAGGCCTGAGGATGGGGTTTCCTCGGGGGATAGAGTATCCCGCTGGCTGTGGTCCACACGCCTGTGACTAGCCGTCTTACCAAGGAGAGGAGCCTGACCATGGAGACGCTGTCGACCTCAAGGAGTTCATTTATCTTCCCTTCAATATAACCTCACTTCTCAAAACAGGACAAAGTATTAAAAGTACTGGTGATTAAAAAAAAAAAAAGAAATACTTATCACGAGTGTGTAATTTCATTATGTGTGTAGGGAAAAAGAAATGCTCCTTGGAAACAACTTTAGACAATACTTACCACGTGCTGACTTTTCCTTACAAACTAAATTACTAGAAACTTCACTGGCAGACACCAATTCATTATGATGAATTTTTATGTAGCTTTGAATGGTAAATATTCTCTAAATGATATCATGCATTGAACTTGAATTAGGACCTACTTAAAAATACAGCTGCTGCTACTGCTTAGCATTGCACTCCTACATCATTAGCGTGATAAGAACTTCCTAAAATGACAGAAACAATCTTTGGGGGAAATTTATTTGACATGCATTTTGATTTTTAGTTTGGCCTGTGTCCCATCTGCTAACATGAAGGGTGTGCAATTTATGACTTATACTGCAGCCATAAATCAGGCTATATAGTTACTGCAGGTATTTATTAGAAAATAATGGATATTATGTGAATTCTGCCACAAGGGGTCTCTCACATTAAAACAATATCAAAAGATGTAGTTTGACGACATCATGAAGTAGTGTGGGATCATGGGAGTTGCTGTCTTAACTTTTAAGTAAACACACTGTTCATGGATGAGGCATTTTCATGGGAGGTGAAGCTACTAGCAACTAGCTAGCAATGACTAGCAGGAAATGCACCTTTATCTTGAGTAAATTATGGATTTCTCTGCATTTGAACACTGTTGAAACATTTAGGATTGTCAAAGTCCACAACTGAATAAAATATAACATGTCCAGTGTTTTTAGACATTTAATGTGAAAATGTTGCATATTATATCTTTAAAATGCTAACAATAGAGAATTTTTCTGTACGTCTTGGATAACTTTGCCCTTGTCGTACTTCCTAACCAAAATCTGGCATAACTGTATCCCTCGAAGCCAGATGAGCTTTTAACTGACAGAACATCTGGCCTTTTCACAATTTAATTAGACAATAAAGATTACAACATATATGTCACATATGGACCGTACAGAGCTATGTAAAAAGGCACTTTAGGAAACCATTAAAACATGATATCCATATTTTTATTGGCTAAATTTCATGTGCCCTAGAGCCAACTGTAACATTAAGTCTTGTTCTGGCCATGTGGGAGTTTCTGCCTTTTCCTGGTCCCACAGAGCAGGTACTACAGATCTCAATCAGATAAGAGTAGTGGACTGGGAGTTCACTGGAGTACGGCCTATTTCCCTATGCACACAAAACACGATTATTCATAAAGGGATTGTGTTGCGCTGACTGCACCGGGACTGAAGCAGGAAACTTTTGACTACACTTCCCATGGCTCTTAATGTAAAAAAAAAAAAAAAAAAGGGTGGGGGGTTGACAGATAGATTGCATGTCTGGCTGAAAACACTCTCAGATCAGTGACTCACCTGGCTGTCTCCTTCCACTCCATTTCCTGCCCGTCCACAGATAGCAGTTCGTCCAGCTCAGTGAAGAGCTGAGGAGGTGGGGGTCCATCGTCCTCCTCTCCCAGGATAAACCTGATTCTCTCAGCTGGAGAAACTGTGGGGAGAAAGAAGCAAGTTAGGAAACAACAAACCAGTGAATCACTTTAGCAGAGTTATAGCAACGAGCAATGGGCATCAGATAATTTCCCCTTTATGGGATTAATAAAGGATTATACTATCTTAATTTGTTGATAAAGATTCCTGCCATCTGAATTTTATACTAAAGTTTTAATTCTGGTTCAGCATGATTAAAATCGGTGTTATTGACACTACGTTACTGCTTCCCATCAGGTCAATAATCAGTCAATCCATGTCTTTGTGCTGCTGTAACATGAATTTCCCCTCTAGAGAGGGAGTCACATCATCAGGTCAACACTTCCTGATTCCCAAATTGTGCTGACACAAGGTGTTTTCAGCAGACTTGAATGTGGCTGCAAAAACTGAATAGACGAGATAATCTGGCTTTACCTTGCTGTATTTTCATAAATTTTTGCATGCATTTTCCAAAGTGCACACAAGCAGACATTTAGTTTCTGGTAGTATTACTTTGCAGGGAAGTCTCTCTTTGCCGTATAACAAGCTTCTCTTGACCAGCTTGAACCCTTGAGAATAATCATTGGTATTTCAGCTGGAAGGAAAGACTTTTACAACATGCACATGAGGAAGAACATTTCCTTCCTCCTAATGAGGAAGAACTTTTACTTCGTTCTGAGAAAGGTGTGACAAGATATCTGTCATCATACTGATGTGTGAATAATGATCACTTAAATGTTCCATCTCCTAATCAGAAATGATGGACACAAAGAAGCAGAGTATGAGCTCAGGATTTTCCATGTTCGGCAAGAACCCTGATCAAGTCCTAGTTATACAACAATAATGAGAATCTCAAGATTTTATATCCCGTACATTAATGGTTGTAAGAACTACTTATTCTTCTAGGAAAGTTGTGCAACTGCGCAGCAATGAGACAGTGGCGGTTAAGTGGTGAGTCACAAGGGGCACAGGTCGATCCCTCGACAACGTAACAGTGCCTGTAACCTTTTAATCCTTACACTGTGCAGCCAAGCTTAATTTAGGATGGTTGTTTTTAAAATAGCACTCCTCTGTAGCAAGAAAATCTAAAGTTAAGCTACATGAAGGACAGGATTGGTGTCTCGCAAACACTGGAAACAGCTTCAGGATATGGAACACTTAGTGTTTGACCAAGCAGTTTTGTGCAGCACACACCAGTGTCATCCACCAGCATCCCAAAACAGAAACACAAGAGGCGGTTCAGTCATCCTCACGACCACAAGGCCTCTCCGTTGTCCTTTTGCTGTCTGAAACTGACTTTTAACGCGACACTCTCCTGACGCCACATGGTGTACACAACACCACTCACCTCTTAAGTCTCACAACTGGTGTTATCAATGAAAACCAGGCCTTTGTTGTGGTTACACACAACTTTTAAGTGGACAGCTCCACAGGGTTTGCCAGAATCAACAGGATTACGGGGATTTAGATGGAGGGCAAAACAGCGGAAAATTCAACAAGTGGAGGGCTCTGTATGCACATGTCTAGTGCCGTGTGTGTTTTGAATTGGAGCTTTTGTCGTCTGGCACATGTCAGCCTGAACGCTACCCACATATGTCTGTCATATATGTATGTTTATCTGCTGCCGTAGCATACAACCACCAAAAGGTCCTGACACTTTCACACATGCTGCTTTTAGGGATCTCTACACATCACTTGAAACCTCAGGATGCACACCGGCCATTCCAGATACCATAATGCAATTCTGACACAGGGATGATGTATTTTTGTAGGCCAACCCAGTAGATGGTGTCGCTCTGATTCCTTCCACAAAAAGCCACTGGGATTTTTCCACTGGATTTTGGATTAGTGCAGAAAATAAGCTCTGTGGCAAACAAAAGTTTATGATATTTACATGTTTTACTCAGCAAGATAATTTTCACAAATGGACGCTTTTATCTTTTCTGAATCGTAAATGCAGTCGCCAGAGGTTAAAAGCTAACATTAGCTAGCTAGGCTATAAATGAACTACACAGCACTTGCTTGACTCAACTTCATCCCCAAAAAGTGACTAGTGTTCAGCTTGACAGTGTTTGGGTTGATTGAGTTTAATGTCTGCAACGACCACTGCAGACCCTTTTAGCCTTTTCAATCCACGTAAAAGCTTCAAAATTCACAAGTTGCACCTTTACAGTCCTAATCAACATCTTTTAAGCATCTGCAAAAATTTGGCTCTCTTTTCAACACAAACAAGCCTACCACATGGCATATTTAAGTACAGGAAACAGAAAGGAGGAAGCTGACCAAGGTTTCAAGCCTGCTCAACTGTGGTGGGAGCAGAGAAGTAGAAGAGTAAAGAAACTGGCAGGAGGCAATCTGCCCCCTTACTGAATAAAGAGCAAAAATCTAATATGAAAATCTTTGCAGGGGGTCACAGAAATGGTTTACTGCTGAACAGGGGAAAAATGTTTATGCCAACAGTGACTACAGCCTCATCATACAGTTGATTCTGCCCTCTCATTCAACCGTACAAGACTGTTTAGAGTTCAGATCTGGCACAGAGATACAGAAGGATGAGACAGACGTAGGAGTCTGTGTGTGTCTATGTGTGTGTGTGTGTGTGTGTGTTAGAGGGGGCATTTAAAAGTGAACCACGGTTCCGTTTAAAAACCTGCTTCTCTGTTTACTTTGGTTCCACTTCTGTCCCTCCCATCTGCTGATTTACCGTCTGATTCTATGGATGAACAACCAGTTACACTGTTTGCCTTTATGAATGCCACCATGTTTGAACCGTACACAGATTAAATACTACAGGGTAAATTAAGGGCGTTCATTTAAGACCACAGAGATTTGCAAAAGGTCTTGAAGGAACAGACTGTACATGTAATGTTTACTGCTACTGACATTTAGGTGGCAATTTATGACAAAATACCATCTTCATTGCTACTGTTCTCAGTTTTACGACACTGATAATGCTTAATTAAGCAGTGAACAGTTATAAAGCTATTATCAAATCAGCAAGCACTTAATCTAATTGCCTTTTATAGATTTATCAGTCTCTCTGTTCTGCCGTTACCTTATGTAAGAGATATGCAACTATTAAAGACTAAAGACTCTTAATTGGTAAAAAAGTTCTATTACAATGTAGTTTACCTGCAACCAAACTTTGACTCACAGAGTAATCAGATATGGCCTGCGACATCTACAAAGGGATTAAAAGAGTGAGCAAAAACGCTTATCATATCATGGCACCCTCAGATGACTAAGCACACAGACTGGTTTACACCTGAGCATGAGGTGTAACAAAGGAGGATTACAGCGTCAGAGGAGCTAGCAGCAGCGTGAGCGGATTAACCAAGTGCTTGTCTGCTGTGTGGAGTCTGTGAACCGGCAGCTTGACGTGATTCCAGCATGACCAAGAAAGGTGTGCTTGTAATATTTTATTCTTGTTCAGTCATTATTTCTTATTTACTTCTCACAGCCATGATTATTCCCTCAGCATTTAAATGTGACAATAATGTAACAGCTGCTGCATTAAAAATAGACGATGATGAAACTGCTGTAAACCCCTCCTGACGCGCGAAACTCCGGTCCCACCCTTATCCGTACCACACAGTGTCATAGTCCTCCTGTGCCTAATCTGTGATAGGAAAATTCCTTAATTCCCAATCCATTTAGAAGCATCCAGTTTGCCCCGAGGTTTGATTTTTGCCAATTTTCTCCCACAATTACTGCAGCCGAGCAATTACAGATTTAGTTATGCAGCGAAGTGCATCAGATACTGGCTTATTTTGCTAGTTGTTGTCTTATGGAGGCAGGAAATTATGGGTTAGTCTGGCAATGAATCAAGCCATATTCTCCTTTTGGTTACACTTTCTATGAAAGTCATGTGTACAATGCATTAAAACTTTAATGCATCTATAAAGGCTTTACAAAACTCTTTATAAACCTTGCTGGAAGTTTTCACGCATGATTATGAACATTTAGGAAGATTTATGAATGCTGAACTTATAAAACATTATGTCCACCAATTATAAGGCTTTACACCTCCATGCAAAAGTGACAACAGTGTTTGGAAGAAGAATCTGAGTCCCGAGTTACAAAGCACATTATAACTACCAAAACCCTAGAAACCAAACCAAAACTCTCTCTTTTAATTGAAGACCTAGTTTCTCTGCGGTTCCTCAGCTGATCCACCGTTCCTACTTTGCCTTCAGAACTATTTTGGCATGCCTTACAGTTTTCTGATGTATCTGCTTCTCTATCAGTTTTACCTTATCTAAAAGGGTGTTGCTCGAAAATTTTCTCCCACTGCAATCACCTTAAGATTTCTCCACCACATGTCCGCAGAAAGCGCCGACTGCTTCATGCACACTTGCCTGCACAAACCAGACAAGCTAAACTCTCCACCTTACTGTACCCTTTCATATATCACTACAGACTTCACTACACATGCAATTAAAGCATTGGTTTGCCTTCAGGTATGTGGTGCTGTCGTCATTGTCCATACATGCCCCGATGTAAATCCCTGCCTTTTCCCATCTCCATCCCATTTTGAGACCTTAATGGTTACCTCCACCAGCAGCAAAGCGGGGTGTAAACACTCTCCTGTTATGCCAGGTTCCAGGATGTGCCATTTTAAGGTGAATTCCAGTATTGTGGTAATTGTACACCTTGCGAATAGATTGTAATGTTTGCTGCTTTAAAAAAGAAAAAAAAAAACCCACCCAGGTCGTTTTTAGTGGTGGTATAGAGCCTTCATCAAGGTTTAGAGATACAACATGGGGATCCCCCATACAATTATATGGCTCATTTACTGTACACTGATGCTAAATCATGGAGGTTCTTCTTTTAATGCTTTCCCACCCAAGTCTTCTCTTATAGGAGAACACATGGGTTAAAACTGACTTATATCTACTTATACTCTGAAATTATTATTCCTCCTGTTCTAGGAAACGATCTTGGGATTAATGCTTCTACCACGCCACTTTCCTAAGCTTCTATAAGTATAAGGAGACACATCTGGTGTGCTTTCCTGCAGCAGGAAGAAAACTCTTGAGCCCGTCATCGATCTTAATGTGCATTTTGCATCTCATTTAGCGCCGTTGGTGGAAAGTTGATGGATCCTTCCTACTTCTTTGATTGTTTTTCGCAGTACTGACGTCGTATCAGGCCCACTTGTTGCAACAATGTCCTCCTCCAGCTTGTGACACATCTTTGTGCTGCCTCCTCTGCTTCGCTTTACTCCTTTCTTTCCTATTTACTTGGTTTTTAGCTTCTGTGAATCCTTTCTCACAAATCCCACAAAGACCCGTGTTAATCATCAAGGTGACAGATAATACCCCTCTTGTATTTACTTTACACACTTTAAGCTAATCCGGTGTCATTTTCAGATTAGTATTCAACATGTTCCCATCCTCTCGGTCTATTAATTCCGTTGAGTGTAGGTTGCTGCATGGTGATTTTGTTTTTATTTTGTTTTTGTTTTTTTCTTGGCTGCCACCCCACCCAGCCCTCCCTGCTCTGTTTGAATGACTACCTCCTTCACAACAGATGCACTAATATCCTGCCGGCTGCGATTTGCGGGAGTGCTGGTGGAGTTCACCCAACATCTCATGAGTGCTATAACCATTACTAAATGTTACTTCTGCACACTGGTTGCATTCACCAGTTTAATCTGAACTCACTGAGGGGTTTGAGGATGTTCGCAGTGGATTCATCTGCGTTCTCTCCATCTGACTTGTATCCTTCTGTGCTCTGCTCGGGTCGTTCCCGCTTCTCCTTGTGGCTGGACTTGCGTCTGTGGCGCCTCCTCCGATGGTAGCTCTTGGGGACGTGCACGCCGATGTACACAGTGTGGTGACCTGCCACAAACACAACAGAGGGAATGCAGATCAGATTACACTCACAAAAGGAAATCACATTAATCCTGACCGCTGGTAATCCCCATCACCGCTGGAAGGACAAAAACAACGGGGACTGGTTGATCTTGTGTGATGCGTATTCAGATCCTTTACTTAAGTAAAGGTACCAGCACAGCAACGTAAATCCTACCAAAGTAAAAGTCTGTCAGCATTAGCAGCACAGTGTAGTTAAAATATTAAAGTAAAAGTGCTGGTTTGGTCTTTCTGACTGATCATTTAGAGCTGCAACAAGTAACCGATAATGAATCGATCATTAAATAAAATCAGCAACTATTTTCCAGCTTCTTATATGTGAATATTTTGGTTTCTTTAC
The DNA here is from genome assembly GCF_056507025.1 of Lutjanus erythropterus. Classification (NCBI taxonomy): domain Eukaryota; kingdom Metazoa; phylum Chordata; class Actinopteri; order Lutjaniformes; family Lutjanidae; genus Lutjanus; species Lutjanus erythropterus. The sequence continues at coordinate 22,921,043 of NC_139336.1, forward strand.
AGCTTTATGACAGTGAACTGGATAACTTTGGGTTGTGGGGCAAAACATCTGAGGATGTCGTCTTGGGCTCTAGGAAACACCGATCAACATTTATCACCATTTTCTGACATTTTACAGACTAAACTGCTAATCGATTAGTCAAGAAAATAATCATCAGTTGCAGCTATAATATTATGAGTCTGACATCATTAGATTACTTCACAAGGACACTAGATAATCTAAAGGTTCATAGAATGATCAATGGGAAACAAGAAAAAGTTCTGATCCACCAATCTGTTTTCAGTCTCTGGACTTTGAAAAGACTGTGTTTCGGTACGTGCTTTTTCTCAGGCAGAGGGCTGAGGGTTCTCGCAATCGGCATAAACCAAATTACCACGTCACAGTTCTTGCATAAATCCACTTTGTTTCTTTGCACAACATTATGAAATGTTTGTTTATCACAAGGCTGATCTGACTACTTTTTTATTTGTGCTGATGACAAAACTGTTGGTAGAAACTATTGGTGTTTCGTGGCCTAGAGATACAGCCTGTCCTCAGTCAGTCGAATTACCAAATTAAATAAACGCTAACTATTTCCTAAACGGCAGCTCATACAGATAATGACGACTTATTGTCTGCAGGAAGTAATTACAGAGATGGAGAGAGAAAAGTCTTACAAATACTGAGCTTAACTAACCAAGTTAGCACTGAAGCAACCGTGTCTTTTTTCCCCCAATTCAACTGTGCATTCCATAAACATATCTTGTGGTTTTTAATGACATCTCTCACACTTCAGTGGTCAGTCATGCTTCCTTGTAAAAGCCAAAAACATGCGAGGTGCACACTGAAGAAAAAGTCCTCTGCATTCACACAAGCAGCTGACACAAAGCCCAGAATCTCTGACATGCTTCTCTTTGTGTGCACCCTTAAATGTTGGTTTGCGAAATATGTTGAATGCCTCAGTAAATGCACGTGGGCGTCTCCACATGAATTCTTTTGTGGCTTTAGCCGACAGCCAGCAGTGGACAGGATGAGAACACTTGAAGAAACATCTTCCTGTGCCGACATGTCAAACTAAAGTGGAAATTATTCATTCGATTACGTGAGAGTTTTAAGTGGGGTGGATGGAGAGATAAGTTAAAGCTTATCAATCAGTGAGATAACGTGCCGGTATTCATCGGTGATCTTACCTTCCACTTCCTCTTCATCGCAGACATGTTTGACAAAGGACGCTCCTCTGTCCAAGACTGCTTCATCCTCCATTCTACAAGGAAAAAGCAAAAAAATAAAAAAACATAATTAAATATGGGTCACCACATAGGATAGGAGAGAGTATCAGAGTCCAGTTTGAAATCTGAAAATCTTATGCCGCCTGACGAAACCTTTCATAACAGCTCTGATCTACACATGAGATTAGTCGTACCAATGATGAGATATTAAAAACACATTAATGTGACGTGTCACTAAATACTGTATAACACCTGTTACACTAAGTAAAATAAATGAAGAATAACACAATTGAAATCCTATGGCTTTGTTTTATTTGTTCTGGTTACTTTTAAAAAAATCTTCAAATATTTTAGTATAATTTAAAACTTACAAAATTGAAACTTAAGTGTTTCTTTTTTAAGACTTCTCATTGGCCCACAACCCCTTGGACCCAACCAGGCAAATCTTGATAAACAATCAATCATTACCGTAATTTTTCAAGAAAAATGGCAGAAAATGCTGTTTTCTGTCTTTCATAGAAAGAGATCTCAAGCTTTTTGATGTTTAAGTTATTAAACAGCATTCGTTCTAGGGATGTGCTGATCCAGTACTCAGTATCAGTGGGATACTGGCCAAAATCACTGGATCAGATATTGGTGTGGACTTGCCTGCTGCATGAGAGAATAATATTCACCTCACAGTTTGAGTCTGATGGGTTTTTTTTAGGTGTCTGGGATATGGAAAGTGCATCCATACAAATGTATTATCAATAGTTTAGTTGTATAAAAGAGGGGAAAATGACCATTTTAGATCAGTACTGACGGACACTCAAGGTTGCAGTATCGATATTGGACACGACAAAGTTGTATCAACCCATCCCTTGTTTGTTCAACCAAAAAAAATGTGTGTTACCAATTGTGTTAAATGTATCAGAAAATATTAAGGTTTTACGATACACGGTTTATCATACCACATAAATTTCAAACTGTTTCAACCCTATTCTGACAAAAATCAAGTTCTTAATAAACACAGGAAAGACTGAAATAAAAGTTAACAAAAGATGCAACCAAATCTTACAATGACTTTAAAAAAAAAAAAAAATCTTTCAGTGTCATTTTCAACCCTCAGGCCAACAACCAAGGCCGGGCTTTTATTCAAATCATAATTTAATGGCCCATAGACTTAAAGTCGGGTTACCACGAAACACAATCTGATGATAATGGCCAGTATTCAGCGACTTCTTATTCAATGTTGTGGAATATTACCCCAACAACCCACTTTTCTCATTTTGCAGCCATTGACCTCAAACAAAAAAGACCATATATTACAGTGAGTAATAAAGACTTCTGCACTTCCAGCTCCACAATCACTCACTGTTGTGATATTTTGTGCAAAACTATGAGCAGAATGCTTTAAAACATGATGAATAACTGCACACAAAGGCTTCAAAACCTGTTCACCTGGCAAGCTTTAAAGTGCATTAACATTTTTGATGTTATGACAATCACCCACATGACCAAAATGTCACCTTCCCATCCACCTACAGTGCAACACACACACACACACACACACACACACACACACACACACACACACACACACACACACACACACACACACACACACACACAGTGAATAATAGTTTCTTCTTTTCCTCAGTGACAGGACGTTTGAATGACATTGCACTTTCATCACAGTGATCTGACGGATCTGAATCATCAGTTGTTTTTGAATGACAGCCATCACGGACTTTCTAGAGCACAAAGAAGGCCTTATGTTTACTTTCTGGTCCCATCAACGTCAGAGACATCTTCATAGGTCACGTGACCTGGATTTTCCTTTGATCATTGAGCTTCAATCTTCCTGGAAGGTTAGAAAGGAATGTGGCTCCTCCAGTGCAGCGAAGTGTGGATTAATCCAGGTCATGACAGCTGGTTCAGGTCACAATGTACTGTATTGCAAACAACGCTATTATTTTCAGTCTTAATTAACCTGCAGTCGTGTTCGTTGTTTGTTAATACTGTGGTTTCCAAAAGCTCAAGATGGCGTTTTGCCCACAACCCAAAGGTATTCAGTTTACTGTCACAGAAGAAAAAAAGAGAACAGAAACGAATCAGGGAAATTTGACTTTTTTTCTTTAAAAAATTACTAAAACCGATAACTAGTCATTAACAGTCCCAGTTCCCTTGACAAACAGAGTCGTAAAAGTTGGGAATTTATCTGGGAGTTGACAACTAATCAGTCCAAGCTGTGACAATTCATTCATTAAGAACCAATTATTAAATTAATTGCCAACAACAATTTTGATAATCTGAGTTTCTTTAAATAAGTCCTTTAATACTTTGACAGTAAACTGAATATCTTTGGATTGTGGGCAAACAAGACATTTTTCACTTTTTTTTCTGACATTTTATAGACCAACAACTAATTGATTAATCAAGAAAATAATCAACAGATTAACTGACAATGACAATAATTATTAGCTGCAGCCTAATAATCGATTAATCACTGCAGCTCTAATTGACAGTTTTGGAAAAACGGCAACAAATTAAACAAAACACAGGCTTCTATCAACAAAACATAAAAGAAAAGGATAGTATCTCATTACATTAGGAAAAATGTTTAGTTTTCATACAGCCTGTGCCTCCAACTCAATTCACTCCTTCAAACCGTTCTGGGACGACATAAGCGTGTCAGTGTCAAATTAAGAATTCATCTGCGGTGGCTACTCTGACCAAATGCTTGCAGAGAATAGGTTTGTTAAACAACTAAAAATAAATATTTGATTTCGGATGCGTTTCAAGAATGTCAATAAACACGTCAACAGTTTCCATTTGCAACTGAACAATCCCCAACTGAGGACGACACAATTCGAAAAAACGAGGGGATGGGAGCAGTGTACACAAACGGCTAAATAAACAAAGTCAGGAAGGATACAACTTGTTCCTCCAATTGCTCTGCAAGCTCATCTGAATTTCCCCAGTGGATATGGTATCTGACCCTCGAGAGACACGGAGGTCTATCGCTGATAAGCAGGCATAATGTTGAGCCACCGGCTCGGAGATCAAATAAGAAGTGATGGAGGAGTGACCGGGCACGGCGCCAAGTTCACAGGCAATACCAATACAGTGATTAGCCTCTGTACCGTCCTTTTGTTGTCTATTGTTGCTTACAAAAAAAAGCGAGGTCAAGTTCCCACACGGCACCATGTGGAGAGGGCCAATGGCGCTATCATTTAGCTCCAGATTTCTTTGTCTGTTCTGTTCAGCTTGCACTCCCCTCCAGGACAGAGAGTACAGAAAATAGCACCAGCTTCAGGGAGTTACTTCTTTGAAGAACTTATTATCCTAGCCTTAAAGGGATAGTTTGGATATTTTAGAAGTGGGGTTATATGAGGTTCTTATCCATAGTCAAGGTATTACTTACGGTAGGTGGCAGTTGGCATGACTCCAGTTTGGAGAAGCAGCAGGAGCACTGGTGTGGGAAGCTAAGCCATGCACTGCTGTGGACAGGCTCAATAAATAAATATAAAATAAAATAACATTACGTAAGCCAAATGTCGCTCTCCCCACACCAACCAATCTCTATGACTGAAATTAGCAATTTTACCTTGCAGAACACATGACTTGCTGGTCTACCACTTCTGCAATCTGTTGGTTTGTTTGTGTTATTGTGTGACTTCTGTGATTCCTAACTAACCCCTTAAAACACCAAAGTCACACAATAACACAAACAAACTAACAAATGAAGGCAGCAGTAGACCAGCAACTCCTGCGCTCTGCAAGGTAAAATTACAGATTTTTCCTATGGAGTTTGGTTGCTTTCGAGAGAGAGTAGTTTTTTTTTTTAAGGTAGCCAATATACATTTTGTTGCTGACTCTGTCAACAGCAGTTTATAGCTTAGCTTCGATGCTGGGACTCCTCTCTGCCTCTCTAAACTGCAGACTGCCCTGTACTGTAGGTAATATACTGCAAGGTTTCTGCATGTCCCGACAAGTTTATTTCAGATGTTTTAAGACCATTGTGAATCTAATTTTAAGCCCTGTTCCACATCTATATTGTCAAAAAGGACAAGAACAATTTGCATTAGTCGTTACTGGGTCAACACTACCTGGCCAAAAAAGTCACCGCCTGGATTTAACTAAGCAAACAGGCAAGAGGATAATTACTGCAGTGATTAATGTGCTTCAGCTGGCAACAAGTTATTTAACCCTAACTGATGCAGTGAGTGGCTTCTCATTTCTTAAACAACCATGTCAGAAGACATATCCTGTGGTCGTGGAAAAGATGCTAAAGGGTCAAATTATTGGCCTGCATCAAGCAAAGAAAACAACTAAGGCGATTGATGAAACTACTAAAACTGGGTTAAGAACTGTGTAGCCCTAAGAAAACTCCTCAGTGAGGCTAATCGGAAAAAAGGCTTCAATTTGCTAGAGAGCATAAAGACTGGACTCGGGAGCAATGGAAAAAGATCATGTGGTCTGACGAGTCCAGATTTACCCTGTTCCAGAGTGATGGGGGCATCAGGGTAAGAAGAGAGGCAGATGAAGTGATGCACCCATCATGCCTAGTGCCGACAGTACAAGCCTGTGGGGGCAGTGTTATGATCTGGGGTTGCTTCAGTTGCTCAGGTCGAGTTTCAGCAACATTATGAGCCCAAAAAATTAGGTCAGCTCACTACCTGAATATACTGAATGGGCAGGTTTTTACATTAATGGATTTATTCTTCCCTGATGGCACGAGCATATTCCAAGATGACATGGCTCAGATTGTGAAAGAGCAGTTCAGAGAGCATGAGACATCATTTTCACACATAGATTGTCCACCACAGAGTCCTCAGCTCAACTGGGAATCTTTGGAATGTGCTGGAGAAAACTTCACACAGTGGTCCGACTGTCCCACCATCAATACAAGATCATGGTGAAAAATTAATACAGCTCTGGACAGAAATAAATGTTAAGACATTGTGTAAGCTTATCGAAATGATGCCATGGCAAATGAGTGCTTTAATCAAAGCCAAAGGCGGTCCAATGAAATATTAGAGTGTGTGACGTTTTATAAAAATAATGTTTACTTTATAATTTAATTTAAAACCTGTCAAAATCATATTTAAGGCATTTTAAGATACTGTAAGATCTAAAATTCAGATTATTGGATCATAGAGCTTTTAAGGAACTGCAGAAACCTCACTTTCACTGGCTAATCTGAACTGTCCCTTTAAGTGTTGCTGAGAATTCACATAGACAACAAATGGGTGGTGCCTTTTTAATCCAAACATTGCACACAAATGCAGATGTTTCCAGGAACACAGCTCAGTCTTGAAGAATTTACTACTGCACAGGTACCAAACTGCTGGTGATGGCGAGTGTGTGTGTGTGCATGGAGGCAGGTCATGTAACAGGGCCTCCAGAAAAACCGTTGGCCACACAGGAGAGCAAAGGAAGCTCATGTTGCAGCTTTACTGCTGGCTAGAGCCAGTCAATGGAGCCATGTTAATCACTCCACACAGAGGCCTCAGACAGGGAGACCCTCATGATGAGAAACATACCACAGGTGGTGCACAGACACGCAGGATTCAAGAGAAGAACTCAGCATTCCTGCTCTGAATGCAGTGCTAAATCAAAAAGGATTAGACTGCTATGGAAAGTGGAATAAAGGCAATGTGAAGAGAGGAGAAGAGACTTAAATCTACTCTACAACGTCAGTCAGCAAAGTCTAAATGACTTCATATGAGACCAAACAAAGGCTAAATGCATATCTTGTGTATGAAAACATAAGGTAGATAAGATGCAATGTCTTCGCATTCATGTCATAAGTGCAGCAAATCTTCTTGATCTTCTTTTTCATTTCCTGCTATGACTTCCTCTTCCTGATTAATAAAAAAAAAAGCTGGGCGAGGGTCAGAGAGAGCAACCAGCTGCGTTCATCTCGCGCTGCCGGTGAACTTCTCTCACTTTGCTTCTTTTCTCTGTGACCTCATGAGGCACGCTGGATAAACCTGTCGGTGCGTGAGGAGCCAGGATCAGCTGCTCGGGATCAGGGATCATCCCCATCCCTTTACAGAGTGACGCACCCAATCCCACCGGCCAGGTTCACCACGGGGGTTGGGTGCCCCCAGCAGCGCAACGAGCGATGATGATGATGATTTGGAGCCTTAAAGTGACACTCCACCCAGAAGTGATCTTTGAATGTCAAACATTCAAAACCTGAGGGCCTGAAAGGTCGCTGTAAAAAATGTTGAGCTCATTTCTTAGAGACATAACAGAGGCAGCAGTCAGTGTGTATCCAGCCAGCTAAAATGAACTCTGACACTGAAAAGTTAAATGTATAGTTCAGTTTATTTAATGTAGGTTCCCCAGTCAGGAGAAGCAGAGAGGGGCACCAGCAAAGAAGCTAAGCAATGTACTGCTGTGGACAGAGTCAGCAACAAAATGTATTTTAGCCACTGAAAGAAAAAAAAAGTCAGTATCGGTTTAAGTGTACACTATATTTAGAATATTTTCACCACTTTACCTTGCCATCAGACCATAAGAAGTCCATAAGTGAAATCAGTAATTTTATCCTGCAGAACACAGGAGCTGCTGGTCTATCACTGCCTCGATCTGTTTGTTTTTTTTATGTCATTGTGTGATTTCTGTGTTTTAAAAGGATAGTTCAGATTCACTGGAGTCACACAATAACACAAACGAGCTAACAGACTGAGGCAGTGGTAGTTTTCTGCGAGGTAAAGCTGCTGATTTTGCCTGTGGAGTTCCGCTTTTTTTGAGAGAGAGCGATATTTGGTTCATATAGCTGCAGTTTCCCCTCACAAAAGGCAGCTGGACAGCAAAGTAAAGCAGTGAGATTCTTAATATAGCTTTTAAACTGATAGGGATTTTTAGTGGCTAAAATAACTTGTGTTGCTAACCCTGCCCACAGCATTTCATTGCTTAGCTTCCGTGCTGGTGCCCCTCTCTGCTTCTGCAAACGGGGGCCATGCCGACTACCATCTACTGCAGGTAATATATTGACCATCAATAAGCACCTCATAAAGTACTACATTTAATAATCTAAACTATCCCTTTAATAGATACACTGATGTTGTGCAATCACTGCAAATAGAAACTTGGATATCTGTTCCACACACTTCAAAAAACCTCTACACCGCAGACACGTGTGAATAATTAAAGCTTCATATCAGCATTTCAAACCTTTATCTTTTCAGATGGATGATGTGCCAATAATATCCATCACCCCTAATTTTAGGTTATATAGACTCTGTGTTCCCTCTGATTTGCCAAAGTCTCTTGTGACCTCTTGTTTTAGACCGCTGAGTGGCGAGATCGGTTTTGTTTTGTTCATTCTGAAATTTGTATTACAAGAAAAATGACTTTGGATTATAAAAGATCATGTCAGTAATTTATAGATTTCAAAATCAAAGCATCAACGACTTCACAACAAAAGTCTGAGTAAGAAGGTCTGCCAGAAGTGACAAAGGCCACATGCCATGTGATTCTGCATCTCTTATGCAATCACTGAATTGTCATTTACTCACTGCTCCTCGCCTCCACATTGACTATTGAACAGAAGAGGAAATGGACGGATATCCATCTGCACAGTCACAAAACATCACTCAGCACAACAGCGCACAAAAGGGCATTCAAGATTCCAGTCAGCACCAAGAGGAAGAGTCGCACCAGTAAATGGATGGCACTAAGTAAAGGAAAGAACATTTCCCCATTGCAACCAGTTTTCACAATCACTACATAAGACAGAAGAATGAGGAAAGTTTTTACAGTTTCTGCAGCCATTGTAAAAAGAGGGCAGGGCACTGACGCGTTATGTCACTATAGGTTACTCTTGGTTTCACTCATTGCTTCTTGTCAGAGGTGTGTTGGTAACACTTTGAAGGACTGTGTCCAACCTTGTAGGGGAGTGGAGAGATAAAAGTGTAACTTTTTTTGTATTCTACTTGTGAAGGCCTCATTGCACGTGTAAACATGAAATAGAAAGTAAAGAATAAGCAGTGCTGACAATGATCCTGATGAAGACGCGTGTCATATTAAATATTTTAACCATGTAAAATAAATGCATTTTAATTTTGCACAACCCCTACAGTGTGCTTTGGACTGTTTTTGAAGGGGACTTTGACTTTTTATTGAGACTACATGAGCCCTTTACAAGAAGAATAAGCCCAGTGCACCTGAAGTATCCAAAGAACACCTATATGTGATGATCAGAAAACCCCAGCAGCACTTCTGCTCTGTTGTCTTCATATGACTTATTTGTATTTCCCTCTTTACACAGAGATGCCTTTACTTGGAGAAACCATATTTCATTGTGAACAATGTTCATGTCCTCTATCAACATCATTTAAAAAAAAAATCATTTTGGATAAATAGATTGGACGCAATCAAACATGAAACTAACACACAACTCTCTGTCACAACAAGAGAAACCAAGCCTCAGGACAAATACAAAAGTTGAACAAATCTGCTCTAATTAATGTTTCTATTATTCATTGAAGCACATAACCATGTTACTATAAAATCAATTTAGCATGCTAATATTGCATCGGTATGTTCCTAACTTCCATGTTTTTGGAATAGGTTTGATTTTTTGTGGTGGGGTTGTATAAAGTACTTATCAATTGTCAGTGTATTAACTACAGTAGATGTCAGCTGGTACGCCCTCAGTTTGGAGAAGCAGAGACGAGTACCAGCACATTCAAAATATTTTCACCATTTTAACTTGTCAGACAGCCTTTTCTAAGGGAAAGCATTGTGATCTCAGTCAAATATCCAAACCAAACAAACTCCATCGGTGAAATCAGTCATTTTACCTTGCAGAACAGAGAGGTTTCACATAATAATAAACACAAACAGACGTAAAGATTGAGGCAGCAGTAAATCAGCTACTCCTGTGTAGGACTAAGCCCTGTGGAGTTTGGTTTGTTTGTTTGGCTTATAGAAAGGTGGTTTCCTGTCAGAAAAGGCTGTCTGACAGCAAAGTAAAGTGGCAAAAATATTCCAAATATAGCATACACACAAACTAACAATGATCTTTTTGAGGGCGGCCTTTTTTAAGTGGCTAAAAGACATTTTGTTGCTGACCCTGTCCATGTCGGTGCCCCTCTCTGCTTCTCCAAACTGGAGGCATGCCAACTGGCATCTTCTGACTATTGATAAGTACATCATACAACCCCACATCAAATAATCCAGACTATCCCTTAAAGAGAAAATGTGTTGCAACCGTCCACGGATACTTTCGTCCCTGCTCTCCCCTAAATATCACGGAACAGGCTGTAAATCATCACACTGGCTAAAGATGACGATAACTAGTTGATGAGTTCCAGCTGCATATCAGAAAACTGCATGCAGATCCTTAAGTGAGTTTCCATGAAGTCTGATTTGTTGCTGCTTTGGAAACCTGCGTCATTGCGCAACGTGGACGCACACTGGCCCACGCTGAATGTGGACTTTTGGGGTGTCAGCTCATAGACCACATGGTCTGTGAGGCGCACACATATACGCACACACAGCTTTATTCATAAAGTTTCACCGGAGACAGACAGACAGCTCTCCTCTCCAACACTTGGCATGCGCTCCCTGCGTCTCACTAATCGATAGTGACAGCTACTTGGAAAATAGATTACCGGCCGGCGGCCGTTCATAGCCGCAGAACAGTGGCTTATCCAGCCGAGGGTGCGACTCAAATGAATGAAAATATTTATTATTAGAAGCCTGGTGAGGAATCTACTGAAGTTTGACCCAAGATATGGCACCAGTGGCGAAGTAAACCCAGATTTACGCACTGGAAATGGCTCAATTCCACATTACTTGGTGATTGATTCACCTGACGCCCCATTTACGCGTTTTCACCTGGCCACGCTACAAGGCAGAGTTCCCAAGTTAGACAAGGAAAGAGGAGATAAACTTACTTCTTTTCGGAGGTCATGGTGACAAACTTTGCCTTTTTTCAGCAGACCAGAAGTCCTTCTGCTTAGCTCTTCTGTGTTTGGAAAATCTTCACCACCTCTTCTCAGTAGCGCTTTTTTCAAGAAGTGGATCAAAGTGAGAAAGAAGTCGAGGAGCTACAGCTGCTATCTCGCTGGGACGGTTTCTCCGACTCTACAAATCAAATTTAACTTGTTGCAACACACAATCCACATATCTCGTTCAGGTCGGTGACATCGTGAAGAAGAAAAGTCTGGCTGAGTGTCTGGCTGGCAGGCAGCGTGTGTGTGCACAGACTCAGCGTGTCTTTTTCCATATTTAAAGTGCCATCCCTCCTCCTGCGTGACGCCACAGGGGGGTGGAGGTCACAAAGTTACTCCTGGGTGGCGCTTCAAGTGCTTTCACTTGACCATTTGTTTCACTATTGTTCACTTTGCATATGAAATAAACAGAGAAAAATCAAGAACTTTTTCATTTAGATACAAAACCCAACACTTTGGAGCAGTTTGTCCTTTTTATTTGTAAATCTATTTTTATTTTTCTATATATATATATATTTACTACAGGAAGGTTATACTTTAAACACTTTCTTAGATATTAACTACAGTCAGTGATGTTTTTTAACACTTTTTTGAAACTGCGAATCAAAAACTGAAGAGTTTCATATCTGCGTGCATTCTCTGTAGTAATATTAGGCAATATAAATGAAAATGAAGGTACCTATTTCAGGTATCTTTGACCGGATCCTGTTGAAGCTACCAGGTAAAGAGAAGCTCAGCAGTCAAAAATAGCTGACTGAACTGCTGCGATGGAGACTGGCGACATCTTCTGGAAAAGACGCAACAAAGGTTTCTGCTGGGTTCAAGTTCCCGTTCGTACAAGGAAAAAACAGTACAAACAGTTTGCATTAGTCTTGACTCAATTTTGGTTTCGTTTGGTAGCTGTACCCTTGTGATCAATACAGATTTACCACAAAAATAGATTTAAAAGTTAGACTGAAGTTAAATCCAACTTTATAAGAGTAACATCAAGTAGCATTGACTTAATAATTCAGTTAAATTTTAAGACCTTGACAAAAATATTTTAGGCATTTTAAGGCCAAAAGCGGATTATTGAATTTCAAACTTTTTAACGACTTACAGAAACTATTTGTAACTGAGAGAGGAGGACCAGTTGTGACATGAAGGATTTATAACTGGATATCTGCTTTTATTCAACTTTTTTTTTTCCAATTTCCTCTAGTGGTGGAAAGTATTCAGATCCTTTACTTAAATGAAAGTATTAAACTTTGAAAGTACACCACTACTAGTTAAAGTCCTGCATTCAAAATAAAATTAGTAAGTGAAATATAAGTGAAAGTGTGTGATAAAGCCCAACAGCCCATACTTGTCGATACTGGTATTTGCATATACAGCACCAGTCAAAAGTTTGGACACACTTCTCATTCAGTGTTTTTTCTTTATTTCTATTATGTTTGTACATTGTAGTTTAATACTGGAGACATAAACACTATGAAATATGGAATTATGTGGTAAGAAATCATGTGTTTTATATTTCAGATTCTTAAAAAGCAAAATGACTCACACACAGTCTTCTGCAAAGACTGCAAGTGTAGAAAACTCTGTGAGTCTTTTTGCGTTTTGTTGTTGAGCAATGACCTTCCTCTACACACCTGTCTATCTATATGTGTGTGCGTGTTTGGATTCATATTGCTCCTGCATTAGTGTGTATGTGGGAGGCAGAAAAAAAGAAAATTATTTGAAAGAAATTCATTTAATCCTTCAGTTTATCACAAACATTCAAATTCAAAAGTACCAAATTTGGAATAAAAAGTAGTTTTACTGGACAAAATCTGCAATCTGAAAGTCTGTAGTGGGATAAAAAAAAAAAAACTACAATATTTCCCTCTGACAAAAAGTGGAATAAAAGTATGAAGTTGCATGAAATGGAAATACTCAAGTAGTACTTAAGTAAATGAACTTAGTAACTTTCCACCACTGCTTTCTTCTCAGGACTCATTTTTAAAGCAGCCGTGGTACATAACAGACATCAAGACACTCCAAATGATTTCAAGTATTTCAAGTTTATTGTCATTTGTTTACGGACCACTCGACATGAATTCTCATTTGCACACAAAATATAAATACACAACAGCAAACAGTAATAAAAGTTTTTAAAACTCTACAGGCCAGATAATTTTTGATTATACAGAAAAGGAATCGTCATTGTTGAGGCATTAGAGCATGTTAAAAACATAATACCGCATCCCCTTCTTCCTCCTGTGAGCACCGATTATATTTGACAGTGATTTTCACAACGTGCTCAGGAACTCTTTCACCTGGAAAAAGAACCACAACACACAAGCTGTTAGCAAACACTAACACCATGACAGTCATTTATTTTATCTGTTTCGGTCCAACTTCTATCCTGGATGACACCAACTGAAAAACAAGTTGGGTTTATGTAATATGTGCAAAGCATCGTGGGCGGAACTGCATCCATTTCCTGGGAATGAAATCTCTTAACAAAGCTCCTGTATTTACCATCAACATTAAACTGCAACACAAGCAGCTCCTCAGGCCTCATTTCCATGAGGTGAAACCAGGGTGTGTGTGCGCCATTATCTCAGAGGTGACACTCAGCAGTTCATACGCCCCCCACTCCGAAAAAACACATTTTAAATACTTGATTTCAGCCTGTTTTTTCTTAAATAGCAAAGTATAGAAATGTTTTAAAGGTTCAACAGTGTGTTTGTGCAAAAAAAAGTCAGCTGCAACAGATGAGATTTCATATTTTTATTAGTAATCAAGTCAAATTCTTCACTTTAGCCCTTTATTCAAATTGGCCTTATTGCAAAAATCCCAGTGTTAAAGTACTTTTTGTCAATTATTCAGTCCTACATAAAGTGCAATGATTAGACAATTGAAAGAATATTAATTACCAACTATTTTGAAAATTGATTGCTTCATTTTTAAAGCAAAAATGTCAAACATTTACTGGTTCCGGTTTCTTAAATGTGAAGATTTGCCACTTTTCTTTGTCATTTATAACAGTAAATGAAGAGTCTTTGCACAAAAGAAAAAAAAGCCATTTTAAGATGTAACTTTGTGCTCTGGGAAATAGTGATGACATTTTTTATATTGTGAAAATAATTGTCAGATTAATCAATTTGTTTCAGTCCAGGTCCTAAAAGTCTAATTTTCCATCCATCACCATCACTCACCTTCTCAATCATGTCAGCACTCTTGGTTTTGTTCCCCTTAAAGTCTTCATTCACATCTATGGTTAAGACGGGCACATCACTGAGATACTCAAACTCCATGCTGTGGACCAGAGGGGACACACGGTTAATGATGCTTAACAAGCCACATCCAGGAAACAACAGCTTTTTTCATGTTGCTCAAGTTTTTTTCCCCCCTCAAAGCGACGGAGGTCTCATCTTTTTAAGCTTTATTCGTTTCATAAACGCGTCACTGTGACAGATGCAGATCACATGCACCCAAAACTGTTTTAACCTCTTCCTTGTCCTCAGGTTGTTGCATTAATGGGGGCTTTGTCTGACGGCCACGCTCAGTCAGATAACTAACACTCCTTTCTTCTGTAATACAAACACATCTGTTGTCCAAATCGAACTGACACAAAGGTCTGTGTGTGCTCACGTCATGGTCTTGTGCTGCAGCCAGCTCTCGTGTTTGAAGTGGAGTTTCTCCAGATACTCCAGAGGGATGTCCTGCTCTTCTTCTCTGCCTCTCAGGTGCAACCGCTCTAAACATCTCTACACACAACAACAACAACAACAACAACAACAACAACAACAACAAATGATTAACATCTTTGTTAAGTCTCATTTAATTTTTTTTTTTCTTATGGTCAATTGGCATTGAATAACAGTGGTGGAAAGAGTACTGAAAATCTGTACTCAAGTACAAGTACTATTACATTGCTAAAATATTACTCAGTTACAAGTAAAAGTACTGGGGTTAGAAAAATACTCAAGTAAAAGTACGAAGTATTCATCAAAAAAAACTACTCAGAGTATTAGTTACTTTTATCCGATGATGTTACCATCACCTCTCCAGACTAAAGCTCTAAATTTTGTGTTTTGCTTTATCAATAGTTAAAATACTAACAATCAATTAATCATTAATGACTGATTTGATACAAAACAAGTATTCTTTTTTTTTTTTTTTCCCTCTCATTTCAAGTTTTTATTTCCTTAGTCACCAAATGTCTCCAGCAGACAAAATAAAGCTAGATGAGGTGCAGTTACTGCCAAAACTATTGATTAAAAATCCATGAATACATTTTTAACTGGTTAAATTCTTAATGAAAAATCAATTAAAGATCAGTCATGAACATACTTTGTTTTGTTTTGTTTTACATGTCCTGGTTTTCATTGGCTTTTTTGCTATCAAATCACTTTATTGGCTACAAAAAATGCTGATAAAAGGTCTGGATATTAATTCAAATTGCACTCAGTACTCGATTTTAAAAGTAACTAAGTAGGTTACATGGCATAATGAATACTTAAGCACAAGTAAAAGTACAGACTTGAGAATCTACTCATAAAGGTACAAGTACCCCAAAGAACTACTTAATTACAATAATTTGAGTATCCGTAATTAATTACTTCCACCCCTGTTGAATAATAATGTAGTAAATGAGGTGAAGGAGACTGGGACCTCTGGTGAAGCTCTGAGGTAGATGATACCGTCCAGCTCGATGTTCTTGCCAAACTGGTTGTGCAGCCAGCCGTGCCAGTCCTGGTACACAGACCACTCTGTCTCATTCAGACACTCGCTCTCGTACAGGTTGGCTGCAAAGATGTACCTGAGACACGGGAGGGGAATTCATCAACAAACACTTTCAGCTTTAATTTTTTTTTTTTTTTTTAATACAGGATGATATCACTATTTTGGCTCCGTTGGCCTCTTCACATGACTGCTGTCATCTTTTAAAACATTCTGACACATTTAGTTCTGACTGCATTCAAAAACATTACAGTTCAGCCTACTTTGAAGTCTTGGATGCTGCAGCATCCTTGAATGCATCTTGTTTTTCCTGACTAATGAAATTTTGCATATAAAATAGCAGATAATAGATCATAAATAGATAGATAAAAAGATATATAGAATTATATAAATAAAAAAAATGTGTGTTGCTGCAACAAGATGCACTATTTGTGAGAAAAAGAACAGAGGAGCCACACAGCAGTAACACAAATAACCTCTTCAAACATTGTACAGAGGCTGAATAAAAATAAGATATTTATTCATTTTTTATATCACTTTTATTAGAGGTCTAATATTTCTGTAAAATAGACTTTTTTTTACACTTACTAGCAAACAGTTTATTTTTTTAATTTGACTAACATTTGCTTTTGTTTCTTATTAATGGCCGGTATGTGTCATGTAATTTTCTAATCCCTATGAGTATTGCTAAATTCATGACAAAAAGTATCTGCATCATTTATTTTTCATATATATATATATATATATTTTTGACATTTGTTAATACCTGTCACTATAGATGGAGCGTTCGAAGAACTGCACAGGATTCTCAGCCTCTCGGAGCTTCCCATTGGCCGACCTGATCTGAGCTCGTACCCGGCTGATGCAGGCGTAGCTCTGGAAGGTGTAGGCCCACCGCTCTGGTTTCTCGTACATCATCTGCAACACGTTGCCTCCACTCCTCTGAGACGTGGTCAGCTCCTACGACATAATGGATAAAACTGTATAAAGTCAACTGACTCTGCAGTGGGATCAATAATCTATACATCAAGTGTGCAAGTGTACAGTTGAAGTATTTATAGATTCACCACATTAGTAAAATCTGGTGGTCATTTTTAATTTGCAGTGGCTATGGTTTAGGAACAGTATGTCAAACTCGTAGCTGACATTATAATCATTTTTATCTTAACTGACATGTTAAATGCAAGTGAAGATTTTTATAATTGATTACATTTATTTTGAAAAATGTAAGAAAAAGATTTTTAATCCATTTCCACACAAGGTAAATTAATTCAAATTGTTTATATTATTCAGCCAACCACAACCCCTAGGCTTGAGATATGCTTATATTGACAGTTTTCTTTTTTAACCACCCATTTGTGCATTAATTTCTGAGGACCATCACTCTAAGCAGATGCAGGACACATGAGAAAGCCATGATGCATATGGATCCATATGCAAGTGCGTAGTTATGAGCAAGAATCTCTCTGGCCTAAATTTATTTCTATTGTATAAATCCTCACATTGAAGAAGTTGCAACCAGATGTTTGGAATTTTTGTTGTAGAAATTACTGAACAGTTAAAAATTTAAAGTGTTGCCGATCTTTTTTTCTTTTCAATCTACAAATTGTTGCAGCCTTAAACTCCTTATGTCATTTCAGTCATATCTTCTTACCTATAGTGCATTTTTTTTCCTCTATGAATGCAGCAGTGAGATAATTTACATTTTTATCTTGAGCTTGAGATGATAAAACAACAATATCCAAGACCAAAGATCGAGGCACTCAGTCAATATAAAAAGGCAAACTTACACATTCATTTTTCCAAATATCCTTCAGTTCCGTGTGATGAGCTCCATAAGTGAATCTGTTGAACTGTTATCTGCGCCACGATCACCAGAGGGCGCATGACTGCAGCAGGGAGCCTCATTAGAGGACTCAACAGTTGTACATACTGAGAATACTCCCCTGCTATCACTTTACACTGTACTACAGTGTGTAATGCTGCAATATACAGTATCATTTTGCAGAGTTTATAAATGCACTGACAGAGCAGCTATGTGATTTTGGCTCTAACTTTACACTGTAAATAATATACATATTTCTATTTGTGTACTGCAAATTCATGATGGTCATTTTGACTCATCCCCAATATATATGGCTGCACAGTTAAGGCAAGTATTATTGAAATATGACAAAGTGCAATATCCAAATCACAGAGGAAGAAACATGACAGTGATGTGCAGATCTACAAATGTTCTCTACCAGATAAAACAAAACATCTTGTTTGGTATTGACCCAAACAAATGTCAAGTCATCATTAATCGTTTTTCATAATTCCTACTAGTCGTAAATCATATGACAGTCCTAATATCTGTCAAAATAATCTATGAATCTTATGTCATTTATGAAGAAAATGCCAAAATTCTGATTCCAGCTCCTCAAATGTAAATACCTGCTTTGGTTTTAATTACAGTAAACTACATATATCTGTGTTTTGGGACAAAGAATAATATGCATCCTTCTATTTGCACTCTGCAAAGTTTCTATGGACATCTTTCCCTGTTTTCTAATACTTTAAACACCAAATAATAAAATTGAGGAAATTTACCAACAGATCAGTCAGTAATGAAAATAACTGACAGTTCCAGTCTGCTAAAAAAAAACCCAATGATTTATCCCCAATTTTGAGACTATGCATGTGTAACACAAGAGAATCTGCTTTGAAGTGAAATGTACAGTACAGTACTAGCTCAAATAAATAAAGGGAGTACCTCAATCTTTCCTACATATAATAATAATAACATGTAAAGACTAGCTGATCAAAAAAATGAATCCCAAACTATTCGTTTCAGTCATTTCTTTTTTTAAGTGCAGATGAACATTTGCTGGTTCCAGATTTTTAAATGTGAGGATTTGCTGCTTTTCTTTATTATTGATGACAGTAAATTTGGAGTCTTTGGGTTTTGGACTGTTGCTTGGGCAAAAGTAGTAATTTGATGATGTTACTCTGGGCTTTATGAAATTGTGATGAACATTTTTCACAACTTTCTGACATTTTAAAGACTAAATTTTTGATTGCTGATTAAGTGATGGTAAAAATAATCAGTTGCAGCCCTGACACATATATATGGGCATGCTGAACCAGTGGAAATGAGCCTGAGGGCGAGGAGGGAGGTTAGAGAGGTTTGCCCCCCCAGTGATGGCATGTTCATCTGTCCAGAGCGGGACCATCTGTTGCTCTGGGTGTGTGGTGACCAGTGACCAGTGCAGATATATGGACAGATGGCAGCTGCACTCTAAATACAGATGAACACTCTCCCAGTTATCTTAGCATGTTGAATGAGTGTGCAGAGGATTGGAGGATCTTGTTCCTCTGAAGCACCAAAGTACACAAAGAGATTTAGGATTTATTGACTAGGATGCAGTTGATAAACATCGTTTTGCCTCCTTGAGCTGACGCAGCATTTCAATGCATTTTTGTGTCTGTAAAAGGATAAATTAGGACCATTATTTGAAATTGCATGAACTGTATGCGAGTACCTCAAATTCACTGCCTTTTGTTTGCACATTGCACCACCTGGCGATGGGCTCTGGTACAACCTCCCAGTCCCCGCTTTCCTGCTCCAAAAGGCGGACAAACGTGGATTTACCCGCCGCTGAACACAAAGGATGCAAGAGAGGCAAGTTCAGTCACATCCAATAAAACATCTAGAAAACACCGTGCAGGTATATCAGCTATTAGCCAGTAGTTTCGACAATGGAGGCAGTAACAGAAGTTTGGCAATTGGCGGCAAGATTTTAATGCAAAGATTATCGATCATTTAAAAGCAATCGCCGTCTGAAATCACAATCAAAACATAGAAAACTCTCACATGCACCACCTGCCAATCACATTAGCTTGTGGTTAAGGTTTTAAGGTTGTTCGTTGGTGAAGTATGAGCTCTCCACTCACCAATATTTCCCTCGATTGATATCCGCTTTATCCTTTTCTCCATCGAGTCGTTCAGGGACTCGTTCATGGACTTGTCCAGTGGATCAGGACAGGGCCTCTTCGGAATAGAAGGCATATTTTAAAGCCAATAAATATAAGTGCTTCTTGTTAATCAGAGCTGGTGCTGCTGCAGCTGCTGCTTGTTGTTGTTTAAAGTTTGGCGGTAACAGACGTCAGGAAGAAGCGGTTTGCACAGATGTGTTTCCGCCCCGGAAGCAGCTGCAGTCAGGGTTGCCAGGTTTGCGTTTTTTTCCGCGGAACTTGGCGACGCTATTTGTGTGTACCTTAAAATTGAAGGCAAAACGAGAGAAAACAACAACAACCAAAAAAAAACTAGCACACGGAGCCGAAACAAGTCACACGCTTGCCCACATAAACAAACACAAACACGATGCTCTCCTCGGCTGATTTTGTCACACAGACCTGGCAACCCCGGCTGCAGCTGCTCCTCCAGGAGAAAGAAGTATTTAAAACTCCACAACAAGTGAAAGTATGTCAGTTTTGGCAGCAACATGTTTCAACACTCAAAGTTTGCCTTATACTTATGTTATGTATTAATGTGTAAGCCAGGTGTGTCACACTCATTTTAGTTAATGGATCACATACAGCTCAATTTGATCTCAAGTGGGCCAGACCAGTAAAACCCACTGAATAAAATAATAACCAGTATATAACAAAACTTGCAAATCCCCCTCCTCTTCATTACATGTGCATTACAATATACAGATCACAGTGCGTCTACAAATGCACAAACTATATATTTTACAACAAAAAGTTGTTTTTTAACTTCTTTATGATTCAAACAACTTGTCAAGAACTAGAAATTCTTTTAATTTAGACATTTCCACTCCTGCAAAGTAATTCTGGCACCACCAAAATGGAAAACATGGAAGCTACTGAGGGAGACGGTGAAATTATCTCCTGCCTTACAAACCATGTGCAAATCAATACTTTTGGCAGTTTCTTAGCAACAGGGTTCAACCAATTTTGTTTTCAGATAGAAGTCAGATACAGATTATTTTGCACCGAAGCTTCACATTTACAATATTTTCAGATATGACCACAATAAGTTTTTATTACTGTATACTGAATTTATGACTGCTTTAGCATTTTTTGCACTTTGCAAAGTCATACATTGGCCTGGATTGGACCCTTTGACACCCCTGATTTAACTTATAACAAAGTAAAAGTAGTACCTAATACTCTACCACAAATACAAGTACTGCATCGACAATGTTGTTTAGGTAAAAGTACTGTCAACAGCTGGTTGAACAGGATCTAATTTGTTCTGTTTTATATATTTTGAGGCAGGTCAATCTGTAACAGCGCATCATATTTTCTGAACTAATTCTATATTTTGTTAAAACAAATTATACCCATTAAGTAAATGTAGTGAAGTAAAAGTACATTTCCTTGAAATGTGGCAAAGGAGCAGTGTAAAGTAGCCTAAAATGGAAATGCAATAATGAAGTACAACCACTTCATAATTATTGATTCTCTTCTTAAAATAAAGTAAATGTACTTAGTTACTTCCAACAACTAATGCTTCAGACCAAACAAACAACTGATTCAAAGAGTCAAGACCACCTTTATTTGCCTTGTAAACAGCATAAATCAATTCAGTAGCATTGAAAACCCCCACCAAGCCATTATTTACAAACATTTCATCAATTATTACAGTCGAGGAGGAAAAACTGTAGGCAATAGGCTATGTTATGGGCATTTCATAAGGATGAGATGCTTTCAGGATGACTGATTCTCTATTACATTTTCAGATATCTGGTGAGCAGTAACATTCATAATAGCTAGCTAAGGAAGTGGAAAAAAGATACTCAACGATTAAAACAAACAAATATTTTAATATCCAAATAAGGGGAAGGGGGGAAGCAGCCTCTAAAAAGACTCAATGCATTCTTCAAACCAAAAGCTACCACTCCATGCTCGCTGAAAATTATTTTTAAGACAGGTCTAACCCTCAGTATTTACATGTGTGCATTGAAGTATTACACTTCTCGGACAAAGAAGATATATAAAATGTTCATGTCACTGTTTTTGAAACCAAACCTGAAAGAGAGGCAACTCTATTTCTATCATACACCAGAATTTAAGCACTATAAAGTAAAATTAACATTGGATAAAGTATGAATGAGCCAATAACCCTTTTAGTGTTTCGTGTCAATCATTGCATAGTAAACTACACTTTGAGATTGGGGAAGGGTTCATGCATCTGCTGTTTGAAGCACAGCGACAAACAAGTCAGACCATACAAAAAAAACATAAGAAAATCTCACATGTGCCTTATCACTAGCCAATTGCAGCGGAGGTTAAGCAATTCAACATTCATTTGGGGAAATAAGAGGGAGGAAACAAACTATATGATCAGTCACATGACACAGCTTCTCACAAAGCACAGTCTATGCAGAAGAAACATTCAGGCGAGAGAGAGGTCAGGAAAATTGTTCAAAGTGCTTTATGGCTCGGGAGATAAACAAGGGATGATGCAGCGTTAATCCAATTCAAAATGCTTGTATTTTTAGACAGCGGAGGTTCTGACTTTAAACACAGGTCTCTACTTCTATTTGCAAACAATTATATACAATTTAAAGGGATATTTTGGCTTATTTGCAGTGGGGTTGTATGAGGTACATATCCATAGTCAGTGTATAACCTATAGTGGATGGCGGTCAGCATGCACCTAGTTTGGGGAAGCAGCAGGACTATCATGTAGATGGCTAAGCTAAGACAGCCACCAAAAATAAAAAAAAGAAAAGAATTAACCTCACAGAACACAGGAGTTGCTTGTTTACGTCTTTGGGGATCAGTTAGTTTGTCTGTGTTATTGTGTGACACCTGTGTTTCACAAGGTTAGACAATACCACAAACAAGCTAACCGATCAACAGCAACTTCCATGTTCTGACTGTTTTCACCAAATGAGTCTGGTGTGTTTGGAGAGAGCAATATTTGACCTACGGCAGTTTCCTGTTAGAAAAGGCTGTCTGAAAAAAGCAATATTGGTATAGATATTTTCATCACTTAAACTTGACTGTCATTTTGTTACTGACCCTGTCCACAGAATTATGTACCGATACCACTACCTTGACTTCAATGTCGATTCCTGAACAATACTTTTTTCAATACAAATTTTACTGAATCCATTCCAACAGAAACAGAATCAGATTACACATTATAGTACAATTAATCACTTCACAGGAAGCTGTTTTTACTCTGCACACTGTACTTGACCTGGATAACTGGACTAAAATGAAGAAACTAGTGTAATATCTGCACAGTATAAAGCTAAGTACAAAAGATAAATAACTGTCAAAAGGAACATTAATAAGAAACAGTAGTTTACCAAATCCAATTACCTTCTCTGTCTTAAAGAGCAGCTAGCTCAAAGTCTGACAGTCAACGTCATGTGTATTCCTCTACTTTTACCTGTTGGTCTTTAACAACACCATGTTAGCTGTCAGAAACGCTCTCTCCCTCAGCTCCAAGTTATCGATCCCCTACAGTGGCCTGCAGACGATGCGTGGGGGTGTGGTGCGTCGAGCTAACAGGTTAGCTGCACTGGCTAGCTATCAAGCAGGACTTAGTCTACAACATGGAATGTCACACAGCAAATCACCAGCATTAGATCTTGACACATGCATGCTGCATGCATATTTGCTCCCTGACACTGATGAAAATTACTCTGGTGTTCGGTTGGTGCCATAAAAGTTTGTTACCCAGCTCTAGTCCTCCTCTCTGCTTCTCCAAAGTGGGGGCATGTCGTTAGCCCTCTACTGTAGTCAGTACATTCACTATTGAGTACCTCATACAACCCCTCTTCAAATAATCCCTCTAAGGTTTTAGATCCCTTGGAGACTTTTCCTAAAACTGTGTTTCTACTTACGTTTTTTTTGGGGGGTGGGGGACTAGTACATAGGAACATGTCACTAGAAAATGCTAAAAGTTCAGTTAATTTTCAGTCCCTGCTACAACATAACAATATTCTAACCTCACTTCTATGTCCTTCAACACATTCATTTATCATAACCTGCACAGAACACGTAATTTGTTAAAGAGACTTTCTAACTAACTGAGGATAAGTTTGGTGAGCAGGATAGTTTCAAAGAGAAAAATTAGGTTCGAACCATGTTACGGCACAAATAGAAAAAGGGATGTAAGAGGGAATTAAGAAGCACTAAAACTTAAAGGGAAGGGGGGTTGGAAAATTTAATGTTTTGTCAATCAAGTTAGTGGTATATGGCCGTTATCATCTTACAGTCCTCACTGTTGATATAGGGCAATTATGAGCCATGCTAGGCACTTAGGGTTCTTTTGTATTGACAGATGTGGGCTATTACAGCAGTAGACCGCAACCTAGATCCTTCTATGTAGATTAATGAATAAAATAACTAGCTACTGCCGTTAAACTGGCTTAAAGGCTGGCTTAAATTCTCGCCGTGACACCAACAAAGCCCTCCTATTATGATACAGCAACTTTGCTTCCCTGCGGGTGAGTTAGAAATGGGAATCTAGTAAGAGCATGGGAACGCCTCCTGTCCTGTTGCCATAAATCAAAGTGAAATAACCCAAAAAAAAAAATCTGTGCAGTGTCATAGAAAACTAATGAACATATGTCTATATTCTCCTAAATGTCAGCCCTGACTCAATACTGGGGATCTTTCCATACAGCTAAAAACCATCTTCTCCAATATGTTAATCTGTGGTTTGTTCAATTAAGTGTGTAATCCCTGATTGCATTAGTCCTGGTGCCTTTAAACCTATCAAGACCCTTCCTTCTTCCTGGCCTTATTAAAAACATTTCCCCAAATGGAAATATAGTATATACTGCATACATACAGCCAGGGTGGGGTGGGTATCTGTGCAAAAACTAGAAGACCAATAAAATAAGGATTACATTGCTGTTTATCTATCCTTGGTTGTCAGTTTTTCGATCAGCTCCTGAAGTGGGACCAGCTCTTTCCTGTCGATGAGGTTGAACTCCTGAACGAGACAAAGGAAAAGGAGAAAATATCAGATTATCCACTGGAGGAGGGCTGTGTGATATGGACAAAATTTTCTATTACAATATGGGTAACAATAACAATATATATCACGATATAGGTAGTAGTCATGGGCCACCACAAATTGATTTTCCAACGCATTTCTCTCAGTCATTTCTAGAAGGGAACCCTTGATTTCCAAAACTCTTCTGGGATTTCACAGCTCTGGGGTTCCCTTCTAGACACAACTCTCTCTGAGTCAAGAAAAACAATCAAGGGAAATATCTAACGATAGACATTTTTCTCTATATTTGTATATTGTCATTAAATATATCATCATATCAAACAGTTGTTAATATATGTATAACTTAAGTGAAAAACTCACAGAAGTCAACAACAGGGCCAGAGAATATTTACCTGAACAAAAAAGATGAAGTGTTTGAACGATGTGTTGAGGTGGGCCTCCTCTTGCAGCTGCATGACAGAGTCAAAGTGCTGGTGGTAGATGTGAGCGTAGACTCTGAACAGGCGCTTCAGGATGGTCTTCGCCACTGACATAAAGTTTCGCTTAAAGGGGACACCTTGGGAACAAAACAAATTCTCATAAAACATACATATAATACAGACAGTAACTGTGTTTCCATCCAAATGTGTGGCAAATTTTATAGCAACAGTTCTCAGCTTCCCAACTAGCAGAGGCTTGTGCCGTTTAGTGTGGAGCCATAATAGAGTTGTATGGCAGCCAGCCCAAATAGGAGAAGCCAATACCCGTGCCAAATTTCCAAGTAAATCGGCAAAAGAAAATGCAAATGAATGCTTGTTTCCATCCGCTGCTGTTATGCGATTATTAGGAGTTGGGTCATCAAGATTAACAGTTGGTGGTGCCAATTCTTGAGCTAAAAAAACCCCACTATACCAGCCATTCGCTGCTGGGTCTCATCTAGTGGGCTGCAAAGGCAGTGGTAATGCCAAATGGTTACACTAAAAATATTTTAATTTGCAAAGCTAGTTAAATGTGCTCAAGAAGTCACATAAAATAAAAACGTCAAATTAAAATGCACAATTTCAACGACCAGTTACATCTGAAAACCACCACATTAATCACAACACATCATCAGGTAGAGACAAATGTGTTTTGTGACTGTAGCTAGCTAATGTTCCCTCTGGCACAGTAACACGAAATGGATTTAGTTTTTAAAACACAAAAGTGATGTGGGAGACAATCCTGCAGCAGTAAAATCTCAAAAGTGTGTGGTGAGGAAATATGACACTGAATACATTAAATTTGGATTCATAACAAAGGGGCAGTGATGCTGACCCAAAAGCACGTGTTGAATGTGGTAAATCCAGTCAAATGAAATTGCTCCTTTTCTTGCTATGTTATGTTTTTACCCTCATTAATTTCAGAAGGTGGTCCTCAGATTTTTTTTAATGATCAGAAATGGGACTAAGTAACACTACGCTGAAAAGCCCTGGATTTACAACATTAAGGACACAAGATGATGTAATTAAGAGCGGCTGTCAAACCTTAAACCATGAAAAACAGTGAAGAAAACACAATTGAAATATGGCATGTCTGTTCAGAGATCTGTGCAGAGTGAAAATGGAGCAATGAGGAGACTGAAACGGCTGATCAGTCATGTGAGTTAAATGAAAAACTTCAGAAAAAGTGCTCCCACCACATTATGTGCATTAAGTCTTTTTTGAAAAATGCAAAAAGCACCTCAAGTAAGCATAAAAACCTGTTTTTTCTTGCAGAACTTAGGAAGTTGAGTTGAATTTTGGTCATCAACTTTTTCTGCTGCAATCCTTCAACATTTGCATAAAAATATGTTGGTTTCTTATTTTCAGGTGATTACACACTAATGGAAACAAACCTTTAAATATTATAGTCCATTTCTGCCATATTCTGTCAATAGTTTATCTTAAATCTCACACACTGGACCTTTAAATACAAGAATGCACTGGGAGGACTGACAGACACATAAAAAGTTCACTCATAATCTTTTTTTTTCCTTTTTATCTCTCCATTGCCACGGTTAATCTCAATAAGCCCCAAAAGCTCAGAGGAATGAAGGCAGATGCAGCTACAGCATGTTCTCTGGATTGCAAATGTCTTCCCAGGCAGGTCAGAGCACGATTTATACCAAGTGCAAACAATCATGACAGCAGCACAGAACGTGTCGAGGGTTCATCTGTAGGTGGAAAATTCTAATGGCATTACAACAGCACAGCTCTCTACATGTCCTCAGATGTGTTGTGCGGTTCTCTTATGATTCGGTGAACATTTGGGGAGTACAGAAGACTGGTGGAGAGCTTCTTCCTACCGTGAACAGGGAGATACAGTACATACAGTACAAGTCAACATCAATTATTCAAAATGAGGGGGTGACAGACAGGACAAGGAGTTCTAGATTAAAGCCACAACACAAGGCTGGACATGCACATGGCACACTCTTCTAAATACTTTGTTTATTTGGATAAGAAACCCAGGAATCTTAACCATTTATATGTTAGGGGATAGTGCTTTTTGGTGCATGTTTTGCTGAAGATGGTGAGATGCTTTAAGGTCCCCCAATACAAAATGAACATCTATTTCCTCAAAATTACTATTCTTTTTTTATAGCTGATCAATCTGTTTGTTTTGTTGTATTATTATTAATCAATTAGTCATTGCTGTTACTTGCTTCTCTAACATCAACACTATAACTGCTGTGTCTTCCCTTGAAATTTCCATTCCGGGCTGGAATGACTGTTAGTGTCCGTCTGTTTCACGTTAATTAGAGTTCAAATTAAATCAGTGTGTTTGTTTATCGTCGGAAGAAATCA
Organism: Lutjanus erythropterus; assembly: GCF_056507025.1. NCBI lineage: Eukaryota > Metazoa > Chordata > Actinopteri > Lutjaniformes > Lutjanidae > Lutjanus > Lutjanus erythropterus. Next base: position 22,948,710 of record NC_139336.1, read on the forward strand.
TTAATAATCTTTTATAAGGAGTAGATGTTTATAATGGTTAAAGTGATGTTACTGGAGTCTGGCAGGCAATGAGGCAGTCACTGAACTCCAGCTCTGGAGTGTATATTTTCAGAGCAGTGGGTTTTTGTTTCCAGGATAACAGGCTTAACTGTACATTGACAGACAACTGGTGGTTATAAACAGCTGATGAACTTACAGTGTAGGACTCCTCCTTGCTTGTTATTGTCAATATATAATGCTGCACTCATCTTGCGATCCTGCAGCGCTCCTGCGGCCCTGCCTGAGCTTCCCCAAGTCAGGGGATGAGGGGGTGCGGGTAACAACTTGCTTCAGCCATAGACGGTATATTAAATAGTACTTCAACCTATATAATATACTGTCTAGGTCTTTGGCCTGCAGTAGTCATTTTTGGACTTGCAATCATTCCATATTGCTTCCTTAATATGTTTTTGTAAAGTATCACTTCCTCTAAGGACACAAATGCAATGTTAGTCAATTCACTCAGCCCTAATTCGATCACTCCAGGTGAGCACCTTTAGTCATTGGCTCCCTCCATGCAGATGTACTGAGGGGTAGATGAGACATTTATTTGGGCTGGCTGCCATCCAACTCTATTAAGGCTCCACCCTAAACAGCACAAGCCCCTGCTAGTTGGGAAGCTGAGAACTGTGCTGGTATGTATGTTAATTCTAACTCTCTATTTTGTTAACCAGAGAAAATACACCTGGATGCATCTGTGAAATGTGACTGAATTTGTAACTAAGCAAACAGACAATATTTCCATCTGCTGACACCTCAGATGATCTCCCCAGTGATCTATCCACTTGTGTAATGTCTCTCTCCTTACAAATTTCTTTTTTTTCCACATCACACAGCTTCAACCTTAATTGCATGGTGAAAATGAAGCCTCTAAGTCCCCTTTATCTAGTGCAATTTGCATTTTATTAGTTTTAACATCCACTCATTTTGCATGGCAGTTGAATTTCGCCGAAAACACAAAAGGTGTTTGCTTTTTAGTGATAAGACTTCTGTGGGCTGCAGAGCCCTTTTTCTCCATCATTAGACATCTAATCACTGCACAATCAGCAGGTGTATGAAAGAGCTGAGCACTAACAGAAACCATAGAAACACATCAAACCCACACACAGAAAAGACGGCTTTGACAGGACAGAGAAAAAAGACACAAAGCGTACCAATCTTTGAAGGGAAAAGCGTCTCATCATCAAGCTGGTCTTGCACCCAGGTCATGAGGTAATCGATATACTTGGGAGCAGAGCATTTGATCGGCTTCTTGATGTTGGTTCCATCAGCCCAGTGGTACTCATACCTACAGGAAATACAGATGAAAAACATTTTATTTTGAAAATATTATGGATTCCATCTCAGTCAGACAACAGATGTGCACACTGAGTGATAGCTCCCAGCAAATGTAATTTAACAGAGCAGTGTTTCGATTTAACAGAGATCCTGGTCAGGCACTGCCCATCTAAATTCATACTCATTCACCACTGACATAATTTAATGTACAACAAAGCAAATTTCTGGTTTCATATTCAGTGCCTGTGCTCTCACATGAACCCTTTCAACCCTACAGAGGTTTGGTTTTCCCTCTAAATTTTAGTGGCTAGTCTTCAGTCTCCGTAGATTAGCTCTGAATGTCAAATCCAAAAAAAGAAAAGACTCTGAGGAAAAGAGAAAATTTAATACTTGCAGCCAAAAATGGCTCTTTTGAGAGTAAAGGCTGCAGACCCCTGGACTAAGCGGTCTAAAACAGAGTAGAACAAGGGCCTCCCAGGGGGAGGCTCAGTGAAAGGAAGTGAAAGGGAGTCATCAAAGGGAGATCACAGAGTATCTTAAATGTGTGTAATTTGGTTAAAGAGATAGTCCAGAGATAGAGTAGTTTGAGGGAATTTTACCGTTTTTCCCACTTTGCCAGAGTCAGAAACAAATAAATTACTTTAGACAGACCTTTTTTTATGTATTTGGTGTAGCCTGAAGTTATGTCTTGTTATGCATATGTACTAGGCTATATCGAGTTGATTACTGAGTGTCTATGAGATCAATTTAATTGAGAATGTAATTATGATCCCAAAGACATGCAGGAAACTGAATGAGACTAAGCAACCCCTGAGTTGCTGTTTTTGTCAAAGGAGTCTGACAGTTCTGAAGACAACATAGATGGACTTCTTCAGTTTCAAGATAAAGCAGGAAAAATATTCTAAATATAATGTACACTTGAGCTGGCATTGATTTTTTTTTTAGGTGGCCACAATGTGTTCTGCAGCTAAGCGTGTCCACACCAATAGATTAGCTTAGCTTCCATACTGGTACTCCTGTCTGCCTCTCCAAACTGGGGGTGTGCCAGCCACCATTTACTGTGGGTAATACACTGAATATGAATAAGTACCTCAGATAACCCCACTTTAAAAAGCTTGAACGATCCCTTTAATTAAATTTAAATTGCCAGATTTCATGCTACTTGATCCAAATTATTTTGTCCCACTGACATCACCCACACCTCACATCCTGCTGAGTTTCAACATGCCAAGATGAGCGTTGAGGGTTGGTTTTATGAGACTACAAACTTACTTGGGACCAGCAGACATGACTGGACAGCTTTCCTCTGTGCAAAAATCTGTGATGGTGCCATACAGCATGTTGATCTGGTTGAAGAAATCCACAGCTGAAAGAAAAAAGCAAAGAGAACATATTTAAATGAACCATACACAAGACCAAATACTGTGTGTGCCAGCAAAAATAGCTGGCATCAAGTTTCCCCAGCACAGCCCCTTCACCCGCCCCACTTCACTGTTCAGTCCAAACTGTAGACCAGGGCACACTCTAGTTATCTGCAACAAATTGTGTTATCGCTCATTCCCAGGGGCACACAGCCAACTCTGGCTTCCCATCAGTTGGAGAGATCCATTTAAAGCACTGGCAGTGTTAGTGTTGGTGTTCTATTTGCTAAATCTCACAGAAGAAAAAGTCATATTGAACAGCTGATGTGGCATATGTGTTGTGTTAGGTCCCGTTTAAGGAGCTCCCTTTTAAGTTTGATTAAGTTTATTCAGTCTCCAATAAAGATGTCTTTGTCCAAAATTCAGTTAAACGCTCAATAATAACTTAAAGTTTGCCTCAAGACACATTTAAAAGCCTGTAAAAATGTTCTGCTATGATTAATATTTTGTTAAAAAAAGGCTTAAAAGGTTTAACTCTCTCTTCCTCTGGCCTCGTGTCTCATCACAACTGCTGCTTGCGCTATGTTGACTGGCTTGATGGCTAGTGTTAGCATTAGTGGAAACGCCGGAGAGATGCAGCCGTACATGTTTGAGCTTTAGTCAGACCGAGACTCAGATGAAATGTCTGTCGTGTACCAAACTGGTGACTGGCAGATGTATCTGAATGATAAGTATAGTTATATTTTATTTGTGATGTTATTTGTTAGCTTTTTAGGTTGCAACTGGCAGTGGCTGACAAAGCTAATGCTAACTCCTGCTCTCTGTACTGACAAGTCTGCTCTACGTCGGAGGTTTCGGGCTTCTTTGCCTGCATTTGCATATTAGGCAGCGTTTGGCTTTTGAATTTATTATATACCAAATCTAGATTGGGCTGTTTGAATCTCAGATTTTTGGGAAGTGCACAGACATGTCCCTCTTGAGTAGAGGAATATGAAAACACCTCTTCACTGACAAACTTTACTTGGATACAAGCAGTATAGTTAAGGCCAGACATTTTTTTTTGGACATAAACATAAGAAAAACACATTTTGAGTGGAGGGGATCTTTAAAAAATGACATATTCTGGAGCTAAATGCCCTTGTTTAAGTTAGATGTAATGCTTGCAGAAAACCCCAACTAATCTTTCTTATTAAACTGTTTCCTGTCTTGCTAAGTCAGTAAGCAAAATGTCAGATGATTCAGAAAAATTACACATAATTACTGGTTGGGGGACATAAATAAACCAGGATCGTCGCCTCTGCCTTGCTCTCAGCTGGTCGACACATTGCCATGACAGGTGTCAAAGTCATCACCACCATGACAGATTTTCATAGAGTCCAGACTGACAGAGGTGTATGCAAAGAGACAGCTGAGCTACAGAACATCAGAGATGCACTTTTCAAGCACTTTGAAAGTAACTAAACCAGAAATTTCCAGACTCTCAAAGCTGTTATCATCACTTCCAAATTGTTCCTAATTGCCTTATTCCCACAACAATTAATGTATATTATCACTTTTTTTAAAAACTTACCAGCTGTTTGTATTTGCTTTAATTAGGTTGAAAACCAAGCAGTGTGCAGTTTTTCCCCTACAATACAAGCCTGGTGGGCTACCAGGCCAATGGGAACCTCACCATGGCGATTTTTTTAATGCCAAATAGAGTAAACACTGTTGACACCAGTCCAACTGAAACTGAAACAGTCGAAAAAATAAGGCTGAACATTGAAATCTGGCTGGGACCCAGCATGGCCACATACAGCCTGTGGCTGCACCACGCTACCCATGCTAAGTTCCAATTTGATGATCTCACATCATTTTAAAACAACTGGAAATGTCTTTATCTTAAGATTTATTCATGGTTAATTTTATCTCCAAGCAAAGGAAAGCAAAGTTTAGCAGTGACCACTGTCTTTATGATGTGCTTATGTTTTGCAAAAGTAACACAGCTAATTTTTATGCAATAGATGCACGTTATTAAGTCATCCTCCCCTTGTGGCTACTTTGTTTGAACTATTGAATATACAGAGGGAGCAAACTTTTGAATGCAAATTGGCTTTAAACTGCTGGCCAACTGCTGTGGCATCCCATGTGCCTCATATTTTAAGGGTTTTTTTTTCAGTGCATACCCCTAGGCCTGAAAAAAAAAAAAAAAACGATTTAAGCTTATTCCCAACACTGAAAAACATGACAGTTGAAATTTAGCATTTTTTTTTTCTTTCAATAGTTTGTACAAACCCCAAATGAAATGCTAGAATTGCTCACTCACTAACCACCACTGGCCATCTGGTGGTTAAGATCTGTGCAATATAACCTTTCCAGTTTGATACTGGCTGGGCATGATCCTCTCTCTCATTCTAGTGTCATGATCCATACAAGCAAAACACCAAAAAAAGAATCTAAAAAAATGAAGTGACCTGCTTCTCGTGAATAGAGATCATGAGGAAAGTCATAAACTTGGTGATGGGAGAAGTTATTCTAACTTCCCTTTATTGTGCAAGTCAAAACAGCTCACGCAGTACTGACTAACAACCATATATTTCTAGCAACCTTTCATGAAACTGGAGGGTACAAGCACTTAAACGATGACATACCAAGTCATCTCTCAACAAAGCTAGAAAATGCCTGAACATGTTGAGTTAACAGAGTAGATAATAGCAGATGAATACAGTCAATCTTATTTGGTTTCTTGTGCTCCAACAGGATTCCTCAAGGCATCAAAAACCTATGAAGAACCATGAAATGCAGGCAAACCAAATCAAGAGACTCAACTGAAAGCAACAGTCAAATCAAATCAAAGAAAAACTAATTTATTGATGCTTTCACTCCCTTTCTTTGTGTTCTTAATAACACCGGTGTAAAAACTGGTCAAATCTTAATCACTTTATGTCTAACTGTAGGAAAAGGACTTAAGCGAAAAATTTAATTCAACTGCTTGCTTGCCGAGACACTGAACATCTCAAACCCCAAAGGCACTCTGACGCAAGAAGAAATTAAACTTCTACCGACCAGACCATTTGTCTCAATTTGGAGGAGAGTAAACAAGGTTCTCAGAGAGTACAGACAATAAAGTCTATTTAACATTCACAGTGGTTTTTCCAGCATGAATGCACGTGGTCTTTAGAGGCTATGCCAAGATCTTACACCCTGATAGTTCACCCTCAACTGATTCTTGATGTGGACTAATTGAGATTTCAGGAACAGAGCTACTGAGAAGCATGAAAACATTAAGACTAAGAGAAGAATGACAGATATAAAAATAAAAAGGCATGTGAAGGCACAATCACTCTACCAGGAATCTGAACCTTCAAACCCCAATTCTAAAAAAGTCAGAACATTGTAAAAACATGAATAAAGACAGAACACAATGATTTGGTGAATCTTGCCCCATTCATGCTTGTGAATGGCTGAATCTTTCGAGGATGCCCCTTTCATACCCACTCATGATACTATCATCTGTTGCAATTAGCCTTTTAACCTGTGGGATGATCCAAACAGCTGTTTTTTGAGCATTGCACAGTTTTCACAATCCTTTGTTGCCCCTGTCCTAACATTTCTGAAACCTGTCGCAGGCATGAAACTCAGAATGAGTATAGCTCTATTTACAAAACACAATCATGTTTATCAGTTTGAACATTAAATATCTTGTGTTTGTACTGTATTCAATTGAATACAAGTTGAAAAGGATTTTAAAATCATTGCATTGTGATGTATTTAAGTTTTACACAATGTCCCAAGTATTCTGGAATTAAGGCTTGTAAGAAGGTGTCTCAAGAAAGGGGAGAAAAAGGTCAGACTGGTGCTTACTGTTGACTGCGACCCATTCATTTAAGTCTTCACCCTCGGGCAACATGACTGCCATGCGCAGGTTTCCACTTCCTAGCGTAGCCTCCGCATGTTTCAACAGCTCGTACTGATGAGAACCCTCTGGGATATTCTTCCTGGGCTTGAACGTCCTGGCTGAACGGGCTCCACTGTGAGTCACATTTCAAAGAGGAAGACAAACAGCGTGATAAATAAGATGGTAGACAGATATGGTGACAAACCATGAGTTCACGGTGCCCTGTAGGTAGGCGAGGGACTTCAGCTAACAAGGAGTCAGGACCGTTTTTTAAAAACAAGCTGACAAAAGCACTGAGGTCTCTTTGACTTGATAGGTTTGGCATAACCAGAGTGGAGGACCAGAACAGTATGTCTCTCTGTGTGCATAATGAGGCCATTTGGAGAGGTACTGTATTCAATCCCTCACTGCCCCATTAAACAAGAATTTTTGAGAGTCATCACAACATGGTAGGTCACACACTCAAACAGTTTTTCATTTCATCAGAGCACTAACATCTACTAAAACCAATCTACATCAAAATCACCATTCTATATCTTATTTTATATGCAGGCGGTAATTCTCTTCTTGTGACAGAACAATGGTTGAATGAAAGGTCATTAAAGGAACCGCTGACGCTCACCTTGGTGTGAGTTGCTGAAATGTCGGCTGTTAGGGCTGGGTATCCGTACTCAATACCTTTAAGGTAGCCAATAACCGCAAGCATTGTTCAATTTAACATTTTTATATTTTAATGATTATGATTTGTCCACCACCACAGCAGCCACAAGTGGTGTGGTGAAGTCGGCCACAGTGTAATTGATGGAGTTGGAAGTTCAGCTTGCCAAGATTTCACCGCAATGTTTGAAAGTATGGCTCTACTAAATGCTCGTGACATCTGATAGAAAAAGGCTAAATGCATAAAATGCTGGAGAAGTGCTTCAGGAACGCACATGGTGGATATTGAATGAAGTAAAAAGTACGGATGCTGGTGCTGGAACTTGTAATTTTTAACGATACCCAGCCCTAGATGTCTGCCTTCTCTTGAATATATATTTATATAATAATATATATAAAAGATGCATTCGAAAAAACTAAACAGCAATGTCTCTTTCCAGAAATCATCACGCAGTTGGGCAAGATAATCCACAAACCTCGTTCTGTGGCAGACATGTTTAAGGCTGATATCTTCAAAACTTTGCAACTCACACCAAAACAGTACAAGGATAAATAGCGCTACAGGCTCAAGGAACGATTTACATATTTTTTCACTTTGGGGTGAACTGTCCCCTTAAAGTTAAACATTGTCCATGGCCTCTCCTTCAGCTGAAATGTACATTTCATCAACTTAGCATTAAACAATTAGGAATTAGATTTAGAGGGAATATGTCAGAAGTTTGCATCACTTTTATATGTTCAAAATTGAGTAAAAATAAAACAAATTCTGACTGTCAAGCTTACTACTGATGGAGGTCCAAGGTTGGCAGTCTGGAATAATCCGAGGCACTGTGATTGTGAATATAAACATCTTTTATTAACTCAACTATAGTCTACTATTATACCATTATTCGACACCAGCTATTTTGATAATTGATTAATCTGTTTGAGGTATTTCTGAAGAAAAATGTTTCAATGCTCTCATTTAAGCTTCTTAAATATGAATATTTTATTCCTCTATGACAGTAAATGGAACATTTTTGGTTTGTGAACAAAACAAGACATTTGAGGACGTCCTCTTGGCCTTTGGGAAAGACTGATTGACATTTTACATCATTTCCTGACATTTTATAGAACAAACAACTGATCGATTAATCGAGATAATAATCTACAGGTTAATCAGCAATTATCCTTAGTTGCAGCCCTACACACGAATATTTGTTAAATTACTAAAATTACTTTTTTTGTCCAAGTGCAGCACTACCTAAATTGTCTTCATTACTGGTTCAAACCCGAGTGTCATAAGTACCCAAACTTAAAGTAAAACGTATTAACTTATTAAACCTAAGAAATGTTTCCCTGAGGCTGAGTGTTGGCTTTTTAAATTTGACCTCTCTTCTTCCATTTGCCTAAAATCAAACTCACATTGGTGCAGAGGGTGCATTTAATGTCCTCCCTCTGATTTCATTCACCAGCTGCCTTTTTTATAGTAAGTAGGCAGCTAAATACCTGCGACACAATCGTGTTCCCGTGTTTTTGGTTATTGGAGATTAATGAGTGCGTTCTGTCAAAAAATAGGCTGGATTAGCTCATAGCAACAAAGTGCTCACACCAGAAAATATCCAAGCCAGACTGTGCACCCCTCTCAGGTAAAATTAGCTATAGTTTTACTTCAGTTTTATATGAGATTTTGAGGCCGAACATAATACTTGTTACTCTTAAACTACAAATAATCTACTATCGATGCCGATGTTAATGCTCATGAAAATATGTAGAAAGCAACACGAGTCGCATCAAGCAGTCGGAGGTGACTCCAGGAAGTAGTCTTATCCCGTGTTGTGCTATGGCTAGCCAGCTAGCCGTGTAACGCTAACACCACTGATATTTTCCGAATCGTAAGGTAACTTACAAGGTAAGAATAACATTCATGATATAAATATACTCACAATAAAAAGCTCATGTTTCCTCAAACTGCAGATAATAACTCCTCTTGGCGAATAGCTAACAAGCTGAGTAGAGGCAGACCGAAAGGATTGTTTGTTCAAACTCTGTTCCTCTCACGTCCTCTGGTTCCTCTTGGGCTTCCTTAAAAGGTCCTTGTGAAAAAATTAAAGTACGTATCACTGTAGTATAAATAAATAAATGTTAGTGTGAAAGAAAATATAATAATTCTACAGACGGACTGGTCCACTGGATGCTGCTCTGTACGCTGAGAGGCAGCAGCGTACTGAATGTAGTGCTAACTTCTTCATCTGACGTTCAAGGTAGATTACACGCATTTGTGTCGTGTGCTGTCACCTGGTGGACAGAAGTGGTCAACACATCTTCAATTATACAGAAGAAAAAAGTTCTTTAATTCTTATTCAATTAAAGTTTTATTAGTCTGAAAGAGATGTAACAATATATGGAATATTGCAATTAAATGTCTCAACACCATCATGGTATACACCTTAATACTAATAATTTTTTACACATGCTTTGGTCATTGCTACCTTTGTTTTATTTTCATAAAGAAGAAAAGCAGAATAATGTCAAGTTAAAATGGAAAATATTGTACAAATCAGTTTTATTATTTAATAAAGGTTTCAAGTTGTCCTTTTACTTTATTTTTTATTTTGGTGTGGTATTATTGTACCTTGAGGTATTGATATGTTGCATACATATGGTCTGATAATCAAACAGTCATTTTATTTCACCTAATTTCCTATCATATGGTTTGATATAATTTATTTCCAGTAAGTGGACACATGGGCATATTTTCTGTAACCATAGCTGAGTTATACGTTTCAAAGCAAAGATCCTTATATATTGGTCTCTCTATATATACATATAAATTATATATCTTTCCCAATATATGTATAAAATGCGACAAAAGTATCATTTTCACACAGTAATGCCAGTACATTATATTTAACTTGATAAAGTTGTGTAGTGTACAAGTGATGTGTAATCAAAAATAACAAAAAACATAAAAACAATGCAATGAAAACTTAAAGACCATTTTAAAAGACAATAGGAAATTCTTGTCTCCTTCCACAAATCAAAGATGAACAGTTAAAAACCCTGTAAAAAACATCCACTTATTTACAAGTTATAAATGATATATTTATATCTTATATTGTATAGGCATGTATAGATGTATATACTGTACATGCCCATCCATTCAGGGTTTTTTTTTTTTTACCTATCTTTCTATTTTCTATTATTTAGAAATGTTGTCATTTTATTTTATATATTGTTATTGTCGTATTTGAATAACACGTGTAGCCGCTAGATGTCGCTATTTTACGTATACTCAAATTATAAACCAACGGTGACATCACGAGGCCTTCAAACAAGCCGTGGTGCCTTCAGGTGCTGCGCGAATATGCCAACTTTTTAGGTTGTGCTCCAAACCTCTCATATCCTTTACTCGTTCTCCTCTCTCTCAGGCAGCCAAGCGGTTTCTGAAGTTTTTTTTAGCGTACATCAAACACAATTTTGAGGTGTAGTTGTTAAGTGATATTAATAATACACAATATACTGGTTTGTTTGGCTGGGAAGAGACTAGCACTAGGACCGCTCCGTCGTGTGTCAGCTGACGAGGCAGCCAGATATATGCGTCGCGAGCCTGTATGGCCCGCAGCTTCTTCAGCTTGTTGAAAACGGATGTGTCCGCTGTAACAGGCCCATGTCTGATAACCCAGACAGACGGTCACATTTCTACAGAAAGTCAGCCTCGCTCGAGCACGTCGGCTCAGTCAACACAGGTAAAAAGCTTCTCCGTATCTCAGATTATTTTACGAGTCCAGCTAATGTAACGTTAACGCCTTCTTGTCTCGCGCCAGTGAGCCGTTTGCTGACAAATCCTCCTGTTATTTCTTTATCCGCAGCAGCAGCAGTAGAGCAAGATGGAGTGTGAGTGGAAGCCAGACGAGCAAGGACTTCAACAAATTTTACAGCTGCTCAAAGAGTCTCAGTCTCCAGATACGTCCACACAGAGATCCGTCCAGCAAGTATCCTTTGCTATAAACCAGGCGTGGATGATAACCAATGTTTTATGACTTATTAGTGCTTAAATTGTCAGTTAGACTCAACAGGCTAGCCATAGCTAACACTAGCCGAGGTGGTTACCGTTATAAGCAGGTACGCAGGTGCTGACCGGGTGGTGCTTTTTGTCTCTAACTAATGAGCTCAGCAGGCCGTGCCCCAGCGAGGTGCTCAATTACCCATGTCTGGACATCTGTAACACAAGAAACCGATATATTATGGCCAGGTTATTATAATAGTTTGATAGTCTGCAATCAAAGGTCGCATGTAGGCTTGATCCAGCAGTTAATCGCCTCCACATACACACCCACACGTTGCTTTAATATGCTCCAGCAAAATTAATGAAGTTAACAGCCAATTCATCTGTCACTCATCTACTGTGTATCATACACACGTTAATCTGTTAACAACACTGGGCAAAGCTGTTGAGTTTAATTTGTAATAGGCTTATGACCAAAGATGATATATTTACTGTACACATATGGTTTTACATGTGAAATGACATTGTTTCAAAATAGTTTTAAAAAGCCTCTGTATGGTAATGAAGATGTAATGAAGATTGTATTAATGGTGGCAGAATACATCCAATTAGTGTCTGTCTATTGACATAAATCATCTGACACTATAAACTAGAGATGTAACAATAACAAAAACTGAAAGTACAATAATTCCACAATTTAAAGTGCACAATATGACATTTAGCATGGTATTATTTATTTATATAGTTAACAAAACTATTACAAGGACAGTGCTCATTAATAAGCATTTCTGTAAATGTCCCATTTTAGTTATCTTTGCTACTAATGAAGTGACAGCTTGAAAAAAAAATCTGACATTTAAAGCCTTTTTTTTCGGTCCATATAGAGCTGCTTTTTTTTTTTTTTACCTAAGAATATGCAAAACAATTGGCATGAATTGTCTTTGTAAATTAAAATATGTAATATCCGTAGATATTGTATAGATATTGTCATATATATTTGATTTGTTGTTACAGCCTTAAAGAATGATCTGATGAAGGTTGTGTTAATGATGGTATAAAAGTGTTCTTGTGTTGTTATAAATTATCTTGCAGTATTAACTTAACATCAGTATTTATAAGAAATATCATGGTGTTACACAAAAATGTACATATTAAGCTTAGTTATAAATGTTTTTTTATTACAAAAATCAGAGATGTATGATATCTGATAGGGATGAAACATATCAAATATCACAACATATCGGACTGTGACAATGTCTACTGTGATAGAAAAGGCAAATCAGAAGCACTTTAAGTTAAAATGAGGAATACATTTTATGAGGAGATATTACTTTTATACAAACAACCAAAAATGTATAATTTAGTAGAGGACATCATAACTTTTCTCGTTTTTTTAATGTTGTGATAAACATTGTATTGTGGACTTTTTATCATGGTATTGTCGTACCTTAAGTTTTGGTATTGTCACAACCCTACGGATCGATATAAATCATCTTACACTATAAACAAAACATGAGTCTTTAAAAGATATGTTAGTTTAGGTGCAAATAAGCAAGTTTTTTTTTTTTTATAAATGCACCATTATCCAAAAATGTCAGGACAATGAAAAGGAAAGGATTTGGATCTAAATCTTTTTCATCACTACAAAAATAAGATCTGTAGGATCTGAGTATTTGAATGAAATAAATTAATTAAAAGTAATTAAGGCTATGTAACATTGTGCATTATGTCTCATAGATTCTGGACTGTTGTCAGATGCATATATAGTGCAGCATTTTGTGCAAGTCACCACATACTTTTGCATTAGAGAACAATTATTATCTGCTGCTCCATGCTATCTGGTTGCATGCTGATCCTAAATGATTTCCTTATGTAACACTTCATACATACTGCATCATTAACTCATAGACAAGCTGCTGTTATAGCCCCTAAATATGCCATCTGGCTGGCTGCATACAGTATTTAGTCACGTCATGTGACATATTTATGATCTCTAAGAAACACACACACAGATACACTGTTATAATGTTACATTACACTACCACTTGACTATGTAGACTTCTGCTCTTTCTGTATTTCTTCAGATGGAAAAAATAATGTTTTGCTGTCACTACTAAGCGTCAGATTACAATACTAATGTGCTCACAACCTTTTAACATACTAAACCCACAGTTAGCACCTCGTCTTCCTCAACCACTGTCCCCAGAGACTCGAGCAGCTCAACCAGTATCCTGACTTCAACAACTATTTGATATTTGTTTTGACAAAGTTAAAATCGGAAGGTAAGCTCTCCACCTGTCTTTTTCAGTATGTCCTTTGTCACATCTGCATGCCGTGTTCCTAGATCATCTGATGGCACAAGACAGGATGAACGTCAGATATGTCATTTTTACGTAACTGCTCAGTGACAGGTCTGTTTGGCCATGACTCGGCTGACCCGATGGCATCTTTGCCACAGATGATGTGGCGCTCAGAATATGGGTCACTCTAATTTTAAACCTAATTCCTGGCACCACTCAACTCTTGGCTTGACTGTCTGCACAGTAGATGACCGAAATGTTAAGTGGTGTTAAGACATTTTAGGATGATGTTTCTGGATGCACTATTGCTCTTAACTGAGATGCAACAAGCCACAAATATTTAGAAATGAGTAGAATAACAAATCTTGATATTAGCTACCCATTTATAAGGAAAATGTATTTTGACTTCATATAAATAGTTCTTGTTGTCATCCATTGCATTGTGCTGAGTTGAATGAAAATGAATGTGAAGGCAATAAGATCCTGTGAGTAATCAAACACAAAATAACCAGTAGCCGTTGTCTTGTTTATCTTACAATTCATTAATCTGTCTTTTCTCCACCCACCAAGATGAACCCACGCGATCCCTGAGTGGGCTGATACTGAAGAACAATGTGAAAGCCCATTATCAGAACTTCCCTAATGGTGTGTCTGATTTCATCAAGAGCGAGTGCCTCCAAAACATTGGAGACTCATCTCCACTCATCCGGGCCACTGTGGGTAAGTTTCGTCCTCCTCTGGCTCAGCTGAATGTGATGGCTCGCTTTTCAGATGCCACACTGAATATTCACTCACCATAACTTGCTGGTTTGCATCTACAAAAGAAAAATATCCACTCTAGTACTGTGGTATAAGGACTGGTAAAGAGCAGTTTTTAGGGATTTGCATATTTAAACGTTGAACCTACAGCTACATACTTAAGTTATTTGGGAGATGTCAGAATTTGTCAGTAGATAGAGTCCACATACACAAAGCAGATTAAAAGAGTGAGTATACCAATGAATATATTAGCAAAATAAATTAATCATATCATGATGTACATCTCTTTTGATGATGTTTCCAGTTGGCATATAATAAATATAATTATTTTCTTCTTAAGAACAGGATTCAGACTTTGTGTATTGAATGTGTCATCCCTTGCTAGAACAGGGTATTGAACACAATACCTCTTTAAAGTGTGTGTAAGTAGCACAGAGCAAACATGTCGGCATGATTAAGGGCAGCTTTTAATGTCTCAACTCTAGACTGCAAATGTCACATCTACGTCACGCCCGCCTGATGACTGCGTTTACGAGACACTGGAGTGTCTCGCCTGTGCCAGTCCATCTTGTCTGCACATTTCAAAGCTTTGAGTTGCAAAGTAGAAACTAATCTGTCTGTGCAGTTTTCCTTTGATAGATGTGAATATTCCTGATCTATTTTTTCCAACAACACTATGCATAGGATAGTGTGGCAGGGTGGAGTGTCATCAATACAGAGACAGTATGAGTGCCGATAACAGCATTCAGGGCAGACAGGATCTTGTTCATCTGAGCAGTAAGGTTGTCTTGTGGCAGTAAATGTACGGTGAATGTAAAGTTTGCTCATCATAAACACTGTAACTCCTTGATACCAAAGACGTTTCTGTGTCTTGCTTCCTAGCTGCTGGGTAACCGTGATGGGAGTCTGTTGGATTAAACCTAGGTTGCAAAATGTAGATAAATAATTGATTCTGTGCCTTTTTTATTGCCTTGAATTAATGTACATATTGTTGAAAAAATAGACTGGAAACATAAATAAATGCTTCAGGTTGCAGATATGCTCATGAGAGACACCGAGCTGATGCAGACAGCAGCATAGATTAAAATGAATGTTTCTGTGCATGAGACGTGCGTGAAAACGGCATCTGACACGCACGTGGTCCAGACAGGGGGTAACAATGTAGAAACATGGTGATGCCTGCATAGTAGTTACAGTAGCCACACAGCTGTTCATCCTAACTTGAATCTATTTAATTGCTGCATTACATAGTGTGTCTGTGTGTGTCTTTGGTAATAGGGATGCATGATACTGGACTTTTGCTGATATCTGAATGCTGATATTTTCAAACTCATTTTGGCTGTTTGCTGATACCAGTATATGCACATATTTTTTACATTAACTGCAGAGAACATCAAGTCACTCCTGTAGTGTAACTTATTTATTTTATTTACTTATTAGCCCAACTCTTCTTGTGATACCCCACTGGCAGATGCAGACGTTAAATATAGTGTACACATTCACTGAGCAAAACAAGAAAACTACTGCTGTCAGGTTTTATTCACTGGTGCCTGTTTCTATTTGCTGTTCATGCTGACATCATTGTGCATCTCTACTTAGCAGACTAATAGTAAATCCTTTCCACAACAGGTATCCTCATCACCACCATTGCCTCCAAGGGAGAGCTACAAAACTGGCCAGAGCTTCTACCTAAACTATGCTTGCTGTTGGATTCTGAGGACTACAACACATGTGAGGTGAGGATGAACACAGGCGATATAGGTGGGATCTGAATTTCTGCTCTTATCTTTTAGTCCCCATCCAGACATTAATGCTTGTCTTTGACAAAGAAGAAGCACCAAAAAATATTCAGTTCTGTCATAACAGCACAATGAAAATGAGAGAAAAAAATGTTGTTATCTAACATTGCATAAAACAGAGGTACTGGATGACATTTGAAATCTGAATAAAATAAATTCTTCTGACAAAACTAACTTAGTTACCATTAAATGTAGGTATAAAGTTAAAAACAGAAATTTGTTACACATATTCATGCTTCTCTCACTCTCAAGGGAGGCTGGTTAGATTTGTCCACATCCAAATCCTGAAATTAAACATGACATGCTATGATGACCTCCTACCCCCAACCAGTTTAATCAGCAAGTATTAGACCCAAACATGAAACTGGGACTGGCTAAACCAGTATCCCTATTGCATATCATTTAGGGATTATGGTCACTTTTATTTGAAATGTCATTTTTGTCTGTTTGTGTAGCCACAGCTTTTTTGTCTTAGCTGTGTGTGTCTCTGTGTGTATGAGAGAGAGAGAGAGATTAAGTGTATGCGCATTTAAGATCATATGTCACAGCACACTTGAGCTATAAGTCACCGTGTCTGGGCACACACAGCGCTGCACGTCTGTTTTTTTATTTATTGTGGAGAGGGAAGAGAGCTGGGTCAGCTATAAAGCAGCATCTGGATAGCATCCTGCTGGCCAGATGAGCTGAAGGCAGTCTCACAGCTGGAGCGGCAGCCACAACTACAGATTATTCATCATGGAATCAGTTATTCTCCGTCTGAACACCATTATGACCCCATTTTCTGACTTCACCCAGAATAACTCTAATAATTTGCATTTGATCAAAAACAAGGTTTCTGCAGGTCCTCAAACAGGCTCCAATCCAATAATCTTTCAGAATTTTAGGCTTTAAAATGTTTTTAAAATGTCTCAAATAAGATTTTGACAGATGTACTGATCACACTGTAACAACTACAAAAATAAGAACCAAAATTGAACCAATAACCACTAAAGCAAGCTGTGCTTGTACTTACTACAGTATGCACATGAAATAGGTCTTAAATTGTATTTACAGTGGTGTTATACAGGTCTTAAATAAAGCTCGTTGAAAACTGTGGAAACCCTAAAAAAAGAACCTTCATTATCAAATTTTTAACAAATGTCTTAAACTCCTTGCGTCTCTACAATAAGGCTGGGCAATTAATTTGATAATCCGTCCAATGATAATAAAAAATAATGTAATCACGATTGAATTGACTTAATCCTTTCTCATTGCATTTCAGAATGATGCTCTTGCTTAGGGCTGTTATTTTCTTGACTAATTAATTAGTTGTTAAGTCCACAAAATAACAAAAAATAAATGTTCTTTTTTTGTTGAAAACCCAAAGATATTTCATTGTTTGTCATACAGGAGTAAAGAAACTAGAAAATATTCACATCTAAGCAGCTGAAATCAGACAATTTGGACATTTTTTTAAATGAAGAAAATGACTCAAAAAATTATTTTGCAGTCAAAATAGTTTAAGGGTCAGTTAATAATCAATTACTCATTAGAGCGGTACTCTTTTTTTGTCTTGTGTTATATATCTAGTAATGACCAAAATAATTATGATTATGATTTTTGCCATAACCAAGCAGCCCTACTCTACAGTATAATATTTTTCATGTATTGATTGCATCAAGTGGAAGTGCTTGATGTCATTGGTTCTTGATGATATCAGCACATCTCCAGTTACTACACTGAAACAGTGGACAAATGCTCCATTGCAGTGACCCCACTATAATTATTATACGATAGCTTGTAGTGGGTCTTGGAGCATCTGGTCTTTGTAATGGTGCCGCACCCATACTCAGCTCATAAAATCCCTGATTGTTAATATGCTGTCTGATGTATGTGCCTGTGACATCAGCCACTATACGGGAGGTAGATACATTACATTAGAGAACATGAATTAAGTAGCATGTTAAACTGTCATGCTAAATTCAGCTGCGTTGAAGGGCATTTCAAATGTATCCTGGCAGGATTACTCACCACCCCTCCGGAGCAGGAATGTTCACATGATTTTCACTGAGCTGTACTATCTGAAATTTAAGGAAGAGGTGTGACAGAAAAAAATGTCTCCCCCTGTAGCACCACACACAGCCCGCGTCTCTTATAAAAGCTCATTCAGATGCTGAGATTTAGGTCAGCTATTTACTGCAGAGGATCTTGAAGTGTATGTGTGTACAAGGCTTAACACTGAACAGCCACCAAGTGTAGCAACTCCTCATAAGACTGACTATGATTTTGAAAAGCAGCTTGGAAGCTGGAAAGCTTCTTAGTGCCCGATGTTGAAGATGGTTAAGTTGGTGCTGGATGAAAAAAAGTGTCTTCTAATCCTGCAGGAAAAGGTGAAAAATATATATTTAAATGCTTTCACGATATTTTTGGCTGTTTATCACCATGCTGAAGTCCAGTGTCGTCATGGTGGGGAGGCAAAGGTACTCTGTGCTGCCATAGATCTTTTCCTGCTGTTTCCATGAAGTGTTGTTGATTCTTTTACAGCCCGACAGAGCCTCCAGTGTGGTTATCTACTTGTTTAAATGGATGTGGTGAATTTTCCCAGTAATGTTAATGGCAATAATGGTACTTAAAATTGATTTAAACTGCTACAGGGCGTTTGATTTGAAGGGGCAATAAATATAAGTTATCAGAACAAAACAAATTCAGTTTGCAGGGATTCATATGCTTGTTGGTGCTGAGATTTCTGCTATCTGCTACATCTAAAGACAGAGCCCAGTCCTATTTCTGTAGATATGTGGTTAAATAAAGGTGAACAGTACTTATTGTCCATAACAATAATAATAATAATAATAATGATAATGTCTGAGACCTCTGAGACACATATTTATTGAAGCTGAATAAGGCTGTATGATAAAGCAAAAATATGATCATGGTAATTTTTTGATGAATATTGATGTTTTCAACTATATGTAATCTGATAATGCTGCCAGTTTGAAGATTGTTCTGATAATAACTGAATCCTGAAGAAACCAGAGGGTTCATTGGTTAAACTATCAAATTTGGTTTATTAGGATGAAAACTAGAACCTGAATGATACTGAATTTTCGGTGCTGATACCGATATTTAGGGAGTAAAACAATTCTGATAAATGTATCTGCTGATATTCCTTGTACAGAATATAATCTCCAGAATGTAGAGTATATACATGAACACATTTTTTTTTTACAATGATTCCTCAAAAGGTGGTTAATACTTAACAAAAAATGTAATGGAGGCAGGATATTTTACAGTTTAACAATGAACTTGAAATGTTATCAGTGCATTGAAACTATCAACAGTGTTTTTAATAACTCTAAATAACTATAAATAAAAAAACACAAAGAGGAAAATGTATGTATTTATTTTAAACTGAATAAAGGAGGAGAATCAAATATGCTGTCTATATAGCTAACAAATGAATAATAAATTAATTTCTGCATTATGTTCTGTATAAAAAAAAGTTTTCATATCGGTGCATTTAGTACGACATGTATGCTGATACCAATATAGACGGATATAGCTGTGATAGGCCAAAATCGGTCAAGTGATATATGGGTCAGGCTCAGATACAAACTAGGATAACATAATGTAGCCTAATCATTCAACTGTGCAAATATGACTTGGTTTAGTATATGTTATATGTATGTGTATGACAAAATAAGATATAGAAGAATATCTAAATGTAAACATTCAACTTTGCAAACATGCTTTAGCTGCTTTAACAAAACAGTTAGTTTACCTTGCAGTTTTTTCAAATAATGTAGTGGAAAAGATTTGTTGTGTTTCATGTCTTGGTGGGCACTGACTGCCTTCATATTTTGGTCTTAATCTGCACTTTGTCATTCCCTTTCTAACCCTTAAAAAGATAGCAAACTCACAAGTCTGGTCTGTTGTTAATTTGCAGTTAAATATTCACAATGATAGACCTGTGCACATGTGCCAGCTCTGACAGAGGAAGCTGGAATTTATTAAATCAGTAGAGTCAGATAGCCAGCCTGTTAAAATAATATTGTGATTTTGTATCATTACCAGTGTCAATAACCTATCACAAAAAAAACATTTTAAGCTCTCTCGGGGGCCCTCAGCAGACGCTTAGTTCACTTATGCCTCAGGCTGGCTCTGCACTTTCATTTAGCTTAATTGACATTGTGTTTCTGTCTTTCCTCAGCTTTGAAGGATAACTATCAGTTTACTATCTGCTCTTGAGCATTAGGAGCTCCTTATGGCTGCGTAAAACAAACTGGTTGTGGATTAAGAAGGGGCAGCAATTTAGGCAGGCAGAGTAGCTGAAGATGTCACTTTTCTGCAAGCGTGTAATCTGCTTGTTCACCAGGTGTTTGATAAATCGACTACAGCTGTTATGATTAATTGATTATCAAATTAATCACCAACTACTTTGATAACCGGTTAATCGGTCTGAATAATTTTTTTTAAGAAAAACAGTCAAAATTCTCTGATTCCATTTTTTTTAAATGTAAATACTTACTGATTTCTTTATGACAGTAAAAGGAATATCTTTCAGTTGAAGGCAAAACAAGACATTTGAGTTTGTCATCGTGGGGTTAATGCTGATAGACATTTTTCACAATTTTCTGACATTTAATAGACCAAATAACTGGTTACATAATTGGGAAAATACTGAGATTAATTGACAATAAAAATAATCACTTGTTGCAGCCCTAAAATTGATCATATGGCCTGCATATTGTTGCATTTGCTGCATGAAAAATGAACATCACTCCATTGTTGTGGGTTCTCGGCAGAGGCAGCAGACTGATTGGCTGTTGTCACATTTATTTCTGTTCTGTAAGAGGCTTGTAGATCTATACACATTGAGTAAAATGTCTAAACTTTATCACAGGTTATCAAAAACATATTATTGCTCAGCCCTAAAGCTGAGCTTCTTTAGGAAATATCCAATCTCAGACTTAAAATTAACAGAGCTACTACCAATCACGTAAGGGTTTTTCATAAGGAAAGCTCTTTCATGTGTTTTGACTACACCGTAACCCTATGTGTGTCAGGTGGATCTACTGTGGTGTGTATTGTATCTCCTTTGTACATGGCTCTTGACAAAAAACCAAATGAATAAGTGCATTTCAGTGAGATTTTACTACATTTATTGTAGAAAGTTAGTAATAATCTGTGTTTCTCAAGAAATGCTTAAGGCATTTATTTATGTGGCACCATTCAGACACAAGGCAATTCAAAATGCTTTACAGGGGCATAGAAATAAATTAAAATAAAACATTAAGAGAATATTGAAATTGCATTTAAAAGATTGTAAAACAAAAGGAAAAGGCAAGCTAATAAATAGTTAAAATGATAATAACTAAAATGTCTTTCAGGAAAGTTCAAACGAATGTTGACATCTGCAGATGTGCACAAACCAGGATGAATACCGTCTACTCGACAGCAGAGCTTTTAAATGTACTAGAAGCAGCAAATATCCATGTCGTGCAGAACTCATTTTTGATGGTGTTGACTGTTACTATAGAGACACCAGATAACCCACACCATTACTGCCACCTGCGCTTTGATATCTATTTCAGGAATATATTTGATTGCTGCCAGTGTACAATTTTAGTGGTTGTATACACTTTGTAACCAGAGCAATTAAAAACGTGTGAATACATGCTGGGCTCCGGCCGTTTGATCAGTCTGCATCAATATATCTGTGCAAGATGATCCTCATCGCTCTGGTGCTAAATTATCCTCCACAGCAGTTCCACTCTGATCTGATGTCTGCTGAAGTTTGGCCTAAAAAGAAGGTTAGATTGTAGATTGGTAGCTTAACTCTTTTTAGATAGTTTTATAGGCATATATGGCATAAAAGTCTGGTGTAAGCAAAGTCTCTTAAAGCTCCAAGATGCCAAGCTGACTAATGTTATTTACACCATTGCGAGCAATATGGAGGCATTTTATGTTTTTATTCTGTTGGGGGTGTTTTTTACATTTGAAAACTGGTCACAGTTCACTTCCAGTGTTTGGTAGATTCTGCAACACTGTTTTCCTGTGCAGGCTCACAAAATTAACATGATTTTATTTATAAGACGTATCACCCAGCCCTGCAGTAAGGTTCATGCATTTCTATAATACACAAAACAAATAAATAACACCAGTTCAACGCCTTTGTAACATCAGGAACTGCAGCTGTATTGTGGTCCTGTCTTATTTGTGGTTAAAGAGCAGCAGTTGTAGGAAGAACCCCCTGTGCAACCACACTGTCCCCTCTCTGCGTGCTCTATAAAAAGACATGAGCAGGTGTGTTGAACGCCAAGTGTAATGTCTGTGGGTGGCTTTAAATAGGTTTTGCCTGTGAGCAGTTTTACTGTTTTGAAAAATGGTAGTTGGAAAGCAGTTGCAGTGGTGTTGTGAGGGTCAAGTTGAGGGCAAAAAAACCATGTACGAAAAAGCTCTGTCACCTCAGTGCTCATTTGTAACTTCACATTTCCAGAACAGGAGTCTGAAGGAGCTGTTAAGTTGACTAAATGCATGCCTCTCTGTTCCCTGGCTCGCTGTCATCTGCGTGACTTGCATTCTTGCGTTTAACAACCTTCCATAGCAGGAGTCTGAGGGAGGATTACACTCTAGACGCTTGAAGGCCACTCCCATTTCTTTGCCCTTCTCTGTTGACACACGGGCACACCACAGTGGGAGCGGTGTTGTGTTCTGCTCCATGTTTTCACACAGGTAAAATTTCAATGGAGCTTGATTTCACTGATTATTTGTATCAATTAAATCTGGCATCAATAGTGTTCTTGAGTACATTAAAGGGATAGTTCAGATTGTTTGATATCAGATTGCTATCAACAGTAAACCTACCTTATACAAGCCAAATATCACTCTCTCCAAACCAACCAAACTACATAAGTGAAATCAGTAATTTCACTTTGCTTGCTTGCTGAACTTGGGAGTTTCTGGTATATCTTTGTATGGATTCACCAAAGTCATGCAATACCACAAACAAATTAACTGATCAAGGCAGTGGTAGACCAGCAAGTCCCATGTTCTGCTAGGTAAAATTACTGATTTTGCCAGTGGAATTTGATTGGTTTGGAGAGAGTGATATTCTTTGTGCCAGGCAAAGCAGTAAAAATGTTTTAAAATGACTATATACGTAAACTGATGATGGATCTTCTTTTTTTTTTAAAGTGACTTTTTAAAGTGATGCCCTTCTTTGCTTCTCCAAACTGCAAACTGGGTGCATGCTGACTGCTATCTACTATAGATAATAGACTAGCTATTAATAAATACCTCAAACGACTCCAGTTCAAATAATGCAAACTGTCCCTTTAAATCATGAGCTATTGAATTACATCATGTCTAAATGCGGTGCGTTCATTTCCACAGCAAGTCTCATAGACATCAAATACCTTGTCCCATGTCTTTTTTTTCCATTTCACTGTCGTGCACACTGAAATGCATTTTCATGTTATCACCATTTTTTATCCCAAAACTCCATAATGTTCTGCCTATGAAACTTATTGTATTTTCTTGTTCATTGTACACTCCCTGGCAAGGTGGATGCATGTGAGTCATCTGTGTACTAATGAGGGAGATGATTTAATTCAGCTTATAGTTACACTTTGCTCCCCCCTGTTTGTGACCTTGACACAGTCGCAGCCTCAGCCTCCTCATCTTTTTGCATCACTTCGGCTCCTTTTTTTTTTTTTTTTTTGAGACCGTTTGGTATCTGTCATCTCAAAGGAATGCCGACATGGGAGCGGTTTCCATGGAAACACATTTCAGACGGCGTCGGTATCCGTGCTGTGCTGTTGTATCTGCTTCCTCTCAGACTGTCTTTCTGTGCGAGAGACACTGAAGTCTGCAGCATATTGTGAACATGCATACTAACCATCAGTAGAGCAACCAGTAATAAGAAAGAGATGAGTGTGTGTGTGTGTGTGTGTGTGCATGTATGTGCGTGTGTGTGTGTGTGTGTGTGTGTGTGTGTGTGTGTGTGTGTGTGTGTGTGTGTGTGTGTGTGTGTGTGTGTCTGCTTGCCCACTGTCAGAAGGTTATTGGAGCAGAAGTAGATGAATCCTATTGAAGATCATGGTTGAACACATTGTTGAGCACTTGCTCTGTGCAAAAAACTGGAACACAGTCCTCTATATCCATATGGACATATGATATTACATTTGTTCACTTGCAGAGCTGTAAAAAAATTACAAATATATTGAGAATGTATTGCACAAATATACAAAAAACAAACCCAAAAACAACAACAAAAAAAAAACTAAAGAAACAGAAACCTGATTCCATTCCACCCCCACAGACTCCTGTCTCTGGCTGTAGTCTAACCTGCCTGGAGGTTGGGTGGGGGTTGAGCAAAAAACAGAAATTCCTTTCATAAATCTGTAACATCACCATTATCATTAGCCACAGTATTTCAGTAATTTGGGATATAATCTGCCTAATTGCAAAGTAGAATTACAGAGTTATGAATTCTTAGAATTAGTCTTAACAGTGTGATTCTCCCAACATGATATCATGGAAAGGCATGTAAGACATTTTGCGTCTTTCGTCTATGCGTTTTAAGCTTTTCGCATGTCATTTAATGCTGTTAAATCCAGAGCATATTCATTTTTGGATGTGCAGGGAAGGACAAAATCAGATGACCTTCATCTTCATGGTTGTAACAGTCAGGTGACCTTTCTTAACAATAATAAACACACGGTTAACATTGTGAAATGATCAGTTATTTGCATATGAAAGTTAAAATAAGGAAATATTGTTTTTGGTTTCATGTAGGAGACCAATATCAGTCTCCTGGGTCAAAGTCCTGTGTTTATTTGAGCCATACATCGTCCCTAACCACCTCCATATGCTCTCTATACCACATGATCTGGCTTTTTTTTCTCTCTGACATTCACATGAGAAATGACATGCTGTCTCTGCACAATATAAATCAGTGCAGACCTAACTGGTGTGAAATGAGAGGCGAAAAGCAAAAAAGGCAAAATGGCTTAAGACATTATTGTTATTCATATGCAATTTGATGATACTAGGCTGGATTTTCCTGACATTCTCTGTTGTTTTTTCCATTTTATTTTGTCTCTCAGGGAGCATTTGGAGCCCTGCAGAAGATCTGCGAGGACTCTGCTGAGATCCTGGACAGTGACATGCTGGATCGTCCGTTGAACATCATGATCCCCAAGTTCCTGCAGTTTTTCAAGCACAGCAGTCCTAAGATTAGGTATCACATTTTCTTCCTATGCTTTCCATTTTTTAGTGGCTACAAAATCAACTTCCAATCATGCCAACATCAAACTTGTGTCTCTCCAATTAAGTTAATAAGTAATTTCCAATGTACAGTATGACAGAATGTAACGACCACATTATCGAGTAAGAGAGGAAGAAGATCTTTTTTTATTTTATTTTGCATGTTTAGAATAAAGTTGAAATTGTATTTTGAATTTATCCTCAATATTTCGACTTTATTCTCAAAAGCAAAGATTAAAGAAAATCCTCTTGTCTTTTTTTCCCCCCTTATGACTGGCCCTAATTCTCTTCTACCACTACTACACTGGTTTGGAAGATCGATGGCAGATCTTCAGATAGAGCATTTTACATGAAGTATATCTTAACTCATAAATTAATAATCTAGTCAGAATACTTTCTGTGGGGTTATAAGGCAGATGAAAGGCCTAAGTGTACTAATCGTATGATTGGTCTCAGTCTGTTGACATAAGACAAGAATAGTTCATATTTGCAGGGTAACTCAGTGGAGATGGAGCAAATAAGAGGACAGGGGCAGCATTTATAGCGTGTGACATGTGAGAAAAACCAGTCTGTGTGGCTTTTAAGTGGTTGTTATTGTGTTGCAGGTCTCATGCCATCGCCTGTGTCAATCAGTTCATCATCAGCAGGACTCAGGCGCTCATGCTGCACATTGACCCTTTCATTGAGGCAAGTCTGACTGCGCTTTGTTGTCTTTTTTCAGTCTCTGTGTGGAGACACATAAATATGTGCTGTCTGGAAGACAGACGGTCTATCCCCAATGAGAGTGACCTCCCTCCCTCAGGTCATAATCTCTCACTTCAGTAGATACTAGCTTCTGCACTGACAGCTTGTTTGTGGTTTATTGCTCAGTTTGTCAAAGTCCTTGTGAAAAGGTTCAAGCTGTGATTGTGTTTTACCTTTGACTATATGTAGTCCTTTTTCTGGACTTTTAAATTATTTTTACGATTTGTAATGTGTTGATTTCATTGCCTGTTTATGTGCTACTATATTTAGGACTTGGAAGAAGTGATACAGACAATTAACTTAAAATAACATGCAACCGGGATATTTTTCACTGGCTAACATGTTGTCTATAATATTGGAAGAAAATACTGTGAGTTTTTGGGCTTTTAATAACAACACATGCCATCCTTAAAATGTCAAGCAGTAATAAACTATATTTTACAGTGGTGTTTCTGTTCTCTGTAGAACCTGTTTGCACTGGCGACAGATGAGGAACCAGAAGTTAGGAAGAATGTGTGCAGAGCTCTCGTCATGCTGCTGGAAGTTCGCCTGGATCGTCTCCTGCCACACATGCATAACATCATAGAAGTGAGTGCGTTTGGGGGTTACAGGCTGAGAAAGTGAGAGGAGAAGAATAAGGCTTAGTTAAATACCGGTGTAAAGATTGTAAATAAAAAGTGTTAAGTGTAGGAGATTAAATGTCTCTCAATTTCATCTCAGTACATGTTGCAGAGGACTCAGGACCAAGATGAAAATGTTGCCTTGGAGGCCTGTGAGTTCTGGCTTACTCTGGCAGAGCAGCCGGTGTGTAAGGAGGTGCTGTGTGGACACCTCTCCCAGTAAGAAAACACACACTCATGCACACACACACACACACGTGTACACAATACACAGACTGACACTCCAGAGCTAATATTGAAAGCTGTTGATTCATAGCAACCTTGGGTGTAAGTTAGTGAAGACCTTGTACCAGAATGATATTCTTCTTCTTCACCTCAGGACGGCTGATTAAGAACCCTGGCCGTTGACCTCAGCTGTAACATCTGTCACCACACTGTCACATTAAACTGAGCCCACAGCAGGAATCACATGTGAGTGATTACCTGTGAGCTCTGACCTATCCTTGCCCTTTGTTCTCATAATTTTTCCTCTGGCTTCTTCCCCAGACTCACTCCGGTGCTTGTCAACGGGATGAAGTACTCTGAGATTGACATTATCCTGCTCAAGGTCAGTTTATACAGCCTAAAATTTGAACCTGTAGGTAAGACGATGAATTGAGCCATGACTCAGGTTGACATGTGTTTCAATCAAGTTGTGTGAATGTGTGGCGTTCAAATACATGTGTGTTTTATACATTTTAACACAAATATTTTTAGATGTTGGTGTAACTTAAATGGTGATTGTGATTTCACTTGCTTTCTCCATTGATTTTTTTGTTTGTTAAAGGAATTGTTCATATTTTTTTTGATGTGGGGTGTATAAAGTACTTATAAATAATCTGTGTATTACCAGTACATGGGGGTCTGCAGGCCCCCAGTTTGAAGAGGCAACAGAAATACCAGTGGTGGAACCTAAGAAATGTACTGCTGTGGACAGGGTCAGCAGCACAACATATTTTAGCCACCTAAAAAAAGGCCTACCCCCCAAAATATCAGTATCTGTTTAAGTGTACACTATATTTAGAATATTTTCACTGCTTTACCTTACCAGCAGGAACATCATTACTGACTCTCTTCACAGTATATTACCTAGCTTCCTACACTGGTAGTCCTGCAGTTTCTCAAAATCCACTGTTGATAATAGACTGACTATGGATAAGTACCTAATACAGCCCCACTTAAAAAATCCAAACTCTGCCCTTAAAAATAATGTAATTGAGTTTCTTTAATCTGGTACATTCGTCATCAGGGGGACATTGAGGAAGACGAGGCAATTCCAGACAATGAGCAAGACATCAGGCCACGCTTCCATCGCTCCCGCACAGTTGCCCAGCAGCATGAGGGCGATGGGATCGAGGAAGAGGACGACGAAGATGATGAACTGGATGATGATGATGATACTATCTCTGATTGGAACCTGCGTGAGTTCAGTGCCTATGTAACAGGGGCTGTGTAGATCTCCCTCACCCTAAAACCGCATATTGATTACTTGTCTTGTGTTTGTGTGTACTGTACCTGTGATGTCTGTATGATGTTTGTCTGCACACTTCTGTGTTTGTATGTATGTCTTTCTACTTTCCACCACACATCAGGTAAGTGTTCAGCTGCAGCATTGGACGTGTTGGCCAACGTGTTCAGGGACGATCTGCTGCTGCACATTCTGCCCCTTCTCAAAGAGCTGCTCTTCCATCCAGAGTGGGTAGTTAAAGAGTCTGGCATCCTCGTGCTGGGGGCTATAGCTGAAGGTAAGAAGGGAATGTAAAAATTAGAAAATGTAGGGAGTATGAAATCAGAAGAAATAACACTGTTCCTATCCCCATCTCCAGGCTGTATGCAGGGCATGATCCCATATCTGCCTGAGCTCATTCCCCACCTCGTCCAGTGTCTGTCTGACAAGAAGGCCCTGGTACGTTCCATCACCTGCTGGACGCTGAGCCGCTATGCCCACTGGGTTGTCAGCCAGCCCCCAGATACTTACCTGAAGCCTCTAATGACGGAGCTGCTCAAACGAATTCTGGACAGCAACAAGCGAGTGCAGGAGGCTGCTTGCAGGTGAGCAAGAAGTCATTTTATGGTACATTAGGAACCCCTGTACTGCATTTGGATTGGTATTGCACACACATTTTTCCCTAATGGAGATGCATCTAGATTTCTTAAAGGAGAAATCCGTAATATATTTACTGTATTAAATAATAAAATGACCATGATATGTCATCAGAGAGAACCACACTACCCGTTTCATTTTTATTCACTTTACATGCAGCCAAATTGTGTTAAATGTTTGCTTCGTTTAAAGAGAGGTTTAATGAGCAGCAATTTCAGAATGAAAATTTGTGATGACTTGGATGATGGGGGCTGATGGTGGGGGCACTTACGATGTTACATATTTCACCTTTAATGGTGCTGAACGGTAATAGTCACACAAATTGTATTGTATGTTTCCTTCCCTCTCCTCTTTTTTTTTTTAAATCTCTCACAACAGTGCCTTTGCCACTTTGGAAGAGGAGGCATGCACTGAGCTGGTGCCCTACCTGGCATTCATCCTGGACACACTGGTGTTCGCTTTCAGCAAGTACCAGCACAAAAATCTGCTCATTCTATACGACGCCATAGGAACACTGGCAGACTCAGTGGGACACCATCTCAATAAACCGGTATGCAGAACAGAAACAGGGACTCGTTTTCACTTCCTTCTGAATATAAAATTGGTACTTCCAGTTTATGCCCTCTTCCTCATTGCACTTTTATAATCCATGCACAGAAGGTAAAACAAGTATCAACAACCCCCCATGTTTCATAGATTTGTTTCAATGTATGGATGAATGCATTAAGGTTTGTAATCATCATACTAGCTCATTAGTTGGATACTTACATACTGTGTCTGTAAAGACTAAAGAATTTCATTAGTTTTAATGTTGACTAATTTATTTGTCAGGAATACATCCAGATGTTGATGCCTCCACTGATCCAGAAGTGGAACCAGCTGAAAGATGAAGACAAAGATCTCTTCCCCTTATTAGAAGTGAGTTTCTGTCATGTTTTTACTGCCTTTACATATTGTTTTGCTGACAGTGTGGCAGTGTGTCAGTCCAGTTCTGTGATGGTAACATTGTATGAACATGCCGCTGACTGTATCCACATCCTGCCTGCCTTCCTCAGTGTCTGTCATCTGTAGCCACTGCCCTGCAGAGTGGCTTCCTGCCCTACTGTGAGCCTGTGTACCAACGCTGTGTCAACCTAGTCCAGAAGACCCTTGCTCAGGCCATGGTGAGTGTGGAGGACTCACCACTGTGTACACATACACCACCTCTCTCACTACATTTACCAAAAGAGCACATTTAAGCTGCTGGACCTTTTATGCTCTTGACCCTCCTGTGCAACCAGGCCAGACTTAAAGCTGCTGTAATCAATATGTTTGTAGTAGCAATGGATCAAATGAATATGTGTTATTTGAAAGGATTTGCTACTGACAAACAGAATTATCAGCTGATTCTCAGCTCTACTGGGCTTTTTAAGCGGCTTTAAGCCCATTGTTTTGATTTCGTGGCCCTCAGCTTTACTGTTTTGGTCCAGTCTTGTGCTCTAATCAACCTCCTTTTCAGACATAGCAGGTGGATTTATTCAGCTAAAGCTGAGTTCACAGTACCAGATTTTAGCCCTGATTTTCCACTCATCAACAGGTTTTTTGAGATTGCTGACAAAAGTCCCCAGATCAAATATAAATTGCAACACATACCGTAAGTGAGGTGATATATGTGAACTGTTAAAAGACACAATCCAGAGCTCATCAAGAACTCATCGGGGCCTTGCAGACTCCCCAAAAGATATCAAGCAGGTTTAATATCAGGTTGTGTCTGGGAAGGCTTGAAGAGACATGCAACGGTTCAAACTAACTGCTCATCCAGCAGCAGTGATGCAGTGCTGTGCATGTTTGAAGACAGACAGGTCTGTTAATGCAAGACAGGAACTGTAACATGCTGCATGATAATCCAGTATTAACAGTCTGATGTCACTTCTAGCTTCTGTTTTAGTGACAAAACATAGTTGCAATGTTTTCTTTATAGGCAACAAGAAGTGGTGGTATGCTACTACTAAAATAACACTTTAATTACCAGAGGACGGGGAAGAAGAGGGCTGAGTTTGATCTCTTTAGAAAAAGATGCTATGTTGTGCTAGGGGCGCTTCATATCCAGGTTAATTAACACACTAGTGAGTAAAGCATATAAAGGGAGAGGAAAGACGCTCCGTCTTCACTTTAGAATCCTTATTTTATACTATGGAAACTTCATATCCAGGTCATGTAGGTCTGCAAATGTGAGACAACAACAGTAACACCCTTCTCACTAATGCATCAGTATGTCACTTCTAGTGTGTGTTTTCATGGCAAAACATAGTTTGGAGAGCAGACTCATAGGGAATTCCTAAGGTCAAAGATCTTGTAATATGTCACCTCTAGTCACTGATGTAGTTTGCAAAGCGCAGCAACTTCAAGACTCACGATTACAAGACAGAGAGTTGCGTAGTGAACGGTACAGCGATCTGACATCTTTGAAAGTCAGTCAGTGTGACCCAGGCAGAAAAAGGTTCAGTAAACTCACTGTATGTTACAGCACCAAAGAGAAGACAAAGTCAGCAACTGGTTGGTGAATATTCTAGATTATTTAATCAAATAAATGTTGCTTTGTGTGTAGATAATTGCTTGCTAATACATTTGTAAAATCAGCTTTATAAGGTGAATTTACTCTACCTTATGTCAGTGTTGTTGTTGTTGTTTTTGCAGCTTGTTGCACTGCCACCAAGTGGCCAAAAACATAAAATAATACATGTTTAATGTACAGGGACACTTTACCTGCAATCACTAAGGGAGTGGATGGCAAAGTTTCAGGATAGAGAGCTGACTTAATAACTCAGATTTAAAATTTTAATTTGATGATCTAGTAGTTATTCATACTAATTTAATCCAACTCTTATCCTCTTCTCTATCATCCTTCACTCTTCTAGCTTCATCAGTCACAGCCAGACCAGTATGAGGCCCCTGACAAAGACTTCATGATTGTGGCTCTGGATCTTCTCAGTGGACTGGCTGAGGGTTTGGGAGGCACCATTGAGCAGCTGGTTGCCCGTAGCAACATCCTCACCCTCATGTACCAGTGCATGCAGGTGAAGAGCTGTCAAACATGCCACTTATCTGATAAATGAATGAAGTGTCTTGCTCAACTTTTTGTTGTTCTCTCTTCAACTGTGCAGGACAAAATGCCAGAAGTGCGTCAGAGTTCTTTTGCTCTGCTGGGGGATCTGACCAAGGCTTGTTTCCAACACGTCAAACCCTGCATCGGTATGTAGTGAGCCATTAAAGGAATAGTTTGGATTATTTGAAGTGGGGTTGTGTGAGGTACTTATCAATAATCAGTGTGTTAACTACAGTAGATAGAGGTCAACAATGCCCCAGTTTGGAGAAGCAGAGCGATGGGGTACTATCACGGAAACTAAGCAATACACTGCTTGAGCAACAAAAGGTATTTTAGCCACTTAAATTAATAAAACTTGAAAAATAAATCAATGTCGGTTTAAGTTTACACTACCTTTTTTTGCTGCTGTCCACAGCAGTTCATTGCTTAGCTTCAATGCTGGTGCCCCTCTTTAGTGCTGACTGGCATCTACTGTAGCTAATACACTGAGTATTGATAAGCACCTGATACAGTCCTGCTATAAATAATCAGAACTATCCCTTTAAGTCTGAAACACTGGTTGGCAATGAGTTATCTGTCAGTTGCTAAGTTGACTTGCTTTCCTTCTTACAGCTGATTTTATGCCCATACTGGGTACTAATTTAAACCCAGAGTTAATATCTGTGTGCAACAATGCAACATGGGCAATTGGAGAGATTTCTATACAAATGGGTGAGTGCTTCACAAATCACCACTAACGGTGAATGTTTTGTTATCGAATTACACAGTAACCAGTCAACAACGATTTCTTTCCATGAGTTCTTGTTTTTCCTACACCCTTAGGGCCTGAAATGCAGCCGTACATTGCCATGGTGCTGCACCAGCTGGTGGAAATCATTAACAGGCCCAATACCCCAAAGACTCTACTGGAGAACACAGGTACCACTCGGTGGCAGTGCTGAGCCAGCCAGCCAGCTCGCCACACACAGGGAGGTGCTCATACACTCAGGTCCATTCAGCCAGGATTCACCACACTCATTAGGGTGCCTGTCCTGCCCTTTAATCTCTATCCAAAAATCCCTCCTCCAAGCCATGAGCCTTACAGGTTTCGCTGGTTTCATTAAAGCATTCCAAATATTTCAGCTATTGATTTGCAGCCTGGCAGCATGGCCTGTAAACGGAGATAAAAGAAAACGAAAGCCCGGGTGAGTCCCGGTGTGAAATTCTTGACACTCTTGAATCGAGCGAGCCGTGTAAGTGCCCAGTCTTGGAATTAACTCATGTGGACTGACTGTGCACCATCAGATGAGGTAGAATACTCAAGCAGACAACATACAAAGTACAGGCAGTGTGTGAGATAGATAGGTGAGTTCACAGCTTCACATAGTTAGCTGTTTCTCAACACTTAAACAATATCTACTCATCAATGATTGAGAGAACACCTAAACTGACTAAATGTAGGACACCAAGCATAGAGCATTAAAAACAAAAGGTTACACTGTACTCTTGTTTTTAACCAATAGAATTGGAAATTATGATTTGACAAATCAACAAGATGCATGCAAGGGTGAAGTGTAACCTGCCTAAATTAAAGAAAATCTAGGGACTCTGTAGATGTGTTCCTGTTTGTTTGCTGTCAGTTTATTTGTTGCTTTTATTTACTGTTCTTTAAATGTGGATGCATATCTGCCAATAGATGTTAAATGTTGTTAAGAATGGCCAATGTTTGATGCAGGATACATGATAATCATAAATGTGTCATGCCAGTCGAGTTTTATAAGAATTAATTCATGTTTGCATTTGTTGCATGTTTAAGGATTGGGCGATAAGTTAACATTTCTTTCCATAACAACCCGTGATTGCTGATCTATTTGAGCACATGTGTGCCCCACGAATATTAAGATTGCAACATTACAAGTGCAATATGTATTTGTTATGTCCAATAATTAAACAAAATAAGCTGACAAAATGTCAAGAAAGGCAATATCCTTACCCCAGTTTTCCTTATGAACTTTAAACCTTCTGAATTCAAGTCTTATTAAGGCCCTGTGTCCACCAAAGTGTTTTTTTCCAGCTGAAAGCACCAGGCACACCTCTGAAAACACTCAGCTGGGAGCGTGTGAGAGGGCTTTTGAGGTGCAGAGTTATTTCAGCTGAGACGCTCTGGTTGCCATGTTGTGGAACATCTGTGGAAGTAACAGTTAATTTATGTACTGCAAGCAACCTAATATCCCAGTTAGTTTGTGCTATCAACAAATACTGAGTGGGGTTTAAGTTGGATGGAGGCCAGTTCAATGTGTACAAGCATGACACAGTTTGCAGTAGTCTATTTGTTCCGCTCTCTTCCACTGTGATTGGACAGCTGAGTAAAAAGTGACCATGACGAGCATAGCGTTGTACCCAGAGTTGACCATTTTTTAACTGTTGGTAACCAGAAAAAACAGCAAACCCTCAGTGCAGAATAGGTGCTAAATATGCAGTGTTCCCATTGGAAGCTATTCAAAAAATACACTTCCCTCTGGAAAAACGCATTTGTCGACACAGCCCCCTAACCCAACAGACAGAAGCAAAATATAACCCACCAAAACCACCTTGGTTAGTCTCTCCACTGTTCCAACAATCACCGACCCTTTTTTTGGTCGCGTTAAGACAAATATTCAGGCTCTACATGCCATTTTCCTGTCACTCATTCCTCGGCTCAGTGGATGTGGTCTGTGCCGCTGAACGAGAGTCTTTCGCTGAGTATTGGCTTGTACTTGTTCTTTAGAGATAGACCATTAAATTACCAAAATCAAATTGCCAATATATATCCAATCGCCCAACCCTGGCATGCTTTCAGTCTATTAATTGAGAACTCCAAATCAAAGGATACAAAATTAAAAGACAAAATCAGGTGTCTTGGCCACGTGCAAATCTTTCATCTGTCATAGAGAACCAGTTTATCACTGGAACTAAATTTAAATCTGCAGCCGTTTAACACCACAGTCAGTTAAATGTGGGTGTGGCAGTAAATTCTCGGAGAGTGCATGGCAGCACTTTTCAGTTTGTCTCTGAATCAGCTTATCCTGCACTGAACTTTATTCTAATGAGCATACCATCTGCTTTCTGCATGTGTCATTGGACTGTTCATAAATGCCTGTTTGTTAATGAGAATGTTGCATAGTTTTGTGTCTCTTAAACTTAGGTCCTCCCTCCTCTCTGCCTCATAAGAACCTGCTGTGCTGGATACTAGTCTCCCTCCATGTAGTTGGCTTGGAGTAATCTGTCATTTCTTTTCAAAAGAACAAAAAAAACATTTCTGTTTTCTTATGTAAAAATTAACATTTGTGAGTTTAAGGGAGAAATCTCTGAAAGCCCTCATTTTTAGGCTGGTCATAAACACATGCTACACCTTAGGTAGCCTGTGTCCTCTCATTGGATCCCACATTTTAAAATCAAGCTAATGAATTTTAATCTGTTTTGAATAGCTTTTTCGATCCATATGATTTCTGAAAGCAGATGCCATTGTTTGCCTTTTTCTATGAATGTCCTGTCAAAGTTGTCAATGTGTTCTCCCTTAAACGTGTTGTATGTTTTTTTTAGAGTGTCATATTTTACATTTCCTCCCCCCTGACTGACGGGGCAGTAATAATCAACGCTAGTGAAATCTTCTATTTATTATCATACACAGATTCTGTTGATTTTTATGTCTCTGAGTTGTTTGTTTTTTCTTTATTTTTCTCCTCCCCCTCCTCATTGCTCATGTCTTGGTTGGCGTTTGGTGGTGTGTAACCGTGATTGCGTTACCTTAGCAATAACAATTGGTCGTCTTGGTTACGTTTGTCCTCAAGAGGTGGCACCCATGCTACAGCAGTTTATAAGACCCTGGTGTGTATTATTCAATCTTTTATTTAATTCATCTCCTCTCTGCTTTTCTTCCTCTCTTCTTGTCTCCTGTCTCCTGTTGCTCCCTCTTCTCCCCTGTTGCTCTCCTCCTCTCCTCACTTTCCTTCTCAAAAAGCAGTCTTTTCAGTTTGTTTCGTTCTTTTCTTTCTTATCAGTTTGTAATCATTGCCAACCATGTGACTAACCCTGTCCTCTTTTAGGTCCTACTTGTGATTTTTTTTTTTTTTTGCCTCAGTAGCACCTTCATGTATTCTACATTAATTTGTTTAATTTCTAGTTTTTTGTCATTTGTTAATTGTCGCTAACCTAAAAGATGCATGGGATCAGATTTGTCACATGCCTGCTGGTTCAACAACCGAGAAAGGATGCAGTTCTTTGCTGCAAAAGAGCACTCCTCAATCCCTTTCTCGTTTAGTAAAAGTCACCCAGCTGCATGTGCCTGTCCCAAAAGTGACCCCAAACCTTCTCTAGTCAATCTTATTAAAAGTAATGTTATTTTCAAGGTGCTATAGATGAGGTTTTGCTGAACACACTGCTCATAGACAAAAAGTGAAGTTATAAGAACTCCAAGCAGTTTTGTTAAAAGTAAAATTGTTTGATTTGTTTTGTTTAAATCTGTTTTGTGTGCATGCTTGACTTCTTGTGGTTATCGCTCAGGTCATGATAGACACAATTTTTCCTCACATGGATGCATAGAGTATAGTATGTATTTACTGATAAGGAAGACAAGTATTGACGATGATTAGAAAACACTTGAACATTACATTCATGTTAAGGATGTAAATGGACTAGATTTGTTTATTGCTCGTTCTTGAGGATTGGGACAAAACCATATTTTGAGAGAGGTGGTGATTTTTAGTCATCAATTAGGCTGGAAAAATATACTTTAAAAGGTGTCAACACAGATGTCCTCTCCATTGAGTATCTGATGGAGTTGACACAGAGTAGAAAAAAGTTTAGTCATAGTGAATAGCCATTTCATTTTTTAAAGTTGCTAAAGGTTCTCATAATAGTTTTGATTTAGAAGGTGTATGGAGTGGACATGTTACGTTTGAAACACATCTGATAGCAATATTATTTAATGAATTTGTCAAAAAATAGAAAGTTTACCTACTTGAACTTGAGCAGATTCCCCCTCCTTTTTTAAACCAGGAAGTGAGGCAGGATTCTTTAGGGTATAGCTACCCCTTTTTATGCCTGATTAATGTTTTTGTAAAAATCTGTGACCCAGCTTTAAAGAGCCAACGTTTTCACAAAAAGTATATTTTTCAACAAAGGCATTTTATACCTCTGTTGTCAGTGGGTTTTGTTAGTTTCAGAATTTGAAGGCTGTTAACACATTTTTTAATTATTTGAAGTTGTGAATTCTTGTTTGGGGCAAAGATGTTTTAAATGTTTAGAAGTTAAGAAATTAAAACAGACAAAAATGAACGTAACAAAATAATTTGTCCCAATTTTCAAGAATGGGTGTTATTTCTCACATATATAATGTTATTTGCAGTAGTCATTTAGTGGCAGTTGTTTATACAAGTTTTTCTAAAATTGTTACTACTTTTCTTTTATGTCTGGTGTTAAATTTGGTCGTCCCTGTTGTCAGGTGCACCTCTCTACGAAATATAAGAGACAACGAGGAGAAAGACTCTGCGTTCAGAGGAATTTGCACTATGATCAGTGTAAATCCAGGTGGTGTAGTGCAGGTGAGGTCAGCAATTCCATGGTAGTGTGCTCATTATGTTGTCAGTTGCTCTGCAAAGTGGAAATGTTGCCTCACATCTCTTCTCTGGAACAGGATTTTATATTCTTCTGTGACGCAGTGGCCTCCTGGGTAAATCCAAAGGATGACCTCAGAGACATGTTCTGCAAGGTAAAAGCTGGAAATTGCTAAAGAATTTACTGGATGAAATCACGATTAAAAGTAAAATGTCAGCAAAACTGAGATGATTCACTCAAGCAATTGTATTCAGTCACCCTGTCTGCCCCCCAGTGGTCAAATGGAGGAATAGCAGTTTCCACAGTTGACATGCTGATAATAAACTTGTCATGCACCAGATCTATTTTGAAAGACAGCACTCTGTTATAACTTGGTATGAACTTCTCTCCCGGTGTTTGATTTCAGATCCTTCACGGGTTTAAGAACCAGGTGGGAGAAGAGAACTGGAGGCGCTTCTCAGATCAGTTCCCCATGCCACTGAAGGAGCGGCTGGCAACCTTTTACGGGGTGTAACTGTCTCCACAGCAGTGTGCCTCATCACTGGGGTCAGTCTCCTCTCAATGATTTCAGTATTTAAAGTTGCAACATGTGAGATATTTCCAGAATTTAAATATAAAATGTTCAAAAAATGAACTAAAATTATATGAAGAAATAACATTTCTGATGTTGTGTGTGTATTGTGTTGATATCTACTGAAGTTAGCATGCTAACCAGCTAGCCTTGTCCCATCCTGTCTTGTAATGTTGCTTTATGACTCAAGAGGCAATAGTCCGATCCCCCCATAGTTTCAGCTGGGAGATGTGTTCAGGTGGCAAGGATGTTACTTTTGCGAGCTCCCTTAGTGTTAATAGTTTCCAAACTGGAGGCAATGTGATAAGCAAGCGAACACCTGATTGTTTCAGTTTTTTAAATGAGGATGTCCTCATCCTCGCCATGAGTCAGTGAACAACCTGAGTGATGTGTTAGTTGCCAGCCCTGGTTCTGTTTTTCAAAGTTTTGTGCTCCTGCTTCACTTCCAACCTATATCCTTTGTCAAAATCGATGCTGCCATCCTTACTGTTTTAGTTTCTCCTTATCAAAGCAACAAGAGAGACAACAAGAGACTAATTTATGGGGTTGAGAAGTGGCACCCTTTTTATTGGAATATCCTCAAAAAAGGTGCAGTTTAGAAGGAAAACAGGAAGCTACTGGGGGTTGCAAGTGAGAAACAAATTTGACTAAATGAAAATGAATAAATAACTGCTGCTTATCTGGACATTTTTTACCCTCCATCCGCTCAAATTTGCTTGCTCACTGTTTGTTAGGTAGGTGTGATTTAAGTAAACAAACTAAACTCACAAAATGTCAAGAAAGAAAAAACATATGTCCTCTGAATTTAAGTGTTTCTTTTACTGAACTAAGACAAGTTTGTTCATAAAACACACTTCATACTTGACAGAAACAGGTCTAGCCAGACGCAAGCCAGCTAAGAGTCACTAGTTGCATGGCTAACTCAGTGAGCTGCAGCTACAACGAAAGATAGTTACAGCAGAGTATAATCAGCAGCAGTAAGCCGTAACTTTGGTAATATGAGAAGACATATTTTACACGTTGCTCTTTAATCTAAAAGAAATGTTGGTGTAGGATTGTGTTGTATTCTAATGAGGCCTTTCTTTCTTCTGCACAGGTTATTCACAACGGGAGACACTATAGGGAACCTCTTTTACCCAGGGAACATGTTACCCTTTACTAGGGGGGAAGGGTCTGCCTGCTGAGGGGGAGGGAAGGGGTGCGGACCCCTCCCTGAACTGATGGAAGGGGTGGGAGGGAGGTGGTAGCTGCAGTGCTCACTGCCCCCATGCACAGGCAAAGGGGGGAAAGGGGCTGGCAGAATAACCTTATCATGGGAGGAAAATTAATCTAATCACAATGAGAAATAATGAAATCGAGCACCTTTTTCTTTCCATTTATTCCCCAAACAACTTGTTTTCTGTTACTCAAACTACTGAAAAGAAACGTAAGCAAAAATGGAGAAAAGTTTGGAAAACTCTGTGAAGCATTTTCTCTTTAATTTTGGTTAGATGAGTTTGCACATATTGAAATTTTGTGCAGAAAATGGTCTTCAGAGCAGATTTATAATAATTTCCGCCAGATAAACGACATGTAGACGAAGAAGTGGAAGGTTCATTAAGAGATATTTTCTCTCTAAATACAAGGATAGCTTCAAACTAAGGAAAAGCAGCGGATGCAAAGAACGCATCATTTTGGATCTAGATTCACAATGCTGCATATCACCAAGAATAAATGATCACCTATACAGTTATCAGATTTTTTTCAGTGTTCCTATTCTTTAGCAGGGCAAAGGCTGTTAATTATGTTACTGGAGAGCACAAGATTTACTTTAAAGAGCAGCTTTTCTGGGAATAGGTAGCATGCTTGTATCATTGTGAAAAGCTGTGGAACATTAGTGATGTGTGTTGCGTTTGACAGCTGTCATTGCCCTGTGATAAGGTTCTTCTTTGACCTTGTAATTTATCTATTTACAGTACTTTTTTTTTGTTTTTGTTTCCTCTTACCAGAGAATTACGGCGATCGGCTGTAATGTAGCATGACTGGGTTTACACGGCAAACTTTAGGACATGTGTAAAATCTTGGCTGTGATGTACTGTTTGGAGTGAATCTCCCAGTTTGGTCTTGTGGTGTGAATGTTAACATGGACATTCATCAGCAAGCATTAGCAGAGCTTTAGATGCTTACAATCCTTTATATTGTCTAAGCCTCATGAAGGAAAAGTGAAGGAGAATGACACGAATCCTGTCTTAGTGATTTTTGTGACTTTGGCTGTCAGAACCATGCAGTCCATGAATGAATGTTAAATATGTTTATTTCTCAATGTACTGAAGTTTTTTTTTTTCCTTTATTGGGTGTTTGGGTGTTTGGCTTCTTGTGCTAAAAGCATGATCTTGAGGATGACTGTATAATGTTTTGGGTGGTTGTGTTTTGTGGGGTACTTGGATGCTTTCATCTCTTGCATGTTGGTGGCCCCTCACACCCCAACATATAGTGGGAGGGGGGATTATGGGAGGGAGGGGAGCTTCAATTAAAGGGACAGCTCGGATTAAATGAGGCGGGGTTGTATGAAGTACTTATCCACAGGCAGTGTATTAACTACAGTAGACGGCAGACGACATGCCCCCAGTTTGGAAAAACAGGAGGTGTATCAGTGTAGGAAGCTAAGCTATGTACTGCTGCAAAACGTATTTTAGCCAATACACCATATTTAGACATTTTGTCAATTTATTAAGTTTATTAAGCTTAACTGTTTAATGTGCACTTGTCACGTGAGAAATAAAAAGGCAGGTGTTAAGAGTGCATTAAGTAGTTTAGTAATTTTCTGCCTTTTTTGCAGTAACTGTGTTGCTTTTTAATGTAATATATTTTTTATTCTCCATAGCTCTCCATTATAACCACTTGTTCATATTGACTAAACTAGGTGTCACGTGTTTGACCTATGTCGGGCAGAAGAAGAGTCAAATGAGGCCTCTTTAAATCTGAACACGCTCTGAGGTGGAGGAAAAATGCCTGGTGATACCTGTTATCTCTCACTGAGGTTTGAGGTTTTTTAAAGCCAGCTTATGCAAAGAAAGCCTTGCTATGTTGAGCTTGCTTAATAGTACAACACTCTGATATACTGCTGCCTCAGTCTGTTACTTTGTGTTATTGTGCGACTTTGTTGAAACCAAACTAACCTTGTAAAACACCAGAGTCACAATAATACAAACATACTAACCAATCGAGGCAGCAGTAGACCAGCAGCTCCTATGTTTTGTGAGATAAAATTATTTATTTTGTCAATTGAGTTTGGTTGATTTGAAGAAAGCAATATTTAGCTTATATAACAGCAGTGACAAGGCAAAGTGGTGCAAATATTTTAAATACATTTATGCTGATATTGATTTTTATTTTAGGTAAAATACATTTTGCTCCTGACCCTGTCCACAGCAGTTCATTGCTTAGCTTCCTACACTGGTACTCCTGCTGCTCCTCCAAACTGGGAGAGTGTCAGCCACCATCTACTGTAGGTAATACACTGGCTAAGTTAGTATCTCATACAATCCTGGTTGAAAAAAATCCAAACTGTCCCTTTAAAGTTTTAAAAAGTACATAGTAAACATTAATGTTTTGCAACACTGAGACGATCATAATTTTTAATTTTCTTGCTGGAGTCTTCTCTCCCTAAACTTTCACCCCATAGCTGGATGTATAGTTTTTAAATACTGTGAAACTACAACAATGTTATTGTCTCTGGTTGTTTTGCGCTGTTATATTTTATAAAGTGTGTAAGTGTTTAAGTTACAGATAGCCTGAATGTATTCCATGATGGGTTGGAGTGATGGGAAGATTTTTTTTTTATTATTATTGTTTAGATTTTTTATGCCCAGCCAGTCATTTTTCCTCTGCTGGCCAGAGTAATAACTGCAGTATTTTAAAACCCTTTGCGATGCACATAAACATGCACTTAAAATTTAAATAGCAAGTGCTTGAAATCAATGATGTAGCCAAACCCTTAAGAATATGACTGTAGTGTCAACACAGATCATTAATAATTGCTGCTAAAATGTAATTACTTCATGCAATAAGTATCTTGATGCAATGGGGTTATTATTATTAGATTGTGAACTATCTTAGAGAAGCTTTCACAATATGAGATATGTAACCGATATCTTCGATTTAACATTACTAAGGTAAACAG
The DNA here is from genome assembly GCF_056507025.1 of Lutjanus erythropterus. Lineage (NCBI taxonomy): Eukaryota > Metazoa > Chordata > Actinopteri > Lutjaniformes > Lutjanidae > Lutjanus > Lutjanus erythropterus. Next base: position 22,990,916 of record NC_139336.1, read on the forward strand.
TGGTAATGCATCATGGAATACAGAGGCAAAGACTTGTATGTGCCACATCATTTTGTGTTTTGAAGTGATTTTGTCTGTCACATTCCAGCTGTTTGGCATGCAAAAAAATGGAGTAATCACGGCTTGTTGGGGGGTGTGTGTGTACACCGAGTCCTGTTATTCTTTCTTTGAAAGAGTGTAGGTCGATAAAACACAAACAGTCCCCACCATTACTGTGCTGTATTTCTGACTTGACTGCTGCTATACATTGTAGTTGTGTTTCACTACTTGAATACGTGTTTTCTATGTGTTAACCTCAGGTTGTCTGTGTTCAGTGTTATTCGTTATCATTTCCCCCAATGTGTATGCCTTTATGCATCTCCTCTCAACAACTTAAAATTAGTAAAACTCTCGCCCTTCATATTAAGAAATGGATAACCATGGGTGTTAATTGACATTAATGTTATATGTGTGCAACACCGCTAGCTGTCAAAAGGCAAGGGGGGAGAATAAAATGGTAACTTGCACATTAATGTGCTTTTTGTCTAGTGATTGTTATCGGACTATGGTAAATATTTAGTCACAATGCCTTGAGAGCAAACACTTTAAGGTTTTTGTTGGCGTTTTGCAATAGATATACAGTATACTGTATCTAAAGAAGCAGGTAATTTAAACGCAAAGAAATAGCTTGAGAAACATATTGTTACAAACATGATGTTTGACTTTCTATGAAGCTTTATTGAAAATTTGTATTTTGTAAAGCACCCACCAATATTGAGGAATGTCTAGTCAAAGAACTCCTGTATTCTCATTTAGCCTTCAAACTTGATTAGACTATCTGCCTTCATCTTTTTTGCTAGTAAAAGCAAAAACATCATTTTGATAGACATGGTTTGATTTTTTTTTAATAAGCTGCTGAATTTTAAAAAAAAGTAATACTTTTGGGGCCACCAAATATTTTGGATCATGCAAAGAATCTATATTGTACTGTAGTAATTTTGTAATCTTTGTAAGATGATATAGTGGATGTGACTGGTTACCATTGCTTGAATCTGTACATTGTTCCAATAAATTGTTTACATTACTTTGTGCCTTTGTCTCATATTTTCTCAAATTTTGTTGAGCTTTTTTCCTGCTGCAGCTGCACGATATTAAATTCCAGGAAACATAGAAGTAGACGGTAGAAACCATCGCAACTGTCAAGCCTTCCTGGTAACTTGTCTCAGAGGCCTCTGTACTATCTTTTATCACTTCAGACAGTAGCTGAGACAGGTCAGGGCCGATCAGATTAGTCCTGCATTTGACTTTGCATAAATGTCACTTTCATAATGTGGATGTTTAGTGTGATTATAATCAAATGTCTGGGATCGATCTTTAAAAGCTTTTAGCAAGGTGATGATATGCCCAACCTAAACAAAGGTCCTAACACAACAAATTGGCTTAATTTTAAGGCTTAAATCTGAGGCAACTTAAAGCTTGGGACAACCCAAGTCTTTACCTACATCAAATATACTGAGAAAAAACGGGATAAAAGTATTTAAAATGTGTTTCCCCCCTCTTATTTAATGAGTTAATTAATAGGTATTACAGATGTATATAATTTAATACAAAAAGCATAAAGGCATCATTTGTCATTACTGTCTGGGCATTTATTCATGTTTTGCTGCTTTGGAGCCATATCTGTGGAATAAGTGTTACCTTAAATGACCATGTAACCGACCGTAAAAATAATATTTCAATAGGGATGCTGAACAAAATCTGAAATAGACACATTAATGTAATAGGCAGCTGCATTAAAGAAACCTGAATTTTTAGATAGAGAAGAGTTTACGAACTGTTCTCAGCTGCTGGAATCTAATATTTTATGATTTTATATCGCATGATGGATATTGTGTATATCAGTGGTTCTCAAATATGGGTCTGTGGCACTGTGCGAGGGGTTAAAATTTTATACCCATTCATCTGCTGCTGCAACATTGTCATTCTACATGAATTGAGGAGTTTACGTGGAGCAACTGAAGGCAGCATTTTACCCAGCGACTGCTAAGTTGTTGGTGGTCGTCTAGAAGGGAACCAGAGACCCGCGGAAGATCTCGCGAGAACGTTCATGTCAACCTAAAGTATGATCTTTCCCTGACCCCTGACCAAGTATTTTTGCCCCTAAACTTATCCAGATTTTAACCATAAGGGTATATTATTAGAAACACAGTTAGTTAAGAGAGCGTGTGCAATAAAGTAACAATACGTACAAATCTCGCGAGAGTTTCTCCTATCTTGGGTTCTCTTCACGAGTGTGCGTCCGCTCTGATGTTATTATCCGCCATTGGTAGCGCTGTTTAGCCCACTACAAAGCCTAAATTTCGACGGGAAGAAACCAGTCGGGAGAGACGATAGTGCAGCCGAGTGGAGGTGGAGTCTGAAGGTGGGGAGGGAGAAGAAAGGGGAGAGGAGGAAAACGGGGAAAGGCAGATACAAGAGAAACGGGGGGAGGACGGTGGATGATTTACGCTTTAAAAGTTGCATTACAACAAATCTAAAGAGTTGCGGCGAAGAGGATTAAAACAAGATGATAACGCCCTACTTCCTAGAGAATTTCTGGGTAGGTGGTGCTTTTTATTCACGCTGTTTACACCGGTGCTATTCCTTATTATTCTCTTGTAGTATTCATGTTCATGCCAGCCAGTAAATTGAATGTTGTTCACGTTGCAGAGGCAGTCGTTTGCTTCACAGGCTTGCTGTCGGTGTCCGGTGCCGCCATAGTCACTGGTCAGCAGCTCGCCGGCCATGGTTAATTTTCCTCGGCGATTATTATTTTGCCACCCCGGGGTTTGGGCCTCTGTAAACCCATCTAACTTGAAACCCCAAAGAATCCACCCCTGCTGCCGGTAATTGGCCCTCTTAGGCTCGTTTGGAATGTTTATGGTCAGTTCCATAAATGCCATTGGTCGCCTCGGCTGTCAATCACAGCCGTTGGCCGTACGCGTCATTTTTCTTCCGTCACGAAGTTGCAGTGAGAGGCCAGATGTTTAGTAAGTTGGAGAACAGGTTTAAAAACACGAAATTAGCCCGATACTGTAGTGGACAGTCGGCTAATACTTTTATCCGTACAGTGCTGTAGTGAATGTATTACCATTACACTTTGTGCATTGTTGTCAATTTACTGGTGAAAGGTCATTTCTCTCCCGATTTGACGTGGCTATCTTATAGCAGATTGAAAGTAAAAGTCAACCATTATTGATATTAATGGCACCCTCACTTCTGCTTTAAGCGACCTATATTTTCTGTTATTGCTTTTTGCAAAACACCGAGGCCATACAGACAGTGCTAAGATTAATTTTCAAATCAACTCAGGCCATAACTTTTGTGCAGCAAGTATGGATCATGTTTTGGATGTTATGTTGACTCATCTGAACTGTTATAATTGCTGTGGTCTCTTTGGTTGACCACCTTTGTTTCATTTCCATTTTGGATAGGAGCCATATCTAAATATGATGATTGAATATGGGATATATATGCTAATAACTGTGTTATTGCTTTGCTCTTTTTTCAATTATCAGGTGCAATTACAGTTCTTTGCAACATGGTAGATTAAAGTCCATAATGCCAAAACACACATCTTTTGCATACATTATGGTTATACTGCTGACATGTTTAACAGAAGTTTATACATGTCTACTTTGTTAGCAGTAGATGCGGCCAGCTATTAAATTAACCACCTGCTATTTTGATAATTGAGCAATCAAGTAATTTTTGAAGAAAAAAATGTCATTAGTCTTTGATTCCAGACTCAATGTTTTCTGGTTTCTTTACTCCTCTATCACAGTAAACTGAATATCTGGGTTGTGGAAAAAAACAGCACATTTTAGTAAGACAGTGATCAACATTTTTCACCATTTTCTGACTTTTTATAGACAAAACAACTAATAGATTAATAGAGAAAATAATCAACAGATTAATTGTCAGTGAAAGTAATCGTTAGTTGCAGCCCATTATTGCTTCACTTGTTGTACTTTCACTTCTTGAAAATGTAGTGTAGAGCTGCAAGTAACGGTTATTTTCATTATCTATGTATACGCTTTCCAACTGTAGTCCCTGAGCATGTGCAATGACAGCAACAGAGACATAAAATGCATTAAAACAATGACAACTACAAAGACATGAAAACAGGAACACAAGAACACAAAGTCATCCTATGAAGTGCAGAGCACACGTCACAAGAACACATAAGATTAATTTATCTGTCCATCATTGATCAGAAAATTGAGAAAAATTTTGAACACTCTTTCCAAAAGCCCAGTGTGATGTCCTCAAATGTCTTGTTTTGTCTAAAACAAAGATTTTCAGTTTACTGTCACAGAGAACAAAAGAACCCAGAAATATTTGCATCCGAGAAGCTGAAATCAGAGACTCTGGACATTTTTTCTTAGATTGTCAGCTAGCGATTAATTTAATTCGTGATAACGTAGCCAGAAAATATGTTCACACATGTCTACTGTGTACGGTTTTACAGTATTCTTGTGTATTTGTAAACCAGTTCCTCGGGTAGAAATGACCTCCATTCATATTCCTGCCTGCCCTGAGGTGGGAAACACAAGTGTAGTTTTTAGCCTCAGTTGACCTCATCTCCAGGTGGTGAAAGCTACAGGGAATCTTCTGCTAACAAAGCTGGTAACATGAACTTTGTTATTGAAAACAGCGTTGAGAGAGGAATATAGTACAGTTCTGTCAACCTCCTGAGCCTTTTTTCTAGAGGAGACTTCATCATTAACTAAATGGAAAAGAGGAGAGTCGAGTCACTCCTGATTCTTCAATCTGCCCTTTGTGCCCTGCAGTGGGGCCACAAGAGAATCCAGTGATGGCAAAGATCAGCTGTGTGTTTAACATGCAGGACACACACACACTCACACTTGGCATCAGGAGATGCATCCATTTCCCTTTGACTTGACTACAAATCATCACCACAAGCAGAGACGCACAGACACACAGACACACACACACACACACACACACACACACACACACACACACACACACACACACACACACACACACACGTTAGGCTGTCAGATTTGAAACTTTTGCACAGCTCACTCAGGACTATACACCTATAGCATGTTCATCCAGTGCTCTTTCACTCTGTAGAGATATTTTTGTTCGTTCTTCTTTTCCTCATATGTAATCTTGGCTTGAATCTCTGATGCAGACAAAAACCTCCCCTCAGCTGAATAAACAAGTTCTTTAGGAATTAGAAGCCAGACATGTTAACCTCATGTTGTTTCTCTGACAAAGCTGCAGCACTTGATTGGTCACTGGCTGCAACATTTCCTCTCACTTTGTCTGCAAGTCTTAAATGGCCATTTCCCTTTTCTTCTTCATGTGCAATATGCATGAGTAAGTTAGTTCACTTTACTGTGGCCTGCTGATAAAACGTGGAACTGTCCGCATGTGTGCTAAAATGTCGGGCAGTGAATTAACATGTCTTATTAAAGGGATAGTTTGGATTATTTAAAGGGTTTAAATGTATTATGTCCTATTTTCTCACCACACGCTTAGAAGCTTTTACTGGTTGATTCCCACGTCACTTTCTTGTTTCAAAAAATGATTCATTTTGTGTCATCGTGTCCGAAGGAATGTTTGCTTGCTAACAATGGCAAAACAGTGATTTCATCTCGCTGAAGACATGCAATGATTAGCATGGTGGGATGGATGGTGGCAAATTTTACCTTGCAGAACATGGGAGTTGCTGATCTACAGCTGACTTGATTGCTTAGTTTGTGATATTGTGTTACTTTGTCGTTTTAAAAGGTTAGTTGGGATTCACTGAAATCACACAATCGCACAAACAGACTAAAAGACTGAGGCAGTTGAAAGGAAGTTAAAATGGTGATTTTGCCAATGTAGACTGGTTGCTTTTGAGAGAGCAATATTTTGTTGCTGACCCTGTCCACCAGTGCTTTGCCTCCGCGCTGGTACACCTCTTTGCTTCTCCAAACTGGGGTTGTGACAACCACCATCTACTTGAGGTCATATGCCACTAAAAAAAATCTGAACTATCCCTTAAACAAAGGTTGCATATGGTTGGCTTAATACTCTACTTTTAGCCCTACATCTATGACGTCCTTGTGTATAATGTAGAGCCCGCCTCCAGCATGTCATGGGAAAATAAGATGGCAGCGTGATAAGCAAACACTGCTGATAGAGCCAACCGCCCCAGGATGGCCTTCTTGTCCTCGCTGTCTGTACATATTGTGTGTGTGTGTGTGTGTGTGTGTGTGTGTGTGTGTGTGTGTGTGTGTGTGTGTGTGTGTGTGTGTGTGTGGTCTAGTAGGTTCTCACACAACTCACTGTGTACAAGTTTCACTGTCACACTCCCACAAGTAACTGTCAGATGTGAAGTGTCGCAATAACTCAGCTACGACTGAATTAATAAGAAGAGATGGACAATGGTGACACATTTCCTTTTTGTTTTCTCCAACTGAGCCTCAAGCACACAAACACAGGCCACCAGATTGCTTTCCATCTTTTGTCTTTTAGAGGAAGGTCTTGCTGAGTTTTTGTGATTGGAATTGAGTTGTGAGGTTACAGCAAAGAAGAGTCGTGAGAGTCTGAAATGTCTGTAATGTTCCCCCAGGGTGAAAACGTTTTGGTCAACATTGACTTTCAGTTTTGAAAGCCTACCTCATAGCGTTGTTGTCTTTTGCTTTTACTGCTTGTGGTCCTAGTTTCATAAACTCCTACATTTTTTTCCGAGATAGAACAGACATAACAAAAGGGATATTACATTACATTACACAAAAATATTACAAGACATGTTTTGTTTTAACAGTCTTTTTGTTAAATAATAATAATAACAACAATAACTTTATTTGTATAGCACCTTTAAAAACACTTTACAAAGTGTTCTGATAGACAAAGCAAACGTAGGATACCTAGGAGGCAATATGAAAACAAAGTCAAACAGTGAGGCCAAACAAAAAGACAAAGCTAAAATTGAGGTAGAATTAAAACATTAACACGAAGCAAAAGACATAAAAACACAGAAAAATACAACATATAGTGTTCCTATAGAAAAAGTGTCTTTTAGATTAATACAAATAAAAAGAATGAAAAAATAAGAATTAAAAATGCATAAGGTCAGTGTACAAAGAAGAGAAAAGACATCATATGATGCTGTGTTGTTGATATAAATAAAAGAACAAAAAAATGAAAAGATTATAAAGACGAATAAGATAGAAGTTCCACATATTGCTCCATATTTTCATGAAAAGATCAAATATGTTTTTTATTTACATTTATATTTATGAATGACAAATCCTGCCATTATTGCTATTAGATTTATTTAAAAAAATGTATATTATTTATATAAAAAAAAAACCACACCATATTTTCCAATAATAAACTGAAAATAAGAACAGTGGCAAATCTGCAAAGGTCTTACCAGAATTTCTTGGTGCGGCAACAATGCTTAATGCAAAGCCCAGTTTCAAAAAAGGGATGCAATGCAAAATATAAATAAAAACTGTCAAAAAAAAATGCAAATTTCTCTAGTGATGTCCTCTGGGCTAAAGAATGAAAAGTTCATCCAGATTATTACAAGTACAAAATTCAAAAGGTGGCATCTGTTGTGGCATGAGGGTGTTTTAGTGCCCATGGCATCATGGGTAACTGCCACATCTGTGAGGGGCCCCATTGACGTTGAAAAGTACATACACATTTTTGGGCAACATATGCTGCCATCCAGACAACATCTTCTTCAGAGACATCCCGCTTATTTCAGCAAGGCCATGCCAAGACACATTCTGTGTGTTGCAACAGTGTGGTTTCACAGTAAAAGATTTCAGCTACTAGTCTGGCCTGCCTGTGGTCCAGACCCGTCTCCCGTTGAAAATGTGTGATGCATTATGAAGAGCAAAATACAGCAACAGACGCCCCTGACTGTTGAGCACCTGAAGTTGTATATCAAGTAAGAACGAGAAAGAATTTCACTTTAAAAACGTCAACAGTTTGTGTCCTCAGTTCCCAGACGCTTACTGAGTGTTGTTAAAAGAAAAGGTCACGTAACACATAACATGCTCCTGTCCAAACTTTGTGGAACGTCTCGCAGGCATCATGTTTTTTTTTAAGCTTCTGCATGTAGTGATTTTGCAAAGAAAGTCCTGCATGTAAAATGAGTTTAGATGTGTTTTAATGACTGTGAGATAACTTGTGATTAACGAACTTGTCCTGTGCTATTATTCAGTAGTCACACACGTGAAGTCACATCCCTCAGCATAATTCGTGGTCAAACTCTTTCACATTTATGTTTGCACCACAAACAAAGCCCGACCCGCCACACGCTAATATGCTGCATGTGTTGCTGTTGGTGCACCGCTCCCAGACTTCTCTGGTCACATGACCGAGGTCAGACGGTCTGATGTCATCCCGCTGTCTGTCTACTCTCTCTCTGTGCTCCAGGCTCTGGGGTCCACAGGCCATCGTTTACAGTCTGTCTGGAGGGAGCCAGTCTTGTTTAGCTAATCCTAAATTCCTCAGTGAAAGTGTGCAGTCTCTCTCTCTCTCTCTCACACACGCACATCTTTCCACTGCTTCTACCTGAACACATACAGAACATGAAAAAGAGTCGTCAGCTGGGACGCTCTTAATGTTGCCTGATTTTTTTTTCCTGTTTACTCTGTTGCTAGTGGAAATTATACGACCAAGAAGACTTCCCAGAGCACATTTAGGCTACCTATGATATATTTTGCACCAGTATGTGATGAATACACATACTGTATACACTACAGAGGTGAATTTAACAGCCATGTAAATTTTGTAAAGCATATAGGTTACTTGCCAGTCATTTTTTTTTAACTGGAATGATTCATTGACTGATAGAAACAAAATCTACATCTATTTTGTTTAAGTTTTCAAACAAAAAATCCAAATGTCCCCCTAGTCCTGCTTCTCAGTTGTGAGGACTTGCTGCTTTTATGTGTCTTGTAAGACAGTGAACTGGACCGTTGGACAGACAAAACAAGCCATTTGAAGAGTTCAGTGATTTTCTGGGAGCATTGTATATTGGCCTATTTAAAAATCTGATTGTCCATGTGATTTACTGCTAAATGGGCAGATTATTGGATAATGAAAATACTTTAGTTGCAGCCTTAGATGCATTGAATGATCGACATGCTGAAATCAGGGCTGCATGATAACAAATATCTCATTGTGACTATTTTGACAGATTTTGCAATTGAGATATGATGCACGATTAGTGGGGATGATTATGATGATGTGACATTTGTTGGGGTCTATACCAAATAAACACATTTTACTTCTTCTGGAGAACAAGGTTTGTAGGTCAGGGCATTTCTGCAGCACTATAGTGCTTTATTATAATGCTGTTTTGTGACACATTTTACCTTTATCAAAAATTGCAGCTTCTGCGATTTGGATATTGCACACCATATTGTGATTTCAATAATAATTCCATCAACTGTGAAGCCCTGACTGAAATTACTAGAAGTTTTACTGGAAAGACTCTCAAGCTTAGTTGATCCCTTATTGTTAGAAGAAGAAGGCAATATAATATTTAGAGATACCCAGAGCTCTTTCTGTCTCATGGGTTGCATTACTGCCTGTCAGGCAATAAACACTTGATTCCCCACACACAGGATATTGAAGCTGTTGTTGCACTTAAACAGAAAGAACGAGAGTGAATTCCTGTCCTCTTCTGTCTGGCAGATGTTACATGATAAACTGCAGCGTTGTGGTTTTGTTATCTTTAAGGTGGTATTTCAGATTAAGCATGGCAGTCATGTAACAGTTTCTTTTTGTGTTGATTTTACTCTGTACACTGATGTTATTGTTGTGCGTGAAAACACAAAGCAGTGTATATTTTTAAAAGCAGTTGGTGGTGTGTTTTCTGGCCGAGACTTCATTGTATATGAGTTGAACAAAGTTATTGGATTCTGGAGTTTGTACTAAGAAAGTAGAGCAGGATATCAATATTGTTAACTTAATATGAGACTAGATACAGTGTCCTTTGGGATTTTGGTATTTTGATATTGTTCATTGTGGTCTTTGTTTTTTATTTGTGTATTTATTTATTTTTGTTTGAAAGACTAAACATTAAAATAACAAACAGGGCTGCAACCTACTCACTTGGTCCTTAAAAAAAATTCTGAAATATGTCCATCTTCTATTGCTCATGGTGAAGTATTCAGATTGTTAGTTTTGTGCGATCAGCAGTCTTAAACCCATATATATTAAGGATTACTATCACGTATAACAAAGAAATGCTGCAAATCCTCACATTTGAGAGGGTAGAACAAGGTTATTCTTGCTTGAAAAATAACAATCCACTTTTATTTTCACTTCGATCTGACTCCAAATTCAGTTGGAATTGTATATTTGCCAATACCAACACACATTCAGCATTTTCTGCAAACATCAGCGAGTGTCTGTTGCCTGGAGTTGTCTCTTTGTCTGTTGGCTAGCATGAACTCCAGGCGTTTTTTTCACATGATACTTTTGCAGATGAAACTGATAGCATTGCATGATGCAGCACAACTCCACCCTCAAAATGTTGGCTTTATGCACATTATAAATTGCAAGTTGCTGTCTTGCTTTCCTGTGTTTCAGCAAGACTGGAATATCTCAAAACTAAGGACATGTTGAGTAAGCCAGCTGTTACTAGCTCACTCAGCTGCAGACTGTTTCATGTTACGTTACAGTGGGTTTATGGTCCAGTGCAAGCTCTGCTTGTACGCCCAACTCAAAGAATTCTGGGAGACAAAAAATACTACTACTGAATAACTTTATATAACTGTTTAATTACTAATTAATAGATTATATTGTGCTACAATGTTTTTGCTATGTACTTAAATTGCATTAGTGTAAAAAACACTGAACTGTGGAATCTGGATTCTTACTTGTATCTGTGACGTCAGTCTGATATCCAATGAGTAAACTATGTCAGTATTGGCACCAGGGATGTTAATCATTATTAATCAACATTAAGAAGAATCATAATTTTATCTACAGATAATGTATATTTTGCATACTGTTTCTCCAGAGCTCACAGGTTTTCTCACAGTTTGGTTTGGCCTACCTTTTTAGTCTAGAAAGGGCAGTAATTATGCCCCATTTGACATTATTTTATTTGGCAGAGCCATATGTTGAACAATGACAGGCGGACAAGAGCAACCGTTTTGAACAAGGCCTTTACCGTTTCATTGTTCTGTTGATTTAAATTGTATTTGCTTTATAAATTAATATTTCACATAGCTAATGTTCCGCTAGAATTGTTTAAATTAAATGTTAAGATAAGACAAATCTGTGCATTTTGTATTTTATTAATTATTAATGTCAATATGTTCAACTATCAGTTAAGAAAAAATGTGCAAGCCTGATTGGCAAACAATTCTGATATTATATCTGACCAGTTCCAGCTATATAGGTTAGCATAATAGTTTCTGATTCTTTTTTTTTTTTTTTATCAATTGACTAATTAATTTTTAATGAACTCTTCAGTTGTCAAACCAAAACAACTAACTTATTATGTTAGTATTGCCCCCTGAAGGTGAACAGGTGTTATTAAAAGTGAAAGGGTTAAACTCTTCAGGAAACAGGTTTCAGAATCAAGGGTGAAACCTATTTCGCCATGCTAGGCTACTGTTACTGTCACTGTATAATAATAACATAATAATTATAACTCCAGTGAAGACTTCCATGGACCCTCAGCAATTCTCTGTTTTGTTTTGTAGTAGCTTTTTTTTCCAAAACAGAACAGACCAGTTTCAGTCTAAATGCCAGCTTACTTTATAACCTGAAGTTATATTTTATTGCTGTGTATTAAATTGTGCATGTAATAGTAAGTGAGGTTGCTGCTTTTTCCATCAGAGCTTTTCCTGCTTGTGAGTGAAACTACTCTTCCCAGCAAAAGCATTAGTGCACATTCAACCATGACGTAAGCTGTCTAGTTCCTGGACTATTACCTACATTTTTTTTATTTTTTTTTGTACGCCTAAAGCACACAAAGACTCTGGGTTTCCTTCTAGTTTGTGCAGTGCAGACGTGGTGCAGTGTGCCACAGCCAGGACTGAAGTTCATGTTGGGATTTGTTTCTGCTGGTGGCACAGACTGAATATTGGAGCAGCTGACACTGACACTTTTTCATGAACTCAGTCATCAGTCTGTTGGAAGGTTTCTCAGCAGCAAACTTAACAGTGGTCTTGCTCAAACAAACCGTGATTGACGTGTGTGCTAACCTCTCAGTGCGTTATCCTCCCTCTTGGGTGGGGCGGAAAGTTAAAAACCTCTCCATCTAAATCCGCGCATAATGAGTACTTCTGAATTTCACAATGTGTGGTTGGAATATTAAACACCCAGAGCGAGGTCTTTCATCAATGAGTGTCTAGATGAGGACATTGAGAAACTGTGCGGCGCTCCGGTATCACTTCTCCCTGCCGCTGCTCGAGTACACGCAACAAAAGTGTTATTGCAACACTTTTGTTTTTGCTCACATTTTTCAGGAGTTTAAGCAAAAAAAAAATTTAAGATTTCTTCTGCGAACGCAAAGGTTTATTTCTTTCAAATTTTGTTCACAAATTTGTTAAAACCTGTGTTAGTGAGCACTTCTCCTTTGCCAAGATAATCCATCCACCTGACAGGTGTGGCATATGGAGTTGCTGATTAAACAGCGTGATTATTGCACAGATGTGCCTCGAACTGGTGACAGTAAAAGGCCGCTGTAAGATGTGAAGTTTGATCGTGAAAAAAGACATTCATTAGGCATTCATAGGAGAGTGGCTGCTGTCGTTTCCATTTGTGCAGTAATGTCACTGCAGCAAATTTCTTAAATATTTAATGTGGCTTAGCGATTTTGAAAAGAACTTGACAGGACAGAGGAAACTTTGCAGAGGAAACTTTCCAGAAGAAAAGGAATTAAATAATCAGCCTTGTGCGCACATCTGCCTCATTGGGGCGTGCTGTATTTTTCACCTGCAACACATCTGCTGTTAAGGGTGTAACAATACACTGATTTGGATTGATATATCAGTTTAATCTTCATTGATCCAATATGATCAGTGCAAAGTGAAAATATTGATTTACGTTGTCGTCTTTAAGATGCACTTTTATTTTGAAATACCCATCGCATGTTGTTACAAATGTCTGGAAGAGTTCAGTACTAAAATCATAACCATTATTTGGTTGCTTGTTTTGAGTTGACATTATTGTAACTAGGTGTGTTAAATGAACATGCGATATTGATTGCAGGCTCCTACATTGGATCAAACCTGTGTTGTGGCTTTGTGATATCAGCAGATATCGTATTGTTGTTCAAAGAGTCGATTTAGTATTACATGTAATGAAAGTGATGTGTTAATAAACTGCCATCTACGCATCACTTGTGCCTAATAAATGTCTTTTTTTCCAAGATAAAACCTCACAGTTTAGAGTGATCTTTTACTGTGACCAGACCGAGGCACAGCTGTGCATTAATCATGCACTGTTCATCTGTTTAATCAGCATCTCCATATAACACATCTGTCAGGTGCTAAAGGAAAAGTGCTCACTAACACAGATTTAACAACATTTGTGAAGACAATCAGAGAGAAATAATACTTTTGTGTGCATAAGAAAAGTCTTTTTACTTCAACTCATGAAAAATAGGAGCAAAAACAAAGGTGTTCATATTTTTATATATATTTTTGTTGAGTGTAGATTCAGTTTGTACAGTTGTAAACAAGGTAGTAGACCCATTACAGATTTGGAGTCAACATATAAATCTCAGATGTTTGAGGCTAGTTCAAGGTCATGTCTCTATATTCTTGGCCAGTACTTTGTTTGGGATTATATTTTGCAGAATCAACTGTACTATTGTAACCTTCTGAAAAGTCAAAAACGCCCTGAGCTGTTTCCTGTGTTTGTTTTTATTTTTCTGTTGTATGCATTGATATCACATTCCACATGAGCGAACTAGTCGTTGCACAGAATGGACTTTCTTCCTGTTGCTGTTCTGCACTGTTTGGAGTGTGTTGTCACTCACTTTTGTCACTTCCCTGTTTTGTCAACTGATTGGCCAACAGTCAACGTGACTCGTGCATTGTGTTACTTACAGTTTCTGCAGTATAATGGTCTAAGCGTCATGTTATGTAAGGTTGGCGTTATGGTCTGTGTTGCACCTTCCCGTCTTGACATGTAATGCGTGCAGTAGTTGCATGTTGTGCCGCAGGCAGGTTAACTGCTAAACGTGTACTTTTTTTTATAGTTATCTTGTTACAACAGGAAGCACATCTCAGTGGTCTGCTGCTAGCTGGGGTAAAATGTAGGCCAGTGAGCTGTGAACCAAGAGACAGATGCTTTCCTTTTAATGTGTGTTTGCTCTGTAAATACAGTCCTATTGGAGCTAGCTCTGAGCTTCATTTTGACACAAACTTCCTGACCTTTCATCTTTGTCAATGTGGAAAAACAAGGCAAAATCCATCCGTTAAAGCTGCACTGATGTAGCCTGTGTACCAAACTGCTGACAGTGGACGGCCTCAGGAACCAGGAAATATCTGTGACAGTGTCATGTTGTGGTGAAACAAAGCTGGCTTGCAGATTCAGACAAGAATGAAGATTAACAGACATGTTACGTTTTAGTGAAAGTATGAGTTTCTTTTTTTGGTCTCCTTTTGACTAGATGCTGATTAGCAGATTTTGGTATTTGACCGTTTTCCTGACAAGATGTCACAAGTTATCACAATCAAAGTTGGTAATTTGGTGGCTGTTGGACAGTAGTAGTTGCTGGCCTTAATGTTCTCTCAGATTTTTTTTTTTAAAAGGTCACTTCACTTGCTTTAAGCTATTTGTATGTTTCCTTTTTCACTGAAGAAATCCAAGGGAGGGTGATGAGGAAGTAAAGTGATTCTTCTTCTCTTCTCAGAAATGACAAGAAGCTTTTGAATTGAATGTGTACCAAGAATAATGATTCATAAAAGTTAAGAGTGCAGTCCATTTATTTCTATTGATACTATAGATGACACACACACACACACACACACACACTTGTATCGGATCAGTATTTTATATCAGCCAATATTCAAAGTTCAGGTATCAGAATTGGCATTGGGTAGTAAAAAGTATCTGAAGTGGTAGAAGAGGGCACTGAGGTCTGTCTAATAGTGAAGTTCATAATAAAGTTGATTATCTGATTCTCCAGGTGTGATTGATTATGCTGCCTACAGTCTACATGAGCGACCTTTCTTATCAGTCATTACATTTGATATCAGTGTGAGAGTGTGTTATCATACAGGATATTAAAGCCAGACCCATAGTCATGTTAATATTTGAGAGTTTAACAAAAAGTGCTGAGAATTTATCAGCCAATCATTTTGTAAAATATAAACACATAACATAAACAATCTTGATATGGATCCCATAGATTTGTTTGTGGATTTTTTTTGTTTGTAGATATTGAGCAGGATGCTTTACATGCATGCATTGTCTTTTTTTCTGTGTATCCTGTTTACCATCTAAACCATTACATATTTAAATAAGCAACACAGAACATTATTATTTATTTATTTATTTTTGGTGGTAATAGTAGTCGGGGTTACAGTATATGTACTATAAGGGTATGGTTTAAAACATAAACCCAACATTTTTCAGTCATATTAATTATTCAGAGGCACATTTGCATTTTTAAAGCAACTGGATACTGTTACCCAGTGGCATGGTTACGGCAACACAGACAGACAGTTGTCTGGTTATCTCTGGCATTAAATCCTTGAGCCTTAGACCAGTTTACCACAATTAGTTTTAGACATTTTTTAATATAAATTACTCTCAAACATGGCAAAGATGAGTATGGTTGACCAGAGGATGCTGCAGACACATCTTGAAGCTATGCAGGCGGTCAGAATGCTGCTTGTAGAAAAAACCTTCACGGTACGATGATGTCCGATCAATAACTGAGGTATTGTTGTTTGTTCTGCTCTGTGCTTGTTCCGGTGACCGATCTATTTGTCTCTGACGTGCAGGGTGAAAAAAATAATGGCTTCGACGTGCTCTACCATAACATGAAGCATGGCCAAATTTCCTCCAAGGAGCTGACAGACTTCATCAGAGAAAGGTAAGACGCTCGCTGCAGTCTGATACACACCACACGTTAATGTTTTTAATTTAATACACACAGCACATTAGTCATTAACCTGTTTAATGTGTCTAGCTGGCTCCTCAGTACATGTTGTAGCTGTCTTGTGGTTTTTCTTGGTATTTAAATCTATTTCCAAGTCATCTCCTGCAGTTCCAGTTCATTGTATTGTGCTTGTAACAGCACCCAACTGTTTAACTGAGGCTACTCAGAATTTGCCTGATCGCCACGCCTTATTACATAATTGCCTGATCGCGATCATTTGAGCTGGGGGCAACCATTTTGCGTAATCGTTTCCAGTCACTTGTATAAAAACACCTGACTGAAATAAACAGCAGTGTCATATTTCTATTACTATTTCTGTCATTTCCCACCCTCTGAGGTTTCCCTGGCGCTCTTTTAAAGAGATGGTTTAGATTATATGAAATGAGGTTGTATGAGGTACTTACCAATACTCAGTGTATTATTTACAATAGATCCCGGCTGGCGCATACCCATCAGCGTCTCTGTCAGCAGCAAAATGTATTTTAGCCCCTTAAAAAGGGTCCACCTGAAAAAAATAAATATGAGTTCAAGTGTGTGCTGTAAGCCAAATATTGCTCTCCAAACCAAATCCACATGACAAAGTAATTTTACCACGCAGAACATAGGAGTTGCTGGACTACTCCTGTCTCAACCTGTTTTTAAAACACAGAAGTCTCACAGTGGCAGACCAGCAACTCCTTTGTTCTGCGATGTAAAATTACTGATTTTGGCCATAGAGTTTGGTTGGTTTCTACAGAATAATATTTATGTAACCGTGGTTTCCCTTCAGAAAAGTAAAGCAGTGGAAATATTATAACCATAGCGTACACTTAAACTGATAACTTTTTAGGTGGATATTCTGTGGCTAAAATACATGTTGTTGCTGACCCTGTCCACAGCAGTTCATTGCTTAACTTCCATGATGGTACTCCTCTCTGCTTCTCTAAATTAGGCATGCTGACTGGCATCTAATGTATCAAACACACTGACTATCGACAAGCACCTCATGCAGCCCAATGTCAAATAATCCAAACTATCCTTTCTATTATCTTGTTACACCACTTTGTTTGCTCTAAGAGTTTGAGTAGAATTAGTGCCATTAACTGTTATATCTCAGGGCATTGATATTTGCACAGTGGTAGTAGATGGTAACATGAGGTTACTTGCATAACCCCGGTTCTCTGAAAAGCATGAGTGAGTGTCTCACATTAATAATGAGACATGAAAGAGAACACATGCATTTTCTTTTGCTGATTTTCTTTATATTTGTATTACCCAAACATATTCAGTTTACTGTGATAACATGACAAAGCCTCACATTTGAGAGGCTAAAACTACAACATGTTTAGCATTTTTTAACTATTATTGCTCGAAAGATTACGACTATCAGTTCCGTCTTTCTCTCTCTAATGGAGTCTCATTTATCAGGCAAATCAACCCGAAAATGTAGTCAGTAAATGTGACATTGTGACTGAAGGTAGATGTAGATCAGTGTGAATGTTGTTCACACCTAATCCCCTTGTGAAAGAAGCTTAAACCTTCGCCCACCTGTAACCTGGCATTATGTTACACACCTGCGGTGTCTGCACTACAGAGTGATAATACCATAATAACAGCTTCTTTTTTAAATCCTTCCCACCTCGATGAAGATTAGCTTCACCATGTCAGAGGTGTGTTTTTATAAGCTGCCACGTGATAAATGGTTTACCACTGGAATTCAGCTGTGGATTCCTCGGTCTACCTGACTGTGAAGAGTGCACTCAGTTACTCTGACACTTTAATATAACATTCGGTGGAGGGTTTGATATGCTCAGTCAACTCTGTTTTCTTGAAAAATGCTTGGAAATTCAAATTAAGAATAGAAAATAACAACTATAATTAAATGCATGAATGTAATGTGACATGTATGAGATAGGGCACCATCTGAAATATACCTTTGTGGATTCCCAGAGATATTTAAGATTTGTTTCAATATAACCATTGATGTAAAAAAAAAATTATTTATCTCATTAAATAGACATGATGGAAATCTGTCTGGAGAATGACAGTTTTAAGAAATAAAACTGCCATATTTTCTGGTTTCTTTACTCCGCTGTGACAGCAAACAGAATATGTTAATCAATATTTTTCACCAATTTCTGACATTTTGTAGATCAAACCAACTAATCGATTAATCGAGAAAATAATAACAAAGTGGTCAAATTCACAGAAAGGCAGTTAAATTAATGACAGCGTGTTTAAGTTCAGCCCTTTTCTTTTGGTCTCAATAAGTGTCTCTTGACTGAAATTAAACATTTTATAATGCTAAACTTTTAAGCTATATCTCCCAGCCAGTTTGTTTGTTTTGCTTTTGTAAAAACAAAAAAGCACTTATAACATAAAACTTGAGCAGATGTACTGTTATGTTGTGGCAAAGGATTGTCCTATAATTATTATTGCATCACTTGCTGAGCTCATTGTCACTGTTTTAACAGTTTAGACTAATTTTTGTAATAAATCAACTTTTACCTTATCGCGTTGTTTAATCATTAACGCTCTTTGCACTCTGAAGGACGCTTGTTAATGAATCAATACATCATTCATGAAGGAGACACGAGTTCCGGTAGAGACTGATTTATTGTGTTGTAACTTATTGCTCAGGGGAATCATAATTCTTATCACACTGTGCCAGTTTCCAGGTCAGTTCACAGACAGAGGAGTGATAAACTGCACTGTGGCTCCCTCTGGTGGACAGAGAGGCTCTGTGCACTGTTAACATATTTCCAGCGTCATCACTTCTGTATTCTGTCTTCTCCCGACAGCATATTTAAACTAAAATGATATTAGCAGTCTTCATGAAGTGAACACAAACATCCATTCAATTCTTTGTAGGTGCTTTGCTGCAGTTTTCTGCACTGAGAGGTGAAAAACTACCCACACACTGCTGTCTCATTTTCAGTTCTTCTTTTATTCAAAGTGGACTGAACGTTTCAAGAAGTGACCCGAAGAAGACTAAAAATAATCTTAACTTAAAGTTCACAGACCAGCTTTTTCTAGATCTCTGAAGTGCAGCTTCTCAAACAGTGTCTCCTAAATCCATTCTGCATACTAACCCTGTACAAAATTATACAACCTGTGCAAATTCTGGCATTGATCAGACTATGACTTTGGAATATCACTGAAACCTCACAAAAAGAAAGTAAAAAAGTTGTTCTTTAGGTTTATTACTGTTTTTGTCATTCAGATTTTTTTTATTGAGCTGTTTTTGCACAATTTGTACAGTTACAATTTATTTCTCCAGTCATGAGCCACTCCTCTGTTTCATTTGTGCATTGCATTGTGGGAGAATAGCTTCCATTAACAGCCCATTAAAGAAGTGAACATATTTTATTAAAAGTAGAAAAATCAGAAGAAGAAATTCAAAGGTTGATTTCACAGTATGAAGATATAAATGTACAGTGTATTGCACAGGATAATAGCACGTCAGAGATGAAGGATATTTGTATGTACCTATATATACTGTAGTAGAATAAAAACATATTCTGGATATATTATATTAGAAACTTTTATATTGGATAGGATTAGGATATAGTATAGGATATGATTAAAAAAACAAACAAAAAAAAAACCTTTCGACCTCAAGATCATCTGTGTTTAAAACATGGTCAACATTTGATTTACAGTGTTTTGACCACTGAAGGTCTTCCTCAGGTCACTCCTTCATCTGAAGAAGACCAGCTGTGGTCAAAACATTGTTAGTCGTGACCAGAGACAATGAGAGAGAGAGAGAAGATCTTAGAGCACAGAATTACAGACAAAGATCATTCCTGCCTAAAGTCACTTTTAGGTAACCTGGAGGAGCTCATGTCAATGAACAGTATGTGGCAACTAACATAGTAAAATACAACAGTGTGCAAAAAATCTTAAATCATAAAGAAGTCAAAAGTACAATATTTCCCTCTGAAATGTAGTGGAGTTGAAGAATAAAGTCATAAAACAAACACACTCAAGTACCTCAAGTTTGTACTTAAGTACAGTGTTTAAATGGACTTACATTTCACCACTGAAATACAGCCACCAGCATACAAAGTACAAAACAGGAAAACAATATTTAGAAACAAGTCAAAGTTCACTTTGAGAAGTGGTGTGCATGTCTTAATATGAGGTCGAAAAGGATGTGTGATAATGTAGGGGAAGAGCTGTGAAGAATAATAACCTCCTGCACACACAGCACACAATTTAAACTTGTACTTTCTGGTTTAGAAGTTTGCAGACATTATTTCTGGCACCTTGGAAGTATTTACAACATGATAACATATAAAAATAACCTGCTGTTCTGGGCTCACACTAAGATGTGGAAGCAGGGATGCGGCCTATAATGCATTTGTGTTGTGTGTGAGTTTGCGTTTTCCTCCATTGGATGCTTGTTTGTATGTGTGTACCTGAGTGTGTCTGCGTGTGTGTGCACGATTGTCCTGTTTCCCCCTGGCTGACCTCCTTCCTGTGAAGTAACTGCAGAGAGAGGCTGGCTAAATGAGACATGCATAATTCAGGCTTCCACTGTAACACTGCCGCGCTTTTTTTGGTTTTGTTTTTCCTTTTTTTTTTTAAACTCCTGTCACTTTGCTGCAGAATGAAGGAATAAAAAAGGAAATTGAGAGAAGCAGGGAATTCAAACACTGGCTTTCATACTCTGTCAGCTTCAACATGAAGTTTATGAACAAATCACAAGCCAAGCCACACTTATTTGCCCACACACGGCGCATGTGGTCAAACATTTATGCTGCAAGTTCTAAGTGAGTGTTTCTGGCTGGGATCTCCAGTTGTTTTAGTGGCATGCTCTACTTCAGCCATAACCCAGTTGGAAATACTTTGGAAAAACTTTGTCATACTACACGTTAAAAGAGGTTTTAAAGGGAGAATTGTTCTGTTGACCTTACTGATATGTAATATTGTTAAAGGGATAGTTCAGATTATTTGATGTGGGGTTGTCTGAGGTTCTTATCAATGGTCAGTGTATTAGCTATAGTAGATGGTGGTCAGTGCAACCACAGTTAGGAGAAGCAGAGGGGAGTACTAGCACTACCTTGCACACCTGGAGACTAACAAACTAACAGATCAAGGCAGCTGTAAATCAGACTCCCATGTCCTGCGAGGTAAAATTTCTGATTTTGCCTATGGAGTAGTTGGAGAGTCCATTGCTTAGCATCCATGCAGGTACTTGTCTCTGCTTCTCCTAACTGTGGACGTGTCAACCTGCATATGTTATAGCTAACAGATTGACTATTGATAAGGACCTCATAAAACCCCAGTTCAAACAATCTGAACTATCCCTTTAATTTGTGATCATTTATGGTGATTTATAAAGATGTGTGTGTGTTGTATTTTTCCTCTGTTCTAGGAGTACTATTGAAGAGGCCTATGCCAGGTCCATGACCAAACTGGCCAAGTCAGCGGGCAACTTTTCTCAGCTTGGGTGAGTTTTTTGAGGAAAAGACCTGTATGAATTCATGTAAGAGCTAAAGGTCTTCCCATGTTCTAGCCTCTGAAGTGTGATCTTTTATCCCAGGACTTTTGCGCCAGTATGGGAAGTGTTCAAGAGCTCAACAGAGAAGCTGGCCAGCTGTCATATGGAGCTAGTGAGAAAACTACAGGAACTTATAAAAGAAGTTCAGAAGTATGTGGAGGAGCAGGCCAAAGCACACAAAAAGGTAAGGAAATGGAGAACTTTTGATAATGCTGTCGATATGGTAACTGAGTTCCAGTACCAATACCAAAACAGTTATCTTGTCGTTGCTGAAGTTCTCAAATGTTAAAGGGATAGCTGGGATTATTAAAAATTTGGAAAAGCAGCGAGTACCAGCACAGAAACTAAGCAATATACCGCTGTGAACAGGGTCAGCAACAAAAAGTAGTTTAGCCAGGGCTAAAACACCTTTTGTTGCTGAGCCTGACCACAGCAGTCCTTTGCTTAGCATCTGTGCTGGTACGTCTCTCCGCTTCTTCTAACTGGGAGTGTGCCGACTGTCATCCACTGTAGGTAATACACTTAGTATCAGTGAGTACCTCATACAAGCCCACTTCAAATCTGAACTGTCCCTTTAATGTTGTCTAGACACAATCAGCTGTACAAAAACTAAATAAAACACAGTGCAAACTGAAATGTTATTGGAATCATAGACTGTTTGGCCAAAGAATAAGTAAAGATGAGAACAAATCTGAGCAGAGATTCATGCCAGGTTTTGGTATTTGACAGATTTTGTCATTGTTTTGCAAGTCACAAGTAAATCCAAGTCGAAACAGGCAAGTCCCAAGTCCAAAACTATGAGTTATGAGTCCTAAACAAGTCATAATGCACTCTTCATCAAATGCAATGCTATTATAACAACAGAGCCTCAGCTTACCATTGTGCAGACTCAGCTGTAGAACAAAGGTTTTGTGTTTCTTGTCCGTTTGCCCTGCACGTTTTGAATACTGCAATTAATTTTTTGTTCACCAGCTCATAGTTTTTGCATGTCAACAAAATTATCTTTGATATATATATTTTTTCCAGCTCAGTAACGTAATTGTAGTTCTTTATGGTTCTCTCCTGCAACTTTATTGGTTGTTCTTGGACTGGTTCTAACTAAGTAACATACTTTTTAATCTTTTGGCTGAGGAAAGATATCAAGTATTTACCAGCCAAAAGGCTCAAGTCCAAGTAAAGTCATGAGTCATTGCTGTTTAAGTCCAAACTGAGTTTTTGATTTTTGCAAGTCAAGTTTAAAGTCATCAAATTTGTGACTTGAGCCTGACTTGTATTCAAGTTATTTGACTCAAGTCCATACCTCTGTATTTAGCTACCAACAAAGTATACTTAGAGGTCTGATACCCAGCTCTAATCAAAGTGCACACATGTCTGCTTGTCCTTTTCAAGAACTGTTATCATCACAAATAGTTTGTTGCACCGGTGTTGCCACAAGTTTGTCTTAATTGTGTAAAATAAACAGTTTGTTTCCATCATAAGATGTTTCACACTCTTTCCCTGGAGTTAAACACGCTGCCAATGTGGACCTCCACAAAAACGGGAAATTGCTTAATAGTTGACTCTATCCTGAGAAAATGTGGCGTGCAGTGTTATTCTAAGAAGCATTTTTTTCTACACCTCACTCCTCTATCTCCCCTCCCAGCTGAAACACACCATCAGCTCGCATCTCATGCATGAAGCCACAGAACACAAAGTCAAATAGGAGCTTGGAATTAGTGGGTCTGTGTTTGTGCTTTCAGCCTGACAAAGAGGCTGTCACAGTGTCTCTCCGTCACTTCCCTCCACTCCCTGTTCCACTGTGTTTCTTGGCTAACTTGCAGATACAGTGCATACTGTATTTAAGTGGTTTAAATAAATAAAAATCAACACTCGGGCTGAGTTTCATTTATACTTTTGATAATTATTATTGATTTTAAATTCTCTCTTTCTAATAAAGACCAGCAGAAGGATGATTTTTTTGCGCCTTATTATGAATTTTACTGCCTTTCTTTGAATGTAACTTTTTTTTTAAGTACTAATGGACCAAAAAAAATAAACTGTCAGAATGGCGGGATGACTGGTCCTTTTGTAATAAACGATTTCTTCACGGTCTGCACACATTTTCTCACTCCGCGCTGTTTCTGTTGTTGTGTCTCATGTCGTGCAACTAAACAACACGCCTGTTAAATGGTCGGCTGTTTTTGTGTCACTTTCAGCACGCTCCTTTTTCAAGCTGTTTATGAGCCAGAGTGTATTTGTTATGGGCTTTCATGGCTATTTGCATTTAATGCACTTCCGTGACTTTATTGAACATTTTATTGAACAGTTTTCTTATTGTTATTGATGTGTGTCAATTGCTGATACATTTCACTGTTTTGTTGGTGGAGGCAAAAAAGTAGTTGCTGTAGGTGCTCATAATTTGTAGATAATTTAGGATTTTGCCGGTTCTGCTCACTGCAGTGATGTTTACATTAAACCATAACTGTGATAAAATTATGTGCAAACTGATCATTAAGTATCATATTCATTAAGTGTAATTGCACTTTTTGTATGTTTTTGTACCGTTAAAGTTACAGATACTCCCCCTCTCTACAGTCATGTTTGAGTCTAATTTCTTTGCCAAAAAACACACAATGAACAAAGTTAAAGATTATTTTTTTTAATTAAATTTTCTGTAGATAATATTGCTGTTGTTAATCCTTTTAACCACAATAATCATATAGTCAAAATCTGATGTTATGACAGCCCTTTGCCCAGCACTGTTTTTGTCATTACAGAATTTCCAGTCACCAAAATTACAGTCAAACATAATATTTTATTACAAAATTAAAGGTTATTTTACAGCTTAATCTTAAACAAACTATTCTACCTTCTCTTCCAAGGTTGTCAAATGAAATCTGCTAGAAGAAACGATTCCCTCCTGAAGCACAACTCAAGTTTTTTATAATCATCCAGCCAGCAGAAATCAATATAAGTGGAGAACATTGTACTAAGTAGCTTTAACTGTTCCCTGCTGCACTGTACAACAGTCCTGTGTCACATGCTGGAGAGTGAAATCGAGGAACTGTGATAGTGTTTTATAAGAGTAATAAAGGAGCCTCTGTCTACACTGAAATTGTCTGTTTTGTTATGATAAAAAAGGGTATTCCAGGACAAGCATTGACTATGTTGACGTCAACAAGAACCAGCTCCATAGTTATCAGAGCAATTGGTGACACATGCACTTATTATTCAGCCTGTTGTTCACCCAGTAAAAAACACATTTGTGTGTTTCCAGACAAAAGAGGAGGTGGCGTCCACCCTGGAGGCTGTGCAGAACATCCAGACCACCTCTCAGGCCCTGCAGAAGTCCAAGGAAAACTACAACGCCAAAACCGTAGAGCAGGAGCGCCTCCGCAAAGAGGGGGCCACCCAGAGAGATGTGGACAAGGTGGGAGGTCACATTCGCACGTACACACACACACACCCATATAATCATGGTATGGTAATAAGCCATGATGAAGTGCCTTAACGCTCCACTCTGTACAGGAACTTTAACCTCAAAAGCTTCTTGCCTTCAGATGTTAAGTGGAGCTGATTTTACAGTTGATCTGGGAAAACAGAGGCCCATTGTGTGCAGTATATAAACTGATGATAGCCATTTATCTGTTTATGTTTTGCAGGCTGGAGTAAAAGCCAAAAAAGCCACAGAGACCTACAAGTCATATGTGGAGAAATATGCCACAGCTAAGTCAGAGTTTGAACAGAAGATGGCAGAAACTGCACAGGTATGAGCGCATGAATGAAATATGTACCCACAAACTCTGTCTATTGTCTGTCTGTTGGTATGCAACACTTTCGTTGTGTAATCTGTCAGCCCCGTGTGTGTTTGTGTGTGTGTGTTCTGCGTTTCGTGCCCTGTATCATCTCCAGATTGTGTTTTTTCCTCTGTAACGGAATCACTGTGGAAAGCCCTGATTGGATCCATCTGAGGGACTGATTAGATAAACTCCAAATTAAAATCAGATCAACAGAATTTGGCCTCTATATCCTCCTGCACCGCAGCAGCTCCGCCACCAGAAATGGTTCCAGTTAGACGAGCCGAGCGTTTTTTTTTTTTTTGGTTTTCCCCTCAGTTTCTCTGCGGCGTTGAAGCAGCAGCTCTGCTTCCCCAGGATCACAGTCTACGGCTCATCTCAAAACTCAGCAGCACATGTGGACACGAGTTATAAACACCAAACACATGTGCTCTCTGACATCACCGCGGCTCCTACATGTGTGTTCCCTTTGTCTGAGTGTGTCTGTGGGTGGGTGGGTGTGTCGTGTGTGAGCGTATGCTAGCTGTTATCGTTGTGAAATGACAAAAGAACAGTTTTATTTGTGTCTCTGTAGTGTAGATGCAGGAGTGAATAGCTCTTCATCTGTGTGTGTTTGTGGTTAGACAGGCTCATCTTCCTCCCCATCCACATGTGTGATTCTCCAGTTCATGATTATTTATACTCATTCTCCTTGGTTAACCCCAGAAGCCCAGAGTCAGACTCAAATGGAAGTAAATACCAGCATTTAAGGTTGTGCTGCGCACCATACTGCTGTTCAAAGCCAAAAAAAGAACCCCCGTCAATATGTCTCATGAACAGAATAAGTGATATCTTGTGGAAGGAGCGCTATAGACCTCCCAAATGGACACACCAGCACTGGCAGAGACAGAAAAAGGAAGTGAGGTTTCCTTATGCTTCTTGTTTTCATGTCTCTTTAATGAGACTGACACCATGATGCAGACTTGAAAGGGCTTGAAATGAACTTCTTTTCTCAGTGTCCCACAACTGTTCTGTGTTCTACTGTCAACTGTTCTAGTCCTATCAACCGTTGTCTCAAACTGAAGTTTTACATGCTACGTAAGAAATATAGTTCAGTAATTTAGTTGCATCATTTTATTTACTCACTCTGGTCTGCCATGGAAGTTCTGTTAGTTGTTCCCTGCGCTTATGTATGAATCAAAGACTAAAATCACCCCAGGTGTTTGGCCCCGATCACCACTCCAGTCATCACCATTTTTTTTAGTCACTGCAAACTGCGGTGCGAATGCAAACCTGTTTCTGGTTTTTTATACGGCCTTAGAAGTGTACTTAATACTTAACTTAACAGACACACCTTGAACATACCTAACTAAACACCATGACAGTCTGTAAGTGTGCATGTGAAGTAGTGCAGAGTTCATGCCACTGACACCTCACGTATGTTTAATTTGATCACATGTGCTGTATATTCCATGATGCAAAACACAATAATTTTATTTGTAAAGCTTTTAACGGTTAGTGAGGAATAACTGAAGTCACAGAATGAAACAAACAAACTAACCGATCGAGGCTGTGAGTCCTCTGCAGCAGCCGTGGGTTCGACTCCCGCCCATGGCCCTTTGCTGCGTGTCATTCCCCCACTCTCTCTCCCCATTTCCTGTCACATCTTCAGCTTTCCTGTCATTAAAGGCATAAAATGCCCCCCAAAAAAGAACGTCTGTCAATGTATATCATGAGCAGAATAAGTGACATCTTGGGAGGAGCTGTATGCGTGTGTGTAAGCGCCATAGACCACCCAAACAGACATACAGGAAGTGGCAGGGCCAGAACAAGGAAGTGGACTTTCCTAGGCTGTGTTTCGTCCTTATTTTCCTGTTCTTCTGTTTGAAGAGACTGACACCATGATGCCGATTTGTTGGGACACAGTTAATTTGATTTCAAGTTGACTAGATGATTTGTTGCGTTGTCGTGCCATGACTCCCTTCGCCTCATGCGTGTGTGTGTGTGTGTGTTACAGAAATTCCAAGACATTGAAGAAAACCACATTCTCCACATGAAGGAGATCATTCAGTCATACTCCCAGTCTGTCGACGAAACACACGTCCAAATCGGAGAGGTGAGTGTGTACACACGCATACACATGCGCACATACGTCCTCTCAAACATTCCTGTGGGTGGAGTAGGTGTCTTGTTGACCTGAGGCTGTGCTCATTGGGTTCACTGTGTGTCATATCAATTAGTGTCGTCTTTGATCTCGCTAATCGTTTAACTGAGAACCAGGAAATGGTCCATTCAGCCTTTTATGCCAAGCAATTAAAAACTGATCAAAACTCCCTCTCAGCCTATCTAAAACACCTCCAGAAGTCCAAACACTTGCCAAATACTGAGTCTGATAGTTAAAAGTGCTGCACAGGCTTGTTTGTCTCTGGGTGAGCGTGTTTAGGTTCGAGAAAATGGCATGACGTTCGATCAGGTCCAGTTGTGAAGGCTTTCAAACATCATCCGCAGATATATTAATCAGTATTCAACATTAACCAGAAATTTATTTATCCAGCAATCATACTTATCATTGCCTAACTACAGTCTGCTGCTCTGCTGTCATTAATCTGAAGCTGCTCAGTTGTGATGCTGAAGTTCTCTTATCGTCCATAGAGGGCATCGCAGCTCCACCAACAGCATCTCCAGCCTGCAGCTCGTGCGGCAAGTTGGAAAGAATGTGGAGCGACAGGCTACCGCAGGTTATTCAGCCCCACTGTTCCTGCTTCTGAGCAGGAGGAGATGGGCAGTGCTGCTGCCTGTTGCTCAGCCAAATTAATAAAACACTGCCCCAAGACAGAGCGGTCAGTCAGGAAAACACATGCAGTCGAAGAAATTATGATTCAGTGATAAAATACTCTTCCAACCAGGTTGTGACGTTTTCTTGGGATTATTATTGTCACATCTGGGTGAGGCAAGAGACAGAGGGAGGAGGGTGAGAGCAGGTCGAAGGAGGCTGGGACCAGTTTCAGCTCTGCAACATTGTGCTTAGTCACCGAGCCCACAGGCATCTCACACTGACAAGCAAACAGACAAAATCATACATTTGCATTTAAAATATGAAATATTGTGGGTGCTGTTTCAGTCAGACACACACACAAGATGAAACACACAGCCCCTGTGCGGTGTTGTTGAGTCATTTTATTGATGTTTGTGCAACCTTTCACCTTACTAGTGTCTCTGAGCAAGAATATTAACCTCCAAAACACAGTTATCATCCTTGTTTGTATTAAAAAGATGTATTCTTCAATAAAATATTTATACACAAATTAATCTTTTAATGACACATGGTGAGTACTAGAATATTAAGCAAAACTGCCCATACAGGTTAAAGATCCACACCGTAAGTAAAAACCTTTCTTTGACTCACAATAAAGTAAATTTACAAAGTCATCAACTGTACTCAGGTTAGTGGATACAAGAGTTAAGAATTCCAGCATTAGTTTTGTCACGCAAGAGAAAAGGAAAGTAAACAAAACGCTTCTATGGTTCCCTTTCAATGGTTGAATATAATATGTGTGCCGAGGGAGTGCAGATATACTGAAGGGTAAACAAATACAATACAGTTATCAGAGGAGGTCCCTGAACTATTATCATTTAAATTCACTCTTAACATCACAATATGCACTTTATGTTAGGCATAATAGTAAAAATCAGTTTCTCTTAAAGTGCTAAAATCCTTTTTTTGTAGCGTAAATTGGTTAAACTTGCTTTAATCAGTCATTTGAATAATTTAAACGTAATCCCAGATGCGACAGAATATCATTGCTGTCTAGTGAAAATTATTTCAAAATGTCAACTTTTCATGAGTCAAGAGAAAAAGCCATGTTTTCAGCTTGGTGGCAACTCATTTTTCAGATGGTCCAGTGGCTTTGTAAATGGTTTGTTTGGCTTTAGAGATAGAATTATCTCAACTCATAAAGGAGCGCTCCCTCCTTCAGTTTTATTGGAATATTCAAAATCATCAAACGTGGAGATAAGTGGTAAACAGAACTCCCCCTGCACAGGTAGTATAAAGGGTTCAGGTGCTGTTCGGTCACAGGAACATTGCCGCACATTGATGAGTTATTTTTCTCCTTGGAGTGGTTTTCACTGGACAGTGACGATATGCTGGATATTTTACTGATTTTTGCCTAAATTTATTTACTGTGGGCTACAAGTAGTCTTGAAATTACTTACAGAGAAACGCCACCAATTTCACACATCAAGCCATTTAAAGGTCTTGTGAAGTTCAGCTGCAATCTGGTCATTTGCCTCAAGTGATGTCACCTGAGGTGGCCAAAAAATTAGCACCAGCCGCCATCCCAATGCTGATAGCGTACGCAGTTGGCTAATAGATTTGCTTCACTCACCAGCCAAAAAAAATAATGGTAATCTATTGATTAGCTGGTCGAATTTGAACATTTACTAGCCAATTGGCTGGTGTGTAAAAATGTTAATTTTGCACTGCACTTGAGGCAGTGTCAGACAATGTCCTTATTGCTGCACTAGCAACTTCTAATGGGTGGTCAAACCATCTGCAAAGGGGTCTGCATATGTAGGGTGGGATAGCATGAATCTGTATGTGTCTTACCCCCTCTCAGTGAAGCTTCTCAGTGCCTTTTATTAGAGGAGACATGTCCATTTACACTCCCACCAGGTCAACAGTGGCGGCAGGACTGACTTTCTTCAACAGCAGTTGTACTTGCCTTTTGGTATGTAGCTTTTCCAGTGTTAGAGTCCAGTGCTTGAGTTGCTGTCAGTCCGCAGATTTTAAACCACCAAAGACGAGTGATTGCAGGGAAGTGCCGTGCATGAAAGCAAAGCAAAGCAAAGGGTACCTGTAACCGAAGGTGTCACTAAAATCAAGAGGTAATCACGTCAAGGCTCAGTCGGTATCAGCTCAGTGGGCATGAAGGATAAGAGGGTTAGAATGAAAGGATGAGAAGGGAAAGTACGCAGTGTAAAGAAATGAAAATACCTTATATAGATATATTAAGTTGAAACATGAGTGGAAGGAAGTGCAGACTAGAGTTGTTCCCACAGCAGAGAGCTTTTAAACCCACAGAAGTGCAGGTGTGTCTGTTAGCTTGCGTGCTGTGTTTGTTTTTGTAAGTGAGCATTTCTGTGTGTGTGTGTGTGTGTGTGTGTGTGTGTGTGTGTGTGTGTGAGTGAGGATCCCTTGAAGGCAGATGCATGTTTTGAGCATGTGGTCGAAAGTCTCCGCGGGATGAGCTCTGTATGTGCGTGCGTCTGTGTGTATCTGTGTGTGTATGCGAGAGGCGAGCGGGGCACGCAGGTTGATGACCTCCGTCGTGGCAGCAGCACCTGACAGATCGCGTGTGCTGCACTGAGCATACTTCCTCACCACGGCAACCTCCCCGCCCCCTCCTCACCCACATCACCCCCCCCCCCAAACATCCTCTCCTGCCAGGGCACAGAAGGCTAATGCACTCCACCTCGCCACAGGGGCCCAGGGGGCAGACACATATGTGTGTGTATGCGTGTGTGTTTGTTTGATAGTGGAGCCTCTCTGTGCTTACAGTATCACGCACATCTAAATGGTTTGGTGAGCCACTGCTTTTCATCCCCATGCCTATACATCGCTTTCACTTCCCCCTCAGTACACACACAAGCACACATGCACATCCAAAACAAACAAGCAAACAAACACTATCTTTCCTCTGATACTGCCCAAAGGGCATCAGCGGGCCACAGTGCCAACAACAATGATTCAACCTGACACAATAGAGTGACAGTAAAGTACAGTATGTCTCCACAGGCCAATTACTTAAAGAAATGTTATAAATACCAACTAAAGGCAAAGCAGTGTGGGTTACAGAAGGAACCAACTGCATTTGGCTCATGTTGTGTATATCATAAAACAAATCACACCATACGTGACGCCACTTTTATTTCAGTTATGTCACGCCATACACGCATTTCAAGGAGTGAAGAAAAACAAAAAGTCAAATGAACCTAATTGATTGCAGCGAATATAAATGATGAAGAAATCAGTGAACAATTGGCTGTTTAATTCATTCACCTCAACACTAAATGGATTCAAGACTCAAGAACTTCTTTGTCATTGTGCAAACACAACGAAATTATAATAGCAGTGGATGATGATCTTAGATGAAGTTCTGCTGCAGTTGAACTTCTTTTCCCATGTGCTCTCCCCAGCAAGTCTCTTAAACTCTTAAGTTAAAGCTAATGTCAGTAAATTTGATTTATTGTTTTGGATTTTCTAGGTCCACAACGAATTTGTGAGGAACATCGAGAACACCTCAGTGGAGAGCTTAATACAGAAACTGTCCGAGAGCAAAGGAACGGGCAAGGAGAGACCAGGTAAGCCACCAGAGTCTTATACCTTTATTTGTAATAGAAGCTTTTTGCACCAACATCATGATCATGTCCCGGTGTTAGCTGGAGGCAAACATACATCAGCTTTGACTACCTTGGCCAGTCCGTAAAACACATGACAGACAGAAATACAATAAAACTCACAAAAAAAATGTATCGGCCAGTCTTTCCACTGTTATAGCAATCACAAACTCTTATTTGCTCAAATTAAATCCTTAATTCATCATGTTAGCTGTGAAAACAGTCTGTTGCTACGAGCTGGTTTCCTCTCACTCATCCTCCAGCTCAGTAGGTGTTTACTGTGCTGTTGCAGAGCATCATCTGTACGGAAGTTAGCAAAGTTAAATGACAAAAATTGACCCAAAAAACAACAAGCAATAGACTCGCTAATAGACAATATACAGTACAGTGCAAAAGTTGAAATCTTTGTCTGGGAGAGACCCGATGCAGTATGACCACCGTGTGTCTTGTTGCTGTGCTCAGTCTTGTCATGGTGTCTGACCTGTGACATGAAACTGTCTTCCACAACCTCACCTTGATAGCAGAGTTTGGCTGTTTCTCACCCAGTTTTAAGCCTCTTACACAGCTGTTTCTGTTTCAGTTAATGACTGTTTCAGCCTACATATGAAATTGATGATCATTAGCACCTGTTTGGTATAATTGGTTAATCATACACCTGACTATGATCCTACAAAATCCCTGATTTTGTGCAAGTGTACCTAGAAGAATTGATGCTGTTTTGAAGGCAGAGGGTGGTCAAACCAAATATTGATTTGATTTAGATTTTTTTTTTCCTGCTTGCTCACTTTGCATTTTGTAAATTGATTAAAATAAACAATTACATTTTATATTTTTTGAAAGCACTCTTACTGTACAGCATTTCTTAACACCTGCCTAAAACTTTTGCACAGTACTGTATTTGTCTAAACCCTATTATAGAAAGATGGTCCATCCATTGAGTTAGAGCGTACGCAAGACTATAGAATTGAGTAGGGATGGTAGGGACATGTCCCTATCAATATCCAGGGACTACTTAATTCCCCAGCAGTAATTTTGATCTTGAAGTGAAAGTATAACCACTGTTGTCAATGTTAAGTAATGAGATTGCACACAAACAACATGTGTAATTCATGGCACAGTTCAAATGGGATTTGTCTTTTGCCATTGACTACCGTTCATATTTTTTCCAAAATACATTTCCATGGGGCACAACAGAAGGGGGGAGACTTTGCCCCTCTATTGTTCTGCCTCTGCCCACAAAAAATGCCATAATGTTTCCCAACAGAAAAGGAGTCTATAAAAATATTTGTTGGCATCTGTGTTGTGTGTCAATAAATTAGCGGGGCCTTCTGCCCGTTCCTGCCTCGTGGGGCGGGTAGGGGCATATGGAGAGGGGCAATTAGAAGTAGGAGAGGGCCATCAGAGTCAATCATAGTAATCTGCTGTAAAGGTAGGCAGGCTTGACATTCCAGTAAGCATGTGACACAGACTAAGCAGGCAGAACCAACCTTTTCAGGAGGTCAGAGCTCAACAATGACTCTTGTGTAAACTTTGCCATGCCACAATAATCAAGGGAATACTCCTCAGACTCCTTTGGCTCTGCCCCCTCACCTCCCTCTTTTTCACACACGCGCAAATCATTCATTGATAGTTAGTCATTTACTCTTGCAGATTGCAAAGTTTTATCCTGTCAATCTATTTTGCTGATATTGACCAGTCTGCAAAATCTGATACATGTGAACAAATTTGTTGTAAATATCTTATTACTTCACTCGTCCCTGTACTTGTACTACATTACGTCAGGTCACGGGCACAAAGGGTTCACCTCTGCTGTGTTTGTGTGTACACAAACGGTGACCCCCGTGTCCAGACGCTGCGTCCGAGGAGTGGTGGCCTTCATTTGTTTGGACAGCAGAATTAATTGAGGCTAAAAAAACGGTCAGAAAATTCCTCTCGTATCAAGCTGTTCATTAGGGATTGCGCAGCAGCCCCGGCCCTGTCAGAAAAATAACCTGTCTGTCCCCTGATTAAATAGCTGAACGGATGGCCGGTCCAGTGCCTTTAGAGAGAGAGAGGTTGAATAAACTTTCTATTGCGGAAACAATCCCAAAGTGACACGCTGCGAGGCAGGGGGGTTCGGAGTGTTCAACGATATCCAGCTGAGCTGTCAACTGGCGGTGGGCCAGACACGCAAACCCCCCTCCGCCCCCCCTCCTCCCCCACTCCCAGTGCCATGTGAAGCATATGCAATTTAAAAAACCATTCTCCGCTCATGCGTGACTGCATGCTTCCCTCACAGAGAGTAGAAAGAAAAGAAACATCTTCCCCTGTATAAACAAAGTCGTCTGTCTGTTTAGGAGATGTTTAAACAGTTCCTAATGTCTGCCCAGATTTAGGTAATATTCACGTGTCTGGTGTTTGGACTTTTTCTGCAGTTGGTGTGCATAAATATTGTCAGATGCAATCGCAGGATGCTGGCGGCAAAGAGTTCCTGCTCTGCCTGTGCCTGACGTAGATCCACAGCGTTTGTTAAACATCCCAGAGCTTGAATAAAGAATGCAATTTGTAATTTTCCAGTAATTTCCCCCTTTCTGGGTTCTTTTTTGAATTTCTTTTGTTTGACAACTGATGCATTTAATGAAAGATGATGTCAAATGAGATAATTCCTCTCCAGGAAAAGATACACCTCACGAGTTCAGATGCTCTCACCTGTTTTATGTCACTACACTGACCGAATTACGTTCTTGTTCGCTTCCTCCCATGGGAGAAAGTTCTTGAATGAGCATGCCAATTTCGTTTTGATTGGCATGAAACTTGCACACACACACAAGCAGTCGTTCGTGCTGTCTTTGTGTATTCGCCGGCGGTGAAGAGGCCCGATATTGCACAGTAGAGTAGATCGGTCATTGGTGTACTTTATCCACTTCACTTGGCGTGATGCATGCCTCTCGTGACTCGCCGCTTCCCTGCGCTTCACTCAGCATTGCACACGCCAAACAATGCGTCAATTCTGCTCGCGACTGGCATCCTCTGGGGAGGCCGCGTTGGACTGCTGCTACTGTATACGTTTTGAGTTAAAATATCATTAGCTTTGTTGTTTTCAGGTCAAGGCATGTTAGTGTATCGGAAATCTTGCCAGAGGGTCCTGCCCTGTCTCTCCCTCCTGCTCATCTTGCAAGCTATTAAGCTTTGTGGTTGTATCCAGTGTATCTGTGTCTATCTGGTCTGATAGCAGAAACTGACTGCCTGTCTTCCAGGTCAGGCATTTTTAATAGGACATAGCTTACATATGGTATAACAGGAAATTGTTGATAGATAAGAAGAGTTTCTTTTAGTATAAATGGATTAGATGTGGTATTCATAGTTTTAATGATAGCATGATGGGAGATGTTTGTTTTTGGACGTGTATTGAATTTGGGAGATTTCTACAAGTTGAACATTGAATTTTCGCACCGAAACTCAGCCGTCCTCAACTTGTGCTGTCCACTTTTCCCATGAAGTGTGATGTGGTGTTTCCTCAAGGCATTGTTTCAGATAAAAAACGAGCTAGATAGTCGACAAAACTGACGGACAAACTCCAGTACATCACGTCCTGAGATGTATTATTATTATTCTAGTCACTTAAACTCCTTCACTCACTCCTAAATTTTTATTGCCATTTTTGTTTGTTCGTGTTTTTCTGGTTCTTCTGTAAGGATCGTGTTAGCAGTCTGAGTAGACTTAAACCCACACTTCAGTAGCCCCGAAACCAAAAATATTAATAAAAAAACAGAAAATATTTACTAAGGCATTTGACATATCTTCTGTTTAGCTGCCAGGTTCAGTCACGTAACTGCTAAGAATAAACTTTGCTGAAGGGTATGTTTAAATTTATAGTTAAACATATTGATTACATGGAATAATAAATCACAACATCACACAGATACCAACAGCCCAGCCTCCCAGATCTCTCTGATTGACACGAACACTCATTGCATGTCTTCCCTCTGGTTTTCCTGCAGCTTTTAGTGTGTGTGTGTGTTTGTGAAAAGCCTCCATAAATGTTTCTGGAGGCACACTTGAAAGCGTGACAATCTGAGTGCAGGCCCTCGGAGGTAAATGTGTATAATTGATGAGCATTAAATTAAGTGTAAACTCTGTTGTTTTTCCCTGTTTCCTCATCATTTGAATGACGTATCCGAATAACCAAAAGCAATGTTATTTTTTGTTCAAATAAACATGCGGCTGGTTCCGCTCCATGGGATATTATAGTTACTGGCTGGAATGGATATGATCATTTGTTAGTGAGATCGGTTAATCAAAGTCGCCATGATTATTGGAGTGGATTTGTACACTCAGCAAAAATATAAATTCAAGAGTTGTTTTTTCTCCTATTTTTCATGAGTTCGAGAAAAAATAAGAATTCTTCTGTGCACACAAAAAGTTTATTTATTTCTGTTCACAAATTTGAGCACTTTTCCTTTGGCAAAATAATCCATCCACCTGACAGGTGTGGCATGTAGAGATGCTGAGTAAACGGCATGATTATGACACAGGTGTGTCTTGGACCGGTAGCAATAAAATTACACTTTAAAATGTGCAATTTCACATACTGCAGATACCTTTTCATCACCAAGTCAAGACCTGCCATACTCTGTCTCTGATTGGTTAATACATGTTGTCTTTGTTGATTGGGTCGGTTAGGTTTAGGCCTGAGGAGTGATTAGGGCTGAGGTAAGAATATCAGGGTAAGTTAGTCAGAGACTAGAAGAGTATCTTTACCTCTATGTGAAATAGTAGCTCAGTGGCTAATAAATGTTTTTTCTCAAGATCAAACTGCACATTGTAGAGTGTCATTTTCTGACCAGTCCAAGACATACCTCTGTCATAATCATGCTGTTTAATCAACATCTCTGTATGACACACCTGTCTGGTAGATGGATTATCTTGATAAAGGAGAGAACGTCTCAGTGAACTGAGTCAATGTTTTATTATTTACCTTTTTAGGCTGCAGTCAAACCCTGCATAACCTTTTCTGCAAATTTAATTGAGTCATCGTAGTTTCCAGTTACTTGAGTTTGTGTTTTTGTTGAGTGTAGCTCGTGTGTGCATTTATTATGTTTGTTTGTTTTAGATATGTTCTGGATTTTTTTTTCCTGGCCATTCTTTGCATGCCAGAGAGGAGGAGAGAAGGGCATCTCTTAAGCCTGAGAGCAGATTTGTCCATGTGGCTTTAAACACTTCACTGCATGTAATCTCGAGCTTGTTTGTCTTATTGTAATAGGGTTAGTGCGTTGTTGCGTGTCCCATGTGGGGAGGTTTAGTTGCAGCTCAGTTTAGTCTTCATACCCGCTGTTTGGTCTGAATACCAACACTCCTGGGTCGATTTATTGGTTCATGATTGTGGTGATTCACGTGTCCCAGGTGGGGTTTAGAACAGTATGTGAGGAAGACTCAGTGCTGTAGTTTAGCGCTTTGTGTTCCCAGGAGGGAGTGTCACGTCTCTGTGAGGGCCACCAGACGCACAGTTGACTCCGCTATTGACCCTGTCTGCCCTCTGGGACCAGCCTGGCCCTGTTTGTATACACACTCTGTATGGCACGCCAGACTGCATGTTGTGTGTTTGCCAAAGTGTGTTTGTGGAGTGTGTATGTGTGTGTGTGATTATTGCGTGATGTACATTCACAGCATTCACAGCAGTGGGTCATTGACCCTTTCTGTGCCAAATGAACCTAAATGAATTTTTTGTGTCTCATTAGGACCCATTGAGTTTGAGGAGTGCAATACAGCCATTGCTATTGAAGGTAAGTCTTGTTACAGCAGTTAAGGGAAGTTTTAACATATACATTGCAAGTAACATTTCACTTCAGTTACGCAGCTAATGTTTAAAGAAAGTTTTTATTTTTTGTATAAGATTTTATTTAAATTTCTCAGGATTTACAACATACACTTTGCACATAAACAAGACAAAGACCCGCAATCGTAACAGCAAAACAAAACAAGTTATGTTAAAATTCTCAACATCTTTTACAGATTTTTTTTTCTGTAAAGATCATCAGATTGTTGGTTTTATACCCTGACAACTGTCATTACCTTTTTTTTTTAAATTCTGCTTAAAAAATGTAAGTTACATGGTGTCAGGTGTGATATAGCCAACATAGTTTTATTTTTTGTACCAAACTGAGGCCATTACTATTATTATTGTCTTCTGTGTTTTTCACCTGCCTGATTCGTATAAGAATGTGGGGGAAAAAAACACTGTGAGAATTGCCAATCCTGGTTTTGATTTCGATTGATTTTCGATTTAGAAAATTTGGAAATCTCAAAACCCTTAATAACAACGTACATCTACTCCATATAAACACACAAGTTCTGTATCTTCATATCTGATATCTGCACTTAAACAAAATATCTTACACATTAATACACATATTATTCCTCTTTATTGAGCACTACCATCTTTTATTCTTCATCATCTCAGATCTTCAACAACACAACCATCTTTTGTGACCACTCAATAGTGTGATTTTTTTAAATCTGTGGTTAAAAAACATTCTGTTTTTGTATTAAGGTGCCAAACCCAGAAAGAGGAAACCATTTGGCATCCCCGGTCGCAGGAAAGACAAGGACACAGACTCCACGTGAGTGAAGGCTTCTGCATCTTTAGTCCAACAACACAGTTTATGCAACTTACCTTTGTTTTCCCACCGGTAATGAATTTGAATTTCATATTCTGACATGACGATCTTGTCTTCCAGGGAGTCTACAGAAGTTGAAATTGCTGTGAGTAAATTTTTTTTAATCAAATCAGCTAGTTCTTTTTAAACTTTGAGTTGATGCTTCAGCTGATAATTCAACGTTGTGTGTTCAAACAGGAGGAGGTGCAAAAGATCCTTGTTTATTATATTCTGCTATGTATCAAGTGACTTTCTCACGTTCTCTTTCTCTGTTCCCTCCTGTTTATGTTGTAGATATGCTCATTCATTCATTCATTTCTCTCTGTTTGTGCTTGTAGAGCACTGCCAATGGCGCTCCCCATGGACACTATGGAGCCATAGACATCCAGAATGCTGTAAGCAAGCTAAAACACACAGTGAATATTCTTATCCACTTATTTTTTACAACAAACAATTAGTGGTACTTATTTTTGAAACATTTTCACACATCATATATCCTCTAAAGTCAAGTGTATGAATGTTTAATGTATTACAAAGTTGTGAAAATGTTAGCTGGCACCACTCAGCTCTCTGTGTGCACAAAGATATGTTTGTTCACATGTGTTTCAGAAGTTTCTTGGGACATTTTCCAATGCTTCTCACTGGCAGTGCAGAATTAAATGATTCTCAGTGTGTTTCAAGTTGTTCCACATGTAATATAATTGTAGACACTGTGTCTATATTGAGATTAATTAGTCCCTGTACCTGTTAAACAAATGTCAACTACATGATCTACACTTGATGAACCGATTAACTTTTATGGCAGTTTATATGTTTAGATTGGCTTTAGATTGAAATGGAAAAAAAAAAATCCTCTAAATTTAAGTTTTTTAACTTTGCTAAAACTTAAGGTGAGGAGTAGAGCTGCATAATTTAAATAATTTTGAATTTACAATATGGCCAAGTGCAGTATCCAAATTACAGAAGCTGCAAGGGAAAATGTGTAACAAAGTAGTATTATAATGATGTACTGTAATGCTGCAGAGATAATCTGGACTAAAAATCTTGTTTTTCTGATGTGAGAAAATGTTTGTTGGGCACAGAGTGACATAGTGATTTTAATAGTTTTTTTTTTAGATTAATATGCCAAGAGAAAAAACATTTGAAACCATTTAACAGGTAATAGTCAGTTAAGTAATTAATATATTATTAACAGTTAATTGTTTGATTACATGTATTGAACAATTTTAAACAATTCAATTAAATGTATTATTGGTATTTTTATTCAGTAGGCAATTTGTGTTGCAGCAGGTGTTATATAACATAGCAAAACATAAAAAACAGCAATATGACAGAAAAAGATACAGCAGTTGATATCAGGTGCAGAGAGCGTGAGACATTTAAGCTCCTCATTCCAAGGCTGACAAATGTCCACTATATTATCAGTGTATTATTCTGTACATCAACAAAACATCAGTTGTGATAACATGTGATACATTCATTTTAAGTTTGTGTTAATTGCGTAGCTCAACAAAGTTTGAGTTTAAACTTTTTTCTGTTTGTGTTTTTACAGAATGTTCCACAAGTTGATGCAGAGGGCTTCTGTATCAGGCCAGAAGTAAATGAAAACGATATCCTTCTCATTAGTGTTGACGCTGTTCACGCTGTCAGGCTCAGTCCAGCTTTGTTACTGTTTGTTTTTCTGTTCACGCCCGTCTGCAGTCTGAGGAGCGTAGAGGACTACTCTCTCGTTCTTTTTCTGCTCTCTGCCTGTTCCTGTTGTCTCCTTAACTGTTTTTCTGCTCACATGCCAAAGAGAATTCCTTCTACTCGTCCAGCGACTCAGAGGACGAAGATGAACCCAGGAAGTTCCACGTAGAAATCAAGCCCGTTCAGCCAAACAACGGCACGCATCAGAACCGAGCCACCATCGACGAGCTTAAAGCCTCCATCGGAAACATCATCCTGTCACCCTCAACCTCGGTAGGGCTTCAAAAACACGCAAAAATAGAAACCCCAAACACAAACCTGTTGCTGCTCTGCTCTGCTCTGCTCTGCTGCAGCAGAGGTCTGCTCTGCCTCTGCAACACTAGAGGGCAATAGGAGAATACCTAACCTCTGTCACGGTGGATGTGAACGCCATTTAACCATACAATCCCTCATGTAGACGCTCACCATTAGTCACTCTTTTCTTGAAGCTTATTTTATTTACACTGGAAAGGCATATGTGTTATGTCTAATTTATTTCACACGACAGATTGGCTTCTGATTCAGTACACATTTCATGTTTTATTTTTACTGCAAATTCAGTTTCATGTCAAACAAGGAAGGAAAAATATCAAGAACTCAGAAACAATAATTTCTGAGTTAAGTATCTGATGTTGTTGGCCTCGCACACACGCACACACTGCCCTCCTTGTAGGCACTTAAGGGAGAGCTTTGCGGCAGAGAGAAGCCGGTCTGATCCGTGACCTCAGTCATGGAGCCCTTCATTCAGCTCCTTTTCCCTCACCATCACTCAATCTCTGAATCACTCTCCCTCCGCTCGCTCGCTGCTCTGTGAAAATAGCCGCTGCCATTAAAGTTTCAAACCACTACTGCTTGTGTGCAAACATGCACCGTGTGTGTGTGTGTGTGCGCTGTTGTTGTTAATGTTGTTGTGGAGCGGCTGAGAGGGCATGCTCAGTGTCGCGGAGGGGGTCTAGCGGGTTTCACCCGCCGCACTCTCCCGGCTGTCACGGCATCTTCTCCTCGGCTTTGGCTGCCTCTCCCTTCTTCCTCACTGTTTGCGTTGTACCTCGCTCTCTTTTTTCTCCACTTTCCTCCTCATTTCTTTGTTTGCTTTCACTCTTTGGGTTTTATTGGAGCCCACTTGCTCTAGACAGGACTGTGTTGTGGTTATTTATGAATACTTTATGGGGTTAGTTGCCTAGTTTTTACGAATGTTTTCTTTTTTTCCACCCGTGGAATTAATGATCAAGATAAGTTACAAGTTTATAGAGGATGTTTTTTTCTATTTAATGTAACAAGAAAGATGTTCTCTTATAAACCTTTGACTTTGTTCATTGCAGTTTGGTTTTGCTTGTTGTCGAGACTCAAAACCCACAATTACTTTCTCAACCTAAAAGCACAAAAAAACAAAGACCGCTGTTTGTGCGTGTTGACTCTGATTTTCATTTAAATTCCAGAATAGTCACTACATTTTCTACTTTCCTCTCTTGTCTACAGGGTTTTCCATGCCTGTGTAATACAAAGGTGGGCCACCTTTGTATTATTGGGCTGCCATCCCTGTTAAAAATGGCAACAAAAATGGAAAGGATTTAATTTCTTTACGCCAATACCTTTATGCTGGCTTTCCTACATTGGTGAAAGTCATGATTAGAAAATTATAATAAATTGGTTTCATGTAGTACACCTATTTTGACTGATAATTTTTAATTATTTTATGTAACACATATATTTGAATAGAAAATAGAGCCAGGAGAGTGAAAAGAAATTAGTAAAAACTGTTTTCCAGCTTTTGCCACCTTTGTCTCCAAAACATCCAGGAAAACCGTGTGTGTTTACATTTCTGCTTTAGACCTTTTTCCTATTTTATATTTGCTGAGAAGTTTTGGATTTAAGTTAAAAATTTTAAGTTAAAATATACAAGGTAATGACAAAAGTCGCATCATCTTGTGTGAATTACTGAGAGATTTTCTTTTCTTTTTTTTTACATCTTTGGAATTAATAACAAAGATAAGTTAGAAGATAATTGAGGATGTTTTTTTCTATTAAACGTTACTACGAATGAGGAACTTTCATATTTTGTTGATTTTGGCGGCCCCTGTGGACAAAAGCAGTAGCGTTGTCACTGTAATAACATAAAATATGATGTAAAAATAAATTTATCTGATTTATCCTACTGGCTAATACTACTCACTTCAACTTTGTTTGGAAAAAATGTTAATGTTTCATCTGAATTCAGAGAGAGTCTGTTTCATAACCAACTCAAAACTCCTTGCAGTAGCTTTAATGTAACGAGATTCAGAAGGAAAGATGTTCTCTTTTAAACCTTTGACTTTGCTCATTGCAGTTTGTTTTTGCTTGTTGTCGAAACTCAATACCCACAAATACTTTCTCAACCTAAAAAGTACACAAAAAAAAAACTTTGTTTGATTTGCCTTTAAATACCAGAATAGTCATCGTCCTCTCCTGTCTGTTCACATCTCTGCTTCGCACCCTTTTCCTATTTTATATTTGCAGAAAAGTTCTGGATTAAAGTTAAAACATACATCTGAGGTGATGACGAACATTGCATCATCTGGTGTGAATTATTGAGAGATTTTCTTTTTCTTTTTTCCCCTCCTCTGTGCTCATTTTTCTGTCTTTTTCATTTCTCCTCCTGTTCGGTTCCCCCTCTGCGGTGTTCCCTTTATTGAAATAGCAATGGAAGTCGTGTGTGTGTGGCCAGCAAGAGCCGTAATTGAACCCATTTGCCGCTTAGCGCCTGTGGGACTAAACCCTGGCCTCACAGCTCTACGGTGGTTAAACGCTTTTGCTATGTTCCTTAAACCCATTTTGTTTCTTTTTCTCCCTCCTCTCCTCCTCCTCCCTCCCTCGACAACCCCTCCCCCCCAACGTTTCTCCTTGTGCGAATAAATTCTTTATTGAAATTGATGCTCTAACTTTCCATCGGGTTGGTGACCCTCAGGAGTGTATCTTACATATCTTGTGTTACGCAGCATGACACGGCAGATTTATGTGCTGGGAAAAAAGGGGCTCTGTAAAGGAAGTTGGTGAAGTGTTGGGGGCACGCTCTCTGTTGTCCCTGACTGATCGGCGTACGGGCTTCCATGCTCGGTTTTGCGCCGCTGAATTTTTCACCCTAGGTTTAACGTCTGGTATGTGTGAGTGGAGAGTAGTCCTGTGATTTACTGTCTTTAACTCTGAAGTGGAAAATTCCCTCGGCCACTGGGAATAATTAATAATATGGTTTTTCAGCCCGCCTATTTTCACTGTGGGGTTTATATGTTTGAAATTTTAGATATTGTTACATCAACACTATCAAAGGTTTAAGCTTTCAAACTTTTGACTTGTAAAAAGGTCTACAGAAGTTTGAGCCTCCAAAAGTTTCTGGGGTTTTTGTTTTATTTTGTTTTGTTTTCGTTTTTTTCAACCTTTAATGCAGGGATACTCAACCTGCTTTACCGGGAGGCCACTTTTGCAAAAAAGACAGGAAGTCAGGGGCCACTTATTAAAGATGAAACTCATCTCTCTTTGGATTTATTTATTTTCAAATTTAACTGACTTCTTTTCTTATCAACTGAATTACCTTGTTGCAAAGATTGACAGATATATTAGATATTTTACTGCATTTATTGCTCATAACTGAAACTGCATTTCAATTGGAAATGGTTTAGTAACATTTGAAAGAGTTTATACAACATTAAACATCTGGAGCCTCCTCCATTATGCAATCCCTGAAATGCTGGAATGATCTGTAAAAATAAACTGCTCCTATCAGGGGCAGAATAAATGGCATATTTAAAGAGAAAGTTCACCCCAAAATGAAAAATACATATTTTTTTCCTTATCTGTAGTGCCAATCATCAGTTTAGATTGTTTTGGGGGGAGTTATAAAGTTTTGGAGATACTGGACGTAGATGTCTGCCTTCCTTCCTGTAATACACACCGACTCCAGTAGAAAGAAAGTAGTTCTGGGACATACTGTCATAGAAAAAAATAGTTCCTGCTATCTAAGGAAAAGTTCATTTTCCTCCTGTGCACCATAGCCATGAAACAATCTACAAAAAGGTCTTAAATTAGATACAGATGATTAATTGATAAATTCAAGGGCAGCTTGACGTTACAAGCTGAGTGTTATTTAGTCCCATTATTTTGGAGAGAAGGCAGACATGTTTAGAGCTAATATCTCAAACTCTGTAACTCACACCAAAAAAATCTAGGCGGATGAATAGCCCTTTAACGGTTCCTTTAGTGTACATAGTTGA
This sequence comes from Lutjanus erythropterus, assembly GCF_056507025.1. Classification (NCBI taxonomy): domain Eukaryota; kingdom Metazoa; phylum Chordata; class Actinopteri; order Lutjaniformes; family Lutjanidae; genus Lutjanus; species Lutjanus erythropterus. Next base: position 23,035,303 of record NC_139336.1, read on the forward strand.
GGTATGGTGTTGAGATTGCCTTAAATCTTGTCCCATTGTATGTCCCTATCATAACATCAAGTATTTTTTGGGTTTTGAATTTCCTTAAGAAAACAAACCCTCAACTGTCAATATCTAAAAAGCCCTATTTTTCTCATCCATTTCTTTCTTTCAGATCCTGGAAACTAATCATATTTCTATTCTTAGTTAGTGTACACATTACTACGATCACCTTTCTCTCCCGATTTCTGAAGTTTTAGTCATTCGAAGTAGGTTTAACTCTTTTATCAAAAGCACACCAGCTTCAAACAGTTCCATTACCCTTTCTAATTTGTAGTGTTTAATTAGATCAAACCAAATATTGAATGTGTGTGATCTCAAAGTTGCACGTGTTGTAACAAAGTCGAGAAAAACAAGATGACTCTTAAAATGCTTTTTCTTTGCAAAAAGCATTTTGCCCTATTTTATGTTTCCTGTTTGGAGAAAAATCATTTGTGCTTAGCACTTTTGTCTCATTTGTGATTTTCTTCCAACAAATTGAGCAAACTCCTGGCAAGTAAGAGGTTGAAAATTCGTGGTGGGTCGCATGCGTCTTTGATTAATTAATGTCTGTTTTTGTTTTCAGGGACAGATGCGAAGGAACCAGTCCAGTGAGTATTTTCTCTGTCTGACCTCTTTCTATCTCTGTGTTGCTGGCCGACTGTGAAAAGGGGGTCGACTGTATGACTTCTCAACTACATTTTTCTTGGCACGAGTTGTTTTTAAAGAGGTTGCCTTTAAAAAAAAGAAAAATCCAGACTCATAGCCAAAACCAACATATCCCGAGAAAAAGTAAATAACTGTTCGTTTCTGTAAATGTGAGCTTTAGGGGTATTTCCCTCCCATGGTACAAATAAGATTAATTGCTTAATTTGCTGTTTATGTTTTGACATGTCAGAAATTATCTTTTCCATTCTGCAAACTGGCACAGTTTGTAGAGGGATAGAATTTTTATGTGTGCTTGATTTCTTGCCCGAGTGCTTGAGAAATGCTTTAAGAATAGGTACAGCCATAGTTCATGTATCACGCTCCATGAGGTCTAAATGCAGGTTTGGAAAAGCACTGAATATTAATAAAGTGTTTTTTATGAGTTAGAAGTTAAAGGGATAGTTTTTTAAGTGAGGTTGCACAAAGTAGTTATCATCGTTGATGTATTACCTGCAGTAGATGGCAGTCTGCACGCCCCCAGTTTGAAGAAGCAGCAGGAGTACTGGTGTAGGAAATTAAGCAATGTACTTCAGTGGACAGGGTCAGCAGCAAAATGTGTCTTAGCTACAAACAAAAATTTCATTTTAAGTGTATGCTATATTTATCATGCTGTCAGACAGCCTTTTCAAATGGGAAACCACTGTTATATAAGCCAAATGTCACTCTATCTCGCACAACTAGAGTCCTTTGGCAAAAACTGTAATTTTACCTCGCAGAACACAGGAGTTGATCTGTTTGTTTTTGTGACTTTGGTGAATCTGAACCAAAGTTTTACAACACTGAAATAACACACAGTAACATAAACAAACTAGTGGATTGAGGCAGCAGTAGACCAGAGACTCCTGTGTTCTCCAAGGTAAAATTACTAATGGCCAATGGAGTCTAGTTGTTTTGAGAGAGAAATATTTAGCTTGTAAAACTGTGTTTTTTTGTTGGAAAGAGCTGTTTGACAGCAAGGTAAAGCAGTGAAAATATTCTAAATATAGCACACACTTGAAGTGATATTAAGTTTTTTTTAGGTGGCTAAAATATGTTTTGCTGCTGACCCTGTCCATAGCAGTACTTCGCTTCCTATACCAGTATTCCTGCTGCTTCCCCAAATCTACTACAGGTAATACACTGACTAGCAATAAGTACTTCATACAACCCCACTTCAAATAATAAAACCATCCTTTTAATGCAGGTTTGAAAAAGTACTGATTAAGCCATAAATATGAGTTAAACGTTAATGTGTTTCTTCTTTTCAAAAGCTGCTTTCACATACCTTGTTTGTATGTAACTAAATGGTAATAATACTCACATTCTGCAGCTGAAACACTGATTGAGTTGAGATCAATTTACACAAGGTATTGCATTGATAGATGTATACTCTACATACACTTAGGGGTCACAGGAGTATCCACATTAGGCTCTAAGCGTCAGGGTCCTGGTGAGTATGTTTTCACTACAGTAGTCAGCCTCCAATCCTGCCTTCCCCTCCCCTCAAAATATCTGCCACAGCCCTCATCTCTGTCCCCTCATCGGAGCCTTTCACTCAGCCAGCTGAGCCGACACAAGCTAACACCACTGACACTGTGTTCTCTCACTGCAAAGCCTCAGTTCAATTTTAGGAATTTAATCATTTGGGTTCTCTCAATTACCTCTGGTGTGCTGCTTCAGATTGCTTATACGGATCTTTGCAATGTATTGTAACACTTTAAAAAAGGGGCACAAAATAACAAAGCAATGCCTGATTTTATTTTTGGTTGCAAAAAAACTTCACTCCCCTGTTCTAAAGTGTTACCATCACATTAAAAACACGTTTGAAGTTAACCCTTTGCAATATTTGAGTAAGATATTAAGGTTTTACTGTGTTATAAGAAAAAATATTGCATTTAACCTGAATCTTACTGCAAATATATTTCTACGATTTTTCACGGCAGACGGTGGTTCTCACTCTCTGAGTCAAAACCTCAGTTTATGTTTCTGGTTGAAGGTGTGATGTAGTTTAAACATGATTTTTGGCAAATGTCTTTGAATACTAGCCGGTGGAAACCTCTTGTGTTGGGTTTTTATTTTATTCTTTAGTTGCTGTGAAAGTGTATTTGCTGTCATCACTCTGTGCAGGACTGTGGTTCCTAACTTTCTGTTTGTTTTTCTCTCCCTGCAGGTGATGAGCTGGCGAAACCCAGAGTGCCAACATCGTACGAGTACGTATGACTACCACCATTTTCATCATGTTTAAAGTACATGTGCTTTTTAAATGTTTTATGTGTGTTTGTGCATGTTTCTACTAGCAAACGGTTTTGATTGAGTTTGACTTGACTCTCTCTCTCACTGTTCTCTCTCAGACTGGCCAACAACGACCTTCTGTCTCTGGATCCGTTCAGCCCAACTCTCGCAACAGGCTCCTCTTACTCTGTGTCATCATCAACAACAGGTAATCCTAATTTTGTCTTTATTCATGTGCAGATATATTGCTCCACAATCTAACCAGTGACAGGTTAAAAACATTCAAAGTTTCTCCCTGGCTCACTTTAGTAAGCTAACTAAGCTAACTGACACCTACCTGTCCAACATAAAACACGCCAGATCCAGGTCTTCATTCCTATCCTCTCCTTCTCTAATCGCAAGTGGATGAAAGCCGAGTTTTGTCTGCTTGGTGTTTTCACCACTGTGTCTGCCATTTTTGCAGCTTCCTCTTGGATTTGTGCTTACGATGTGGCACCTGGTTGCTGCATTTTTAAAGAGTCCAGCCCCCACATGCCGTTATTGGCTGGGGGTTATACACACACGCACACACACTGCTCAACAGTTGATACTCAGAAATGTCCCAAATATAGCAAAATACGAACATACAGGCAGAGGGCACTGTCTCTGCAGATACAGACACTGCTACACACATCTAGCTGGTCATAAAATCACACTCATTCTGCCCTTGATGTAATTCCTTTTAAAGTTTTAATTCTTAAGATTTTAGTCCTGGTTGATTAGGTGTCACCAAAGGTCACCGCTGGTAACAACAAAATGTGGCTTTAAACTGCAACAGACATTATTGAGCAGGAACAACAACAGATGAACAGCTGGTGTGTTTATTTACAATTCAGTCAAACAAACTTGCTTTGTTTTGATGAGGAAGTCAGTCAATAATAAATGCAACAGCGATCTGATTTCATGCTGCACCTGCAAATGGCACAAGTAGTTTTTCGAACAATAGCAGGTCACAGTAAAAGAAATCGGGTTTCTTGCTGAGAAGTTGAGTTTGCAGCCTTTTGCCTGCAACTCTTCATCCAGCAGTTAAGTGAGGCTGTTCTTTCTTGATCCATTACGCCCTTGCAAAAATTGACAATTGCTCCGCTGACGAAAAAATACAGAAATGACAGCTTTCGTGTTTGTAGACACATTTGTGCTTAACAGTCACTGCCATGACAAATACACTGCGTCTGTGACTGCTTCCCCGTTTCGCCGATTAAAAGCCTTTAAGGTGAAGCAGCAGGAAATGTTAGGTTTGTATTAGCGGCAAATTAGCACAATGTGAAGAAAGTGAACAATAAACAGCAGGACTGTTCCGATACCAATATTGAAAATGCCTACAATAGAGCCTAAAATGCTTGATTGGGTGTCAGTATCAATGAGTGAGCGTGTCTATGCACTGATCCGGTATAATATTATTTGTTAGCCGCAAAGTGGGACCATGCTACTTCCCAGCAGCATCCTGCACTCTAGTAGTATACAGCTGTTAAAAAATAATGACTATGTGTTTAGTTTTAACGTACTGCTATAGGATCATTACGCGGTATTGGCCTGTACGCAAAGTTCAAGTGACAAAATTACACTTGATTACATGCATGCAACATTCCTGTGAATCACTCGTGCTGAGGTGAACAATCTGAATTGAGCCTATGAATGGCGGACCCCACCACTGCCAATAAAAACTACTACAAAGAAAGATAATTACATAATAGAAATACATTGAATGGCAATTGCAGAACAAATAATGACGATAGATGGTATCAAAAATGGAGTTTGATTTCATGAAAATTTGAAGCATTATAACTGTTTTTTACTCACTTTGTTGCACCAGTGATCCAGTCCTTTTTGCACTCTCTGTTCCTTGATCTCTCTATGGACTGTAGTCTCTCCCCTTCACTCTTTCTTTTCCTGAGCTGCTCAGTTGGAAGCCTTTCCCTTCAGGGCAGTCCCAGATGTAGGAACTGACCCCCGAGGTTAACAGAATATTTGACTTAAGGGAATTAAAACGGCAGCTTTCTGCTGTCTAGCCTTTTCTTTATGCTTAAACAACATGTAAGCTATGCCTGTCTTACTTTTTGTTTCGTACTTCACGCTTCTACAGTTCTCTAAGAGACATTTGAGTGTTTGTTTTACTTTCCATGTTTTCACACACCACTGATGGTGTGATTCTCATGGCTTTACGTGCGTGACACCCGTGTTTAAACAGAGTGACATTAGCGCTGACCCATTGCCTAGGTTAAGCGTAATCCACAGTTAATTGGCACCTAGTTGAGGTCAGAGGGTCAGCTATAAAGCCCACTGGCACGTATGTTGTCAAACAGTGTCTCGTTACTGTCAAAGGTCTCGGCTTAAAAGTCAAAAGAGCATCGCCGAGTGCCCTGATTAAGATATGGTGATGGGAATTACGTCTCTGCTCACAGCCTGTTAAATCTCCCTGTGTACAGTGTGGCAGTATTAGCAGCTCCAGATGCACACATGACACATTAAACAGATCTAGTCTGTGTGATTTTAAAAAGATTAAACTCACTCAGAGAGGCAGAGATGGTAAAAAACGTTGTGTTTTTTCATTTATTATGTCATATATTGCCTTTATTTTGTGTTCTTTTTGTGCATTTTCATCTGTTTCACATATTGTTTTCTGCTTTTTTTTTTGTCTGATTACAATGTCATTGCATTTAAATTACTTGATGTGTTATTGGTTTGATTTATTTGAACTTCTCTTGTTAGACCTTGCCTCTATCTTCCTTTCAATCCCTCCATCTCCATCTTTTGACTCAGACGTCTTTCTGCCCGAGGCATCAGGTAAAATTTGTGTGCCCCGTGATTTGAAGAACTTTAAGCATTCATTATCTACCATTTTGCACAGCATTTATGTTTGATTTTTGTTTTTTTATATGTAAATCTTTGAATATTCTTTCCTTCAAATGAGTGTGAACATGTGTGAGAGTCAGATTGACTTAAGTATATGTAGGACTTTTGAGCCCCATGTGGCTAAAATCAGGGTCATTGCTTTTCACACTTTTAGCAACGCTGATAAGAGGTTACATTTTGCTTTCACATATGCTTTCCAGTATATTATAAATATAAACTCGTTGTGAGCCAGTGTGAGTTCCTTTTTATTAGATTTGTCTACAGTGTTTGGTTTGTGTTGTCATGAGCCTGGACAACACATTCCAAATATGTTGGGCAGTATATCAATATTATATTGATGTTGTGATATGAGACTATTTATCGTCTTACATTTCGTTATCATGATTTGGCAGTAAGTGTTCCTGGTTTTAAAGGCTGCATTACAGTGAAGTGATGTAATTTTCTGACCTTAACAGACTGTGCTATTATTTACCTTTACCCACTAAGTCATTATATCCCAATTACTGATGGTTATTTATCAAAGTATAATTGTGCTAGTATTTTATAAAAGCATCAATAGTCATCCCCACTATATTGTTGCAATATTAATATTGAGGTTAAAAGTACCTGATATTAGATTTTGTATATATCACCCAGCCCAACGATAAGATCAACAGATGTTTGCACCTGCATTTGACAATTTATGGCATATTATTTTAGAAAAAAAAGAAATGGGTATATCAAGATATATATGATATATCAGGGAATAACCTAAAAAATATTGAGATATTGTATAAAAGCCGTATCACCCAGCCCTAGTTAAAAGTTTTCCTTCTTTCTTTCTTATGTATCAGGTGCATTTTTTGAATGAAAGCTACTTTACCTCTTCTTCAGCGAGGGCAACCATACCACTTGCACTATGCAATATAAAAAACTGGTAGAAAAATACTTTTGTCCTATTAGTAGCAGCAATAAAGTATATGTGTCTGCTACTCTGGGTTGAAGTAGTCATGAAATTGAGCTTTTTTATTCCCAATAAAGCCTTAATTTTTGAGATTATAATAATGATAAAAGCTAACTTTTAGGGCGTGATTTTTGTAATTTTACTATAAGTATGGTCACCTTACTTTATACACTTTGCATTTGTCATGTTTATCGGCTCTGTCAATCACCTCGCCCCCTTCAGCTGAGATGGTCACACAACGGGAGCGCTCTCCTCCCCTGGCAGACAGCCAACAATCCAAAGAAGTCTCCTCTTTCTCCTCGTCTGCATCCTCCCCCTGGGACTCTCCAGAAAACCCTTTCCAAGCACTCAAGCCCACACCAGCGAGGGCCCAGAGCGCCCCCATCACCCTACCGACAGAGCCCGTCGACCCCATCAAAAGCCCGCCGGCCGCCAGCCCTCCAAAAAGTGTGGACGCCTTCTCGTCCGTGTCCTGGTCCCAGAGCCAGTGGATCGCCTTCAGTGATAATTTCGCTCCACCTCGCCGTCAGAGCTCGGGGTCATCTGTGAAGGAGCTCCAGAGGCCTCCGTCTGGCTCTGGCAGGTCGAGTCGCTTCCTCTCTGATGACTCCGCGGACGCCTGCTGTAAAGCAACGGGCAGCAGAGAGGACGGTTTCTCTGATGTCTTCTGTGGGGTTACAGATAGGGCGATGGCAGCAGCTCCATCAAGCAAAATATTCAATGGTAACATTATCACTGATGTGTAATGCCTGAGGTTTGGAGTTTTATATTTTATTTTATTTTATCTTAACTGTATGTATTCATATTGTGCATTTGTTTTGTATTTAAATTTCATATTTTTTATGTTTTGTGTTGTTTTTTTCATTATTTTATGGTACACATGCTTGTCTAACTCACTGCCTGGTTTACAACATGTTTGCCTTTGAGTTTCTTTTTTGTTGAATTAATTTTGGAATGTGTTTTTATGATTTTCATGTTTTGCTGTTATGTTTTTTTTGTACTAGAGGTCTTGATGCATGATGGTTTTGCATCTTCTTGAATGAAGCATAATAACAACGCGCATATACCTGTTTGGTTGTAACTGATTCACAAGCTGTTTAACAGCCACTAACCAGTAAATCATACGTATGTTTCTCTATGTAGTGCCAGTACCAAACCGACCTACCACCCCACTGACAGCTGGAGCCCTGGTGCCTCCACCACGACCCTCCTCCAGGCCCAAACTCCCCGCTGGAAAACTCACAGGAATCAATGAGATTGTGAGTACCTATCCCAATACATCGAATGATTTCTCTCAGAACCATAATTAGAGACAACTGATAAATTGGTCAACCGATATGATCGGGCCAATATTGGCCCACGACGCTATCGATATTATGCTTGAGCTGCATTGTCTGCATGTGTTTGACAGCTACCTCGCTGGGCTGCTGCAGCTGGCACACCTGTGGTCACCACACAAGCTGTTGCGCTGCTGCTGCCAGCCCTGTCTTTCTACAGTGAATTTTCAGAGGAGTTTTGAAGAAAAGGAAAGCGCTGTAACCAGAAAATAGTGTGTTTTTTTTTATCCCTCTCTTTCAGAGAGGGAGGGGGGGGGGAAAGAGGAAATGAAAAGAAAAAAAATACTATATTATATAATATAAATAATATTAAAAAGCAGACATTTCTATTTAGCCTCTTATCTGTTGTCTGTTATATGCTACTGAATCAACCAGAGGGTAAAACATAGAGATCTTATGAGATCAGTAGTTTCCCAGCCTTTGTTGTAGCTGCATTTCCTTTTCCTTGTGGTAGTTTCAATCATATTCCTAAATCTGTGTAACTTTGTGGTGACTCGCAATTTTCCCCGTTGCCTGTAGGGTAACAAAGATGGTGACAGGTTAACTGCCACATGTTCACAGTTTTATTGATATCAGTCCATAGATGTAGTCTTTCCTGCTTTCTTCACAGCCTTTGGAGCCAGATTTCAGATAAGCGTCTCTCCTGCAGTGGTTTGGCGGCAGATAAAAATGCTGTGCCGTCCCAGATTAAGTTGGACACCTGGTCACTCTAAAGGGTCTTTATCAATATCAGTTTTGTTTTATATGAGAACATACTGCAGATTGTTTTGTTTTTTTTGATATAGGCAGCATTCTGTTTATCTGCTTCGTCCCTGTCTGTCTCTGTCTCTGCCCTGGTCTTTCCTGTGTACCTGTCCCTGTCACATTCCCTTCTTTCCCATCCCGCAACACAAAATCCATTGCCAATAAATTCTGACGTTGTAATACATCCTAATGGATCGACTCCTTCGCTCAGGTGCGGCCGTTCAGCCCGCCCAAGACATCTAACGCCAGCCCTCCTCCGACTGCACCACTCGCCCGGGCAGAGAGCTCCTCCTCCTTGTCCTCAAATGCCTCTCTCAGCGCTGGTAACACCCCTACTGTTGGTAAGCCTCCTCAGTGTCCTCTGTGTATAGAAGATCTTTATTTGACTTTTTTATTCTCCTTTTCTTCACCTTTTCACCAGCCTCCCACATGCCTTTTGTCTCTGCAACACAATGTGCCGTTTTCCCTTTTCTCTCACTCCTCTCCTTCCTTCCTTCCTTGACTGCTCTCCTTACAGGAGCTGAACACACCTTTGCTCCCTCCCTCTCCTCCCCAGAGCCAGAGCTGCTCTCCCTCTCTCCTTTCTTTCTACTAAGCCAAAGTGAGTCAGCACCTCCAAACTCTTATTTCCCTGAGAGACACTCATGTTTCTGTGGTCAATCATCTCCACTCTGCATACATTTCACCGATGCTAAGAATGTCATCATTAGGGCCTGTTAGCTCTTTTTGCAATCACATCAGAGTTGTCAGCTTAGGGCTCACCAGCTATCATCACACAATTGTGCTCAGCATCATCACCTCTCCTTACATTTGTGCTCTCTGGGTCTGTTTATCTCCTCCTTTTCTTCTTTATGCCTTTTAATCTGGTGTAAAGAGGATGATGTGTTCATTGCGAAGCTGCCTACCTTTGAGAAGCGGTGTGAAACACCAGCAGGTACAGTTGAAGTTCATAAAAGAGGACTCTCCTCTGTATTTAACTCAAACTAACACCAGTCTGCAGCTGGATGGGCTGGATTGAACAACTGGACGTGTTGCTTTGCATTGATTGCATTTCTTTGTCTTGTTTGCTCTCCGTGTTTCATTTTTTCTCACATCTGTCAAACTGTCAACAGCATCAGCTCCTCTAACATGATAAGATATGATTGTCTTGTATTAGTAATGAAGTAATGAATGACTTGACTTTTGTTGACTTTATTTTTAAGGGGATGGTTCAGATTATTTGAAGTGGTCAGTGTATTACCAACAGTAAATGGTGATTGGCACACTCCTAGTTTGGAGTTTGCCATGATTCACAGTTCGATTCAAGTTTTGATTTAAACATATACCCAGTCTTGATTTGTAAAGAACAACTGATCACCGGCTTTATGCCCTGACAACTGTCGTTTACATTTTCAAAATTTACTTTAAAAACATAAAAAGATAAATGTTCCCAGCAGAAATGCTGAGTTTGCTGCTAGACAACCATAGCGAAGGTTTAGAACGAAGGTCTGTCAAAGAATTGGAGACATTTCCGACTCCGTCAGTGAAAAGTGCCGATGCAGGCTACGGGTAAGCTACGCTGTGACGTCTTTTAAGTGTTGTCATTTTTCCTTCAGACATGTGCCAGACGTGCACAAGGAGGCGCGGTGGAGAAAAAGAAATGCTGGGAGAATTGTTGATCCTGCTTCTTAATTTTGATCAATTTCGCTTTACCTTGCTGTCAAACAGCCTTTGTCAATGGAAAACCAAGTCAGTTAGTGTGTTTGTTTTTTTCTGTGTGCATTCAGTGTCTGAAAAGGTTAAAAGTCACACAGGTAAAATTCTGTGAGGTAAAATGACTGATTTTGCCAATGGAGTCTGGTTAGTTTAGAAAGGGCGATATTTGGCTTATATAACAGTGATTTTCTGTTTGATGGCAAGGTAAAGTGGTGAAAATAGTCTAAACATACCATATACGTAAAGTGATATTGATTTTTTTAGGTGACTAAAATACATCTTTGCACTTTGCACTTGCACTCCTGCTGCTTTGCCAAACTGGGAGCGTGCTAACCTCCGTCTACTGTAGGTAATACACTGACTATGGATAAGTACTTCATACAACCCCAGTTAAGAAAACAGGAACTATGTCTTTAATATGCTGTTGCAGGTCATTCTGCCTGTCTAATAGTTATTAATTTAAACTAAAGCAGCTGTGGCATGACATACCTTATGTCTGTTTATTTGAAAAATAACAGAATGAACTAGAATGTGCAACGTGTGACTGAGTTTATGAAATGTGGTAATAGAAGTATAATAAATGATATGATATGTCTTTGCATGATCAAACCCTCTTGATTCTGATGTGAGCTTTGGACCCCGCTGTTATAAAAGTCTGATCTGCAGCTGAGTCAACAGACCTCAAACTCTGTGCTTTTTCTCATTCTCAGGGACATCTCGCGGTCCCAGCCCTGTGACCCTGGCATCCCAAGATGCTTTGCCCATTGCCGTGGCCTTCACAGAGTCGGTTAATGCTTACTTCAAAGGAGCTGATCCCACTAAGTGAGTCTCACATGACCTCTTGCTGCTCAAAGGCCCCCGACGTGGACCTGCACGCATACACATTTTTGTCCATATTTGAACTTTAACTACAACACATATGACGTTATGAGTTACACAGTACATGGCGTTGCACTGCTGGCCCCGTGTGCACTATAGAAGAAGTGTATCTCCGTCTCGCTCTGCGTGTGTGGAATGTTTTGCGTTAGTCTGACACCATTCTTTCAGAGTGGATAACCTACATGGGGCAGATTATAGTCTGGGGCAGAGAAAACATACAGCCTTTTATTGGTTAACTGCTGCTAAATTGCTGCTGTGCAAAAGGCTTATTTTTGCAGGGATTAGCAAATGGAACATTTCATAAGCAATGCAGGTTGAGACCCGCTGTGGGCCGTTACCAGCACAGAGTAGGCCGACCGCAGCTGAAGGAAGACTCCAGAACTTGTTCAGAAACTGGATCTATATTAGACTATAGAGGCGTACAGATGGAAAGTGGAGATGGAAATATGTTACACCTGGACCTAAAGCCAATGTGTTCAAAATGTTCGGTGGTGATTTTTCAACAAAAATGCAGAACATTTTCAGGTCCCAGCTTCTTAAGCATGAGGATTTTATATGTTTCTCTATTATAAATCATTGCTGACTAAATAAAACAGAATATCTTTGGGTTTTGAATAGGGATGGGAGTCAAAAAGCAGTTCCAGTTTGTCAAATCCATTGGAATCGAATGCTGCCGAGCTTATCATGTGTCTACGCTGCTGGAAACTTGCTATGAGAAGTCATAGCAAATAGACTTTTTTCTACTCTGTGCACTATGCACACTGTGCTCAGAGATAATAAAACATGTGTAGGACTACCTTTTTCACACAGAAAATCAATAATTGAATAGCTAAATAACTAGACTGGTAAACAGAACTGATGATGCAATGGCTATCGATAAAAACCTTATCAATTCCAGCTGCTAGTTTGTCAGACAAACGTGATCTGAAGAAGTCACTGTAGGAAAATGATGATGGGGCATCACTCACAGTTTTTGGACATTTGATAAACTAAACAAATATCAATTAATTGTTTAATAACAATATTACAGATATTCTTGTTAAATGTGAGCAGTCTAAAGGCACACTTTTTCCACAGCATGGGGGATTTCAAAAAGATTGCAACTTTTTGTTGTGAGATCTAAGGAATAATACACAACATGCTAGATGTAAAGCTACCTCTTAATGTTAAAATGTTTATTTTGGAGTTATATCACACCACCCTAGTCTTACCAAGAAATTATCAAATGCTTATGGATATGTGTGAAGTTTAACCCCCTGTCATTGAAGAATATTCAGAGGCCATAGATGGGCCAGTGGCTTAGAGAAATGAGTACTTGTTATGATATGAAGAAGATAATTTGTACCCTGAAAAGGAAAAAAATTGATAAGATTTTTGGTGCTTTGGCAATGGGAATGCATGAGAGGTCTGGTGAACATTTAGGGGACTACACATGATCACTGGCTCGCGTTTTGCTCTCTGCCAGATGCGGCACAGATGAATTTTTTAATGTGATGTTAAAATAAATAGTTGGATAAATTGATGCAAATAGCCATTTTGCTGGTGATCATCTGTCGGCCCTTAAACTGATTTGATTATGCTAAGATCGAGTTGTTTCTGCCCAGCTTTGTTTGTCTTTTTTCATTTTCTGACTTGTCATTTATTTTCCTTTTGATGTTAAGTTTGTGCAGGGTAAGTCCAGTCTTATAACTGTGTTGTTAAAAGAAAATAAACTGTTAAAACAAAAATAATCAACAGATGCTGCCCATTACATCATTCGTATTCATGAATCCATATTCCACAGGTGCATTGTGAAGATCACAGGAGACATGACGCTGTCGTTCCCCATGGGCATCATCAAGGTGTTCACCACCAACCCCTCCCCATCGGTGCTCACCTTTAAACTGAAGAACACCAGCAGGCTGGAGCAGATCCTCCCCAACCAACAGCTACTGTACAGGTGAGGCGTCCTCACAGAGCGGCTAAAACACGACCGGGCTGCGGCGAAGAGCTCCGCAGAGCTGACGACTTGATAACTTGTCAGACTCGTGGTTAAGTGGAAGAGGGATCTGGACCCAATGATACAAGTCAGGATGGAGGAAATGTAGTCTGCGTCAGTGAGAGGAAATTCAATTAGTAATCTGACATAAACCCGTCATTAAGCTGTCAGGGAAGTATTTTCCACCAGACTTTTTAACAGCCAGGTTCTCAACAGCCCATGTCTCTTCTGAAACACTTCACACCCTAAAATAGCAAAGAACAGCAGACCTCATACAACAGCTGCTTCATTTAACATACATTATTTTCTCTCTCACCTCTTTAGTCTCAGTCAAATGTGTTCAATTTATATTTTACCTCACATGCGGTGCAAAATGCCACGAAATTTGTTGGTTCTATTTTAAACCTGCGACTTTTTAAAACAAATTTGATGTGATTAGTTCACATCCCTCTCCAAAAAGCGAAGAAAAATAACAGCTTTTTTTGATTTTTTTTTTTTTTTTTTTTTTTTTATGTGTCTTGCTCTGGTTCCTCTCAGTTATTCCAGGACCACACGGCTGTACTAATTGAATCAAATGGAATTCATGATTTAGTAGCTGGTCGGATATAACAGGGTCATTTTTTCCAAGCTATTGGAGCTTTACACACAAAGCCAAGAAGAGCAATGAATAATTGAGCCCCTGATTACTCCTTCTGTGCAAGTGAGTGTGTGTGTCTTTCTGACTGTTATGCAGTGATCCTTCCCAAAGTGACTCTAATTCCAAGGACTTCTGGTTCAACATGCAAGCACTGACGTCCTACCTCAGAAAAGCCTCCGAGCAGAATCCCTCAGCTTCCTACTATAACGTGGACATCCTAAAATATCAGGTCAGTCAGCCAATGTCGAGACTAATCCAGATAAAATAACTGGAGTTAAAGAATGCTTTCTAAAATCATATTTCCCCAAGTGCTTCACCCTCCAGACATGTCTGAGACAGGAGCAAAAAAAGAACACGAGTGTCTGGGAGTGAGCAGGGTAGAAGTTTAAACAGAATGCATTTTACTACTACTTTAACTTGAAATATGCTACTTTTTAACAGCGTGAAATGATTTGCAAAAACTTTTCAGCCTGTATTCACTTAAATACAGTGCAAAGACATGATGCCTGCAACAAGGTGGGACAGGGGCGCATTTACCACTGTGTTACATCACTTTTTCTTTTAACATCACTCAGTAAGCATTTGGGAACCAGGCACCCTAATTGTTGAAGATTTGAAAGCGATATTCTGTCCCATTCTTGCTTGATATACGAGTTCAGGTGCTCAGCAGTGCGGGGTCTCAGGCCAGTCTAGTATCTTAACTCCTTTACTATGAAGCCACGCTGTTGCACCATGTGCAGAGCCTGTCTCGGCTTTGTCTCGCTGAAATAATCAAGGACGTCTCTGAAAAACAAGTCGCCTGGATGGCAGCATACGTTGCTCCAAAACCTGTATTTGCCTTTCAGCATTAATGGGGCCTTTACAGATGTGACAGATACCCGCTAGTGCTGTTAGCGCTGGTAACAATCTGAGTGGCCCTTTTTCCTCTTTAGCCCAGATCATATTAATCATCATCATAATAATGATGATAGGTCCACCTGTTACCACTTCACCTGTTTACCTGAACATTAAATATCTTGTCTTTGTACTGTATTCAGTTGAATACAAGTCAAAAAGTATTTACAGATAATTCCATTCTGGGTTTTTTTTATGTTTTACCCAAAATCCCAGCTTTTTTGGAATTGGGGCTGTTCCACAGTTAAAGAGAATTGATTGAGCGGTTTCTTGGAAGTCTATTTGATCTTTCAGCCCTAAGCAGCTTTAGTAACAATAATAATAATAAAAAAGTAAGAATGTTCCTAGAATATTCAAATAGTTTTAAGCTTGTTGT
Organism: Lutjanus erythropterus; assembly: GCF_056507025.1. Taxonomy (NCBI): domain Eukaryota; kingdom Metazoa; phylum Chordata; class Actinopteri; order Lutjaniformes; family Lutjanidae; genus Lutjanus; species Lutjanus erythropterus. The sequence goes on from NC_139336.1 coordinate 23,050,615, forward strand.
TTGTGCCTGCTGCACATCCTCTCGATCTGGACCATTTGGGAATTGGATTAATTTGTGGTCACTAACTCTTTCTGATTTAATTTACTACTCTAAAAGCTTGTGACCGTCTGGTTCAAACCTTGGTCACAGCTAAAAACTGCAGACCTTGTCCTGAAATCCTTTAGCCTCACATGAAATGCCACCTCAAGATAACATTATCTTTAATACAAAAGCTTGTTTTACTGTTTAATTATTTACATTATTACATTAGTTTACAGTAAATTGATGTAATTATTTTGAACTTACCAGACTGCACAAAATAGTTAAAAATTAGCTCGACCTCGAACATCATTTGATTGGTTAAGTATTGTGACTATTAGGCTTTTTTCTATTTTGTAAATAGCATTTAACATTTTTTTGCCTTTTCTACATTGTGTAACATGGAACAGTTTTGTAGAAAACCAAAATCCTCTTATCCAATGTCCCTAGAGGACCTTATTGTGATATAAACCTATTTTCTATTATACAGGTTAATTTCCTACATTTACAAATGAAAGCTCTCAGAATCATGTTTTGTTTTTTTATTTGAGGAGCTCATAGCGTCTGGTTGTCATGTTTTTCCCAGTTCAGAGGCTACAACCTCCTGTACATACAATATATGTATGGTTCTGTTTATATAAACTTTGCCCGAGGAAAGACATTATTAATTTAGCAAATATAAGTTATGGACAGTGTACAGAATTCTTTGTTTGGTTCCCGGTCAAGAGATTTTCATCCTCCACACATGTCACTAAAACTTTATCGTGTGCAAGAATGTTTTGAAATTGTGGTTCTGGTAATCTCATAATGTTTAAACAGAGATATCCAAAACTGGTCAAGGATATTTATTTTGGAAGATTTTTATATGTAGATTGATCCATAATGGTAAATTTCTCAGCCGGTGAACTCTGTAGCTTTAGAGCAGGTAAGGGTTAAATGTTTTTCGGCTGGTTTGGCCACGCTGTCGTCAAGCATCAAACTTTGGCCTCCGGTTTACACACAACCTCACAAACCACTCAGGGCCGACCTGCCACCCCATAATCAGGCCCCACTTTTTTGGAGTTCTCTTAAAAAATAAAGTTTAAGTTTACATGTGGTGGATCAAGAAATCTCAGAATATAATGAAATATAAGCTCACCGAGGTGTAAAACAAACAATCCATGAATTGGCTCAGTCAGCTCAACAAAAACAACTTTTTTTGTTGATGGAAGAAGAAGATTTAGTTTTTTGTTTGGCTTCTGCCTTTCAGCTCTGGAGGAACATTACTTTTTGTTTTGGACTTGCATTTGTGCTAAATATGTTTGTGGCAAAACTATATTGAAATTGATATTCAATATAGTTGAGTCAGACCTCTGTATTATTCTTCAAACTCTCATTAGGATATTGGAAACATCACTCTAATTGCTCAAACTCAAAGCAGCTGCATTCGTATTTAAAGTTGGACTTTTTACACCGTTTCTGCTGCGTTCAGGTGCAGTCTGATGGGATCCATTCCACTCCGCTCAACTTGACCGTATACTGGAAGTGCACACCGAGTACATCAGACCTGCGGGTAGACTACCGATACAACCCGGAGTCCATGGCCTCCCCTGGTCCGCTCACCAACGTGCAGATCTTAGTGCCTGTCGACGGAGGAGTCACCAGCATGCAGTCTCTGCCCAACTCCATCTGGTAAGATGTGGCACTGGTTACATCAGCAGGAGAACAAAAACTGTGATGTGCTGAAAAAAATATTTTTATCTTACAGTGTTTGGGAAGTTACTTTTCAAAATGTAATAAATTATCACACATATTACTAATGACTTTCATTCAAGTCTGTGGATCGAACGGCAAGTCAATCTGGACCCAGTTCAGACCTCCTGTTATTAATATAATGCATTATGACATTATGACAAATAAATTTTTCTATTGATCAATAAATTCTTAGTGACGTTGAGTGTAGCTGGAGATCATTTACAGCCATCCTGTCCCCAGATGAATGTGGTTTTAATGTGGCTTATTTTCCCCGTTGTTGACAACATTGTCATGGCGACATTAACTGCTAGACAGAGTGTTGTTGCTGTGTGCTGTTCACACATTAACTTTACACTGGAGAATTTGCTCTCAGCTCCTAAATCACCTTTTCTCCCACTAGGCTCTAATATATTTTGACTGTCTTGATTGTCGTGAGCTAGAATATGTTTCTTAAAAGTTATACAGGAGTTGATTCAGTGTTATTTTGTTATCGGCAATTGTTCCGGACCTCTAATCTTGAACGAGCATCAGATGTGGATAAGTAATAAGTTTGAGAACCCCCGGCGCGGAGTAAAGGGGCTTTCGAATGATAAGAAATTTATCCCAGACTCGCCGCGAGGTAGTGCTCAGAGAGGCAAAGCATAGTGCTACAACCACGACATCCTGTCTACCTGGTATACAAATGGCTGAGCTACCAATAACAGTATGATTCACAAATCTTATTGCCCAACCTTACTGTTCACATTGTGCCATGCATTATGTTTACTAGCGAGATCGTGGTCTGTTCTTAATGTTGTGTTATAGAGTTGGAGGAACCCTGAAACAACCCTTGATTACAGAAACTCTTGTGAGATTTGAGTATGTTGTTCTTTCATTGCGATGTTGCGCAAAGGTTAAAATGATCTCTCCAAAGATCATCTGTGGGTCTGAGGTTCCCTTCAAAGCCCGACCATCAGTCTCTCTGTTATCTCATTGGTTGAAATAATTTGAACTTTGAGTGCAGCAGTCAGAGCGGTGCGCCACATCGAGGGTAGCAGTGCTGCTTAGTCAGGCTCCACCGCTCTCTTCATAGGAAAATAATGGGACAGCCAGCGCAAAGCGTTTTTACTGCTGATCATGTGTGGGAGCCTTAATGTGTTATACTGCTTTGCTTTACTTTAGCCAAAATAACCACAGACGTATGGCAGGGCATTATAAAGCGGAAGAAGGTAATGTATCTTAGTGGTATCCCTGCAAATGTTTCTGTAATGGGTTACTTTTATTACTTTAACAACACGTTACCCTCAACACTGATCTTAGTTAACTGAACGCAGCTTAAGGTGTTATTTCTCTCTCTTATTTTAGGAATTCAGAGCAGAATAAATGTCTGTGGAAGCTGAGTGACATCTCAGAAAAGTCTGAAAATGAAGGTAAATCATCTTTTTTCTTCAAAGTAGAAATATCTTGTGGAGAATGTATGTAGTTGCTAGAAGATGAGTGTATTTGTTTGTGTTTGATCCCAGGCGCAGGGTCCCTGAGGGCCAAGTTTGAACTGTCAAGCGGCCCCTCGAACCCCTCGACTCTCGCGGTGCAGTTTATGAGTGAGGGGAGCACCCTGTCAGGAGTGGACATGGAGCTGCAGGGGACAGGATACAGACTTTCTCTCAACAAGAAGAGATTTGCCACAGGTACGTTGTGCACTCAACCGTACCTAACTGAAACTGATACTGATATTTAAATGGGTAGTTTGGATTATCAAAGTACAGAATTATTAAGAAGTTTTAATTTTTTTAAATGGGGTTGTATGAGGTACTTATATCTGCATTAGAAGCAGGAAGCTAAGATTTATACTGCTGTGAACAGGGTCAGCAGCAAAACATATTTTAGCCCCCTAAAAAATTAATATCAGTTTTAGTGTACGCTATATTTAGAATATTTTCACTGCTTTACCTTGCCGTCAGACAGCCTTTACTGAGGGGAAACCACTGTTATGTAAGCCAAATGTCTTTCTTCCCAATCCAACCAAACTCCATTGGCAAAATCTGTAATTTTACCTTGCAGAACAGAGGAGTCACTGGTCTACTGCTGCCTCAATCTGCGAGTTTGTTTATCTTATTGTGCGCCTTTGGTAAATTGAAAATAACATTTTAAAACACAGAAGTCACACAATAACACAAACTAAGTCTGGAGAGAGCGATATTTAGCTTATATAATGGTAGTTTCCTGATGAAAAAGGCTGCAGTTCATTGCTCAGCTTCTGTGCTGGTGCCCCTCCCTGCTTTTCCCAAACTTGGGTCGTGCTAACCGGTACGTACTGTGGGTAGAACACTGATTATTGTTACATCATACAACCCCACTTCGAATAATCCCAACCATCCCTTTAATGCGTCAACGACTCAAATTGCACATCTTTTGTTCTTTTCTTCAGGTCGTTATATGGCAGATTGCTGAGGTGACGCACCACTCTGGTTCTCAAGAAAATAAAACTCGCCTGACACAAAAGTTGGCAACTTTTCGAGGCTTCCTGAACCTCTGGATCCATCTGAGCACAGCCAGGCTTCTGCCCGGGAGGCGAGACTCTCACTACAATAAAACAGCACTGAGTATTGAACACTGTTAAAAGAAAAGAAAAAATAAAAGAAAAAGAAGATGAGCTTTCAGGAAATGTGTAGATATGAAGTTTAATAATGCTTTCTGATCAATTCACTTTTGTATAGTCAGAAACGATTTATGGATTAGATATAAATCTATATTGTATTTGAAATCATGAAAAAAGAAAAAAAGTGCACTAACAATCTTTCAGATGCTCTTTTTCCTCTTATATTCATTTTTCAAGAGCCTATAAGGAGTATAAAACAAAATCAACAAAGAAAAGGTTTTTTCCTCCGAACTGTAAATATTAACTCTGCTCAACCAGCTCTGACTCAACTTTCAGATCAGTTTTGTTTACTGATTTTTCTCTTTTCCTCACATTTGTCTTTTTTTTTTTTTGATCATGTGCAATGAAGCAATGAAGGTAGGATTTCAAACAGTACTCACACACTTAATGGCACAAGCTTGACCTTTAAAACAACATTGAAGTGCTTTCAAACAAATGCAAAAAAAAATCTGACCTCAGTGCCTCCTCTTATACTGTGGATAAAAAGGCAAAAAAAAAAAACATGCTTCAATGTTTAACCCCAAAAAAATGAGGGTTTTCAGATTTAAGCTACCTTTCTCTGTGGAGTTTTTTGTTAAACAATCACCCCTAATTATGGGGTCTGTGATCAGTGTGGTCTTTTTAAATTTTTGTCTATGTAATTTCCCCCGTCAGTCATGGTGTTGTCTACATTTTTACGCCCTCAATTTTTATTTTTCATTTTAAAAACAAATGCTCAGCAATCTTAACTGTAAAACATTGTGTCAAATGTTAGATGCTTTAAAAAAAATCAAGGGACCCCAAAAAACCCTGCAGCATTTGTTTAAAACTGGCAATTCTTGTGCCCTTTTAATAGAGAAATGTGCCTGAATCTTAACTTTTCTCTGATCTTTTTTTTTTTTATATACTTCAGCACAGTTAATGAGAATAGCACCAACATGTGCCAGTTGTGTTTTTTACTCCTTTATTTGGATGTTGAAGGGAAAAATGTTTTTACAACCCAACTGTCTTCCAGCGATGAATGAGTCATGTTTTGCCTTCTCTGATTGAGTTTGATCATTGAACTCTTTTATATCTTTTTCTATTTCACTGCTCGTCAGTTGACCTTCACCTCTCATGCGCTCGCTGTACAGTAGATCGTGTAAGTGAGCAGTAGCACAATACGGCCAAATTAATGGTGGAAATGCCTTATCACAACAACTAGACACTGAGTAATCCAGTGTTGTTGACTGTGGTTAGATATTGTGACACAGTACTGCCATTGCCCTGTGATAGATTACTGACCTGCCTCGGTTTTGCCTCTCACCCGGTGCATGCTGGGATCAGCCTCTTTGAAGCTACAAACAGCACAAGTGGGTAAAGAAAATAGATGGATGGAAATAATGTTTGACTCTTGGTGCTTCATTCTTGTCTTTTACTAATGAAGGCTGCTACTGTAGAGGCTGTTGTACTTCTTGATGGAGTATTTTTGTGTTCTGTAGGACATTTTTCATTGACCTTAACCATGTAATGGTCTTTAAAGGGATCGTTCTGACTATTTTAAGTTGGGTTGTATGAGTTACTTAACTGAAGTCAGTTTATTACCTATAGTATGTGGTACAAGTCTTGGTGTAGAAAGTTATGTAATGTATACATTGCAAACAAACATGCAAACATGGCAAATGAAACACATTTTAGCCACCTAAAACTGCTGTCGTCAAGGTCAAATATTGCAATCTCCAAAGCAACCAGACTCCATTGGCAAAATTAGTCATTTTAGCTCACAGAGGTTTGATGGTTTAGCTCGTCTGTATTACTGTGTAACCGCAGTTAATTCAAAGCCTTTAGAACAACAGTTTCACATGGTAACAGCAACTACCTAACAATTAAGGCAGCGGTAAATAAGCAACTCCCGTGTTCTGTGAGGTAAAATGACTAATTTCACCCATGGAGTTTGATTGCTTTTGAGAGAGCGGTATTTGGTTTACATAAGGTCAGTTTCAGGCTGTTTGACAACGAGGAAAAGCAGTGATGTACTGCACACAGCTGTACACTGCTTAGTTTCCAACACTGATACTCCTGCTTACCATCTGCTGTAGGTAATGCAAGAACTTCATACAAACGCCCTTCAAAAAATCCGAACTATCCCTTTAAATTGGTTAGCGTGTTGGTATGTGACATGTCTGGAGATGCGATTAATTGCCTGGAAGCTGTGATTGATGAAACCTTTTAGGGCAGGAGTTTCGTACACTGTGCATCATGTGGCCAAGTGACCTCTCAGATTAGATGTTAGGAAATAATGTTTCTCATACGGCTTATTTTTTACTGTCTGCTGGTTATAAAACAGGGCTCATAGTTTTTAACTGAGACTCATATCCATACTTGATTCATCTAATGTCTCTCTTTGAAACTAATCATTTGATTTTGTTCATCATATCTGGCCAGGGTGATTTTATGTAATACCAGTTTTTAATGTTTTGTATGATTCGTACAGTACCTGGTTTAAGACTCAAGCCTTGAATAATAATTTAGAGGCAGACATTATTAATCTTACGCGGATGAAGTGGTGGCTGCTGAACTTAAATTTTGTATCTCACTCTGAACTTTAAATCAGCCAAATGTTTAACGGTAGTTGAAATTAAATGAGTTTACATAAAATCCTAAAATTGTAGCACAATACATTTGTACAGTGTTCAGTTCTCTTAATTATATCAGCGGTTTGGTCAGATGAGCCAAACGCATTTAAAAAAAAAAAAAAAAAAAAGAGTACACAGATTCTGTTAATGGTTTCCATATTAGCAAGCTGGTTCTTGCTGTCCCGACGAAACTTTAAAAATAAACTTACAAGGCTCCTTTTGTTGGTCACTTTCACATTCTTTCTTTCTTTATATGTTGTATTAAACAGAGTTTAAAGAGAGCAAAAAATTGTGTAAATGATTCTCATAAATTGTACATTTTTACCAATATCTCAGCCACTTTTTGTCTCTACTTTATGATTTCTCATTGTGCCTGTATTAAATGTGTAATATATGAATATATACAAATATATTAAAATGACTAAATGTGTTCTGTGTGGTTTTTTTTAGCCTTATCATTGAAGATTTAGTAAGATGTCAGTCATGCCATTTTTTTTGCCACACTTGTGTCATAGCTCTAGGGACTAATGTCAGCCATTCGGTCCACTACTTTTGTCCAGTCTGAAATAATCACTGGATGCATTGAGATTTTGTGCACATTCATGGTCACTTAAGTGATCTGCTCTGTTTTGCTCTAGTGGCATCAGCAGGATTTATCAAATGAAATATCTCAATATTTCACTGCCTGCTGAACATCATCATGTTAGCATTTTCACTGAGTAATGTTAGCTTTTACAGGGTGTCTTCAGCATCTTAAAAAGTATAAGATCCAATTATCTGAATATTAGACCTTAAAATGTCTAAAAACTATCCTGACAGATGTTAAAATTGATTGGTTTATGAAGTTAACATTTCATTTCTAAAGCTGCATTTTTCAGTCTCATTTTTAAATGTGTTTTTGGGGAAAAATTATATTGATCACACTGTAACAACTGCAGAATGAACCCAACATGGAACCAATAAATCTGATGATAACTGTGCAGGCAGGTCATAATTTATCGCGGCACACCCAGCCAGTGTTTTGCATGTTTTTGTGATGCTGTGTGTGGGCTAACATGGCCCCTTTTGTCACAAAAAAACAGGAAAGAAAAAAAAAAAAGCTACCTCTATGTTGTAGAAGTAATAAGTTAAAACTATTTCTGTCAATGTGACTTTCATCCAGTATGAGTGAGTGCAAGTTCAGTGAGATCTGGCTTGAGAACAGCACGTTTATTTACTCTGTTGAAAATAATTTGAAGCCTGAAGACTTTACACCCTGTAGCTAAAAATCAGTCATATAAAATCATATTCCCCTACCTTATCTTTTGTCAATTATGGATGTTAAATAGGTCTTAAATTGCATTTATAATGGTCTTAAAAAAACTTGGATTTAACATATCCAGAGTGTGTTGCTGTTATGCATACTGCTGGAGTATGTTTAAAGCTTGTTGATCATAGTCACGTTGTGTTATATCATATTTATTTCGACATTACAAGAAATGAAAGCAGTTTAAAAATAAATATAAATAGCCTATATTGATGCTTGAGCTTGACTTTAGTAACATGAATCTGTGCAAATAGTAGAGCAGCTTTCCTCAAACGTCAGGCAGGTAGACTGCTGTTACAGAGGTCAAAATGTCTACCTGAGTAGCTGCTCTGCACGGTCAGATCATCATGGGAAGCTCAGTAAGTCCAATCAATAAGTCAGGATGACATGATGATGGGTGAGTTCTCTCAAAAATGTACTAAATCTTGTTGTAACCCAGCAAGTTCCACTATTTCTCTCTCCGCTACATTTAGTCAGTTTCTGTTTGGCTGTATGAGCTTTAGAGGTAATTGTCCACATCAGTGTATCACAATGCAAAAAATGTATTTGAAGGAAACAACGGCAAGATCTTTGTTGGAGAAAAAAAAAAATGACCGTACACGCTAATCAACAAAGCGTGTGTAAACACTTTATTCCTTTTGTGTGCAGACAGATGGCAGATGTGCCTTGGCAGAAAATTGTGCTCAGTGGAAAGGGTGAAACATCTGAAAATCACACTGAAATGACCTGAATTGACAGACGGAGCACGGTGCAGACGGAGGGATAGAGGAAGGAGGGGAAAATAGAGTCTTGGGTTGAACTGGCCCTTTAATGTCGTCTAAATTCCCTCAAAATATACAGATTTTACCAATGAAATGTTCACTGAGAAGTCAGATGTTGCAATACTCCATTGGCAAAATCAGTCGTTTAAGCGCGCAGATCATGTGTTGCAGGTGTACTGATGCCTCAGTCAGTTGGTTTGTTTGTGTTATTGTGTGACTTCTGTGTTAAAAGGTTAGTTTGGATTCACGAATAATATGCAATTACACAAACTAACTAACCAATCAAGACAGCTGTAGACCAGTAACTCCTGTGTTCTGCCAGGTAAAAATTACAGATTTTGGCAAGAGTTTGGTCGTGGTCGTTCATGGTTTCCCATCCGAAAAGGCTGTCAAACAGCAAAGTAAAGCGATGAAATTATTATAAGTACAGCATACCTTTAATTGCTTTTGATATTTTGGAGGGACAAGTTGTGGTTTCGTAAGCAGGAAATTGCGCGCTCAGTGGAAAGGTTGAAACATCTGAAAATCACACTGAAATGACCTGAATCGACAGATAGAGCATTCAGGGATAGAGGGAAAAAATTAGCGTCTTGGCTTGAAGTGGCCCTTCAGTGCCCTGCAAATCCCCTCAAAAAATACAGATTTTACTGATGAAACGTTGTAGACAGAGAAGTCAAAAGTTGCAATACTACAAGATAAAAACAGTAAATCTATTGTAGGTTTTTTATGACCGTAATCCGTGTCAAAAGGTTTGTGTTAAGCCCTCTATGGACATGCAGGATGATACAGAGTGAAACAAAGCTTGAGGACACCACCACACATGTGTTACTAATGTAATGTTTGCACTGCGAGAGCCTCATGCAGTGCTTTGCTTAGGAGGATGTATGCATGACTGTGCGTATACGCTCAGCACTACATCAACACCTTGTGCGTATTTACACACTCAGTCATGCCTTGTGTCTCTCTGCCTGCAGACCTCCTCCTTGCTGTTTGAAATACAAAGTCTGAGCTGCCTTTTCACAGCCACATGTGTGAGCCATCAGTGTTGACTCTACTTCTCCCTGTCCGCCTCACTCAGACGGAGAGGAAGAGATCTTAGGGTCCCTTGTGTATGATGTTATTCTCCGAAAGGCCAAAATGAGATATGTGAGCTGAAGTCAGATCCAAAAACTGTGCTGCTCCATATGTAGACGCTTGTGTGTGTGGCCAGACATTTTATACAACTTGAGGGGATCAGTGAGTTTGAGTGTGTGGGCTGTGCAGGTAGCAGGCTAATAAAGAGAAATGTGATCGAGAGAGCTTAAAGGAATATTTTGACATGCGGGGAATGCTTATTTGCTGTCTGGCCAAGAGTTAAAGGGATAGATTACATTAGAATAGATAGATTTTTTTATATGGAGTTGTATGTTGTACTTATCAATAGTCTAGTATATTACCTGCAGAGGGTGGCGGCCACACCCCAGTTTGGACAAGCAGCAGGAGTCCCGCTGTGGAGAGCTAAGCAATGTACTGTTGAGGACAGAGTCAGCTGCAAAATGTATTTCAGCCACCTAAAAAAATAAACATAAGTTTAAGTGTGTGCTATATTACAAGGCAAGCTGTCTGTCTCCCCTGTCTCCAGTCTTTATGCTAAGCTAAGCTAACCAGCTGCTGACTGTGAACGTACAGATAGGAGAGAGATATCAGTGTACACTATATTTAGCATATATTCATTATTCATATTTATTGTACAAAAACTTAAGTGTAAGAAACACAAGTTCTGCTTTTACAGAGGGTTACATGCATAAGAAATAGTCCTGCTAAATTGACGGAGCACTAAGGGATAGATTTAGAAAAAATATTAGTGTTTTGGGTTGAACTGGCCCTTTAATGCCCTCTAAATCTAGACTGAGAGGTCGAAAGTTGCCACACTACAAGATAAGTGTATAAACCACAAGTTGTAGTTTCATTCGAGGTACATGCAGGACATTTTCTTGGCTGGGTGCACCACTTCCAACCAAGAAATAGTTTGGTACATAACCCCTTAAAACTCAACCATCCCACAGTTTTGTTATTTTATTACAGTTATTTAAATGATCATTTTGGGAGTTAGCTGAAATGATTGATACCACTCTGATGTCTGTATGCTGAATATGAAGCAACAGCCAGCAGCCACTGAGCTTAGCTTAGCATAAACTCTGAGGAAACAAATACTTTGCACAGATGGGGTTTTTTAGATATAGCATGTCAATATGTTAGCTTTGGAGGTGCTGGTAGGTAGATTTTGTTACATTTGTGTAGACTAGCTGTTTTCCCGTTTCCAGCCTTTATGCTAAGCTAAGCTAACCAGCTGCTGTAGCTTCATAATTACCATACAGACATCAAAGTAGGATTAATCTTCTCATTTAACTCTTGGCAAGAAAGCAAGTACGCGTATTTTCCAAAATGTCAAACTACTCCTTATAAAAACTGAGGGAATTCTGGGTTGTACGGTGGTCGACCCGCCTGAGTCTGGTGTTGATTGAGAGAGTCTGAATGTCAGAATCATCTCCGTGACACAGCCGGAGCAGAGGGAGCATTTAGTCTTTGTTGTCCACCATCACAGTTATGTTTGTCCAAAGGCCCACTGGAGCAATAGAGTTGAGTTATTCTACAATCCAGAGCGCAAACCCCACATCAGTAACATTTATGGACAATTTATAATTGATGTGCCCATTTGATCTCCCTCCTCACCAAGAGAAAAACCATCTGAACAAACAAGGATGGTGTAAGTTTATTGCATTAATATGGATTCTTCTCCTCTGTTTCTCTTGCTCACTCCAAAACCCAAAAGACCTCTTTAGAATAACTCAAACCCTGAACATGTCAGACTCACATCCAAAGGCATCTTTCACATTTTCCACTCAGCACACAGAACTCTGTCAACTGTTTCCCCCTGGCAGTACAAATATGAACACAATTCACTGTTAACTAAACTGACGGGGAATTTATCACCGCACAAGGCGTTAGATAAACTGCTTTAACCGGCCGACACCAGCAGATCACCAGCTTTTACAATCAATCAATCAATCAACCAATCAATCAGTCATACATAAAATGTGTGTTTGTGTGTGTTTTAAATAGATTATCTGGGGATTTTAGCCATTTTTAGCCTTTATTTCAAGTAAAAGTAGAGACAAATTTTCAAACATTGCATCCCAGCACACTGAGTCTTGCACATGATCATGCATGAACCATTGCAGGTTTGTTGTATTGTTCCAAAACCAAAATAAAATTCTGAAAAAGAACATGAATTACCAGCTGATGATTAGGCAACAACTTTGCTAACTCTCTCTTTATGACTCTGTGACACTTCTTTTCTGTCCTCAGTGTGTGTGTCTGTACACAAATTGACAGATAGCTAACGTGCATGAAGAGGAAGTCAGAGGCCGGAGTAAAGCGGAATGCCCTTTACTAGGGATTTTCCTGGCGACTAATTTCCCTGTCGATTAAATGCAAAATTTAATTTAGATTATTTGACAAGTCTGGCAGTAAGAAAACACTCAGAAAGCAGTTAAAATTGAGCAGAATTTATCAACTGATAATGTTAAACACGGCCTGAAAAAGCGATTTGAAGCTGAAACAGTTTACAATCACCAAATCGTATTTTAAATGCGACTGAAATGCGTGCCAATTTGCACTGTGCAGGACAACCCTAACACATTAACCTACAAAACATGACAACAACTCACACATGTCACATGTTGTTCCAGTCGAGTGGTTACATACCGGTTTATTCTGTCACAGTCTACATTCGACATTATTTCTATTTTCTAGATTAAAACACTGCCACACAAGCTGTCATCTGTCCAACAAATATATATATAGAATTAAAGCAACTACGGAGAGTTTTTTTACTCTTTAACTGGTTATGAAACCGTCTCTATTCATTACTGACGTCTCTACCTCAAGAAGACTGGTTATTTCTGTTTACTGTAGTTATTCTCAATACCTGCCACTGGGTGGAATTCTTCTTGAAATCAGATGAAACAAGCTTCTGTTTACATTTTTCCAGCCAACATCACTGTGAGCAGCATGTTAGCCAGTTAAAATGAAGAAGGAGCAGATTTTTATCTAGATAATCTTATTTTTGACATCATAGTTTGCGGTCATTATGGTGGAAACAATACTGCTCTGGCCACAGGGGCAGCCAAAAGATACAAAATGTGAAAGTTCCTTGTAGTGACTTTAAATTAATATAAATGTGCTGTGACTAGTTGAGGAAAATCTTAAATCAGGGGCAGCCGGTTGAAAAATGGAAAATGTGAGTATTTTGCAGATACGTTTGCAGATACTGAGAATGTCTCTGTGAAACATCTGGTCACCTTACCTAAAATCCAGGCAAGACACCAGAGGAGCCGATGGCTGTCTCATTAGGTTTCTGTTTTAGGCTTTATGTAAGTCATCAGAGAGACTGAGTTGCACATCCATAAATTCTTTGCAGCTGTTGGGTAACAATAATCTCCCCAAAAAGGCAAAGAAATACTTTCACACTATTATCTCATTCCCATTTGTTCTTTTATTCCACATGGACATGACAATGCACATCACATATTATGTGCACTCTGCGAATAAATTTATTTTACTTGTCTTAAAATTTTAAGAGAGAAAACATGTTCAATAAGCTTAACATATTAAGTTGAGCCAACAACTATTCAGTCACACTGTCAAACCAAACTTCATTCAAAAAAGCAGGTGTTTTATGGTGGGGACGTATTTTTTCATAATAAAAACTTTACTTAAATTGATGAACATTACAAGCAAATTTGTTTTCCTTTTACATTTTCACAGTTCTTCTGTGAAAGTCAGTTCTTCATTTCAGATCGAGAACTTCCAGCTGCAGCTGCTCCTTCTGGAGCTACTTTGGTCCAAAATCTGAAAATAAATACTAGAATACTTGACATATTACGTTTAATTAACTTGAATAAATAAACACTTGCATACTGTCACATGAAGTTATTCAGAAAAGATTTGTTGATTCCACTAAACTCCTGTAGGATTTTTTTTTACAGTGTGTAACATGACATAACTCATCTAAATACACAGGTGTGTCATGTTTATCTGAGGAGAGCCTAAAAACATAACAAAAACATATCTTTATGGTTGATCTGTGATTAAACTGAAGGAAAAATCTTGAAATACAAGTGAAATAAGTATCGCAAAATCTTTCTTTTTGAACACATCTTCACTGACTTATAGTATTTGTTGATAAACCACAAACTGGTTTATACAACAATCTTGCAGTTTTTGAAAAAAGGGTGATTTTATTCTTTTAATGTACCTTGGAGAGAGAAATTACTTCAAGCCCCGTCTCTATAGGGTAGCTGATATTTAAATAGATGGTTTTTAAGTTTCCTTTTTTGCTTCTACCCTAACACAACAATTAATTTTTACTTCAAAAATACATAAACTGAATTTCAGCCATAACTTGAAGTAATATATTTCATGCATCGGCAGGTTTCAGAGCAACCATCCCTTCACACTCTGCCTCTTTTTGCACATTCAAGACAGAGTCAGGTGATTCATAAAGCCCGAGGTTAAATAAACACGATGAACTCGAGTAATTGTGCTGCTGTTACTTAGCAACTGCAAACAGACGGAAACAGAAATGCGACTGTTGTGATTTCACTGTAGATTTTTCCTGACAGCTGCAAGGAAGGTGAAATGATTCACTGGAAGCGAATTCAGATCCAGTGAGGAGACACTCGGAGTCCCGTTCACCGGCTGACTCCGCTGCCTTATCGGCCCTGGGGAGAGGGAGTGGACCCTTCCGTGCCATGTTCACAGAGACACGTCACAGGCTATTTGTCATGGTAAGCATGTGTGTGTGAGTGTGTGTTTGGGGGGAGGGGATGACTGAGAAATGGTCACATCTTAATTCCTATGGTGATCCTCTGGCCTTCTTTATTGGCCCAGCAGAATCTGCCGGGTGTATTATTCTCTGTGAACATGAACATGACTTAATTGTTATCAATAATGTGAGGATAGCAGATTACACACAGTATCAGAAAACCATCTTCATGGGCTGTTTTCTAATCAAGTCATATTATTTTCATTAATATTATATATTATAATGTTACATATTGCTTAAAACGGCTTAACAATCTGAATATCATATAACATCCTCTATCTTAGACCCTCAATTTGGATAAGAAAGAAGTACAAAAAAATAAATAAAATAGGTAGGACCAGAGCCACAAGACCTCTGCCTTAACATGAAGACACTGTCAAGAGGTAAAACCAAAGACAACATTCACACTGAGGGAGAAGAGACAAGGACACTATTCACAGAGGCAGACGAGAGACAAGGTGCTGTTCACACAGACGGAGAGAGATAAGGACAACATTCACACAGATGGAAAAGAGACATGGACAACATTCATACAGAAGAGACGAGAACACCACTCACACAAAAGAAGAGGAGAGACAAGGACACCGTTCACACAGAGGGAGAAGAGACGGGGACACCGTTTACACAAAAGGTGAGGAGTTAAGGACACCGTTTACATAAAAGGAGAGGTTCACTCTGAAGGACAGAGACATAGACACTGTTCACACAAAAGGAAAAAGATATGGACAAGAGCACTTTTCACACAGAAGGAGACGAGAGGTGGACATTGTCCACGCAGAACCAGAAGAGATAAGGATGCTGTTCACACAGAGGGAAAAGAGATGAGGACACCGTTCACGCATGCAGAGAGAGACAAGGACACCGTTCACACAGCAGGAGAGTAGAAAAGGACACTGCTTACACAAAAGGAGATGAGATAGGGACACCATTCGCACAGAAAGAAGGACATCGTTCCCACAGAGGGAGAGAGACAGAGGTAAGGTTTGGTCACTTTGCCACCCAACAAAGCTTCAGAATCCACCTGGTGAAAAAAGGGGTGAATCTGGGGTCACAATGTGCCGCTTTGATGCTTTTGTTGCGTGAAGGAAGTGGAAGGATATGTGAGTAGTTCGTGTTCTCAAAATCTGTTAGTGGAGCGGCATCATTACTTAATGCTGGACAGTGGTCCCCCAAAATTTTGTGCAGGTATTTAGTGATTTTTCTGATTTAAAAAAAAAAAAAAAAGACAGCGCACTGTATAGATGTTGAACAGATGTGCTTTTAAAGGATGGTGGCAGAGCTCAAGTGAAATGAAGCATAAGCCCAAGGGATCAATACACCCCAGTGTGAGTCAACAGGAGACACACACACACAGAGCTCTCCTTCCTTCCAGAGAGGAAATGTTCAGTCCATAAATATTTGGAGATTGCTAATTGAAAGAATCTGTGCAGCTTCGATTCTGGGGGGTTCTTTAAACACTGCGCTCATATGGATTCTTTGTGTAGTTATCTGTCCCTTTGTTCATTAGTGCCAAGTGAAATGAGCTGAGGCTATGGTAAACATAAAGACAGACGGACACACACACATTCAAGGACATGGACACACGCAGGTTGGGTTTGATCAGCCACTGGCATTGTGTGTTTGATAGTCGATTTTTTTTTTTTTCCCCTCTGAAGACCTTTTGTTTTGCTTTGGCATAAGCTGCGCATGATGCTGCTTTCCGATCGGCGGGCCTGTTACACGCAATGCAGGGCGGATGTGCTTTTATATACGCAAATGCAAGCTGTCCGCTGGCAGAAGAGCAGACTGCTATGAAATTCAACTGAAAAACATGTTTGCATGTCACTGTGTTTGCATTCAGAATTAAAAATTCATGGACGTAGGTGTTTTTTTTACTGTAGCGCGCACTCACTTGTCTATCTGTGTTGCAGACAGCCTATGGGGAGACACACTGACTACTGCTAAATGAGACTATAGTGCAGGAATAGATCAATTCTGCTTTGTCACACAGCTGTAAAAATTAGCTTTAAACTAATTCCAAGCATGCCATACATCGAGTGAACAGTCAGCTTTAGCAGACTTCACCGACACCCCAGTGAAGTGTTGAGGGTCTTGGTCTTGGCGTGTTACGTGTGGGTTTCACTTTGTGTGCAGCTCATTTAGCCCCCGACTGTAACACGTATAGCGTGATGTGTTTTTAAGCCCTTCCACTTAACATGCTAGACTGATTGTTCAACTATTGCAGCATGCGCTAATAAGTTATGCATAGCAGCGCAGATGGGAAACGTGTCTGTGTGAAATGACATCTGACAAGGTGGATTTCGGATCACATTCTATGCGTGCAGGAATCCCCCTTTCTTCTTATTTTCCTGCCTCTCGGACGGACTTTAAACACTCCAGATCTTCTCTCATGGTCTGAATACCTCACGTTATGCTCTCTGGAGACTGGTGACATGTCTCATACCTGACTAAAATATTAACCATAGAGGGTTTGTCATGAATATAGTTTGATCATTTGACTACATGTATGTTTATTACAGGAAAATTGTTCCATAATTTATCCACAGACTTTTCTACCATAATCTGCCCTAATTCACCAACCCGGCACCACACAGCCATTATTCAACAGTAATCTTGTTGTCCACATGAGTTCATTCACACATGCTGAAAAAGTCTGAGACTGTGGGCCTCCCTGCAGTAAAAGTTTACTTGCTTAGTTTCACTCAGTTCCTTGATGTCTATGGAATCGTGATTGTTATTTGATCCCATAGACACTTGACAGTTGAGCCAGTTTAATCTCAGGGCACAAAGTCCTGGATATTCGACTAGGAGCAGTAAACATTTTTTCACTTCCATTTACTGAGCCCACCCAAAACTGTTTGCAGCCCCCCCCCCCACCCCCCCACCCCCTGCGGAAGCCCGCCTCCACCCTTGAAGACCTCTGTGTACATCCTGTTCTTATGGTCAACAGTGCAGGTTAATCTGTGACTCCTCTTGGCTGTGAAGTGTCTTCACAGTTATTTGGCGTTCTTTCAGTCGGACTCACCTGTGAGAGGCTCACTTTGAGTAACTACACAAGTCATACCCAGGGGACTCATGGACGAATCAGGACCCCAAGGTTTGTGGACTAATATGGTTTTGCAAAGGCCTATAATGGAGACCAGCAGTGTTAGAAATCCAGCAGCAGGCTACAGTGACCCCACTCAGATGGTCACACCTGTTCCACGCCTGCAGTCTGACAGTTTGCTGGATGGTGAGAAGACTGGAGCCATGCTGCTGTTCTCTGGAGTATTCCTAGCCCTTGTGGGGGGCATTTTCACCGTTATGGGATGGCAAAACTACCTAGCCAGACCCACCTTTGAGTGGACGCAACTCCTGGGCCCCATCATGATCTCCGTTGGAGGCACTTTCATGCTCACCAGCATCTGCAAGTTTGGGATCATCACCCGCTGGCCCTGCAGACAGGAGGATGAAGACGTGGTTGCGATGGAGCAAACCTCAGCACGTCATTCTTTGACCTTAGGTGGCATAAACCAGCCGGTCATGTTACATGGTGCCACAACAATGTTCTGTATTCCATCTGTGTATAACTTTATAAACCAGGACGTGCGCCAGCCCACTGCGTCCCAGCCTGGTGGGTCTGTGAGTGGCGTCCATGCAGCCGCTCCTCCATATGACTCTTTGTTCAGTGTAGATAACGCGGCTTTCACAGCAGAAGAAGACGACACCACAGAAACAGGCCGCAGAAGGTGCAGGTAGGAACAGCACTGGTAGAAAGTAACTAAGTAGACTTACTCAAGTACTGTAATTATGTACAGTTTTGAGCTATTTTACTTCAATTTTATGCTACTTTATACCTTTAATCCACCATAGTTCAGAGTGAAATATACTTTTCACTCCAGTATATTTATTTTCTATTTACTTTGCAGATTAAGATTGATAGACCCTCATGATTACATCAAGTAATCAGAATAGTAAACCACATAACCTACCAAAGACTTAACCTGATAAGATGAAAGCTAGGAGATGTATAAAGTAAAATAAAAAAACAAACTTAATTCACAAAATGTCAAGAAAGGAAAGATTCTCACGTCTATGTTTCTTATTAAACAGAAAAATACAACCAATTACCTTCTAAATTAAAGTTTCTTTCTTTTACCAAACTAAGACGAGCTTTAACTGCCTTGTTAAGTCCACAAAACACACTTCATTTAAACTCGACAGACAGAAACAAAATAAAACTCACCAAAATCGTCTTTCCACTGGTAAAACAACTCTGGTCTGGTCAACATAAATTCTTAATTGACTACATTAGATGTGTAAATATTCTGGCTCAACAGACTGTTTTCCTCTCACTCATCCTACAGCTCAGTGGATGTGTACTGAGCAGCGCCTGTCGCTCCACCTACAAAAATAAATGGTCATGGACAGAGCGTCTACGCGTTGGATTATCTTTTTCAAGTAACACTCAAGGTCGTGCAGAGTGAATGACTGGATATAGTCAGAGGAGATCATATTTTCTCAAGCCATTATTAAGAAACAAGCCAGCTAGCTAGTGTAAGCTAACATATTTAGGGAATTGTTTTGCCTCCACTAAGCTCCACCCCCAAAATCAAAAAAACTCTACCAACAGAAGAGGGTCTATAATACAAAATATAATCAGCAAATAAATCAAGATGTCTTATTTTGGAGAAAGATACAACTTTATTGCTTCTTTAGGGAAATTTAGAATATAATGCAATAATTATCATAATCCAATAAGCTGTGGTGAAGTAACTAAGTAATCAAGTACTATACTTAGTAAATTGTACAGTTTTGAAGTACTTGTGCTTTGCCACTTTCTATATCTACTCTGCTACATTTATTTTATAAAAATCTCATGGAAAATTCACATTACATCAGTGCATCAATAATTATAACACCATAATATAATACATTTTATTTTGAAATGGAGCCTTCTGCATAATGAGTACTATTACTTTTGGTACTTGAAGTAAAGTTTAATGCTGGTACTTTTGTACTTTTACTTTAAGTAAGATTTGAACTTGTAACAGAGTATGTCTACACTGCAATGTACTATTGCTACATATACTTAAGTAAAAGATCTGAGTGCTACTTCCTTAACTGCCAATAATATCATGAATATTATTCTGAAATGAGCCAGTCTGCATAATAATTGGTTTTACTTGTTGTATTTTAAGTATTTATTGATGCTAGTACTCTAACTGAGTACTTCTTCCACCACTGGGAAGCAGTGCTTACATGACAGACATTGCTCAAACTTTTATCCTCCATTACTTAAACACGCTTTTACCGCAGATCATCAACAGGCACTGGATCCCAGTGAGGCTGAGTCTTGCTTTTCACCCAGCATGCAACATGTTAATAACGCTGCAAATAAATGCAACAGAGGTGGACAGTTAATCTTAAATCTTTGAGTGTGTTTAAACCTCACAGCTTCTCACAGCTGCTCATTAAAACAAACACAGCGTGCAAGAGTTCATTTCTTATTAACCACAAGATCACTTTCCACTTGGCCCAAAGCGTTTTTTGGCCGCCAGTACTCTCTCAGCTAATTATGGTGCAATTGATGTCTGATGTATAATCATCACACTGGTACCAATTCACATAAATTACTGTACTTTGAGTATTGTGTTGCATAAGTTCTAGTTATTGTTGTGTCAATAAATAATAAAGACAATTAAGACCAAAATAGCTGTCCATCTTCTTATTTAAAGGGATAGTTTAGGTTTTTTGAAGTGGGGTTGTATGAGGCTCTTAACCATAACCATCTACGGTAGGTGGCATTTGACAGACTCCCAACTAAAAAGAACCACTTAAATGAATTTGTATCACTGTAATGTATGCTATATTTTCAAAGCTTTACCTTGCTAGCAGACTGCTTTTTATGATGGGAAACCGCCATTATATAAGCCAAATATTGCTTGCACCAAACTCCATAGGCAAAATCACTAATTTTACCTTGCAGAATATGGGAATTGCAGGTCTACCGCTGCCCTGATCTGTAAATTAGTTTGTGTTAAAATGTGACTTTGGTGTTTTAAAAGGTTGGTTTGGAGCCACTGACATCACACAAAATCACAAACAAACTAACCGACTGAGGCAGCAGTAGACCAGCAACTCCCATGTTCTGCAAGATAAAATTACTGATTTTGCCTATGGAGTTTGGTTGGTTTGGAGAGAGTGCTATTTAGCTTATATAACAGCAGTTTCCCATCAGAAAAGGCTATTTGACAGCAATGTAAAGTGATGAAAGTATTCAAAATATAGTGTACACATAAACTAATATACATTTTTTTGGTTGGCCTTTTTAGGTGGCTAAATAGGCTACGTTTTGCTGGTGATCCTGTCCACAGTACCTTTGAATAAGTACCTCATACCCCACTTAAAAAAAATCCAAACTATTCCTTTAATCTCCTTCTGCTGTGTTGACATTCACTGCAGCCTTCCTAGCTCAACCATCAAAAAGTGTCCTGCGCTGTGCAGAATCAGCGGTATAACATCATATCAAAGAAATTTAGTGTGTATATGTGCTTTGTGAAGGAAAAGCAAATTATAGCATGAATTTTTCATATTTTCCCACCTGTTCCAGAGTGCTGAGGGAAACATAGCGTTATGTACTGTCATAAAAAAAAAAGTTTCTTTCCACTAATTGCAGGATCCCATTTATTTGAAATCCAATCAAATATCCTTGGACAGACATCCTGTTAAACACAAAGCTGCGTTCCATTAGTGGAAAGTTACAAGTTTTCACTTTCTTTTATTGTTTTTAAGACGATTACTCCCAGCAGGTTTCCAGGAAAGTAATTCACTTTAATAAAAACAGACAGCAGGAATAATACAGTTAACCTAGGATAACTATAAACTGCTGCCCTGCTCATATGAACACATGCTCTGCTCACCAGCTCTCACTTATGTTGTCACAACTTCTGACCTGCTTCAGTGTGTTTCCACTGGTTAATGCCAAATAGAGGAATGATCAAGGGAGAAATTGCTCAACCTCAGTGTTTTCTTTTAAAGGGCAATCGTCTCCTTAACGTTGGCTTTAAGCACAACCAATTGGGCCTGCAAACATTTGGATATCAGCCAGCTCTTTCTCTTAAATCCGGTCTTCCTGAGGTATGTTGTCTGATTCCTTGTAGGACCGAGAAGACGGAGGATGAAAGAGGACGGGACGATGACGACGGCTCTACCTGTTCACATCCACCTGCATATGAAGACATCTACCCTTCCTTCAGCAAACACAATCATACATAAACACCTCCCGAAATCCTGGAATTTCCTGTCTTTCCTACATTCTCACTGTAAAAAAAAATCATACAGGAATTTAATGAACTCAAGTTTTATTTAAAACTAATTAAACTTAACATTTCTATCATTTATTTTCAGAACACTTAAGGATTTAAGCATGAGCTCTGAAATTAAACTTGAAATGATGGGTTGAATGAATGTGTTGCACAGACTTCAATCAAATGTTAAAATTACATTTCTAAAGAAACATGAGCAGCACATTAGCAATTTCCCAGCATGCACTGTTCTTCTTCTTTATGGTTTGAAGAAAACATATGTGACAAAAACATGCCGTGTGTCTAGTCATGGTTCAGTCTTAGAAATAAAAGTGCTAACTAGAACCATAAAGAGTTCTTCAGCTTGTCCCCATAGGAGACCAATTTTGGTTCTTGGTAGAACATTTGTATGGTTCCATGTGTGGGGTTTTACCTAGAACCTTACATAAAGGGTTATACTTAGAACCAAGTGTGAACACATCCAGAACTCGTAATGAGATGTTCTAATGGAGGACCCTACTAGACCCATCCCTGGTTGTTCTATCCAGAATCTTTCTCCCTACTAAGGATACTAACAAGAACCCACCCAGGGGGCTCTACTGAGAGCCCTTTTATGCTCTAAGGGTTTCATTTAGAACCCACCCAGGGATTTCTACTGGGAACTATTTTATATTCCAAGGGATTTTATCTAGAACCCACCCAGGGGATTCAACTTGACAACCCTTTTACATTATAGTACAAAGAACCCGAAAGAGTTTATCAAAGATTTCAACAATCCTTGAAGAACTCTTTTTTCCAAAAGTTTTCTTTTTCTCAAAAGGGTTCTTAATGGAACAAAGAACCCTTGACAAACCCTGTACAAGTGTTCTTCAGAAGCAAGTGGTTCTCTTTGTAACGGTGTTGTTGGTCTTCACAATAATGAAAACACTGTGACCACGATAAAGGTTAGTATTGAACACTTAAAATTCCATAAATTCATTGGGAGAAGTTTCACATATTGTCTTTGTGTCAATGCTGGAATAAAGTAGTTCCAGCAGGAGCAGCTGCAGTTGTAAGTTATTTGTATGAAATGAAGAACTGGTTCTTCAAACAGGAAAAATATAAAAGGAACGTCTGTCAGTGTAACTGAAGAGTTATTGGTTCAACTTCTTCTTCAATCTTGAACATGTTTTCTAAAGTACAACACGGGCAGAGATCCACATATGTTCCTGTCGTGGGGTGATTGAACACAAGCACTGTAGCGTCAGCCCAGTCAATACGCGTAGTGTACATCTGTACACTACAGATGTGTACATGTGTACATCTGTACACTACACGTATCAAATCCAGGCTTCATCACAGGTTAGTTAGTGATGTTACTGGATAAAGAACGTGGGTTGATTGAAACAAATCAGAAAAGAGTCTCAGTGAAGCTGTAATTTAAGTTTATCCTGTGAAAAATTGTCCTCACCCTAAAATAACTGCTTTTAAAGTGGATTTTGACAGTCTGTCCACTTGAAAGATTGTCAGGAGCGGATGGTATTTTAAAGTTAATAATTCAAATTCCGCTGTCCTACTTATTAATAATTCCTGTTCTGAATCCTGTAAACAACAAAGTAACATAGGAAGAGGGGCCACTTCTACTTCTCTCGGTTTGTAGTTAATAGTATCAGTCAAAACATGATAAGTCCAGAACTGAATTTTGCCACTTCTATTTATTCAGTTGTACTAGAGACCACATGTTCAATAAAGCTTAACACATTAAATTTAACCAACAACTCCTCAGTCACACTGACAAATATTACTGTTAAACCAAACTCCATTCTATGAGCAGGTGTTTTATGGTAGGGACATACTTTTTCACAGTAAAAACCCAAGTTACACCATCAATAACACTTTTATGATTCACTTCAATCTACAGGCCCAATTAGCTCATTTACTCAGTAACATCATTAAGTAACTTGTGATGAAGTGTTGCTATAGATGTATACTAAAGTATTGACTGGGCCGGCACTACTACTGTTTTAATGAAAGTGTATCAAACCAAACTTGATTTCAAAATGGGTGTTTTATGATAGTGGCATAGTTTTTCACACTAAAACCTTTTGTCACACCATAACAAAGACTCTTTTCTGATTCACTTTGATCTACAGACACAATCGGCACATGTCATTTACTCAGTAACATTATTAGCTAACCTATGATGAAGTGCTTGTCATAGACGTACACTGTATTGACTGGGCCAGCACTATAGCGCTTGTTTTCACCCCATGAAAGGAAAGTAACATATGCAGATCTGTGCCCTAACCTAATCTGTGAGTGTTTGCCACGGATGTATACTACATCTATAAACTGGGCCAGCACTACTACTGTGCACTACTACTTCATACTCCAGGGTAGGATATAGGTAAGACATTAACCAAACAAAAAAGTGTTGTGTTAATTTGTGAATTATTTCAAA
This sequence comes from Lutjanus erythropterus, assembly GCF_056507025.1. Taxonomy (NCBI): domain Eukaryota; kingdom Metazoa; phylum Chordata; class Actinopteri; order Lutjaniformes; family Lutjanidae; genus Lutjanus; species Lutjanus erythropterus. Next base: position 23,075,261 of record NC_139336.1, read on the forward strand.
AGTTAAATCAGTTTCTATTAAATATATATATTTTCAGTTGCACCATTTATTTTGAAAAATGCCATCTGGGGGATCTGCACCCAAAAATTTAGATAAAGTTCTTTTGTTGTTGTTGTTGTTGTTTTGCTTTGAATCACTACAAAATGACCTCAACTTGTCTTTTCAAATTTAGTCAACTTCAATTTTTAAGCCCTGGACAGTAACTTTTTTTTTTTTTTTACAGGTCTTCCTCATTCTTGTTGATGCATCAGAGTGATTTGATTAGATGTCCGCCAGAGAAAAACTTGATATGTTCCGGGTAGTTCACTCAACAGCTACACGAGAGCGAGTTAGCTTAAGGTTTCACTTTCCTCTCACAGCTGTTATCATGTAGTTACCACAATAATTATGTATGAAGTCATAAAATCCACTAAGACGAGGTTCCCTGGAAGAAAGACTCATTAAAATGGAGATTTATGGACAAACTGTGCTCTATCTGAGGGCTTTTTTGGAAACTTACAGATACTAAATTTATATTTGGCATAAAAAAACACACACATTTATCCAGTGCTTGTTGTCTCTCAATAGCTGCACAAACCACTGTACATGCCCATTAAATGTTGGCAGAGGAACTGTAGACAGCCACTATTGGCTGAAACAAACATGGGGACAATTTAGCAGTGATACTTTGAAAAAAAATTTATTTTTCTTTTTAATGCCGAGGGGGAAATTAACATCAAAAGAGGAAAAAGTCATAATGGCCATTTAATTTACTGGTAATTGTTCACATACTGGCAGCATTTCTCATATTTGTGTGTGGTGTTTAAAGAGGCCATGAAAGTCAAAGGATGATCACCTCAACATGAGCAGAACTCAAAATGACTTTAGAATGGAAATGAACTACACTCTTAAAAAAAAGGGTTCCAAAAAGGTTCTTCCTGAACAGCTGAGGTTCTGCCCAGAGCCATTTGCTTCAGAAGAACCCCTTTTTGAAGAAAGGCTTTGTCTCTCAGTAGAACCTCCTGGGTGGGTTCTAGATATAACCCTTGGAATATTAGAAGGTTGTCTGTAGAAACCCCTGAGTGAGTTCTAGATAAAATCTTTGGAACACAATAAGGTTCTTGGTAGAATCCCATGGGTGAGTTCTCGATAAAACAATTGGAAAATAAGAAGGTTCCGTCAGAAGCCCCTTAGTGTGTTATAGATAAAACCCTTGGAATATAAAAGGGTTCTCTGTCAATTCTTTGGATAAAATCCTTGGAGTATATAAAAGACGGAGGTCTTATCTAGAACCCCATGGGTGGGTTCTAGATAAGACCCTTGGAATATAAAAAGGTTCTCTGTGTTCTCTGAGTGTGTTCTAGATTAAAGCCTTAGAATATAAAAAGGTAGAACCCAGTGGGTGGCCTCTTCATGGCAGCCTTAGAAGGTGGAAAGGTTCTAAATAGGAGCCCCAGAGAGGGTTTGGGGTGGAACCATTACACCATAGAGGGGTTCTCTGTAGAACCTCTTATAGAGTGAAACCTTTCCATAGACTGATTCACCTTTATTTCTGAGAGTACTACACCTACTATTACTTTTCTTTAGTTTAATTTCCGTTTTCTGCTGCTTCATACTTTTACTCCACTACAATTCAGAAGCAAATCTTACTTTTTACTCAAATACATTTTATTAAAATAGGTTAGTTAGTTAGTTAGTTAGTTAGTTAGTTAGTTAGTTAGTTAGTTTCAGATTAATAGAATAGAGAATAGAATTTCTTTATTGTCACTGCACAAAGCACAATGAATGTGAGTGATAATACAAAGTATTTTAATATTGTATAATAGTGTAATAGCTTAGTACAGTGCAGTTACCATGGTCAAAATGCACAAAACCACAATTGTCCCTCTATTTTTTTTCATTTCCGAAACCTTGTCAATAAATAATAATAATAATGAAAGTTTTTTTATTACTGCCTAAGCTAATAAGTTAAGATAAGATTTTATTGGTCCCTGCAGCTGCAGCATTAAGTTAACATACAAATTAATGCATCAGTTATTATAATCGAATAATATATATTATTTTGAAAAGGACCATCCTGCATGATAGGTATTTTTCACTTTTTGTACTCAAAGTATATCTGGATGCAAATACTTTTGCAGTTTTTACTCAAAATATTGAATGCAGCACTACTTGTAACTTACCAAAGTATTTCTACCCTGTGTTATTGCGTTTTCCTGCAGGATCTTTCGTCTAAATGTAATTTAGTGATGAGTTCACTGGTGGTTGTGTTTGTGGTCCTGCATGTATCTGTGGGTCACTACTGCGCTCTGACCGCCTGCTGCGTTTTCCTAAATAAGTCCGTGTAAAGTATAGAAAGGGTCGCAGTCAACACACTTTTAATCGATCATGTCAGTCGATCATGTAACTCACTGTCAGACATGATCGAGGTAAAGTTTGATGAATGACCTGAACTCCAGAGTGCGACCCTCTCTTCTTTTGCAGGATAAACACGGGTGTCACTGCACCACACGGGGGCAGAAACACTGAGGAAATCGATACACCTTCAGCCACTGGGTCAGGTGCTTTTGCCAGGATAAGGAAAACCTACAGTACAACAATAACAACAACAACAATTATAATAACAACAATAATGAAGATAATAGCAGCAGTAGTAGTCTTTTTAAATCAAATTTATTTTCAACTCTCCAGTTCATCAGTACCGTTTATTAGATTAAATGTGAGACTGTTGATTCATGTCTTACACCGCTGCACTGTAGCTGCGCACTAACTTTTATTCTCCTGCATCAACTTTCACCCATTTTATCTTGATTACTTTCGTTAAATCTTATTAATGTGTCATTTGCCTTTTTTTTTTATTTATGTCTCACGGCACTTAAAAACAGCCTGCCTTGTTGTTGAAATGCGATGTACAAATAATTCTCCTAAATCAAGTTGTTAATAATTAATTAATTAATTAATTGCTGTCTTTGTACTTCCCCGCCCTGAAGTAACGCTCTGTGGGCGGTTATCTTAATTGCACGAACAGGTCCTTTAGAAACTGTTTGGGGTCTTCTTGCAGAAGAGAAACTGCAGGCAGGTCATCAAAATGTGTTTCTTTTGGATGTACTCCAGTACTTAAGTATAAACATTTATTTGTGTAACTTTATTTATTTATTTGTTTACCCAACTCTGTTATTAACCATTTCACTTCTGAAATAGCCCTTTGGCGATGGGCTTAATCTTAATTTGACACGTAAACGAAATAAAATCAATAATAACTATTGGTACATAATTTAATAAATTATGGTTTGAAGCGCAGAAATACGTCTGTATACAGCAGAATGAGGCCTACATTATCTACAACTTTTTTTTTTTAAAGATCGTGTCCATTAACAGCATATTCATTAATAATAATAAAAAAAACAATCAATCACTTAATCAAGTTCATGAATTTATTGATACGTTGTTTTAGACGGTTTGTTAATTTAATTGTGATTGAAGCAGGAGCTTTTGGAGGGGGGAAGCTTCACTTAAACGTTTAGTTATTAATTTATTTGGGTTCAAACTTTTTTCCTAGTGATACCTTGTAGGCCAGTTCCTCTTCAAACTATCCAATAAATAAATAAATAAATAAATAAATAAATAAATAAAAATAGAAAAGTAGTTTTAAAAAAGAAATATTTACAATAGCAGCAATTAAATCTTTAACATTTGACAACAAAATAATCCTCTATTAATCACACGACAGGAAAATCTATATCGTTACAGCAACAAAAGGGAATAACATAAACAAAAGCACCAATGAAAAGCAAGATATTATATAAACAGCAGGATGTGATAAATAAGTAATCAAGTATGAGATAAACAAGAGACAGGAAAACAATAAGAGCGATATGTGCCACATTTATTCATTTGTCCTTGGATTTTGTTTTATACATTGCGCTTGTTGGTGTGTTCTGTGTTATTGAATCTGAATCTCATCAGCGGATAAAAACAGTTTAACCTGCAGTTAATCCACTTTTTCTTTGGATGAGACGTGACATGTCGCCGTACTCAGACACGAAAACTAAGAATATCTTCTTATCCTCTCAAATTTACTGTCGGCTGTGTTTCAAAAAGCACGCACGCTCCAAAACAACTTTCCAAAAAAATTTGAAAATTCATAGCAATTTAGAAAACATCTCAGGACCTCCTTCAAACTGTGTGCAGATCTGAAACCGCAGCGCAATATGACTTTCATTATTTTTACAGCACAGTAAAATGCGGGTGGCCGACAAGGCCCATTATTTCACCATTCTGGAGCAGTGCAGACGATTTATGAAAGTATTACGGAACATGCTGAACGATAACAACTCCGAAATAAAAGAGAGGAGGAGAGGAAAAAAAAAAAAGTGGAAATAGTCACCCCACAAAATCCCAGGAGAGCATGAGTCCTGATAGGAGTTTTAAGGTTATGAATAGATTATTATCAGTAATTTTGTGGTTAATAATAAGGGAAACCACTTCATTATTTCCAGCTGGAGATCCTTTAAAGAAAAACAGCAACAACACTCAATTATTTGTAATTATGGCCAAAATAACGGTGCGTGTTGACATTATTTGGCAGCTTAGAATGTGCTCTAATACGTGATGATTTCCTATAAATTAAAAATGCACTGTAAAAATAAACTACTTGTTTAACTTTTTAAAAAAAGTTTGTGTCTGACCTGCCTTAAAATTAAGTTGACTGAAATGGAAAGACAAGTTGAAATAAGTTTTTTTTTTTCTAGTCACATAAACTTATATTAATTCAGCTGTACCACAAGAAATCATGTTCAATAAACTTAAGACATTAAGCTGAACCAACAACTCTTCAGTCACAGATGAACATGAACAGATGTAGCCTACTTAATAATCTGATTGCTTTCAGATCAACAGTTCACATCAGTACAACCTAAATTTAAGGGAGGTCAACTTAAGACTTTCCAGTTTGCCAATGCAATTATTTGCTTTACCCAGAAATAAAGTACTGCTCCTTAACAACATAATATGTTTTCAGGAAAAATATTTATTATCATTACCTTTAAGTGTTGTTTTGGCTTGTTAAATATAATGAATGTAATTGCTAATGTTAGCTTGACTTAACAATAGCTGGTTTGGTTCGGTGAGTTTATGAAAAGTTAAACAAAACAGTTTAACCAGTTCAGGTGGATGATTATATTTATATATATGTAACATTACATATTATTTGTTCACAAAATATAATTTTGTCTTGTGTTAAATTTACCTTCTTTCTGAATCAACAAGAGAAAATAGTGGTTGAACTACAGGAAAAATCTGGAAAAGATGTGGATGTCATGACATGAGACTAACAAAAATAAGAGAAACCTAACTTATACACTTTTACTAAAATAAGAATAGCAGGTTAAGGGAACAGTATGTCATTTTAAGTTGTTTTAACCCACAAAAAAAACACACTTCATCTACTACTGAAATACACTGTGTAATTCAAAGCAAAAAAAAAGAAGTGTTTCAAACAATGCATGCTGGGAAGTCTGCTAATATGCTGATCATGTTCAGTTAGAAATTTAATTTAATGAGTTGAATCTATACTCTGTACGATACATTCATTCAACTCAGCATTTCAAACGACTTGTTAGAAGAACTCATGTTTATAAACTCTGAAGTGCTCTGAAAATAAATGCTAGAAATTTTAAGTTTAATTAACTTGAATAAATAAAACTTGTATATTTAAATTAAGTTAATGAGAAAAAGATTAGTTGATTCCACTGAATTCCTGTATGATTTTTTTTTTACAGTGTGAGCAGAGTTCATGAATTTAGTCTATAATATTGAAAGTCTCTGTGGAGGCAACAGGTGTTTTCCTTTATTTATCCATCCCTGCTGGACTGGACCAACTCTTTACCCACAGTCTGTGTTTTTTTGTCACGTGTTTTCCAGGATGAGCGTGTATTGTGAGGCCACTAAAGTGGTTTGATTGTGCGGGAGGAGGAGGAGGAGGAGGAGGAGGAGGAGGAGGAGGAGGAGGAGGAGTAGAAGGAGGAGGAGGAGGAGGAGGCCTGAGCTGGAGGCCCTGCTCTCACTAAAAACCACCACATGTGCTCCCAGCTAAACATTTGTGGACGGATTTGGAAACTACATCTGAGATGGCATTTTCCTTTTGAAATAAAAAATACCAAAGGGGTCAGATAATCCCTGGAAATCATGATTAGACTAAGAGTAATTAGCACTGACCTTGCTCTGCACGCTGGCAGTGAGTGGACTGAGCCATTGTGTTTGCATTGTTACACCACCAAACTCCCCATATGGTGCATGCTAATAAGACTGAGAAACTCACAAACAGCTGAAGCTGCTGTTTGAACTGTAACTTGAGCTTATTGTGTGAGGATATTCAGTTATCAACAAAGAGCTTTTTTTCACTGACAACAAGATAGAACTGACAGTGTAGAAAAAGTTATTTAAAAAAAGTTTAGTGAGTTTTATTTCAGTAGTTGTTCATTTTTTGAGTTAACATATACAGAAGTATTCATTTCCACCTTTTAGTCAAACTTACGTGGCTTATTTCACACTGTCTGACTGTTAAGTCAAATCTTATTTATATATCACAATCTATACAGTGCGCAGCATCAACTGTCCCGACCATCGAAAGAGTAAAGAGAAACTTTCCCCCCCAAATTGCTTTCAACATAGAAAAAAATGGAACAAATCACTGATGTTCATCCATGGTTTTTATGCCTGCAGTGCTCCTTAAAAGATAAATATTCTAGATGTCTTGTGCAAATTTTTCATTCACAAATCGCCAATATAACTACTATATTTGAAAACTTTCTCAGCCAGAAAATGACATGACATAAATATTATACATTATAGTATGTAAGGTATATTATATATTATATATTATAATATTACCCATGAGACCATGATGGTTCAGTGGAAGGGTTTGTGTCTGCAGGAGTCAACACTTCACATGCTGTTCGAAGAAATCACCTGTATGAATTTATGTGCCTGCTTAATGACCCTGACAATGAAATGATCTTGTCTAATTGCTATTACTATATGATCTTTAATGTACCTATTTTATATCATTTATTTTATATAATGCCTGTTATTCAAACCTAATGTCTGTTGTAAAGTTTTTAAAGTGAAATTACTTAAATTTTGAACAATGTTTGGCCCACTATAGGCTTCTTTTTGTTAAGGGATCACTTATTTATTAATTGCTAATGAAACTATTGACATTTTAAATGAATTATCAGTAAGAAATAGCCAGTAAGTAATGACCACATTAAAAGAAATGTATTTTTAATTTTTTTTTATCCGTGTTTATGTACCCGAGCTTCCATTTACCCTTATTCTATCAACATTTAACATTCAATGACGACTGACTGGGGTCTCTGGGGACTTCAGGCATAAACTATTGTAAAAAAAACAACCATCATAGCAAAATGTTAACTTTTTTCTTCTCAAAACATTATTCATTAGGAACAAACTGAGTGACAAAGTCTTGAAAAATTGGAATCTGTGAGAAAAAACAACTTTTTGATAAGACAAAAAGTAGATCTCTGGGGTCTGAAGGTACCCCAGTCAGTAGGATTAAGGTTGGTTTACCAAAAGAAAAAAATAAACATGCTCTTATACTTACCAGGTTCTCACTTACCTTGGCTACTCATTACTCAATCAGACAATAGTTCACAACCTGTTTTTACTTTTCACCCTTTAATACAAAGCAGTTGTGACCTCCTGCTACATGTTGCTTACACTGTAGTTCTATTTAAGAGTCATCTCAGCTTGATCAGGCCTAAAGAGGTAAAAGACTACAATTTTCACAAAGGAAGCAAAGATTGGAGAGAAAAGTCTGAAGATTATAACTCATTGTATAAATATATTTGTTGACTTTTCAGAGCAAAACAGCACACAACACTTTCAGGGCCACCCTCCTGAAGAAAGACAAAGAAAAAACACAAAACGCTTCAGCTCACAACTGTACAGGAAAGAGACTCAGACATTACATAATGTAGCACAAACAAATTTAACACAAAAAAAAAAGGTCCTAGTAAGAATAGCAGAAATATACAATACAAAAGACTTCTATGTTCTATGAAATACATTGTTTTTAGAATGTAACACATCAAGTAATCTAACAAAATATATTAATATATGACCTTATGCCTTACTTTAGTTTTATTTATTCAAGTTAATTAAACATAAAAGGGCCATCAAATTAAGTTTCTAAAGAAACATGAGCAGCATGTTAGCAGACTTCCCAGCATACATTGCATTGCATGTATGCAGAGTTAAATATCTCCTGAGACTCTTCTCTCTCGTAGTTAAAGAAAACATGAGATGAAAGCTTTGCTGAGTGTCTCAAATACAATTTAATACACTTAACATTTTAAGTCAGTTGAACCTGTTTTCTCCAGTACAAGTGAATTGATACCAGATTTACTTGACTAGAGAAGTTATTTGTTTAATCATTACAAAATTACATCAACTTGTCTTTTTAAATTCAGTCAACATGATTGTTTTTAAGGAAGCCAAGACACTTTTTAAAATTAGAATGAAGAGTTTATATGATATAAGTTATTAGTTTAACTGTCTGGATTACTGGCTAAGATTTTTTTTTTATTAATTTCCTCTCTTATAATATGCCAAAACCTCTATATTTTCCATCAACACTTATTCTTTAAAAAAAATTGTCCAGGAGTTACCATCTCATGACCCTTTGTAGGGGTCCTGACCCCCAGGTTGGAGGTCAAAGTGTTCTCAGGATTATCCAGAGTAACAGAGACACTTTGTGGGGAAAAATGTTGCTATTAAATTTCTCTAAATGTATTTTTCATAAACGTGAGAAACACAAACAAAGCTCAGTCTAAGAGACACAACTCTCAAAACCTGGACAAATGAAACCCAAACTTTCTTCATGGCCTCGAGGTAAAAAGAGAAAACATGTTTTCCTGTATTTGAATGGATGAGCTCCTTAAACGCCCTGTATACATGCATGTGTGCACTTGGCTGCATTTAAGGAAAACCTTTCACTACAATGTCAGGCATTAAAGGACACACATGAGCTTCTGTCAGGACATTTATTTTGACGGGGAGAGGCAGATCTGGCGAGCCTCATTCACATTTTCGTCTCTGAGTCCCTGGAGAATATTTTTAGCAGCTGAAAGTGGCTGTTTTCAAAATAAGTTCCTGACCGTATATCAAAAGATCCCAGTGCCACAGTGGTGGGCTCAGCTCAGCTCTGTGTGCCTGCTTTCATTTCAGTGTGTGTGTGTGTGTGTGTGTGTGTGTGTGTGTGTGTGTGTGTGTGTGTGTGTGCGTAAGAGCCTGTTGCAACTACAGGGCATGGAGACGGGGGGACAAATGGATTCCATGTTTGCAGGAAAACACGCTGGAGGCACAGGAAAACTTTGTTGTTTATGAAGAACACGTGAAACCAATCAAATGTGAATTATCTTCCTGTTGTTCCAGCTTTTGTCGTTTGCAGTTTTCAGTTCGCTCGCCAGCAGTGTCACCACCCAGCGAGCAGGTCTGTGCGTCTGTGCAGGGAAGGTGGAGGGACACACATGCAGTGAACTCACTTGCACCCACAGACACAAGCATTTAGTGTTTTTTTTCCACTGTTTTTTGTGCTGTCACTCTGAAATTGATTCGACTGGTTTGTCACTTTTAGATTAAAGTCCTCACACTTTTTATTGTGTTTCTTCTGGCGGTGAAATGCAAATTATCAGCTTTTTTAGCCTTAAGATGCAGGAAAACACTCATTTAATCTTGTTTTTTTGTCATCTATTTTCCTCACACAGGCACACACGCGGGCAGACAAGTTTGCGAGAGAAGCGTCTAAACCTCAAGGGGATCTGATAAATAGTCAGCCCACAGGAAATGATTTGCAGACCTCCTCAGCATAATAACCCATTTACATACTCATCCTCTTTTGGAGCTGGGCTACACACAAACACACACACGGAAAAAACACAATTTCACTTCTCTCAAACAAATACCATGTGCACAGACAAACAAACAGGTACTTACAGCTACTCAGAGACACGTTTACATATGCATGTACCTGCTAACTTGCCTGCAAGGAGTATAGTTAAAGGCATAATATGCAACTTTTTCTTTAAAAACACTGTATAGACTCATAAACAGTCCCTTTCAGGTATTACTTATGACCCACTAGAAGTGTACAGTGGTGTCTGGACCTCATTATTTTGCTTTGACATTTAATTAACCCAAAACTTTAGAATTTGACGGCCTTGTATCGTTTTGCCTTTAATGAACAGCTCGGACATATTCTACGGATTCTACCTTTAACCTTTAAATGGACAAGCACACATAAATATTTTGGAAAATTGCTCTTTCTTTTTTCTTTTTCAAAATATGACCTTTATTTTTCAATTTTCACTCTATATCTCCCAGGATACATTTCCCGTTTTAAAGTAACTTCAACATTTAATTTAAAAAAATAATGAGCCACTTTCATGTCTTGTGGCCAAAGTTTTAAAAAAGTAAAAAACAATAAATAAATAAATAAATCAGCAATAGTTATTCACGTTTTGAACATTGGAAGCAAGTCTAATCTTTGAATAAACAACATTAACATTTATAAGCCAAACATCTTGTTCCTGTTTTTATACGACCATCTTCTCTGTAGTTCTGCTACTAATATCCTTTCAGTTGGCAAAACTAAAGACTTAATCTCTCTTTTTCTTCAATTGTAGAAACTGCTGGCACAAACTAACTGAAAAAAAAAAATGCCATACACGGTAGTGAATTAATCAGTAATACACATTTCACAATAAAATAAAGGGTAATCCATATTTCACATCTTCATATTATTGATTATCTGTAGAATACAGGCCTTAACACACATAAGTGTATCTATGAGTGACTATCCCTGATTTATACTCTTATCTTGCAATATATTCTCCAGAATACAAAAACCATTTAGGGTTAAGTTACTACTTATTCCAAGGTAAAGAAAGGACTTACTGTTATTATTATATTATTATAAAATGTCAAAAATACAGGATAAAACTATAAAACTGAAATACAAAGAATGAGAATGAATTTAAAAAAATCCTCTGTGGCAGTTTAATTTTACATTTCGTGTTCAGTTACACAACCCTGAAAGTTCATTTTGACATATTTCTGACACGCATGAACTTTGCCAGCATTTGTCAGAGAAATATCCTCTATAATATCCCACATTTGAAGCCTCATACTTGTTAAAGTCATATAAAATTCCCATAAGAACTAAAGCCACTTATCATGTATATAATGAAATACTGAGCGTACAGTAAATGTAATCGTCTCAGAACTCTTTTTCCACATGACACGTCCTCCTGCGGTGTGACAGAGCACTGACCCTTACACAAGACACATGTATTTGCACTCAGAACACACTTAAAATCCACTGCGGTTGCCCCCATAACACATATATGGTTATTTCCAATAACGCACCAGAAGAATGAGCTGAACACCTGCTCTCTGAGGTGAGCCGGAGAGGAAGTTCAGCCGTAAAAAACTGTGAGGGGAAAGTTATTAGACACAGAGAGGGAGATGACTTTATCGTTGGCTCACAGTCAATAAAAAGAGAAAAATGACTTGATTGTACTTGATAGTTTTGCCACATTAGCTCTGGAGATCAGGGGCAGTCATCTCAGCCTCTATCTGAGCATGCAGCGACTTCTAGATCACATTTAAAAGTAGTTAAACTACATCTCAACTACTCTCAAACAAACTAAAATCACTTTCTAAAAGTAGTTCAAGTACATCCAAACTACATCACAGAAAATGATCATAACCTGTTGTTACGCGGAGGTACAATTGAACTGACACTGAGTAGAGTGTAGGCGTTTGATTTAGGGACTATAGGACAGGCAATTCCTCACTTAGGCAGTCTGAGGATATGTTTTAGGGAGTAGATAGGGAGCAACTGGTGAGGTGGGATCAGGAAAATGCAAAAATTCTATGGAAGTTTATAGCATCAGGGTTCTTACAGTATGGAAGAGTATGATTTTCCAGGTCTGGATAAGTACAGAAAAGACAGTAAGGAAAAACATTTGTGTGTCCAGACTATTGTCCCTATTCTGCTTTCTAAAATATAAAACTCAGAATGTTTTTCATGGCATCTGGAGCCAAAATGTTTACCACTGTACGAGATTGCAAAAGCCAGAGTAAGCTTGATGTCACTGAAAACAAAATAGGTGTATGACCTACCACATGCAGAACTGCCTCTTTGCCTGTACGTCATATGATGATGATAATGATCAAGGATGTAAAATTGGGTTGGGATGGTAGAGACATGTTCCTATCAATACCCAGAGATTACTGAATTATCCCTCACAATAATTTTTATAAAAAAAAATTAAATATAACTATTCAGTATTGTGACAAAGTACCAATGCATTTTCAAGTCTGAAAGACTGCGTTCACACTAGTTTGGACCATTGCCACCAGTTTCTTTTGACTGCCAAAATATTTAACATATGAATTAAGCAACTAATGACAAATCTAGCTAGTTATTCAGACCATCAGGGGAAAGTGAGAAATAAAGACAAATTTATGTGTAATTTATTTCCATGCTGTAATCTTGGTCTGTGCTCCTCTGGCAGCAGCATGTACTTAAGAGGACACTGTCTCTTATATTAACTGACCCCCCTAACTGTGACATGAAACTTGATCAAGATGACAGTCTGTTGTCAGAACAAGCCCGAATTTTTCTTGCACAGCGGCTCCATTTGCAACATCACAGAAAAGATCTGGAAATATTATACCATATTGTACTGCAGTTGTACTACAAATATCAACATGATTTACTCAAACAGTCAAATGTATAGTGATGTATATATTGTATACATTGTTTTTGATTTACTCTTTCTAATTTATTTAATTTCTTACTAAGGTTTTATTATTTATTACCTCTTAGCATGTTGCTGTGGTGCTGTTTCATATTTCCAACCAAGGATAAAATTAGTTTCCAGGCTGGAAAGAACTCCATAACAAATCCATTTATAGAGAACAAATTTGCTGTACAAAAAGTTATGTGACTTCAAATTTTCAAACCTGGTGACGATTTACAAACATAACAGCATTAATCCTCTCAGCCTTGTTCTTATGTTGAACTTTCGCTCGTGTTTTGGCTTCTTTCTCGTTGATTATGAAGAAATGACAGATGGACACACTGCAGAGAGTATTTTAAAAACATTGGACATATTTTGGGGGGAAATAATATCTCATTAAGATTTGATGAAGCAGTGAGAGAAACTGCAACACAAAGCAAACAGTGAGAAATTATTAATAGTCAGTTTATTTACTGTTTGAATGGTGATTAATCAATGATTTACATGGTGAAAAGCAGCTTTCCTGCTCATATGAAGTGAAACTAAAAGGACAGAGACTCACTTATTTGGCTGAGCGATCCCCCATAAGGATTACTCTGGTTTCCATTCCCCTCCCCTGTCAGAGAACGCAACAGTAAGTATAACATTTCACACTAACAGAAATTAGGAGCAAGGAGAAAAGTAAACATGGGAGAATTTGGGAGCCGGGTATTTTGGAAAAGAAATCCTGTGTTTGTATTAATATTTCACCTCTGGGAAAACTTCTGTCACTGACAATTTAAAGGGCACGCAGCCAACATTATGTCAATTTGCCGTTTTACGGCAGTATTTATGACTTTATTGAATTAGGGGGCAGAAAGTCTGCGGTGGGTCGAGATGTTTCGGGGCGGGAGGAGAGAAAATCAGGACTTATTTTTGTTTCAAATGTGTTTCCGTCCACATATGGTCCTTGTTTTGGCCTATATACTGAGAATCTCAGAGGTGACCCGTGACCCGGCTCCTCAGACTAACATGATTCTGGCTGTCTCACTTTGAGCTCAATTCGACCCCAAAGTCCCCCGAAGTTCAAGGGTCACCTCCAGGGAGCAGCAAATTAACCCAATGTGTCAAAGCTGGCATGACACCATGTTCAGCCGAGCTCTGTTGTTTAAATATTCTCCTCATTTCCACTTGCATGCATTTGATGTTAAGCCGTCTCTTGTCTTTTTTTTTTTGTGGGTTATTTTAAATTCTACCTCTCTTCAAAGTTTATGGTGTGTGACTAATTTCCCCCCCTTTTAACCTCCCTCATCCTTTTCTCCTGTAAGCCCACCCCTCTACAATCGCTTCTCCCCTATTCTCCTCCCGGTCTCATTTTCTTCTCTGACATCTTCTCCCTTTTTTTTTTTCTCCTTCTGATCTTCCCTCACCATTTCTCTCTCAGCCCCAAATCCTTCTCCTTCTCTCTGTGTCTGTCCCTGCGGTTAAAGACGTTTCAGTTCAGCTGTCACAAATTATGTTCGCCTGCCCAGCTGTCAAAACAGGGGGGTGTCCCTTTCATTCCACCTCACATACTACGAAAGGAGATGGGGAGGGAGGAGGGCTTTAACGCTCGTGTTTGGACACAAGCAATTATCTCTAATTATTGTTTTTCTTTTCAGTTTCCCTGTCCCGATGGAGGTCTGACGAGACGAACATGCAATAATCCGCTCCAGTCGTCCAGAATCAGCGGGCCCTCGGAGTCCGGGCTCGGTCCTGGGACTCCGCGGCTTTCATCTCAATGTGAGTCAGGAGTTGATTCAAACATGGAGTGATGGGAGAATTAACCCCTGGGACCCAGCTTTCAATGGGCTCAGCTAAGAGATTATATGTGTTGATGGCAGGCTTTTATATGCGCCGGGCTTTCAAAACTTCAGCTGTTAAATCAAGGCACAGGATCTTCACCTTTGGGTCTTCCCTTCTTCTCCCTCCTGGCACCTCATGTTTCATCTTTGTGCCCCGAAACTGTTCGTGAGACATGAGTAACGTTTCCTCTGAAGTGCCAGTGACACGGCCCACAACTTCACAAATTACACCGTGCATGTTCAGAGCCGAGGGACTCCGTCAGACTGCCACTGGGAGTTTACGTTCAATGTGCAGCTTCAGATTCCCATGACTGTTGCTTTGAGCCTATGGGATTCAAGCTCTTTTTTTTTTTAAGTGCATGAGAAGATATGTGAAAAAGTGCTTGGAAGTAAATGCTCACAAACACAAAAATACAGTTGATGTCAGACGTATTGGCTCTTCCTTGAGATTGTAATTAATTTGAGTTTGAAGTTGACATCTTTGGTGGTCCTCGCAGGCTTCTAAAGCATGACGAGGAAGAAAAAAAAAGAAGAAAAATCCCGTCCGTCTTCTTCGCAGACTTGTACAACATGTTGCACGCATCTTTTGGTTTTGGCTTCCATGCCAAACCCAAAGGATATTTTGGCAAAACAAAAAGCCACACGTCTCATATATGACTGACACGGAGGATGTCAAGGGCGGGAAGACAACAAAAGAGGAGACAACAAATGAGCTTAAGTGTTGATCACTGTAGATAACACAAAACAGGATAGAAATTCAAAAACAGCAGTAAGTTTTGGAGTCATATGAATATGACATCTGGCTTAGCTTCCTTTGGCCTGACGTCTATCACATGTTGTCCTGCACTATCCTGGAAAATTATCCCCGTTGAGACTTTTCATACCTCTTAAAGGCCTGCATCAGCATTTGAAGGATCAGTGTGTGGGATTTAGTGGCATCTAGTGGCGAGCTTACAAATAACAATCAGCTGGCGTCACCCTCCCCTTCCAAGTGTGCAGGAAAAAGTACAGTGACTGCAAAACAAAAGTGATTATAAACAGATGAAAACATACTTGTTAAAATAATATTCATTTCTGCCATATTCACCCATAGAGTCCCCTTAATCCAACATGCTGTGCCTTTAAAACAACACAGTCTTGCAGCAAAATCAGTTCAGGAACAGAGGGCTTAAAGTCACAAATGGAGGACCTATTTTAGCTTTTTAGTTGTGCTGCAAATCCACTTTTATGACCTCCTCTGTCAGAGTACAAACTGCTCAACAAAAGAGACATGGTTAATGATATAATAACATCTATGTTGTGTGAAATTATGGTCCGACTGAGCTAACTAGTCTGCTAACTGTCAGATAGCATGTTTGGAAGCGCCTTTATCTGAGGGTGACCAGATGTGCCAGTTTTATGGGGACAGCCCCCATTTTTCGTGGCTTGTCCTCAACTGGAGCTCTCCTCACAAATTTTCCCATTTTTAAATGTGTATAGAAGAGTGAAGGAGACAGAGGAGGAAAGCTAAAGATATGATTACAGAGCCTGCCAAATTATCAGTCCAAAAAATGTTTTTGATACAAAATATAAAAAGGCAAGAGGGGAATATGTTAGTCAAAGATTTTATCCAATAGCGAACTATTTATTATTAAAGAAAAGAGAGTGAAGTGGAAAACTACTTTTCTGATATGGTTTACTAATACTAATAAAATATACTGGCCTATGTGTGTCAGTGTGACAAATGCACACAAAATCACATATAAATTGTTTAAATCAGTGAGCCTTGTTCCTGTTTTTGGCATTACACAAGACCAAACTCTTTACACTGCTTCCTAACTGGAAGTGATGCGAACACACAAACGTCTGATTTTTTTCAGTTTTTCCCAATGAAGAAATCCTCCTCTGCTCTGTGTGTCAGTGAAGAGGCTAAACTAAATGGCGCTCATTTGAAAAAAAAAAAAAAAACTTGCCCTGCTTCTATTTTTGCAAAGTTTTCTGCACTTGCTTCACCTCCAACCTATTTTCTTTGGTCAAAATCGATGCTGACGTCCTTGATGTTTGTTTCCCCTCCGGTCAGCAGTCAACATGAACAATGGGAGACTATTGAGCAGCACATCTTACAGCACCACTTTTATAGGAATATCCTTAAAAAGGACAAGGTCTGGAAGGAAAAACGGGGAGCTGTGGGACTTATGAGTATAAGGAAACTGTCCCCCAATTAAGGCTGACTAAAGCAAATTATGTTAGTTATAAATAACTAACTTAGACATGTATGATGCATTGTACTTTTCTATCTATAAAATACAAGACAGACAGCATGGAAGTTAACTCACATGTGATTTAACAGCTGAATCTAAAGCTAATCCTCATGACAAATCCAAAGCTCATACTGTTTTTGGTCATACTAAAGTCTCTAAATGTAATCTACATTACACGGACCACCGAGGTAAGTATATATAGTACACTGACACATGTAAGAGCGTATATGCTTCTTTTTCTGTGGAATAATTTTGCCTCTGTAAAAGTCATCTGTGTCACTGAAAACCACCAATGCGAGTTCTGCCTCATTGAGTTATGAGCTTTCCATGTGCTTGATGGACTGAGACCTCAGTCCTCCCCTCGGGTCTCCTTTACAGAGCCAAGATGACATTCATGAGGCAAGTGGTTGATAAACACTAAGAGAGCAACAGAGAATTTACTGGAAATGTAAAAAAAAAAAATCATAATAACCTCATCTTAAACATCCATTAACTTTTAGGCCACCTGCAAGCAGCCAAAAAAAAAGCTGCAAAAAAAACCACTGACTTATCACCTTATTATAACAGTCGCCTCTTTACTTATCGCGCAGATAATTAGCAACATTAGCATTTATTTGAAGTTGTGTTTGTGGCAACTTAGTACATGTAAGTCCAATATCTACTCACCTTTCAGCTCTCTTTTTGTAACTATGTTATCATAAAATAAATTTAAAAAAAACCCCCGAGCTTCAATTAATTTTGACACACTGACTTGTAATAGACAGTATGTAACTTTGGTGATTGGGTTGCGAAAAGTGTGAAGCCACACAACACCAACTATGTCACTGATACTGATATCCACTTTTACGTGGATCCTTTTTTATAGAGAAAATGTTTTCTGTTTTTTTTTTTCCTTTTAATGTTCTTTGGCTACACTGCCTCAATTCCTAAAAACTGTAATGTAGCTGCTGTTAGCTAGTTAGCTAAGTTAGCCATGTTGTCTGATGCAACAACAAACAACAACAACAACAACAAAAAAAGCATCAAGAAGCCCCCATTGATTTATCACCTTATTCAGTTGATATGCATGTCAAGAAACAGATGCCTCTTCATATTTCCAGTAGGTAGAGAGCAAGATTTGTTTTCATTTAGAGTTGTGTTTTCCACAACCTCGTGAATGTACCTCCAATATATTTAAGCCATTAGCTCGTTGCTAACAATGCCTGTCTGCCATTTGGTGCTGAAAATGCAGTGCACAGGCTTTTTTTGGGGGTCATTTTTACTATTATTATTTTGACTATTATTATTTTTAAATAAATCAATCCTTGGTCACGCTACATATACTTGTGGATTTTTCCAAATACTTGCCCAATGAAATGTATAAAGAGCTTCTTTGGTTCTTCAAACTGTCAGCAAATTCTCATAGCGCCACCCTGCCTTCATCTTGAATGAAGTGCACATCAGACAAGTTAGCCTTCAGAGCTTTTTGCCAGAAAGCATTTCTAGGATTTCAAGGATTTCTGTTTTAAATATTAAAAAAAAAACACTGTTTTTTTTTAATTTCTTTAAAAGTGACAGTTTTGGAAACACAAAGTTTCTACCCGACAATGACATTTTGGTGAAAATAGCTGCCTACTGTGGTGAAAAATGATGCTGATGACAGCGGTGAGATGGAACCAAAGCGGGCCAAAAAAAACAAAACATGAAATCAGGTGGTGCAGGCTGAAAAGTTGGGTGATGATTGTCTTGAGGTTTGTCGTTACAAGCAACCTTTTTCACATGCAATTAATCATGTGATCCATTGGTGACGTAAATATATTTTTTTATTGCCGCTTTAAAGCCTGAAGCAACAGTAAACAGAGCGTTCTTATCTCATCCAGTCATAACACCCCACACACATGGTCATTCTCTGAACTGACCCATGTGATGCTGAGCTTTGTGCTGTTATGTCTCCCTGCCCCACCCCCCCTTCCCCCCTTCCGCCCCACCACCACCCCCTCCCCATCTTCACATTGTCCCAAAGGTGGTACCTCTTGGCCGATGTCACATCCACCACCCCCCTGCCTCCCCCCTCCTCTAATTCCTCTCTCCTACGGTCTGATCCACCCTGTTTTTGTGTCCCCAGTCTATAGTGGAGACATTACATGGCAAATCTCCATTGTCCAGCCCCGGGCCCTGCGTGTAATCTCTCTTGTCAAAGGGAATATTCAGCGATTAGCCCCCTGCAAATTACAAGGGGTGATCAGTGTGTCTGTTCAGCCCTCATTAACTGCTAACAGGGCTTCATCAGAACCACCCACACTACTGGGACCTTCAACCTCTCACCCCTGACACCTGGAACTTTCTCACGTCGGCTCCCCGAGCGCAGATTTCTATCTGAATCAGACGTACTCTCCTCTTTTTGTGTCTTCCAGAAGCATCCGGGCAAGACAGGGCGATTTAAGAGTTGCAGTGGTAGTTTGAAAGAAGATAAAAGATCCCTCCAGCGACGTGGCATCAAAGTGGCATCAAGCAGTAATGAGTAGGTTGTCATCGCCTGCCTGACACCGGTAACCTCTCATCTTTAAGACTGTCGTGATGGCGAGGGAAGAGAACATAAGTGAAGGTGTCATGACAGGCTGTTTTATCACAAGACCACCCACCTGTTACACATGTTGGACAAACAGAGGAGTTTCAGGGTGTAATATCTAGCAGATGGGGGTCGCCTGGCGGAGAGGGCACATCAGAATGGGGTCGTCTATGAAGCTGGTCAACTGGTCATTTCTCCCGGCCCATTAACCACCTGGGATCGGTATGTTTTGTCAGCTTTTGCCGAGTTTTGGGTTTCATTTGCTGTGCTTTGAAATCAAACACGCCCGCCCCACACACACCCAGAAACAAAGCTTTCTCTGACAAACGCACATAAACACATACGTTTGTGTATTCACACTGATGTCTGCCCCAGTCACCTCATACACACCAGCTACATACATGCATACACGTATACACAAGTACTCACAAACACGCACACGATGCATGCTTACATACTAGAAATGAAACCTTAAGAAAAATCCACATCGAGATTATATCACAGTTGTTTTTATCAAGCTATTGTTAAAATGTTCATAAAGTTTTGATACACACACTGTAATCATTTCAACAAGTTTTATATTAAATATATATTCTCAACAATTTGAAATGGCATCATGTCCTTTGTGTTTTCAGTGTTTTCACTGCTGCAGAACAAACCCACGTTGCTGCGCCTGCATCCAGGAGACTGTTACTAACTTTGATTGATGCTGGACAGTATTTACTGCGAGTTTTCTGAATACAGTTATCACCATGATTAAAATTTGAATGCTAATATTCATTCTTGGGAATTTTATCAGGGTTTATTGTGAAACTGATTATCGTTTCATTCCATCTGTTTACACACAGACAAAGCAGAGGCAGGCATTTTAAACCACTTAGCTGGTATAATAAAGGCTTTTTCTTTCCTTGTTGCCACCATTTATTTTTTGGAGTGCTTGGATTGCCATCCTGTGTTTATCCTGTTTTTTCTCCCTGTTTTCCAAGAGCACCCGTCACATTATTCATCTACAGTTGAGTATACGGAGCAACCAGTCATTTTGCTTTTTTCAGACGCTGTGTCTGTGTACTAAAGATATGAATTTATTTCATTGTTTGTCACTTTTTGGACTTCCTTTGTGCCGTGACTTTAGGGATGGCACTGTTGGTCTTTCAGACAGTCGGAAACAATGCATGAAAATTTGATCAGAAATTCATGATCCTCAGACGAGGAATCATAACTCTAATGATCCTCTGACTTTTTCTCTAATGCAGGGGTTTTCAAAGTCTGAGACTGTTGACCTCCCCTCGCCTCAAGGCCGCACCTCCCATCCCAAGTTTACTTGCTTAGTTTCACTTGATTCCTGGATGTCTATGAGATAAAGATTATGTTATTTGATCCCATAGACACTCAATAATTGAGCCAAGATAGCCTAATATTATTGTTTTACATAACTTCAGACTACACCAAATGCACAAAAAAAGGTCCGTCCAAAGGTGTTAAATAGTTTCTGACTGTGAGAAAATTTCTCTGCATTGTTTTTTCTGAAAGTTCTGCATAATTTGCCTTTAAGCTTAAGCTAATTTGAACTATTATGTGAACTGTTAGATAGTTTAATCTACACTAATGCATCATATTCTTTGAGATCATCATATGTTTGCAGTGTGGCTGTCCTGTGAGAACCACATATCTCCAGAAAAATCGTCTTTCATGGTGTCAGAAAATCCATCCCAGTTTTCAGCTTTATGACAAGGTATTTATCAGCTAATCCAAGAGGGTTTTCATGTAGTTTATTCAGCTTAAGAAGTAGGAGAATTTTCTCATCCCACAAAGGAACACTTCATCCTTCATCCAGTTCAGTAGCAAAACTCAAATTCAGACTTACCAAATTTGGAGATATGTGGCTTTCACTGAGCAGAGAGGGATGTAGTGGAGTAAAAAGTGCAATATTTGCCTCTGTGATGTAGAGAAGTATACATTACATAAAATGGAAATACTAAGCTCAAGTATAAATACTTGTAGAAACAAAAAAAAATCTGGGTAGGAGCGCGTCCTGGATGTAGTTTGATGTGCTCTTTGATAAGGTTAAAATGAGTTGTAAGGTCTGACATGACCATGCCACGACAATTAAGTGATTTAAATTGTTGTACGTGAGTGCCTCAGGATTTTTGTGATTCTTAAAGTACTACAAATTTCTTCTTAAGTACAGTACTTGAGTAAATGTACTTAGCTACATTCCACAACTGCCAGCAGGTAATTTGGACATTACATTTAGCATGCTGTATTTAGCTAGCATGCTAACATCTTGTCTTATTAACTTTAACTTTGCATGGTCAAATATCACTGTCTTTCCAAATAAGCAGCTTGGGATGTGACTGCAAGTTTTCATTTGTTTTTTGGTACAGTTTTTGTGTCTTTACCAACACCATATTAAAAAGAATTCAACATAAAACATAATATCTTGCATTTTCACTCAGTGTACAGTTTGCATTGTATGCAATGAACTTTTGACGCAAGCAGCCACAGAGTATGCCACACATGTGAAATTGTTATACAATGTCACCACTTTTTCTGTCAAAATTTAAAGAAACACAAGACAAAATGTGGAAAATCAGGAGTTCACGAGGTTAACTTAGGCTGCGATTGACTCTGATCATGTTATAAACCCACACACCCTACAGACCCACATGTGAAGATCTTTTGTGCTTTTGCCAGCGAATTAAAGCCTGTGGACAGATTAAAGTGATAAGTGCCGAAATCTTCCAGGATGAAAGAGGAGCTAGTTGCCACTTTTCCTTCCAAAAGCAGCATCAGCTGCAACATCTTAGGATTCACCTTTCAGCCTGTCGCAGAAATCACCGCTGAGAGTTCAACTATGATAAGACATGAAAAACACAAAGGAAACTGATACTCCTCAGACTTCTCATGGTGTCCAGACTGCACCAGGAAATGAAGAGTTATATTCCCAAATGCTGAATACCAATTTTTGAAAAAAAAAAAAAAATGCTGATCATTATCAGATGTCTGTTAAGTTTGAACACATTGTCAGCCAAACACTTCAGTTTCTCACGCTCCCTCTGAAAGATTCTTTTCAGGTTCAGGTTATTTTGCAAGAATGGTGTGATTTTGGTACCAAAATTTAAGAAAAATGTAAGGCAAAATTATTTATTTTATTGCATTGTATTGCATTTGCATCATTGATGAGTTTCCTGAAATGGAGGCAGTGAAATTCAATATTGTTCACATGCAAATCTGCACTAACGATGCCAACTTTTCATCTTTCATGGCTGAAGATATTTATTAGGCTGTCAGCACGTGTGAGGCCGTCTTCCCCTGCTGTTTTATTATTTTTTGAATCGGTTAAGAAGCGCTCTCAGCATGTCCCTTTAATTGTGGTTTTCTTTGTAGTGATGTGTTCAAAGTTGCAGTAGAGATGAAGCTGTAAGAGAAAGAGGAAATTACTGTTTACAAACATGATAACGATTAATAAAATGCCTTGATTTATTTCAGACTGGTCGGGATTTAGACATGTTTAAGAATTTGATTCACTATGTGCTTGTGTATCTGTGGACACATTTTATTATATGAAACAAGAATTACATCCTTTATGTTGCAGGCCTAATTGAGCTACAAGGTATATTCTCTTTAAAACAGAGACAACCTTTGGTAAAAAAAAAACAATCTTAACATGTTATTTTCTTGTCTGACCAGATTAAAAACATGAATCATTCAGCACCAGACCCCACTGAACAATTAATACTTAACATTCATCTGATGACATATGATTTACTTCATATTATTTTGTCTGGTCGTGATTTTATTAGTCTTCTCTCCACATGACGAGCGGAATTAATGTGTGCGTGCTGATTTACATGTGGTGATGCTTTCACAGCCCTCATGGGGAGACATGCTGCCTTGTTGTGTTGTTTGACAACACGTGTCTCTTGTTTCCGTTGGTTGACTGGAGTCTGGATGGTCCAGCTTGGATTTTTTGCACAATAGCAGCTGATGCCATGAGGAGAGACATTTTTATTTTATTGCTGGGTCTCTGATGTAGAAATATTGATTTGCTGTTATTGTAGGTTTCAGTGCTGTATGTGCTGTAGGCCCAGTAACTATTCTTAATTTTGTCAGCTATTTTTTTTATTATTTAGTCTTAGTCCTATGCCAAACGTCTTTGTTAATTTTTTAATCATATGTAATTAACCTCATCATGTTTTCTTTTGGTTTTAGTTGACTAGAAGATTTTAGTCATATCTTTGTCAAAGAAAATGGCACAAAGAGCACTGAAAATCTAAATTAAATTAAATAAAAACTACTGCTTTAAAAAAAAAGCCCACTTAAATAAAAGTACAAACTACTCTTCTAAAAAATTACTCAGCGTTTTAGTCACTTTTTAACTGTTGATGTTTAATTCATTATCAGTTGCAGCATTCAATCAAAGGGGTTTACAAATTAATTCAAATTATACTCAGTAGTCAATTATGATTTTAAAAGTAACTAAGTAGAGTCCATGGTGTGATGCATACTTAAGTACGAGTAAAAGTACAAAAAATCAGAAAAGTGCAAATACTTACCTCAAAAAAATATATACTTTGGACTCGTGTAGCACAAGACACAAAACATATGATTGCAGCACAATCAAATTGAACTGCTGCATCAAAACTATCTATAATATTTTGTCAGTGAAAGTAAAGAGAGATTCATATATATATGACCTTCTCTCCCTGGTCATGGAAAAAAACAATGTTATTGACAAACATATTTTGCCATCGTTTTCATTAAATCCAGGTCTCCATGGCCTCAATCTCAAGACTTGTGTCTCACTGCTTCGTTTAGTTTCCATCAGAGGTGGTTGTTCAGTCTTCAGTCCTCTTGGCTGGAAATTTCACAGTGTCATCTCTGAAACATCTTCCTCTACATTAACTGTCGCAGGGCAGAATGAATGATATATCACTGCGTGCCTGGAGCTCATTGTTGAGTGTCTCTCTCAGAAACATGTTGTGCGTAAGACATTTGAAAAACAGCTTCTGAAGTAGAAGAATTTATAACCACGCGCACTCAGTAGGAAAACACTTGGCTATATTACAGTTGCATCTGGATTTTCTCAACATGTTTTTTTGCATTTACTGAGCATCACCCTCTACGCCATAACTATAGATCATATTCTTGCATGAGAGAATGTCAGTTTGGGTGTTTTGGCAGCTACTTTGATGGGAATTTGATCTGGATTTAACCCACTAAACACCACACTCAACAGTAACATAATTATACCTGGTGTATAACCCACCAACATGAACTTAGAAGCAACACAAGCAGCGCACACTTTAAATAAAACACAGTGGAAACTGCGTAGTGATCACTATTACGGTGATCAAACTTTTATATGGGTCAGAAATCTTGTGACAGAATAATTCCTGTAGAAATGCTGACTAAATAATTTGCCTTTTTTAATCAAGTAGTCTGCTTACAGTGTGCATTTAGTGTCTCATACATGACAACAAAAAACAACAGTAATATAGCATTTTTATTAATATTTATAGTATATTTTGACTTTATTACCATGATACTTTGCCTCGTGGTAACGTGCTGCTGGATGTACACTTAAATCATGGCAGGAAAAAAAACGCATTACATGTATCTGTATTATGTAATCTGGATACAAAGCAATGGTACTGAAAAAGATGTAATCAGATTACAGATACATTCAGTAAAAATGGGCATTACAAGTAGAATTAAAAGAAGAATATACTACCGTGCACATTGCACACACTGCTGCTAATTCATTTTCATGGCCTCTAGAGAAAAAATTCTTCACTGGGTGGAAATTTTGCAGTTTTTTTGTCTTTAAATCAATCAATCAATCAGTTAAGTTCAGTAAACAACAAAGCGGTCTGTTTAATTAATTTATATTAATTTTATAGATATGCAAATATCATTTAGATAGTAATCAGCATGAGAAATAAAGGGAAAGAAAGAAAGTGATCAATTTGACCCAGATAGACAAGCTTACTTAAAGAGGGTTCTACTCTATCAGCAAAGGTGTAACATGTAACAGGATGTAGCCTATAAACAAACTGTACACACAAATGCTGAAAGTCATTAATAAAATGTATGAAATAAAAGAAGAGGTCATTTATGCTTTACCAGAACTGAAAAGGTGAAATTGGTCTAACTGACCTGCAGTGACTCACTGCCATCATTAGCCCCCGTTTTCTCTGACAGAACAAAAAGAAATTAGCTATATTCATCTTCACATGTGTGTGGTTGGGTTAAAAGATGATTGCAACATGTTGGCTTCTCTGTTCATGAGAACGTACAGTCTGTAGTGCACGGAGGACCACACTCGAAGCCCCGACCAACATCTCTGCTCTGCTCCATATCGATTATTTCCATAAAATGTTATTATGAAGCTAATTGTGCTCCTGTACTTCAGATCAGATTGCCAGCATATGAAAGTCAATAAAATGTGGTATTTGTGGGCTTGAGGATAAATCCACTTCAACATAAATGATCTAACAGCCCCCCTCAGTTATTAACTCGACTGCATGGAGCTCATGATTGAAATGATTTGTGTGAACATTGCAAAACCTTCTGGCTGAGAAATGATCGATTTTACCCCCATAGCAAGGGCGTGTGAGAGTCTCTTTAAGCCAAATGTGCGCAGAGTAATGGTTATGGTGCAGCACAAGTAGTTAATGCTCACTTAACTGAGCGTGATAAAAGTAGATAAAAGTGTCGATTACTAGAAGTATTATTGGAAAGGCAGCATGCAGGCGTAAGTGGATAAAAAGATACAAGTTATAATCACTAAGAACCATTATCTGTCTGATTAATGGTGAAAACTCAGAGAAGAATTTTCCAACATCCTTTGGTTAAGAAGAGGTGGGAAGTAATGAAGTACAAATACTTTGTTACTCTACTTAAGTAGATTGTTCAGGTATCTGTTCTTTACTTTAGTATTTTTCTGGCAACTTTTTACTTCTACTCCCTACATTTTAACTCAAATATTTGTACTTTCTTCTGCTTACGTTTTCAAAACAGGCTTGTTACTTTAGTTTTAATGCATTTGAGGGACTATTTGATTATTTCTATTTTGCTTCATTTATTTCCCCAACATCAAGACTGATTTACACTGAAATGGACTGGACAATAGCACATAGAAAAGATGATTGCCTGGTGTGTCCATCAGTGCAATCACACACAGCAGACATAATAAGGTGAAAACTACATAAAAGACTTAAGAAGACAACCATGACACAAAAGACGTAACAAGATGAAAATGGCATAATAAGATGAAAACCATGTTAAAGGGTGTAACAAGATGCAAATGATGTAAACAACTTAACAACACAAAAACAATGTAAAAGACATAAGAAGACGACAACAACATAAAAGACATGACAACACAAAAAAGACGTAACAAGTCAAAAACAGCACAAAAGACTTCAGAAGCCCATAAAAGATGTAGCTAGACAAAAACAACATAACACGAAGAAAATGATGTAACAGGACAAAAATAACATTAAAAGATGTAACAAGACAAAAAAGACGTAACAAGATGACAGTTAGGTAAAAGACGGCAGAAGATGAAACAGACAGAGAGGGAGACTGGACCGTGAAGGAAAGACGAGGTAAACAGCAGGTACAAATGTCCTTCAGAGCCTGTACTTTTTCACTTTTACTTGAATAAAGAAGTTGAATCAATAATTCTACTTTTCCCAGAGTTTTTTCTTTTTTTTTTACACAAGTATCTGCACATCTACTTGAGTAAATAATGTGTGTACTTTTGCCACCTCTGGTCGGTGAATGTGGAGCCAGCTGTGCTGTGTGTTCCTCTGATGAAGATATTGCTCGGTAAACAGTTCCAGCCTCCTTCTGCATGGAGTTGGAGATTGTTACAGTAAAATGGCACAGAGTATGTGAGCTGTGCGCGCCCCAGCTGAGAGCCACTGCTATCAGATGTAGGGCGCAAACCGCAGAGTGTGGGACCATGTGGGGGCAGACCACCCATGAGTGTGCCTCCCCCATTTTCCCCCGGCTGCAGCTGGAAGAGACACAATGCTGGAGCATGGGAACCGAGCGCCAGCCATCAGCCGTGGAGCTGATCCTTAAACTGGGGATATTTTTGGTTTAGCAAATGAGGACCGTCTCACTCGACTTTCAGGTTTTTTAGGCTTTCCATCTTTCTAATGCTGCCCCGAGCCTTTATTTGTTTAAGGAACGTCCTCTGAGAGTTTCAGACATGTGTGGTTGAAACTGATGCAGCCTGAGAGTAAGAGGGGAAACGTATTTTTAGAGTTCTGTCGGTCTTGGGACAAGGATCAATTTAAATTCTTTCACTTTAATAAGAAATTTTAATAAGTAGAATTTTATTCGAGACATTTGACATTAAAGGGATAGCTTGGATGTTTTGAAATTGGGTTTTACAAGGTACTTATCCATAGTCAATATACCCACAGAAATGGCTGTCAACACACCCTCAGTTTGGAGAAGCAGCTGGAGAACTGGAAGCTAAGCAATATAGCTCCACCCAAAATTCATTATCAGTTTAGGTGTACAGTATATGTATAATCTTTTCTCTAACTTTTCTGTCAGACAGCCTTTCCTGATGGGAACTGATGTTTTATAGGCCAAATACCAACCAGACTCCTTCAGCAAAATGTTAATTTTACCTTGCAGAACAGCTGGTCTGGTCTTCCACTGTCTTGACTGGTTATACTGTTTTTACACCAAAATTAGCACGTATATGGATGTTTTTTTAAAATGTGGGTAAACCTGCTAAAAAGAGGCAATTGACCCTATTCCAATTTGCCTTTCTGTTTTTTTCTGATGTGCGTTGGGGGAGCCAAGACTCAACTCATGTCCGTGCAAGAGAAAAAGTCTTTCTGTGTTCAGCTCTCGGTATTTTTGTAGCTTCTAACTGAATCTCTGTGGTTTGAAGGTTAGTTTCTCTCCTGCGTCACTGCAGTTTCAGGTATCTGCTTTATTTTACTGTCTCATGTTTGCTTTCAGCTGGATAGAAGTTGTGTTCAGTTAATGCTGATGAAAACCTGATGTTGCTGCTTCATAATAAAAGCATTTAGATAACAAAATAATGGGGGACTTTAATTCTCAAGAATTTATAGGAACTAGGATGTTTAGCCACCACAGTCATTTGACCCAGGACTGAATGCCGATTGCACCCTTTTCCACTGAAGACAAAAGCCACATGTTAGTGGGTGTTTGTCAGATTTTGTCCAGTGTAAAAGGGCCTTTAGTTTGTTTGTGTCATTGTGTGACTTTGGGGTTTAGTTCGCATTCACCAAAGTCACACAATAACACAAACAAACTAACCAATCAAGGCAGCGGTAGACCAGCAACTCCTCTGTTTTGCAATGTAAAATTACTGTTTTCGCTTAAGGACTGTGGCAGCCTGGAGAGAGAGCGATATTTGGCTTACATAACAACAGTTTTCAATCTTAAAAGGCTTTCCGATGGCAAGTTTAAATGGTGAAAATATTTTAAATACAATGTGCACTTACTCACATACAGTACACACTGATATAGATTTTAGGTGGCACCTTAAGTGGCTAAAATATGTTTCACTGCTGACTCTGCGACCTCATAACCTACTTCAAATAATCCAAACTAGCCCTTTAAAAGTCAAATCAAACAGGTTATACAAATGCAGTCTGTGCTTCGCATGTGTGTAAAACTTGAACTGATTCAGCTTGATTGAGTAGATGAGTTCAAATAAAAGGAAAAATTTCAGGAATCTTTAATATGTCATCCAGAAATCACATTCCCACTTGACAACCATAACAATTTGTCAGTGTGGATCATAAATTCCATCATCTTCTCCCTCTGTCACTCTCAACAGTGTTGAAAAAAAAAAAAGGACTTTTGTTAAAAGCACTGAAACCCAAAGCCGGAGTGTTCAGCTGTGATGTTTAGGTTAAGTAACCCCCTGGGTTAATAAACTAAACAAAGGTAAACCATGCAAAATGGCTGCAATGAAAGCCAGGCTAAGTAAACGAAGCAGAGTTTACAAGATACAAGGGGCTGGGGCTGCATGCGTGAAACTTTAATGTGAAACAGGTGATGAATGTGTGTTTTTTACTCTAATAAAGAGGCTCCGAGGGAGAATCCTGGTGAAGAAAAGATTATTGAAATTCACATTACAAACCCATATGTAGGGACGTTTAATGCACTCGGTTGCAGCTTATCAGTTTGTCCTGTTGTGACTGATATTAGCCTGTAGATGTTATCAATACCATATCATTCGATCAAACATCATGGCTTTAAGTATAAGTCTGGGCTCAGTTTTGTGGATTACATTACGTTAGGTCATTAAATTGTTCGCTAAGTCTTCGCCGGGTATTTAAAGCGTGAAGTTAAACTGTCTAAACACGAATCCTGGCAGCCACCCTCGATAAAAAGCCCTGCAGCTCACGGTTTTCACCCTGCTTGATTTATATCTTATCTGAGAGATTATCCGTGGAGTCTTCTGAGAGTTTGTCTTCACTTTAGGTGAGTTATTGCATTCAGGTTTTACCCTTTTTCATTTTCGGTCGGAGGAACAAACACTGGAGCGTGGAGCAACTCCAGAGAAAATATGAACCCCAAGAACAACAAAAGGGTTCTTTTTAACTTCTTCAAACCACATCTCCCAATAAAAGCTGAACAAACATACCCTGCCACTTGTGAGCGGCTGCTGTCCAGCGAGTTTCACAGAAAAAAAAAAGGGCTCGCTTTCAAAAGGGGTGGGCTTATGGGACTAATGAAAACTTCACCTTAACTGAAATAATAAAAAGCACACTGCCCAAACACTAGCGATTTGTTCCCTCTCTGCAGTGTTTTCTCTGGGCCTCGGCTCGTCATTCTCGCTGCTTTGAGCACATTTAAAGCTTTTCATTTTTAGTTTGTGTTTTGTGGCCTGTTGATTCTTTTAGGGGAGTAATGTGACGCAGATTTAAAGGATGTCAAATGTGCTATGAGCTGCAGTAAACCGCATTGTTGTTGGATGTCTATAACAAGACCTGATGGCTGCATGGAGGCCTGCGACCAAAGCGGGGACAACTAACCCCCAAGCTCCTCCTGAGAAAGACAAAGCTAGTTTAGCAGCGGAATGAAAAAGAGTGAATCCAGATTTAAAAATAAGCAGAGCTTTTTTGCACAATTAAAAATGAATCTCAATTTAATAAATCCAAGTTTATTGATGTAAACCTGAAATTAAAATAGTTAAGTTAATATGGAGATGCTTGCTTACCCAAATTAAATGAATAAAAATTAAATCTTAGTGTGGGACATAGTTAGTATAAAATAGGGGGAGAAACTGTAGCAAAATATGACAATGCTTGCTAGTGAGCTAGAAAGTTAACAAAATGTTACATTATTTGCTAGCTAACTAAAAAGTTAACAAAACATTGCATCTGTTTTCTAGCCAGCTAAAAAATTAACAAAATATTACATTGTTTGCTGGCTGGTTAAAAAGTTTAACTAATTTCTAGCTAACTGAAAAGTTAACAGAATGTTAATTTTTTTGCTAGCTAGCTAAACCATTAGTTAGTCTAGTTAGCTTACTCATGATGGTTCGGCAGAGAAGAATTTCTCCTCCTTTGAGAAAAATATTTAAGAAAATAAAAATCAGTATGAAAATGCTTGCTTGTCAAATTAAAACAAAAAAGTGTTACATGTTTGCTAGATAGCTAAACAGTTAACAAAACAGTTTGCTAGCTAGCAAAAAGTTTTAGCTGCTTTGAGCATATTCAAAGCTTTAAATTTTTAGTTTGAGTTTTGTGGACTGTTGATTCTTTTATGGAAATAATGTGACAGATTTAAAGTATGTCAAATGTGCTATGAGCTGCAGCAAATCACGTTGTTGCTGGATGTCTATAACAAGACCTGACGGCTGCAAAGGGGAGCAAGACTGAGGGCCCGTGACCAAAGCAGGGACATCTATCCCCGAGCTCCTCCTGGGGAAGACAAAGCGGGTTTAGCGGCAGTATGAAAAAGAGTGGCCTGTGAATGGTTACTGTTCAATTTGTATTTGGTTCCCCGCTGGTCGCAGAGCTGAGATCAGAGCCGAAAGTGAAAACACATGGCGAGGGTCAGCAGGATCAGAGGACCACCGCACACACGGCAGAGAGAAGGAAAAAGGCAATGGGAACTTGTGTGAAGAAATGGATTGAATAAACAGAGTCTGCAATCGCCTGCACCCTATTATCCTATAATTTACACTGCATGGGAGCTTGGAAACGCAGGCTGTTAAAAGCAACCATTGGTTTCCACTGAAAAAGTGGCATTCCACGCCTCATGCCAATCAAAAGGCCAGGCATTATAGTCCGAGACAAGTTTTGAATTCTTGCAGGCCTAATGTGTTTATTTTAAATATCCCAGGGAAATTATTACATCAGCGGCAAGCAATGTCTCCAGAAACAGCCGTCCCTTTGAAGTTTCCAGCAGCAAAACATACATTTAATTACATAATAACTTTGAAAATTGTATTTGTACAATCAATAGTGAGGATTAAATGTGGAAGTATGAGATTGGGCTGAAAAAAAAAAAATTGGCCATACCATGTCAAAACAAACTTCAGAGGGAGGAAAGGCCAAGAAAACAACTAGAGATGAAGAATTAAGAGCATTGGTTTGGCACAGAGCTCAGCATCAGCTTCCCCCCCCCTCTCAGTCCTGATGAATGTCAGCTCACTTCTTCCACCTCGCTTTAATTACCGCTCCGTGCACTCCATCCCCTCCAATCCAGCACGGAGCGAGTGCCAGTGAGCTCAACAGTAGTGAAAACATATCTCGAATCTCTTGAAAGATGTCCTATATATTTCCAGGGATCCTGCTGCCAATTATTTGTGCACTTCAAAGTGTTTTTTTGCTCCAAATGTGAGTGACAGAGCTGTCGCTTATCTGCTAAACAACAACCAGCCGAGGAGAGCGTGCCAACATGGTGCAGGATGCTCCATAATGCAGCAAGCTGAATACTTTGGATGTGACATAAGTGTTTGTAAAGAAAACAGCCGATCCGCTTTGATTAACTGTTGTGGCTTAATTACATGGAGTGTGAGAGAACCGTGCATTACATGGCAAAACATTGTCGTTGAGCATTATCCTGCATGACCTGAATGAAAAGGAAAGTAATGTTAGTGCTTTAAGACTAGGTTACGTGAATAAAGATTGATTTAATCGAAGATTCATTCAAATTGGAGTTTAACAAAAACAGGTTTAAATCAAGTAATTTAAAATTTTGCAGAGAGTCATGTTACACAATTAAAAACAAGTATCTGTTCAGTAAATCCAAGTTTATGGATACAAACCAAGATTAAACTGAGCTAAATCAGTATAAACGATAAATAAAAAATAAATTTGAGTGCTGTTGGAAAGTATAAAAGAGGACAGAAAACTGTATCAAATGTTACATGGTTGGTTAGATAGCTGAAAGGTTAACAAGCCGTGACACTGTCTGCTGGCTAGCTAAAAGGTTAACAAAATGTTACATAGTTTGCCAGCTTGCTAAAACGTTAGTTTGCCTTGTTAGCCTACTCATAATGGCTATAGTTTCTCACGATTTTGAGAAAAAGTAAGTGACCATTAATGGAGCAAAATAGCAAAATAATGGAAAATTTAAAAAGAAAAGATAACAACACAATAAAAAAAAGAGAAAGAAAAACAAATAGATAAAGCAGCTCTAATTGCTCCTTCTTTGAGAAGAACCTGAATTATAAAGCTCAACTGGGTTAAGTTTGTCCCTTAATTTACTTCAAGGAATTTCTTACTTTTGGTCAATTTATTGCAGCCATTTTTTTTAAGTCTATTAAAGTAAAGATGGGTCTAAAAATTAATCTTTGGTGAAAAAAGAGAAAAAAAAAGTTATTTCTGTTGATGTGAACACATTCAGTAAAATGTAAAGAAGCTCACAGCATTTCTTTTTCAGCTCTCCACCCACTTCCCGCTGTAGATCTGGGACTGAAGACTAATTGGAGTCAGTGTTGTCCCATTTGAGAATGGAGCCGATTACTTCGGTCTCTCATCTGTTTGGTTTGATGGGCACTGGCGGAGGTTATCCAGCCTTTGAATCTCTGTGCTTATTTATCCAACAGCTGGGCAAATACCCACAGCCCTTCTGCATTAGGGCTCATTTTTAAACATTTAGAGAAGACAGGGCCCAGTGTTTATGCCTCCATCTTCCTTCACATCTGCACTTAATATTATTTTGCAGACTTTACGCAGAACAAGGGCTCGATCCTTTGTTATGACAGGAAGATATTTTGAACTTTTTGAGGATTAATACTGTTTGCTTTCCTGCTCACTCCCTTCAAAACAGCTCCAGGGATCCAATAGGTTAAAGCTGAAATCCGTAACTGAATTTGGCGAGCCTGGTGGATGGGATATTGTTTTCAATTCATCTGCCACTTACATTACTCAGCTGGGATACATTGTCTCTTTTATCAATCCCTCATTTTCTCTCCATCAGTTTTATTTTCCAGTTCACGTTCAGTGGAAATATGCTCTGTTCCTGCTGGTATGAGCACATTTAGTCTCCATCCATAACTATAATGGAATCTGCTTAGTCTCTCTTTCATAATCTGATCAATTTGTTATTATAGTTTTCAATACTTCACAATAAGAGTCTTGGATGTTTATCATTTCTGTGAAGCAACTCTTGTTTCTGGGCTCAATGAGAATGCAATTATCACAGTGATGTCACGTTGTATGGTATTTGAATTATCTGCTGGGTTCTGCGAGAAAAAAAAAACTTTCTAGACATGTCATTGAATTGTAAATGGACGTAATCAGTGCTGCTGGATTACCAGTAAACAAACGAGCTGCCTGTTTGATCCCCCAAGTAAGAGACTGGTGCACTTCAGCTATGAACTACTGTACTAATTGCAGGTTTCCTCACTGCCTCTGCTAAGTGCCACTGAGCAAGGCACTGGAGTGCCTGTGAGGGGGGACTACTGTATGATTAGGGACTGAAAACTGTTGTTAGCATCAGCGTGCTTCATGCACATGCAACTAAATTTCATTTTTTCTGCTGCCGGTGGAATAGCAGCATAACTTTTAATAACACGTTCTTTTCCCTAAGAATCTGAGTTTTGTCCAAAACAAGTAACAAGTATCAAGAAGTGCCAAATGAAATTCTCCTTCATGGCTTAAAGCTGCTTCAATCAATATTTTTTTATTAACAATGGATGAGATGACTCAGCCAGGTCTCACCAAATAGTGTATAAATAACACAACAATGTCTTATGTAATTATACCTTATCATTTATCATTTCATACCATTTACTCTGACTTATATTGTGAAAAGACGGGATGCCATTTTTACTTGTGAATGTCATAGAGAAAAAAAAAAGTAATGTGATAAGAGCACCATGGGCCACATATGGAGGAGGATAGCTCAAACAAACACAGGACTTTCACCAGGGAGACCACAGTTGAATCGCTTGCAAACCAAAAGTCACTGTTTACTTATTTAATGTACGTTTGTTAACAGAAAGTAAGTTAAGTGACGTATGCAACTTAAAGCTACTACAAGGAAGGGGCATTCCAAAACATTTCCTGTCAAGACTAGATATGACTTTCCCCCAGATGGATGTATCTGGAAAACCCCCTGGTCCAGGAGGCATCCTAACCAGATTCCCGAGGCACCTCAGCGGGCTCCTTTCGACACGAAGTAGCAGTGGTTTTACTCCATGTTTCCTCCAGATGTCCAAACTCCTCACCCTATCACGGCTACTGTACGGAGGAAGCTCATTTCGGCTGCTTGTGTTCACAGTCTCTTTCATTACCCAAAACTCATGACCATAGGTGAGAGTTGGAACATCCGCCTGTTGATCTCACCCGTCATTTTACTGTTACTTGTGAAGAAGATCCCATGGGACTTGAACTCCTTCATTTGGGGCAGCAAATCACTCATTACATGAAATATCAACAAAGAAATGATCCCATATTTTGATTTTTTGCACACAATGCTGCATATTATCCACTTATTTTTATACTTTTCCACATCAACAACATATCCGAAAGAGAAGTGGTGTCTTCATCCTGTTTCACAGCCAGATCAACTAAACCAGCCGTTTTATTACTTGATCATGAGGCGCTTCAGCGGTGGTTTGGGGTGAATTCAAGTTCAGTTTGCAGACTTTCACTGCATTAGATATACTGTAGACGTTTATACAGTATTTGAGGTTTCCATTACATTTTAGTTTGTTACTGAAACCTCAGGCCCTTGGTCCTCTGAGGTTGTTTTTTTCTTACATTATGAATTACATTATGAATGACTGGTCTACAGTCAACGGGTCTGTTGGTGTTTCTGCCTGTGAGGCACCGGGCAAAAACACCAACAGAGCCCAAAATGATTGGCAACAGGCAGAAAATGTCTCTGGTGGGGGATGCGAAAGTCTTGATGTAACCCTAGTGTTGTTCCAGATTCAAAGATGGCTGGTTTTTCTGGGTCAGTTTCCTTGATGGGGTGTTTCAACACATGGCGACGTAGATTTACATCCCGTATTGGTCTGTGGCAGCGGTGGACTTTGACTCTTTCAACAGGAACCAATCAAACAGATTCTTGAGGACGTATTCCGTTTGATATGATTGATTCAAAACATTGTTTAGCTGGAAAATTGGAACCAAACAATTATCAGTTTTTACTGAACTTTTATTCTTTGGTTTAATGAGCAGGTCTGGCTCCCATTTTGAGGTCCAACACGCTCCACACAAAAATTTTGAATTATTCTGTGGGGAATCTTTTTCTGGGAAGAACAGTGAAGCCAGATAAAGCTCTTGGATGGAGGAATCATGGAAGCTGCAACTATAACTCTGCTCAATCTTTTTACAGTTAAAATGAGACTGATTTAAGTTTGTGTTTTGGCAAATGCTGTGACTAGAGCAATGCAATGCACATCATAAATTTCCATAATTTGAACAGAAAGCAACACAAATGGAACAAGTATAGAAAAAAACAAGAAATTGGACCTACTCAATGGTCAAGCTACAATAAAAAAGACTTACTTTTAACATGCAAACTGGCTGAAATAACTGCTGCAACTATTTCAAAGGATGTCTGAGGGAGAAATTACATAGTCTAGTTCAGCAGTGGAATAAAAGACCCAGAATGCATCTTGTCTTTATTGTTGTACTCAAACGTTCTACTGCCAAAGACAAAAGTTTAAGATATGCAGAGAAAGAAAGCAACAGCATAAACTGGAAAATAATTTCAGATGCTATACTGGGTCTGAGACAATTCCTATCTCCCCTGTTAATTACTAATAGGAAAGTTGAGTGGTAGAAATAAACTAAGTACATTTATTTTATCAATATTGTAACACTGATTTAAGGAATTCCTGTAATATAAGGGCAGTGTTTTTTTTTTTTCTTTTAGAAAAGCTCTGATAAACTCACTGCACACAACTTACTTAGCACCAAACAGCAGACAAACTTAGTGACTAGCTAGAGAACATGGTGGTAAAGAATATTTTTCTGAGGAGTTGGTGGAGAACCAAACAGAGACAGAAGGAGACTGGTTGTTGGACTTATATTCACTGGGTGGCCACAAACACAACTAAATAGAAACACTAACATTTGTGGATGTTCAAATAAATAAGGTGAAGTTTCTAACTATTATTCAGAAAGAATCAGCTGTATGATTACCTTGTATACTTTAAAAAGATCACATCTACCTGAATCAGTCACTGATTTAATGCAGTGATTTAAAGATTATTCCCTTCAAATGAAGGATATTTTTCTATACTTCTATACTTTTTTTTTTTTAATTTATTATTATTTCTGATTTGTCAATATCCTTCAGTTGGGAAGATGGTGGAGAAGTCCATAGTTCACAGTTCATACAACTTTTAGCTAAAAATAAAAAGATAGAGGGAGACAAATGAAAACTACAGTGTCATGTGGAAATACTTAATTATGTGCCAATATTAAATCATTTTAATGCTTTGCAGTATAAACTACACCCACCTCTGGTCTTCTGTCTAAACACAGACACAGGCAGAGATCATTTTGTTTGTTTTGTTTGTTGAGTGCAAATTCCATTGCTTTATTTTTACTTATAAAGGAATCGTTTTATACTGTTGTATTCCTACTTGTACTTAAAAGGATAAGACAGGGGGTATTTTATGTTTTCCTCATTGTCAACAAATCCCATTAATATACCAAAAAGTCACATGTGTGCTCTTTTATTTTTTGGCCTGAGTGAGAGCCACTACTGAACAGACCACTGTATGTGGGACTGACGCAAAATAAACTACAATGTGTACAACAGTGTGGGTCATTGTGTTTTTAATCATTTTTGGACAACAATTGAGCTCTGTGGCACAGATGAATAAAATATATCAGGATCTGGCTACACAGACAACACTTGTTATGAATTATTTGTAGTTTTTTGTCTTTTCATAGGCTTTGTTAACTATAAGAAATATATAGAATATCAACAAACGTATCCTTTAATTTAAGGATCTCAGTATTTCTCACTCAGATAATTCCAGCCTTGTTTACAGAGCATTCGAACGCAGTGATTTATTGTGCACATTTTAAATTGATGGTGATAGAAATCTGCTGTTCATTTTACAGTGGAACACAGATGTCAGCTTTATATATGATGTAAAGACAGTTTAAGTTGTAAGTCTGTGTGCATAATCACTTTTATGATTTCAGTCACACAGAAAAAAAAGACAACAATGTCGTCCCCCAGCAGTCTGCAGTCAGTTTGAATACTTGACTGATGGTGTCTCATGTTGGCCACTGCGTATGTATGTGTGTGGTTTTATATGTGTGTTTATGTGTGTGTTTGTGCAAGAGCAGACACAGGGAGAAGAGGACAGACACGCAGCGAGGGAAGTGTACTGTAAACTTGCCACAAGTGATTTAGTAAGCCGTATTTTTCTTGCCGTTGACCGGCAACATGTGGTGTTCATAGACAGCACATGAGGCAGGACATAATAGATGCTTTTAGGATAGCTTTGTCGAGAGTGGTTCTTTCTGTCCTTTTTAAAGCTAAAAACACACACATGCACGAAACATTTCCTTAACCATAATTCAGTCGGACCACCAGCTAAGTCGACTGAGAGCGCAGGCTATGCTTGGTATTTAACATGCACCAATCTTCCGCTCACAATATGAATTATAGCATCTGTCAAAAAGTGAAGCAGAGGAATAGAGAAAACTTCTCCACCCATCGTAATGAGCATCATCCCCCACTTCTTCTAACCATAATTGGATGGGACTGTCAGACGAGCATGTGCAGAAAAAGATAGATCGATCATATCTAACATTTCGCTGGTGAACCGTGCATAGGGAAGAGAGGACAAAAATGATTCATTTCATTTTCTAACAGCAAAATACCCCTAACATTTGATGTTGGTGTGTCGACATGTAGTAGGCCCGAGCATCCACTCTGTGAAGTTTTGATTCATTTGCTGTTTGTTCCCACTCGTCCAACTGACAGCGTCCTGTTCCTGGCTTTGAATGTGGCATGTTGTGCTCCCATACGCTGCTGCAAAGCTGCAATCGATTACTTTTGATCGTGTTTTATACTATCGACTTGTTGCACTTGATTACATTTGATGAATTTTGTATTTGTACCAACTTGTGAGGCAAACACCAGGCAGCTGATAAACATTACTGCTGGTTAACTTTGTGCTCCGCAACATTCATTTCCTATTTGTTTTCATATTTCCAGTCATGACATTGAGCCATTAAGCATCATAAAATATAGATCTGAAAGCGATTCCAACTGCGATCCAGTGCAATTTGCTCATTACGTGTGTAGGAACTGCATACAAGCCAGTGTGTGTGTGTGTAGTAGGCTATTTAACACTTTATAGTGGTTTCTTCTTGTGTTTGTGTGTGTATGAAAAGGAGCGTATTCACGATAATATAGTTCCAGGTAGTCCGATGGCTTGACCCGTCTTTTGTAGATCTGATTCATACCTGCGACATTTAGGCGTCAAAATACAGGCGTTGTTCTTATTGTTAAAGTGGCATCAGCCCAACGTGTTCGTCACGAGATCCATTTCTTCACTTTTTATTTTGATCGTTATTACTTGATGGAAAATCAGACTCATCTGTCTTTGGGTGCAGATTTGTGGTGATGTGTGTTCGTGTTGCGACTCTGAATCATCCAGACATGTTTTCCTGAAGTAAATCTTTCCGTTTGCTGAGCTGTCGTTATCTTGTTTAACCGTGACTGGTAAAGCTGTTTCAGAGGCATTTACTGTTAAAATTTTGACTGAGCGTGCTAAATATTAAACTGAAGATGGAGTGCAGACTTCTGCACCCTGAATCGGGCCTGTGTCATACAAAACTTATGGATCCGTTTAATACAAGAGATTGATGATCGCTTAGGCACAATGATGCTTTGAGCTAAATGCTAACATCACCATGCTAACATGTACACATGACAACAGTGGCAACAGGCAACAATCCTAACTCACCATCGATTCCCATACTTGCAGACCCTTCCGATTTTCACAGGAGACATTGCATTACCCTCTCCCTATTTCCTGCATTTCTCGGGATATATGACACATTTTCACATCGTTTTTTTCTTTTTCATTATCACAACCTGTTCCTGACATGGTGCAGTGTGTATAAATCCTACAACTCTAAAAGTCCACTGTTTCCACCCAGACACTAATACAACTACACTGAACCAGACTTCCTAAGAAGCATTTCCATTTTTTTAAAAGTTTCAAAGGAAAGGGACATGCATTTTATAAAACCCTGCAGCATGAGAGTTCTTTTAGGTACAAAAAAAAAGTGAAGTTCACAACAGAGAGATTCATTTTACTGAGAATTAGAAGTTAAAATTAGAAGTATTGAACATAAAAATGCTGTCGCAGAGTTTTTGGTATTGTAATCTTCCCTATTTTTTAGGTCACAAGGTTGACAAGTATGTTAGTTCCTGACAATGGACACCACGAAGGGCATTATTCTGCTTATACCATCATCATCGGCCACAGGAAAAAAAAAAAAAGACCATTCATTTATATTTTCACGTGTTTTGCAATCAAAATCTTAAGTTTCTCCACAAGCCATAAATCTGTCTCCTCAGTAACACCTGAGGGTTTGACTAATACCAGGAACAATCATTACAAACCCATTAGATCCTTATGTGATGGAAATGTTCTCTACTCCAGTAAATGGGACAAACCTTTCATAGGACTTGGCAACGGGAGATATTTTCTTGTCTGTTCAACTCATAGAAGCCCTTCGCTCGGCTGTGAGCCAGAAAGCTAATGTTATCCTAGCAAGAGTCAAAGTCAATAACTATTTACTTATTTAATGTTAATGTTACTTATTTTACTTATCTGCTCACTTATTCAATTATATTTTAATGCAGCATTTTCACAGAATGAGTTAGTGTCTGTTTTTGAGTCATAAGAAATCATTAATAACCTTGTAGAAGGTGTAGATGTTTATAGCTGTTGCACTGAGCAAAATGTTAAAGGGGTTTGGCAGGCAGTGAGACAGGCAGCCACTCAACTCATTATTGAGAGTGTGTTGTTATGGGCTTTTGTTTTCAGGATAACGGGCTTAACTTTACATTGACAGACAACTGATAGTTTTCCTTTCTGAGATCTTTCTGGAACAGTTTATACCAGATGAGGTCAAATAAAAGTGGATGGTGCAACAGCTAATAAATAACAATAGCTTCCTCCATTTTGGACTCTTTAGGTCCCTCGTTCCCTCAACTAATAAATGCTGATGGCTTTATTTAAAATGATTTGATGTTACAATGTTAAGATTGTGTGCAGTTGACCAAAAAAATAGAATTTGACAGTATGTTTAACAAGACTAGCTAGCTATCAGTCATGCTATTATCCCCACATCACGAACAAATGATGATGGTATTATTATTCGCAGACAGCGCTAAAACGAAGTGAGGAGATGAGAGAGGTCTGGCTATGCAAGACTAGCTGCAGCCTAAGGGATGTGAGTTGATTACTTATGCAATGTAAAGTATCATAATTCAAAGTGGCAGAGTACTTCTTGCAGCTTGTGTGTCACAGTCGCCA
This sequence comes from Lutjanus erythropterus, assembly GCF_056507025.1. NCBI lineage: Eukaryota > Metazoa > Chordata > Actinopteri > Lutjaniformes > Lutjanidae > Lutjanus > Lutjanus erythropterus. The sequence continues at coordinate 23,116,684 of NC_139336.1, forward strand.
TCCTGCGGTGCTCACTCATTAGTTTTGCGGGCATATGGTCATAAACCTGGATTTGCAAGATCACAAGATCACACAAGAATCCATCTCAAAACAACAATGGCTGCTCCTGAAGAGGTAAGCATACATGCTTCTATAGCATCAGTTACATCAGATCTGGAGTCTTTCTTCATTGACAGGCACTGAAGGCTTTTCTCGATGGAAAAGATGCCTTTGCTTTTCTCCTGACTGGCTTTGACAAGAGTTGGAATATGCCATGTGGTTTGTTGATCTGCTAAAAGTTAGCCTGTGACAGACAGACTGACTTTTCCAAACAGTTTCCAAAGACAACCGCTCAGATTGTTCTCTGTAACACACCATCTGGCACATCAGGTTATGATAAACCAATGTATTGGACAAATAAAAAAAAATCACCTGATGATAGCACTAGATGAAAAGTCTGGAAAGATGAATGTCCGCGCAAAACTGAATGGCAATCCATAAACTACTTGTTGAGATATTTCAATGAAAAACCGCAAATTTGAACCTCATGATGGCACTAGAAGAAAAGTCAGAGGATCACCGAAGTCTTTGGGTTTTACCATCTGGGGACCATAAATGTCTGTACAAGATTTCATGACAATCCAACAAATACTTCTTCAGAAACTTTTAGTCAGGACCAAAGCGGTGGACCTACTGACCAAACATCACTGCCGTCCCTTGTGCCATGCTGCTAGACATGTTAAAACCTGAATAAATGAGAGGAGAAACATTTCACTTGCATATTTCTCCATATACCATATGGCTCAAGGAGTCACTCACTGATCTGATGAGTATGATAATGATGTGAATCATATGCTGTGGCCTTTGCAGTTCTCACCAGATCTCATCAGTTGAACCCCTATGGGAGATTTTGGATCACTCCACCCCTCCAGTAGAACACATAACATTGTAAAATAAAGACCAAGGAGCATTTGACGCGGGCTTGTAGTGGCTCAGGACTTACTTATATAATTCATCTGCGTTTTCACTTGTCTCTTCATCTGTTTATCACAATTTGAGAAATATATGCAAAATCACATTTAAAATAATGTTAACTAATGTTCATTGAAATGAACTGTGTTCTACTGTTATGAATTAAACCATGAAAGCTCCACATATGTGTAGAACAAAAAAAAAAAAAAATCTTTTTATCCGTTTCTAATTACAATCTGGTTGGTATAATTTCTTTGTTCAAAACTGTTTGAGATGATTTCTTGAGATAAATCATGCTGTGCAGTCATTTTCATACAACACTTTGGTGTCAACCAAGGGGGGATTCTGGTGTAGTCAGTGAACATCTGGATTAATGGATACCCAAAACACAACCTTCTCTTCTGTGTGTCGGTCATTGTTTACAGTCTGATTGGCAACTTGAAACACCAGAACTTGGAGGCTAATCTCTATAAGCACACGTCTGCATAGAAATGCAAATCACTTTTTAAAAAAGCAAATAAAAAGCTATATAGTCATCAGATAATAGCAGATGTGTTCCAGCCTGCATTTCATTGCGTTGCATTTCCGCCAGATTTGGAGCTACAATAACTCATGTCATGTGACGTCACTGGAAGCACATGTAGAAAGTCACGTGTCACTGAAGCAACTCACAACATGAAAAACACACGCACATCACGTTAAGTGAATTTTAATACATTTTTTGAGCCTTTTAATAATGTTTTGTTTTGACACAGAACATGCATTTATTTTAGCCATCCACCTGGCCTCCTCCATGTGTGGACTTTCTCCCTCTTTATACAACACCAACAGCCCGGGGCATCTTATGCAGCCACTTGAAAAGCCCAGTGTGTCACTTTCAGCTTCAAACTGGTCTTGTGAGGGGTGTATGAGCTGCAGAGGGGGCAGTGACAGATCGTCAGTATCTGACAAGTTAGAAGTGAGACCTGGCTGGGATTGTTCACCAGCAGCACTAACAACAACTAATGCAAACCAGAACGCATGCCTTGGCAACAGATTCTAGATTCACGTGAAGATATCTGTTCTTAGAGATTAGGTGTTAAACAATGGAGCCTGAGTTGTTCCAGTCAGTCAACAAACACACCATCCTTCCATGTGAGCCTCTAAAAAGCACAAGAGCTATTAACTAATTCCATATATTGTAGCAAACCCAGGTTCAAAAACCTGTGAGCGATAAATCAGTCGCGCTATAGGTTATATACAGTATAATAACATGGGAAAACTGCAGCGCTGTTGGTGGTGTCTCTGAGTTTGCCTCCTCCCTGCCAAATTTGCTGCCGTGCATACTATTAATATCATGCAGGTTTCATGCTGTGACATGCTCTTGCCGTGCACATGCTCTATGTAATGGGAAAAACCACAACTTAAGACCACTAACAGTGGGGTATAATTTTTCTAAATTGTTCTAAAAGCCACATAATGTTAAATGCTTGTATAAATCCAACCCGAACCAGACTCTGAGGGTATTTTAGCACAGCCCTGGGCCTAATTATTATCTATCATCCAGTGAGTGGGAAACCCCTGTGCCACCACCCGCATTGAATACAGCAAGAGTCATTTGCACAGAAACAGGTTGTGCCGTCCTAATGAGAGGTGGGTGGATGGAGGGTGACAGACTTGCTTGGCCTGTGTGTACGCGGCCCACTGCACCCAAACTAAAGAGGGGATGGTGGTCTCCGCCATCAGCAGACATTAGGCTCCAGTGTGGAGAATAAGCCGGCTGTGTCAGGTGTCGGTGGACACTCAGCGACTGTGGAGGTCAGTACGCAGACAACCAGCGCTGGTTAGATCCCTACTTATCAGAGGACAAGGCCTCCATGGTCAGTGAATCAGCCCAAAGAGCTGCCCTAATCCAATTAGAGATGATTTTGTTTGCATTTGTGTGTGGATGTGTGCATCTGTCTCTTTATTTTTGTAAGCTGTAAATCCCTTGTAGGCCAAAGGCTGTTTGATTTTAAAATAATCAAAGGGGTATAAACTGTTTGTTTCAGTCAGAGGTGGGAAGTAATGAAGCACAGATGCTTTGTTACTATATTTAGATTATTCAGGTATTTACTTTACAACTTCTTACTTTTGTTCTCATTTCAAGACAAATATCTGTACTTTCCACTCCTTACATTTTCAAAACAGCATTGTTACTTTAGTTTTAATACATTTAATTGGAATTACTGATTATTTTTATTTTGCACGATCATGAGCCAGACTTTCCAACATCAACACCGATTTCAGTGGATGGGACAACAACACATAGAAAAGACGTTTCTTTGGGGTATCCATACTGCATATCGTGCACGCCAAAAGATGAAAATGATGTAAAAGACAAAGCAAAAACAATGTAACAAGACATAAGATATATGTCTTTTTATATGTTATATATATAAACACAAGAGCAGGACAAAACAGACAGAGGGAGACGGAGAAAAGGTGAGGTTCGGTTAGCTTTGTACTGAATCAGTTGGCAGAAATGTTCTTCAGAGGGAGATTTTTTAACTTTTATACTTTGGGCAGAGTCTGAACTTCTTCACTTTTACTTTAATAAAGAAATTGAATCAGTACTTTTTTTTTTACACAAGTATCTGTACTTCTACTTGAGTGAAGAATGTGTGGACTTTTGCCAGCCCCGGTTTCAGTTCGTGCCACAAGATGCAATAGAGGCATTTTTCACAGTTAAACAGGAAAATAACAAAAGTACTTGTGTATACCGATCCGGTTGAGCTCCGTGATGTTTGAGACACATTTATTTCTCAAACCGTCTCTCTGTCAACATTGCGTTGGTCACACAGTAAGCAAAAAAAAAGGCCTGCTAATGTTCCTTGTGTGTTCCTCTCATCTGATAACCACCTCAGTACTCCGAATGTTCCTGAATGAAGGCCCAGCTGTGCGCCATATGCAGATTTGTACTCGCAGAGGGTGGGAAACATGTTGAAGTCAATGACTGGTGAGAGAAATTCACATACGGGGAAACACATCTTTTCTGGCGTGGTGATTCTTGAAATGGCTAATTAGGCTACAGCAGCTGGCAAAGGAGAAACCTGGCAGCCGGGGTGGCCATACATAGTCGAACGATTCAGTCAGTTTTAGGGATCGCCTCGGTTTTGGTTTCTGCGGGCTCAACAAGCCTGCTTGGAGAGAAATCACTTGTCGGTGTTTGAGCTGCAAGATGTCAACATGTGAAGGATGGATGCTAAAAGAAGAGTTTGCTCTTTTTCCTGGCAATAAACAGGCGTGAATAAATACAAAATGGTTCTGTTTTATTTTTATGCCTAACTATTAAGCGATCAAACATATTTCACACATCATCATTATTTACTTACTTAGGTTTTTGTATTCCCTGAGAAACCATCGATGAAAGCCATCCATCCTCTCTGGTCTTGGCCTTTCGATCCTGTTGCTGCCATGACAGCCCCTATTACTGCTGTCTTTTCTCCTCCATATAAGGGCCTGACATTGTTGCAACGTTCATAGATCATCGAAGTCGGTGTTTTTTTAACTAGGGTCCAGGACCAACAGAGGTCGGGGGGGGGGGGGGGGGGTGTTCAGCAAAAGGAAAAATATGATATTCTAACTTTTATCACAGTTTTGGAAGTTAGAACATGGGAAGAAATACAGGTGGTTGTTTTGGTTGACTGTAATTTATAATTATCCCAGTTGACTGAGTATAAAGACTCTATTTTCTTCAAACCCAAATATGAAAGAAAAACATCTCCAAAATGTCTATTTAGTTTTTGATACCAAATCACAACATGATTTATTCTGTGGTGTTTCTCAAGGTCACAGTGTCATCATGTGAGTGATTTTTTACTATTTTTGTTGTCTATGCACCAAAATACCAAGGCAAATTCTTTGTATGTGAAAGCCTAATCGGCAATAAACCTGATTCTGATTCGTTGCCTTTGAAAATGACCTTCAGTAATCTATTCTAGCATTTCTCAAACTTAGGGTCACGGTCAATCTTTATTGGGTCACCAACTGGTAGAATAAAATACATAATAGTGCTATGATTTGTGATTTCATTTTCGATTAAAATAGAGGAAGAGTGTCCTTTTATGCTTCATTGGTCTGTTCAGCTCAGATGCCGTGTGCAGGGCTAGCTAGCTTACATTACTTGTCAGTGTTAGCCGTGATTGCTGATGTTCACTTGCTAGCTGCAACTGACAATCTGATTTTCAGTCCCAGACTCACGGGCTTGTTTGGGTCAGGAGGACACACCAGATTTTTCTTTTGGATCTTGAGCTGAAGAGGTTTTGGAAGCCCCACGATCTGACACATCAGCAGGACAAAAAACAAAATTAAGTGTCTTCCAAAACAGTTGCAAAAATGACCTTTTCTGATCTGCATCCACTATGGTTATTGTTTAATTAAAAAAAAAAAACCTTAGTTAAGGTTTAGGGAAAGATCTTGGTCATGGGTAAAGGAAACCAGCGCTGACTGAAACAAGATGAAAACAGTGGTATCCCGTGTCAAAGTCTTTTTTGACCCATCCATCCAACCAGTAATGCTAATATTAATGTTACTCTGCTTTCACTGTTTTTCCTGACAGACAGCGTTAATAGTCCAGACCACTAGAGGTCCTTATCAGGTAAACTCAGGTCATTTTTGGCCGACAGATGCCCGATTTTCTTGTGTGTACGGCCTCAGATGTTTTCAAGCTGGGCTGCAAGAAAATATTCATTCATTCACCACACTTTGCTGCAGAGTGATACTGTGTGATCAGGCCAAACTCCACATTCAAGCTTGTCATTCAAGGCATTTTTCTGAAAAAGTGCCTCACCCCGGCCTCCTTGCACCTCCTCATCCTGTTCAAGACAACAAAGCCACACAACACAGCCGAGCCCATTTTGTGTAGAACTCCCTATTGTAATTTGAAACATACTTGAGAAACCCCTCTACAACCCCACAGCTTCCCTACACACCCATTGTCGAACGCAGCGAGACAATTAAGACCACATTAGATCTTTTCAAGTACTTGTAATTTCATAAGAGAGCGCTTTTTTTTCCTCTTTTACCCTTTTTGAAAATGAAATGGGGGAAACCCGCAGTTCCTCAAGAGCCACTTGGAAAAGATGGGAAACAGATATTAACCCTGCGAGTGATGGTTCTCCAAGAGGCCTCCACACTCAAACCCCCCCCCCCCCACCCACACCGCCAGCACCTCCGCTGTGGGACCACACACACACAGACACCTGCACCCTCTGAGACACACACACACACACATAGTGAAACCTAGACTGTTAGAAATAATGGCACTTAATAGAACCATAAAAAGTTATTTGGCTTATCATCATACACAAAACATTTTTGGTTCCGGGTAGAAACGTTTTTAAGGGTTCCAATTGGAATTGTACCTAGAACACAACATAAAGGGTTATAACTAGAACCACCTGTGACCATCTACAGAAAACCTTTCTATAATGTCTAGTTCCACTCAGAACTCTTTCCGAGGGTTATATCCAGAACATCTACTCCTAAGGGTGCTATCAAGAACCCACCTAGGGAGTTATTCCCAGAATCCTTTTATATTCCATGGGTTTCATCTAGAACCCAACCAGAGGGTTCTACTGGGAACCCCTTTACATTATAGTACAAAGAACTCTTAAAGAACCCTTGACAAGAGTGCCTCAAGTATTGTTGAAATCCATGGGAAACTCAACAAGAATCCACCCACCCTGTTCTACCAAGAACCCTTTTCTACTTAAAGTGTTTTATCTGGAACCCACTCAGGGACTCAGGGAATCTTTTATATTCCAAAGGTTCTATCTAGAACCTGCTCAGGGGCTTCTACTGAGAACCCTATTATATTCCAAGGTTTTCATTTAGAACCACCTCAGGGGATTCTACTGAGATCCCTTTTATATTCCAATATTTCAGAAGTTATATCTAGAATCCACCCAGAGGTTCTACCGAGACCTCTTTTTGTATTGCAAGGGTTTTGTCTAGGACCCACACAGGGGGCTCTATCTATAACCATTTTATCTCCCATGTGTTCTACCTAGAAACAACCCAGAACCCAAAGAGGGATCCTTTCTTTAAAAAGGCTTTCTTAGAAGCTAACGGTTCTGAGTAGGACCTCAGTCCATCATGAAAAACCCTTTCGGAACCCTTATTTCTCAGAGTGAAAGTGACCTTATATTCAAACAGAATGACACACACTTCCCATTCAGTTGTCTATTTAAAGAAGAAAGTGCAGCAGATCTTGACTGATTTCCTGTCTCATATTACTCAAGATGTAAGCTACAGCTATAATTACATCCATTAACGAAGAAATGGTCATGTTATTGTTAAAATAATTTAACGCACTCTGTGTATTTCATGTATTTGATTCATTTTCCTTGGTTCCTCGTGAGCTTTAACTTACCCCATGTTGAGTAACCTGGGCCTCTCCATTTGGCCCCATTCCACCATGTGAAATGTAAATGATGTATTGTTCTAATTAGATGAAAAAATATGAGTAATCCTCCCAGCATGCACCACTTCTGAGGGGGTTTATTATTCTAGCCGAAGGTGCTACTCTGTTTTATTTACTTTGATCCTGCATATTTCGGACTCTTTGGTAATCAGAGGTAGAAAGTCATTACGTTGTTATCACAACTGCAGTCGTGGCGGCCAGAGCTTGACACAAGACGTTAACCCGTCTGTAATGGAGAGGCCTTCGCTTGCTCAGCGGCCTGGCCCACACGGCCTGCTGCCTCCGAGGAACATACATCAGAGGGCGAGGACTTCATCACGACCCGCCCCCGAAATGAGACCAGCATCAGCAGAGGTGTGGAGAGCGCGGCTGTGGAGGGACCCGAGGGGGAAAAGGGGGAGCAGAGCAGGCGAGCAGGCCGGCCTTTGAGGATTGAACCCTGAAAATCAAAAGGAGAATGAGTGATGGGTGTGATTTGGAGCGCACTCCTCCTCCTCCCACAGCCATTGCACTAATCACCACTTTAAATCAAACAAGCCTCCATCTCTCAAAACCTTCGCTGTTTCCATTTCTCCCGCCTTCCGATTTTGAAGTCGAAAAACTTGTCACCAAAAGCCAAAAATATCAACAGCCTCAGCCCTGTCAGAGTTTGTGAGCAGCTGAGTAGGAATATTGCTCCTGGACCTGTACAGGACGTCAGTCGACAAGCAGCTCCCCACGATGACCAATCTTACTGTAATTAACGTCTGATATCTGCAAATCGAAAGTCAGTGTCCTTAAATCAAATCGAAAACAAAACCGGCAACAAGCAAGTCAAACTTTCTGCAATGATAATTTTTTTGTAGACACGCTACAATGTTAATATAACTGTTTATCTTCTTTCTTTTCAGTTATATTTCTGGTGGATTAGATGCTAGAGTGATAGTAGTGCTTTCAAAATAAAGGTCTGGGTGTCAAAATAAAGGATTCAAAAGTAAAAAATTGATATTTATTTAACATGAAAAACAAAATTGAACTAACACACTGTATATGCAAAGGCCTGCCCCCTGAACATTTTAGGACAAATCGGGGCGGTTGAGGATTAGACGTATGGTGAGACACACAAACACACAAACACAAAAAACGCTCTCCAATTATATTAGCGTAATATATCTACACCTGAGCTACAGATTTCATTAGCAGCCTTACTAAATGGATGGAAGGTCGATTAGCTTTGTTTGTTTTTCTCTGTGAATTCTGTCACTCCGCTTTTCCTTCCCCTCCTCCCCTCTCCCCCTTTAAGAGTGGCATTGCGTGAGTGGCAGCCATTTCACCTTGACCCGCCTGATTGACCGTGGCGATGGCAGTGAAAAAATCCCTCATCAGTGTGAAACGTTGCCATGGTTTCGGCTGAGCCGAGACCCCTGGTCGCGGGTAGCAGGGACTGTGGGGATTTTTTTACACCCCTCCCCTCCACACCGTTCCCTCTCTTCTGTGGCTCCATGCCACAGCCATGTGGGGCTGCATCATGTCTGCCGGCCTTCTCACACGATCCCAGCACTATTGCGTGCAGAGGCTGCACTGAGAGCATAGCATTTTCACCCCACTACCTTACGCATGAGTAGGCTTGGGAGGGGCTGAGTGATGGAGGGAGGGGAGGGGAGTGGAGTGGGCGAGGAGGGATGATGATGTAGATTGATGGCGGAGGATGAGACACAGAACAAAGGTCGTGAAACGAGGTGAATATTAGAAAAACAGGCGAATGATTGAGAGATTGGAGGTTAAGATGAGTGAAGGAGACAGGAACAAGAAATGAGCTAAGAGGGAGCAAGGAAGGGAATCTCCTGATGCATTATTCAGTTCATACACAGACAGCAGCTAGAGCACTCTCTGAGGTATTACGGTCACACACACACACACATATACACACACACACACACACATACACACACACAACTTCCACGCAGACAGAATGAGAGAATAGTCTGGGCACTTAAACCACAGACAAAACATTGAAAGCGTACACACATGCTTCCTCTCTGTGTGTCTCACACAAAGGTACACACACGCTCAGCCACCCACACAAACACAAAGTGAAACACGCTTATTTACTCACACGATTCAATGGGAAGCATGAACCAGCAGCAGATGTACGAGCTTATCACGATTTCCTGATTTTATGTTTCCAATTTTGCACTCTCCCACAAATAAAATTCACTAACCTGCTGTAAAGGCAATGACTACCAATTGTGATTAGTATAGCTAGAATGATTGGACATTACCATAGAATCTTAAACCTTGGATAAGAGCGCCTGAAGTGGATTCATTTTATAAGACGGTGAGGTTGCAGGAGATATCTGAGACTGATCAATTGCATTAATTAACCAGATCATTGTGCATTTGCTTAATAACTAAATCTATCAACTAACCTGGAGACTCTTTAGCTTTTGTCTCTCTTCGTGTTATCTAATTGTTGTAATGCCTGTCATGCTTTCCATTGTAACTTTTTAAACAATGGGTGTCTGATTTTACACACAGATGGACAAAAGCAGGCTCTCATTTTTAGTTGGCAACTGTCTGATGTCGCAATATGAAATTAATGTATTTAATCGTAGTTACTGAGCTTGATCGCTAAAAGGCCCAAAACCAAAAGTGCCAGATAAAATTCAACATCCTCACCAGGTGATCATCCATAGAGGACATAGAACTTGTTGAAAAGTAGTGGGGGCATAAGAGTTCACACGAAAAGCATTTTTTAAACAGTCTTCAACAACGCGATTTTAGGCAATGTAATGTACACAATACCTACATGTATATGATATATGCTATATACACAATAGTGCAAAAGACATAGCACTGTGTGAGACAGTAGACAATAAACAATTAGTTTAAAGAAAAAATAATATAGTAGTACTGGCTAATGAGGTAGTATGATACCTGTATGAGGTGGCTTTAGTCTGTCAGATCAGAGAAGGTGCAGTAAACCCGAGGTGACAGATCACAGATCAGTAGTAGTCAGTGAGGAATGAGACAGTGGAGCTGCAACGGATAAATGATAACATGTCAATGTAACGTAATATGGTATGTATGTATATGATATAATATAATAATATAATAATAGAATGCAATAATTGATAACAGTATCATAATAGGACAGATAATGATAATGCAATACAATAGTGTAGTGCAATAGTGCTGTTATGAGTAACAATGGTAGTTGCATGTCATACATAAAGTAATATAGTGTAAAATATGCAATATGAATACAACAATGCAGTTATGGAATATAATGTAATGTATATAATATTAAAGGTAATGGGACAAAATAGGCCATCTCAAAAAGTGGTGGCGACATCAAAATCATAAGATATCAAAACATTCTTCAGCATTTAAAACATCTACAGCCAGGTGTACCTCTTTTGAAGTCATCCAGAAATATTTTGAAAGTGTCCGATGAGACCAGCTCCTGAAGATTTAGGTGATTCTGCAACTGATTTCAAGGGAATAGCATATTTAAAACGTCCCTTTCCCCAGTTCAGTATGGACTTTTGGGAAAGTTAGTAGCAATAAGTCCTTGGAACGTAGACAATAATTTCCTGTTTCCTATTCCTATTACCTTCAGTTACTTGTTATAATAATATACATGTAAAAATGACCATATACGTATATTTAAAGTGCTCAGTGACCTCTCAAAACATCTAAACAGAGTCTTTTTTTTTCTCGAGCTCACTAACGTTGACAACCACATGGCCTGTGTGTGTGTTAGAGAAAGAAAACGGGTGTTACTGAAACCCTTACGTTGCTTTAATTGTCAGAGTAAATGAAACCCTGTGATAGATGAGTAATTTGGCAGGAAGTTAGAGTGTGGTTTCTTACACGTTCTCCCACCTTCTCTTTTTTTCTCCTCTTAAGTGTTTTTTCCACTATTTGTACCACTTTCACCCCTTTAGAATAACATTATTATCACAAGCATGAAGAGCACCACAATTATTCACAGCCCGCTCTTTCTCAAGTTAGGAAATCGCCTTGAAAATTGGGCAGGCCTGCAGAGTGTTTGCCACTTAAGTCCCCCAGTCCTGTGCTTTTGAGACGTGTGTGTGTATATGTGTGTGTGTGTGTGTGTGTGTGTGTGTGTGTGTGTGTGTGTGTGTGTGTGTGTGTAGGCCTTGAAACTCCACACCATGCATGCTGTCAGATCTAAGACCGTAACATAAACCAATTTTCAACAGTGTTTCTCCTTTAATCGTGTTAAGCAGCAAAAACAAAAAAATATTTATGTAAAAAGTATATGTAATCTCAGGTCCATATGAGGTAAAAAAAAATGCAGCTGGCACACATTTTTGGGACGATTAAATTATGAAAATGGCTGCGTATCACTTTGCAACGCATTTAAAGGTGGATGGAGGTCCTATTTAGATTTTAATGCACTGGCAGTTACTCAATTTGTTGATTATAGCTGTATGACTGATTTTGAGATGATGCCTCTTAAAGCTCTGTTACACCTGGTTTACAGCTCCAGCTGAGATCTTGAAGAGCTGAGGAAGCTGTTACAGATGTAGGGAGGCTAGACAACTGGCCTGCAAACATCAGTACATACCCCGTTCGACACTGGCGACAAACACAACAGTGCTACACCCTCCTTTTTATGATAAATCCTGGAAGAGACCCCAACTGTTACACCCTCAAAGTTTGGGAATGGTAACGATAAATATTTAACTAGGGAAAAAGAAACAAGAAACTGAAAGTTAATGCAACAACCAGAGTTTATTTTATCTAAATAAAATTAAACGCACTAACAGCAAAATCACAAAGATATTAACTAAAAGGGGTTAGCTGTTTTTGAAAGTATAACCACACCTGAAGGAGGCAATTTCACATACATACAAATTTTTTCACTTTGGTTTCACTTTAGAACGGATTTGGAGGTATTTTGCAGATATATATCTTTGTTTTCTTTCTGCTGTTGCTCTGTGAAACCGGGCCCTACCTAACCCTGCATGGGAATCTGATTTTATGATGTGCCTTTTTGATTTGGCTTTTTATGCTGGATGCTCCTGCTAATGCAACACACCCCATTTATCCAAGCTTGGGACAGGCAATTAGGAATGCACTGACCTGTGCATCCCCAGTGGCTGGGGAGCAACCCAGGGTTCACTGACTTGTCCAAGGACTCTTGCACGGCACAGTCATCCCATCTTGTTTATATGAAATATTTAATATGTTTATTTGCTGTTGAATCACGTCCAGTCTTTGTTCTTATTTGGTTGAATTTATGCTGTTTCTTCCCGTATAACCGTCTTTCCCACACTGTCAAAGTCCCTACATTCACAATGTTGATGTCACAATATCTGGGCAATGATCTTCCTGCACGAGTCAATTTGTCCTTTGATGCTGACCTTTAAATATTATTGTGATCCTGTCATTCAGACCTATCCATCACTACCATGCACAATTTCCAGGGAGATTCAAATTTCCATCAAGCGCCTGCTGGATTTATTCCACCACCATCAGTCTAGACTCTGCAGGATCCTGTCCTGTCTTCTATTGTCATATTGGCTTAATGAAGGTGCACATTGATCACATCGATGGAGTCTAATTGCCAAAGTATTTTTCTGTTGCTTACCTCAGTTAAAATTATTATATTCTTACAATTCATCGCTCTGTATTGAAATGTTCTGTCGCACTATGAGTCCATGAAGAGCCGTACGTAAGAATTGACCACCTGTTGATCTTCCAAACAAACATATCAACACTGTCAGTAACATTATACGATTAACTACCTTTTTAAGCTATTGCTAAATACACAATGTTAGCATAAACAGCTGTTTATAAGAGCTGTCTCCAGCGGTGGACAGTCACCAATGTTAAGGGCACCATGAAACGACTGGCGGAGTGCTTATGCTTTTGTGTTTCCAACCCATTCTCATCCAAACAATATGCTACCATGCACAGTTTACACACAGTTGCCAATTCATTATCATGGCCTCATCAATTTGTCTTAATTTTTTTTTACTTTTTACTTCCTCACATGTAATTCCTTTAACAACTTCCTTCATAATAATATTAACTCAGCTTTGTTCTGCTTCTGATCAACTCTACTTCTACTTCTGATCGACATAAATCAAGCGTTCCTTGTTTTCCGCTCTAATGTGCGTTACTCTCCTGCTCTACTCTTTTCTTCTCTTTTTTACTGCTCTCTTCTAAAATAAATCAAACAAAACTATGATGAGTTCAAGCTGGATTTGGAAGAACAGATCAGTATAACATCCCTGACACTTAAAAATTAAATGTTTCTGCACTGACTTCACTCATAAGCTGTAAAACAACTTAATAGAAAAACTCAACACATGACAATGAAACAACTGACATTACATGACATTAATCTTAAATGTAGTGACAACCATCCTGGCCAATATGGTTAATATAGGACTGTATAAATAATTTCTGTGCACTAAAAACAATAAATCATGATCAATAACTCGTGCTGTCTCTGCCTTCTTTGGCCATATTTTATAACTTAATGCATTTCTGCAAAACCGCACCACTCACACATGCAATAAACACACTCAAGAGTTGGTCTTTTTGTGTTTTTACTTTCCATACACACAACAAAAGGAGCCTTTTTCCCACCTAGCATGTCCACGGTGTCTGCTAATAGTAGGTTGGCCTCTCATTGTTTACAGGAGGGAGTAAAAGTTATATCCCTTACCTTCTGGCACAGTGTAATTTTACTTTGGATTCAAAGCAGAAGTTGCTTCACAATTGGGAAATGATGTCATGCAGCGCAGAGAAGGGGTCAACTCCAAAGCAGGGGCCACTCTGAACGAGTTATTTGTTGACAAACCATAAAACAGAGGAAAAAACGCAGAAATGTGTTACCCTCCAAAAAACAATGAAGCACAGAGTTAATGAGTCACAGCGCTGTGTGAGCATACAGAACCCAGATGACTCTGCTTCTCTTCCATGTTTGAGCTCTTATGCTCTGCGTTCACTTCTCGACGGCATCTGGTGCACCAGAGTTTACGTAATCAAAAGTATCAGGGTACGAATACATAGATCAACATTATACTGTGGAGTGCTTCAGCTAATAGAGTTTGAGGAAATCTACGGTGGTGCTGTTTAGCTGCTCCAGTTTTTAATTACAGTCCAAACACTCATAAAAGCACAAATAAACCAGTGAGTCCCAAACTGTGGTACTGCAAGGTGGGCGTGGATGACCACAGAGAAAATACTGAGTGAAAAGAGGTTGAATGAATATGATCTATGTAGGGTAAATAAACAAACCAAAAGAGTCTGCTGGTGCTATCGTGCTGATAGTTATTTCACTAAAATTTAGCTTGAAACCTTTTTAATTTGTTGTTTCCCAAATTAATGGTTGCTAAAAAATTATGGGGTGGGGGTGTGATGTTTTTTTTTTCCACTTCTGAAGGAAGGCATGACAGAAAAGCTTTGACAACCACTGAAACAAACAAAGGATGTTGTGCTGTTTTCACCCCGAATATGTCAAACATGGCTGCTTGTTCGGTGCCCCTGCGCTTCAGACTTTGACTCTGTAAGTACCTCATGGTGTCATTTCTGGAGGTGCTCCTCTAGCATTATGTTTTAATATGCTGTTGAAGTCAGGTGATGTGGAGTAAAGAGTGTGAAAGTTTACATATGGAGGAGGGATGATGGGACAGGACTTTCACCCGGGAGACTGGAGTTCATGCCCCTTGTGAGACCAAAAGTGTTGATTTCTTATCAAGTTAACATTCACAGTAATGTTATATACGCAGGTTACATCAGTCACTATACATATGTGAACTTACGTACTTATTTAAACCCAAGCACCTTACTTTTCCTAAATCTAGCCATGCAGTTTTTGGACCTTTATTTTGAAAGTGTGCCTGGATGACGTATATTTATTGCACATGTACCTGCTGCATCATAGTTTGAAGTGTAGGGCCACTGACCCAGTGGACACAAAAAACATCTGAGGCCAATGGAAATGCCATTAGTTTTTAAAATATGCAGGATTTCCCCCACAAAACAATGCATACACTCATATATTATCAACCACAACCTCACCCTCCGCCTGTACCTTCATATTTTCTCATTATTTTGCTGTGCTTGGGACGCTTTACCAACACAAAACATCTGTATTCGACGTCCTGGGAGTGAGACACAACAATCAACTGTCTTTCTGCTGCGTTTGCAAAGAGCGACAGACAAACCCTACTTATTTACCTGCCTTTGAGGTGTTGGATCATAAATCAAGATTCAGATATTAATGTACACCAGAGGAAGAACCGTACTAACTTGGTGGTCCCCTGACTTTTCCTCGAGCACCATCATGAAGTTCACATTTGTGGTTTTGAGTGAAATTCCTGGAAAACTATTGGATAGATGTCCATGAAATTTGGTGCAGATGAATCACAAGTTTTGGTGATCCTCTGATCCTCCACTATACATGTTAAAAAAAAAGTTAAATTTAAGGTCCAGTGTATGATTTAGGGGGATCTATTATCAGAATATGACTGAAGTGGAATATAGTATTCATATATATGTTTTCTTTAGTGTGTAATCACCTGAAAATAAGAATCTTTTTCTTTTCTTCTTCTCAGTATTCAGTTGGTTACAATCTACAACCTCACCACCTCATTCCTTTAAATCCTACACACTGGTCCTTTAAGGGAACACTACATTTATAACAATTCATCCTGAGAGGATTTAGGATTATAATGATTAGGATTCATTCCCCTGCAATCTATCTAATAGTTGTACAGATATTTCAGTCTAGACCAACATTATGGGATAAAAATTGATATTTGACATTGGGATTTACCCAAAAAATAAAGCCTGATTATTGATAACTGCTTCAGATTTATGGAGATAATGTCAAAGATTGACAGTATAGTATTGCTTATAAAAAACAATATCTGTCTCAGAATTTGCCTGAAAATGTCACAGCATGCACATTATCATAAAGACCAAACCAAAGTGTGTTTTTTTATGGCTGAAATGTGTTTTTGTTGCTGTCAAGCTATTAAATACTTGTTTAAACACAGTAAAATGTTAAACATAAAAACCTGAATGGACAGTTGTGCGAATGAATCTGATTAACGTTTAAGTCCGCAAAGTCAGCACTTGGCAAACATTTAGTCTCTTTAAAAAGCAAAGCACTACTTTTAAAAAAAAAGTCTTTGTTATTAGCAGCAGTTCAGTGTGTTCTCGCTAAGTTTTTTGCGCATCAAAGAGATGAACATTTCTCATCTTTGAACTGCCAGAGACGAGAGCTGAAATGATTATGTGGAGCAATGAAATCATTAATGTGGCGAATGGACGTCCTCCTGCTGTGTCAATGATTTTAGTGACACACACACACACACACACACATTTAATTTTCTAAAGGGAATTGAGGCTTTTTATGAAAAAAAAAAGACAGATGAACAGCTTCAGACACTGACAAACACACACACACACACACACACACTCTATCCCCCCTCGCTCTCACACACACTTAAACACACATTGTTCCTTTGGGATCTGAGCTTATTCATGAGTCTTATTATGCCATGGTTTTCAGGTTTTTCCTTTTGATGTGTCATTGTGTTTCTCGAGCCTTTTAGGTGGTTTTCTTCTTTTCTGAGTAACGTTTCATGAACACACACCACCGCTCCGCCTCCCCCTCCAAACACCCACTTCACCTCCAGTATCCCTTTTGGCACTAATGATGCCATGTTGTGCATTTGTCTAATTTTCTCTGAAACATTCCTGCGCCTCTGGACTCGTCGAGGAGCAGGTTCTGTACTGTACGTTGTACCTCGGAGCTGACTGGTTCCAGATTTCTGCTGGAGACGGATCACAATAGGTTGTGCGTGAGAAGAGCCAGCCGTTTGTTAATTTGTTTCGAGGTTTGTTTGTCTTACTCATCCATGTGCACTTGTGTGTGTGAGGCAGCAGCAGAATCCGAACAGTATGTGTATATTGTATAAATTCCCCTGATAATATTAAAGGATAAACACGTTTTCTTTGATTTTCTTTTGTATTACACATCAAGTATGACCCATACGTTGATTTTACGTTCACTTTCTCCCCTGTCAGGCCTGTAAAAAGTTATTGAGCTGAAAGGACTGTGAGTATGGCAGATCAAATATTTCGCTTCAAATTTTGCTTCATTTATGATTTATACACAATTCTAAAACATCACAATCAGGGTTTAATAGGCATTAAAAGGCCTGGTGTATAACAGGGCTTTATTGCCAGAAAATGGCAAAAATGGAACATAGTTGGTGTTTAATCACCCGAAAATGAGACTGATTGTGTTTTCATTACCGTAGAATGACCTGTGTTTCTACAGTAGCCCAGAACAGACGAACCAAACACTGGTTTTGCACAACTTTCATGGCCACTGTGGGTTTTCCCACATGCTTGAAAGTGAAACAAGGTGTTTGCAATCTGAAAGTCATGCTAGTAAGTCCTATAGTCCTATTATTAATAAGTCCTTTAAGTCTCCTTTCAAACTTACTGTGAGTTATCAGTGGCAAATTGATCTACTTAAAGTCATATTATTATGTAGATCAAACACAAGTAGTCTTCTTATTAACTACTTTGGTTTGTATGTAAAAAATATACATTCAAAAGTAAAGTGATTTCAAATATCTATTTCAAATCGAAACCTATTTAAGTTTGAAAATTTCCGTATTACTTTAAGTGGGTATACGTTGTTTTTCCAAATGATTTCCTGAATCATCAGTACAAACTATCAAAATATATACAAACACGGACGTGAAGGTAAAACAACTCAATTGCCCCCTGGTGGCCGGCTGCAGGACAGGTCATGTACAGGTCGTGAACCCTGCCCCCTTCATGTTAGCAGATAGGACATCAAAGTGCATGTCAAATAAATTTTTTGCTAACATGGTTTCTGTCAGTTTTAGGCAGTTCTCATCATGCTGATGTTTGTTCAAGTGTTCGACTGGGTTTTAATTAGTTACTTGTTGCTATAAAAGGGGGTTTCATATCACGATTGACAGCTGAGCTCCATTTGTGACCACTGTTTAGATGGGCTTGCACTCAAGAGCGCAGCTCCAAGCTCCAACACAGATCTGTGCAGACTCTGGCTCCATATAAAGCCACCAGTGCAAGATGGCAGCGCTCGTAACCGACACATTTTGGCTTCATTTTTGTACAGTGAGAGGAAGTGGAGACGCGGTATCCAGCTTTATTTACTGTACAAACAAATAATACCTGCATTGAAGTTGTTCAGATTCAACTAAGAAAAAGGTAGAAGTCTGTGCACATAAAAATGTTAGAAGCTGAGTCAACTATGAATCCCACTGTGCGCTGCACCAAGAAACAGCCAATCACAAAGCTTCAAATTCATGGGATCATAGGAGTTGTTATCTTTACTTTAAAACAGCCACCGCAGCTGATGAAAGTCTATCTGACATGACTCCGGCAGAAATTATGCTGTGATTATATTAAAGTTCTACTTATGTGTAGTCATGTTCGCCGACTTCCTTCTTCAATCTCTGACATGTCTGACATAAGTTTTCCCAGGAGTTATAACAACTAGCATCTAGCTAGCAATGGCTACCATGAAAGACGCTGTTACCTTGATAAATTTCAGACTTCTCTGGGTTTAATCATCGTTGGAAACATTTAGGATGATGCAAATACACACCTCAGCATAATATATAACTTATATCTAGCATTTTTTGACATTTTAATGCTGAAATTATAACACATTATGGCTTTAACAGAATAATAAAACAACACCACTGTTTGTTGTGTGTATGTACCTAAAAAGATTGCTTAGGATAATGTAAATACATCTTGTTATGAGAATTTAATTTTGCTTATCACAGATTTAATTATGCTACATTTACATCCACTCAGAATTACTTTTTCCAGTATATAACCCACAACAGTACTACACATGATCTCCACGTACTTTCAGTCCATTGATTCACATGTTGCAGCCACACAAGACTCAATCCGAGCTTTGAATCCCACTTTGGCTTCCTCCTGATTCCCCATGCAAGATGCATATGCAGATTGCACATGAGCTCTTGTGAAAATAAAGGCACTTGTGGTGAAGGGGTCTGAAAAGTCTCCTGAAGTGGTAGACTCTGCGGCCTAATTAACATGCCATAGGTGTTAATTGGCAGCTGGCAGCAGCAGTCAAAGCAGTAGCAGGTGAGCACCAGCGCTTGTTGAACTTAGATGCACTGAATAGCACGAGGAGTCACTGGAGGTTTATACGGCAGCGATTTGCAAATCAATGCCCACGGCTGGAGGTTAATTTGGATGTTGAGAAGTCTGACATCATGTTTCCAACCTCATTCAGGAGGTTAAAGCACCATTTTTCCTTCTTTTTTTTCTTTGTTTTGTGCCCAGAGAAGTTGATTACAACATTTTAATCTGTAGTGATGCATGTGAGTTCATACAGTATAATAGCATTTGACTGCACACTGTAAAAAAAAGACTCATACAGAAAGTGAAGTCAACTAATCTTTTCTAATTAACTTAACAGAAATATGGAAGTTTTATCTATTGAAGTAAATTAAACTTAAAATTTCAAGCATTGTTTTTAGAACACTTCAGAACTTGTAAACATGAGTTTTGACTTGAAATGATGAGCTGAATGAAAAAATAACTAAGTAATAGGTTTCTAAAGAAATGTGATCAGCATATTAGAAGACATTAAAAAAAATCAAGTCAGATTTGTTTGTTTGAAGAGTTGCTGGTTTGACTTAATATCTTAATCTTATTGAACATGTTTTCTGAAGTATTGAGAACTTTATCTGACTAGAAAAGTCTGTTTCTTTTGAAACATTAGAAAAATACCTGAACTTGTCTTTTCAAATTCAATCAACTTAAAATTTTATATCAAGTTTATTTGACTCAAAAAGTTTAAATGTACTTTTAAAAAAAAAAACAAAAAAAAAAACATTAAAACAAACTATTACTACTAACTAAATAACTTTAAAAAGATGGTGGCTGGGCTGCCTTAAAATTTTAATGGTTCAAATCAAATTAGGTTTTCTATAGTGAAATAAACTAGATATTTATAGCGCTGTACTTGGGAAAACATGTTTTTCCTGAATGAGTTTTTACAGTGTAATTTTGTAATTCCATTGTAAACTGAACAGAAATCATTTATTCTGAAGCAAATCACTCATTTAAACTTGGTTTTCATCCACCTGCCAACATTTTAAAATAATAACACTGGAGTGAAAGGTGTGAAAAGCCTTGATATTCTTCCCAGAATAATGTACTGACAGTGCAGTGCAAGGGAATGCAGAGGATTAGTAGGCTGGACTTCCATTAATAATGGTGGTGGGTAATAAGAAATGCATGTGGATTATTGTAAATGCGATTTTACTTTAGATAAGCACACATCCATCTGTTATTAAATCCATTAAGAACACATTACTGTAATGACACAATCGGAAACTGCAGCTTTCTTCTTTAATAAGCTTCTGACCTTCAGAAATCGTTCTGACCTTCGACTTATTGGTTATTTATTGATTTGTATGGATCAGATAAATATTTATTCAACCAAATTAAGACGTAAAATCGTTATATATTTAATCGGCATGTGCGAGAGAATTTAAATTATCTCGGTGATTTATCCTAAAATTGAGCAAAAAATTTCATATTGAAATCAAAATAAGGCCACGTGTCCTTTGAAAATACAACGAAATCCTCCATTAAAATGTCAGTAATGTCGTATTTTAACACACGCTGAAGAAAATAACTTTGACATGACATTTTAAGGTTAGTTTGAGCATCTTTCCAGCAAGAGAGCCTCAACTTGGGCCGTTTTAAAAGTCTTGTTATCGTATTTAACACGTGTCCTGTCTTTATTAAATTGGTTTATTCTAAAGCAGAGTGAAATATTTACATCAAAATGAATATAAATTATAAAAAATGTCACTTGTCCTCTGAAAACACATCGAAATCTTAGTTAAACTGATTTGAAGGAACTAAATTTGGAGTAAAGACATTTTAAGATTAGTTTGATCATTTTTCAAGGAAAATGTCAGACATGATCCTCGATGTGGATTGTTTTAAAATCTTGTTGTCGTATTTTAACACGTGCACTGACGCTATTTAATTGATCCATCCCAAAGCTGAGCAAATCCTTGGAATTAAAACCAAAATAATATCACTCGTCCAGTGAAAATACCACGAAAAACTACATTAAAATGTTAATTTAAAAGTTAAAAGTTGGAATACTGGTATTTTTAGTCGTATTTTAACACGTGTCCTGTCTTTATTTGATAGTTAAGAAGCTTTAAAGTTGCAGCTTCTCTCGGCGGGGAGCAGGAGGACACTTCTCTCTGTCTCTCGGCCTCCTCCTCCGGTCCCTCCGCCTCCTGTGTCTCTCGGGGGAGTTGTTGTGTCCCACATTCACAAACAGCCTCCCCTGCGGACACGGAGCTGTTATATGAACCTGACCAGTCAGTCAATTAGGAGAGAAAACAAGAAGAAGAAGAAAAAAAAAAGGAACTGCAACCAAACAAACCTTCGCGTGCAGCACCAGCTCTCAGCCAATAAACAGCCTGCACCCGTGAGGACCGCTTTATTACTCGTTACTTTAGATTTAATTGTAACGTACTGACTTTTAGTTTGTTAATCACTATTATAGCATTATTATAAGGCATCTTTGATGACTTTTTTTAAACATTCAATTAGACTTTTATCCTCAGTATTACTGCGAGTGTGACTCGTATGTTATGAGTTTATTATGCCCCCATACACATTAAAATAAAGACTTTTTGAAGGGAAAAAGGGAAATCGACTTTATAAACCTAAACTAATAACTTTGACAGTAATATTTCGTATTTTCCTTGGTTAACTTTCCACCAAAAGCTCAACCCACATGTTCAAGATCCCCTCCAGACGTGTTTTAGAGGCCTATAAAATACTGTGCTTTGAATAATGATTTATGTCAGTGGTGGAAGACGTCCTCAGTAAAAGTACTGAAGTAAAAGTAGCAATACCACAGTGTAGAAATACTGAACTAAAAGCGTAACAGTTGAGCATTAGCATATAAATTATACTTAAGCTGCCTACCAAAAGTAAAAGCACTCATTATGCATAATAGATTATATTATTGGATCACAATTAATGATGCATTAATGTTTTCACCCCTTTAATATTGCAGCTGGTGAATGGATTTAATTGTAACTGTATACTGTTTGCTTGTGATATTCCCCACAGAATCAATTAAGTTTTTCTATCATGAGTAAAATTTGATGTTAATTAATTTGTTAGTTATATTTTGCATTTTTAATGAGCATCTGCAAAGTAACTAGTAAATATGGGGTAAAAAGGACAACATTTCCTTTTGAACTGAAGTGAAGTACAAGTATAAAGTTGCAGAAAATGTACGTACGTATAAGTACCTCATAAGGACAGTCATTGATAAAAATGTACTTAGTCACTTTCCACCACTGTTCTGATATAGTTTTCCTACAAACAAAAAAGTTAAAAATTCTATAATTACATTTGCTCCTTCTTCACCACAGAACAAATACAGAATCTCTGAAAATGGAAATAGTTTTTATTCCAAAAGTTGACATAACTTGTCCACTCTCTCGGTGTTTGTACACTTGTGGTTGCAAGCTGCCACATCACACTTGTGTCAGTTGCAAACTGGACGATGATTGGCTGCCACAGAATCATCTGTACACTAGTTAAAACTCAGAAACTTTCTCCCTCAGAAACTTTCTCCCTCCAGCAGAAAATTGCTCTTGTGTCAAACTAACACGCCAATCCACATGTGAATTAACAATAAGATAAGCGCGTTTTTGACATATACAGTATGTCAAATATTCCTTAAACAGTTTGTTTAGATTTGTGCATTTCTTAAAAGAAAAAGGATGATTTCAGTCCTTTAATTTGACAGATCTTGTTCTATCCATAAATAAGCACACTTAAATAAATAAATAAATAAAGTTGTAGTGGTTATTAATTGAATATTGGTCCGTTTTTTTTTTTAATATTTCATTGTTTAGGGATTATTATTGAGATGCTGCATGTTTTATTGTGGATGTATAAGAGCTATATAGACTGTATTACAGGCAACAACTGTGTCTGAAGAAGTTCATCTTAAACAAACGATATCAAGAAAACTTTAACAAACAAGACGTCAGACATCCCTGACGTGGAACTGTGCACGCGCAAAAATAAATATATGATATATAAACTGATTACTTTCCTACAACTTTCACAAATCTACTTAAAATGACCCTGGTGATAATATTAGCCTTATAAAACTTGTATAGTTTGTGTTTCTTGTGTCCTGTGTTGGGTTCCTTCTCAGCCTCTTGTGCGTCTTTGATCTGATGTAAAAAAAAAATGAGTGAGTCGCACATCGTGTGTTTGGCGGTGAAAAAAGGGGGAAGAGGGGGAACAGCTTCCTTTTAGCTTTGGGGCAAAACACACTCGCCTCTTTCATCAATTAGCCTACCTCCCACCACGACTCCCAGCCCCACACGGAGGCCCCCCCCCCCCCCCCCCTCCCATCCCGAAACATATTTAGTTCAGTTCATGGGAAAACAAAACATCCATTTTTAAACAGATTTTTCATCAACGTGACTGTTCGACATTAATATTTTACTTGTGATGGCAAAGCCAAGCAACACAGTTTAGACCAGTGAGTCAGATCTGTTTGCTTGGGCGCATATGAGCCTGAATAAATCTCTTCAGTCACTCTAGGTGGCGAGTTGCGTCAATTTATTAAATTGCAACATTATTTACCCCAATCCTCTTGCACGGAAAGCATTGTTTCTTTTTTTTTCCCCCACAGAGGGCATTATGAATAATTAGAGGCCAAACACACAATCCTGCTTAAGCGACACCAGGAAAGAGCTGCTCTGCTCTGCGCTGAGGCGCTTGTGCCTATTAATGCCAAACTAAGCAGCTGTGAGCGATCAATAATTCATATAGACCCGGGAGGTGGTGGACGGCGATGACTGTAACTCCTGGGATTGGCTTAAACTTGATATGAGCATATTATGACGAAAGAAGCAGGAAATACTGATTTGTAACTGGTGGCAAAAGTGCATTCTTTACTCAAGCAGAGGCGTTATTATATCAAAATAATCAGTAATTCCCCTTAAATCTAAAGTAGCAACCTGTTATGAAAATATTAAAAGTAGAAAATACACATATTTGTGTTAAAACGTAGGGAGGAAAAGTAAAAAGTTGTGAGAAAAATCAATATTCAAGTGATACATGAAAACTCTAGCAGTAACTGTAATTAGTTACTTCCCAACTCTAAGTAGCAATATTCTAAACATAAGTCCTGCATTGAAGATGTTCCTTAAGTAAAATCTGCAAGTATTATCAACAAAATGTGCTTAAAGTTGATCAAAAGTATACTGTAAAAACAAGCTATTTGTTTTAACTTAAAAAAAAAGTTAGAATTTGTCTTTTCAAAGTTGGATTTGAAAAGACAAGTTGAGGTCATTTTGTAGTGATTCAATCAAATCAGCTGTTTTCTTCAAGCTATAAAAGAGTCTCGGTCTTGGTGGAGTTTTTATTTTCAAATAATGCATGCTGGGAAATCCGCTAACACGCTGATCATGTTTCTTTAGAGATGATTGAACTCTGTACAGAATTTATCTTTATATGTCCTCCAGCGCTCTGAAAATAAACACCAGACAGTTTAAGTTAAATGATTTTTTTAGTCTAAAAGTAAAAAGTTGTCAGAAATGGAAATATTCAAGTAAAATAGCCCACAGATGCCAGAAAACTCTCCTTAAGTACAGTATAATTAAGTATTTGTACTTGTACTTCTCAACTCTGCCTAAAAGTAGCCAATGCCACGAAGAAATACTCAGTGAAGTCTTTCACTGAAAACATTACCAGTAAAGTAAAAAATGCAAATATTGTAAACAAAATATACTTAAAATAGGTCAGAAGTACTCAATGTAAACACAAGACCCCTGTGAGTGATGCAGTGTTGTATATTATTGGATTTTTCTGAAATCAAAGATTTGCTTAAAATTGCTAAAAAGATGCAAATTCAAAAATGGCATTGGAGTGTTTATTGTAAGGCTAAAATACCCAAAACAAACAAACAAACAAACAAACAAAAAGATCATTAGATAACTTTAGTGCCAGTGACGTTTCACAAACTCCTTTTAGACCTTTTTCTAAGTTTTAAATCTTCATTTGTGATGCTAAAATCAAATGCAGGCTTCCTTAAAAAATGTCAAAAAGATACAAATAAAAAAGGCCCACAGAGTATTTCAGGAAAAAATAGGCTACATCCTCCTTCCAGGAGCAAGGCCAGGAAAAGGCATCACAACTCGCTTGGCTCCTCTCACTTAAGACCTGCTAAACTCCTTCTAATCAGGCCAGTTTGCAGAGTTTGAACTGGAAATCCTCCAGTCAGCAGGTTTACCTCAGTTGAACTAAAAGGGCTTGTGGGTCCAGTACTCCAGGACTGTGACTGACTGGCTGCTCTGCCTCTGTCTGGACACTGTTCAATAAATAATCCTAACAAAACTACACATTCAAACAGCGTGAGGATCATGAGAAATGACACAGATTAAGCTGGAGACTGGAGCCAGACAGGTATATCGGTTAGCCGATATTATTGCCCTGATCTTGGCCAAGCACGTCTGATTTATTTATTTTTTTGGTTACAGACCATTATGTATCATTATTACCATTATTATGTTGTTGTTGTTGTTGTTTTTATATGCAGCATTTTATGCATATTTTACCCCTTTCCTTCATTCAAGTTGTTCTTTTTGTGTTTTTTAAATTTATATCATGTATGATTATTAATAATACTAGTGATTAAAAATTACTCCCTAACACAGGAGTTTAACAAATCCAATACCAATCAGGACCCACCACTGGCGAAAACTAAACTTAATTGCCTTGTGTTTTTCAGTTTTTTTTTAAATGTATATAATAAAATTGATCACTTGAGAAATATTCACAAGGCTGATCTCTAATCCATAGCTCCAAATAAATATTTATAAATAATTACTTGAATTTAATTTTAATTTTAATTTTTTTAAACTTTCTTTAAAATATTCAGCTCATAAGGAGTTTTAATTTTGAATGAAGTCTTCATATATTTCTTTAATTGCATGGTGGATAATTCAGAAAACACAGAGTAGGGGAGACCGGGAGTAAAACAATTACACTGACCTAACTATGCTAATATAGGATCGGGGGCAGTTTTAACACTGTTTTAAGATTTTCCTCAAGCCACATGGTTCAGTATTAGCACACTGTTTGTCTATGTTGACATACTTTTTTTTGAGAAAACAAACGTAGGGTCTGTTGGAACAGGGGACGGTTGAGACATTGTTCCTTAAATTAGAAACATGCTAGGGTGATGACACATTCAACATCTGCTGCTCCATTTACTGAGAAAACTTATTTTGAAGTTGTTGTTTTTTTTCATTGGTTGCACTTTTGTCATACTGTCCTGACGTTTATAATACGACTTTAAGGAGTTTAAGTCATTGTCATAGTTTTGCACAATTGATACATGTATATTAAATGTTTGTTGCATTGCAAATTGTTCAGTTCTTCCTGTCTAATACTGAAATATACAGAGATTGACTTGCATCTTTAACAACTGCCTATGACAAAAATCTGACTGTTTGATAAATATTACTAAACAAATAAATAATACTATAACAATATTGTAAAACAATGCATGTTTTGAGAATGAAATGCCTCTGAAGACATAACTTAATGCAACTGTTCCTGACGTTGGAGTCAGTTTCAACGCCCGACTTCTTCCAGTCAAATAAAAATTGTACACCATTTATGATCATCTTCAACTGTGATGGGCAATTAGCAGTCAGACGTAAGTTCATACAGATTTGGTTGGTCTAGTCCAAACAGTCTCTAAGATACTGAAAGAAATGCAAAAAGTGTTGCAACCGTCCCCAATCTCCCCTAACACTGTTACTATATTACTTAGAAATGTGCTTTTATCTGAGATACGGTGGATTTAAATGACTTATTTTTTATTGTTTTAGCATTAATTTCACTGTTTAAGTCCCCTCAAGCATTGTTGGAACTTGCATTAATATTATAGACTTGCCATCATTAGTGAAAACATATGAACTGTACTAGTGTTAATAAGTTAACATGTATGTGTTATTTCTATCAAAAGATTACTCGTGTATTTCAAGTATTTTGTAAATAATGAAACAAAGTGTAAACATGAATATATAAATAAATTCTAATAAATGTCCCTGGTCTCCCCTACTAGTTTTAAGAGTTTGCATCAAGTGTCACCAGGTGTTTCTTGACGGAAGGCAGTGATGTGTCTGTTTTTCTCTCATTTGTCACACACTTGTTTCTAATTTCTGAAACACATAAAATGACATCAGCAACGATTCTTTCGCTTAAAAAAAAAAGAAGTTTTTAGAGTTTGTTAAGAGGTTAAAATAACTTGTAAAGTGAGAGTTTTTGCTGCAGAAATTGAGGGTCTTTTTTTTTTCTTCTCCAGCTCCGTGCATGCTGATGCTGGGTTGAAGGCTGTGACAAAGCATGAAGGAAATTCCTTTTTCCCCAGTGGGAGCCCACGGGTGCCCGCTCACAGGAGCGATCTGCTGGAGTTTTTTTGCGAGAAGAAAACGTTCCCAAGATTTTTATCGCTGAAATGATCCAGTGAGTCGCTGCAGTAACAGATGACAAGTTCAGGCCATCTGATACGTTTTCCTGCAGCCAAATAGCGTCGCTGCCCGCTACTCGACTGCAAAGATAAGGTGCGTTTGGGAAATGTTTGTTTCTGTGTTTAGTCAGATTTAATGACAACATAAACTTATCTTGAAAACCATAATGAATGGCCATTAGAACTACAAAGCCTTCCAAATGGTGCGCGTTCAAGGGAATATTTTAGTGTCATATCAAAATTACAACTCGAGTAAACCAATTTTCTTCCACACAGGAATAAACACAGACTCAAGTGAACCGCAGAGATCAAGCTCTAAAGGAATATCACAAAGTGTTCTCCAAACTGCAGCAGACTTCTTGTGCAATTAAGAGCGTTTGGCTTTGAATGGTAAAGGAAATAGCTTTCCTTGCTGTTAAATGTCACCAGAAACGCGCCTGGGGCATAAAGTGACCACTTTGTTTTTGTTTTGTGTGCTTAAATCCCTCTCAGTTACAGCGAGGGTGATATGAGAGGAGAGGTCAACCCAGAGTCTCTACACTGTAGAAAGTTCACTTTTTAGTTTAACAACAAAACTTTAAAAAAAATTACATAAATCTGTACAATCCGGGTACAAATCATACTCAAATAATCCACTTTACTAACACTGCCCTTACAAATGATTTACAAATGGTTATTATTATGTTATTAATTAGGTTGTAAAGACTTTATAAACCATTAATAAGCTGTTACACTGTTGAACTGTTACCTTACACATTAGATAAAAAGCATACATTAACTGATACGCATCAGGTTAGCTGTATTTCAGTTCCATCTGGCAACATG
This sequence comes from Lutjanus erythropterus, assembly GCF_056507025.1. Taxonomy (NCBI): domain Eukaryota; kingdom Metazoa; phylum Chordata; class Actinopteri; order Lutjaniformes; family Lutjanidae; genus Lutjanus; species Lutjanus erythropterus. Next base: position 23,145,537 of record NC_139336.1, read on the forward strand.
TCTGATTAGTTTCTATGAGAACCAGGATTGGGTCAGATTAATTTGAAATGCAGTCTGTTATTGAATTACTTGAAGGAAAAAAAACTAATTTAAATACTTTTGGATTACTTCAGAATCAAACAATGAAAGTATTGCACCTTAAACTATGAAGCCACAAAAAATAGAGTCCCACAAATATTCATTTTTTTCTCTTTAAACATCTCAAAACATTTTCAATTCAAATAAAATTCAAGTGCTCACGAAACCCCATGTATCAGACGTGCTTTTCATGAGTTAATACAGTGTTACTTGTTTTAATGAAAAATTTAAAAATTGTCATATTTGAAAGATTGAATCAAAAATGCAATCAAGCAATCCTCGACTACGTACTGTAATCTAATTACACATTTTTCAAGTGTAACCTGAGCTGACTATAGGATTGTAGTTACTTATTTTTTTGTAATCTGATTATGTAATCCTGATACATGTATTCCATTACTACTCAACCCTGATTAGAACAGGTACTGTTCTGCTTTTGAAGAGGCTGAGCAAAAACCATCTGACAAAAAACTGCATGTAATTGTAATCATTTTGATCAGTTAGCACGTGAAGTAACTGTGAATTCACATCCCTTAACTAATCAATCAAATCACGTCAAATAAACTGATCATTTGTCAGTGGTGAGCAGCAGGAATTCATGATACGCTCTGCATTCATTCATGCGATAAATCATTATGAGTCATCAATTAATTAAGCTTTATTTAAGTAAATGACTTGTACCCTTTTTGTGAAAGCGATACCAACCAATTGTCATTTATTTATTTATTTGTTTGTTTATTTATCTTTGACCTCTGACATTGTTTTTGTCCCCATTATTTAATGAGTTTATGGCATCAGAACGCTGTTGCTGTTGTTGCACAATAAAATCAAATAATGTGAACTTTGACCCAAATGCAAATGTTCTCTTTACTTTTTAAAATATAAAATAAGTAAGTAAGGTGGATTTATTTATAAATTTACATACAGGATTGTACAAGATTTAGTTATTCCCCTTTTTACCCCCTTTTTCTACCCACAAAACAAGCGTTACATGTGAAAATTATATACAGTAGAGGTAGTGGTAGTGTAGTGGTTGAATAAATAATAAGCCTCTGAAATAAAAATAAAAATGTTGTGCAGGGTAGAGTGCTGAGGATGAATTAAACAGTCTCACAGTCTGAGAGAAGAAGCTGTATGAAGAAGAAGAAAGAAGAAATGTATGAAATTATTAGAAAAATTATTAGAAAAACCTGAGAATGACATTAGAACTGTAGGTTTTAAGATAATAAATAATGCAACAAGTGAAAGAGATTCATTAGGAAGAAGTAATTTGTGGCAAATTACTGGAGTGACACAAGAAAATAAGGGGAAATTAGTTGAAACATGCAGAATTATTTACAATATTATAAGATTTTGGTGGTCTTTTTCTTTTTTAGGACTTCAGAATTATTGTATTAATTAACTTGCAAAGCTCGCCAAGAAAACTTCAAGTTCTTCTTAGACTTTTCTTCAAATTGGCATCAAATTTTAACAAAGCAGTTTCTTGGCATATTCACACACACACACACACACACACACACACACACGTCGTTCTGCAGCAGTTTTAAGTTGAAACAAACGTGGGTCACGAGTGCAGAGAGCGGTGTCTGCAGGAATTCCCTCAGGTCAGAGAGAAAGCTGTGTTTTGAGGACCTTCTTAGCAGCCTTTGCCTCACTGGCCTTTGACCCCAGCCAGCCCTCTTTAGTGAAGGAGCATAATCCACCTAACATGGATTTAAACAAACAGTGTAATCCATAACACTCAGAGCCGTTGCACACCATCTCATTCGGGTTATGAGCCCTGCTGCTGCTGCTGTTATGACTGCTGCTGCTTCGAGTTCCTGATTTGTCTGCGCTGACTTTATTGTCAAGTTCTTACTGTAATTTCACGCCGCAGAAATGCTGAATTGAAAGGTGTTCTTGCAGCTCACAGACCTGCACTTTAACTCCGATGTGAAAAAATGTGAAAACGTGGTGGTTCTGTTTTCCCTGGCCGGCTCTGTGTGTGCTTCAGTACAGCTGTGTTTGTGGCCCTTGCACCTCTGCCCTCGCCTGCCTCCCCGCCGCTTCAAGCCTCACTGCTCCCCCCTCCTTCCTTAAAAAAGTTCATCAATATTTTGGTTGACCTTTGACTCGACCCGCACAATTAAACAATGGGATTTCGGGTACACTAAATGGCCTGGCTTTGCTACAGAGGGCAGACTAATGAGAGGATGTCGTCTTTAGTTTATAGTTCAGTCCAGAAAGCAGTGGAGCGGAAAAACAACCCGACGTTCCGTTAAGCTGCCTCACGCAAACTTTCAAAGCGGGGGCACTTGGAATCAGACTGGGCTTTCCGATGTCATTTACCTTCACTCATATTATAACCCCGCCCATCACCTCCATCCACTGCTACACTCTGAGAAACAAAGGTTCTAACTAGAACCATAAAGGGTTCTTCATCTTCTCACCAAATGAGAACACGTCTTTGTTCTTGGGAACATTTTTTTTTATAATGGTTCCACTTGAAACCCTTTCAGAGAGTTTTACCTTGAACCCAGCGTAAAGGGTTGTACCTAGAACGATCTGCAAAAGGTTTCACCCTATGAGAGGTTCTAAAGGAGAACCCTTTTATGATGGAATGGTTCCACCCAGAAACCTCTCTGGAGGCTCTATCCAGAATATTTACATCTTTTGAGGGTGCTAGCAAGAACCCACCCCAGGGGTCTCTACCAAGCACCTTTTGGTATTCCAATAGTTTTATCTAGAACCCAGTCAGGGAGGTCTACTAAGACCCTTTTATATTCCAAGGGTTTTATCTGAACCCACTCAGGGTTCTGCAGGGTTCCAAGGTATCATTTATGACCCACCCTGGGGGTTCTAGCAAGAACTCTTTTATATTCTAAGGGTTTTTAATCTAGAACCCATGCTGGTGATTTCTATCGAGAACCTTCTTACATTCCACGGGTTTTATCTAAAACCCACCCAGGGGGATTCTACCAAGAACCCTTTTATATTGTGGTTCTTCAAAGGATTTCAACAATCCTTGAACAACTCTGTCTTCCAAAAAGGGTTCTTTGGATGAAAATTGTTCTTAATGGAAGCCTTAGAACATTTGATGACCCCTCTCTTCAACCAAGGGTCCTTCAGAATCACACGGTCCTGTGTAGAACCTCCGCCCCTCAGGAAGAACCCTTATTTCTCAGAGTGTACGGGCTCTGGTCTCTGGAGTTTTCTTAAATTTAGGTGTCTGTTGGTTGCGTTCTCTCTCTCGCTCCAGCCCTTGTTATGTGCGTAACAAGAGAAACAAACACTGAGCAGGTTTACATGAACAGATGTAGAACAGTGCTGACAGTACTGTGCATGTGCTGTCATACTCAGTCTGTGTTTGTGTGTGTGAGACAAAGGCTGTTTTTGTATGTTTAGCTGTGTTGTTGATGTACTTTTCCCTCGGTCTTACCAGTGTTGCTTTTTCAGTCTCCCAGCTGGAGTAACAACTGACTGCTGAGACACATTTTTTATTAAAAACGTCTGACAGTGGCTCATCTTGACCAGGTATAAAAACACTTTGCAAAACACATACATACACTGGAAGTTACTTTTACGCCCATTTTATACTTATACTCCACTACATGTTAGCGGCAAATATCGTACTCTTTACTCCACTACATTATTTGACAGGTACAGTTAAAATCATACAGGAATTTAGTGAAATCAATTAATATTTTCACATTAATTTAATGTAAATATACAAGTTTTTAGGGTTTTTTTAGGTAATTTGACTTTTCAGAACATTTCAGAACTTATTAACATGAGTTCCTCTAACTTGAAGTCTTTTCACTCAAAATGATGAGTTAAATGAGTTCAATCAACTCATTAAATTAATTAAATTCTAAAGAAACATGATCAGCCTATTACCAGACTTCCCAGCATGCATTGTTTGAGAGATAAAACTCTCCTAGACTCTTCTTTTTTATATATAGTTTGAAGTTTCAAGCTGAGAAAATGTTAAATTTCTTTGTAATATCTGACTGAAGAGTTGTTTGTTCGACTTAATATCTTAAGCTTATTGAACACAATTATAAAACTACCTCAGCTTGTCTTTTCAGATTCAAGTGGCTGCAGCTGTAAGTCCATTGTGTGAAATCAAGCACTGACTTTTCAAAACTGAGAAAATGTAAAATTTTCAACAGTGTGACTAAATAGTTGTTGGGCCAACTTAATATTTTAAGTATATTGAACTTGTTTCCTCAAGTGCAGCTGAGCTAATATCAAATTTATTTGAATAGAAAAGCCCTTTTAGTTTGAATCATTACCAAAATTATTCAACTTGTTTCTTTCAAATTCAGTCAACTTAAAAATACGGCAGCCCAGACACAAACATTTTAAAGCTAAAACAAATAGTTTACGATTCTACATATAAAACCTCTGATAAACCTATAAAATAAAATGTAGAGTAGATTAAACCAGTGTTTCCCTTTTTAGCTTTTAACTACCCAACATTATTTATAGTAGTTAAATTCACCTCCACTTCCACATTAAAATATTTCTTACACATGAATCATAAGTGCTAATTATCCAGTAATATAATATATAATACCTTAACACTGACAGGGGCTGTGAGGAGTTTTACATTAGGAGGTATCTGAGGCCCTGGAGAGAGTGAAGGCACTGACATCAGGTCATATTGATTTTACTTCATTATCTGAACTGTTAAGTTTTATAATGATATGGTGTCCTTGAAATATGTATGTGTTTTTATTATAGGAGACTCAGTGGTTAGAGAATGGAGAATCTGCATTATTGTAGGTATCATAAAGGAATCCATTTCTCATTTTCAACAGGCATACAGATTTGTGTGGAAACGCTGTAATAAAATACAAAAGCAGGCAGATGGACGGAGCAGCTCACAATGGAGGAGTCCGTATGAATAATCCCTGCGCTATAAAACACGCTATAAAGAGCAAGAAAGCAAAGGAAGTGCTCAATAGACATAAGGATTAATATGTCCATCTATCTGTATTTAAACTCACAAAAGAAAAAAAACACCACTTTAAGGATGGTATAATTTATTTAAATAAAACTCGGGGAAGGTTAATAAAACAAGAAAAAACAACAAAACAATAAAACTTAACACAAGGCTGCTATTATCTGTGCCAATAACAGTAAATGTAAACATGCTAAACATAAAATTTAATGGTAGAATCAATAGGATTTGTAAGTTATTGTTTCTAAACACACCAGGAATTGATTGTTGTCATTCCCACAACATCAACTGCTGATGTTTTGGCTTGTTAAAGCAAAAATAATGAGAAAATAAGAAGTTATAGAATAATATTGAGAAGGATTATTTTTGTGCAAAGTTTGCCTTCAAGGTGAGCACAGTCAAAGTTTCCCCCTTCAGCAGATGAATGTGAAAAGACTCTGTCTGCTCATACATCATTCTGCACAGTGAAGGTCAAACATCCAAGACAATACATTTTTGAGTGGAGGTGGACTATAAGGACTACTTTAAGGCCAGCAACTATACTTTAATACTATATAACTGCAGGTAAATATTTCTTTATCAAACTTTTATTTATTTAGACATCTATGTTAAAATAAAATTCACAGAGATGTTAACTTAATAAATTAATTATGAAAAATCTGGATATTTTCTGGAGGGGTGGGTTTTTAGGGGGATAAGGATACACACAATATTTATGACATGCTATATAGCTTTGCACTTCTGGACCTAAAGAACAAAACATGTTGTTGTCATGAGGTTAAACCTAAACCTCATGACAACAACATGGATGACATTAATTCAGTCATATGCTGTTTTAGTTTATGGGGGTAGGCCTATACACAGTAAAGAATAAACTGTTTGTTTTAGCTTAAAAAAAACTCTGTGCAGGCTGCCCTAAAATTTTAAGTTGACTGAGTTTGAAAAGAAAAGAAGAGAAAATTAAACTTGGTGTTAATTCAATTGTACTTGAGAAAACATGTTCAATAAGCTTAAAATATCGAGCTGAATCAACGACTCTTCAGTCATACTGATGAACATTTCAAACAAATTTTATTCCTTTGACATTTTCTCACACAATGCATGCTGGGAAGTGTGGTAGTATGATCATCATGTTTTGTTTTGAAGCCCAATTTAAAGAGTTAATTGAACTTAAGTTCTGAAGAGTTCTGAAAATAAATATTACAAATGTTAAGTTTAATTAACTTGAGCAAATAAAACTTGTATATTTCTGTCAATTTAATGAGAAAAGATAAGTTGATTGCACTAAATTTTACATATTTTATATGTAGATGTCAAATAATATAGTTGGGTAAACAGTATGACTTTTTCTCCTGATGTTTAGAGTATTTGTGGAGTATAAATATCAAATGGATGTAAAATTACACCCAGATAGAGTTTTTATGCCTGTGTGACTACAAGTTAGAAGATGTTATGTTTATGAGAAAATGTTAGTTGATTCCACTAAATTCCTGTACGTTTCTTTACTACCTCATAACATTTCTTCTTCCTTTCTTTTTTGACAAAATTGCATCTTGAATGTTAAAAAGTTAAAAACCAAGTGATGAAACTATAATTTTGCCCTCTGATGGTTTTCAGGAGTGAAGCTGAGCAGACGCTGCTCTGCACTTCAGTGATTTATTAGCACATCAGCTGTGTGTTTATGTAGTATAATGGCACTGAATCTATCACTGCCATAATATTGTCACAATGGAAACATGTGTGTTGTTACTGTTATATATCTGAATGCCAGTAATACTATTACCAGAGCCCCTCCCCCTTCCCTATATAAACACACACACACGCACACACACACACACTTCAACCCTATGGTGCACATACACACAACTGGCTCCATCTCCATTCATTGGTTGAGTCTTTCGAGGAACCTCCTCCCACAGCGGCAGACTCGATATCTTTCGCTCTAATAATCTCTCACAAACGCTGCGTGTGGCTTTAGTGTCCCCGAGTGCTCTCCGCACGAGATGCCTCATATAGGGTCAGGGTTGCTCTCACCGTCTGGAAATAAAGGTTCTAACGAGAACCATAAGCGGTTCTTCAGCTCGTCCCCCATAGGAGAACGCTTTTTGGTTCCTGTTAGAACCTTTTGTAAAGGTTCCACTTGGACCACTTTCATAGAGTTCTACCTATAACCCGACATAAAGGGTTGCCATCTGTGAAAGGTTCCACCCAAAACCCGCTGGAGCTTCTATCCAGAACCAAGAACAGCAACCAAGAACCCACCCAGGGGATTCTACAGAGAACTTTTTTATATTCCAAGGCTTTTATGTGGAGCACACGCAGGGGGTTCTAGATAAAAACCTCTTTATCTTACAAGGGTTCTACCTAGAACACATTCAGAAGGTTTTATGGAGAAACGTTTTATATTCCAAGGGTTTTAATTAGAATCCACCTAGGTGGTTCTAAAAAGAGCATTTTTTTATTCCAATTATTTTATTTAGAACACACTGAGGAGGTTCAACGGAGAACCTTTTTTATATTCCCAGGGTTTTAACTGAAGACAGTCACTGGTTCACACTGAGAGGGTTCTACAGAGACCCTTTATATATTCCAAGGCTAGAACCCACCCAGGGGGTTCTACGGAGAACCCTTTTATATTATGCTACAAAAAACCCTTGACAAAACTTTGTTAAAAGAGTTCTTCAAGGATTTCAACAATCATCGAAGAACTCTTTCTTCTGAAAATGGTGGTTTGGACAAAAAGAGTTCTGAATGGAACCGTTAGTGTTACAAAGAACCCTTGCCAAACCTGTTCTCCAAAAAAGGATTCTTCAGGTAGAACCTCAGCTCTTCAGGGAGAACCCTTATTTCTAAGAGTGCGGTATGACCACAGAGACAAACAAACCCGCTCATTAACATCACCTCGGCTGTAATATTCCTCCTCCACAGCTCACAGATCTGTTTTATCACCACCGTGGCAGCTTAGCATTAACTCAGCCGTGTGTCTGTCATGACATCCTGTGAAACAGACACATTTGAAGGGATTTTCTTCTTTTCACATCGTGATAAAAACCCTGAAATATCACCTGATGTGTTGGATGAGGGGACAGCATGAGAAATAGCAGTGACAAGGGATTGAGATGAATGGATCTGCGAGAGGAGGACCCTGCTGTCTCGAAAGCAGAGGGGAGGACGGCTCATGTGTGTGTGTGTGTGTGTGTTTGAGATGGAAACAGACAAGCAGACACATTATGGGATTATGGATGTGATCTTGGGCTAACGGGAGGTTAGAAGACCTGAGAGGAGAAAGGGGGGAGCGATGACTCATGAATCCTCAAATCCAACCCTGGAGGAGTTCCTCACCAGGACAACAACAACGCTCAGAGGGGAGCGGTGGACGTCCAGCAACATCCCTGCAGACACGAAGAACACAAAGATGAAATATTTGATAGCGAGAGTGTTTTCTGGCCCGCTCTGGGTGGATGATTTGCTGGTGGCTCCTCTGCGTGCGCTCTGGCGCTGTGCCCAAGCAGCGTGTTCATTACCACTGAGTCAGTTTACAGCAGACTGACACCCAGACTTCAACCCGCTACACCTCACAGCTCTGATGAGACCGCCCTCCTCCTCCTCTGTGCCAAGACGGTGTGAAACCTCCTCTTTGTGATGGAGGCAGCTTTTAGTCCTGCGACCTCTGAAGCAGTCAAAAAGCGCTCTTATAGGTTGTTTTTGTGTTATTCCCCCTGGGGAACGCTTTCAGTTTCCACTGGGTTGCACTATTTTGTTTCTGATCGTTCATTTTGTTGAAAGAAAAGTTTGACATTTTAGGAAATTTTACACTTTCTTGCTCCCACATGTACCTCATACTTCTGCAGCCCCTCTATTTTTGTTGCAGTTGAACAGTCTATGTCATTTCTGGGACTAATTTTACATTTTCTTCCTCCACAAAATGCATTTTCTTTTGTCTTATTTAAAGCTACAAGAAACTTTAATATTGTGTTTATTTTAGAGTCCCCTGCAGACAACAGTGTTTCCACCGCTGTAACCACAAAATATAGCCTGAAAACTAAAATTGCCTACAAAAAAAAATCTCCTCCTCCACTCTTTTTACATTTTTCTCAATCGTTTTGGTTGTTTTATTTTAACATTCTCTAAACTGTAAGTGAAATCGTCACAGATGTTTCACGGGACATCAAATGCAAAAATTAGTAACTCATCCAAAACATTCCATTCATGCATGAAACCTAGTTAATGTGTCAGTAAATTTGTCAGTGCCACCAAATTGAAAAGTGTTTTTTCACCATGACAGTCATTATTTGATTGATACAACTGATCAGCCTAATTTCAAGAAGTGACGCACTGAGTTTACTTGCATTTACCTTAAAATACACCCCTGATTACATTTACTGTAAGCAGAAAATTCAAGCCCTACACAGTGAACAGAGAATTTGCCACAAATTTACATCCATGTGATTCCAGTAGTTCAATGACAGATATATTTTACATTTTGATAACTGAATGGATCATTCTGCATGTGATGTCTCAAACAATAAAAGACTGTTCAGAAGTTGTGTTTAGAGTTTGTCTGCAGACAATTGCACTCTTTTGCACACATGTGCCAAAACATGTGCAGTTTGCTTGAATGAACAAGATTTTAATTCAAACTGAGACTTGTTTCATAAAAAAAACTATATCTCTATATCTCTATATCTATCTCTATATTCAGTAAGATCAGCTAAGCTATACTTAGTAGATCAAACTTAACTCTTTAAAATGTGTGGCAAACACTGGATTTTGTTTTATTTAACTGGTTTTCATTATTAGTAGTAACAGTCGTAACTTTAAGTGTATGACATCAGGAAGAAGTTCTCATAAACAAAGGAAATGCACCATTAAAAAAATTTAATGGCTGGTATAAATCAAGTTCATATACAGAGGAAATAAGAAAAAGATCCAATTAGCACACACAGCCACAGAGAAAAGCCAAACTGGCTGAATGGATATTGTTAAATGAATGTGAATATTTTTGCGGGTAAAAAGGTTGGAAGTGGACCCTGAAAATGAGATCTGGCTTGATATGGAGGAAAAAATGGAAACAAATTATGAATTACTGGTTGCACAGTACAGTATACTTAATTTACAATGGGCTGTCTTGCAACTTCTAAAAGCCAAAAAATAGTCCGGCACATAATCCTTAATAAAACGGTGAATTGGTGTTTTTTCACTTTGATTTTTGTATGAAATAAACAAATGAGGTATAACATGGTATATTTTGAGGTTTGAGAATTTTAGAGGTGCTGGTAGGCAGATTTTATTATCTGTTTTCCCCCTATTTCCAGTGTTTATGCTAAGCTAAGTTAGCTTGGTAGCTTCATATTTAGTTTGAAAACATGAGTCCTCTCTTTCAACTTTCAGCAATAAAGCAAATGAGTCTTGTTTCCCTAAATTTTGAACTATTCTTTAAAATCAGTAGTCTTGCACATGACCCCCTATAAAATGGGGAATTGTTACTTTTAGCAAAAGATATATTAGTCACGTTTAACTGTACACTATATTTAAAATATTTCCTCTGCTTCACCATGCTGTCAGACAGCCTTTTCACACGCGAAAGTCAAATATCGATCTTGCAGAATACAGGAGTTGTTGCTCTATCGCTGCCTGGTTTGTTTGTGTTATTGTGTGACCAGTGTTTTAAAAGGTTAGCTGGGATTCACCAAAGTCACACAATAAAACAAACTAACTAACCAATTGAGGCAGCGGCAGACCAACAACTCTTGTGTTCTGCAAGGAAAAATTACTGATTGAGAAAAGCAATATTTGGTGCATATAATAGCGGTTTTACCACTGAAGAGGCTGTCTGACAGCAAATTAAAGCTGTGAAAATATTCTAAATATAGCATACACTTAAACTGATACTGATGCTTTTTAGATGGACCTTTTTTAAATGGCTAAAATGCATTTTGTTGCTGCCCCTTTCCATATCAGTTCATTGCTGAGCATTTGTGTTGGTACTCCTCTCTACTTCTACAAATGTGGGGTTTTCGACCACCATCTAATGTAGGTTATACACCATATATCAAATAATCTGAACTATCACTTTAATCTTTACTGTACACACACAGTATTAGTCCTCTTATCTACACAAGAAAGCAAAATATTAATTAAAATTAGAAGCTGTTCCATTACACATTGTGCAGATGCAGCAAAAGTATATAAAATTCATTTTACAGCGATTGAACAGCAGCAGAATCTGCCTCAATATAATCTCTCATAAATGAAAACACGTGCAGCCAGACGTTCAGAGCGGAAAATGATTGAGAGCCTCAATTGAAAGAGGAAGTAAAGAAGGTCAAAAAGTGATCTTTATTTTCTTAAGCATCCCTACCTCTGCTATTAGCCAGTGGTAGTTTCTTAACCTTTCTGGTCTTGAATCAAGGGCCTGCTCGATGGAGTTTCCCCCCCCTTCAAATGGAATTAGACTAAAATTACAGCATGAGGTCATGAGGCTCTCTGGCAATGAACTCAACAACTGAGAAAAAAAAGGGGGGGGTGAGCGAAAAAGATTTAAAACCTTTGAAGAGCACGCCTTGGTATAGAAATAATCATAAAAAATAAAGCAAATTATATTTACTGAAGTATGTCAGAGCACATTAAAGCCAGAAACCTCAAAGTGGGAGGACTATAGCAGGAGTTTTATGGAAGTGGCCAGTTTCGGCATTCTTGTGATATTCCCAAGGAACTAAAGATAGCAGGGCTGTAAAGTACACTTAAATGCTTGTGTATGCAACAAAGACATACATACAAAGTGCCTTATAAGTTAAAGTTTGTTCAGAAAGGTACTTAAAATACGAGATCTCTTACATTGTTTTTACAATCACGGCTGCTCGCCTTCTAATTACGTGATCCTGCAGAATGGTTGTGGTATTGCATAAAGTGCAAGTGGAAAACACCAAAGAGGAAGAAAACAAAATCATCACTGTCCTCAAATTGTTGTAAGAAGTTAAAACAAAATTCCAAACTTTATGCTGGTTATGATAGCTGCATATGATGTTTTTTCTCATCATGCTGCGTCTGGTTTTTAACATCCTCAAAGTACAGGGTCCTTTGCTTTGCTTGCGGTTCGTCTTTGTCCAACAGCTTCACTTATGGGGCTTTTAAAACAAACGTCCTGGGGCATCATTTTAACCACCTTCATATGGAGCGCACTCTCTCCACACAGAGTTTTAAGAGCCACTGTTTGAATGTTACACTAAGAAACAACTGTTTACTTAAAGTTCCCATGAAATGGTGGAGCGCTTATTGGCTACGTGAGGCACTTGTCACAGACAAGTCACAGACCAGACCCCCGACTGATGTCAAGGAGAAGACAAACCCTGAAATACCATCAAAATACCCAAATATAGTTATTGTTGGGCCAGATACTGGTGTATAGGTAATGTGTAGCGCAGCAGTACCAGTCAAAAGAATGGACACACTTCTCATTCACTTTTTTGTGTGTTTGTTTTGTTTTTTTGGTAAGAAATGTTCAGATAATCCAACATTGTGCAAAGCTGTCATCAAATATTTAATAACATTGTTCTTGTAATTCCATATTTTATACTTTTGATGTCTCCACGATCAACCTACGATGCAGGAAAATAATAAAAAGAGAGAAAAAACATTGAATAAGAAGATGTGTCCAGACATTTGACTGTTCCTGTATGTGATTAAAACACTTAAATATCAGTTTTGACTTCATGGGAACTTAAACTAACTGTTAGAACAGTCTGGAAATCACCTCATTCTGTATCTTCTCAGTAACAGATAGACTCGTGTTTTTCCTCAGCAGTGAGGAAGACCGTGACTCATCTTCAGTTGTGTGACATGATGATGATGACTCCGGCAGAGCTGGCCTACTACTGGGTGGTAAGTAGTTTTTTTATGTGGCAGAAACATCATGGCAACACGCCTACAATAACAAGAACAACAACAAATACTACAACCACTGGGAAACAACACATCATGGGCATAATAATAATGATGCTTGAAGAAGTATTTGAAACCCCACTGAAGTAAAAAGTCTGTAAGTAAGTGTGCAAGCGAAATTTACTTGAAATACTCATTCTGCAGAAAAATGTTCCCCGTCAGTGTTTTCCTATTAAATTACTTTTCTGGATTAATGTTACTGCTGCATTGATGTGTATGTTGCATTTTACTGCCATGAGACAAAACAGAAAAGTTGAAAGAACAAAGGAACAGCACAGAATTAAAAGGCCAATAATCCATCCTATGATGAAAATCTGCAAGTGTACACTTCATATTAGTATTATTGCTTGTATATTGCTTGTTAAATAACTAGTTGCATGATTTGTAGTCAAACCATAGTTTCAGAGAAAATTTTTTTTGCTAATGACTGCTTACTACATGCAACTACATGTGTAGGCTACCCAACATGAATCACTGGTACCTGTGAATGAGGATTGCGATATGGTGTCATTATTTCTACCATGTTTTGTCACTTTTTACTTTTTCTACAACCTACTGCATTTTATCATGTATGGCATTTATTCCTCCAAGGCTAAATGCCATGTCTTGCACCATCAATGTATAAGGAAAAACAATTTGAGCATGATTCATATACACTCTAAAATTTAATGGTTTCTTTCTAGGCCCGTGATACACCCATCTACAAAGTTTCATGAAACTGAGGCCAGTAGTTTTTCTGTAGTCCTGCTGACAAATAAACAGACAAACAAATAGCGCCAAAAACATGACCTCCTTGGTGAAGGTAATCAAGTAGGTGGACAAAAAAAGGACAAAATGGCCAGTTTCAGGGGCAAACACAGTTTAAAGTTTCCTTTTCGTTTCAGTTGAGAGCTGGTGAGACAGTCAGGGGTACTGAGTCAGGTGACCACAGACAAAATGCACTGTGGGACTGTGCTGAGTAATTGTAATTAAAATGATAAAAATTGATGTTAATCTGGACTGGAAGCCAGTCTAATGAGACTGAGTAATGTGAGCGGGCGTCTTTGGTGTTTGCCTGGGACAAACAACCTCCAACAGAGATGACACCCCCCCCCCCCCCCAAAAAAAAAAAAACAACAATTACAACTCGATGACACTCACACTGTCATGGACCAGAGCTCAACTGGAAATGACAAAACAGCTACTTGTTCAAGTTCGGCTATTACAGCTGAAGAAGATATGTTTTAATTAGTCTGTGTTTACTCTGTTTGTGTGTGTATGTGTTGGACAGCAGTGTTCCTGTCAAACTGAAGTTACATCAAGCAGTGCAGCACAGTGAGAAATACTGAGGATATTCAGTCATAGCGATGGGAAGAGGTATAACATTTTCTTTTACATGCAGCGTCTGCATTATTTTTTCTGCTGTGACCAACGTCATCGTTAAGGATATCAGCTGAGACACACAGAGAAAACCAAATACAGCTGAACCGATCTTGAGCAAAACGAAAGTGAAGATTTCTCCATCTAGTACAGATTCAAGTAATAAAGTATGTTGTATTTATTACCTGTTGGGACATCAGAACCTGAAATCAGCAGTCCAACAGTCATGTTACACAACCAACTTCATGGAATCAATAAGAGAGATGCAGCAGATATAGTTAGATGTAGAATGTAACTAAGTACATTTACTCAAGTACTGTACTTAAAGGTCCAGTGTATAAGATTTACAAGGTTTTATTGGCATAACATAGCAGAAATTGAATATAATATATAATGTGCTTAAGTATGTATACAATCACCTGGAAATGAGCATCGTGACTCTTGTGAGTTGCTTCACTGATGTCACGTGACATACAGTACCCAACGTAATGTAGTCATGGTAACCCCAAACATCATCTTATCCTAAACCTAACCAAGCTCTTTTCTTACCTAAATCTAACCAAGTTGTTTTAGCGCCTAAATTTGGTCAAATTATGACCCTTTCATGGCGTTAACCATGTGCTAAAAACAGCTTTCTGACCACGTCAGATAGAGCAGCTAAAGTAAACCTTTTACTTCAATATCAGACATATCAGTAGTAGCCGGAGGACATCAGGGGAGAGATCAGAAAGAATTTTCTCAAGAAAATACGCTCCAGTTTAGAATCGGAGAGCTTCCCGCCTACTGATCATCAGCGGCGAGACACACCTTACTGGAAACAACCATCTCCTCCCAATCTTCTCAGTATTAGCACACAACCTCTGCATGTCACCACACCAATATAAGAGGTCGCCCTGAGGATTAGTTCTGCAGTACAGTTTCCTTTAAACTCTCTAATTGTTTCCACACAGTTTTCGCTACAAAAGCTGGGAGATTTCCCTCAGTTTCTACTGAACAAAGTGCAGGAGACTGACTTGTGAGTCAAGGTGGTGCGTGACTTTGTGTCGTAAAGCGTTGCAAACTTCTCCTGCCTCAGTTACCATTCTCAAGTTAGCATGGAATCAAAACTTTGAATGTTATTTTACGGTAGAACACTTACGTAACTTTAAAATCTGATACCAAATGTCTTACAGTGCTGCCCTCACTGACACTATAACCCCCATGAAAACAGAATCATACATTACAAAGGATATATCCTCAGATAATAAATTCTGATATATCTCCCCTGTCCTAAGCTTATAAGCTTAAATTCTGCAGCAGGCGCACGCACAAACACACACAGTCTAAATAAGGAAGGTCAGAGAGAGTATGCGAAACATGATGAAGTGGAAAAACATGTCAAGTGATGATTCTGGTCGTGCTCCAGGATTAACTAAACATTAAATCACCTGCACTGGTGTAGATCACAGCTGATGTGAGAGACATTCATTCTGATGAGTGCTGGAACGTGTGGGTGGTCGGTCTGTACGTCACACCTCAGTCACACTCACATCCAGCACACGTCCTTCGAACAGAGATGGCACAAAGCACGCTGCATGCATGCAAGCGATCACACACATGCTGTGGATTACTCACAACATGCTGCGGACATGTCATGAGTTTGCAAATTCCTTCCTCTGGATGTGAATCTGTCTTAAGACCATCACCCAGCTCGTTCTGCTCTTTGTCTAATTCTGCACGTACAACTTTAATGACCTCAGCTGTAAAAACAAAGCGCGTACGCATCTCCTACTCCTCCGCGCCCTGTCCTGCGGCAGGTCCCTGGAGGCCGGCGTTGGCGAGGGGGGAGATCGCAGGAGTCGGGTTTGGGGGGATCCAGATGCTTGGTTTGAAGGAAGCTAAATAACTTCAAGGTTCACTTGGTTAAGCGCCGTAAGACATATTTCAACACTTCCTTCACTCTCGTGGTGGGTGCGCCTCCACTGTATGTTTGTCTAAGGCAGTGTGAGAGAGTGAAAGTTTGTGTTATTCTTCAGTGCATATCAATCCTTCTCAGAGGTGGGAAGTAACTACAAATACTTTGTTAATGTATTTAAATAGATACTTGACAACTACTTACTTCTACTCCCTACGTTTTAACACAAGTATCTCTACTTTCTACTCCTTACATTTTCGAAACAAGCCCACTACTTTAGTTCAAGTGCATTTGACGGGAATTATTGATTAATTTTATTTTGCATCATCACACGCTGCCCTTGCAACATCAAAAAAGATTTCAGCCTAAGCGGACGGGACAATAACGCGTAGAAAAGATGATTCTTTGATGTATCCATCAGTACATATCACACATGACCAAAACTGCTGTAAAAAAGAACAAACTGAAAACCACAAAAACTATGTAAACAATTTAACAAGGCGAAAACAACGTAACATGATGTATTCATATGAAAAAAGATAAAATTGATGTAACGAGCAAAACAACGTAAGAAGGTGAAAACGACATGAAAGATTTAACAAGATGTAACAAGATGAAGACGATGTAACAAGACACAATAAGATGAAAGCAATGCACCAAGACAAAAATGATGTAAAAGACATAAGTCAAAAAAAGACATAAGAAAAAAAAATTATATAACAAGACAAAAATAATATAAGAAGATGAAAATGACGTTAAAGAAGTAACAAGACGTAAAGTCTTGTAATGAGACGGTAAAAAGATATAAAAAGCGTAACAAGACAAAAATTACATAAGAAGGTGAACACGACATGAAAGACGTCACATGACATAACACAACAAAAACAACGTAAAAGACGTAAGAAAATGAAACAGACACATACGGAAACTCGACCATTGAGAAAAGATGAGCTTCAGTTAGCTTTGCATAGAATCAGCTGAGACAAATGTTCTTCAGAGGTGGACTTTCATACTGTACTTTTTACTTGAGTAAAGAGTTGAATCAGTACTTGTACTTTGACCAGAATCTTTTCTTATACAAGTACCTGTACTTGTCCTTGAGTAAAGAATATTTGTACTTTTGCCTCTTTTGATCCCTCACATTTATGCAGACTAAAAGGTTGAACGAGAGACAAAAATCAGAAATTAAGTGCAACTCCATTTTAGAGCGAGGAGAAGAAAAACAAACAGGCAGTAAAAGGATGAATAGAAATGTTACTGTGAGTAAGTGTGAGTAAAGTAGTTAAACGCTTCCATTGCTCTCCGTTTTTCTCTGCTTCTTCCCCTCAGGCTCCATAAAATGGCAGTGGATAGCCAGCCGTCCCTGCGGAGCATCACTAGGATAAACACACACTCATGAATGGCCTGCATTGAGCCGGGGCTGGAAGGGGATGCAGGGGAATACAGGGGTCACCAGTGGACCCCTCCTACCGGGGAGAGGTCACCACGCTGACCGCCCTCGTAGCAGCCCAAAGACAAGGAGGATAAATTCTTTCTCCACTCCTCCACCGCCATCAGCCCTTGTTCCCTCCATCCTTAAAGAGTGAATTGATAGCCTCATGAGTCCCTCCGCTCTGCTACTGAGAGACTGATTATTTGTTTAGACTGGGAAAGTCATTAAGTATTAACGAGAGAGTATGAATCTGTCAGGCTGTTTAACTGTCGGCTTGAGCTACTCTGAACTGCAAATTAGGTAACAGCAGTGGAAAGTACTTTTATGATTATAGGTTCATCCTGAAAGAAAGTGTACAATAATAAACTGAATTAAGTTGATACGTTCTTGATTGTCTTTCTAAAGACCAAAATGCAAGAGCAGACTGAGAGACAATTGCCAGCATGGTCAAAATGCGGTGGAACATGTATCTAACAATTAAAATTTCAGGCTTGTCTCTGTTTATATAAGACGATACTTACTTCCTGGTTTAGCTCGGAGAGAACCGCAGGTCAGGTCTGTCTGCGACTCGATGACTTGCAAAAAGTGATACTGACAGGAAGAAATACTTCGGCATTTGCCAAGAGTTGGACGAGACGATTGATACCAAAACACTGAATGTGAAGACTGAGTCAAAAATATCATATGAAGGTGAAAACAGGATGAAAGACAGCACAAGATTAAAATGATGTAAGCCTGAGAAAACAAAAAATGTAAAGGATGGAATAAGATGACATAAGAAGATGAAAAAGGCAATTTTGTGAGAGCTCTGAGTTCATGAGTTGTGACATGTTAATAGTAAGTTCTTCTAGTAATTTTATCTGTAAGGTTTTTCTTCAAACTTTAATGACTGTGTTTCCTGATGCCTTTGCATTTCCTGCATTAGCTAGCTTGCCAAACTGTTAGCCTCAGTGACTTAGACGCTGACAGTTTTGGTGTCTATGTCACTGTTGCCTAGCAGCAGTGTTTTCATGACTTAACCGCTTGAACGGCAAGCATATTGTGTACACGACTTCTGTGTACACAATATGCTTGTCTTTTGAGTTTGTGCCTAGAGCTGAGCATTGATATCCCAAAAGATAATTGCCCAATGATCTTTGAAAAACACTGAGGGTCATTTAATGATTTTAAGATGTTCTGAAGGCGTTTTGAGAAACCTGAAAAGTCTGTGACTAACTGGGTGATTAATGTAACCCTGTTGGTTGGTCAAGTGTTGGAGTTTCCCCATTGGCATCGCTCTTTCAAAATGAATAGGCGCACACAGTGCTGAATTACATACTTGGAAGGTAACGCTTGGTGCAAGAGGTGACATCACTTCTGGCATGTGAACCCACATACTGGAGACGCTGCGCCAAGTATAAACAAAAACAAAGATTTACAAGGTGCGTGTGATGCAAATTTCGTCATCAGAGGGTATTCGCATATCCCGACAATGCAGACTCATCCACAGACTTGTCCATGAAACTTAGGACTGAATGTTTAGGACTGTGACTCAAATGTAATAGTAATACATAAAAGTAACAGACTGAGTCAACGTGGCTTCAGCTACATATTTACCATAAATGAGAGTGGTATTAATTTCCTCGTGTAGTTAACTCCTGCAGGAAAGCAAACAGCTGAATTATCTAGTCAGTCTATTATTTGAAGAGCAGATGGATTTAAGCAGTTTGTTGCACCATAACTTTTCCCCAACATGGCGACCAATAAAACCTGTGTTTCCATTTGGAAGTGAAGTACACTGTAATGGACAACAAATTGATTCGGAATCTGTTGCCAGGAAACCTGCATTTCCAGAGGGATTTAATTTTCAGGGTTCAGCTTCATTTTTCTTTTTTTCACAGAAATATGCACATTAAACTGATTAGGCTGTTAACCATGGCTGTGCGCTAAATGGACCATTTTTATTTCTCCTGTGCAAAAAGTTTAGTCATACTAACCATTACATTTTTGTGAGGTTTGGTGGTGGAATACAAATAAGTACAACTACACAAGTACTCTACAGTTTAGACATACTTCTACTGAAATATTTTATGCTGTTCTATACATCTATCCCACTACATGTCAAACTATTGTTCATTACCCGCAGCTTCAGATTTTACAGAAAATAATCAATTAATAAATGATGATGTATTATTATTGATAAGCACACTATTAGATACCCAGTTGCCAGTTGCAACATTAAAGTGATGCTTATACATAATTATTGCATCACATATGATTTGCAATGGGTCATTCTGCATGATGACTACTTTTTGACATACATTTTGATGATAACACTTTTGTACTTTTACTTTTTGAATGCACAACTCTTACTTAAATAAAAGATCTGAGTACTTCTTCAATTAGTTGTTTGGTCCATGAAATGTCAGAAAATGGTGAAAAATGTTTCCCTAAGTACGTACAGCCATATGCTCCACTTGCGTGGAAACATCAATTTTCTCCATTAATCGATAAGTTGTTTGGTCCATAAAATGGTGAAAAACATTGATCAGTGTTTCCCAAAGTCCAAGACATGTCAAATGTCTTGTTTTGTCCACAACCCAAATATATTCTGTTTACTGTCAGAGTTGACTAAAGAAACCAGAAAATACTCACATTTAAGAAGCTGAAATCAGACTGCCTTTTTTTTTATTAAAAAAATAACTCATTGATTATCAAAATGGATGATGATGAATTTAATAGTCAATTAACAATAGGTTCGGCTTATTAGTTTGTCCAGATGTTCTTTCCTTTGTTGTGCACAAGTTATTGATTGATTTATTGATTTAAAGATGAAAAATTGTGAAATTCCCACCCAGTGAAGCATTTTTCTCTCCAGAATATGACTGTAATCTGATGACATGTGATACAGTTGCCTTCTTGTATCCAGATTACATAATCCTGTTGTATGTAATCCATTACTTCCCAAGCCTGTTGAAGAATGTGTCTGTAAGAGAAAAAAAAATCAAAACCCCCCCAAAAACTGTCCTATTTAACACTTGTAGAAGTAAGAGGGGGGGTTAGAGAAGTGTGAGGAACATGTGGCAGGAAAAGTTCCACAGTTAACAAATAACCAGAGCTCAGATGCACAGATTTATGTGTTTCGCTCTGTGACATCCCAGCACCATGCAACCAGCCCTACGTCTCACCCCTCTTCCCTCATCGGCACACGGTAACCCTATCCCCTCTGGTGTCGGGCAGACAAATGGAAACACGCTGATCTGTGTAGCATATGTGCAAAGGCTGGTGTGAGATCAACGTCCTGGACCCCCTACCAATGCCTCGTTCCACCTGAGTGCAAGAGTGACGGGAGACGACGGAGAGATCAAGAGGAGGAGACCGGTCCGCCCAGTGAATCAATTAAGCTACTGTGAAAACAACGAGCCACGCAGGCGGGGCAGAGCAGTCCCAGCTGTCAGAGTTGTTGCTACTGTCTGCATCCTGTCTGCATTGCTGTTCGCTGGGATTATGGTCTTGTTGTTTGGTTTGTTTTGTGAGTTTGAGTTAACAGAGGTGGGAAGTCATTTGCATCTGGAACTCCATAGACAAGCACAGAGGTGTCCATAATCAACAATGCTATTTACACCCAGGGTAGAACACACAAGGTAGCTAGTTGCACCTGGGTGTATATGACCTATAGCATGGAGGAAACAAGTACCCTGGTGTCCATAGTCAACAATGCAATTTGAACCCAGGTGTACATAGCATAGTATGGCAGAGACAAGCACCAAGGATTCTGTAGTCAACAATGCTAGTTGCACCTAGGGTGTAAAGTGTCAATGTGGCTACTTGCACCTGCCTAGCAGAGACAAACCATGCCTTTTTCCTAAGTAGTTTTGTTTCCTAAATCCCTAAAACTCCAAGTGAAAACTGAAAACAATCATCTTGAAAAAGGCAGATGCTATTTTCATGCAGGGAGTCTGTTAAATCTTTGGGTTTGGTGTAAAGTATCAGGTTTTTGTTCAAGTCTAAAGGCTCAAGTCCAAGTGAGGTCTCAAGTTATTAACGTTGCAGTACATTAACATTAATGTTGAAGTCCAACACGAGTTGCAAGTCCTTTTTTCATTTTGTCAAATTTTGTGCCTCAAGTCTGACTCAAGTCCAACTTTGGAAGTTAAACATCTCATTCTGGGCTCACAGGTTTCAAGAACACACAAGATTCCCTTCAGCTCACAGCAGAGCAGCATCTTCCTTCTGGTGACTTTCAGGCTCTTTTCAAGAGCCAATTAGCTGTCTCACTTATTGTCAAATTCTCCGCTTTGTTTATCTGGCACCTAATATCTTTGCTTCTAAAACAAGAACTGGCTCTATAATCCAGTTTTGTTGAAAGTTTCCAAATGTATTATTCTATAATGTTTGATTTGGCTGCACAGGCTGCAGCACTGTACATGAATCAGTAAAGAATAAACAGCCACTGAAAACCATCCAGGGCATCGTTTGAGAAACTTCCATGGCTTAAAGAAACAAACACAGACTTTAAACAAATTTAGATGTTGTTTTCTTAGGCTTCACACACAGCAGACCACAATTAACGAAGCACTGCATATGTTCACCATAAAAATATTGTTAAAGGAAGATGAGAACATGTCAAAATGTTTTAAAATGCCATATATAGTTGGAGTTCATGTTTTGTCATTCATTTGGTGCTCTTCTGTGTTTGGTTACGTAACTGGAAAGGAACAAGGAAGATACAGTAGAGAGCTGCACAAAAGAGCCTATGGCTAACACCTGACCAAACATTGCACATGCAATGTCAAAAAAAAAAAAGTTAGGAAAACTCATAACTTCAGGGCCGCTGGCTTCACTCAATTTTTGTTTTACATGAAACTCAAACTCTTGTGTTTTTAAATAAACTAAGTTTTAAGTTTTAAGTTAAGATAAATTTGAATCTTTGAGTTTTAGAAACCCCCGAAATTCTGTATTTCAAGCGTTCACAGAACATGATTTTTTATTTTTTATTTGGATGCTTGAAAATTAAATGGTTACAATATATTAAATTATCAACCATTATTCAATTTCCACTAGAAAACAGTTTTTAAAACACTTTTCTTTTTGTTTCTAAAACTTAAAGATTCAAGTTTTTTTTAAAGAAGAAAAGTAAATCATCTCAACAAAAGACTATAGGCTGGGAAACTTTTTAAAGGTTCATTTAAGTTTGATCAGAACTTGAAAATTTAGTGAAGACAGTTGCCTTGAAGTAGCACCTACTGGGTAAAGAAATTTCTGACTAGCTAGTAGCTACCAAAACATGTCCTCATTATTTAATTTTTTGTTTATTTTTATAATAATTCATTTAATTTTATACTTATACTTTTATACTATACGGGATTATATGTCCAAACTTCTCCATTTCAACATTGGTATTTACTTAGAAATATGTTTTAGTTATTTAGAACATGTGTTATTTATTTATTTATTTAGAATATTCCAAGCAGCGAGCCAGCTTTATAATAATAGAACAGATAAAGAAATCTACATTATTGGAGAATTGAAAGCTTGAATTCTAAATAATTTACACTTGATGTTGCTTATTCACCGGAGCCTGTATGTTGCAGTGGAAGTTTTGCAGAGGGCTGATCAGATTGATCAAATTGGATTTAATTCCAACAAGTAACCACTGTCATGTTCAATCTGCAGATACTCTGTCCTAAAATGAGATTAAACTTTTTTATGGAGTTTTTGAGCAGCGATAAAGGCCAGAAATAGCAACAGCAACCACAACGGACTAGGTAAGCCTCATTCTTCACCTAGCAATTTGCTGGTGACTTGGCCGGATTGAGGAGTCAGCAGTTAGTATATATTTAGTATATATAAATTTTGACTCACTGCCACCACGAGAGGGCCTTGAGCATAGAAACTATAAAAGTGCACAAAAAATATTAGGTTGATGGGTCCAGATTATCTACAGACAGAACAGACACTCACCTGTGCAGACACACGACCCAAATGCATGGCATGGATAACTGTTATATCTGCAGATATTTGGTCTTAACATATCAAAATCATCCATGAAAACTCATTCCGAGGTTGTCAAAACTCCTAAATTGATCACAGAATTGATTATGAAGTATTATGTGGCAGCTTTCACCATGATTGGTATCATAGAGTCA
This sequence comes from Lutjanus erythropterus, assembly GCF_056507025.1. Lineage (NCBI taxonomy): Eukaryota > Metazoa > Chordata > Actinopteri > Lutjaniformes > Lutjanidae > Lutjanus > Lutjanus erythropterus. The sequence goes on from NC_139336.1 coordinate 23,169,314, forward strand.
GAGTAACAGCACTGATTCCTAGTAAAACAGATATTTTGCTGTTTGGAGAACTCTGCTTGCATAATGATCGCAGTGAATTACCACTATTGGATGGTGGTAATTAGTCTTGGTGTTCACATTTAAGAGTGTGTGTGCACTGAGGGTATGTGGGTGTGTAAAAGCCACTTTTCCAGCTTTGCCGTGTACGAGAGGGCAAAAATGGAAGCATAAGTGAGCCACTCTAAGCATTGGAGATAAAACATATGAACCCCCTCCCTAGCCAGAGTGATTGCAGATTCAACTGATACATGAAGCGAGTTCAGATTGTGGAACTTCAGTAAACACACAAGATAGACCTCTTTACTACTCTGTGAACTGTTGCAATTTGTGTGCGTTGAGTGCAGCTTTTTGGTCCTGATCGGGTATATTTAGCTTATGTTAGCAGGAGAATTACATTGAAATTCAGCCTGTAAATTTAGCCTGTGCTAACACTAGAGTTAGGCTACATTTCAGCAGGTCTGCTGCACCCTGCTGTGCTCTGAATATGTATCCAGTTACCTGCCAGTGGAGCCACTTCACATGTCCAACAGAGATCCGCTCAGAATCGGCGGGCTTGACCACCCTGAAGCACGGGGGCCGCTGGACACCCCCTGCGCTGAGGTTATACTTTGATAGAGGCCCCTGAAAATGTTATGACGGGGAACAGGAAGTGCCTACCGCCTTGGGAGGAAGTATCAAATAGAACAGTATCTTTTTTCCACTTTGGTGAGATCTCGCCAGTTATATGTTTTTTTTCCATAGTGAGTTCTACCACTGGCACTCCAGACAAAAGGAGGCTTTCAGCGGGTCCCTGTTAGGATATACAGTGTTTTTACAGTTTCTTTCCTCCCTTTGAGAGAGTCAACATTGTTGTTGCACACTAGGTGCATGTTTTCTTTTGTTATTTTATCAAACCTGTGGAGGGAAAAGAAGGCAACGGAGAAGGGTTTGGTGAAAAAACGTACGTCAATCTTTAGAAAACTGCTCTAAGATGAGACATAAGATTGACTGCAGGCTTATGTGTGCATGTACAGCTCCCTGTAGATGCACACATAAGCTGCATTTACACCCCAGGAATGTTCCACAGGGACTAGGAACCTTTGGAGGAACACAGTGCATTTCCACTGGGGGGACCAGGAACTTAATTATTTTACCCCCCAAAACGTCCCCGCTCAGGGGGTAGCACTTTCCAAAAGTACACAAAGTTTGTGGGTGGTGCTTGCAGAGCTGAACATTTCTTTATTGGTCAAATACTTGCAGCATTTTATGGTTGTCTCTAGATGGGAACCTCAGGCCCACAAAAGATTTCGCAAGAGTGATCATGTAACCCAACGATCCTTCCATTACCCTAACACCAACCCTATCCACAAAGGATCTTGCTAGATTGATCGTTTTAACTCGAACTTTGAGTTTTTAGACACATTTAAGCCACCAGTTTTAAACATCTGCTGCCGCAAACCAGCATGTTTGTTGATCATTGCATCGCCTTGGACCTGCAAGAAAATATAAAACAGATGAACCAAGCCTTATTGAACATTAGCCTTGTTTCCACCTGGAACCTTTAGTCCCAGAAACTACTTTTCAGGGAACTAAAATGTTCCTTTGGCCTGTTGTTGACTGCAATACAGTAGATGTGGGAATGTGAACGCTCAAATACTCACTAAATCTGCGTTTCCACCATAGGAACTTTCCCCAGGCACTAGAAACATATGGGGTAATTCACTGGGGGAATTACTTTCCAAAAGTACACAAACACAAACATTTTTAAAAATTTGCTGCTGTAAACCAGGATGTTTTCGCTTTACAACTACTGCTTGTCTCTTTTCCAGTGTTGACCCAATGACAGAGCAGTAAGTCACAATCATCAACAGCACAACTTGAATCTCTTATTTGTTGCAGTTTCACAGTTTTTGTTTCAGTTTCGCATGATGCCAGTAAGTCGCTTTATATGGCATTATTGTCATGTAGTGTATGTCATGTCGTGTTATAGTGGGCTGAAGGAACATTTTAAAAAGTAGTTACTGGAACTCAAACGCAGCTTTACAGTAAATGTGGGGAAATGACCACTCAAATACTCACATATACTGTATTTCCTGTCACTCATTTCCCTCTCCCAAGGTAATTGTTCTTTTTCCTGGTATTACTGAGTCATGACTCAGAGAGCAGTTGACAATTTAAGAACGTGTCTTTCTAAGGGATTTTCCTCACCTCGACAGTGTCATACATAACCATGCAGCGTGTGATCGGGAAAGCAAAGCTCAGATCCTTAATATGTTGCAGAGGGTCATGGTTTTGTCTTTGATGTGGCTCACATTTTGGCAAAGGCTATATCCAAGAGTTGGGGAAGGGGCTCTGGATCTAATTGTGGGTCGATCTGTTGCTGTGTGAGAAGAAGCATGTATGTCAAATATGGAGACAGATTCCAGCAAACTTCCAAAGGCCCCGAGTACAGACACAGCGACACACAGAAAGAGGTGGGGTGGCCCCGGTCTGACCACTTAAATGCGGCAGCTCCAGCGTCTCCCTGTTCCTTTCAGAGATCATCATGCCATAGACACTTTGTGGTCGAGTCAATGAGGCGGAGAGCTGGAGAAAGCGGAGGATGGAGGGAAAGAAATATACAAACAGAAGGGAATGTTCGGGGGAGGATATTTAGGGAAGGAAAAGTGAGGAGTGAATGGGCCTACATGGGTGGCTTCCAGTGTTGATGTTTTGCTTTTTTTCACCTCCTTTTGAGTGACAAGGCCATCGCCACTGAGGAATTGATGACATAACGCAGAGGATGCTGACTGAAGTTTCAAATTTGGAAGCCGCTTTGAGGAAGTTTGAACTACCCTCCACCTCACCCCTCCACCCATCTAAACACACACAGAAATGCTCCACATATGGGTTTACACATGCAGGCAAGGGCTTCTCATTTATCTGGTTTACTGGTTTTGAACATATCCTGCTATATTTACTGTGAGTGTAACACTCATTGACAGTAGAATAATTAGTGGGCGGAGCTGCTATGATGTCAACCACTGGTTTGTGGACTACAGCAAGTTATGAAGCCTCGAGGTTGGTACCATGGGGGTCGCCATCTTGTTTTTTTGCAAGCATCACATGCACAGTACTGATAAGAGTGTGGAAGTAGTGGGTGATCTAGTATGACTTGGGCAGTGCTTGGTTTTCGCTTATCGAATTCAGCAGCAAATAACGGCGCCCTGCGTGTTCACAATCTCTCTTATATTACAGTTAAACAGTGCAAATTGCAACATACAGTCTTTGAGATATACACACAGTTGCACTTCCTACAGTTGAAAGTGTCGTCTGCATTGGTATGAAACAACTAGAAAAGGCAATTAAATTAAAAAATAGTTTTTCAGGCCAGATTATATTATATTTTTGACATCATGGTGCACGTTGGAGGGATGGGCAAAAATGGACAACTCGATCTGAGTTTTGTTCACTAGACAGACCTACTAACAATTACTTGGTAGCCCCACCCTAAAGCATACCCTGCTTTTTTGTCTATTGTACTCTAAAAGGGATCATAATGAACAAATCGACCATCAAAAGAAGACTTGAAACTAGTAAATGTGACCATAAACATATTAGGAAACACTTTACTGAGGGCATAAATCAACTGAGAAATAGGGTCTTTCTTTTATAAGACTTCATACAATCTCTGCAAATCTTTTTGCAACCAGTGGAGTCGCCCCCTGCTGGCCAATTAGTAAGAATGCAGGTTTAAGGAACTTAAACATCCTCGACACTTTTCTGATCAGAAAGTTCACTTATTCTATTGTCTGTGTTATACAGAAGGCAAGAGCTTCTCATCAGTCTTGTTCGCTGAAATATAAGAGTATATCCTTCTTTATATTTGCTGGAAGTGTACCGCTCTCTGTTTGCAGTATAGATTGCTGGCAGTCTGTGTTTAGAAGCGGGTCCCACTCAGAGGAAATGTTTGGGTTCTGCCTTGTGTCAGCTGCAGACTTTGGTGTGGATTACCTGTGGGCGTCACGATGATGAACGGGTTGCTGGGGCCCGATGAAGTGTTTATGACCGAGAGGCGTTGTTGCATGTAACTAATCAAGCCTGTAGCTGGTAGTCACAAGCAGTGCTTCTTTGGCAGGCCGCTCTGAACGGTAATGCGATGATGCTTAATGATGTGTAGGATGCAAACGGTCAGCGGATGCAGTGACATCACACAGCTGCTGGACTTAGAAGTCAGGATTTTGGATTTTCCTACTGGCTGGGATGCCGTGGCTGTGTTTTTGTTCTATTTATTGTTGTAACCTAAGTAGGAGATGTCTAGGTAACCTCTGTACTTTGTTTCAAGTGGACAGAATAATAAATTCTGCTGTAACAAATGGTTTGTTTCAAGCCGCCTGTTATTTTATCATCACATTCTGCACAAGCGTGATGGATAAGCTACGGGCCCCAGTTGTTTGTATGAGCGGATAGCATGCCAAAGCAAACACGTGCAGGGCTAAAAAAGTGAAAAATGCAGCAACATAATTCTGCAGCAGATCCCCGGATCTGCGGGTTCACACTGAGGTGAGACAGGCAAGATGTAGAACAAATAAAAACACCCCCGAAAGTTCTTCAGCTAAATAAATTATGTGCAAGGACGCGTAAGCTTGCACTTCATGAAGTGGTGAAAGCTCAGTGTTTCTCCCTGGCCCTGTGTGGAGCGTGGTGGCCCGCAGCCAGAGTCTTTAATTCCTCTGTCAAACAGAACTTCACGCATCTCTACAGCTGTTACTGTAACTGTAAGTCTCATCACTGCTGTAGCAGGGGGTTTCAAAGTCTAAGGCAAAGCTTGGAAGAATGTGCCCATCTCATTTTATTTGCTTTGTTTCACTTAATTCCTGGAAGCGTATGGGATCATGACCATGTTTGATCTCACACACTGACAGTCAACCACACTCAAACACTTAGCCAATTACAGCCTAATATTGCTGTTTGACATCATTTCTACTACACCAGATATATTAAAAAAGGTCTGTCCAAAGGCATTTATGTCTCTGGGAAAGTAGGAAAAAATGGTACAATCCTCTAAAACTACTGCATATCTGAACATTCCCTTTACCCAAATCTATCTAATTTTAGACACCACCATATGTATACATTTTGTATTAGAAAAAGTTTTTTTTTAATGCAATAAAAACAGAAGGTAACATTAACCCCTCTACTGTGGTATACTGTAACACAAAAAACAGTAAAATTCCCCCTAACTACTGTATTTCTTTTTAAAGGAATAATATATAGCAATTGTGCATTTAAAAATAAGAACTGTGGTCCAAATAGCAGAATAGGCTGTATATTAAATGGGCTGAAATCCTATTTGATCTATGATCCATGTTTGAAGCGAGTAGTTTCCACCCTAGACTCGGGGAAACTTGGGCAGGCCGCAGGAAAGCTGCAGGAGTGCAAGACACATGCGACAATGTAAGCTGACAATAGCAAGTGAGGACGAGTCCTACACTGTAACTTGATCAGCTGTTTATAACTGTTCTTTGTCTGTCAATGTAACGGCCTTTTAGTATGAAAACAACCTGTTTAAATCATCGATGAAGACCCACTGTGATCTGTATATTGTAATGCACATTAGACTGAATGCAGAAAAAATAAATTACACTTATTTTTCTAAAGACTTCTCGGGCTGTTCATGATCTGTTTCGGAAATGGAAGGTTCATTAACCATGAATATTTTCAGAATTTTTTACACTAAAAATGGAAAAAAACAGAGGTATTTTTATTTGCACGTTATTATGCAATGGTTTTACTGGTCCAGCCCACTTGAGATCAAATTCATCTGTATGTCACCCATGAACTAAAATGAGTTTGACACCCCTGCCACAACAATAGCAGCAATTATACCCTAATATTGCTGTTTGACATAACCTCTGCTACACCAAATATACCTAAAAAAAGATCTGTCCTATTTATGAGTTTCTGTCTCTGGGAAAAACAGTGAAATTCCCAAATACTGTAACTTTGGACTATCTCTTTAACCAAATCACACATTTATGCTCTTCTGTGATCGTCTCCTGATAACTAATGTAACAGGTTTTCATTTCCATTCACTGAGCTTCCCCTGAAATGGTTTGCAGCCCTCCTGGGGAGTCCCACCTCCCACGGTGGCCATGTTTCCATTATGCAGAACTTTAGTCCAAGGTACTGCTTTTCAAGGAACTAAATGTTTTTGCATCCTGTTGTTGTCTGTGTTTCCGATTCCACAATATAATCCACTGATATTTGAAACACACCTAATATTTGTGGACCATATTAAGCAACAGACTTGCGTCACTATTTGTGAAACACTGCAGCAACGGTAAGATTTTTGCCATCAGTCCATCTGTTGTATGCTTTCTTCTGTAACTCCAACAACAAACTGGTGAACTGAAATAAAATGCTGCAGTCAATCAGAAACGTTCAGCACTGGAAGCCCCACCCCCAAAGTTCCTGTATTTTGGAAAGTACTACCCCCCTGAGCAGGAACGTTTTGGGGGGTAAAATACTGTCCCCAAAGCTTAATTTAGACCCCGGTTCCTGCGGTGTAAATGCAATGAGCTCCCTCAAAGGTTCTTATAGAGCCTCGGCTCAATAGGCCCTGGACTTTCACCATCACTCCGTCTCTGTAGGGGTGGATCAAAAGTGCTAAAAAAAATGTAGAAAGCTCTGTTGTCCTTGATCTGATAAGAGTAAGTAAAGTAAGCATTTTTTATTTATATAGCACCCTTTAAAAAAAAAATTACAAAGTGCTACAGAGAACCAACAAAACACTGCATAACAAAATACAAAAAAGACATATATAAGGGAGGTCACAAAGAAAGAAAGAAAGAAAGAAAGAAAGAAAGAAAGAAAGAAAGAAAGAAAGAAAGAAAGAAAGAAAGAAAAAGATGTAATGGGTCAGAAAAAGAAAGAGCAAAACGATGGCATTACAAAAGGGGAAAAGCAGAATGTATCCCAGAGCCACTCTTGTGTAGCAGGTCCTTGCAGTTCTGAGCAGCCTCTAATTAGGCTAGTATTCAGGGGTGGCATTAGTTCCCAAACTTTTTAATGGGGTGGAAAGCGGAGCTCCTTTTACAGAGAGGGGATAAGTGTAGCGACTGTTCCATACGCTGAATAGCAGATGGAGAGATTCTGCACCTCCCTGGGAGGTATTCACTCTTTTTACTCTTTTATTTTTTTAAATTTCACTCCTTGTACTACTCTCCCCTTTTCCAATTGCTCTCTTTTCTCATATTTCTCCCCCGTTTTCTGTACATTTCACATCAACACGTGTTGCAAAGGTTTACAGAGTTTACCCAGTACACAAAGTTATTCCAAGATGCAAAGTTCCTACATGGATAAATAAAATTACTAGATGCATAACACTGACTTAAAGTTCAGTTTTATTTTTGTCTTTAAGGGGGGTTTGAATGCATAAAAATACACTCCTGATCATTAGGGCATATTATAAGTAGGCACGGTTGCTAATTGTTGCTTTTAATTGACTTTTCCTACATGTTTATTGTTTTTTATTGTTGCTGTATATCCTTTTTGGCAGACTTGTTTGTTATTTATTTGCTTGTTATTTCCCTTTTCCATCACTTTACTGTTTTATTGCCGTTTATCATTCTTGCCAAACATGTCTGCTTGGTATTTGTTTTATTTGACTTTTTCGTCATCACACATTATTTATCCCTTTAGCCCGTATCAATGTGAACTCTGTGTAAAATGGTTGACGATAATAATGAAGTAATAGGTAACCAGAAAATACTAAATATATGTACAGATACACAGAAAGACATTATAATATGCTTTTATTGAGGATATTTTAATGTATATTTCCTTTAAATGATTATTCCTGACCTATTTATCCCTTTTTTCCCTGTTTTTGTTGGCATTGAATTATAATTTTTTTTTAAATAATAAAATAATATATATCCATTTTTATGACCTAAAAACATTAAATAAAATTAGGTAACATGATTTGTCAAAGATTGATTTGGTGACGATTGTTTGTTATTATTGCCATTTATTATTATAGAAAGCAATATAAAAAGAGCTTATATACTGCTTTTTCCACCCCAGTGAGGACCTGTGGTTATATTTCATGCACCTGCATGGGTTTATAAATAATTAATCATTTTATTGAGGCATTAAGGCCAGAAACATAACATTTTTACTATTACACTGCTTTGTAAACTGTTTCAGCTTCATTGATCGTACAGGTCAACTTGCATTCATTATTTATTGGTGAAGAAAAAAAGTGTTTTATAAGTTTTTAAATCACATTGTCAGTAACTTTATTTTCCTTAAAATATTATCCATTGCAGGAAAAAAAATAATTTTATTACAACATCCTGCATTTAAGAGGATTGTATATCAAAAATAAGTTGAAACATGCTGTACTGATGCTAATTTTACCAAAATAAAAGAACATCAAAACAGCAGACTGGAATAACCACAAAAAAAGATTTATATATTTATATACATATATATTTTCCTCATTAATAAACATTTGTGAATCATTTGTCTGTTTTATTTCATGCCAAACAGATTTTTTAAGCCTGAAAACATTTATAAATCCTATTTTCCATACATATGTTTTTGCAATTTGAATCCAGAACCAAGTGGTATAACTATCAACTTTATTTCCAGTTGTTGCCAGTGTTCTGCCTTTACAACACAGCGAGTGATGACAAAAGCTGATGGGGTCAGCAGGAGACTTATTTATTCAGTAGGTGTCCGAAGGTGGCCCAAAATGACCTGTTTACTGGCCCTACAAGTTTAAAACTGAAGTATCCAGAGTCTTTATGACTCCCTTTGAAATATAGATTATTCTCACTGCAGCCCTGAATGGCCCAACACATTTAGCCAAAGCCCTGGCAGTGTCTTTTATGGGCTGAGTGTTGTGCTTTATCCCCTCTCCTCATGACCTGTGACCCAGCAGGATAAACTGCTAACTGAGCTTCAGTCATGCTCAAGGAGGCTGATGCCCACATGATCCGTGACATTTCGTGAAAAGACTCTTTAAAAAAGAAAAAAAAAGAAAAATGCAGGACTACCTGCCTAATACACTGCTGTTGTTAATACAAAACACTTAATGAACCGAATTATGAGTTACTTTGGTCATTACAGGCATTTCAACATGAGGTTTAGAAATTGCACTTGTTTTTTATTCCTCTTAGTGATTTCAACTAAATTAATACCTTTAAATGTTGCCTGCTCCGTTTTAAACAATCCTGATGACTTTCACTACTCTTTATTTTAAATATTAGGCTTCTTTAATCAGTCTGTTTAATTATTAATTAATTCTGTTTCAGAATATTTTGCTTATTTCAATGATACTTAATATGAATACTAGTATTGTAGTTATATCAATATATTGCAATAATAATAAAATTAGTCAGTAATTATATTTGATTAATAAATAACCCGGCACAGACCGAGTTTTTCTCTGGAACAAACATTGGAGAACAATGTTCGTGAAATGTGGTTCCATTAGACGCAAACCAGACAACTCTGACTAGATAGATAGATGGATTACGGTACGATTGTGTCGTGCGCACAAGTATGCTTATTTATTTATTTTTGCATTGCATTGCATTTTTAATCTTAACCTAACCAGGAAGTCTCTCGAGGTATGTTATTAATTTTACGAGAGAGGAGACGTTCACGTACGGGGCGTAATGAAGGGTAAACTCGGTTCATCTACCTCTTTGAAGTGAGGCTGAGAGTTTATTCTTGTATTTTCAGATCAACAATTAATCTGTGAGGGGGGAAGCGGGGAAACTACAGCCAGGCATAAAGGAGAAAAAGAAACTGCAGTTCATCTTTGAATTTACCATCACACCCCTTTATAAACCCCTATAACATTCAAACTGAGAGAGACACAGGAGAGAGTTTGACTCAACAAACAACTGACTATTTAAAATACTCACATTCTTCATGAAACGTTGTGGTTTGAATGTTTGGTATGAAAACTGTCTGCAAATGATGTTTGTAAATTACGTCTGGGACAACCCAAGACTATTATTAACTGGCCCAATATTTGACAAAATCAGAGCAGTTAATATAAGTTAAAGAAAGAGTGCTGAATTAACTCTATTATAAATGTCCCATAGGTGATCATACAGAATAACACACACTATAAACCCACTGAACTGCACATTATAGGGAGATAATATTTCAGATCCACAACCAAGTGCGTATTTGAGAGTAAACCCGAGTAAACTCAGTTCATTCACCGCTTTGAAACGAGGCACAGAGTTCATTCATCTATTTTCAGATCAACTATCAATCAATGAGGGGAAACAACCCACCTCTGTATTTACCACTACACCCCTGACCACAATATGAGAGGGTCGTAGTGCTCGCTGTTGAATATAACAGCCAATACACAGTATTAATTTAATTTAACCGTGAAGTCTGCTGAAATGAATTATTATTTTTACAGGAGAAACTGATCAAAACGGCAATTTACGACGTTCATAGCACAATGATATATAACCTTAGTTTAAGGGTCATAAAGGAGAGAGTTTGACTATTTTAAACACTTCAGTTCTTGAGGAAACGTGTTTTCTTGGTAAAGGCGGCGTCTCCAAATGAAGTTTGTAAATTATTCAGAGCCCATGATATGTCTGGATACGTCCTGTTAACTGTTAGGAACTATATTTAACTAAATAAGCTGTTGTAACAGCGATAACGCAGACACGATATTGGTAGAGTGATGAATTAACCGTATTAAGTAATATGTCCCATAGAAAATCCTATAGAAAAACACGAGGCCGTATACACACTATAGGCCGTACCGCACTATAGAGAGATAATATTTCATACACACCACATGTGATAAAACACCACAACATGAGAGGGTCGTATAATTCACTGTTGAATAATACACTGTCATTATCTATTGATATTCAAAGATACATCTGAACTGGTCTCTAATTAGCAAAGATTTATAACACTTCTTGGATGCCATTGTAATGCATCACAACCTTTAAACACACACTTCACCACACTTCATTTTTAATCAGTTTTGTGTTACTGCTTATTACTGTCTTGACACTTGGAAGTATGACTATTGCTATTTATACATTGTAAAAAATAGCCTATTTATTTTTAAAAAGTTAGTGTTCTGGCTGTGTGAAAATTTTAAGTTGACTATATTTAAAAAGACAAATTAAAGTAATTTTGTCATGATTCAAAACAAACTTTTTTTCACTAAATAAACTTGAAACTAATTCAGTCGTACTTCAATTACATAGTAAGCTTAAGATATTAAGATGAACCAACAACATTACGAACAAATTGGATTTCCTTTTACATTCAACTCATCATGTCAAAAGATTTCAAGCTAGAGGAACTCATGTTTTTAAGTTCTGAAAATAAATACTAGAGGTTTAAAGTTTAAAGTTTAAAGTTTGAGTAAATAAAACATATATTTACATTAATTAGTTGATTTCTCTAAACTCGTGTATGTTTTTTTTTTTTAAAACAATACCTTCATAAGCTTTTTTTCTTTGGCTTCCAACCTCTCCTGCACAATGTTCTAACTTTTTAAAAAACATTTTTTATCATCTTTTATACATAAGTACGTATGTGTAAATAATCCAAAATAATGCACTCTATTGGTGTGGATTGGTGGAACAGGCCTATGCAGATATTATATAGGCCTATAGACTGATAACATAAAAATATCATGAATTACAATACCATGTAGGAATTTAGTGGAATCAATTTATCTTTTCTCATTGTCTTAACATAAACACATGGGTTTTATTAATCACAAGTTAATTCAACTTGAAAATTCAAATTTTTATTTTCAGACCTCTTCAGAACTTAGAAACCTGAGTTAGTCTGACTTGACTTAATTCGGCTCAGCAAATAAAATTTCAAAAAGAACATCATCATTTGATAACTCTGGATTAAGTATTTAAAATAATTTCAGTCAACTCAGATATTTAAGTCGGCAGTGAAACTTATGTTTTGAAGTTGAACCTGCAATAAAATTACTTAGTGCACACACACAATGTAAAATCTTGCAGGACCCTAATTCTGATATACTGTAGTATAATAATATTATTATAATGCGTCTTACCACATTGTGAATTATTCTCGCCTCTGTTTAACCTTCTCTATTTGTAAACAAGTCCAACAACAAGCTACAGTACAACTGACCTCCTTCCCTGCTGCTGCTCTCTCTTTCTCTTCAGTGTGTGTGTGTATGTGTGAGTGTTTGTGTGTGTGTGTGTGCCAGTCTGTCTCTCATTGCGTGTTACATCATCACGCAATAGCTGTCCTCCCGTGGCCTAGTGAACTGGCTCTAAGCGCTGAACCAATTTAGCTATCTCTACTACAACACACACACACGTTGCTTTGAGTCGGGGGAGGCAGCAGCAGACACACACACGCAGCTGGCCGGGCGCACACATCCAGTCACGGAAGGCTGTACAGTAAAGGCTGGAAAGACTACATACATCCAGAGCTCATGAAATATTGAAAAGAAGAGGTCTGACACACGCAGCATCACGGGAACACAGCAGCCCTGCAGCCTCTGCACCTGCTTTACACTGAAATTACTAATAGTTTGTGAACAGTTTAAAAATATTAAAGACACAATAAGTTGAATTTTCCCGAGCTGCTCATAAACGCACCAGAAAGATACCTAATTGTTGAGTTTCATGCCCAGGATGTAAAAAACAGATGTTTAAGTTGGTAGAAACATCAAAATAGTGCGACAAGAAGCAGGTACAGGCAGAGGGCGGGGTCTCTGCGGATACAGGTGCCATCACACACTTCTGGTGGACTGTAAATCAGTTTAAGCAGGTTCAACTTAAAAACACAAGTTACTGCCTCAAAAACATAAGTTGACTGAACCTCTTTTGAATAATTAGCACTAAGTTGTCTAACGATTGTGTTTCTTTAGAAATTTAATTTGTTGAGTTGACTCTACTCAACTCTTGTTTACAAGTTCTGAAAATAAAAAATAAAAAAATAATTTTTCAAGTTGAATTAACTTAAGATAAGTAAGTTAATGAGAAAAGACCAGCTGATTCCACTAGATTCATGGCAGTGGGTGATGACTGACAGATTATTGTTGTATGAGTCCGTGTGTTGTTTTTTTGGGGATAATCCTGCGGACTAGATCTAGTTTGTCTGCTTTGATTTGAGGTGAAAATGTTTTCATTTCAGAAAGTGTCTGTATGCACAAATTTTGGTCCTAAACAAGAGGGAGTGTATGTATTTAGCGATTATTCAGACATCGTACACAATCTGCAAACCCTGCATAGCTTGCCTTTAAGGGTAAAATCATTTGTCCGAGCTGTTCATAAACGCACCAGGAAGTTCGTTTATTGTTGAATCTCATCTCCAGGACGTCAAATGCCAACGTTTTGGGGTTGTGCAGAGACGGTTTCACTGCAAAATGATGAGAAATACAGGCAGAGGGCAGGGTCTCTACACACTTAGTGGGTCACGAGTGATGTTTCTGAATCTATACACTGTTTGTATTTTAGGAAAATATTGCATGTTATGCCTTTAAGGTCTGTCTTTGCTACAGCTCCTTACAGGGTCTAATTATCTGCAAATATCTCTGTGCTTATGCTTAAAATTAGCACTCCATTTGGCTTTTTGTGCCATCGGCTGCTTGCATATTACAAATGTCACGCTCCCCCCCCCCCCCCCAAAAAAAAGGCCAAAATAAAGGTGAGTAAACACTAAAAAAATTATGAGTGGATGAAGGTGTTTTTAACCTCCTCTACATCTGTGTCCATGCTGGACTTCAGAAGCCAACATTTCATTTTCTCTGTGGTAAAAACCTGCGCCACATAAGAGCAGATAATGAAATATTATGGAGGACGAGTGTTTTCTCAAGAGCTGGCCAGCTGTCGACACCAGCGCCGGTGTAATCAGCGACCTGAAGCAGGCAAAAATACAGCCCCTGTCTCACCCCGCTGACACCTTGCAGTCCGCTCACCGTAATTACGAGGATGAGTGTGTGAGAGAGGTCAGGTGGACACGAAGGCCTCGTGTGCGCATGTTCCAAAGAGCACTGATATCAGAGAGTGTGCAACATCTGAATGAACTGATCACAAAATATATGCATTTCCTCTTCTTTGCGGGTTCAGACGTGCGCAGACATACGCTTTCTGAAACCGAAAGACTTTTCACTCCCCAAATCAAAGCCATGCAGTCATGAAATGCAAACTATGCAGGATTTCCCCCCTAAAAAAAAAACCAAAACATTGATTCATACGCAAATAATCATCCACGACCCATCAGAAGTGTGTGGTGCTGCCGGAGACCCACCCTCCGCCTGTGGTTTCTTATTTTCTCAGTATTTTTGTTATATCCGAGGCGTTTTGGCAACAAAAACGTCAGTATTTGACGTCGTGAGGAATAAACTTAACAATCATTGATCTTTCTGGTGCACTTATTGACAAATCCTACTTATTCTATATTTAGCCTATGGTCTGTTTGGATAACAGCTGATTGATTTCTACAATCCCAACATAAAGACCTGATAAAGTCATAAAACTTCCAACTTAAAGGTTTTTGACAACATTATTTAGTCTATGAACCCTGGGTATAGCAATACAGGCCCAGGAGGCTCAGCTTAATTTAATAAATTTATTTCCAAACAAATTACCTTTTTTTTGCAAAACGAAATTTATTCTTGTTGAAAAAACAAACTGTGTAAAAATATCACACTTCAATTACACAATACTTGCCAAAAAATGTACAATGTTTTATTACTGAAATAAACACACACTGCATATTATTATTATAAATGTATGACTTAGTTTGCTCTCTGTTTTTTTTAATTAATACAAAGTTCAAATCAAAACTGTAAGAAAGAAGTTTTGATTTGCCAAACTAATAATAAAAAACATGGATGTGTTTGACACAAATACATTATTAACCTATTTTTTTTAAACATGTGATCATTTATAACCTGTCCATTAAGTCCTGAGACGCCCTAAAACAGTGACTGAAACGAATTAATGGATACAAGGAAAGTTCGTGTTCAAAAAGCAGTCTGATTCACACCGAAAAAAATGAACATAAATATATATATTTTAAAAACAGCATGAATATAGGCACAAATAGTGTTGTTTATGTCCATCATTCAGCTGCAAACAAACATACAAAAATAATCCTACCTTCAAAGAGGGGCGTTTTTTGTTTTTGTTGCTGTTTTTGAAAAAGTTTTTAAGACATTTAACAGCCGCTAGAGCCGCTCACAACTCTGTTCGGAAAGTTTTCAACCGGGTGTAAAACAGCTCCGGGGTGGACGCTCTGCGCTGCGGGCCCCAAAGAGGACGGTAAGACCGGGACAACGACCGGAGAAGTCCTGGAGGGGCTCAGCGACCCTCCGATGATGCTCTCTATGGAGAAGGGGGACCGCTGCACCGGGGAGTTGGACTTCTGCGCCGAGGCTTGCGCCTGCTGCACGCCCAGGCTGGAGCTGCTGAGCTGCGGGTAAAACCTACTCCTGGATAAGTCCGCGGTGGTTGTGGGCATCAAAGAGGGCGCAGGGATAATGGTTCCTGTATGTGAATGCCTGGACTGCTGCTGCTGCTGCTGCTGCTGCTGGAAAGCAAAAAGTGCAGAGTGTGTGTGGTAGGACTGGAGCTGGATGCCGTATCCTCCGCAGCCGTACGGTCCGTACCCGTACGCAGCGGCGGCGGCAGCCGGGATAAAGCTGTTGTGTTCCCGCAGGAGATCCTGCGCCTGCTGCCTCTTGAAGCGCTTCCTCCGCCTCAGAAAGCTCCCGTTGTCAAACATATCAGCCGACTCCGGGTCCAAGGTCCAGTAGTTGCCTTTCCCGGGGTTACCAGGCTCCCTCGGGATCTTCACGAAACAGTCATTGAGGGATAAGTTGTGTCTGATGGAGTTCTGCCAGGCCGGGAACTTCTCACGGTAGTAGGGGAAGCGGTTGCTGATGAAGTCGCAGATCTCGCTGAGGGTGAGCCTCTTTTTCGGGCTCTGCAGGATGGCCATGGTGATTAAGGCGATGTAGGAGTAAGGAGGCTTCACCAGGGTGTTCTTGCCCGCCGGCTTGTAGGCATCCCTTGAAGAGGAGGTGGTGGTGGAGCCGTCCAGGCACGGAGGAGTGGGAGGAGAGCCGGCCAGGAGGATGCCAGCGGCGTCGTGCATCTGTGCCACCTCGTCCACGTAGGAGCGCGTGTCCCCATCCTCCCCTTCGCCCACCACGTCTATGTCGGTCTCTTCCGAGAGGATGGAGGCATCCGACATCTCTGAGCTCAGAGTCATGGCTCACACACACGGCTGTGCCCTCTCTCCGATGAGGAAGACGATGAAGATGCACACAAGCCCTCCTCCCTCTTCAGAAACTCATATGAGGAGGGGGACCACGTGTCGCCGTCGCTGCTTTCTCGCTATTTCCATATGTTTTGAAGGGATTATTTTTTATTTTATCGCCGACTAAAGACCAACCCCGTCGATGCCAGGCTGAGAAAATGTGCCGGGAAACCTGCAAAAGGTCCAAACCTTGACTCACAGAGGGGGCGGATCTTCTCTCGGTATTTATACAGCCGTCCCGGTCACATGGGGTGGAGACGTCACCGAGGCGAATGAAAAGAGAGAGAAAAAATTAAATAACAAAAAAAAGGTCTTTGAAAATTAACTGTGAGTGGTTTCAAAAAAAAAAAAGTTTGGTGTGGCCTACATCCTTTTTTAGTGGTCATTCATGGTGGCCTGTGTAGTCCTCCGCACTAATCTGAAGCTTTTATTCCAGCCCAGTGTTTTCGAGCAAAAATAGATTTTTGAAGATGTAAAAAAAAAAAAAAAAAAAAAACATCTTTAGGAAAATCTCATTGCTGGTGTGGTCACTGCTGAGATCGAACAGGATATTTTGACAACCGTTTCATTTATTTAGGCTACCAGAGTTGCAATGATTAACTGATTAATCCATTAGATGTCAATTATTAAATCAATCGCCAACTATTTTGATAATCAATTAATCGTTTTCACTATTTTTTTAAAGAAAAAATAGCAAAATTTCCAGATCCCTGCGCTTCTTAAATGTGAATATTTTCTACTTTCTTTACTTCTCTAATGACAGTAAACTGAATGAGTTGTGGACAAAACAATATATTTTAGGACGTCTTGATTGACATTTTTCACCTTTTTTCTGAAATTTTACTCACCAGACACTATCGATAGATTGATCAGTAATGAAAACAATCGCTAGTAGCAGAACTGTGGTAGATACATAAAGGAAGCACATGCATTTTTATTCCTAATATTTATCTTAATATATTAAAAAAAATATATCCAGAATATTTAAAAAAAAAGGCATAAATGAAATAAAAATAAATAAATAAAGACCTGTGATATTTAACACGAACCCCCTGTGCAGTAGTGGCCGAGACTGGTGCACCATATCCAGGCAGCTCAGTTTGCGTGATCCGGTAGTTATCTAGATTATCCGCGAGCCATTTGTAATGGAAAAGAGTCAGCTGTTAACTCGAATCAGTCACGGGTCACGCAGAGCATGCAAGCCCCACATAGTATAAAGGCCTCTGCCGTGCGTCTGGAACATGGTGCTCGTGTGTGTGTGTGTGTGTGTGTGTGTGTGTGTGTGTGTGTGTGTGTGTGTGTGTGTGTTAGAGAATATGTGGACATTTCTAATAACTGTATTTTGTTTTATGGAGTTAGGAGGATGGAGTTGAACGATGAAAAATCTCCAAAGGTTTTCAGAACAAAAGGAAAAAGTGTAAAGTGAAAATAGCACAATGTGTGTATGGAAAAGCACGATAACAAACAATAACTCTACCCTAATATCCTAGATTGTATATTAAAATGGGCCCTAAATAAAACCCGTGAAGCTCAGACATTTATATTTTTTTTAATTTAAAATGTATTATTATTGGCGGTTCAGGCTTTACAGTCATTATTAGATTATAAATCAAAAGTGAGGCAATAAAGTATGAATAGATGATTTTTTTTAAATTAGGAATTTAATCTGAAATTATGGCTAATCTGTCTGCCGTTCAGTTTTGCTTTCAAGTGTGTTTGCTACTGATTTGTTACAGGCTGAAAAATATATATACATATTTTAAAATGTTTCCGTATTTTTGCCAGGAACAACAGCAGACATGGTTCTAAATGTTTTGACAAAACAGTTCAAATAAAGCAAACACATTTACCATAATATCACTCTGCTGAGTTTGCTCAAATCATTAAAGAACACAAACAACTTTCTCAAACTTATGTGCATTTCACTTCTTACTTTTTCTGTTTTAAGAATAGGGGGGGGGGGAAATCAGTCAGTCATCATAAATGCAGCTGACCTGAAAACTCGTTTAGACTTCCCAGTAAAAATCTACAGATTGTATACGGTGTTTTATCATGACTTTATTTCGTGTATTCAGGTGCTGTGTGGCCCCTCAGCAACTTTTCACACTTTTCCGTTTGTCCAGCGCCATCTAGCGGCGAAGATGCCACATAATTTAATCACCCATGACCCTTAACAGATAAAAACTCCTGCAGCTGTTTGGTGTCACGACCACAACCAGGAATATAGTTCCAGCCTCCTTTAAATTAACCTTTTTAAATATGGAGTTTGGTGTAAATATACTTAATCTGACTCATCATCTCGGCGTAAAGCTTCAAACTTTACTGGCCTTTATGAACAGTGTTTTGTTTGTAACACAATAAAGGTCACTGCGCTTTGGGAGAATTAATAAGAAGTGATGGCAACAACACAAACAATATTTCCTGTAATTTCTGCTTATGCTGATTGTTATTGGCTTTGATTATAACCAATTGAAGGTTCTATTTTATTTATTATTCAATATATCTGTCACTTCATACTTCGAAATAACAGACTTGTCTGCTCTATCACAGTATAAACTTTATAGGCTTATAGCACACTTTGTATTGATTAATTGTATTTAATGTATGGATACATTTTTGTCTTATTTAAAGAAAACTCAGTAACATACCAACGCCTTATAGACCAAGTACATAGTTTTGGATTAGTTATTTAAAATAAAGTGAATGAATCAGTGTTGTTCACAACGAGGAGGAAAAAGACTCGTTCATGCATGCATCATGACTGATGTTGTTTCAATCGAATAAGCCATTGCTCTCACTGATACCACTCAATATTTTAATCGATAACCGGCCCTTAGGCCCATTGATTGTGTGATGAGTAAAGGCAGGGGTTACCAAACTTTTTCGTGTCGGGACTCCCATCACATTAGACCACAGACGCCCAGTTAAAGAGGAATTTGCCTTAAATTATTTTTATATTAAATAAATAAATAAATAAATACATTTTGAAAGTTTGAAGATTTTTTTTAAAGAAGTCCTCATAGTCAATCAAAGATCAGGCTCACTATAAATTACAATTAACCAAAACGGCTAACCCTATTTCCTCCCATGTTGTTCCAACTTACAAAAATGTGATTAAAGTAAAAAAAAAAAAAAAAAAATCTGTATATTGTAATTAGGTGATTCATATTTATTAAAAAAAAAAAAGTTATGAAGTTCGGAGCTAAGGCATTGGGTGACTCTGTAAGTTAGCTCTTACGTCTTATTCCCAGACCTCTACTTCAAGAGGTTTTACAAAGCATAATTAGCAATACTTCATAAAAGATGACAGTTATAAAGGGAAAAATGTACAGTGTATATAAGAAAAATAAGCAATTAAGTAATTATACGTTATTATTCAATTAAAACTTCATGTAGGCTAATATATAGTATCTTACACTACTTGACAGCTGTAGGGATACAGGAAAAAGGTAACCATTAATCTAATAACAAGAACAAACAAGCAAACAGTGGAGATGGTGGTTGTAGGTCGAATACTTTACAATTTATAGGCTATTTATGGATCTCTATATATCTGTGTCCCACTGTTATTTCTTTTCTTGTGATTAAAGTGACATGTTTCTCAGCAAACACTATAAACATCAAACATTTAATTTTATTTAGTTTACTGATCAAAATTGCTGTTTTTGACATTATTACGCCTTTATGTGAGCTTATTGTGTATTGAGTTGCTATAAACTGATAGAAACAAACAAACACTAATATTGAATTTGACATTGCAGAGCCAAAAGTTTAAATTTCAGAACAAGAGCTTTTTTCAAACTTATGTGAACGCACTGACTGACACTATCAGAGAGAAAAAGAAAAAAAAACACATTAAATGAATGAGGACCAGGCGCCCCGACACTTACAACAGCAGCTCTCGCATGTGTGGTAAACCACCTCTAAAGTGTTTCTAAATTCCCCCTCTGCGATCCGAGGGTGTTTCCGTGCCACGGGGTACCAAGAAAGCACTTAGCCGTTTAAACGCAATCCCAGCCTGCCCTGCTGCTCTGACAAAACCCCGGAGTGTCACCAAAACCTCCGTCTGAGAGAGGAGCATGTGATTAATGTGGATCACATGCAGAAAAGGCGAGACAAGGTACCGACAAAGATGCTGTGCGTGGAAGAGTGGAGTGGAAAGAGGAAAGCAGCCTGTTTGGATGAAGAGTAGCGCATTCATCTGGATTTAAATTGGAAAAAAAAAGCTCAAATAAAATTTTAAATATAATCTATTGTATTAAATCTCAATGGGAGTACACATAAAATGGTCAAAACGTGTTGCATGTTTGTATTCTTGCATTTGAAAGGTGCAGATCTGGTACAAAGAGTAAGATCCCTAACGATTAAGTAAAAGTATTAATACTGGAATATTTGCTTTAACTGTGAAAAGCTGACTGGATTTGAAAGGACAAGTTGAGATAATTTTACAACAATCCATACAAAAAAACTTTCCTAGTCAAGTAAACTGGATATTAGTTCCACTGTACTTGAGAAAACACGTACAGTAATCTTTAAGATATTAAGTTGAACCAACAACTCTTAAGTCACATTGACTAACATGATAACATTCATTCATTATAACTGACGAACACAAAGTTTGCATGCTGGTAAGTCAACATTCATTCAACTAATCATTTCAAGTCACAAAACTTGTAGTAATATTAAGTTAATAAAAAAAGATAAGTTGATTCTACTAAATTCCTGTATGACACCACAGTATACCACACTGTAAAAATACTCTGTTACAAGTAATTAAGTAAAAGTATAATCAGGAGAACTGACTTAAAGTAGAAGTACTAAATGCAGGGAAATGTCCCCTGTCACATGATATTAGATTATTATGACTTAGTAGTTGATTGAGGTGGACCTCATCTTGAACTAACTAATGATTTTTTTCATTATGGATGAATCTGCTGATTATTTTTCTCCATTGATCACTTGATTGATTTGTAAGCATTCTGATAGTTTACAGGGAGCCCAAAGTGACACCACAATGCTTGTTTGCAGTACAGATCTTAACATTATTAAAAGTAAATTACTTTTCTTCATAACAAATTAATGAAGCGATCATAGTTGGCGATTTAGTTTCTGTCGATCGGTTTATCTGTTTATTTTCAGCTGTATTTGTATATAATGTTTGAGAGCAAAACATATTTTATGAGCTCTTCATATATTTTGTTTGGAAAAATGTTAAACAAAAGATGTCAGATAATTATAGTGAAATAAAAAGGACAATATTTTTCTCCATGTAGTGAAGGACAAGGATCAAGTGGCATTTAAAAAAAAAACTTACAGGTGCTTCAAATTTGGACTGAAGTACAGGACTCGAGTAAATGTACTTAGTTACATTCCACCGGTCTCTCAACAGCTCCAAAATATGGTTCCGAAAGTCTTTATCTACCTTTTCAAATGTTTCCTGTCACATTTAGAGAACAAACTCTCAAGAAATTTGTCACATGGATACTGTTGTAGGATGATTAATCAATTTAGCTATTAATTCACATATGAGATATATGACAGGGGATTATAAGACATTTGCTCAGAGCCGAAGACAAGAACACATTTTTATAAAGAAAGACCTCAAAAGGTTCCTTTAACTGCACCAGAGGTCCCTGACACAGCTTCAGGTCCGTGATTGGTCACGGCGGTGGGTTATAGGTTGTAAAGGGATGCTGCAAATATGTGCTTCATATGCAGTTTGGGATGAACATTTAATCTAAATCACAGACCAAAAAAAGGAAGAAGGTGATCACATCACTATCACTATCATTATTAATATTAGGCCATTGTCATGGTAATTCATTCATTATCTATTTTGTAGTTTGAGTGGTTTTTACAGAATATGTTTAGGCTAATATGCCAGAGTGCATTCCCCTGGATATGTGTATTATTTTGATTAATCAAACAGCTCTATGTTAAATTGGTTTTATATTTTGTGATGCTGATGCTGCATCACAAATCATATATAATCATCATATCATTATCATATAATTGTATCATATTTATGACAGTCCATCAAAGACTATTATAATGTTAAAATGTTCAAAATCATGCAGAAAGAAAAATCTTCAGAGATAAAGTTTCTCAACTAACAGCGCCCTCAACAGACCAGAATACAATGCAGTCAACACCGGTTGTGCGTCGAGTAACAGGCCTAAGTCTTACCTTTTCCCAAACTGACTTCTGCTTCCTCAACAAACCTCGAAACTACTTGACCAACAGATAAAGCTGGTTGAGATGAAACGCTCACTCGCACACACAATCTCAAAATAACTCTTGGAGTGCAGTGAAACTTCACAGAGGGCTGGCCCGCAGGATTAAAGATGATTTGAGGTGAATTTTCAAAGAGAGTGCGCAAACTGATCTCATAGCCTGCTGCTTGACCCGACAAGTACCGCACTTACTTACTTACTCTCACTACTTTTTCACGTAAATCTTTTTTTTTTTCTCTCCCTGCAGCAAACAGGCCGAATGATGAGAGGTGAGAGGATGTTTCATGTGCTTTGTGCCTTGGAAGAGAGTAAAGGTATTGCTGTACTGATTGACTGGACTGGACTGATTGACTTTATTTCAAACATAGGAAAAAGAAGATAAAAAGATCTCAAAAACACTGTAAGAGTAACAAAATGGATAACAGGATAATGTAAACCATCTTGTAACTTGCACTGTACCATTACCTGTAAGTGCAGGTGAGGAAGGGCCGGTGCCATGTGCACATTTGAATATGATCATTTGCATTTATGTGCTTTAGATGTATTTGTCACCATGAAACTTGTGTAGTTAATGTACTGAAATACTCCGACAACAAAGTAAAGATGTCACTTTTTTAAAGGGACCATACTGGCTTTTTTGTTGTTTGGGGTGTGGTTGACTGCAAATTAAATTAACCTGTGCATTGAACAAAGAAGTGAGGTGAGTGTGTGCATGGTTTTACCGTCAACTGTCCATTTGTGTGGCCTAGGTCATCACACACTCCCCCCTTCAGGACTCTCGCTGGAACTGCAAGAGAGGTAGTCAGCTGTGATGTTGTCCTTGCCTGGGTTGAAGTGCCAGGTACCACCAGGTGATCCTCCCATTGGTGTCCTTCATCCTTTCCATCCACTGAAGAGCTTTGTGGTCTGTCTCCAGGGTGAATTCTCTACCAAGGAGGTAGTACCAGAAGGAGTCAAGGGGGTCATCAATGTCCATATGCACATATGCGCTTCTAGCTTTGCCCGTTAGCAATGGGATTAAATGAAAAACCCAGTCTGATTTCTGTCACTGGCATGCTATAGCAATGCATGAAACTGAAGAATAAGGGAGGGAATCCTGTTTCCTCCACTGGATGATCCCACCGCTGCCACCAATTGTCAGGGACCAAGCAGTGAGGCAAAGAGGAGAACAGGAATTTGTTGAAAAAGCGGGTTTTTATTTACCCAAAAAATGCCAAACAATATAAACCAGGAACTTAATAACTAGGCCTATAAAAGAGGCCAACAGAATATAACTATACTCAAAAAATGACAGCAACAAAACAAGGTGTTAACTGAACAGACTGACCTAACAAAATGAAACATGAGGGAACATATATACTGGCTTGGCCAAACCAACTAACACAAAAGGGGAAAACAAAATGGATATCCACTAAAACTAATATGTAGGAAAAACTAACTACACCCAAACCCCCCTCTGACATGGCTGGAGATGGTACGGCCTGATGAGCTGGCCACAGGATTTAACAGGTTCTACCCCTTGGCCACACCTTTTTTCCTGTCCAGGATGATACCACCCCACCAGCATGGTAACTCAAAAGAAGACAAAGAAAAATGATTAATACAACAGAAAATTACTAAATTTAACCTTACAGTGTGAAAATGTGTGCACTCCATTTAACCAGTGTAAAGCTTAAGGAAAATAAAGGAATTATAACTCAAATAAACTGCTGTGTGGACCTGAATTGTTTGGGGTGTGGCTGACTGCAAAATTTAATTTGCAGTCAGCCACACCCCAAACAATTCAGGTCCACACAACACAACAAAACCACACTAAATGTACGTTGATTACATCTGTTGACTATAAAATTTTGACCATCTACCAAAGCCATTTTGCCCTCTGGCAGATTGTTTGTATATATGGCTTTTTTATTTTCCTTAATGCAGGTTTAATATATACATATATTTTGCTCTGTTTATGTTTCTGTTAATAGTTGAAATATTACTGTTTCAGTGCCCTGATGTCATTGTGGACAATAAAGTTTATTGTTAAACTGTAAAATATCCTGCCTCCATTAAATATCTTTCACAAGTGTTAACCGCTTTTGATGGATGTGTGTGTGTGTATTCTATATTCTGTGTATTATATTTTGGATAAAGAATATCAATATCAGATATATTTTTACTCCCAAAAAGGCTCCTTTCATTGCCTTCTCCTGGTGGTTTTAAGTTTGATTTGATTTGTGTTATATTTTATCCTATTCTATTAGTATTTTTGTCTCCTGAATTAAATTATTTATCTGTATGTTTGTTGCGTGTGTGTACCATAAATCAGCTACAACTGTCATTTCATGGCACATCCTGTTGTTGTGTAATGATAATAAATTACCGTAATTTCACACATTTCACACCCTTTTTTGTTACCACAACCTCTTTCTGTACAGTGTGCATAAGCCTTACATAAAAGTGTACTGTTTCACCCCAACACCAAATGTTGTTTCCAAGTCAACATAATATTAGAAAATTATTTTGGTTATTTTTATTCTTTAAAAGTCACCTCTGGTTTGGTTTTGATATATTGCTTTTTTGTGAGGTCTTAAGGTTGGCAGTATGCAGCTGGTCCCTAATTAAAATATATTTGTTTTAAATATGATGCATACATATTGTTTTTGTTGTCTTGGGCAGTCCAAAACACAAAGTGAAGCTTTAAATTTTATAATATTTATCTATTTACTTTTGATTTTTAATAATCTCATTATTTCGAGTGTTCAAAGTTGTTGCCTGTGAAGCTAAACTCGGGACAGGAAAAAACCCGCCTCTTCACTGCGCTTCTTGTCGTACGTCACTTCCTCCCTCCTCTCTCGCTTCCATCTTGCTCCCCGCATGTGTCTGCTGTTAGTTTACAGGTCAGTGAGGAGCTTTAAATACCTTCTTCCCTGCACTGTTTTCCCTCGATCCGACGGCAAGAGGTAAACGAAAGCCTTTTGTGACCAGCTGGCTGAAATCTGCGGGCTTTGACATTAACATTACTGACGGTTCAGTGTTTCTGTGTGAGGGAGGCTGACACTGACAGGCAGGCCGTCCACTCCACTGTCTCTCTGTTAGCTAACAAGCTAGCTACAGTTAGCCTACAAGTTGTTGCTCAAAAGCTAAACCACACCTTGTTTCGCCACAATGGTTGTCTGAACTAGTCAGCAGACGTTAGCTTAAAGCTACCTGTGGTGTTTTTGGCTTGTTTTGTTTGCGCCACCAAAGCCTGTCTTTATTTTTCTGTCGTAGCTTGTTGTCCTCATATAGATAACATGTACTTAGCCATTAACTGTCGCTAGCTAATGAACCTAACGGAGCGCATATGACTGTGGCTCTGACAGCTCCTTAAGGTCTCTTTATCGCTTTGAAAACGGTATTTATCGCTGACCACCACACCCACACCAAAGCCTCTGCTCCCCGCCCGTGTGTGTGTGTTTACATGTGTGTGATGTTGAAGTAGGATTTTCATAACATTACTTGTTAACATCTTGTTTATAAATAGGATGTGTTGTTTCTAGTTTTCCACTGACACACTAAGCTTTTGTGAGGTATTTTAACAACTTACTGACAGTGTTTGTCTGCATTGTATTTACATCTTAAATATTTGAGAGCTCCCAATGTTATAGAAACCAAAATCACATGTTCTCTAGTTATAGTTTTAAATTTTTATTTATCTTACTGTCAAAATAATGTCTTTCTCACTAGATTGTGACTGACTTGTGCACATGTATTAAAATTAAAGGATCCACGATGAATATAAGGTGGATAAATTATCAACCAATAATGAGAAATCAATTATTCATTAGTCAGACAATAAAATTCTAGCCAATAAATACCAACTACAGTCATTTAAATTCTCTATAAAAGCCAACGTCTATTATAATTTTGGGGCTAATAGTGATTAAGATGTTTGGGGGTAGAAAAATCCCTATATCGGCTGATGTTCTTTATGCAGAATATAATATATGGAATATAAAGATTATTTTTGTGGCTTTTTGCCTTTATTTTGATAGGGACAGCTGAGGATATGACAAGAAGGAGGGTAGAGAGAGGGGTAATGACATGCAGCAAATGGGTCACAGGTGGGAATCGAACCAGTGACCGCTGCAGAGAACCAACAGCCTCAGTTCATGGGGCGAACGCTCTACCAACTGAACCATGGGAGCACCCATATAAACGCATTTTTTTAATTGATCCCTTAAACACTTGTGACAAAGACATAGTGGAGGCAGGATATTTTACAGTCTAACAACTATGATCATTACAAATACACAGTCATACAGTACGAAAAAAATAAATGATATCCAATTAATCGTAGCCCTACAAGGTGTCAAGAGATTCCCACCCCAAATATGTACTACTGATATATATAATATATCTGTGGAAGGCTATTATAGTCCAACTGATTTTTCTGTCTGGCTCTAATTTTGTGATTCTTTTTCTCTCTAGACTTGTAAAGAAATAGACTGCACAGGTGCATGAAAAGAACTTTAAAAAGTTAAAGTAACTTTTCCTTAAATTGAAGTAGTGATGGTGGTCGGGCACTTTGGCTTCCTGGTTGGCAATTATTTATTGCAAGATATATAGAGTGGCATCTGGGGTTGTGAGTTGACAGTGAGACATGATAATGAAGAATAGAAACCAAACAATCTGTTCTGCAGGACCCATCTGTGTTCATAACAACACAGTTAATATGTTGCTTATAGCTACATTCAGTAGGTTTGTGTTGACAGAATTGGTGTTGTCTGAAAGTCAGATACACCGTCATTTAATTGCGATAAAAAAAGCCTCCAATAAAAGGCCACAGATCATTCACCTGATGTCTGTCACAATGCCACTATCAATTTTCTCTTTCCACACTTCATGTGTAAACCATACTGTTTGTCTTATCAGTGAGATCTTCCTTCAACATAGATTGTGTTTGTAGTGTTCAGTGAGATCAGTCTCTTGTGAAGCAGGTGCTTATGAGTTAATTTGTAAGCAGCAGGTTAGTGAAGGAACTGCAAAGCTTTTAGAGAAACATTAATGTCTGTGTTCAGCTGTGCAGACATGACGGGTACGGTTAGGTCTGCACAGTCTTGATATAGTTGATTATATTAACATAAAAAAAAAGGTTTTATCACTCTCATCCAGAGTATCAAAAGAAAATAATATACTATAACAGCTTAGAATTTAATACTATACTGTATTAATCTTTGAATTGGTATAAAGAAAGAAACTCAACTTCATTAAATGTAATTTCATATTTTTTTTTTAATTTAATGTCAGACAAGATATTCAGTGCTGTTTCTTGGTTGCATGGTGCGCTTTCTGTCTTGGTGGCTACTTTGTGCTGTATTTTCAGTAACCTGCTGCAACATAAGCTTTTTGAATCACCCCTAACATGTTTTAACGTCCTAATTGTGTTATTTTTAGCCAAATTTATGTAATTGTAAGTTTGTACTGTTGATTAAATGGTCAAAATTTCTTTTAAAAAGTTTGTTAATCTTAGAGACTGTTTTTTAAAGGTGAATTGTGCTGGTGACACTAACATAATTTTATGTCCTTTCTTTTTTTCAGATGAAAGAATCAATTATGAATCAAGAAAAACTTGCTAAACTGCAGGCACAAGTCCGCATCGGCGGAAAGGTAATTGACAAAATAGATTAATTATCATGGGTTAACTGAAATTATACATTTTCTGCAAATTGTGCATTTCATCTCGCATTACTACATGTTAGTCCTCTGGGTTTAGCAAAGGACTAACATACTGAAACTGTTAGAAATGGGCCCATGTCAACTACCTGAGCAAAGGAAGTGAAACCAGTTGTTAAGTACTTCACAACACTAAAAAACAAGGGTGCTCTGATCAGGAGTCGATCTCTGGATGCAGGATCTGCTGATACCAATCACAGGTTCTATTTGAAGCCCTCTCATTTATTTACATTATTTACTCATTTAACTATTCTTAACAACATGGTATATTAAATTAAAGTATGAAACAACTTGAATATTATCACAGATATACTTGGGGACCTATTGCACAAGAATATGACTGAGTTTGCTGATAACATTTTGATAAGATTAATAAGCTAAGACAGATGTAGATCCCAGTTTATGAGGTGCACCTGAAGGCAATATGGTGTGTGTGTGTGTGTGTGTGTGTGTGTGTGTGTGTGTGTGTGTGCCTGTGTGTATGTGTCAAACTGCAACACAGAAGCAGTGCACCTGTAAATGACATCAAATAACCTTTCTAGATTTACTTGCCAAACTGAAAATCTTTCCACATTCAGCACTCGACAAGTGTTGGTTTTGGACACCTTTCTGATCAGCCTTAATAGGCACCACTGATCAAATTATTTAGAATGAAAATTGGCTGATGATAACTTATTTCTTACCCACTGGAGCATGTTTACTACAAAAGATGGGCAAAAGAATTGCTCTGAATGAAAAGGGTTGATAACCTGACATGCTGTATGGCTGCATGACATGACGTAAGGCTTTGATGTCAGGCAGTGTTTTCCAAAGACCAAGATGACGTCCACAAAACCAGAAAATACTCATATTTAAGAATCTAGAATCAGAGAATTTTGACTTTTTTTTTCTTGAAAAGTTACTTTTAACCAATTAATTTATTATCAAAATAGTTGGCAATTAATTTAGTAAGTGATTATTTGATTGATCATTGCAGTTCTGTAGCCTCCTCATGGGATTTTTGGCTCGCACTTCCTTTTTTGGAAGTAACTCCTCCCCTGTAGAACCAGTGGCAATGTTGCTTTTTGCCACGCTATTTGTTTCTATGTGTAACAGTATGATGCCATAATATCAACAAGTGTGAATATTTCCAGCATCACAGTATGAATTTTACAATACACCGCTAATGTTAAGCACCGAACACATAGTTTCTATGACAACTGGCAGCATCATCTATTAGGAGCGTGTATCTCACTGAATGAGACTGATTCGATAAAAATCTTGGAACATGTTCATGTGGGTGTTACCTGCTCTCCCCGTGACACAAAGTCTCAGACTGTAGTTTCTGTCGTATAGCAGCAGTAATTTTAGGTAACGGTGTGCTTTTTGACTAAAACTGGCCCACATTCAGCTGACAAATTATGTTGTATGTACAAGATGATGCATTTATAGACCATTAAGAGCTAGATGTTTACACAGAAATATGTTTGTATGAATGTCTCCATAGGGCACTGCTCGCAGAAAGAAGAAGGTTGTACACAGAACAGCAACTGCAGATGACAAGAAGCTGCAGTTCTCCTTAAAGAAACTCGGTGTCAACAATATCTCTGGTATTGAAGAGGTAGGTATAACCTTGCATTCCAGTGTTGTCCCACTGTGATTTAAAGCAAATCTGGCTAAGCACCGCCTGTAATTTTCCTGCTAACAGTGTAAATCTCTGGTCTGTTATAGGTCAACATGTTTACAAACCAAGGAACAGTCATCCACTTCAACAATCCCAAAGTGCAGGCCTCCCTCGCAGCCAACACCTTCACCATCACTGGCCACGCTGAGACCAAGCAGCTGACCGAGATGTTGCCGGGCATCCTGAACCAGCTGGGAGCCGACAGCCTGACGAGCCTCAGGAGACTCGCAGAGGCCCTCCCCAAACAGGGTCAGTAACCTTTAATACTCAACACATGTTGTATAATGTCATCATAAAGCATATATCCAGGGGGGCTACAGGTCCTTTAAAGTGTCATAAAATGTTTTAAATTCACATTTACTAATACCAGTATTAAATAGTCTTAACTTCTGTTTTGCAAGATCTTAAATTTTTAGTTATCGAGTGCTGTAACCATGTCTAAAATTTATTCCAGGCACAAAAAGCCTACATGTAAATTTTGCTGAAGTTGAATTTGAATCCTCTGTTGTCCAGTTGCAGTCTTTCAGGTTTTTGCTATTCATGTTCACAAACCTTGTCCCCTCGTGACCATCGTAGCCTCTGTCTAGAGGGAATGGAGGCGCTATAACTAGTTAGCTAACCAACAGTTTCTTTTGGCTCACTGCTACCTAAATTTATTCCTTTCTCAAGTGCTTCCATGTAGCCATTAATCTCCAGTATTTCAGGGCAAGTCTCATTCATGTCATCGCACCCATCGTCTCCAACTGGTGACTCGCATCACGCTGTCCCTTGGACATTGTCTATTCAAAATATAAATACAAGGAACAATACTGGCTAAAGAATATGTAGGAAACATTGCCGGGTAATGATTGTCCGACTACACCGATATTTGGGCAAAAGACGAGCTGTAAAAAGTGGGACAATCATCAGTCCAGTCTACACGAGGAGGTTGACTAGATTCATTATCAAAACCGACTGTCTGTAGGCAAAATGAGACAGGATGTCATTTACCTAGTATTTAAAAGC
Organism: Lutjanus erythropterus; assembly: GCF_056507025.1. Classification (NCBI taxonomy): domain Eukaryota; kingdom Metazoa; phylum Chordata; class Actinopteri; order Lutjaniformes; family Lutjanidae; genus Lutjanus; species Lutjanus erythropterus. The sequence goes on from NC_139336.1 coordinate 23,200,244, forward strand.
TATCTATAAACTATAAAACAGAAGATCATAATAATAATACAGGAATTTAATGACACCCGTTATAGAGAGAGCAGGCAAAGAAGCGAACTGAGCAGACAATGATTTTCTTCACTACAGCATTCGTTTAAGTTGTTTTAAGCTGCAGTGTGTGTCGTTCAGCTGCTCTTGTGTTTTTATTGCTAATCACTGCTCCATTAACAAAAGTTTCTGGGTGATGGCGTAGAAAATATTCACAATATACATCATGTTCTTCTTTCAAAAGTAATTATTTATACCTTAAATCAAAGCACGTCCACGCTGCAGACTGTCTGGGTGCTGCACTGCCCCTGCAGTCCTGTTGTTTTTTTCATCAACATACATTACTAACATTTAGGAGATACATTTTTGACATTTCTGAATCAATGCAGAATCGTCCACATGCGCATCACAATGCATCTAAGAAAGGATTTTTTTTTTTCCTCTCACCCCTCCCAGCTGTAGATTCACAGCTGTATTTTCTGTTTAGTCATTCGAGTCTTGCCCTTTGGTCTTCTAGATTCTCACAGGTCTTTTCTGTTCTCACAGCTGCAGATGGAAAAGCGCCGATTGCAACAGTAGAAGAAGAAGATGATGATGTTCCAGGTGAGTGCTTATGTGTCACGGTAAAATTTATTTGCCTTGCACCAAACTCTTATGCAGTCTTATCTGGAAATTCTCTTTCACTTGTGTACTATTAAGCAAGGTTCTTTTGGTCTTTTTCTCAGTTGAATAAACATGGCAGGTTTGTTTTCTCTTGGCTTGTGAAAGAGGTCACATGAAGGGGATTCATCAGTGACTTGTACATGATGGTGCAATGCAGGTTTTTGTGTTTGAATCTCATGTTCAGTGTTTATAAGATCTCAAGATCCAGTTTGCTTTTCTTTGTGAGAAAATGGGCCAAACACATGAGGTTGTCATTACAATAATCTCAGCTTTTTCCCAGGACTTCTCTCCCCTATAGCCTTGTAGTTCTCACTAATGTAACAAACGATTACACATGTATTCAGAAAGAAGAGCAGTCGGGGCCTGATGGCACAGGGTGAACAGCCACTGCCATCATGTTGTTATTGGAGTTAAGTTTCCTTTTTGTTCTCCCACTGAAGGAACATGTTTACTCAGACCTTTTGGATTGTTTCCAGTTTAACCCTTGACCCTTTGAGCTAAAACTTGGAAAGGCAGATTTCTCACATTTCATGGTGTAATTGAGGCCAACTTTTTGATGCTTTACGCCATAATTTTTACAGCTGCTTTCAGTAGTTGTGAGGGCCTCATATGTTGAGCACCTTGTGGGTTATATGGGAGTTGGGAAAGATGAGCAAAGACTTGGGATCGCATTACGTCTATTATCACGTTTCAGATAAATACACTTTTCCTGAGTTGTGATCTGGCTCCTCTGAGAGTCTTTTGTAGAGATTGACTCAGGAGGACGCAAGGGTGGTTGCCCTTATGAATGGGCCTGTGATAGATAAAACATGATAAATGGCATTTGGAGTGGCACAGGGACCATGGAAATGTCATAAAGTGTCCTTTAAGGTGGAGAAAGTGTAGTACAGTGCCTTTTAGAGTGCCCTTTGAGTGGAAAAAACATGATAAAGTGTCATTGAGTGTGGAGAAAATGTGGTATAGTGTCCTTTAGAGTGCCCTTTGAGTGGACGAAACGTGATAAAGTGCATCATGACTTGGCGTGTTGGTGCCCCACTGCATGCAGCTGGTGACCTTTTCAAATTTTCTTGCCCCAGACCTCAGAGTCCTCTCCTGGTCCTTTATTATGCCAGTCCACCCTCACTCAGTCAGTTTACCACTGAATCTTTTGTTGTTTCAGATCTGGTGGAGAACTTTGATGAAGCATCCAAGGACGAGGCTAACTAGAGGAAAAGGGACTCCCTGGAGTGTCAAAACTTGACAGGACCATGCGGGACACAAGATGTTTTTGTCTTTGACAAGAGATGGAAAGTTAATTCATAAAGTACCTGAGAAGACGGGAAATCTGTCAACTTTTGGCTGTGAGCATTCTGTAAAATGTGTAACACCAGAACAAAGTACCTGCATACTCTTAAGTGAATTATTTTTGAGTAATTTTCTAGGATAGTTCTCTGAAGTATTAAAAAAACTGGGAGTAGCAGTATTTTAGCGTTAAGGTATGCCAGTACTCGTTCCACCTCTTCTTTTCCACCAGACTCTCCAAATGCTTGTTGTGCTGTGTGGTCTGTATGTCCAGTTAGAGTGAGAGATGTGTGTGTAAAATGTGGTGTTTAAGGCTCCTGCTGTACATCTGTTTCCTCCATGTTACTGAACCTTAATTCTCTGTGGCCTCGCTCAAACCACCATATCTGGAATAAACCTTTGCTACTGTCAACAAATACCCAACATCTCTGTTTTTTCTTCTTTTCTCAAAGTGCTGTTTCCACAGCTGAAATGCTGTAGCTGCCCTTCTCTAAATTGGTCAACAGGCTGAAGTGTGCAGGTTTAACCGTGACCAGACTGTTTATATTATTGTGCAACTGAATTAAAGGAGCACTTCACTGAAAAACCTCAAATAGGAAATAAGGCTGCTTGAATCATGACTGCATTGGTATAGGATTTTGTATTTTCTGTAGGTCTGACCTGTAAGATGAAAGTATTTTCATATACGGTATAATGATCTAAATGCAAGATATAATATATAAAACATTGTGATATAATCATAAATGGGCACAGACTAAATATATGTAATCATGAAATTATTAATACGTTTGTCATTTATACAATGCAAGTTTTCCTAAAATTAGATAAAAAAAAAAAAAAAGTATATCATCTTGATTACAGTATTGCAGTATACTGAATCATAACTCTTGTATAGTGATATGTATTGTGTTGCCAGATTCTTGCCAGTACAAGCTGCTGCTGTGAAATTTGGTGCAAATATTTGTGTCCTTTTTGCAAGATAGAGAACGTTAGAATGCTAACACGTTAAGCTAAGATGGTAAAATACCTGCTCAGCATTGTTATGTATTTTGAGATCATGTTAGCATGCCAGTTTTGGAAATTATCTCTAAATACCACACAGTGCCTACGGTACAACACAGAGCTGCTAGCATAGCTAAAAACTTGTAGTGTTCTTAAAGCTGGGCAAATTATTATGAAATGGTTTCATAATAACATTTTTTCTTATTTCATCTTTTGAAATGTAATTTCCCCAACCCATCCCAAAAATTTACTTGACAAAGCCACGTTTCACCAAGTCTTGTCTGGACGAACAGGACGGAGGCAGTCGCAGTCAGTGACTGGCTGTTGCCTCAGTCTTCATAAGAGGCTTTGGAAAAATGACACTTGGTGCATAAGAGTAGGGCCAGGCTTAAGGAACTTTTTTCTGTGGCGTAAACTCTGAAAGTTCGACTGCATTCACGACATTTCAACCTTAGTCTCCTCACTTCATCTTAACTCTTGATACGCAAAATAAAAAATAAATCTTTCTCTCATTTTTTTCCCTTATGACCAGCCAAACAGTAGTACTACTTAGACTTTTGAAATAAAAACTGCAAGAATTAAGTAAAGATAAGTTTTTGCAATAAAATATTGTAGTGAAGAGATGTGGCATGAAATAACCTTTCATATGATAAATTTCAATTTCTTTTCCTATTTCATGGTAGGTGTTTTGTCTATATTTATTTACTGACTTAGTTCATAATGTTTCACTTAACACTGAGCGCTTTTTGACTCCATACAGTTAAAGTTCTTTGGTCATTGAAGCACAGAAACTATGCTGTAGCCTACCTGTACCTGCCAAGAACTGCCTTATAATGAGAAAAGTTAGGATACCAGTTTTTCTTCCAGATACCTGAACTTTGCCTTTTGGTACTCATCCAACACCAGTGCGTTTTGCATGTGATACGGTTGCTATCATTGCATATGTACCGAAAGAACTCTACCTTTAACAGCTACTCAACAAGTGTGTCTTCTCCCCATGATTGTGACTCAATTTAATGCAGTTTAAAAAGATCTTTTAATTAAATAACAGCTTCATTTCCATGATTATAAACAGTGGTTTGACCTTTTTGACTTGCAGATAAATATCTGTACAGAATGACGTCCGATACTGAGGTCAATACAGGTTATTTCTTGATATACCACTTACAGTGTGACTGGTATAAAACACGAGCACCCTCATACATACAGCACCACAGAAACCAAGTGGGACATTTAACCAAGGTGTGAGGTCACAGCACATTAGTATCACAACACAGAGAAACAGAACAGACTTAATTTTATCACATTACAACACAATGTCCAAATTATTCAAATAAATAAACTCAGTAATACCAACACAAAGATCTTCAGGATTGACAAACGGCTTGGCAGCGCCATAAAATCACTGTACCATGTGCAGTCCAGTCTGTAACAACATATTCTCAGTCCACTCACTGTCGCCTTCTGTGAGCCTCTGAAATGTGCTCACTATGAAGACCAGACAGTTCAATTTAACATATTACATTAATATTCTTTTTATCTTAAAAACGGTCAATTATTATGGTTAATAAGTTAGTTTAAAAACAGTTGCCACAACAGGAAAAGGATGGAACAGTAATGAAATATACAATATTAAAAGTTTAAAAACAAACCTCCATGCTTACTTAAAGCAAAATCACTCCTACACTGCACTGCACATCTGGCAGCATACAACACATGCAGTGCAGTGCATGCTGGGTTGTAGTGAAGAACTTTACATTTCTGTTCTTTGAAAATCTGACTGGATCAGATTTGCTACTCCACATTCAGTATGAAAAAGTGAAGAGTAAAACAGTATGAAAGAGGGTTAAAACTGATAATACACATAGAACAAACCTTCATGTGCATCATGCCAACAACAACATGTTTATATGATGCAGCTCTGTTGAAATGTCACTTAATGGAACAAAATACTCCTGTTAGCGGACAGCCTGGGCGTGCTACATGATTGTCCGGAGCCCAGTGTGTTGTTGCTTCAGTGTTTCTCTTCCTCAAGTGTCACAGTTCATTCTCTGATTCCCATCAGTAACTTCAGTAAGTGTGCCTCCATCACTTGTTGAACTGAACACACAAACAAACAGGATTTGAATGGACAGAGCAGTGTGCCATTTCAAAGTGAGACAAAAGGGGTCAGCAACAAAACATTCTGTAGCTACTTAAAAAAGGTCCACCTTAAAAATCATTATGAGTTTAAGTTAGGAAACCACTGTAATATAAGCCATATATAGTTGTGTCCAAACAAACCAAACTCCTTTGGTGAAAACAATGGTTTTACATTTCAGAACATGGGAGTTGCTGGTCTACCGCTTCCACGATCTGTTTGTTTGTGTTATTGTATGACTTCGGTGAGTCTGTAAAGTGAAACACCAATGTCACACTACAACTCAAACAAACAGACAGATCCAGGCAGTAGTAGACCAGAAGCTCCTGTGTTTTGAGAGGTAAAATTGCTGATTTCGCTTATGGAGTTTGGTCGGCTTGGAGAGAAGGATATTCAGCATATGTAACGACGGTTTCCCATCAGGAAAAGCTGTCTGATGGCAAGGTAAAGTGGTGAAAACATTCTAAATGTAGTGTAACATTGTTTGTAACAATGGCTAATGAAATGTAACACTGATCTGTTCAGTTGGGCTTTCTTTAGATCGCTAAAATGTTTTGCTGCCAACCACCATCTACTAGAGGTACTACACTAACTATGGGTAAGTACCTCATACCAATCCACTTGAAATAATCTGAACTATCCCTTCAAATGTAGGTTTCTTCTAGGTGTTTAATTTAGACATACCATTCCGGTGGCCCATAGCCACAGCCATGTCCATTGCATTGAATCCAGAATCTGACTCAATGGTAGGATCAGCACCACTCTCTGGAACACATACAAACATACCAAAACTTTGTTATTGTACAGGTTTATGTTGGACAAGATGCATTTTCTAAATACAAACCAGCTGACATCCTTTACCTTTTCAGAAATGTAAACAGATGAATATTTGTGACTACAGGTGTTACTTTCACATAAAGATTTGTCCTCCTCACCTAACAAGATTTCCACACAGCGCACATGGTTCCCATGGACAGCGTACAGCAATGGGGCTCCTCCATTCTGAAAGCCACAGAGCGAACATCACAACAGGCCACACAGACTGACGACTCCACACGGCTTCATTTCATGGCAAGAATTAAACTCACTGCACAGAAACTCACTTTTATAGTTTTGTTGTCATATTGTACTTAACCAAATACCACTGAACACGTGATAATAAAAGTTTTTTACCCAGTCATATTCATTGACATCCACACCGCAGTCAATGAGCATCTTGACAATATCAGTGTATCCTTTACTGCAGGCCAAGGACAATGCACTTTCTCTCCCTTTAGCCAGGAGGTTTGGGTCAGCACCCTACAGTGAAGAATGATACAGAATGAGACCCAGTAAGTAAATCAAAAGGCATGCTCGAACACGATTAAAAAAAAAAGAGAGATCTGACTAATACACCGAGTTGATGTTTACGTACATTTTGGAGCAGAAACTCGACAACAGCAATTTGACCGTGTGCAGCTGCCCACATCAGGGGGGTAAAGCCTTCTTCATCTTGGAGATTGATCACAGTCTCTAAGTAAATGACACATAAAATTAGCACAACATGCTCACTGCATACAGTAAAATACAGTATGCTTTCATTGCCATCCATCAGCCATACCCTCTATCTTTTACAGGATAGCGGCTGACACTGGGCAAAACTCACTAACAACTGTAATATTTAAAATGCAATGAAGGTACTGCTTTTCTTAATAATCATTACTCTGTAATTATATGGTAATTATTCTGTACTAGCTAGTATAACTACATTATAATGTTTAGCATGTGATTTATATGAAATAATAAGACCTGCACAGCTGAAATAATTAGGTGACTAGAAGCATTTTGATAATAAAATAATAATTGAAGCCATTTTTCATGAATAAATGCCTATATAAACTTTTCCTGGTTCTTACTTCTTAAATATGACTGTTTCCTGATTGTATTTGTCCTATATGACAGTAAACTTTATATCTTTGATTTTTAGATTGTTGGTCTGACAAAAGAGGACATTAAAAGGTGTCACACTGGGATCTGAAGAATTGTGTTGGGCATTGATGACTATTTTTTCATATTTCATAGAGAAAAAAACTGCAGATTAAATCTATAATAAAAATAACTAGTTGATGCAGCGAGGACAAAAAAAAATTAGCAGTTGCCATCAGCCAAATGATGTTAAAATATGCAAATGGTTGGTCGATTTGTTTCACTGACCAGCCAAAAAACAACAGCAATCTATTGAGTGGCTGGTAAACAGTCATTACTGAATAGGTCAGTTATTTTGCACCCTGCAGCCCAACACATTACTGGTTATTATTATTATTATATGGTTATTAGACCCATTTGACAACCCCAATGAGCTGCCTACCTTGTTCAATCCTGCTGGCCAGAAACACCATTTCACCTTGGGCTGCAAGCTGATGAATCGATAAAGCTGAAAGGAAAAAATATGCATGTACTGATTAATATTTTGACTTGATTCTGCTAGAAATATTTTTAATGAAAGAAGGTGAAACAGCTGTGGTACGTACAGTGCACCAATAAAGGTGTAGAAGAAACCTCATTGCCACGGTGTTTATTGGTGAGTGTGGTGGACTGTTTGATGGGGGAGAAATGTTTGGTGGTGGATGGCGTGTAAACATGACGCACTTGTATACCCGGGGAAGGAGAGGTCTGGATATTGCACTCAGCTGAAAGAGAAGGAAGACATTTGTGGTAAGTAACTAACATTAGTGACAGCATTGTGTATAGGACACATGACCAAATTAAAACATAACTGCCATGTCAAGTTATTCTAACTTTAAATGGTCTCTTTTTGTCAATAATAAATAGCATAGCATTTGCAAATTCCTGGAACTTTGCATCATGTTGGTTCTTTGGGTTTATCAACTTGCTTGCATAGAAGAAGACTTTTTGGAAAGTGGAATCTGGTCTGGTGGAATCAGAATATTTTTATGAGTAAGAGTACATGAGCACAGGATCAGACCGATACCCAATACTGGTATCAGTGCATCCCTAAGTATAATGGATTTTCTCCAGATTCATACAGAATCTACTGTCTCTAATCCAGTATGAGTGGGAGGGAGACACAGAGTCCTTACACTTAATAAAGCTTGTCAAGCTAATAACGAAGTAAAAGCCAACACATAGTTTTGCTTCTGGAAAATCCAAGCCTGGGGCAATGCCAAAAATACCAGTCTAAGGATCTGGCTCTGTTTGGTGGTGAAGGGGTTTTGAAATATTTTGAATGACTTATGTCCAAATCACAACTGAAGAGGGACATGGCTGAAACATATAAAGGAGTGAGGCAGGTGCATTTTTACATCCATCACATGTAGGGTGCACCTCAGGGTAATTTGTTTAAGACGTGGACACAACGGGATTGCAAAAAAATGTAGATTGCAAGACTGTATGTTGAGCACACATGGAAGAGTAAAGTATCCAAATAAGGACTGAATCCCATGTGTCATCCATGAAAGTAAAGTCTAGGTCCTGTTTTGAAATAAGGTTGTAAAGGCTAGATGTATATAACAACACCTTTTGATGTAGGGTTTACAGAGAAAAGTGGCAACAAAATTAACTTTTAACTAAAGTGTATGAGGAAAATTGTGACAATTAATACTGTACATAGTGCCTGACTGAGTCAATTGAGTAAAAAAATCAAGAAACGTGTTTAAAATAAATAGAACACCAAAGCATTTCAAGAGTTTTGGACCAAATATGCAATGAAGGAGCAAACAGATGATGCAGTGATGATGATGATGCTACAGTTGGACTTCAATGTGAGAAAGTGTGACAAATTTCCCCCTGAATTGAGCCCAGTTTCATAGAGACTGTTTTAAGCTACTGTAACTTTAGAGGCATGTAAACGGGGCTCTCACCTTTAAATAAAACAGAAGCTACCTCCAGGTCAGAGTTGACCTGATCCTGGATGTTCTTGCTGTCCTCCTCGTTGAGAGACTTCACAAATCTAGAGCAAACATTCATGTCAAAGCGGTTGGGCAGGATGAACTTGATGCCCATGGCCACATTTTGGGTGCCCGGGTCGTCTCCTGTTGACTGCTCCGTCTTAATGGCACCCAAATCTGGCATGACACAGATCCCCTCCATGTCCTCAGAGACCAGGGGACAATCTGCTGTCCCATCTGAGGCTGACACCGTAACGTTGTCCATCCTCTTCTCGCACACTTAACTGCCTCGCTAAGGTTCAACTGAAGCCACTGCACGCCTGAAATGTGGAGAAAAAGTCATACAGAAAACACTTTAGTCCACATTATGTATCGTGTTAATGTTACCTGATCTAAAGACAGTAGGAACTCTACTGTTAAATACCTAAATAGGGTTAGCTATCAGTTAGCATGCTAGCTATTGTTACCGTAACCTTGCGTTAGTCGCACTCACTACAGATTTACCCTCACAAACAATTTTATGTTGATATTGTAAATTCACTACTTTATAATTAATTCATGCAGTCCTATACCTAACATGTGAAAGACTAAATTACTGGAAAAAGTCACCTGTAGCGAACATGATTGCTGAATGTGAGATGACAAAGATTAAACAGACACAACTGAAAATGAACAAATACATTAACAAAATAAAGTTTCAATCAGAAGTAATTTGGAAATTTCAACAAATATTCTATAAAAGTCACATACATATCATTCACTGACTTCATTACCACCTCTGATCCAGTGTTTATAAGTCTTATCTGGTATGTCCTGATGTCATTAATGTCTTTAATTACAACTAATGTCTGTGTAAAAATGATTTCTGACCTGACATCACTGATGAGCAGATGTTCCAAATAATAACCAAATAATGACACTTTATCCCACAGAAGAAAAGTTCAACAAGGCAGAAAGAGAGATTCAAGCTTGTTTGATATTCTTTTAGATCAGTTTACCACATTAATGAGGAGAAATTACAAATTCATTCCAGCAGTGGTTATTATATTTGCTCATAGTAACAACATATTAATCTGATTTAGAGGTCATGACAACTATTTCCACAGAATCAGAAATCCCTCCATCGTATAAACATGGCATTAGTCTTCTATTTTTATTTAGAGGGGAGGAGGTAAGTGTTTCATAGTGGCCCATTTTTCATCCATTCATCCACTCATCCATCCATCCATACTGTAAAAATAAACTTGTTTTGACTTTAAAAAGTGCTGAGACTGCTTTAATAGCTACATTTGAAGAGACAAGTTAAGGTGATTTTGTAATGATTTGAAGCAAATAAACTTTTATGATCAAATAAACTTGATATTAATTCAGTTATTAATTCAGTACTTGAAAAAAACATGTTCAATAAGCATAAAATATTAAGTTGAACCAACAACTCTTCAGTCACACTGACGCTATCTATTTGCACTAGAAAAATAAATGTTTCAAAAGATTTCAAGTTAGAAGAACTTGTGTTTATAAGGTCTGTGCTCTGAAAATAAATACTAGAAATGTTAATTTTAATTAGTTTGAATTAATAAAACTTACATATATTTACATTAAGTTAATGAGGAAAGATTCCTCTACATTCTTGTTTGATATTTTATTGATACCATATATTATGATATTTATACAGTGTATGTCTGTCTGAATTCTTTTACATCAGTTTTTTTTTTTTTTTTTCCTGGTTTGTTTTGATGTGTCTGTTTAGGGCCTGAAAAGCTGCCAAGTAGTGATTTTCTAATGGTGTGATTAGGCTTTGCAGGATAATCAGTGTTCAAGCCTCTGGAGTATTTACACCACTCATTAGTCCTAAATAAAATCTTTAATTTTATTATTTTTTTTAAGTAAAGGAGAGCGGGGATGGCAGTAACACTTTTTGTTTGCGCATCGGTAACTCAGTGGTTGTTTGTTCAAGATCTCGCAAATGTTGATACGTGGTACCCATGTTTGTCTGCTACAAATATGAATCAGTTAGATGTCTACTACACAGTTAATGTCAAATACAAAGAGCCCTGCTATATCCTACCCCACCACTGGGGTGAGTTGTAACACTTGCTATCCACACTATCTAATTTAAGAGAATTTTACTGAAAAATAAACAAATAAACATTTTGGATAATGGGAACCATTTCAAGTGACAAAAAACACTCACTGTGTGTGAACTATATTCCTTAATGTGCAGGTGCCCCTGGGCTGCAGGCTGAAAACGTACACACTCGACCTACACTTCTTTTGGCCTTGAGTTTGCAAAGTGAGCCATGCACACAATGCAGATATTCTCATCATTTTAATGAACCGTTACAACCATCCCAGCATGTGAGTTTGGATATAGCATGAATGCAAAGCATCAGATTAAACTAGAGAAACTACTACTGTAGGTTGTGTAAGTCAAACTGTTGCTTCTACAATACAATGAACAAGAGGCAAAAATAATCTTGACAAAAATTTTTACTTTGAGTAAATTTCTTTTGTGTGTGTTGCTCACAGAAACATGCCACTTTTCATTTGAGCTAAAAAAAGATAACACTTTTCTAATTGGTAGAACTGACAATGTTACAATTAACCCCATGTTACAACACTACGTGGTCTCCTCTTGCCTCTCTGTAGGCCTACCTGACTTCTATATCATCTTTCCTCTGTGATGCTATAGTTCTGATTTCATTTAACCTCTTTCCTCTTACAAATGAATAATCTTTAGACTCATTTATCTGTCACCATGTGAGGTTGACACTTTTATCAGTTACTCATAGGAAAACAAAAACACAAAATGTGCATTTTGTGTGAAGGAAACCTTCCTTCTAACGGACTTTAAAACCCTGGTTTGACTGAGAGGTACGTGTTGCAAGATTCAAATCCTTCAATCTCAACGTAAGGACTGAATTTTGATGATTAGTGAGTTTGAGAAGGTCAAGACGAGCTTTAGAGGCTCAGTTTGTTCAAGTAAAAGTTACCACACAGCGATTCTTAAGCTGTTATTCTTGGACTGGTTGTGGAATGTCTTTTAAGGAAAATAAAAGACCTGATTGATGGTGGCAGTGCTGCAATCACAACAGCAGGCACTGCAAAAAGAGATAAAGATGTTTGTTGGGAGGCCTCTTTGTGTTGTTGCTGTTTACTTGTTTGTTTTTGCGTGTCTCTAATGAGGAGGTCAAGGGTCGTGGTCCATCCATGCCACTGTGTTGATACCAGAGGGTCTTGGGAATAAAAAACGTCTGTTGTCTTGGTCTGTCTAGAGGAATATTAAATTGCATTATTTCGTATGAAACCTTTTATTGACTTAATTTATTTCTTTATCTAAAAAGTAAACCATTCGATCAGAATATAATTAGTTATGAAAGTAATGCAATTACAATTTCTAGTAGTTTCAGGCACTTTATCCAAAATCCAAGCACTTGCAAAACCTTGCAAACACTACATTAAAATTGAAGAATTTACAAGGATTTCTAGCACCTGTCTTTTGACTAGTGCGGAACCAAAATGACAGACAACACAGAGTCAGTCAACAACACACAGTAGATAGCACTGATATTCTATGGTTAACACACTTCAACGGTTATAAGAAAACATTTATAAGAAAACATGCTGTAACATTATGTCCCATCACCAGACAGTCTTTCATTCACCAATGCTAGACGACTATCTTTAGTCAACAAAAGCCTCTCTGTTACTCATTCGGTTAGTGTAATGTTGAGTGTATGAGAGAGCTTCACGGGCTAAATAAACCCTGACTGGAGGCAGAAAAGAGCAGGTCATCTTCGTGCCGTCAGACGTTATCACGCTAGCCTAGTTAGCACCGTGGCTAATCGAGGGGAGCTAACTAACATTTCTACGACGCCACTCGCAACTTAGTCTGGTCAGCTTAACGTTAGTTCTGCTGTTTGTCCAGAGCACGTTTAACGTTACAGCTTCTCACTGGTGAATAACAAAACCGCGACTCCATATAGCAGGTGGTAAAGACGTTATCTTGCCGCCGAGCTATAACTAGTTAGCTAGCTAGCTACTTATAGCTCTAAGCTAGCTTACTAACTAGCTTACAACTGACATTAGTGCCTCAGCTTGCTGATATTAGCTGCAGAGACATTATTTGAGCTAGCTAACGTTAACTCGTATTTCAACGGGTGACCGTCAGTTACAAAGCTGAGAGACTCACCGTTAATTCCCGTTTGACTGCCGCTGTAACGGCGCCGTGATAAGACCGAGGCACCATTGTGATGACGTCATCACAGAGTGATGTGTGACGTCATCACAGCATCGCCCTCTGATGACGTCACACATCGCCCTTAAAACACTGTATTATCAGACCGGCACAGACAGACAGACTGAGCGTTTTAAGGGATCACAAGATCAAGTCATCTGTAATTGTTAAACATTGAACATGAATAATAGACAAACCAACTCAAACCAACAAACCAACGACAATTTTTCAACAATGTTAAAAGCACGAAAGAGGATAAGGGAATTGGAAAAGGAATTAGAGCAGCTGCGTCATAATTATGCTAAAGACGAGTTCTCCTGGGCAGATGAGTTAAGAGCAAATAAGTGTAGCACCGAGTGTAAAAACAGAGCAGCTGAAATCCAGACTCTCAAGGAACAGAAGGAGGCTTTGAACGAGAGGATCAATGAATTATTGGCCAAAGAACCCATTTATATTTCACTCAAAGAAAAATATTCGATGCTAATTGAACAAGCTGAGGAATTAAGGAAGCATACTGACCATCAGGCCAAACGTCATGAACAAGAAATGGAAGAACTCAAAAAGAAGTTGCATGTAGCACACTGCAAGACTATATCTGAGATGGAACAGAATCATGCCAAAGAAAAAGCAGGCCTACAAGCAGCCTGTGTCAAAGATCAGCAGCTATGCGCACAAAAAGAACAGATCATAGAGAGTCTGTCGAAAGAGTTGAAAGAGCTGAAAGAGCTGAAAAAGCTGGAACAACTAAAACAAAAAAATGAGATTGAAGAAGTGAAAAAAACCACACACGAGATGGAGGCACAAAAGCACAAAATCATCGTGGAGAAATTAAATAATCAGATAGAAGAACAGTCAGTAAAGATAGCCGAGACAGAATCGGTGACTAAACACAGAGATGGTCTGAGGAAACACTGTTATAAGCTACTTGGTGAACAAAATGATATTAAAGCTGAGAACAAAAAACTCGAAAAGAAGATCATTGCCCTGGAAAGGAGGGAAAACCTTGCTCCTCTGGTGTGGTCATTAAGGGGCATTATCGAAAATAAAGATTTATATATTAGAAACCTTAAAATGGAGATATCTCATTATCGCGCTGATCTGGACAAACTGGCAGAACGCTATGAGGCGGAAATATTAAACACAGAAATTTTGAGGAACAAACTGAACATTAAAGATCATGTAAATGATAACCTCAAGCTTAAACTTGGGCAGGAAAAATTTGCTCACCAAAAAACAACAGAAGACCTAGCTAATAAGAACAACATTTGTAACAACTTAAGCGACAAAGTAACGTTCCTTAGTTATCAGACCAAGGAAGCTATGCCTACCATAAGAGCTTTGAAGGACAGGAACAGCTGTTTAGAAACTAAGATAATGAGAATGAAGGCGGATATACAAGACTGCGTCCCTTTGATAACGAACCCCTGTGAATTAAAAAATAAAATCAGAATTTTAAAAATACACCACTTAGATTCTGATAAGGAATTTAAGGGTGATGAAACCAGGGACGCGCTCAAGAGTCAGATGGACAGTTTCCAGACAATGGTAAATCACGCTCAAAATACCATCAAGATTCAAGCCGAGACACTGAAGAGACTTAATTCTGAATTAACGCACACCCATGAGTACTTCACTCAAGAATTAAATGACAAGGTTAAACAGATTTCCATTTTAGAGAGAATCCTCCGAGAAACAACTGAGCAGCTTGAAAAAGCAAGAAAGCCAGCCTCCCAAAAGATAAAATCCTGGATAAATAAAAAAGTCCTGCGACGTACCACAGTTGTACCAAAAGTTGAAGAGGAGCCACCAACACTTCATCCAGAGGACTGGCAGCTTCCAAGCTGTCCAAATGTCACTCCTACATCAGATGATAATTACAGTCTCATCTCACACGATGAGACAGACCTGCCATCTAACAGAGATGTCCAAATGGTTGTAGAGATTTCATCGCTCTACTCGGAAGACGGGGAGATACCAAGCGCCCCAAATGTCATTCCAGAGGGCTGGCAGCTACCAGGTTGTGCAGATGTCACTCCCCAGTCAGATTCGGTAACACCACCATTACCCCAGCTGCCAATTCCTGCTGCTGATTTTGGTGCTGAGGACACAAATGGGCTCCCAATAGTTGACTAAAATTCCTTTAAACCCGTCAATCACATCCACTCATGACAATCATCATCCTCTTTTGACTTATGACAGGACTGGACAATGGCTTCCCTCTGGCAGCAAAAAGAACAAGACAGTGGCATGAAAAGGCCTGTAAATAAAAAAGAGAGAACCTACTCCCAAAAGAGTGGTTCAGGGCAGCACGGGTGCACAGTGATTAGCACTGTGGCCTCACAGAAGGTCCTGGGTTCAGCCCAGTTCTTTCTGAGGGGAGGCATTATGTCCTCCCGTGTCTGCGTGGGTTTACTCCGAGTGCTTCGGTTTCCTCCCACACTTTAGGGTTATTTGATGTGGGGTTGTATGAGGCACTTGTTAATAGTGTACCTCGATGTACCTTGAGTAGAAATACCTCATACAACCCCACATCATAAATATACTGACATAATATTGACAATGTGTAGTGGTGTCACGATTCTCCAAATACACAATCTGATTTGGCTTCTCCTCTGGTGGCAGAGAGCAAGACAGTGGCATGAAAAGGCCTGTAAAAAAAAGAGAGAGAGAACCTACTCCCAAAGGAGTGGTTCAGGGCAGCACGGGTGCACAGTGATTAGCACTGTGGCCTCACAGAAGGTCCTGGGTTCAGCCCAGTTCTTTCTGAGGGGAGGCATTATGTCCTCCCGTGTCTGCGTGGGTTTACTCCGAGTGCTTCGGTTTCCTCCCACACTTTAGGGTTATTTGATGTGGGGTTGTATGAGGCACTTGTTAATAGTGTACCTCGATGTACCTTGAGTAGAAATACCTCATACAACCCCACATCATAAATATACTGACATAATATTGACAATGTGTAGAGGTATCACGATTCTCCAAATACACAATCTGATTTGGCTTCCCCTCTGGTGGCAGAGAGCAAGACAGTGGCATGAAAAGGCCTGTAAAAAAAAGAGAGAGAGAACCTACTCCCAAAGGAGTGGTTCAGGGCAGCACGGGTGCACAGTGATTAGCACTTAGCCGGGACACTGAAGAGACTTGATTCTGAATTAACGCACACCCATGAGTACTTCACTCAAGAATTAAATGACAAGGTTAAACAGATATGCATTTTAGAGAAAATCCTCCGAGAAACAACTGAGCAGCTTGAAAAAGCAAGAAAGCCATCCTCCCAAAAGATAAAATCCTGGATAAATAAAAAAGTCAGATGTCACTCTCCAGTCAGATTCGGTAACACCAGCATTACCCCAGCTGCCAATTCCTGCTGCTGATTTTGGTGCTGAGGACACATATGGGCTCCCAATAGTTGATTAAAATTCCTTTAAACCCGTCAATCACATCCACTCATGACAATCATCATCCTCTTTTGACTTATGACAGGACTGGACAATGGCTTCCCCTCTGGCAGCAAAAAGAACAAGACAGTGGCATGAAAAGGCCTGTAAATAAAAAAGAGAGAACCTACTCCCAAAGGAGTGGTTCAGGGCAGCACGGGTGCACAGTGATTAGCACTGTGGCCTCACAGAAGGTCCTGGGTTCAGCCCAGTTCTTTCTGAGGGGAGGCATTATGTCCTCCCGTGTCTGCGTGGGTTTACTCCGAGTGCTTCGGTTTCCTCCCACACTTTAGGGTTATTTGATGTGGGGTTGTATGAGGCACTTGTTAATAGTGTACCTCAATGTACCTTGAGTAGAAACACCTCATACAACCCCACATCATAAAAAACAGGCAGCACAGGTAGGTGCATGGAAATGACTGGAGGCAGCAAGTTACCATAAGGCATTCAAAATTCAAAATAAAATTAAAGCTGCAAGCAGCGTTGAACAGGTCCTCGCACCCCTGCGCCACTTGGGGCCTGTGGCACCCGCGATCGTGTTGCAGGATGCCGACTGGTCCACGAGGCACTGGATTTTCACATGCATTAGACACCATAAGAAACAATTCGATGACACTTCCTTATGCTAAAGTTATAGCAAATTCGTGTTTCATGGCGGGACATCAAAATTTGACGCCACGCCCTTTAACGATAGACAGATCTTCTAATAACTTGATTACAAAGTAATCTAGATGTTACACAGCGATTTTCAAACATTCTGATTAATCCTGTAGGAGGAGTATATTGAAATACAACACGTGGAAAACACCAAAAATGACCATGAAATTCAAAATGGCCAACTTTCTGTTGGGTTTAGGCTACATATTCCTATAGACGTTTTTGCGCGTCTGGGCGTGATCCACGTGTGTACCGATTTCCGTGCAAAACCAAATGACACGTAATTTTTCACTCAAGACTGACGTGTGCCAAATTTGGTGAGTTTTTGAGTGTGTGTAAGCCCCCAGAAATGCAAATCAGTTTTTGGGTAATCTGAGCAAAAACAATAGGGTCCTCGCACCAGAGGTGCTCAGTTTTGACTAATCAAAACTGAATTACAGATATCAGCAATGACATCACTGAACTGACAATCGACTCATCACACATCCTAAATGACAATTACAGATATCTGTGATTCAGTTTTGATTAGGTGGAATGACAGTTAAAGATATCTCAAACGCAGTGGTGGACAGTAACGAAGTACATTTACCTGAGTACTGTACTTAAGTACATTTTTTGAGTATCTGTACTTTACTTGAGTATTTGTTTTTTTGGAAACTTCTGACTTTCACTCTGAAAGAAATCTCAGTTATTTAACAGACTTGGAGAGCAACTTACAGTCGGGTTCAATCTAATTTCATGATGTGATTTTAATACAATTACATCAGAAAATGAGAACAGCTGTTTTTGATTGTATTTCTATGTTGAAGTTTTAGGCTTTGTGTAGCAGAGTGGTTCTACAAGCAGTTCAGTGCATCATCAGGTGGTTTCAGAGAGTTACAAGCTTTTGTAAATGTATCATGAAAACAATACAGCATGTACTAATATCAGAAAATGTACTTTTTATTTTGTACTGTTGAATACTTAAGTATTTTAAAAACATGTACTTCTGAATACTTAAGTATTTTTAAAACCAAGTACTCTAGTACTTTAATTTAAAAGTACTTTAATTTTGACTGAGCAACTTTCACTTGCAGTTGAGTAATATTTGACCAGGAGTGTCTATACTTGGACTCAAGTACTGGGGTTGAGTACTTTGTCCACAACTGCTCAAACGTAATTGTGACGACTCGAGGCAAGGCATCCCATTCGTTGTTTTATTATGACAAGGTTTCCATTGGATATTGGCTCAGTAAACAATACAATTGAACAGTGTTAGCAGAAGAAATCCACAAGAAGAGAAAGCAGATGAAATGGTGGTTGCTGTTATAGATAAAATAGTTAGAAAATGCCATGAAATAGAACGAGCATATAACCAAGGAATTTGTGGCAAACAAGCTTCGTTCACTTGAGGCTGGAGAAATACAGTTGCAGTGGTCGATGGTTAGATATGGCAAGCCGTTTTAACATTTAATAGTTAGGCTGGATATGTATTGCAGATATTCGTAATTCAATTCTTCCCATTTAAAAATAACATTTCAGATATCCACAGAAACATTCTTAGCAGGACAAATGACGTCACTTGTCCTATTCATGTATATGGGGTTTGTCATTACAGATAATCATAATTAAGTTGCAGATATCCACAACTCACATTGCAGATATCTACATCTGAATTTTGACTAGTCGTAATTCCAATAACTCTGCCAAAGTGTCTCTTCTGGGTCACTTTGCCGGTCCCAAGCCCGGACAAAGGAGGAGGGTTGGATGTAGAGCTGGCAATTCAACCCCACATAACAGTCTTTTCATTAAATTTGACCAATAATTTTTAACAATACAGGACAAAATTGATTTATGTAATATGGGTCTAGACAAAGCATTTAAGTCATTAAGTTATTTTGAGAAGTGATGGCCTATTTCAATGGCAAAATAAAAACAATCCAAGACTCAATAAAAGAAAGTTCATTTGTAGTTCTAAACATATTTAGGGTGTTTTTTGCTCATTTTTTTTTTTTGTCTCTTTCACAATGTTATTCCTCTCTCCTACAGTGTCCATTACAATAAATGTTTGAATTATGTAGAATATTTGAATATTAGTTAAAAAGCTAAAGTCACACTGAATAGCTACCATGATAATTTAATAATACGTGAATTATGTAGAATATTTGAATTTTTGTTAGAAAGTTGACATGACACTGAATAGCTGCCTTTTTAATGTAAAGACATTTGAATGTGGTAGAATTTATGAATTTTTGTTAAAAAGCTGACACCACACTGAATAGCTGTCATTGACAATGTAATGTTAGAATTATGTAGAAAGTTTGAATGTTTGTTAGAAAGCTGAAAGAAATAAATCTGAAGACACAATTTTACATGAAACAGCTCAAAGTTCGAATTTCTTAACAGTTAAAAAAACACAGGCAGACAGGCAGTCTAAAATATCCAAGGTGGACACAGAAAGACACAGACAGTTTTTTTAAACTGTTAATTTCAAACACCTTGAGCTCCTTCAGGTGTAATTGTCTGTATATGAGGTTTTAACTGCTAAGAACTCAGGCTGGTAGTGATGTGTCGGTCGCGACCGATCCAGATCTTAGAGCCGGCTCTTTGAAGTGAACGACGGGCACCGGCTCTTGATTGGGAGCCGATTTGTTTTTTCTCCTCTTTTTTTCTGTTAAAGTCACACATGATTGGTGGCGTGTGTGTGTGTGTCCACACTGAGTATAAGGGGGAGGGGAGGGGTTATAGACACACAACACAGTGGGCACATAAGCAAGTGGGAGGGAGACGAGAGAGAACATGCGCTACAGACAGGGACAGCACGCTTGAAAGGTGACAAAATACACTCGTTTGAGATGAACTGCGCCTCGCCTGGAAAGTAGACAAGATCAGGCAGCCACAGCAGGAAGTGGAGACGAAAATCTACAGTCAAGTTGGACAGTTTTCAACAGAGTTAAGAGAGAATAGAGGAAGAGAACACCTTTAGTTTACCTGTAGTCTGCAGACCACGATCATAGCTGAAGAAATAAAGTGCATTCTTGATCGCTGATTGAGGTTAAAATAGAAGAGATCCCCCTTTTGATACATGTAACATCTGTTCTTTTATCTGCCTTGTAAAACCAAGTCATATATAAGTCATATATATAATCTTTATTATTATCAGACAAAATATCTGCTTGTTGACAGATTAAAACTTCATTGCACAACAGAAGACTAATATATCCAGAGTTAAATATTACAATTACACAGAAAATTAGTAATTAATATAATATGTGGTGTTTGTTGTCAAAATTAAGCACTCTGCTTAATATTGTAGTACTCTCCTCCATGTTGAGTATGTTGACTATATAAATAAAGCCATATAAATAATTTTTTTTTTTTTACATCATTTTACATCATTTTGGGTAATAAATTAATTTGAGCAACAAAAAAATCTGAGGAGCCACTTGGGAGCCGAAAGAGCCGGCTCTTTTAGGGAGCCGAGCCAAAAGAACCAGCTCGCTAAAAAGAGCCAGAATTCCCATCACTACAGGCTGGTGAAATTGACCAATCGCCTCAGTATTCAAATTTGAATGTTCTGTAACATGCAGGTGATCGGTCAATTTCAGCCTGACTGCTGTTGGTTAAATCAGCCAATGGCCTGTGAGCAACGGCACATTCAATTTTAGAGAGACACAGACAGGCATGCAGAGTGACAGAAACGACATTGCACTCTTGTCCTAATTCAGTTGAACGTTTTGACTTTGAATGGTTTAAATCGGTTGAAGTTTGTGGAACAAGAAGTGTTACAATGTTTTTTTTTGAAAGGGATTTAATAGAGATCGGAATTTTAACGTTGAATTTTGTGGAAAATATTAATGGTACTGAAAATTGAAGAGGTTTCCAATTGTGCTCTAATGAAGCTGAATAAGTTGAGGTTTGAATCGGTTGAAGTATGTTGAATTTATGGGACTTTGAAAAACACAGTGGAATAATGATAATAATAATAATAAACTTTTTTGGTAGTACAAGAACATAGGGTTTGAATGCTTGCAGCATTCACACCCAATAACTAGAAAAGCAATTTCTTTGTTTACCGATTAACCCTCACATGGACTACCAGCAGGAATTTAGTGGAATCAACTAATCTTTTCTCAGCTTAAATATACATTTTATTTGTACATATACAAATAAAATCACACTTTTGGGGGGCTAAACATACTCAAAACCTCACCAAACTTAGCACACAAATTCACGCCTAACATGGGTTTTGCCAGTGGGTGGGGCAAAATTACTTATAGGAACAGTTAACTCCCAAAATACACATTTTTCCTTTGGCCTGTAGTGCTATTTACTCATCTATACTGCTTTGGTGTGAGTTACAGAGTTTTGGAGATATCAGCCGTAGAGATGTCTGTCTTCTTTCCAATATAATGGGACTAGATGGCAAAAAAAACAGACAGCTGAAAAATTCAAAATCAGTGTCTCTTTCATCATCCAGATATTCAAAATAATTCTTGTTCTGAGCAGTTTTATATAGGCCAACGTGAAGCCTCAGTGTCCCCCTCCCTGGTTTCTGCAATTTTGAGGATGAATTGTTTCCCTAAATTAAAATATGACTGACATGATAAACAACAAACTCCAAAGCATTTAATTTACACAACACTGACAAAAGGCTACACATGAATCCTTGTGTAATCACATGAGCTAGCTAATCTACTAAATCACTGTGTGGCACCTATCCTTAATGGCGTCTGGAGACTATGAGAGTCACAGTGGATGGTTTTGTAGAGTGGAGGAAGAGGCTGACAGAGTTAGCATTAGCTGCAAATGTGAGAAGATCCCAAAGTATCTGGGAACTGATCAATTTAAATATTACATGCAATATATCTCGTAAGGGGTCGATGCTACGTCCCTTTAGCAGCTCAGGGGTCCCTGGCCTGAAATTTATCGCTGTAAACACAACAGGAATTCAGCGATTTGGAATTTTCTGTGCCATTTTAGGACCGATTTCCAGGCATTGTATTTCAAAGAACTCCACTCAGACAATTAATCAGGTCAACTTCAAAATCAAAATCTAGA
Organism: Lutjanus erythropterus; assembly: GCF_056507025.1. Lineage (NCBI taxonomy): Eukaryota > Metazoa > Chordata > Actinopteri > Lutjaniformes > Lutjanidae > Lutjanus > Lutjanus erythropterus. The sequence continues at coordinate 23,222,603 of NC_139336.1, forward strand.
CAGTTTCACGATTAAATGTTAAATGTCTTGTTTCTGTGGCCATGGGCCACACAGCAAGATACCCCTGTGTGCTCTTGCCATCTACAGGACACATGGATCACATGCACTGAAAACAACATTAAAGCACACCAGATTATACCCTATTATTTGTGTGTGAGGTGTAAATTGCATCACTTTGTGGTGCATTTTGCTGCTTATTTAGAAAAGCACAGGTGTGACATTACTGTAAAGATGGTGCATGGAGAATGTTATCTGGAAAGCCTCCACATGATGGCAGTATTGTAACTTAATTTCCTTTTACTTACTATTTTTGTCAACAGATGGCACCACAGTCTCATGTGGGTCTGATGGGACTTTTCTTCTTCTCAAATGGTCTTTAATCCTCTCATCTCCCCAATTAACCAAGACAACACTGTCTAGAGGAAACTCTAAATTAACTTGGACTGCCAACTGTGTTAAAAAATAAGAGGGTATTGTCGCAGAGTGTCAGCTGTGACCTCGTTTCAGACATTTAATCTGTTGCCCATTATCAGTAAGTGGGATAAGTGTGGGAGCAGGAAGGGTGGGAAAGTCTTCCTCTGGCTTCCTGTCACTGTCATACGTCTGTGTGAACGTCTGTGTGTGTTTATGGTAACAATCCAACTGAGAGCTGGAAGATTTCAATCCCACAGAGGAGCATTAGGAAGTATTTCATGCAAACTGTTCATGCAAATTTATACTTGACATTTCACTCCTTTGTTTGAATCAAAACTTCCCCTCTAGTTATAATTCAGTTATGATTACAAATAGACCTGCAATAATTTTGATCATTAAATTAATCGCAAACTGTTTTGGTAATCAGTTAATTGATTTGAGTAAGTTTTTTGTAGAAAAAAACGTCTAAATTCTCTGATGTCAGAGATTTTTTTTAGTCCCCTGTGAAATTAAAAGGAATATTTTTGGTTGTGAGAAAAACAAGACACTTGAGGATGTCATCTTGGGCTTTGGGAAACACTGTTTGACATTATATATCATTTTCTAACATTTTAAAACAAGGTCAGAAAAAAAAAAAAAAAAACAGTACGCACATCCAAAATCAGTAAGAACTGGATACTGGACAGAAATGCAAAAACATACTGGTCCTTGTAGTGTTTTTAATATTATATCACCACGTGACGTTTCAGGCGCCAGCACTTCATGGATGGACTGTGATGGAAGATGGAAGTGGACTCTATATTTATGATTTGTTAATGAACACCACACTCTAATTCAGACGCAAAAAATTAAAATTTGGAAACAGTCTACAGTCAAGCTTGTACCTCTGTGAGGCTGCACTGGGCAAAGTTTGACCTAATGCTAATGTCAGCATGCTCACAGTAATAGTGCTAACATGCTGTTACTAAGCGGGTATAATTTTTCCCTTGTCCACCAGAGGTGGTAACAAGTCAACAGTGTGCAAGTTACACGCAAGTCTCAAGTCTTACAGGAGAAGTGAGTGATTTCCAGTGGCATCTAACGTTCAAACCTTAGATTGCAACTAAGAGGATTTACCCCGACACCGCCCCTCTCTCACCACAAGTACGGTGGCCGTCAGCGGACAAAATGCGAAAGCTATCTCACAACAACAACACAACTACAATTATTAATTTATTAAGAATTACCTGTCCAGCAGAAAACAGGCAACCTCGGCATCACTGTGAAAACGTTTGTCCTCCATCAGCGATTTCCATCGTGTAAACGCTATGCCGATGTTGATTCGTGTTTTTGCCGTTTCCTGTCATGCTTGCGTTTACTTTCTTCGCGTCTCCGCTTCTTGGATGACGGGGATTCACTGTCCGCTGCTTTTTGTTCTGGTACAGTGTATGTATGATCCTCCATTTGTCAAAACTGTGCTACACAACGCTAAATGATCTGCCAGCAATCACCCGCGTCTATCCTCCCCGTCTACTTCCGTGTTTACGATGCGCCGTCTACGTAAGGTCGCCATGGGCTTCCCAAGACTCACTGTTAGTGCAGTTTGTCCGCTCCGCGCTGCCGTAGACGGCGCAGGATGATGATCTCCGTAAGTCCACCCGACAGTATGTAACTATAAATGGCTATTTCTAAAGCAACGGGAACATATAGATTCTGAGTTTACGTTGATTGATAATAATAAATAATATACTTATATATGATATATCTCATTTATGTACATAAATTCCTGTAATTATTACACACTGATCCTTTAACATTCAAGTCTTAAGCAAGTCCCAAGCTACTGTGGTGAGAATCGAGCAAGTCAAGTCAAGTCCCTGCTATAAGTCAAGCAAGTCAAGTACTTGGTCAGGTCAATCAAGTCACAAGTCAAATCATACACAATTCTTTTTTTATAGACATGTATTTATTGAGTTTTTTTGTGTAAACAATCTACAAATATACA